>NC_084589.1:26383353-27789853 GCF_033807715.1 Cololabis saira
GAGTGATTAAAAAGCTCTGACGTATGTAGGGCTGAAACGATTCCTTGAATAATTCGAGTAATTCGATTACAAAAAATGATCGAGGAATTTTCTCTGCCTCGAGGAATCGTTTAATTTTGTCAGCTCAAAGCACGATATTTCGCCCGGACTACGTTTAATGCGGCACAACGCGCTGACGCCAAGCACATAAAGGAAGAAGAAAGATGCGCCTGATATGTTTGGTTTTAACTAAAAGAAAAGGCAGAAAATGTCAAAAGTGTGGGAGCATTTCAAGCTGGACACCAGGGCGAACACTGTTGCATGTCTTCACTGTAAGACAGCGCTTGATACCGAGGACCGTCACCCGAGACAAGGTAACATTAAGTTAATGTAGCACTAATTAATGAGATTAATGTTACGGTACCTTGCTAACATAACGTTAGCCCTGTGGAGGGCTAGGTTTCTATTAATTATGACTACTGTGGATGCGTGGCTAACGCATTTAATCTGTAAAAAACACAGAGCTGTAGAGTGATGAGGGGGAAAAATAAAAACGTAATAATTGATGGATTGATGTGCTCCAATACAGCAGGTCTCATAATTTTATTTTGAACACCAAAACAGCCAAAACTCAAAATCTTATCAAGACTTTAACTTAAAACTTAACTATAACTTAAAATGTTAGAAACATTTGCTTGACATAAATGAAAGTTCAATTGAAACATGTTGGAAAAACACCTAACCTTTTAAGTGATGTGTGTTATCAGGTATAATGGCATTTTTAGGTTAGAAATAAGAACATTTCTTGGTAAGATCCTTAGTTTTTTTGAGTGAAGGCAGTGAATTTGGTCAACTGGTGTAAGTTCAGGGTTTTCAAATGCACAGCCATGAACCTACTGTATTATATAATTTAGTCTTAATAATGTCAATTAACATCTAACATCTTATGTATATTTATAATTGCTCTTTAACTAAACAAAAATATGTTTTATCCGATTACTCGATTAATCGATGGAATTTTCAGTAGAATACTTGATTACTAAAATATTCGATAGCTGCAGCCCTAGACGTATGTGATGTTCAATTAAGGTAACTTTCCAAATCCAACAGTCTGACTTATTTTCACCATGTTCAAACCTCTCCAGGTTCTCCACCTGTAGGACAAACTCACAAGACAGGTTAACTTTCAATTCTAACTTGACCATCGATTTGACACCGTAGTTATTTGTCTCTCTGTGGCCCTGAAAAGGACAGGAAACCTGCTCTGGTTCCCCCCACACTCCTTTGTTCATCGTGTGAGCTCCTTGGCTGCTGACTGTTCTGTGCAGCCTGGAGGTTATCTCAGGACACGTTCGGAGGAGTATTGTACAAGAAATAGAGTTCAGAAATTAGAGAGCAACTGTGAAAAGACACTCAACAGCGAGTGTTTTAGGAAAATGTGGATCTTTGTATTCATTGGAACTCCACGATGTTTTCTCAGAAATCAATAAGAAGCTCAATTAGAAGCCCAGAGGAGCTCTGTCAGCGCCATGCCGTGTTTATGGCGTTTAAGTTAAAACGCTGCCCTCTGATGCCAATGAATAACTTTTTCTCTTGTTAGACAAATTATTGCATAACTGTCTTTGATTATTATCTGCAGATTGTCATTAAAGCACAGGGCAATGCTACAATTTATCTTTCCCGCTTCATTCACTAAAAGTGTGCAAATTGCCTGCAGAGAACAGACCCCACAGCGATGGGCTTCCAAGCAGCACAGCCTGCACCCAAGCTCCATCAGTGTAATCGGGTGGTGATAACAAGGCTGTGATGTTTGCAAGCTGTTTCAAAAAGCTTTATACATAAATTGGTGCACATACTGTATGTGGTGTGTGTGTGTGAACACCTTCTATGTGATGTCTACTCCACTGCAATACTCTTGGGGCTTTTGGGGGAGGGGGGTACTAATAATGACTGTCAGTGCTTTCACAGACCCACACAAACACATGCCAGATGTTTATATGGTGCATTTGTGCTGTGGCTAATGATAGAAGCGTTGCAGCAGTCTGAGGCCATATGCTGAGCCTGATCACAGCGGAGCACAGAGGCGTTGTGTTAATAAACTCTCCCCACGTGGTAGTCAGTTATTTTCCTCATGAAGACAATACATTCCCATGTGAAAATGCAGCTGTTTTTGTCAAACTCAAATGGACCAAGGCATCAACAGCAAGAACAGGACAGAAGAATAGTGCGGAGCACCCGCTGCATTCTCAGGAAAGCTGCCTATCGTGACCGCCCGCTAGGCAGAAATGATTTCCATTGTTGAGCCTTGATTATCAATAATGCTGGTGGTTCCCTGGGATGTAAACAAAGAATCAGACCTTAGTTGTTACTACTTTATAACCAAGTTAGTTTCTCTGTAGTGATTTTTCAAATTTTTTTTAGAAGAACTAATTAGGCGGAGAAGTGAGAAAGGACTGAATTTGGAGGTTAGATTTGGCAGCCGAAGGCAGAATAAAAAAAGGCAAGACAGACTGCAATCTTCACCAAACCGCACCGAATTATGCTCAATCCATCCACAAAGAGAGCACGGCAAAGAGGGAGCAAGTCTTTAATTGAGGTTTTATCCATTTAAGCTGTCACTAAGAGGCCAACTCTGAAACCTTTTAACCAGTCCTCTCACAGTAATGACACAAATCAGTGAGGAGATGTGTTTGTGTCTGAGCTTTGGTGTGAATACGTGCGCGCGTGTGTTCGTGGGTGTTAGCGGTTGGAAGTGAGAGGGTAATTATGCGGAAATTGGGAAATGGCTAAGTGAATTATGACCTTGTTTCAGCAGAAGGTTTTAATCAGTCCCAGCCAGGCCAGAAAGGAAGGCAGAAATGTTCGCTGCACAAGCAGCCTGCCCCCGATGGCAGCCGTGAACAGGCAGTAAAACTGACACGCAGCCAGTCTTGTGTGAGTGGGAAACCAGTCTGTCAAGCAGCCACTCAGAGAGAAACTGTCAAATCACAAAACCACTGAGGAAATTTCACATTTGATGAGTTAGTTTATTGGCACTTGCCACTTTGTAATTTTTTATTTTTATTTTTTTTAATTTTCTTTAAATGTGTGTTGCTTGCATCACGTAAACAGCCTTATGTTATCAGACTTGTGGTGCTGGAAGACATGTTCATTTATACAGTAACATGATGTATATCTGACTCTGGCTATACATTTTTAATGTAACAACTATGCATGATTTCCAAGCGCAAAATTACATTTTTGACATTTTCGTTTATTGGATCACCACTGCTTGCCCAGTATAGTGTGTATTATATATATATATATATATATATATATATATATATATATATATATATATATATATATATATATATATATTAGTAACATAGTAAGATGGCGAGCAATTTTCTTTGGTTTCAATTCATCATGGAAGAGATGAACATTTTCCATTGGATTTTCTGAATCCATCAGATGACTTCTTTTGTCTGTCAATAGCTTAAAACGCCAAAACATTCAGTTCCCAGTGATGAAAAATTGAGAAAATCAATTTAACTTTTATGACTATTGTTGCTAATTAATTTTCATTGAGATTGATTCCGTTTCAAAGATCATACGCTGCTTTTTTTTGAGTGAGCTACAATTGTCATATTATAGTTTCCAAGAGAAACTACGAAATGTGTTTCATTGTTTTTCATTTTTTTCGTTTTGTTGTAAGCAAAAGGCTAGTTTATTGTCCAGATGTGTTGGGTCAGCAGGTCTGCTGCTTGTCAGTAGGAGAACCTGGGTTGCCTGTTTATGCCAATGGATCAATGGCGTCCTACAGACACTACACTGTTGTCCTGAATGTTGCAGCCCTGTTTTGCCTCTCTCGTGCTGTGTATCGGCTGCTCAGCCCACCCCTTCTCCTCTGCCTCTCCTGCTGGCCCAGCCTCATAGCATCGCCTCTTGTCTCTCATCATCTTTGTCTGCATGGCTGTACAACCCAGACGATGAGCTATTACAGTGCATGTATATATGTAGGCCTTTTTTTCCCAACAGTTCTGCCTGCTTCATTATAATAGATTCCATTTATTTTCATATTTTCAATAGTTTTTGACAAAGTGCTGAATTGTATGAATGAATATACGTGTGTTTCAGCTGACATGTGTATGAATGAATATATACCCTCCTTTTCTTATTTAGGGAAATTATAGTAAATTATACTATATTATACTACACTATATGTGATGTGGGTTAGCGGGGTTCTGGGGTAGTTTTATTGGCTGCATAACTGGGCCACTGTCTTAGTTACGAGGAACAGTCCCTGCAATGAGGTCCCTTTTTTAGGAACTTGTATGGGACTGAAGTCGGGTTTCTTTCACCCCTAGATTTGTGCAAATATCCAAAAAGAAAAACCTGTAATAGAAACTGCTCTCATTCAAAAAAGCTCCCAAATATCGCAAAAACCTTTTTACGCTTTCACAAGTTGTTTTTTTCAGATGTTTCGATAATCCACTTTATCGCAAAAGTGTAATGGAAACGTCTTTTGCGCATTTCCACGTGTCTGTCAGCATTGGATGTGACGTCAATCTAAAGTCATCAAAATCTAGTTTCCAGCTGTTTTTGGTCTCATTAATGCGATGAAAAGTCATACTATAACACGACTTAATCATTATGCATTACATAAGGGTTCATTCGAGTAATCATCTTCATCATCTGACTATTTTCTTAACAGCGGTAGCAGCAATCGTAAATTGTCAAAGAGTAGATGTGACTGTCCATTCTCTTCAAAGTTGAGGTTTTCTTTTTCGTGTTTTGAATAGGTGTCTGTCAGGATGAGATACGGAACGGTACAGAGAGTTATGGAGAGGGAACTAGTGCTACGCTGAGAAAAACACAGTTCAATGGAAATATTGACCCCCCCCCCCATTGCAACCTTTATCGCAAATTCAGAGTTATATCTGCACCAGAGGTGTTTTTGAGTCGGTACCTGGGCAGCATCAGGGGTATGGCACATTAAGTGGCTTTGCCTTCATGCTTGACACTACAAGAATAAATCCATCTTTAGAAAAAAAAAGATAATGATTTCAGCAGAAATGATCCTGAAATCACAAATTTGTGCCAGCCCACTAAGATTAGTGCAGACTTTTTCACTCGGGACAACCTCCCAACCTCATTTGCTTGAGATAAAACCTGCAAAGTCAAATAACAGGTCTAGAAAACTGTTTCATTTGAACTTAAACAGTCTTATAACTAAACAGTTAATTAAACTATTAAAAAGAAATAAAAAAAACAATGAATGGCAACAATATAGATGCGCGGTGAGTGGAATATTGTGTTGAAGTCATCTATAACTAACTAGACACACAAATATATTTTAAGGTATCACCTTGAGCTTTAGGTAATTTTGGGGAAAGTTTTGGAATTGTTGAGAAATGACAATATGCATTTATAATTTGCGGTCTTAAAGTCAAATTTAATTTATTGTGGTTATTGTAGTTTTGTCAAGATCAAAGTGTTGGCATTATAAAGGGTTATTAGGATGCAAAACAACATTTTTGGTGTTGCAGGAATTTTGTAGTTATTGTCAGTTCAGCGGAGAAATCATCATAATAACCAGGAGAAAAAGGAAGCTGAAAGAAATGTCTAACACATTCTATCACAGCTTTACAAATCCAGCAGTTCCCAGAAGCTGTGACTGATTTTTAACATCACCTGAAGGGGGAAATGGAAAAATGACTGCTACCTCACTATCTTATGTCCTTCTGTTACTTATTGAGGTGTTTGTATGTGCATGTTCTGCATGTGCACCACTTTCTCGGTTTGCCATCATGATTTCATGAACAAAATCTCCACATTCTTTACCTTTACCATGCAGTGTAGATGTCTTTTTATGGTCATGCACTTATGTATGTACGCTGAACCAAGTTGTTGGTTTGTCAGTGACGGATGTGAGAGTGAAGGTGGCTGGGGGCTACTGTAGCATCGCTGGCGGGCCGTCTGCAGGCTCTACTCTGCGCTCCTGTGCTTTGGGGTACAGGAATCTGCCGCTGCCGCGTGGTGAGGCTCCCCACAAATGAGCGTTTACTATCGCTTTCAGTCGAGTCTTCTGTCCTGTTAGACTATCTTGCTTTTGGATGACAGCGTAAAGTTCAGGACGGGTTCTGTTGGTGGATACGTCCTCTGCCTTTATTTCACTTGCACAATAGGGAAAGAGACTGAGTAGCTGAGGGGGAAGTTTGGATGGAGGATGTGTGTGTGTGGGGGGGATTTTGTAATGAATGTACTGCAGTTAAAAAGAATTCTGTGTCACTTCCCAGGAGAATGAGAAATAAAGGTGGTGGAGGGGTGGTGGAGTGAGATGTGGGAGGAGATGTGGAGAAATAGGATGTGTTGTGTTGATGGAGAGGAGTTCTTCTCAGCCAGGCAAACTCTCCTGCCATCCTACAGCGTGCATGCGTGAGTGTGGTGTGCGTTTCTATTAATGTGGCGTGGAAAGCATGCCAATGCCCCACAGCCTACAAGCCTACCACCCACATGTATTAGACCCATATATATGCATTAATCTTGCTTTCCTCCTCCTTTACCTCTATTTCCATTTTCCCCTCTGTTTTTTTTTTTCAACTCCGAACATTCGCATACGCTACCTTTCGCCAGCACGCACATATGCAGGGAAAACTAATTTCACAGGGACAATCATTGTCATTACTTCCCACAGATTCCTCAGGGGATTACATTGTTATTTTCTACCAGCTACGATCACGTAAAATAGAGCACAGAGAAGGAACTCACTCCTCCACACAAAAACATGTAGAAAATCTCATTCAGACAGGCTTGCTTGCTAAATTGTGATTGACTAAAACAGATCAGCGCCAACCATCCGCCCACTTGCGGCGTGTGTTTTTGAATTGTTGCTTACGCTACATGTTCCTCCCCCCTTAGGGGGACAGTAAAGCGTATATGTTGCATCATGTGTTGCTATTATTCGCTGTATCAGTTCAGATAATCACCGTCTCTGTGGCAGCTTCCTATCAGACTGGATACAGAAATGGAAGAAGATGGTCAAGGAGACCATTTTAGATTTGCATCAGCCGTATCGTCTGGAAAAAAAAAGAAAGAAAGCAATGAAGGCACACAACAATAAAGGCCAGACAGAGAGGAAAAAATCTGATAGGGGCGAAGGGAAAGGTGGGAGGGACCCTGCAGAACAGTATTGCCAAAACAGAGGTCAATTGTGATGAAAATGGCTGTTCACATGATCACAATAGAGGCTGAGTGACAGTTCTAAAGCAGCATGGACGGGCTTATCCTGATCACTCAGGGCCTTGACTGGGGAAATCACAATGCCCTGGAGATCTGCCCTTTTTCGGGCTTGGAGGATCACAGAGCACCCATGGTCCCAAGCCTTGGCCCTGAAACATCCCTGACATTACCATATCAATGCTGCCCCGGCTATTCGGCCAAGGAGCAGGGCGGCTAGTGATAGTGCCCCTGGTTAGCATCGCCCTGTGCCTTCACAGCGCTATTCAGTGGGGTGTCAATGCTAACTCAATGGGAAGAAGTATAAGCTAACCCCCGTAGTGTGAACCCATGTCTGCGGAGCATTCAGGCCGCTGTTTGTGTGTATATGAGTGTCTCTGTGTCTCTTTTTTGCTGCTTTGTCTACTCTTAACTCTCCTTTTATCACATTTTTGTATACACCCTTTTAAGAGTTTAGTATTGAACCAACTGAAATGCATCCCCAAATCGTAATGTCCCATCCAGTGTTTGCGAAGTTTAATTTTATTGTATTTTTCCTAATTATAGAGAAGTAGCAACATTGCAGGAATGTGAGCAAAAGTACCAACATTTAGCCTGACCATGTCAGCTGTAGCTCTTCGTGCACCCGTCACTAAGTTTCTACTGTATGTGAAATTGCAAACTACTGACTAGATTTTAATCAATGTTGTGATGTCAATCAATCAATCAATCAATCAAATTTTATTTATATAGCACCTTTCGTCCAAGTACATGAAATACAAGGTGCTTTGGCATTGTGATTGAAAAATAAGCATAATAAACAAATAAAAACTGGGAGACCAAAAAAGATAAAAACTGGGAGACCAATGCACCCTGACATACAATATAAAATATATAAAATTTATAAAAAGATAAAGGTTCAAGGATTAAGGCTAAAAAAAATAATCAGTCCACAACAATAAAAATAGTAAAAACATTATAAGAGATAGATAAATAAATAAAACAGATACCTTTAAAAAATTTTAAACGGAATAAAACTAAAACTATAAAATGTGAGGCTACATAAAAGCCAGACCAAAGAGATGAGTTTTTAATCTACGTTTAAAAATGTCCACATTTCCAGCTCCTCTCAGATCCTCTGGCAGGCTGTTCCACAGTTTTGGAGCATAGTGGTTAAAAGCAGCATCACCAAATCTTTTAGTTCTACTCTGTGGAACAGCTAGAAAAGAAGAGCCAGAAGATCTGAGGGGCCTTCCTGGTTCATAGAATAAAAACATTTCTGAAATATACTCTGGCGCAAGCCCATGTAGCGCTGTCACGGTTATCAAAACAGTATCCAATCAATGGCAATTTAAACTAAGTAAACCTATTACAGGTAGTGACAGCATCTCTAAAGTTGTCCTGACTTGGTTTGTAAACAAATATAGGACAAGTGTGAATTACCGCATAATGCTGGAACTGCAGCTCTGAAATGTTGTGGATATGTTTGGGCAGGGTTATGCACAGCATGTGCTTCAGACTTCTTGTAGTTTATGCGAGTACAATGTCTTGAAGACAAGTGTGTGTCGATGTGCGGGTGCGAGTGTGGGTGTCGTAAGCTGATTTTAATAATCCCACTGCTATATATTGTAAAATTGAAAAGGGCAGCTAAGCAAAGCTATGTTAATAGTAGGGATGTCCCGATCAGCTTTTTTTCCTCCGGAGTCATTTGATTTTCAGTAATGAAAAACACGTTTTTTCTTGCTTTAACATATATAAAGTGGTCTCCCCTCAGCCTGCCAACTCAGAGATCGATGAAAGCAACCAAATTCTGCAGTGTCTGTACAGCCGCCCGGATGAGCCGTCCAGTGTCATGTGACTTCTACGAGCCGTTCAGATTCTGCTCCTGTCGTGACGTCACGACAGGAGCAAATGTTCAGCTCAAGACGGCGCGCCGCGTCGTGCTGCGCCGCGTCGTGCTGCGCCTCGCTGCGTCGCTGCGGCCAGTTAGGACAGTCCAATAGAAAATAAAGCAATGGAATTGATTTTGTCGCTGACGCTCGCTCGCATCGCATGCATGACAAAAAGCTGTAAAGGCTGATTTATGATTCCGCGTTACACCAACGCAGACCCTACGCCGTAGGCTACGTCGTAGGCTACGCCGTAGGGTCTGCATCGATTTAACGCAGAACCATAATTGAGGCTTAACTCCGCCGGACGGAGCTTCTGACATTTTTTCGTAGAGGTGTATCGCGTCATTCAGGCAGCCAATCAGCACAGAGCCTCATTATCATAGCCCCGCCCACTCAGAATCCCTCATAGAGAATGAGGTTAGAAACTGTAAAGATAAAGACATGGCCCAGAGGCTGAATTTCTAATTTATATAGAAAAAACAATCAAAAGCTTATTTTTAAGACATTCAAGGCCTGTTTAAAATAGACATTAAATGCCATAATAGGTCCCCTTTAAACTCCCTAATTCATTGCAGTCCTCGCTTTCCACTGCAATCACTGTCTCCGTGCATTTCCCATGACGGCTGCCCGTGAAGAGCAGCTCTTATCTTCCTCTCAAAGGTTTGTGGGTACTACAATTGGTCAGATGCTTAATGTCAGTATCAAAGTTCATCACGTACAAAGATCTTTTTTGGGGGGAGGAGTTTTGGTACTGAAGGGCAGCTGTGAAGCACTGTATCAAATAAGCCCATATCCCATCACCTCTTACAACGCTTCAGTTTCAAGAGGTTATACACTGTTTACAATTCTGTGTATGTGAGCTTCTTTCAACTAGCTTACAATGTGTATGAACTAGTGAAGCGTATGATTGACATCAGTGACAACTGTGAAATGTGTGAACACGTCGTTTCAATTCACCCCAACACTATTAACTAGCATACACATGATCCTAATCAGAATGTCATGGTTACCAGACCTAGAGGTCCTCTACATCCCATATAAATGCTATCAATTGCTGTGGCTGTGTGCATGTAAGCTTATCCCTTGGACTTATATCTTAAATATGGGCCTTGTTATGTGGTACCAGTGTGCTTTTAGCGTGACCACAGTGCTTCTGTCAAAGCAAGACTCTACTTTACTTACTGCAGAGGATTACGTACATATTTTGTGATCAGTGCTCAGGTATCACATTTGCTCTATTATCTATTCTCTAATAAGATTTGCTTTGAGCAGTATATGACCAAAAGAGCGCAGTTAAGCAGGATGTGAAAAAGAAGAGATTATGTTGTGAGAGCAGGTTACAGCCTCGCTGTGTTGTGAGGATATTATATCACAAGACTCTAACAGTATATGGCCTTTTATATTGTTAAAATGGCATTAGAGATGATAGTCAGTAAGGGTACGGGCCTCAAAATAGCCCTAACCTGATTATTACGCAATAAGTAGGAAATGGATGATCTCAAGAAGAGGATCTGGTTTTTAAAATGATATAGAAAGGACAGAAAATGAAAACGAGAGCTAGGACAGAGGTAAGGAAGGAGAAAATAGATTTGAGTAAAGGATAGGAAACTGAAAGGGCAACAAAGAGAAGAATATAAGAAAGACAGGTGAGATATTGGCAGTAGACGTCCTGCTTTGTCATTGGAAATAAGAGCCGCAGGGCAGGGTGCTGATTTGCTGCTCTTGTTTTAATTTGTCAGTCTACACTTTTACAGAGTCTCTCTCTTTAACACATACACGCACACAGCCTCCACTCTGTCACCGAGCATCAGCAACGAGCTGAGAGGTTATCATGCATCGTCAGGTGCCAGACCGACTCTTGGTAGCCGGTTTGTCATTTGTAATTAGAGAGAAAAGGAGACTGGCTTGTTTTTTCTCACCTCTCCCCTGTTCACCGTCTGAAGGCTGTCTCTAAGTATCGGCAGACAAGTGATGAGGCGCGCGCGCACGCACAAACACACACACACATACACACGCACACAAATGCATGCACAGACACGCATTTGATGGGCCATGTTTGATCCTATTAAGTGGAGTTTGTCAGTTAGTCAGTGAAGTGTTGGCGTGAATGCTGATGCCCAGACAATAGAGCCCATCGCAGGTAAACAGGAGCGAAGGCAGCTTGTTCAGACACTGAGGGTGACAGAGCAGTGGCAGGCCTAACTGTGACGGTTTTATGTTAGAAACGCACACATACACTGGCTATGTGGTGTTGTATGGCCATGTGGTCACGGTCTACACAGCTCTGAGTTCTGGTCACGGTTAAAAAGGCTTCCTTCTTGAGAGGAGGGGGAGCACAGTCTTAAGAAGGAGGAGGAGATGGGGGAGTAGAGCGAAATAAGAAAAGTGGGAGATAATAGGAGAGGGCTAACAGTGGGGGTTGTGGGTTGGATGGACCAAAGAAGGGGTAAAAAGAGTAAGATAGATGCTGAAGGTGGGTTCTCTGAGTATAAAAGCCTGCATGCCTCCTTTCCTGTGCCATTGATGTATTCTAATGCTAAGTGTGTAATGCTGGGCCTCCACTGGTCTCTGGGATAGACGAGGCCTTTGATAGGCACAGCCAAGCTCTGGGACGGATCCCTCAAAATGTCATTCATATGCATATCTCTGTGTACGTGCGTTTGTGTGTGTGCACATGTACAAACTGTTATTTAAGTAACTGTTTTTAGCCATTTGTGTCACTGGTAAATTGGTCTCATTTCCATATAAATGTGATCATGTTTTAGGCTGTTGCGAGCATCAAACACCCTAATCCTGAATTAGCCCCCAGAACCATGGTGGATAACTGGTGCATGTTTTTTATAGTTGGGCACCCTATGATTGCTCGTGCGCGTATGTTTGTCTGTATGTTTGAATGTTCCACGGAGGGAGCATTTGAAGAAGCGATTTCACATGTAGCTGCAGAACAACACAACACATCTGTTCATGTAATTGGCCATCTGCAGAGAAGCGAAGAGTGCCTCAGATGCCTGTCCCGGAGCAGCCCAGTCATCAGGGGGAACTGGAGGCATTCTATGCTGTTCGAAGCCATGGACCCTTATAAACTCAAACTTTTTCATCTTCCCATTTATGTTTTATGTACTCAAAGCTACGTATAGAACACTGATACTCAAGATTCTGTTAATTTATTTATGTATTGTTACACAACGTAAGATTGTGTAAAGACATTTACAGATGCAGTCCCTCAAGTAAGTAAGAGAAGTCATCTTTTAAACCAAAACTGGACAGTGTTTTTGTCATTTAAGAGAAAGTCAACCGAGGAGGAAATGTGGTTTTCGAGGTTAGGGAAACAGAGAACCAAATGAAGACCTGGCAGGGTATCACTGCTGCTGGGAATCCAGGCGTAATCCAAGCGTTTTTTCCTCTCGATGAAATGTTAACAGGAGGGTGCAGGGTGTTTTTTTTGTCCTGTGTTTAGACAAAATAACCAACTATAACGATTCGATTTATTCGGTCATTGGATGTAATCACTTACAGCGTATCTGGAGGAATACCAACAGCAGCAACAAAACTGCGTTTTTAATTAGCAAAAATCAACAACATAACAACATTAAGAAGTATCAATAAAACATCATCCATTCAAATATAAACATACTTCCTTCTTGCATAGTAATATGGATGGAGACCCTCTTGAATTACCTCAAGGGTGAGGTAGAGGGCTGCTTTTCTTTTTTTCCCTTTTCTTTTCTTTTCTTTTATCATGAGCACATAAGCCATTATCACACAGTCTGTTCTTGGCGGGACTGGTGGGCCTTTGTTGCACACTGGCATCCCGTGTGTAAATACAAAGCTGGAAGGAGGATTCAGAGTTGATGTGCCACTTACACCTCCAAGCCCGCAGCGGAAATAATCACAAAGCTCAGACCTGAACCTGTGTGTGTGTGTGTGTGTGTGTGTGTGTGTGTGTGTGTGTGTGTGTGTGTGTGTGTGTGTGTGTGTGTGTGTGTGTGTGTGTGTGTGTGTGTGTGTGTGTGTGTGTGTGTGTGTGTGTGTGTGTGTATGTGTCATGTGGAACACAGCATTCTTACCAAAGAGCAGTTGTCACTCAGCTGTTTTTGCAATACCACCTTGTTGTGTGTGAGTACACGCAGCAAGGTGTGTACTAAACACAAATACGTTTACATGCACAGTTGAGCTGCAGTTCTTGCTCAACTGGGGTGTTTAATTGCACTCCTTTTTTGTCCCAGTATTAATACACACAGGGAATCGATACGACGCCGCCATGAGAGGTAGCAGTATCCCACTTGCACCTTGTTAGAATGGGCTTTTCCAGCTGACTTGTTATGATACACATGAAAACAGTTGCTGCAACGTTGGTTTAGCTGCTGGTGGCTAATTGGAAAAACTGTGAACGATGAACCAGACAGACTTTCGTTCGTCCTGTACTTCAGTTTTTTTTCCCCTCCGTATTAGCTTCTTCTGTCGCTTCGGGATCAGTGGGAACTGTGATGCATGCCCAGAGCATGAAGGCCAGTTTCAGTTCAGTTGAATGTAGAGAAGCTGAAAGGCTTGGCTCCCAACTGCGTTGTCTGTGTGTGTAACGCTGACTATGGAAAGTTTGGTTAAGGTCAATTACTGTCAAACAAAGACATTTGCTTTATTTCAGAACAAGGGTTAATAAGGGCTAATTCAGTTATTCAGTTTCCATGTAAAATCATGTAAACATGACTTAGGAGGCACTTTTAATAATAAAAGGGGGACATGTTTTAAACACCAAAACCGTCTGTTTAGTATCAGGAAAAGATCAGAGTTTGTTATAAAATAAAGCATTTGGTACCTCACAAAGTAGGGGCCTCAAATGTGGCACATGTCTCCATTATCAGGAATGTGCCTGCAATGAGAATTTTTGGGAACTTATACAGAGCCAAAAGTTCTGGGGGTGGTGTTGACTTGGTGCTGATTGGATATGCTGTGAGTAGAACATGATGTTTTTCAGCCATCTCAATGACCCCTTCAAGCACAAGTTGTCTCTTCTCTTTCATTGCCCCCATTGTAATTCATGCCAACGGAAGACAGAAACGAAGCAACCATCTCAGTTCCTTTCATGTTTACCAGTGCTGCAGTCTTTTATTCTTCTCTTCATGTGTTTGTCACTTATTTGCACTTATTTGCACAAGTGGTAAAGAGAGGCAGTTTGCTAAGTCAGTGGATCCTACCGGGTCCATAAATATAAATGGACACCCAACAGGTGAAAGGACCAAGAAACAAATTCACCCTCTTGGTCTAACTGTGGACATCTGCTGATGGAAACTTGCCATAGGCGACCAGGAGGTATGTGTGGTTGTATGTGTGACCCTGCTAACTATGTGTGTGAGGAGATGGAGTGTAGCTGGAATCCTTTGTCTGCCATGTGTTCCGGTCATCAGCCGATTTTAGCATGAAATTCCTCACACATTGCAGAGCAGTAGGGAACCACATGTGGATGGACACACACAAACAAGTGCACACACTCATTGAGACACCGAAGTGAGAAGTCAAAGAGTCCTACTAATGACTGTTGGGGACAGAAAGGGTGTAGGACTGCCCTTGTGTCAAGGACTTGTGACAAATGCTGGTTGTAAAATGCCTTGCTCACAGGCTTATTGTTATGAAGAACTACAAGGATTAGACTCAACAAGATTGATGTTGTACTCTCTTTGTTTCTCCCTCATAGACCCGCATGGTCTGGGTGTGTCTAACGCCTCTGGGAGCCCCTTTGAGGCTCTCTCGTCAGTGACCCTTCTGCCGTTTGAGCACCTAAAGTTAAATTCCCTCCTTCCTGTTCCTACTCTGACTTCTTCTCCTACTTCAACCTCTTCTCCTATTTTCTCTTACTTTCTCTCAACTGCAACTCGCTAGCCGGTGTGTGCTGCTCCGTATGCATGTGAGACTCTAGGAGGGCATGTCAAAGAATCATCGCTTATACACTTTCATTGCTACTCTTTCTGCTTGAAAATTTGATGGATGTTTCAAAACAGCAAAACCGAGATGTCTGTTCATGCCACAGATGTTGCTCTTGCTTCGAATGGCGTGTGTATATACGTGTGTGTGTCCGTGCTACAGGCACTAGAAGTTATTTGATCTCATTGTGTTGATGGGGGGAGGCTGATCTCTTGCTTTATGACCGGTGCTGTAGGGAGACATTCAGCTCCACCTGCCTCTCATCAACATTCAACATCCCTCTCTCAGCAGACCAACCACTTTTTACTTCTTTTCACATCTTCAGAAACATATAAGACTTCCTCGTGTAACCTGCATCTTATACATTGTAACGTACACACTTGGTCCTTGAATCTTTGCACAGTTTGGCTCATTTGGTGGCAGTTCAGATAAACAACCAACAGGTTCTCTAGAATTAACTACTGCAAACACAATTATTATACATATGCCTTTTCAAGAGTTGAGTTACTGTAGAAAGCTTTTCATTCAAGTCCAGATGTCATCATGTGCCTTGGTTACACTTAACTACAAGTCCACACAACCCAAAACACTAAACTATTATGTCCTAATATGGCTCAAAAACTGCAAAATATGAACCAGATTTCCACTAACATTTCCTTCTTTCAACATTTTTGGTTTAATTCCCAGAACTTCTGTACACAAAAGCCTAACGTAGTCATTATGGCTCACATTTCTCAGGAACAGAGTAATACGACTTACGTAATACAGAAAATGAAGATGGATGGACATAGATGTAATGGTTTCATTTGCATATATGATAAGTCACTACGTGATAATGAGATTAAAGCAACATTTTGGGAGAATGTACCACACTTAAGGTGAAAGAACGATGCAAAAGCCTCTCTGCTGTCATGGCGTGTAATGGAGTGACAGAGTGAGTCTATGTGTGTCCCACTCTGTGCGCTTCCTTCATTAGGATGTTAAGTGTGTGGTAAACTGAACAGGGACCACGACTCAGCTAATGACTGTTTTGCACACTTCATCAGATTGCTCGCCTGCGATATTGCTTCATATCACTCTCTGGCACCATTGGCGCTTAATAGTGTGTGTTCGTTTAATAGTGTTTGTGCTTGTGTGTATGTCTGATCACGACATATATTGCTTTGTAGAGCCATTACAGTTTAATAGGCATAGTGGAATGCACGATGCGGCAACATGGAGTAATGACACAATAAAACAATTAAATATTGTGGAGGAGAATTACTTTTTTAACAAGCAGCACCTCGAGGCAATTTGAACTGAATGAAGAGAAAGAACAGATCAAGCTTATTAAAAGCTTTCTCTCTCTCTCTCTCTCTCTCTCTCTCTCTCTCTCTCTCTCTCTTTTTTTTTTCTTTATGTCTTTCTTTGATTTGAGTTGCACTTAAAGTAAGACTTTCGTGATAGCTCTTGAGTATGAACACTTCAGTAATGTTGCACATAGTTGAATATGTGAACACGAAAGCATCCTCAGACAGATTCAGGGATTGGCTACTATCCTAATGTTGTCGGTCAGGTGATGGCTTATTTGTGAATGAATTGGTGCGATAAAGCCCTTTGTTTTGACGTTTGTTGCAGATCTTTTCTTATAGTGTACATGCCCTGGTTTGTATTCCAGATGTGTATTGTTGGAACATAAGAAATGACCTCACTCGGGAACTTCATCTTGTTATTTTATCTTCTTTTATTTTGCCTCGGTAAGTTATGCCTAGCTGCTGCCTGTGACAAAAATACATTATTGATAAAATGTGTTCACAAGCGACAATGATGTTCATCTTTATTTGCATATAGAGCAGGAGGGTCAGAGCCAATCGCTCCCATGCATTTGGGTGCACGCTTTAAGGTATGAACGCGTGCTGATGGCTGGCCACTTGGTATCATATATATCAGGACGCAATTTCAATGCACGGTCTGAACGGGGCCTCAGATTGTAGATCAATAACGTGCCAACTGGCAGGTTGGTAATTCAATCATGGCTTCACAAGTCCTTGAGCAAGACACTGAATCCCACACTGTATCTGATGTTTTCATTTTTGTGTACATTTGAATGATGTAGAAAAATGACTCAATGGTGCACATTCATACACTCATTGGTGTATGAATGTGCGTGTGAATGGGCTAATGTGACTTGTAATGGACTAAAAGTGGTAAGGGAACTGCTGTATAAATGCAGTCCATTTACCATTTAAAGGAGCTTGAGGCCGGATTGAGGCAGGATTTATGAAAAAAATTTGTTATGTTTTAAGTTTTCTAGTAATAATGTCAGATGAAGCGTTCCAAACCCAAAAGAATAAGCCCTCTAGTGTATCTCTCCATTGCCTTGAACAGGCTGTGTGCTGCAAAATGTGCTGCAATTCGGTCCCGAATTTCCCGCGCTGTCCTGTGGATGTGACGTCACATGACGCTGCATGTAGGTTCTCCCCGTTCTCCTGTGCCGGCTTCACTGTTGGCTGCAATACCCCCAACGGCCGTCGTGGTGAAGGGTGGCGCTAGAGAGTCTCATTTCTTAAAAGGAGCCTCATGCTCCTTTAATGTTTCTCATGTTTCATTTATAAATTATTCTTGAATGAATAAGATCTTCCTTTTCTCTTATGTTCCTCACCGGATCTCCTTGCAACATGTTGTCAACCCTCCTCCTGTTGCTTTTTGTACAAAGCAGCAAGTTATTTATTCCAGAAAATGTATAGCAATATTACTTTACCTATTCTGTGAGCATTTTTTCCCCTTTACTTTTGTTTTCCAAGTGGTGTTAATCATGTCCTTTGTTGTTGTTTTTTTGTGTGACTGAAAGCATTTGGTTCTTTGTGAGAGTTGTGCCACTTGAGCCCTTTTCACAGTGGACAAAAACCCATGAACGTCTAGTACAAACTATAGTGAGTCCCTCTTCAAATTATTCTGGTCTAGTGTTTATCTGCTGCGGCTCTGATGATAATGACATGTGCACTACATGCAGGTTGGCATTTATATTTTTTGGCTGAGTGCATTTTTTCAGCTGGAAAAAGTGAGGCTACATTCAGGAAATAAGGTATAAAAAAAACACACACGCACACTTTTAGTGACTATGGTATCACTTCGTGGTTAAAGAGAGACGAAGCAGATACATTGTGTCAGCCTGCACAGCAGCTCGCAGCTCCCGCTGTTACTGTTCATGCTCCCAGTGAGAAACAGACCCCACTGTCCTGGCAAAAATAAACATGGTGTCTGATCAGAATAGTTTGTCCAGATTTGTGGTCCAGATTTGCCTGTGGGATTGGCTGAGTGTCAACATTCAGTTATGGCTTTCTGCAGGGAACTCCTTGGAAACCAGTTACTCCTCGGTACCAGCAAACTTTATTTCTTCGTTGCTTCAGGCAATGTCAATGGAACCAGCATGATTGTATCTGTGGGTGTGCAAAGCAACTTCTTTCAACTTTTCCCTTAGTAGAGGTCATCATGACAGATAATCGTGTTCTGCATATCGATCTGGTCTTTTTTTTTTAATTGGCTTTGTATTGATTGTACTAATTTGGAATTAGCTGAATCGTATTCTTGAAGTGCCTTAAGATGATGTTTGCTATTTCTGATTTGGTGCTAGATGGATAAAGCTGAATTGAATTATATTGCATAAATCTGACCTCCTTTACCTATTTTTCATCATTATGACAAGAACAACCAACCAGATAGATGAAAACCAGTAACAAACAGGCAACTGTTCAATATAGGGGTGGGTATTGGGAAGGAGCTCACGATACGATACGCATCACGATACTTGAGCCCCGATACGATACACATTGCGATATCCCGATTATGCGATATCCCGATTATTATATTCTACATAGTTCACCGAAAAATTTTAAAATGCATTACACATCTTAAAATCCAAGTTGTATATATGTACATCAGATGATAGTGATGGATCTTAAAATCTGAGTTGCACGTTCATCAGATTATAGTGACAATTCATGGGACAAACTGAGTCAATACAATTTTTTATTATAACTATACAAGCTAAAGTTACAACATATTTGTATATGTTTTTCATATTATTTACATCATACGAAATTAACATTAAATTTAGTATGAGGTTACTTTAATTATGTGGCAAATGATAATAAACACAAGAAAGATGGTACTAAAACCAATGACAGGCACAGTGATCAGTAAGTTTAGATATAAATCCATAAATAAATAAACCTCTGTCCATTATTTTTCATTTTTTAAGGACAGGCAATTGTGTTATATAAAAAATAAATTATAAAATGAAATAAAACCGGAGCTCAGTGCAGGGCCCTCCCAGGGTTGGTAGAGAGTGGCAATGCCCAGGACTGTCACTTAGGTAGGAACACTGGGTGCTATAATGGGGAAAAAATCGGGGATAAAAAATATATAAAAAAAAAAAAAAAAAAAATCGATATTCAAATTTTGAATATCGATATTGAATCAGCTGGAAAAGTATCGCGATATATTGCCATATCGATATTTTTGCCCACCCCTAGTTCAATACCATGTTACTTTACTATCCACTATCTCAGAGAGCTAGGCCACCTGAGTGCCATATTTACTATATATATCAAACAAGAATAATAATTATTTCCCCATCTTTACAAAAATTCCTTTTTTGTCTCATCAGTCCAGAGCACCTGCTGCCTTTTTTCCTATGTGCGATCCAGTCCCTGTGTCTTCTTCCACAGCTGACTTGCTTGGACTTGCTTCCATGTCGGAGTTATGGCTTTCTGGCTGCAATGTCTTTGCCCACAATGTTTTGGCTTCTATACCTCTTCCAGTCATACTTCTCTGGATGGGTGTACTTGTGTCTCCCTGGCTTCTATTGGTTCTAAGCTGGTGACGCTGCTGGATGTCTTACATTTTCAAAGGGAAGTAAGCATAATGTGACACGAAACTGTCTTCCACAACCTCACCACAACCTCAGCAGAGTTTTTCTGTTCCTCGTCCAGTTTCAAGCCTCCTGCACAGCTGTTTCAGTTAATGACTGCGTTTTAACCGACCAATGAGGGGGTCATTAAAACTGTTTAATCATGCACCTGACTACGATCCTTTAAAATCACTGACTATGTGCAAGTGTACCTGGAGGAACTAATGTGTTTGGAGGGGAATATTTGGTGGTCACAACATGTTACCTTACATTTTGCAGACATGCCTACCTAGGACTCTTTCACAAAGTTGTAA
Source organism: Cololabis saira (assembly GCF_033807715.1). Lineage (NCBI taxonomy): Eukaryota > Metazoa > Chordata > Actinopteri > Beloniformes > Belonidae > Cololabis > Cololabis saira. The sequence continues at coordinate 26,403,549 of NC_084589.1, forward strand.
GCCTGCATCAGTTTCACTTTATACTCAGCTTTCTTCTGTCTTGTCTCTCCTGTGATGAGTGCATGTTGTTACTTTTTATTTTACTGTATATTCTGCACCCTGCTGCACACATCCTTAAACATGTGTGTCTGTAGCTGAATCTTACAACCAACTCCGTGTGGTATCTTATCTTTGTTTCAAAAACTAACGAAGAGCTGCAGAAAAGTCGATGTCAAACATTGTTGTTCTGAATGACTGTCATCTGTGTGGATGCGTTGAATAAGGGGTTGGAGAGGGACAGAGAAAAACTCCCTGGTATCACTGTGTTTTGGATGTAGCTGGTCTGAAATGCGTTTGCTTTTCTGAATGGAGCACTGAGAAAGTTTAATGAGGGGAGATATCGGTGACCAGCGAGGTATGACTCAGCACTGCAACCCCTTCTCAACCAACCAATAAACCTGTCTCGTATGTGTGCCGTATGTACTTTTGAATAGAATTATACATATCACTTCCAAGGTTAATCTAATTGACACCAGTGTTTTAAAAGATCCACAAATCTGAGCTTTGAAATTTTTCCCAGAACATTTAGCAAACAAGAGACCAGAAGGAGACCAGTTGGGTTCAGACCTCCAGACATTTCAGTGTGGGCAACAGTCTCATGTGTACAACTGTGTTTAGATCTTGATTGGCTTATTTGTTGTAAAGTGTAGGAGTCAGTATGACTGTAAATCCTCTGACTCACTGACCTGAAAAACGGAGAAGAGGAAACCTCCGGGAAATTCTGAGATGATTTGTCAGATTTTACGTAGGTGTTGTTTTAAGAGAGCATATCTTTTCTTTTTCTCTACTCTCATGTGGGACTTGTATGTAATCGTTTAAGAGGATCTTTGGAGAATTAGAGATCGAAAACCCATTTACAGAGGTTACCAAGGTATAGTCAGCCTATTTGTCTGTTGAGAAATCGAAACTTTACCCTTTGCCACTCTCTTCCCTTCGCCCCTTTTTCGTCCCTATCTTCTCAAAATATCTCCCACTCAACCTCTTCTCCAAGGGGGGTCACATCTCCCCAGTGGAGGATTGATAAGAGGAGAGATAAGAGAAGAGGAAAGAAATGAGTGAATTTATTAAAGATGAAGTGGTGGACAAAGAGGGTTTTACTGAGAAACAAAGAGGAGGGAGTGCTAAAGTGGGGCCACATTATATAGGAGCATGGGGCGTTATGAATGGCTTGTCCACAAAAAGGACTTTTGTTGTTACCCCACACTGAGATAGGACATTTTGACAATATGAAAACACAAAATCAGTAAGGGTCTATATATTAGAAACTGCAAGCACTGATCAGCCATAACATTGTGAATGAAGTGAGTAACACTGGGGATCTTGTTACTACACTGGGAAAATCTCCATGCTGCCATTCACAAGGATGTTTCTTTGGCATTTGCTACCTATTGAAACATTTTTTGCAGACCAGCAACAGCATTCCCCTAGAGTAGCAGCCTCCCCCAGCAGGACAGCAATGGGCCTGGTAAGAAAAGGTCTCAGAGTATAAAATACAATCTGAAGAGTTCACTCAGTCTCCACACTCCCCAGATACTAAAGTGATGACAGCTAACGTCATTTACGGGAAACAAGCCCAATTTACAGACGCCACAAACCACATGGACCAAATGATCTATTGTTAAAGACCTGGTACCAGACGCTCCATGATACCCTCTTTTTACTCCTTGGTTCTTTTAGCAATATGATCTACTTGGTATATAGTGGGTGGTGAGAATTTTAATGGCATACTGTGGGTGTGTTTATACAAATTATAGTGTTATCAGAAATCCTGCAATAACAAACTGTCAGTGATGATGCATGAATCATCTGTAAATATTTATGGGAATCTATCGTTCATACATTTTGTAAATGCTGCTGTGTGCTGTTCAGTAATAATGTAAACAAATGTTAGTGAAGTTGATATATGTGGTATTGAAGTTGCTTGGAACATTAGTTGGAAAAAACATTAAGCAGACATACTATGCCCTTTTTTTCCCACAAGTTGACAGTTTCTCGAGGCAGTAATGACATTTCTGTGACACACTTTTGTCAAAATACTTCAGGGATCTAGCACAAAATCTTTTTTTCAATGTCTTTATACTCATATTCATAGCAGCCAGTTTTAGGGGGTCAAATGAGCCCATCCTTTTTTTTTTTGGGTGGTCTAAATGTAAATTTGGACAACTACACTTAACAGAACTGAAGCATGTTATCAGAGCTCACAGTACCAAATTGAGCACGTAAACAAGCAAAGTAAAGCAAACTCGCACTACCTTACACTCAGACTGATAGAAAAATACTTGACTGGCAATATTGTTCACAAACACTTACATTTCCCTTGTTTGCAGTTCTGCCCCGAACAATTGCTACTGATCCCTCTTTCAGCCACAGTCTTGTTACAAGTCACATCTTAAGCCCAGGTTGTTAAAACACTGCACTCCCCCTTAAGAGTGCCGCTGAGGAAAATAAACAACTCTCATGGGTGTATGTCTTAGTATAAGCAATTTTGAAAGCTTATACAATTGGGGTAAAAAAAGAAAAAAGACCCAATTTTTTTACACCACCTAAGCACTTGGATTAAGTCAGGAAGAATGCTTTCTGATAACTCTGGTGTCCAGTATGAAACTGATGAGGCTGCATGTATTTACAATGAATTTTCTTGATTTTCTTCCTGACTGGTCTGTAAATTTTAATGTTGCTTTCTGTTTGTGCAGTTTCTTTGTTTTTATGCCATAGCTTCATCAGCTGGAAATTTTGTTTTTCATTTGATTTTGTTTAATGAATATTTGTATTATTTTCTGATGTTTTGTGTAATTGTTTTTCTTTTTTATTTATAATATGCTCGAAATAAAGATTTCAATCAATCAATCAATCAATCAATCAATCAATTGCACAAGAGACATGAGAAAAGTGTGAATTGGGGATGTTTCATGTGAGAGTTGGTACCCCTGTTAAAGCAGGTAAAACAAGTGATAATGTGAGGCTAATGCCATTTTGAAAAGTCCAACTATAAACCATAATTTATATGAATACGGTTTTGCCTGAAAATGATGAGGAGTTTGTTGTTGCTTCTCTAAAAGTCATCATTCATGGAAGTTTAGAGCTAGTGAAGAGAGCTAACATGACCTGCGGTTTATCAATGGGACTTTTTTCAGTATACTTAAGATTAGATAAATATTTAAACATTTTCCAGGCCCTCTTTTCATTTTACTCAAATATTTTCAACGGGCATCGTCTGGGCTGATTATCAAGTCTCCACACTGGCGACTGCTTTCAGCATTAGCTTTATGGTGTTGGACCGAAACAGGCGGTACAGGTGGTACAATCTAACTTTTTCTCTCTCGTAAAGACATGCTCCACTCGCCCAGCCAGAATTGCTGTAGGCAACTGAAATATGGCACCCTTTGATTTAATGATTGATTATGATTCGTTTAGTACCCACTTGCACCAGCATTTGTGGTTGAATCTGGAACCCACGCAACCCTGACTATTAGAGTATCAATAAAATAGAGCGATTTTGGATGAAACAGAAGATGTGTGTGAAGTCAATATTCCTATTATACTTGCAATAATTGATGTAACTGTGAAAACCTTTGTGAATAATAAGAAATAAAATAGCAATATGTCTACATTGAACTTGCATGCTTTCACTATGTTTCCATGGTTTTTCTACTAGTACCGTGGTGTCCTCCCACAGTCTAATAAACATGCATGTTTGGGTTATTGCTGATTTTAACTTGGCCCTAGTTGTGAGCATGTGTACCGGTAGTTGTTTGTCTGGACATGGACTTGTGATGGGCTGGCTACCTGTCCAGGGTGTAACCAATGCCTACTTATCCAAGAGTTGCATATTTTCCAGGGAATTTACACAGCAACAACATAATTCCCCTTTGGGGATTAATAAAGTCAATTCAATTCAGTTTTGCTCAAAGACAGCTGGATAGACTCCAGCAGAACTCTGTGACCCTGACTAGCATGACGTGTGTTTGGATAATAGATGGATAACAGCACGAGAGAGCAGCTTCATTTCTTCTAACTCTCTGTGAGCTTCAAAAATATTTTTCAAACCAGGTCCTTTCACTGATGTCTTTTTTTTATGTCGGACGCAAGAAAAATAGTTTAATCTGACAATCAAAATTCTTCAACGTTATTGTTAACCCTAAAAATGAATCTTTTAACTCTCTCACATCCTTGCCAAATGTTTGTAAAATCTGACATTGCAACAAAATTTGACAGTTATGAAAGCAGTTCTTCAGTACTGGGTTCCATATACCTTTTAAACAACTGCGTCCTTGACATATTTTCCTCAGTAAGCAGTCCATGAAATAACTAGAAGCTTCCTCAGTCAACATGTAGCAAGACTCTTTTCACATTACATCACATTACATTTAGGTTCAGGATGAATGATTTAACGAAAAGATCTAATTGCGATTTTTCTGGCAGATATGATGATTTAAATTTGATTTAAGCTTCAGTGCAATATTCACAGTGTACAGTAACATTTAAAAACGCGATAAAGTTACATCATACCATCAAAACATTAAAAGCTATAACTCTAATGTAAAGATGAATGAAAAGTAAAGGTAAGAATTACTTCCAATGTATTTATTAACAAAACCAACACGTACTGTATGTTCTTTAAAGTGCTCGAGCACAAGCATTCATTGCAACTGAGAAACTAAAAGCGACATCTTTGGCTGTCTTAACTTAAAAATATATAGCAAAAAATCATTCATTGTCTTAAGGGGAGGGAGGGAATCACGTATCTTCTGTCCAGCATGTGAAGGAGCTTTTCAAATCCGTCTTTGGTGGCGGTGTTAATAGGCACCATATCCTTGGCAGTGTTGTGTGTTATGACAGTTGTTATCGCCCGCTGTCTTCAGCTGCTCTTGTCATATGGAGTTACAATGACAGTAGATGTAGTAATTGCAGTATGTTTGCTACAGTAGGAATGAGAATCATTTGCACTAGACTTTTGACCAGACTTTTTCATCATGCATTCCTCATGCAAATGCCTGTGGGGATTTTTCAAGTGCCGGTATAAGTTGGTTGTGTTTTCGCTTGATGTTGCAACTCTTGCGCAGCAGGTTTTGCAGAGTAGCCTACCTGTTTCTGGTGCACGTCTGCAGCCTCAAACCCCAAATACTCCCAAATGACTGCTGTTCTGTTTTTGGGGGGATTAAATCCCTTAACTGTGCTGGTTGCGCTGAAGCCATTTCAAAACACGCTAGCGTTACAAAGCACAAGGAGGCAGCTTAATAGACTGGTTAGGGGGACCTGTCCACGAGTAGCATCCCATCTCTGACTGGTGAGCTTGGCAGGGTGGTAGGGAAATGGCATGAGTGTGCAAAAGAATTGATGCAATAGATCCGTGATCAGTCAGGTGTGCTGCATTGCTTTGGCGATCGCATGATCACGTTGTCTGAAATCACAATTTTGAACAGAAAATGATAAATCGTTTGGCCCTAAATTAACTCTGCGGGAATTTTGAGTGTTTATTCAAATTTTTTGTTGTTTTTTTTCTATCTCAGGCCCTGCTGCCAAGTATAGGGACAGAATCCCAGGATCACTCAGATTTTTTTTTGAGCATCACACAAGCAGAGTCACGCTACTAAAGTAAAATGTGGACTGATACAATCTGTTTGTGCTGTTTCGTTCGTCTCAATTTTGTTCAGATGTTTCAGACATTACCTTTTCACACATCGGAGATTGCCTGTATAAAACAGATTGTCACTCCTGGAAGTCACTGTTTGGGAGAGAGGTCTTTTTTATATTTGATAATTTAGCCATTAACAGTTGTCCTCTTTGCTATTGCTCAAACTTTGGCATGGACCTTTGCTTGGTGATCTTCTTAATTCTTGTCATTTCCCCAGTTAGACACCTCTGTTTGTTAATTACCACCCTCTTCACACTGAGATGCCTGTATTCTTCAGTCTAGGCGACAGTCGCTTGAGAAATGTCATCAAGGCCCTTGCTGGCTGCGAGTCCTGGACAATTACCTACTCAGTTTTTGAATCGGCTTTATCAGACGCGACTGCCTCGTCTGGATGTTGTATACCGGAGCTGGTGTGGGTGAAATCCAAGTGAGGCTGGAATAAATGTGTAGCTTCTGTACAAGTGTAAAAATAGCTCTATCTAAACATGGTCACAAATAATAGAAATGCTAAAATATAGCTGCTAAAATGAATTAGGAAGAGAGAGACAGGAAATGTTGGTGATAAATGGCATGATGCGAGTGTGAGGAAGGAGAAGAGAGCATGGATTGATGGAAAACAGGATTAGACAAAGCTGCAGGGAAGTGGTTTGGGCCTGTTGCGAGGACAACTGTGTATGAATTAAATGACAGAGAGAGCCGATGGATAAAAGTAAACCCGTTTGTGAGATACAGAGAGGATACGGAGAAGAGGCATAACCGAGTCAATGTAGAGGCAAAGCAGGAAAAGGAGCTGCGTTGGGGGAAAGGAGAGAAAGAGAGAGAGAAGGGCGGAGGAGGGAGACGGATAGTCAGCGCATCCATAACAGCGTCTGACATAAAGCTCTGACCCAAGCTAATAGCCCGTCTATTAATATCTCCTGCTAATGACTGCCACTCCCTGTCACAGAATGGCAGAAAGCGTAATCCTTGTTCATCACTTTTTAACTCCTACTCCTTGAATAATGATCCTAACAAATGCTTGAAATATGGAGGGGGGCGGCATGACCCGGTGTGTGGTATTTTAAAATGACTTACCCTAAGTAACCAGGAAACTGTAAAGCTGGAAGGCTGAACCTTTGAAACCCGGCATTTAGAAAGAGACAGATGATGAAGTTACCGTCGCTGACCGAAAACAGAACTGTATTTGACATCTGTGCGGACCTATTCTTGAGGATTGTCAAAGCTTCTATCAAGTCCATGTTAGGATTGCCTTTAACTCTGTTCCAAGCTAGATAAACTGTTTTCCAAAGGCTAGTTTAAGTTATGCACAAGTTCGGTGGTTTGTTGACCAGTTAAGATCAACAACTCAAACCAAACATACTCTAAGGAAGAATTTTGCAAATCTTTAAAGCCATTACGACAACTATACTACTAGAGATCAAGAATTGTAATACTGCATTTAATGTGCAGTGTCATAACTAATTATATGCATGTCTACATACTTCATAGAGCGGTGAGGTATTGCATCACAAAGCATTCAGAAGTTGAGCTGAGCTTTTTTTCTGACAGCCGTTGTTATTTTTTTTAGCTGATTCCACTGCAATCATTCCCTGCATTGTGAAAAGAATAAGGCTGGTTTTAACAGAGGCTAAAAAGTACATTAAACTTGCTTGCAGACTCAGGAAAAACTGCAGACACCACAGATGCTTAGTTATTTTTCTCGCAGTATCCACTCAGAGACTGCCTGGAGACTGCATTTTATACTCGTGCAGGAGATCAGCATCCAGCGGAAGATGATTAAGTCTGAACAGTCGTAACAAATTGGCATACATGTTGTACACTTGTTAATGATGACTATTATTTCACGCTGAACACGGTGGACTCGTGTGGAGGTGCAGCAGATGCAGCGTTGCTCCCACTTCTCAAACTGATGCTCATTAACAGGATTCTTAAATTGTGACTGAAGGTTGTCGCTCATGTTTTACATTTTCGGTCTCTTTATTTTTCTGTTTTAATGTGGATGGTTAAAGACATTTTTAAGTACTTCTTGCTGTACCTCTCTGGCTCATTAATCCCATTTAATTACAAACAGCACAGAAAACCTCAGAGACATCTAATTCAGTCAGTGAAGCTAATCAGTCAGTGAGAATGAGAATCTAATTATTCTGTTTTTTGTTTTTTTTTTTAAAGAGGGGCCTCAGCACACTGGCAGTGAGACACAGCGCTATAGCGCCATCCCATCAACATGTTCATAATACAATATTTTCCTGCTCTTAATAAAACTCAGTGAACCCCATTTGATTTCTGAGTCACAGGCTAAGAAAGGCAAGATTGCAGTAATTCTGAATCTAATTTGTGATCAATAGCGGCTGCTCAAGTGCAAATCAACTTAAAAAAAGTCAAGCAAGACATTACTGGCAGATAATTAGGAATACATTATACGCGTAAAAGGCTATCATATGTAAATGGAGCTCGTATCTGATTATAAAAAGATTTTGTGGTGCAAAGAGAGAACATGTGACACTAAATTCAACTTTTGGGTCGGTGCTTTTATCTAAGTCGTGTTTATTTCCATCCACAGCCTTCACAATGCAATCACTTAAAATGTTTCCAGCTCACAGCTGCACAAAAGAAGGTTTCAGAAGCTGTACAAATTAGTAAGAGACTAGAGGATGAGCAGAAATATGCACACAAGGCGGCATCTTTATTCACAGGCCTTTTCGGTGCACACTTGAGGATTGTTGCTGTTCAGTCCAGCAACCAGGTGCAGTTTGATTTAATGACCAGTTAAGTGTTTCGTAACTAAAGCCACACACTCAGATGAGACTGTCTGGGAATATGAAAGATTCATCAACACAGTAGATAAGTCAGAACAGTAAATGGCTGTGTTTTTTCCTGATAGTTGTAGATCATGCAAGCTTTAATGGCTCACAGGAACTAAATAGAAAAATCCTAATGAATGAGCATTCATAAGGAATCAAAGGCATCGGATCAAATTGCACTAAGTCTGCACGACAAGCCTTCCCTCTCAGGCTACATTCTCCTTCCCTTAAGTCCTCAGAAATATTTCCTTATGGAACTATCTCTAGTCATGTCACACATACCAGGTAACGACTTCTGCATCACAGAATGCTTTTCCATTTACAGAACCACTGGAAATATGTTTGATATATTTTCTTTGCAAAAACGAAAGAATGGAGATTGTCAGAGGTGAATAACCAGAGCTGCTTGCTTCATGTCCTCATTCAGGCCAGACTGCCCACCTGCCCGCCTGCTTGCCTGCCTCCATTTCTTCACCATTTCTCTCCGTGATACGTCTCCCCATCTTTCTGACACTTGACACAGTTGCAAAAACACAGAAATACACACAAAAGAGTATGGAACAGCTAAAACATGCACCGTAAGGCTTTGCTGTCTCTCTGGGGTGCCTGTTTTGCACAACTGTTATGTAAAGCGAGTGGCGTTTCTGTCACTGCTCGCACGTATCACACACACAAATGCAAAACCGTCATACTCGGTGTAACATTGTTATGCCGTTTAACATGGTGCGTTTAACCCACTGTAATGGATGGTGATGAGGAGCAGTGAAACGGGTCAACGTACCACAGGCTCAGTTTTCCCCGACGTGATACGTGCTGTGACATCACTGCTCCCAAGAACTGCACAGAGAGAGCTGTGGAGCAAGTGGGGGAGGATGTGAGAAGTGAAGTGAAGTGAAGTGGCGAATAAGTGGAAAGGAAAGTAAACAAGATGAGAAAAAGAGAGTCAAGAGACAAGAGGATAATAAAGGGAAAGCAGAGGCACAAAGGCTGACACTGCGTATTCGTGCTTACTATGTGTCTGAATTGTCTACTGCTACATTGATGGCTAGAGCCACACTGGTAATATATTCAGCGGATATTAACCCTGTAATAGGTATTACATTGATATACATATAATGGTGATAATCCTTTTTTGTGAAAAATGTTTACTGGGATTACTTAGACTAGATGAAATGTCATAGTTTGCTCAGCAGAGGTTCTTGACTCCCCTATTTAAGATAATGTCAGCACTGCGGCCCATGTATAGCATCACAGCTGTGAGCCGTGTCTTCACAGTGAGTTGCTAAAGGGGTTGAGAAAAATAGAAAAATAAAGAAAGAAAGAAAAATAACGTAGTTATTGTCTGCTCTGAGTGTAGAACTCATTTGTTGTATCTAAACATCTGCAAAGGATTTCACTGCTTTTCACTCAAAGATAGCAGTGATAGGCTCCAGCAGATCCCCATGACCCTGAATAATGCTGGATGGATGGATGGATGGATGGATGGATGGATGGATGGATGGATGGATGGATGGATGGATGGATGGATGGATGGATGGATGGATGGATGGATGGATGGATGGATGGATGGGGAAAAGTTATTATGAAAGCTCTTAGGCTCAAAATAATCTCATTATAATGATTTTGGATCTACCCTTAGGATAATTGTATTGAAATAGTTGTTTCCTGGGATAAGGTAAGATAACATTTTGTAAATCCCATAGTGGGGGAATTCACTTCCTGTGGAGAAATTTTGGTGCTTTTCTTTAACATTTACATTGCTTCAGTGCATTGAAGTTTTTGGACACTTGCTGATGGACAGCTCTCTCTGTTTCCTGTACAGCACTTCACTTAGGTTGAGGTCTGGACTTTCATTTTGATTTTCCATTTTTTTTTTTTTTTAACCATTCTGATGTAAATTTCCTGCTGTAGCCACTTCCGCTCGTTCTCTTGTTGCATGGCACCATTTTGACCATGCTTTAGCAGTTGCGTTGGGTGGCGTCACCTTTGCCTTTATTCGGGAGCTCATGGTGACTGTAACTCCGTGACTGTAAGGCGCCCAGATCCTGTGGCTGTTTCATTAACCCGCCACCATCTTGACAGTGGGTATGAGGTTTTTCTGCTGTTGAAGAACACGCTGCTCTTTGCTATGATGCTTTTGTCACACAGATGATTAGTGCACTTGCTGTGCATTACTGCAGTGCTATGCCACCTCTGTTGCTGTGTGTTAATTTCCGTCTTAATGAGGACTTTTTTTTAAGCAATTTTTTTTTAAGCAATTCAATCTATGCGCAAAGGGATACTGGTTTTTAACAAGCTATACTTATTGATATAATCTCACATAGACATGTGCTACGTATGAAAACGGTCTGCCGTTACTGTTTATATGACTTATGATAAAACCTGATGTTAGTTGATTCTTGCACAAGCGCATGAACACAGAGCACATCATGGAGAAGTGCCATGGTTCTGTAAGAGTTTGTATAGTCTCACCCCCTCTCTTTTTTTCTCTGACTTTTCTGCTCCTTCTGAATCTGTTCTTTCTCTCACCACTCACCTCACTTTTTTTTCTTTTCTTCCCCACTGGCACGCATAAAATAAGCCCAGGGTCTGCTTTTGCAGTTAGTACATCATCTTACACAGAAAGGCAAACAACGTAAACAACGCTTGAATTTGTATGTTTATGCAAAGCCATGCTATTCAAGCCATCAGACCACAACCAATTATAGCCGATCCAATTAACTTCTACAAGCAATACTCGATATGAAGAAAAGTCTGCTTTAAACCACGGAGAACAATGCTGTGATTCAAACAGGCACATGCTGATGATTGTGTGTGTGTGTGTGTGTGTGTGTGTGTGTGTGTGTGTGTGTGTGTGTGTGTGTGTGTGTGTGTGTGTGTGTGTGTGCGTGAATGCGTGCCAACAACGGCGTGTTAGCTGACCTGTAGGTTATTCCCTGGTTGGCTCGTTGTCATGTCTGATTGGCTGCCTGCCGGTTTCATCACATTGCACCAGAGACAGAAACAGACCTTGTGGCCTCTCACCCACAGGTCTCTCTCCTTCTCTTTCTTCATCTCCCTCTCTCCTTCGCTCTGTTTGTCATGCTGTCCGACTGAGCTGAGTTTTCGAGCCCAGCGTTGGCTGACTTTGGTTTTGTCTGGCAGGCCGAGCTGTGGGGAAGCACTTTGATTGAAGAGAGAACAAAGCTCACGCTGCCATCTTTGAAGCAGCTGTCATGCGCAAGACAGTCTCGCAGATGAAATACACATGGCAAACAAATCCATGCGAATACACTAAGTGGCCCTCAATGTTTCATGTGCACGCAGAAGCAAATTCGAAACAGCAGCTGTGACACCTGCCAATGCGCATCCACCCGGTCCGGTGCGCACACACATATTACCAAATAAACACTCTGTGAACCCTTCAAATACATGGCTACATCCAAACAACATCTGTTCTGCATTAAAATATAGGTTGTGGAGGTTCACTTCTTTGGAAATCACTTAGGCAAGGGAATGCAGAAAATCTACCAGGTGATTGGACGATGATTGGAGAGGACTACTATTCTAAAGGTAAACTTAGTCAATCAATTCAGTGAAGCTCGGGCAGCTAAACAGTGGATCCGTCCCTACCATCAGAAAATACACGTCAACTCTGGATTCCCATCCCGGTCGCAAATTTACTGTTGACTTGAAGTTTCACAGCAAAAACATTCCCTCTAGAAATAAGTCTATATAGCAAACATATCTCCGCTAGAATATTTGCTAGAATTCTTAAAACTAGCTGAATAGTCTTTCAGCTTTCTTGAAACAAGGCTTTTTGACTTTCTTAGAAATGAGTATCCGTGAGACAAATTTGTTTCTGAGATAAGACAGAAAATTGAGGTCTGACTGGCTGCTGCTGATGTTAGCTTAGTGGTAATGATAAACATTATAGCAAACTAATGGATGGGCGGCTCGGCTGCCACGGCCTCTGAAGTTGCTTTATCTCCTCTCTTTACACTCAGCAACAGATTACTCCCAACCTCCGTGGCCCTGGACAGGAATGTGTGCTAAGCAAATCACTGACTGCATGAGCTGCCAGCCAAACTCGGGTTTGAATTTCAATCATCCCGCAACCGGGAGGAGGGATGGAAAGATGGAAGCAAGCAAGCAAGCAGGAGGAGGGTGCTGATGAGAGAAGGATAGATGGAAGGATGGAGGGAAGGAGGGGAAAGATTAAGGAGTCAGTCCAATGAGATAAGGGAGGGTATGGGATGAGAAATGAAATATGAAAGTGAAGGCAGATGGAGATGTTTTACATAGAGGCAGATAGATGGATGACAGGGGGTGCAACAAGGGGACAGGGCGGAGAGATAATTATTAAGATAGAGAAGGGAGTAAACGACAGGACAGAAAGAGGAGGTGGGATTACAACTTTACACTACAGTGAATAGATTGGCAGCATCAGACAGAAAGAGATGTAGAATCCAGGTGCATGAAGATGAGAGGAACAGGTAATGTCAAACAGGGAAAGAAAAGACTGGAAAGTGTTTGAAGGTGAGGAAGGACAGAAAGTGTGCAGTCCTTGCCAGAGGGGACAGAAACTCAAATAGCAAGAATTGTTGATTTATTTCTCTGGAGTTTTTCTTTTCTTTTTGTGATGTCTGGTACCCCTGTTTTTGCTCTTACTCATTGTATTCACACACACACAGACACCCACAGGTTATACATTGCCAATGCTTAACCAGCTGCACACATACGCATTGTCCTAAATAAAAGCTCAGTGTTCCCAACGCTGTCTTTTCATAGTCCTCAAATTGGCTGCCAATAAGACAAGAAGCTGGCTTGCCAAAAGAGCTCCACAGCAGCCAAGGTGAGCGATTAGCACATGCCGGGCTAGAAAATACATTTTTAAGTCTCTAACCAGAAGGCAGCAGCTCACCAATGACAGTCCTTAACTATTATTGCATACACTGGAGGTGTAGTACACCACAGGCTGGAGAACTGAGAAATTGAGTTTTGACATGTGTATTATTTTGGGCTTCCAAGCTCATGTAGGTAAAATTCCCCTTATAGTCTTGAAACAGGCACAGCATTTCTACATCTGACATTAAATGCTCTGAGTAGGACGGCTCCCACCTGGGATTCACCGTTTCCGGATATTAACTGCCCACTCAGAGGAAATCGGTTGAGCCGGTTTGGCTTTCAGTTCGTGGTAGAGAGGGTCTGGTCTCTCTTCATTTGGTCACTTTTGACCTCAGTGGGTCTAAGAGTCATTCAATCTGTTCATCTGTGATTGGATTTGCTGAAGTACACGGAGCTTTTCAGTCAGAGTCTGTTTGCCTTGTGTGAGTGTTAATACTAAAAAAGAAAGTCAAGATTGCCTATCAATATGCTTGCCAAAGACATCTTTATTCGAGCCCAACTCAAAGGCACAGTCTGATGCTACAGTAGCTTTTTGAAGTAGTCATTGTACTGCAGGTAGTTTGACAATTGAGTGCAAATTAAAAAAAACTTCCCAAGTTGACTCTCTTTGCCTTTGTGTGACATTCAGTAGTTTTATTTATTAATTTATTTCACTTCTTAATGTACAAAACATTGTAATTTCCGTAAACTCCATATTCACATGCTTCATAGCGTGCTTCTGCTAGTTAGCATGTTCAAAGCCACCAGTCTGCTAGTTTTATACACTCATGTACGCAACCAATGTATATGCCGGCTTAAACTTTCCATGATGCAGGGTGGATTTTACAACATGAAAAGTAGATCAGCTGTAATATGAACAATTATTCGATTCAAGTGTAAATAGGTTTAATTATCTAAGGCGTAACACAACTTGATCATGCACACTGCTCTGAAAGTTGCATGACTTTTTATTCAGTAAGAGACGTATATCAAGTGATGGTGCACACATTGATTGGGTTTACACTGCCAGATACAGATAAAACACGTACTGTAGGTGGAGGTGTTGTGTACATGTATGCATGTGGTCAGCACATACATCTGACAGTGTGTCAGAGTGATAAGAGTGATGTCAAATATGAGCTGTGCTGCTGTCACCTCTCTGTGACACAGCGATACTCAGACACCAAAGGAAACTCGGCTACTTACTTTTATCCAATTGGAGAATTTAAATTGTAACCAGGTGTCGCCCCAGCATTTTGTTGCATTTACGCTTTCAGGCAAAGCTCATCACAAAAAACACTGAAGTTTATTAGAAAATTAAGCAAAGTTCACTCACACATACACAGGCATCACATCCACCTCTTAGCCTTACCTCATTCCCACCAAACAAAACTGAACGGGCTTTTAAGGCAGCTGTGTGAAGTAACAAGAGTGCAGTAGCCATTAGCAGATTGATGTGGGCTGCACCTGAGCTGACAACTTTTAGGGAAAGTGAGATGAAGGGAAAGGAGGAGGGGGATGGCTGAAAGAGCAGAGAGATGAGATAAAAACGAAGCCCGTCTTGTAGCTGTCCCGTTTGCGTGCGCTTCCATCTCTGTCTGCATGGATGATAGAGTATGACGCTGACTTAGTGTCAGGCTCCTTGCTGACACGTACTGTAGTAAGAGATTAGAGAGATGCGAGAGAAAGAGAGAGAGGATGAAAGAAGACAGATGGATAGATTTAGATAACAGTGGTGCTTTCCCAGTGGTGGTTTTCTGTTGTCATTTCTGTTCAAAACCCAGTGAATGAGAATTTATTCTCATCCCAAGTCTTGCTGATTTTCTTCCTTATCTCCAGCGTTTTCCTCTTTATTTGTCACCTTAATATTCATTTACTGACATATTTTACATCACTGTTTTATTATCCTGGGATGTTCGCAGCTTCTGCACATTAACATTAAAGGCAGAGTATTTCTTCCCGCTGTTCTACTTTTCTTCCAGTCTGTATGTCTGTCTTTGACTTTCTCTTCCCGTGAGTGTCATATTAAACTTTAATTCCTCGCAGTGGACGGCCAGAGAGCCTGATGTTGACAGAGATCGCCAAGGTGTAGTAAAGGCAATATAGACACTGACAGTTCAGAGGGGTGGCACATGTCCCGTTCATGGGTTCATGTTTGTGTGAGACAAAGAGAAACAGACATATGCTCATCCTTTATGTTTTGCACTGCTTATTTTGTAGCTGTTTGTAAATCCATTCGATCAAGACAACAAAAGTGAGCAAATGTAATTTTAACAAACGTCACATGTACTGCTCGACGTGTGCCCGTGTGCACGTCTTCGCCTTTTACTGCATGAGCACTGTCAGCGGAAAGTCGGCAGTGAAACTGATAAACCATTATGCACAGTGTAGGAGTGCATGTTTATGTGCCGTTTTGTGCCAATGTGTGTGCGTGCAGGAGCGAGCGTGTGTGTTGGGTTTAATGATCTTTTTGATGGTTTGCTGTAGCGGATATTGAGATGGATGGTCCATATGCTCTTTATGGTCCATGCATATTTCATATTCCAGCAGCAGAGCAGAGCAGGCATTGCTTATATGGCCAGGATGTTGCACCGGGACGTGGGCAGACTTTATGAGAGCTAATATGCACGTCCCAAAGCTTTATCCGCTTACAATAAATGCCCAAGAACGAATAAATACAACACATTTCTGAAAGACACCTCAATGTCCATAAACCTTAATGTCAGAGAACCACCAGATCTTAAATAGACCCGTGTGTCCATAAGCTTGATGAGTCACAGCTGTTGCTGTGGGTGGATGTTTGCATGTTACTCGCAGCTATTTAACTCCTTATGATCTTCCGTGCGTCTGCTTACCGTTCAAGCCAGGTGTGAAACATATCGCATCAACATTACAAGGCAGAAGGTTATACTTCTTAATTGGCTTTGATTTCACGACTGTAGTTTCCTCAGAGGATGAGCAGTAGGAGAGTTACGTACATGGACAGAGACATTTTCAAACGAAGCCTTGCCTCACAACGGGTTAAAGTAAAATAAATAAATACATTCTGAAAAATAGCAGCATCCCAATGAGAATAAATGTCAACTTTGATACTTCCATTTCCATCTGAAAGGAACAATAGGGATTCAGACGATATCCTTTTCATTTATCGTGCTCTTTTATTGAGAAATGCCCCTGGGCACAAAGAAATTTGTGTCATTTAAGCTTCCAGCTGCAGCCACAGTTTGTTTTGGGATAAACGATGAAAAAACTCAGTCAAAGCCTTAAGACCTGCAAAAACTGAAATCTCATGATCACGAAAGGGAAAGCTCACACCAGATTTCAACAGTGTTTGATGGCTTTGTAAAAGGTATTTTGGCACATCGCTTTATTTTTCTTCCCCATCTTCCCCAATTCGGTTTGTTTGAAGTATTCCTCACTTCATACGTCTAATTTCACAGTGGGTTTTTTTGTGAAGACTTTAATTTTATGAATCATGGATCTGCCAGCCAGTTGTGTGCAGCTTTGATATTTATGAAATATTTGTCCTCTCTGATATTCAGACATAATGATGGACTGGAAAATATATTTATTAACAAGACATGTTTCCATATGCACTTCCAAATACCAGCTCCAGCAGGTACACACTCACAATATCCACATGAGCACACATTGGGCTATTGTCATGGGATGATCGACGGGTCACCACCACATGAAGAGGCATATTGACTTCATGAGAGATTGGGAAAACGGTGTGGGGAAAAGGGGAGGATGGAGGATGGATTGACAGGTTTGTAGAGGAACACAGAAGGGGAGGAAAGACTTGTCATGTGAGGGGGGGTGAGAAGAACGTCAAAAAAGATTGAACCTGAAATGAAAAATTGAACCAAAGAGGGTTCGAAGGACTCTGATAAGGATGGAGAGACAGAAGAGAGAGAGAAGAACAGAGTGAGTGATAGTGCAGGAGGGATGTTGGGGTGGGACATGACTGAGAGGGTTGTTCTGCTGTTTCACTGATGGACTGTCGAGTTTGACAGTCTGCTGACGTTCAGTGGAAGGAGTCAGCCTCACCATCAAGTGCTGACAGAAACGCCCCCAAGCTGCAAACAAATGAAAATACAAAAAACAACAAAAAAACAACAAAAAGAACATCTGCATCTAAGGTTTTCTATTGGGTAGCCCTCTTAAGCTCCATTTCGCTTCATTTTCATCAATTTCTTTCTCTTCTCTTCTCTTCTCTTCTCTTCTCTTCTCTTCTCTTCTCTTCTCTTCTCTTCTCTTCTCTTCTCTTCTCTTCTCTTCTCTTCTCTTCTCTTCTCTTCTCTTCTCTTCGTTGATTGTTTGTATTGAACCTCATGAACTTGAAGCTGCGCAGTCAGAGTAGTAATTTACCGGTGTGTCAGAGAGGTTTCGCAGCAGGCTGGTCTCCGGCGCCCGCCCGCTCGCTCTGGTAGCATTTATCTGGCCCGGCCATGAGCGAATGGTTGAGGATAATGCGAAGCAACAAGCAACAAGCCCCTCATCCCACATGCACACAGATGTCCGCGTATACAGCTAAAACTCAAAGTTCTTCCATCTGCAGACTTGTGATGACTCAAACTCTGGAACTGATGGACTTTTGGCTCGTGAATCAGCCAACAGAGACGCTTTATTTTTTCTGTAATCACTTTGGCCTGCACACTCTCCAGGGTCTTTAGCAGTAAAACATCTGTTTAAGATACTTTCTTTAATATCCTGATGTCTTTGATGGAGAATAAAAATAGAAAGCTCAAAACTTGTTGTTTGATTGTTCTTTTTAGAGTGCAGGTCAGGACTTCTTTAAAAATCTTTGTTTCTTTCGGTCTTCTACATCTGTTAAACAACACATTTCTATGCCTTTGTGACTGAGTATGCATGAATGCAGTTAATTAATTCTCCATGTTATGATGCATTAATAGAAATGTTAGAGCTCAATGGCGTCTTCTTGACAGGAATACTCAAACACGTTTAAACACTTTAAAGAGTTCACGCTGGTGCCTGCCTGTCCAACCATGCCGATTTTGTATTTCACCATCTTGAATGTGGTATTGTGCTTGGATAGGTTTGTGCATATGTGTGTGTGTGTGTGTGTGTGTGTGTGTGTGTGTGTGTGTGTGTGTTTTCTTGTGAGTGTGTCTATATTCAGCTGTCATAGCATGAGAGTATCAGAGCTTCTGTTTTCAGATCAGATTTTTTGACGTCGGCCCCTGGAATCAGTGGGATCCAGCTGAAACCTTCTTGTCATGTTTTTTTTTCTTTTTACTATTATTAACACAAATAAAACGGGTATCAAGATAAAGGGAAGTCAAGTTATTATCTATTCATTGTATCCCACTCCTCTGTTTTAAGGAGGCACTAATACAACTACAGTAGCTGATGTTTGTTTAGTAGAAAACTGTTAAAATGAAGATGTTGCACGTGGGTTTAGACTAGTGCTCTTTAGAGGAACATGTTCTTCACTTCTGACCTCATTTCATCTTCTGGATGCTCCATTGAGTGTTTAGCTGATTGTGCACTTGAAGGCCAAACTCAGTTTAGTAACACACCCTTGCTGTAGCTACTTGCCTTTCAGATCTTAGAGGGAAATATGACCAAAAATCTCTGCCTGAACCGACTGTGAAACTGTTTGGGGCACAGTACATGGGTAGAGCAGTAGAAAATGATTTGTGATAATGCAGAATGGTAATAAGTGGTCCTTAATTGGCCATTAGAGAAAAAGAGGAGAGATGTTGGCTACAGATTGAATGGGTTTTAGTACAAAGCAATAAACCCCTGAAGTCCACCCCCTTCCTATTTTCCTCCTTTTTTGCCACAATAGCTCTATAGCTAGGGCTTCTTTTGTCGCTATGGCGACTAATGTTGTAAGCCAGCTGTGGTTTTGTCTTGGAAGCCCATCAGACTGGAGCTCAGTTGGCACTTCTCCCTGTCTCGCTTTTCTTCCTGGCTTTGCCTCCTTTAGAGTAACAATGGTGAAAATATTCTCTCAGTGATTCATTTAAGTCTGTGATTTTAGCCACGGGTCAAATAGAGGTTGCAGCTTCCCCTGAGCTTTTGTTTTAGCATTTTTAAAGTGTGTGATAGGGGATTTTTTTTTAAATCTTATATTGGCCAAGTTGGCCACAAACATCCACACAGTTAGACATAGCACAGGCTAGCTCATATTTTTCTTTCTTTCTTTTTTTTTGTAATAGCAGACCCTACCTTGCAGTTCAAGTGGGTTAAAACAAGTGCAAACAGGTAAAGAATTATTTGCAAATGCTACATGACCCAGGTCTGCTTGATGGATGGCTCTACTTCTTATTCCACCCTGTCCCTCCGCGTGGCGAGCACTGCTTCTTGCCCTGGATCCCTTACTAAACGGGGCTCAGGAGAGGGATCTGAGTAATGTTGCTGCTGTTGCAGGGAACAGCTTACCCCTGCGGTGGAGCGCTTTCTCCCGCAGCCGTGATATTCAAACCTGCAGACCCTGACCCAAACACATCAGTCAGTGGGACGACGGTGCCGTGTGACTCGTACAGGAAGTGAGCAGAGGGAGGCGGCGGCGATGATTGTTATGCAGTAGATTGATCAGGTTTCACAGGATGCCACCAAACTATCAATCTGTGGGACTGTACACACGGCCGAGTGTGTGTACAGTCAGGGTCAGGGTTGGCGTTGTGTGTTTGGGGCAGTGAATGCGAGAATCAATAGCTGGGTCAGAGGGTAATGTCTCACTGAGTGCTGAGTCTATACTCAGCCATCAGAACAGATCACTATCAATCACGGGAGAGCTTAGGGAACAGACACTCTCTTTCTCCTCCGTGCCTCTTTCTACCTCTGCCGGTCTCTTAATGTCTGAGGGGATCACCGTTTCTCTTGTAAGGACTTTGGGAACACAGACAAAGGTACGTGTCGGGAAGTAGAGGGATATACTGGCCCACGAAGGATGGATGGGAGCAAAGTGACAGAAAAAGAAGGAAAGATTGGTTTGTATCGGCAAATACTTGGTGAGCGACACCTGGGGCTTGAGACAGAGAAGCTTTAAAGTCAAGAAGCTCTTTGGAGCGTAAAATAGGCTGTGTGGATGGGACGGACAATAGATTAAAGTTGAAACCAAATCAATAAACACACAAATTAAAGAAAGACCACAAGTCCTGGTCTTATTCACAGGTTAAAATAACATTTTTTAATTGGAGTCTTCGGTCTTTCCTTCTTCCCGCTCTCTTGTTATTCATCCTTTCATCCACTAATATCTCTGAACTCCTCTGCCCTCTTTTTTTTTTTTGCCTTTTGTCTCCTTGTTCAACATGTGTGTCAGCCTCGGCTCGAGACATCTGTTCCTCTGTGCCGTTGTTCATTTTAATTTCCTCTCATCCATCAATTTGTGTCACGTGTGTTTAGACAAACCCCACTAAAGAAGCACATATGAACGATTGTAGAGAAACACGTGTGCAGGGGAACATACTCATGTGTATAATGGCGTGGGAGGGTGCGCTTGTCGAATGTGAGAGGGACACAGCTCGGGTTCAAAGGGCTTCTAATGCCTGTCATTTGGTCTCTTACTGCTGGAGCGATCTTCCCCACGACGCAGCCGATATGCACTGTGTGGAGAGATGATGATGATGATGATGATGATGATTATGAGGGATGGAGGAGGGAAAGGAGTGCAGGACAGAAGGAGTGGTCAAGAGCATGCCAGGAGTGAAATGAGAGCAGAAATATGAAACAAATTAGGGACAAGATATAAGAAAATGGTGCAGAAGGAGACCAAAGCTACCAGTTACCAGTTACGTTACCCGCTACAACGTCCAATTCCAGTTCTGATTTGGCAATGATCTGCTTTGATAACACTGATAACTACAACCGTCTTGGACCAGACTTTGATATGAAGGTGACAGGCCTGTGAAATGGCATGTGGTAGTGTTTGGCATGGGTCATCTGTGTAAGAAACAACAGAAGTCAGAGCATGTTTACATGGATTTACAGGATGGACACTAAAACAGTAATGTTATTGGTGATTCACCCCTGACTTTCATCCATTACTGCTTTTTGTAGCATGATGTATGCTGAAAAATTCACCCCTGTCATAAAACACACAAAAAGCCACACGTATCTTGATATTTCTCCATATATCACAATCTCACTTATGTCGCATGACCACATATCTGATTTAGCTTCGATCTAGCACCACATGCTGAAGTGACACAATTCCAACCTCAAAATTGGGATTGACACACAATCCCGAAACAAAAATCAGATACAGGTCCTGTCAGCGGAATCAAACCGTATAGAAGTGTTGTCAGTGACGAGCATCAACGTAGTCCGAGAGATCTGGAACAAACTGCTCATACCGTGGGATCTACGTGTGTGATGCTGCTGGGCAAGAATCCCTGTTAGGTGTAACACTGTGATCAATTACCAATGATGAACCAATGCTCCAGAGGCCTGGACAACTCTGCGTGTGCGTGTGTGTGTGCGTGTGCGTGTGCGTGTGCGTGTGTGCGTGTGTGTGTGTGTGTGTGTGTGGTGGCCTTGAGATGCAGCATATTCCAGTCTGTTGGACACACTCTATAAAGTTATTGATTTCAGTGGGGAGAATTTAGAACCAACTCATCAGACAGACATATACACACACATCAACACCAGCTGCTATCTCTAAGGAAAGATGAAACACAGACAGACGCCGGGAGAACAAGTGGGGGCTAAGGAGGCAAAAGAGGCGAGAGAAAAACAGGCAGATGAGAGGAGGGAGCAGGATGAGCAGGACTCCGTTGGAAGGACTCCTGTCTGTGTTTGATGAGAGCCCTCATTGATGCTACAAATCTCTGGGAGTCTCCATTCAGCGGGGGAGCCATTCAATTATACCTACCGCTCCGCTGACTGATTGGAGTTCTCCCGCAACAATGTTAGCATCTCTGTACCAAACCGAGATGGGATTAAGATTTCTGGCCTCGGGAGGCAGAGGGGCTTTTAAGTTCTGATTGGCAATCATTTGTAACACTGCTGGACAAGTTTTAATCCAGCCCAACTTTATGCCCATCAGCAGTGTCTCCTTTCATTTCTTTAACCTTGTTTTATCTGGGCTGATTTTTCTTTTTCTTTTTCTTTTGAGTGTATTTGGCTGATTATCAAACAGTTGCAAACATCTACAGAAGCCCAATCAGCCACCCGTTGTCTTCTACGTTTGATCACTGAGTGCATCGAGGAAAAAAAAGAGTAAACTGTAAAATATAGACACACGAATCATCCTTGTCCACATGTGAGTGGTCTGACTGCATTTCAGCTGATGGGATACGGCTGCTGATTGGGCTGTAATTGTCACTGCCTCCTCTGCTTTTGACTCTTGCATGCCACCTTATCAAAATTTTGTCTGTTGTGGGTAATGACAGTCCCCGAGCTGCAACCTTGCATGCTCAAAACTGCAAATTTTCAGTTTGTGCATTTTCCTTGGTATCTAAACAGGACTTTTAAAGTCGAATTCTCAGTTCAACATATGCCGTCTTGTCTATGCAATGAGAAAAGACTGAGAGAAAAAATCATTGGCAGAGGACCAAGAGCTGAGTAATGTTCATTTTAATGTTTACATGCCATAAATGGGAGTAAGTGCTTGAGAGGTGATGGAGACAAGGTTCAGAGTAGCCTGCAGGACTGTCAGGAAACCATTTTTTCTATTGTGAGAGGCAAATAAAAATTTTCAACATCAGCTCCTTTTTACCTTTTGTGGCTGTGACCTCCAGAAATGATGCCAACGCAGCAACAGTATGTTGTTCAAGTTGGATAGACCAGGTGTAGTTTGATTACTGCGCTGCCTGCATGGTCACTGCGCTACTGCATCAATCCCCTCCACAACTCTGGACAGTCTACTCATGTTAAGGAAAGGTAAGGGGTGCGGGTAACTACTGGGGGAAGCATAACATGCACAAAGGAGACTACAATAGATATTCATATTTTAAACTGTATTGAGCTGAGAATCACGAGGAAAGCTCATTCTAATTGACAACATTGTATTACAGAAAGTGCACCCCCACTTTTGAGATTGATATTTTAGTGTGATTGCAGGTTCCAGATGGAAAGTGCTCGTGAAACACAGAGATCCAGGACAGGAGGTTATGAGAAACTCAGGCGGTATTGCCCCACTAATTTCTCTGCATATAAAGCAGTACCTGCCTTGTTGAGGCCGATAAAAAATGAGTGGAGAGATGGACCGAGACATCTCCTCAGCAATATAACTCAGAGGAGCTGAACAGAGGCTTCCAAGAGCTAACGAACACTTATATATACAGATCCACCGAGGAGATGGAGCAATGGAAGGATAGAGGCAAAGATAGGAGGATTTATGGGATGAGATGAGGGGTAGTTGGGGTTAAAAGCAGCAGAGTGTGGCCACCAGGGAGCAGAGAGAGATAGCGAGGGGGGAGCAAGAAGAAGCAACAGCTAAGAGCAAGATCAAAGTGGGCCTGGATCAATGTCACTACTGTAAAATCACATCACAGAGCGTGAGAGAGCGAGACATAGAGAGAGTATGTTGCCTATATAAATCAGTCATGGGCAACATAATGCCACAGAGTTACCCTTTGCCTGCCTATTATCTGCCTAGCCTGTTGGAGGATCGTACATCAATAAAACACTTTGACATAGAGAGCAACCGTTCCGTTTTGTAACAAGAGCTCGGAGTGCTGGCTTACTTCTGCTGTTCCCTTTTGGTGGAGAGGGGAGCCTTTGTGGAGAAAGGAGCGCACCGAGGGGGACCGGGAGCTCAAGTATTGAAGCCAGGGAGAGTGGTTCCCTTCATCTGTCACGACAAAGTCATTCAGTGGATGTACCCTGAAAATACAAAGGGCGGAGAGCATTTCATGTGAGAGCATGACAGGTCAGCGACTGAGCTACCGTTGCTTTAGTAAACTCAACATCTATGGGCTCTGATGGTTCACGTTTTCCTTCTTTTCTTTTCTTTATGTGTCTTTAAGGTTCATTTTATATTTTTCTATTGCTTCCCGTGTCCTTGTTAATTTCTTGGGTAATTTTTGGTTCTTTAGTTAACATTTTATTATTTTTTGTTTAGTTTTGAAGGAGTTCTTCCCTCATACGTGTTATCGGGTTTGGTTCCCTTGCCCGCCTGCCCTTGTTACTTTATGATCCGTCTTAATCGTCACCACCTGTATCTCTTCAGCTCCCCCTGAGTCTACATACACAGATGGGCCTCTTCCTTTGTCCGTTTAACTGTTTATGTTACATGCTCAGCATAGTAAGCTTGGTTATTTTGGATCTTCTTTGATCTCCGGTTCACGCTGGACTAAAATGACCCCTGGACCCGCAGTAATTCTGAAATTACATCCAGACATCTGTATTTAGTTCAGTGGATTCATGCTGGATAAATGAAGTCATTGATCTCGGAAGTGACGTAGAGGCGATGCGTTTTATTTCGACAATTACCTTTTATTTAACATTAAATGTGAATATTGAGTTAAAAGCATCTGTTCAGACACTCAAGAGTTAGATTTCAATGACGACAGACCCACATTTTCGGAAGTCGGGAAATGTCGTATCAGTTTTGGTTTCCATGCTTTTCCAAGTTTCCATGGCAAAGCAAGTTTATTTCTATAACACAATTCAACAACAGTAAACAGTAAACAACAGTTGTAACAGTAAACTTAACGGTAAACATAACCAGGTCTGGAGTTTTCGTTGAAGCCCTAAAGATTTTGCGTTGTTAGAGAGGCTTTGAACTTGATGAAAGATAAAACGTTTCTTACTGCGTGATGCAGCCGCACACGTCATCATGTCGTCGTTCTTCGGCTGATCTGGACTTCTCTGTGTCTCTGTGAGAAGCTTCAAGTTGATTACTTTCTTTATGATTATCAGCCAAACACATCTGCCAAAATATCAGATCGTTTCACTGTATGGGCTGTTATAGGCTCATGTCGTAATATTATATATCACTATGGACCACATTGGCCAAAATTATTAATAATAGGAAAGAGGCATAAAAGCAACAAGATTATTTAAAGATAATTTTTTAGAGGATGCCAGCCCACACATCATTAAATTACTGATGTGTGTATTTGGCATGACCTCGGTGTTTGGTGAAATAAGATAGCTCATTTGTGGTGGTGTTTTTACTTTACAAATCCCAGACATGGCGTTAAAATCACAGACATCCTCCGTGATTATTACAAATGACCGCCGGCCCCCAGATAATTTTAATCCCGTGCGAATTAGTTGATATTTTGGATTGCATGCTCTTGGAGTAATTTAGATTGCCCAAGGTTGGTTTTGTTCTTTCAGTTGATTAAAGTTTTTAGTTTTTGCTACTCCCTGTCTCCGTCTCACCTCCCTCCATTCCTCATGAGAGATAAACCCAATTAGGCATGTTACGAAATGAGGCATGGAGTAAACTTTTTCTTATTGTGAAGGAGCTATTTTATTCACCAGCAGGAGAGGTATTCTAGATTTAATGTACTGTAATTTGAAGGCGTTATCTGTTTCCACCGAGATAAACAGTGAAAATAATTACTAGCTGATTCAGTCTTTCTTGTGTAAATCTTTTTTAAAACCAGATCTACTGGAACTGCACTATTTTGTGGAAAGGTGACACATCACAGCCTATTTTCACAAGCTGACACAAGTCTTATTGAAGTGTCTGGGGTGTGCTTTTGGTCAATACGCCACACTGATACAGTACAAAAGCTCCCTTCGTATGTTTGTTCAAAACAGCTATTTTTAGGAAGACGTGCAGTCATGTTTCACCGGGTGTGTCCTCTTTAAAAGTGCTGCTGCAGCTTTGCACTAACCTCTTCTGATCTAAAGCAAATGCAGCATGCTGGGAAGTGGAGTGGCGATAAAGATGAGGAGGCCTGATAATTCTACTCTGATCCTCATCTGTGATACTGCTGTCCCCCTGCAAATCTGATCAATCTGAAACCAAATGAAATAAACAAATAAAATTAGTGAATGGCATAGTTTAGACAGGGTTGTTAAATGTCATCGTTTTTGAGTCCTTAGTCTTTTAAAACAGCCATAAGTGTGCTCTCAAGCACAGAAATTATTATTATTCATTATAAATCCATTAAATAAACCTTAATCTGGCATTAGATTAAAAATTAGTTTTGTCTTTTAAGAAAGGAAATATTTGTTTATGTGTTGTTATACATTAATAATTGGATAAATACTGACTGTAATTAATTTCCCTCTATCTCAACCCATGAAAACAAGGGTTTATATCTAAACATTTAATATGAGCTTATTCTTTGTTTCCTCCTCCTGTGTTTGTATCTGTTGAATTCTCTTACTGTTCTTTTTTTTTCTTTTCTAATTGTGAAACGGTCCATCAATACACCTGTCCAGGGTCACGGGGGTCCAGGGTCACGGAGCCTATTACAGCTGTCATTGAGAGGGAGGGATGGCACGGAGGGGGGGCAGCATGGACAGGCTGGCGGTCCATCACATGGCCAATACACACCGTTTAATTTACAAAAAACAAACAAATAAATAATGAATGATAAAAACTAAAAATGCTGTTCTGTGTGCTGTTGTTGAATAAATCGATCTGCTTTTCAAAAAAAAATGTTCTCACATACTTCTTTAGACTCACTGACACAAAGGGCTGGAATTTTAAACCATAATAAATAACACAGTCCAAAAACAACCAACAGACAATTGGCTAAAATCGATTATCAATTGAATTTTGGGTCAGTTTTAGTTGACTTAGTTGGCTTTTAGTTGTCATCTTAGATTACATTACGTTGTGGAGAGTTTATGCATTTTAGGAATTAATATGTATTCATCAGAGGAGCATTTTGTATCATTCAATCTTTTTCTGCAAGGCCTGCAGAGTTGGTCACATTACAGATGAGCCTGCAGGCTTTATAAATGATGTCTTCAATGCATTTTTCATGCAGCTCCCCTTTACACGGTCTCTACAATCTAATGCTGCTCTGAAAATTGGCCACATCTGATTTTCAGTATCCAATAATATAAAACCGTATTAGATATATTCCATTCTGTGTTCAGGCAGTTATTGTAAATCATTCCATAGCTGTAATTCATTTATGTACATGTGTGCATTGCCTGTCTTAAAAAATAAAGAAGGCGGCTGGTTGAGCGCAGTTTGCCTTGATGCTGTACAGAAATGCTCGTGCACACAAAGCAAAGCACACTTGCACACACGCACGTGCGTGCACAGTGGGAATCCTGATGCCAGCTTTTATCTCAGCAAAGTGATTCACTTTCAGATTGTTCGAGATGCCCCGAGCTGCCCTCCCCCTCATTTTTTCCTCCCTTTATTTTCTCCCATTATCCCTTCATCTCAGAAAATCTTGCCTTTGTTTGGTTGTGTAAAAATCTCCAACTGCCTCTTTTTTTTCCTTTTTTCCTCCTCTGTCTGCTGCATTCTGGCTTCTGAATCTGCATT
Source organism: Cololabis saira (assembly GCF_033807715.1). Lineage (NCBI taxonomy): Eukaryota > Metazoa > Chordata > Actinopteri > Beloniformes > Belonidae > Cololabis > Cololabis saira. The sequence continues at coordinate 26,431,276 of NC_084589.1, forward strand.
TACTCCTTCTCAATGGAACCAAACTCATCCCTCACTCTTGAGCTCTGTCTTTTTCTTTGCTTGCATTCAATGTAAATGTGAAGCAACTATGAGTGTGTTTTATCCTCCATTCCAGTAATACAAGAAGAAGTAAAAAAAAAAAAAACCTTTCAGGCTACTTAATGAAGTAATTAGAGGCAAGGAGAGAGCAGGGGATGAAAATATAACAGTTAATCTTCCATTTCTGTTTCTGTCAGAGAGGGATGAGAGAAATGGAGAGCTTTGAAAGACAAATTTGGGATGAATTTGAAGAGCGCTTTGAGAGGTAATGGAGAAAGGGAACACTGGGAACAGAGTTTCGATAATCATTTAATAATTGAATAATAATCTCCCTGGAGACGTGACCTAGAACTGGAAAAGAGGGAGCGGTGCAGCATTGGGCTGACAGCGACACACTGCTGCCCCCTAGTGATTTCATGGTGTCACCACCGCAGTGAGTGAATGCAAACATGTTCATCAGTGTGTGTATATGATTTAAAACTACAACCCGCCTCGGTCACAATGATATGGGATCTGTTTTGAGGAGAAAAGTGAGCTTTTGATGCCAGGAAGGAATCTGTCACACCAGCTACACACACATCCACTCACAGTCCCAGAATCAAACCTTATCTCCCCGTCAGACTGAGTCTCTTTTAGGTTTGACGGTGATATATGAGTTTTGGAAGGGGGAGGCTGTTGGAAATGTTGGCACCACATTGACGGGTGACGTGAGCGCATCGTTGTGCTCAGGTTGATGTACGAGCGCTGGGGTTCGGGGGATAACGCTGCGCCGACATCAGGAAGGAGCTTGTGGCTCTGGGGGTGTTGAGTCCACTCCGATGAAGCCAGCTCTGTATTCTTTTATATGCAGCAGTCCCAGAACCATGGATGCATACACACACACACGTCCACCTGCTTTGTGTTATTAATAACTCAACAACAGCCACACAAGGATCTGTTGGGCACGGTGTAAACATTCCAGTGAGAAGCAAAGATCCACTTAAGTGATCTGAGGTGTCCTGTTATCTTTGCAGTGATGGCGGGGACAGAGATTGTCCGGTAAATGTGCAACACATGCGTGTTTAAATTTGCCGTGCAATCGTTGGTTAGTTGGGAATTAGAGCTACAGAAATTCATATACTTAAGTGAAACAATGCAAACCAAAAATACTGCAATCCTTTTCCTGTTTGTGTTTGGGGGATGAAAATGTGTGGGTGCAAATACTTATGAAAATCTCTGTTGCTTCTGTTTCTCCAGCCTGCGCAGGGAGGGATACACAATGCGAGTGAACGTCAACGACTACCTGGACATCTACTGCCCTCATTACAACGACAGCCAGCGTATGGTGGGCACCGGGGAGCAGTACATCCTCTACATGGTCAACTACCGCGGCTACAGGGACTGCGACCACCAGAAGGGCTTCAAGAGGTGGGAGTGCAACCGGCCTCACGCCCCTCACGCGCCCATCAAGTTCTCGGAGAAATTCCAGCGTTACAGCGCCTTCTCGCTGGGCTACGAGTTCCACGTCGGCCAGGAGTATTACTACATCTGTGAGTGGAATCGAACCAGCAACCTCTATTGTGTTTAATAAAATGGTATGTCATCAAAAAGAAGCTTAAGTTTGGAAGCTGGAGCAAATATCTACCAAACACTCCGGGGTGGATGAAATATGTAGTTTTTGTCATAGCTGCATGGATTTGATGAATATTCAGCTCAGATTCGTCAACGTCTGTCCTGGTGTAATTTCAGGATAACAAATTGCTGCTTCACATCTAATCACGTCACCCCGCAGTCAAGCAGTCTCATCCATTTTTCTGACTGCTAATTAAATTAACTCACAACACCTAGTGCCAAAGTGACACTGCATGAGTAATGGACCTTTAGCTTGTCACGGAACAATTCAAAACAAATATTACAGGACACAAATTGTTAGAATGAGTCCAGCACTCATTTATCCATTCATTCCTCGATGGAGGATGTGTCGAGAACGCTTTGTTCTGCTGCAGCACAATGAGAAAGCTGCGCAGCGCCGTCACAACAAATGATTCCTCCATGTTTACTGTGTTCACTCAAGAACGCCTCAGCAGAATACCGTTCATTAATCAGGTCTTAACGCTTATTGCACCACAGTAAGCATGTCCCTGTCATATTGTAGGCAGTTGCAGCTACATTTCGTTTTATTCTATTTATTTGAGTGGTCGCGTCAGCTAAACCTTTAGTTGTTTGGCCCAAATTGGTTGTTTTTTCTGTTATTTTATTTTTAGGTTTCAGTTCATTTTCTCTGTATAATAAGTTATGTTACATGCAAAATGTTACTGTAGATAGCTGTGTATTAAGTGTGCCAGTATGAGCACGTGCACTGGTCCAGTGGTGTATTACTGTTAATGCAAGAACAATTTCAGCGGTAAAATATTCCTCCCCACATATAAAGAGCTAAGACATAAATCTGAAATGATCAAAACTTGAGTGAGTAGAATGGCTCTGATTCGTTGTGTGTTTTATCCTGCACAGCCACGCCCACGTATCACCATGGACGCAGCTGTTTGAGACTACGCGTGTACGTCTGCTGCTCTACCTGTAAGTCCAGCACGTTTTATGTTTGGGTGTTTGACCTGCAATGCAATACCTGGACCTCCTCGCAGATGTTACTGGTACCCATCTGGCCGCTGGGCATTTGTAGAACACACACACACACACACACACACACACACACACACACACACACACACACACACACACACACACACACACACACATACAGTCTCAGTACAGTCTAAAGCATCCACAGTTCTTAATACTCCTCTAGCTGACTTTTTAGCTGCACCATTTTCACCTCCAGCATTCTTTCCCTTGGCTTCTTTTTTTTCTTTCTATTTAGTTGTCTCTTTCTTCTATCTTTCCCATTTCCCCCTCTACAGCAGCAAAGAAAAAAAAGGGAGCACCTCTGGCTTTGAAGGCCCTCACCTCTCCTCTCCCTGTCTTTCCCCGTGTCATTCACCCCTCCTTCATCGGCCCCTGTCACAATCCATTTATTGCAGTGTGCGGTCAGTGGGTGGCTATGTATATGTAGGTTCATGCTCCCTCACTCTCCAGCCACCTCTCAGTCCTTTAGCCTGCTCCCACACATGCTCACACACTCATATACACACATTCTTTGATCCCCGCCTTGTCTGGTCCTTTTAACTTCCACAGACCTGTAGTATTAACCTCTCCTCCTTCGTTCAACCCCACAACAGCAGCACTCCTTTTTTTCCTTTTTTTTTTCCACACACTGTCTCTTCAGTTTGATCGGCCTCCCTTCCTCCACCTTCTGTTTCTTCTCTCAGTGTCTTTGTCAGGACTGCAGGCGATGTTATGACCTGTCAGTCTGTCTGCTCTGGGGCTTTTTTTTAACCTCTACACCTTTGTCTTGCCCCTCGCTTGCATGTTCGTCCTAAGATGTCAGGTTGAATGCAATTAAAATCCTTGAGGTTTGAGCAGCGGTTTAACCCCCGGCTCACCACCCGCCTGCCTTTCTGTCTCATGCAGTTCCTTCTCTTTCTCTCTCTCATTCAGCTTCTGATGCGGAAGATGAACCAGAGCCAACAGAACCAGACTACACGCTTAGACCAGGCTTAAAAATCGATGACATTGGTGAGTCACACACTTAAATATATTATAATGTAGGGGGAATCCCATCTGTCTGTTCCATCTGCATGTGTAAAAATCATAAAAGCTCATTCATAAACCACGACATCTACAAATCAGGTGATTTATGCTTTCATGAATAGGGCTGTGATAGTAAACATGTTCCTTTCACAATTTGGAAACTGCAGTTGCAATAAAAAAAAAAGAAAGACAAGTAGTATAACGGATTCCCATATTTATGTACACTTTGGTTTATATTCAGGACATTTAGTTAAAGAGGCTTTTTTTCCCTGTAAGTAAATAGCTTTTGTGCAACTAAGTCTGCCAAGAAAAAATGCCGACGTTTGTATCTGTGAGGGACCAAGCAGTCAAAATGCAGGCAGGCACAGGCTGAACTAAAAAAAAAGATTTTATTTTCTAACAATAATTACATAAAGTATCAACTCAAAATAACTAACAAAAATTGGCCCTTAAAAGAGATCAAAGCAAAAAAACTAACATAAGTTTAACTAATAACATAACAGTACACTAACTTAAACTACCTAGCAAAATGAGACAACGGAACGTTAATTAGTGGCTGATCAGCCCATCAAACACAAGGAGAGCAGGAACACAGAAGATTAAGAGAAACTAAGACAATTAAGCTCATTTCCCCCCCATGAAATCACAGATGGTTGTGTCCAGGTTGTCAGCAATCCCCAGGCTCCACAGGAGGTACAACTGCCACTGAAAATAACTCAAAATAAAAGAAAATGACCCATTAATCTTAACATAACAGTGTAAACTAAATGTGCATACTTCACTTAGAATACAGTGAAATGCAAGTGTACAACAAACACTAAACTCAATACAACAATTCTAGTGTCCTGTAACCACAAATAAACCTAGCAAATGTGTGGATATGACCTTATAGTTGCAGTAATACCAACTATAAGCCAGGCTTCGATTTCTTACTCATCTACATCAGGATGTATCGAATTCACACAATGAGGTACCAGTGAGTGAATTTGGCACAAGTCAAAATGAACAGCTCTTTTCCACTCTGCCATATTTTAAATGATCAACTGAAAATAAAGGAAGCTTTCACCTTCTAGGATGTGGGTCTTAAAGAGATTGGGGAAGATGAGAAAAGATGCTGCTTGTATGATCTTTTTGAGCAGATTATGGTAGCAGACCACAGTCAATTAATAGCAATTTTTTGCTATCCTCTCCAATCAGACGGACAGGATAGATTAATCTAAAACCTGACAGGTGGAAGACAGAAGCCTGACATAAAACAGATGACACTGATGAGACGAGCTGTAACGAGTGTTCCCTGTTCATTGGGATGATCCTATATATGTGAGTCATTAAACTGATCATTGATATGGGACTGCAGAGCGATCAGGCAGCATCAAATCATCCAACCGGAGTGAAATGTCCTGTTTTCAAAATTGACACGCAGTGCAGTTAACTTCACAGCGGCCAGCTGGCTCGGCAGGCTGCGGATCCTGCTGAACGAGCGCACACACACAGATATTCATTTCACACGTTTTCTGCTATCTTCAGATTAGCAAAGAACACAAAGTATTATGATAATTCACCACAAATGTGTCAAATTCATTCAGAAAAGGGAGGCTCCATCTGATCTCCTGAAGTTAGTTGCTACATCTTTGCAAGTGCTCCCTTTGCATGTATTTTTGTTGCTCGACTTGTTTTGTGATGAAAACTATTGAAATGAGAACTGGATGAATCTCACAGCAACTTAAGAGTGAAGTTGAGCAGGAGAATAACACACGAGAAACTTTTTGATCCCTTCTGTAGTTCATATAATTAATCACTGTTGTTATGGCAACAGTACAACACCAGAGAAACAACATGCACACCTAGCCGGGCCAAGTGAGATGCCAAATATTACACAAACAGACATGGTGCAGAGCCCAGATTCGACTGTGTCCTCTCAGGTAGCTCATAAAATCTGGTGCTGGGTCATTAATCATTCTGCTCCTGTACGTTCATGCGCGTTCGTGTGCATGAGTGCTTATGTCTGTGAAATAAATCTATTTGTTGTAATAATTGCTTTCAAGAAAGGCATTCACATACACAAGCTGCAGCAAAGAGCTGCGATCGTGCCAGTGTGTTATTACCACCTTTTTGTTTCCTTTTTTTCACTCATCAAATCTTTCTCCTTCCTCCTTCTTTCCTCCCGCCATCCTCCTTCCTCAGCCCTCTAATTCCCATCATGCATTTTTCCTTTCAGAGCACAAGCAGCAATGCAGTCAAGGAGAACGCTGCTTAAACTTTGTTTATTCACTTTCTGATGTGTGAAATTGAGTTTCTTTCTCTTTTTATTGTATACTATTTTCAAAACAATGTTCATCTTTGGTTTTTCACCATCTTGATTAATGCCGTCGCTGTAATTTGAGCTGTTTCAAAGAGGGAAACAGTTATGCACCAACATTTCTCTCAATCAACAGATATCTATTCTTTTTTATGTCGATGAACAACAGTATAATAAGTTTTCCAATCAATACTTGTTCTCCGTGTCTACGTTTTTTCAAATACCCACTAAATGCAGATGATTCTTGTTATAAAAGCTCAAGATCGGTTCAAATTTTAAAAACAAATAATGTTGATACTTAGCAGCTGAGTGACGCCGGAACAGAGCACAGTTTACACAAGCTCTTATGGGTCATTTTCACCAGCAGAGCTACGTTGCCAATTAAACTAATAGGCTAACCCCAGTCGTGCAGGAGGAACGGAGGAACTCAACAGGGAGTGGTGAAACGAACTGAAAACACAGAGGCAGTACGGTTTCCTGTTCCCCTCCCTCATTTACATTTCCCCTGACTGCTGGTTGGACTCATCACATCATAGTTTTAATTACTGTTATTCAACGCCAACATCAGCACATTCACACAAATGCAGGCCAACAGACTGCTCAGTGGAAATCTGTCTGATTATTATGTGTGAAAAAGGTTTAACTAAGCCGAATGCTGCAGGCTGAGAGTGCAAACTTCCCTCTCTCTCCTCTCTCTCTCTCTCTCCCGCTTCACTGTTCACTGTGTATTTCCCGGGTGCTGCCCCGTTCAGTCAATGTCTACAGATCAACACAGGTTCCCTTCTGAATACAGCCCACAGTATTAGATTTCATTTAGATCTCATTTGCAACGCAGATGGACTGCTGCTAGCTGCCCCCCACGTACCAATATGATTACTTCTGGCTTTCAGTGGAAGGATACTCATTTGACCTCTGTGTTGGTGGAGGTTACCGCGTGTGCCGATCATGTCCAGCTATTAGTGGAAAAATCCTACGCTTTTTTTTTTTTCATTCCATTTTATGTATTTATGTTTAAATGTGGTTTACTGTGGTAATTACCAACCTTTGGAGTGATGGTGTATCGGGGAATCATCAGCAACAGAACACAGTCTGCTACAGCAGCAATCAATCCTGTCGTTATTTGAACACTGGATGAAAGAACTTATTTATAGATTAGTCTCATTGTCATAAGTTGTCTTTCTACTGCTAAGAATATAAAAATACATCTTTCTTAAATGATGGAAAAAACTCATCATTGCCTCCAAACAGCTTGTTTAATGGTATTATTTGTTGGACAACATGGGTTTTCTTTTCATGTCGTATATCTATTATTTCCTAGCTGGAAACCTATTCAACTTTTTTTAAACAGGAAAGCTGTATTAACACTTTTGAACACATTTTAATGATAAAATAAAATGAAATCCTGAACATGTCAAAAATGACCTCTCCCCCCAGAAGTTAGAAAAATCAACAGAGAAAAATCAAACTACTGTCAAATTGATATATCTAACTCTTTGAAAACTATTGAAATGTGTCATATGGAGAGGGTGTTCCTTTGGTAACAGGAAGGAAGTGAATACTTAATGCCGAGAGGCTCAAAATGTATCCAACACCTCGGACTCTTTAACGCGCTCCTTGAATCGTGCCTGAGCAGTTTATGCAGTGCGATGCGATAGATCATCATGTTCAAGAGTGTGCTGCCAGGACCGTCTCTTCCTGATCGGAAACGATGTTTAGGTGGGTGGTCCGTGTTAAAATGGTGACGGCGTGAATGCCAAGAGCCAGGGATTACTAGAGGGATACTGCGCTGTAATGCCATAATCAGATTTCACATCATATGTCTTTATATATTAATTTATGTATACGGAAAGGAATCCTCTGCCCCTTACGTGATGATGCTTTAATGCATCAACACCATCAATTTGAACTTCTAAGAAGCTTGCAGTAATGTCTTAAACCACTGAGTGCACAAGCACATTAACAGTTGTTTGGCTTCACGTGCCAGCAGGTCATACCATGCGTCACATGGCCCCTGCACAAACATCCTGCCAAAAATCACACGCCAATAATTATCTGTTACCTGTGACAGACGTCGGGCTGGGCGTGTTCAACAAAGCATGGGGCTACACTTTTGAACCAGTCGTGCGAGATTCTCCTCGGCCTGCAGTTTGTGTCTCGAAAACCGCATTCCTCTGTCAGTGAGCGGCAAAGAAACACGGTGTCCTGACCTCTCCGCTGCATGCTCGGTTACAGAGAGGTCAAAGCATTTAACCTGAGTGCCACTGCTGCATAGGCCTCATTAGACTGGCCAGCGGAGCATACCAGAAGAGGCTGGCTTTAAATCCAGGTGTCAACCGATCATTACTCTGCTGTCCGACCACAGACCAGCTGCAGAAATTCTGCAGATACAGAGCTGAGTGGAAAAAGTGAGAAGGTCCCCACTTTACTCTGATGCCATTAAACTGTGCAGACAATTGCTAATCAGCCTCAGCTGACTTCTGTACAGACAGAAAATTGTGCCTCTGTCTCGTCTCCTGTCTCATTAATCATTTTTAAGAGGGTGCGTTTGGCTGCTCATGTCTCATAGGTGCAGGCGTGCAGCGAGCTGTCTGCTGTTGTTTTTCTACATTGCCTAGACATTAACATCGGGTTCGTAGACTTCAACAAAAGACCGCAAACTACTTTTAGAGCACTGCCAGGTGTACGTGCCGGGAGGTTGGACGGAATTTCAGTTCATACAATGTGTTTTTGTTTAAAGTTGAGTGACTGTAGCAGGGAATGTGTCAGATTATTATAACAATAAGGGCACTTTTATAACAGCTGCAGTCTCCCTGGTGCTGCTCGCGTCTCGTCTTTGGAGAGACCAGCCACATTTCCACCAGCGTGGGACTGAAAGTTGCCTTTTGTTCACCTGGACCATGTCAAAAAGATGTGTTGGCATGTTGTGAATAATATCTAGAAGCAGTACTCGAGTTGAGGGGGGATGAGGGGGGATGGCAGTTTTACAGGGGGGATGATTTTGACCGTTTTTATTTCAGGGGGGGATGAAATAAAAACGGTCAAAATCATCCCCCCTGTAAAACTGCCATCCCCCCTTTCCATCCCTTATGTCATTTCATCAATGAATGTGGTTTTACTGCTATTTCAACATTTAGAGTCATCACCAGAAAAATAACTTATTTGACCATTTTCACCTGTTTCAAGTAGATTTTCACTTGAAATAAGTAGAAAATCTACCAGTGGGAGAAGATTTATCTTCTCATTACAAGCAAAAAAATCTTGTTCCACTGGCAGATTTTTCTACTTATTTTAAGTGAAAATCTACTTGAAACAGGTGAAAGTTGTTGTTTTTTCCAGTGATGAGTCTTGTTTTAAGTGTAATGAGATTTTTTTACTAAAATGAAACATTTTAACTAGAAATAAGACAAATATTCTTGTTAAGATTTAGAGTTTTTGCAGTGATCCATTTTATTTATCCTGTGAAGGACAGAGTCATATTGATAAGTTCAGAAAACTGTTTTTTATTTTTGTGTTTTGGTGTATTTGATGTAAGCCCAGTGGATATTTAAAGCTTACAGAAGGCTGCATTTAACTGCTGCTATGTCATTCCTGCAGTATTTCTGCCGGTGTTTTGGTCAGTGCTATTATTTGTAATATATTATATTATTTGTAATCAGCACAAATTATCTGTCCCCATATGATAAAATCCACCATCCCCCCTGATTCTTTTTTACAACTCGAGTACTGTCTAGAAGCTCAGATGAACTTCTTTACAAAGTTCCATCTGACATTTTAGAGCATGTATTAATTTTCTGAAAGCATTGTTATAATTGAAGGACATCGTTTTCATCCCGTGTTTTCTTTGTTTCTCCAGATGAATTTAACCCCTTCGTCCCCAAGCTGGAGAAGAGCGTCAGCGGGAGCAGTCCATCCAGAGATCGCCTTCTCCTCACCGTGACGATGCTCTTACTGGCGGCCGTCTTCATCTCCTAGCAACGGCCATCCCATCAGCGTCACCATGCCAACTAGCCTTGGGAAGGTGCACACTGTCAGTGGGTGGGAGAGTGGAGAGTGGTTCGGGAGTAAAGGAGAGGAACAAGGAGCAAGATTTTGAAATTTACATTTTCAAGAATCACCGTGTGAATGTGTGTTTGTACAAGCTGTGCGCTTGAGGCGGTGTCGAAAGACCTTCATGCACTTGGTGACACAGACTGAACTGTATTTTGTATCCAAGTCAGCCTGATCTCACAGGTGCAGGTGTGGTAAAGTATTTGCGTTACTTCTTTTTTCTTTTCTTTCATAGGTCTGCTCGTGTGTGTGTGTGTGTGTGTGGGATTGTGTATGTGTTTGAGCAGGCCACAAGGTGAGCTTGTTGAATCACGCTTACCACTCAAAGCATTTATACAAAAGGAGAGGCGGGGTGAAATCCTAATAAAAAGAAGAAATCCGACCACCCTAATGAAAACAATTTGAAGACTTTCACTTGGATCTTATTGGCTATAACACTTCCTTAGGGCTAGTTACCATAGTTTCTTGCACCAAGACTTAAACTAAACTGAACTGAACTGAATTGGATAGATTTTAGATGATGTGAACTGATATTGCCTTTTTGTTGTCGTTGAGCTTGATGCTGGGAACCCCACGGAGAAATCCAGCTCATGAGCTACGCTGGGTCTGGGTGGGACACTAGTCAAAGTAGCTGATACTTCACACACAAAAACACCCTGGGGCTCATGACATCAGAGTTTTAGTTGCCATCTTCACTTTGCTGTACCTTCGTATGTTCACCATCCATCTGAAGAGGGTAACAGGACTGGATTGAGTCACAGAAAATTTAAAGCATTTAAGTGTGAAGCATTCATTTTGAGGGGGAAAAAACAAAAAACAAGCGAAAAGAATTGATGTGCCATTGACAGAAGCAGTATGTGTTTGTTGATGCTGTAAGTTACTGTTTGATTTTTCTGTCTCGTCTACTTGGTTGGTCCTCTGTCATCTCTGAGGTTAACAAAGCACATGATGGCTACAGAGCAGCCATGGATACGCTCAGCAATACTAGCCTCCTCACAGCGGACTGTCTCACGGAGAGGAGGAGCACGGAGGAAGGATGACAGAGGAAGGACAGTCACACACAAAAGCGTCTGTGAATAGGGCCAACAAGAAGTTTCCCATTGGCTCTTACTGGTCCGGCAGCCTGCTCTACCAACCGCATTGTCTGTAAACCCATATGTCACATGTGAAAAGTTATCTGTTACTGCGCGAGTGTGGCTATGTGTGTCTGAGTAGGAAACGATGCCTGATTGTGTTGTTTGCGTGAGTTTGGGAATGAAAATGGTACTAACAAGTTGGAAATACATCCACAACTGTACATCCTGTAATTATAAAAATGCAAAATGAAAAAAAACAAAAAACAAAACAAAAAACACACAAATCTTAAACAGCAAGTGATACAAACATTTTTTTTTTTTCTGGTGGGGAGGAGCAGCAATTCAAAACTCAAGCAAAATACCAATCAATTGCTTCAGAATAGCATTTCCATAGCAACTAGCACCTTATTCACCATGGTTACCGTATCCTGTCAACGATGGACTCCTGTAGGGTACGGCATGCTATCGTAGCTGATAACAGTGATGAAGGTGATGCTGATTATAATGGTGATTAAAATGACGAAGAAGATGGAGTGCGAGCTGATGGCTGACCTAAAAAGGTCGCTCAGGGGCTCACCCACCGGCACGTGAGACGGACGTTCAAGTACTCGTGTAAATGTCCCAGCAGACTAAGAATGGAAATACAATGTCTTGATATCTGCCGAGGTCAAATGTGATGTAAGCATTTTTATAAACTTGAAGCTCAATTTGTTGGGTTTTTTTTCTTTTTCGTGGTGGTTTTTCTCTGTTTTTTATGACTATGTCTTTGATTTTGCCATGCTAGAAATTTGGTTATCTTGAGGGAGAAAACAGGGGTTTGAAAGGTGGAAAATAGGCTTGAACCATATGTAAACTTGGGCTGCACCCAGTAACCTCCAAGTTTGAGTTTTCTTACAGACAAGTTCATGACTGTGTCAGTGGAAACTGTGGTATAATGGTTGCAACACCATGTTTGAGTGTTTACGAGATGCTCTAATGGAGGGCGTTCCTAGCGGCCAGAGGCTGATTGTCCCATCCATGACACCTACACAGTGTTAGTCATTTCATGTTGTGGCTGATATGGATGGGCCACTTCCTTAGTTCAGGCAGTAGCTTTATTTGAACAGTATTTACAGTCCTGGTGATAAATGAAAGTCTTTGTAGCCAAGTACATTTAAAGGAAAATTACAAAGTGATATAGTAAAGCAGATTTGGGCTACCAGGTTGGGAGCCACTGATATATATATATATATAACATATTATTAGATATTTTCATATATATATATTTATGCTTAACTAGGAAGTCTTTATTTTTCCTCCAGAAGACAGGTTCCAAAACCTTGCAGCCGCGTCTGGAAGCCTGCGTGTAAACAGCAAAACAACAAGATGGTTGTGCCTATGGAAACAGTCATCGCTGTGCAGTGTGTAATCCAGCCCAGGTGTATATATGGCTCTTGGAGGGAGGAGGACGTAGGAAAGATTTGGGTTCAGGTGTGGTGTTTAGGAGCAGTACAAAAGGTTTAATCACTCTTCTAGAAGTTGCACTTAAGATTTCAGACACGAGGGCAAGAGAGTGTATGTGTGTCTGTGTGTGAGGGTGAGAGTCGGAGCTCGTTTGTGTTTATCCCTTCATGACCGCGTGCAGAAGCTCCCATGTCTGTATTTACGTGTGTGTGTGTGTGTGTGTGTGTGTGGACAGGAGAGTGAGTAACAGTCACTATTCTTGTTATTTCCATGCCGTTTGGGTGCGAAAGCGTGACTGATTGTCTGGAAAAAAATAGAAAAAGAAAGAAAAAAAAAACACAACCGAAGCATTTAACAGTGTTGGAAACAACAGTTACAATCATGTTTACCTTCAACTGGAATGACTTTAAATGAACTTGAAAATAAACTGTCAACTGAATAAACCATAACAGAGGTTATAACAATGCTCATGATAACAAAATAATAAGCTTACAAATGTTACTTTTAACAACCTGTGTGTTCGCCTCTTTATTTGCCTCCCTTTTTCTTGCTCTATCGGTCTTTGAGGATATGAAAAAACGGGAATAAGCATAGAGCTAAGCCAAGACAACAGATAGAGGCTGCAGAAAAGGTTTGGCCCCGGTATATTCAGCACTCTGTAGATAATGTTGTTTTGGAGCGCACAGATGTGATTTTTCCATATCAAAGTTGGTGTGGCAAGGCTCTCCCTCAGCAGTAATACCTTTACACGCTCCGATTAGGAGATACGCACTTCAATCACCAGCCCAACATTTGGATGACAATGGGATGGGCCAGCAGCGTGAACCTGTATGTCTGGACTTGCTGATGGAGGGATAAAGCTGCTTCTGATGTCAGAGTGCAGCAAGGCTGATTGTCTGTGATCTTATGCAACAGGCCTTTGTCATGCTGGTGGAATTATTTTTCCAGTGGTGTGAGACATGGGACAGCAGGGAGAAGAATATGGACAGATAGCAGCAGACAGAGATGAGGGAGAGGAGGAGAACAGGTGGAAAATATAGTTAGATATTCAGGGAGTGGGCAGAAACTGTAATGTTTGAAAGGCAAAAAGGTGGTAATCACTTTTGTGACTGTCCATTGAGAGTCCTGCAAGAGTTATTTTGTTTTTATTAACGCCTAATTCCAAAAAGTGTTCCTAAAAATAAGAAGAATTAGCACTCACAGAAACCTTCATATGTCATTCAGGAGATTAAGCAAGTCCTAAGTTTATACTGAGCTATGCTATAGAGTAATGTTCTAAAAGCATTGTGTCAAATTTTCACTCATGTTATGAGTGTGAAGATTGATGCTGAAAGGACAAACCAAATATACGCTGACAAGTTAAGGCTCGCTAATGAAAACTAAAAGAACTTAATTAACTATGAACAAGAAACTGACTTAAGGTGTGCAAACCTAAAGAAAAGAAAGTATATAGAAAACAACACAGGGTGTTACCTCAACTGAACTAGACTTGGCATGAAGGACAAACCTAGAAGACAAACAAAGAGGACCTGGCACAGCTTAAAACAAAGAAAGGAGACTAAATACTCCGGGGGTTAAAGAGGTAAGTGGATGGAGATAAGTAAATGAGGAAGAGGAAACAAGTGGTGAAATGCCAAGAAGTAAACACGACAAGGGTGACCGAGGACATCATGGGATTGATAGGCAAAAAAGAAATAAAGCAAAAAACAAACAACTATCCACTAAACAAACTGATCAGAACTGAACAAACGCAATGACTCAAGTAAACCAAAGAAAACCTGATTAGAGCAGAAGAACTTGACAAAGCATAGCATGAAAAACATTATACCATTGCAGTTTGATGGTTGGATAAACATACTGAGCTGATAATTGTAAAAAGAAAACATTAAATGATATAAAATATACAGTGTTGTCATTTTGAATGCAAACATTGAAGAAAGGGTAGGAAATGACTGAATAATTTGTGTCTTCATACAAAGAGAAAAAAACACAGACCATGTCACAGGTCAGTAGTAAGATTGACTTAAATGTTTTTATTTTTATGCTGGTGAGGGTCAGTCAGTCCACTGCTCTGCTGTTTTTTGCATTGCAAACATATTGAAGGAGGATTGAGGTAATGTGAAAAACTGCTCTTTGGTCACAATTTAAAATGACTAGGTATTCGTTACTAAGTATACCTCTCCCTTTGGCTTGTTAAAAAAAAAAAAACAGAAAACCAGCATCTGTGTGATATACCCATATGCCAAGTTTTTTAAACAAAGGGTCAAATTTTCTTTCTTAACATTGTTGGGATAAGGTATAGAAATGGGCATGATTCATGGCTGTAACACAAACGCTTTGTATTGAAATCACACAAAATAAGCAGCGATCTTTATTGTCTTACTGACCCGATCTTTAAAACTGCATCATAATTTCCTTTTGGAAGCAGACACATCAGCCCTCTTGAGGATCCAGGCAGTGATTCAGGGATCGATGCTCTGGATGACACCATCTAATAAATAATTTTCTACCAACACCATCTGCTTTTCCAAGAAGCAGTCTGACTCACTTTGAAGCTTCAGGACATTTTTGTCAAATATTTGAACTCTATTATTATTCATCTCGGATGATTATTCATCTATTATTCACTTGATAGATAAGATATGACAAAGAATATGTGATCTAAGCTGTCAACAGTCTTTCAGTACATGAATCTTCATTTTTCTGCCGCACAACCACATTTCTGTATTACACACAAAAAAGAAGAAAAGAATAGTGTACAGTATACCTCAAACTTCAACTGTAAAACAAAAGGGTTCAGCTCAAAGGTTAAAAAAAATCATCGTTGCAATCCATTCTGCAGTAGCGAATTCTGACCACATGGTGTCACTGTTCAGTCACAGCTTTAGTAAATGCACTAATGCAACTGACTTGTAATCCTTTATCAGAATACATAAATCCATTAGGGCCACAACGTCCGTTGTGTAACTGGGTTTTTGGATGAAACACACAGCTTTATTCCACACTTATGATATAACCATTTTTAAATGTTTCCTTTTTTACAAAAAAACAAAACAAAAACGAAAGCATGTAGGAGGCCTTGTTGTAGCTCCTCAAAGCTTGAAATGTCTGACTTACAGTACACTTTTATACTGAACAGAAAAAAAATAAAGTAGGATCCAGGGTGACATTAAATGTCTTTGCAAAATGAGTCTTCAATCAAACTTAAAGCAGGCTTTCTTTCTGCATTCATTTGTCACAATGAGAAAAACTGAGTACATGCATGCAATTTTTCTGATTGTGTTTGTTCAGAGAAATCAATGTTATGCAGGCTGGACTTGTAAATATGAAGTGGTAGACTTTTGGCTTACCGAGCTGAAACCTAAATCACACTGCACACACTGAATCTTGTGCTCAACTGTGAGAAACTCAGCCATCACAATTATCTTTTGTCATTTAGAGAATATATCAATCTTAACACCAGTGAAGGGAGGGTGGTTCAGTAAGACGTTCAGATTTGCAAGGTTCTGCTACATAACAGTAGAGGCTCAGAGCTGTTATTTCCATCCACCTTTAACTTCAAATTATGCTGCATTTATGTACTTCTGACAGGGGGTTTCAAAAATCATTTGTTCTTCCTTTTTCTTTATTGCTTTGGTCTGAAAAGCCGATTGTTGTGAGCAGTCATATAATTCACTTAACACAAGAAACAAAAGGAAACAATAATGGTGTATCAATACTTTGAAATAGTCTTTTAGCTTTCTTTTCCCCCTGTATTAAGGTGGACATTCCAGTTTCTCATTTACAGGTACCTTTAAAAAAGCACAATAAGTATAACAACCGCGTTTTGCCATTATTAAAGCAAACAATAACGAAATGTTCCCCATATAAGCAATGACTGTTCTTTAGATGAACAAAACACAGTAGAATGGAGCAACAGTGGGTCCTGGGGTTTCTCTAGCTAATATGTGACAGGAGACTTATTGCACGATTTTTAGTTGTCTGGCGGTTTTAACAGTTTGGACAAGTTAAATACATGACTCATGATAGGAGTTCGCCTATAAAAAGATTCAGTACCAACTGTCCAAGGCTGAACTGCAGACAAATGTTTGTGAATAAACTTAGAGATCACAAGCTAAATGCTGTTTATGGTTGCAACCTCTTTTAGAGGTTATTAATTGCAATTAATGTCCAAATTTACATTTAAGGTAGCACAAAGCTGTACACAGATCTGAAATAAAGCACGAGCTGCTGAAAACAACTGTGGGGTTACTATGAACAGGCTGAAAAAGGTACTTGTGTTGCATCACTTGAGTGCACTCTGCAAAGAAACAAAGACATACTTACATTTAAACGTGTGGTTGTAACCGTTCTATAACCACCGCCCTACACAAACCAACTAAAAAGAGAGGCTTTAGCTTTAAATACATGTGAAACAGATTTGTTGGCGCACACTGCTCCCTGTGTTGCTGCAGTCCCATTTCTGAGGTGTCAAGCCCTGTGACTGTGAAGCCACGAGAGTAGGGAACCCTCCTACTCTGCCGTATGGCCCCTGATTAAGAAGCCCCGTTTCTTCCAATGAGTATGTCTGATTGATTCAAGCCACAGTACTGAACATAAGGATGGCTGCGTCTCGTTTATGATCGGCCTGTGACATGTGATACGTGGCCACATTTACATTTTTGCATGTGTGCATTAACGGGCAGATTGACGCAGCATCTTTACACCACATACCCAGAAGGAGAAAGTTAGTCATTGATGACACGTTGGGGCACCTGAAACCAAGCTCTCCCACCTTTATAGTCATCTGGGTGGACTCAGGTGTTATTAATAAATCCATTTATTGAGATAAATTCTCCCTTCATAAATAAGTTAGGGACATGCAACAGCTCCTAACCAAGTTCAACAGAATCCAACATTTATTGGCCAATGGATTTTGACTATTAGTTCCGTTGTGACCAAACCCTTCTTTGCCTATATGGATTCAAACTATATGGAGTAAGATCTCTGCCAATGCTAAACAACTCTGACTCTTGTATGGTGGATTGGATGCTTGAAGAATGAAGAAACAACACATTGGCAGTTCAACAATTTATCTATTTAACAAACAGGAGCCTCAGTAGTGCTTGGCAGCACCATACACAGCCTGGCACGTCCTCCTCATGCTGGTCACCAGCCTGGTCACACACTGCCGTGGGATGGCATCCATTCTTCAACCAGTATTTGTTGCATGTCAGCCAACTTGGTTGTTTTGGTCACTGTGGCACGAACAGCACACCCAAGCTCATCCCTCAAGGGTTCAATGGTGTTGAGGTCAGGACTGCTGGCAGGCCAGTCTCTGATAAGCCCTGCTCTGTGTGGGCAGGCGTTGTCATTTTGGAGGAGAGAATTTGGTCCCAGACTTTGGAGATATGGGATTGCCTCCCACCATGATATCTCTCTGCATTGAGATTGCCTCCAATGACGAGGAGCCTCTTTTTCCAGTGAGGGAGATGCCGCCCTACACGTCACACTGCCTCCACCAGGAGATGTTACTCTATCGGTACAGCAATCATGATAGCGTTCTCTTCTTAACACTTTGACTCTACGAACCAACTGCTGTAGCCAGAATCTGGACTCATGGCTGAACATAACTTTCCATCACACATTCAGGTTCCAGAGCAAATGTTGCAGAGACCAATGCAAACAGGCCTGACGGTCAAGGGCTGTCGTGGCAGGCCTCCTGGCAGCGCCGTGAGGCTTGGCTGCGTGCAGTCTGTTCCGGATTGTCTGGGCAGAGAGCCATCCGCCATATTGCCCTATAAACCTTGGCTGCAAATCTGTAGAAGACAGTCTATGTTACCTAAGTGCCTGATTGACACCTGACTGGCAGCAACTGGGGGTACCCGTCCGGAAGCTCAAAACAAGTCACTAGCAACAGCAAAATAAGCTGTTTGGCATCGACATAGAAAATTTGGCATTTTTTTCATGGATACAACCCAAATACTCACCTCTGCTGCTCATCCAACAAATGCATGTTCTTTACAAATGCGTTATCATTTTAAAGGGAAATAAAATACTTTCCAAGAGCATAAGATTTATTGCCAGGAATAATTGTTACAATGAAGAAATAATTTAAGATTAGATTTATTTTATTTGTCCCGTAGGGAAATTTGTCTTCACTGACAGTTCATTTCATCAACATCAACACCAACAATAAATAAAAGACATACATAACAACAAAGACAACTTAAATGACAGCACAAGAGCGGACAGGCAGATTAGCGGGGCCTGCTGTTTAGGGCAGCTATGGCTGCAGGGATCAGGTTTTCCCCAGTCAAGCCATCCTAAACTTAAGAGTTCTGTACCTGCGCCCTGAGGGTAGTGGGTGACATGTTTGTTCAGTGGGTGAGTGATGTCTTGTGCTATGGTGTTGGCTAGACGTGAGATGGATTTGTTATTTAATTCTGTGACGGTTGGGTGTGGGGAGACCGATTATTTTAGCAGCTGTGTTTGTGATGCATGGGTGTTTGGCGCGGTTGGTGACATAAACATAATCTACCAAACACAAATTTCCTAATTTTAGAATGGTAATTAAGCACCAAGTGGACTTGGACTTGAAACAAGCAATGTCTTTGTTATTTATTTTAATGGGTCCCAAATAGAAAGCTTTTGTGGGCCAAATATATTACACACGTGAACAATACCATTGGTGCCCTTCCATTAAAACAAACGAACAAACAAAAAACCACACACGCGCACAAAATAACACACATTGAATAACTTGAATAAAAAGAAAATCAATAACAAATACCTAACACTGACTAATGAAAATCAGATTACGGTATGTTTCTGAACTGTAATTCAACAGAATAACATAAATAGTAATAACAAAAACAAATGAAACTTGTCCGGACAAATGAGTTAATACCCCTAAAAAAGGCTGAAAATAATATGACTATAGTGACATGTTGAACTACAGTGTATCCTGTAATTAGCTTAACAGGTGTCTGCAATCTTGCAATCAGTCAGTCTGACTATTCAAAGGGTGAAAATGAGTCGCTCTGCTGCTCGGTATCCTGGTGTGCACCATAGTGAACCAGACGAAGCAAAGGAAAGAATTGTCTGAAGAGATCAGAAAGAATTGAAGATATAGAGAAAACAAATAGTAACCAAAGTGCCCAAAACAACTTCCAAAGAGATTCAAGGTGAACTCCAAAGTCAAGGTACATAAATGTGAGACCGCAACGCCTGTCACTGTGTACAAAAAGTGAGACCAGATGTCATCAAAATCATATTGACAAGTCTTAAAGCTTCTGGGAGAGCGCTCTTTGGACAGATGAGATAAAACTGGGGCTTTTTGGCAAGTTATATCAGCTCGCTGCTGTGAAACATGGAGGAGACTCAGTTATGTTCAGCGACTACTTGTCATCTGGTAGGTTATCTTAAATCTGTGCAGGGTACAATGACATTTTGGTCAAGGCATTTTGAACCAAAATGTGCAACAGAGACCAAGCTTTCAGTTTCAGAAAGCTTGGTCTCTGTTGCAGGTTATCGTTGCTCCAACAGGGTAATGCCCAAACGCACAGGTAAACACATCCAAGAATGGGTAAGAGTAAGAACAAAACATTGAAGTATTCAGAGATTACCTATACACCTACACCTATATACACCTCATCTGTCAAGTCTACTTGATCACTCCACAGCTTGGCAGGAATCTCAGCTTGTCTCCTGGATATATCAGCATTGATAAAGGAACACCACGTTCAGCTAAACCTCTCCTGAACTGAACTGTACATTATGTATATTTGTTTTACTTTAGCAGGAGGCTATATAGGAAACAAGGGTTTGGTCACAGCAAAACTAATGGTCAAAACAAATGTGTAGATCAATTTTAACTCATATGGGGCCCACATATAAACCTTGATTGGGAAAATTGAAAAATATAAAATAAAGGTTAATTCATAGCAGAACGATGAGGAAAAGGTTGGAGTAATATAAATAAACCCATTAAACTATGGCTGCTTCATGTGTTATCTATTGTGGTAGTATAACAAACAAAGGCAATTACTCACTGTATGTTTGGCAAGGTTATAAGGTATTGCAATCAGCAGACATTCAATGGTTTTTTGTGGTCTATTCATTGCCATCAGCCACAATTAGGTAATCAAATTTTTGTGTCTTTGTGTCTCACTGCCAACATGTGTCTCTACCTGACAAGTACAAAACAGATGAAGTGTTACAATAAATAAGTACTGTAAATAGAGTATCTAACGATATGTGGTTTATCCCTTTTGAATTTTGTGTTCAAATGAAAATGTCCCCAAGGATTTTCTGCACAATGCATGTTTTGTAGTTTTGATGTGTGGATGAAATGATCAAACACTATTGAGGCAAAAACTGCCCCAAAACATAAACTAAAAGCAATTTTGTTTGCATATACAAGGAGTAGAAATCGATTTCTCTCCGAGAACAGTGACACCGCCCAGACTTTATCACAGAGTGAATATCCATGCTGAAACAGGACTGGATTTTACAAATGCGTCGTTGTATATCTTCAGTCTTCCTTATTTGAACATTTAATTTCCCGGTTCCTCATGCTTAATGCACTCCCCGCTTTGCTGTTTCTCCATTTTGTCTCATCCTCCCTCCCAACGTCTGTTCTGATGCTGTCAGTCGCCCCCTTTTTTGGTGTTAGTCACAGACCAGCCTTCCCTTCATCCTCTCATCATATGCCCACTCTCTGTTAAGCACTAATCTTCTGTTTCTCAGACAGCATCTGCACAGCCCCAACAGATGGAATGCTTATATTTACTTGGTCTTGCTGTCTGACATGCACATCCAGAGTGCACATGTAACCTACCACTAAGGAAATATTCATATCAACAATAAGGCGAAAAAAACTAACAGCTGTTGTAAGTGGAGAGTAAATGCAAACATGTGTAATCCAGTCTTTCAGTTTATAAAATATATTTTGTCACTGTTATATATATTTTTGTCAGGTCAAGGTATTCAAATAAAATGTTATTACTGTTCTGAAAATATGAAAGGCAAATGTGTTCTTGTATAACTAAATTGTGTTGATCAGTACTGAAAAGCAGCTCTGAACTTGTCTGTGTGTAACGTATCTTCCGGGTGAAGTTCAGGTTAAAAGGGGTTTCAGATTGACTTGATTGATTTAGAGCCGATTGATTAGTCAGAGTTCTAGAGCTGTAATAGCACCTCTAACTAGCCATGTCCTCAATTCTTGTCCTCTAATCACCAGATTATCTGCTTGAAGATTTCCGGAGTTAAGGGGCCTCGTCTTTACTCTAGGGTTTTTGTACTTCTACTACCAACAACTTGTCCTGCGGCTTTTAATGACAGAAAGGCATTAAAAGACATGAGGACATTTTCCCTTAAAAGTTTTGAGGCTTATATTTTTCTTAAAAAATAATATAAAATATCTCCTATCGCTCTAGAGGCACAATGATATCTAGCATAGGCAAAAGAGTCCCATTGCCACAAAAATTGATTTGCCTTTGAAGTAACTGAAATTGAACTCTTGAATTGAATTGAATATTCGTGACTCATCAAAAATGTTTCCCTCGTAATTGTCTTTGATAATTCCTCATTTTGGAATATGCTAACTCTTGTTTCCTTACAGGACATATGCATACAGTATGCACAAGTTACACTTGATAAACTGAGGCAGCTGTAGCAAAACTTCAAGATTTTTCATTTTTCTCATTTATGCTTGTTATTTCTGAGAATTTCTTTTGCCAATTCTGGCTCACTGTTGTGCAGCTGGTTGGGTGCCAAAGTTTCCAATTGTCTTCTTGTTCTTTGCAAGTGTTGTTAATGTTGATCCTCATGACATTACAATCATGGGTTCAGGTAAATTAGTAATTTGCACAACCAGTACATCACAGCACCAAAACCCACGGACACATTGAATGGCCATCAGAGATTTATTGCCTTTAAAGCTCTTCAATTAATGAACTATACACACATAGAAAATGATATATGCACATTCACACTTAGAGCCTGGATCAGGTTGGGCATATTGTGTTACCTGTGCTCATATAGTCTTCAGATCAGAAACGTGCAACATGTGTGCACTCCTACAGTGTAACAGCTGGACATACCCAGTTCAGCCACTATTCCATAATTCACAGATTTTTATAATGTCATACCTCAAAAATGTTTAAATCATAAGCAAAATGTTATATCAGAATAATACATGACTCTGGTACTGTTGCCCCACATATCCTCATTAGCCGAATTCAGAAAGGCTGACACTTTTTGGTTAAATTGTTACAATTTCTACAAAAGTTATGGCAATGTCTGTGTATCAATGTACAAAACAGTAGATGTTCTGTCTCTTCTCCTTTCAGTTGCCATGTTACTTTCCATTTCCCCTGTTTCAGTGATCAAGACTCCGTAGTGTGCCGCTCACTGTAGAGTAAACAGTCTACAGCTCAACACATCCTTCATTTCAAGGTATTTCAGTGCAGAAACACTAAAAAGCAAGTCTGCAACTTGTCGCATATATATGGAAAACTTTGAAAGAAGTAGGAATTGTGTTATATCTGTCATGTTTAGATTTTGCAAAAAAAAAAACTGTGACCGAAAGTAGGCAGTATGCATCATCCAGGAATTACACAAAGACTTCAGTATTCTGATACGCAATGAGTATCATAAAAGTTAGTGGCACTAAAAACATAACATTTATAAAAAGACACTTTAAAATACAACAAATATATATGTTTTGGTCTTTTTTTTTATTTCAAGGATCATCCTCTTTGCTCCCCATGGCCCAGGTTTCTTTCCTATCATTACGATCATAAATGATTGCACCAGGCAGGTTTGTATCTGATCGCCGGAAGAGTTTGGAGTGCCTTCGAACTGCTAGTCATCCTGCTCCCGAGCCGATAAACAGTACATCCGGTCCCCTTTCCAATTTAACCACCATCTCCCCAGATAGCAGACGCAACCTTTAATCCCTTTTTTTCAGTTACAGTACACACACATATTATTTGGTCCAAACATGACGCAAAGACCAAGAGTAAGGACACATTTGGTTTGTTGCAAGTGTTGTGAAGCCCAAATTTGACCCAAAGGAAATGAATGTTTTGGCATTGTTGAGTGGATATGTGCCTGACTTTAGGTAGCTACATAACTATCAAATTATCCACCACAGTATTCACCGTTCTCCCACATTCAACGCTCTGAAGGTTTACAGAGATGTGGAGGAGAGGCATCTGAGAATACCATTTGCTACTGACTTTCACAGCCATCTCATTAATAATTTCATCACAAGATCAAAGATTCAGATGACATGTGAATGTAACACTTAATCTTTCAGGATATTTACTACTTTGAACATATTCTATTATTTTGTAAACATTCATAAACTAAAGGTACTGATATGAACACAAAATGTGTCACCATTCTTGAAGTTTTGTAGAGAAATGTTGTAAAGAAGACATAGTAAGTTCCATCTTGTAATGCATTCATTCATTCCTGCTTTAGTTGTATTAAGGCTCACTGGGCTTCTGTCCCAGCTGTCAGGCCTGAGGTGGTTGGCCTAAATCTCAGTTTTGTTGTCGCGGCTGAGTTCCAGTCTGAGGAGCATCTGTCTGCAGATGTTTGGCAGGTGCCCAACATCTTTACTTTACATCCCTCTGACTCATTTGTTTTCTACTCTTAATCCTAAGATTCAGCTTGCCACTGATGGGTCCCAAATATACTACCACTCTCTTCTGTTTTCCAATCCCCCAGTGTCCACCAGAGAGTTCAGCACCATGTCTTCTCTGTTTGTTGTACCATTTACTGGGGGTCAGCCTTTCAGCTTCTGAAATTATCCATGCTAGGGCTTTGACTCATCTGCCCTCAGTCTCCTGACATGGATCCTCCTCCAGAACCTTTTTCCAGTTTGACAGATTTTTGTCATCTGATTAAATTTGTAGAAGCTTCTGTGTCTCTTCAAGGTACATATTGACTGTTTACTTCATTTCCTTGTATCTTTCCCAATAAATTTAGTGCTCAACTTTCACATTATCCTGTTGGTCTTCTAAATATTATCTGTATTCTAACAGTATATATTTTTATTTTATGAGCCAATTTGCTTATTTCACTGCGTTTTCTTGTGCCATCATTGTTTTTGTTTAGAAACTTTGGACTCTACCTGAGCTTTCTCCCTTGGTTTTATTTTCGTGTCGGCTTTTGGAAAACCTGCACAGCTTACAAGTCAATTTTCCAACTAGTCTTGGTATCATGTATCTGCAAATCACATGAAAACTGCTCATCACAGACCAAACAATTGGCACTAAATGGGAGTAACATTTGCAAATGACAAAAAAAAAAAAAAAAAAAAAAAATCAAGGAAAACTGTCAACCTCTTTAGTTGGAAATATGTCTACAGCACCTAAAGTGTAAATTATGTAATTATGTTATTTAAACTTTTTTAAAGCTGTAGAGATGCTGCTAAGCAGATTTTATTTTTATTTTTTATTTTTTTTTGAAAGATTATCGTTGAAGGAGGTGGCATCCACAACACATGGTGGTACAATATTAAGGATAAGCCTTGACTATTTTGTTGCTGACCAAATAAAGACTGAACTCTGCAATTCCCAAAATTTCAAAATGATTCTTTTAAAGAAAGAAAATATGTTTTAAGCTTCAAGATTAGAGTTTAATAATCAAAAGTTTATTTTGGGTGAACATGTTTCGTCTGAATGAAATTTCCTTGAATTCATATGTAGGGTATTTCTAAAGAGAATATGCTTGTCCCTATCCAAAATAAAAGGCTTAACGTTCAACTTGAAAACCTTTGGCTTGCATATGAGCACAAGCTTCACATAATTCTTTTTTAATGTGCCCTGGGGCATATGCTGTAACGTCTATTTCCCGCTCGGTCCTTAGATTTCCTATGAATCCCTCATGTGCCTCATTTTGGCCTTGTGTACCTTTTTGCTCCACTTAAAAAAGTTTTTTTTTTTTTGCTCTAATAGTCCAATCTCCATTTTTATCCAGAAAAGCCTTTCAAATATAAAAAAAAACAACAGCTGAGCCATCAGCACTCGACCACGCACATGCACACACACACACAAGCTGAAGAGCATCACTGAAGCTGTGGGCACATTGCAAGTACTGCTTCGGCCAAAAAGAGGAATTAATTAGAAAAAAATAAATAAATAATGTGCTGTCACTAGTGGGATGGAGACACTGGCAATGTGTTTGTGATAGCAGGACAAAATCAGATCTCAAATGGCTGTGATACACTGACCAATGTAACACAGTCTTTTCTACTGCATTCAGATTTTGGTAACTAAAGGTATGTTCAAATGAATTAGTTCTAAGGGCTGTTTATGAATTATGGGGATCAGAGTTAGTAATGGAAACTAAGAATAAAACTGAAACTAACAGTGAAAAAATAATCCTGTTAACTGAAATAAAGATACAATTTTTTTTTTAAATAAATTGAAAGCCAAAAAAATACTAACATACCGTATTTTCCGGACTATAAGGCGCACTTAAAATCCTTAAATTCAGCTGTGCGTCTTAAAATCAGGGGCACCTTATATATGAATTTTGTTGTGCTTACTGACCTCAAACCAATTTTATGTGGTACACTGCGCTCAAACATCTGTCAAAATGTTTTAGTGCAACTTTGGTAAGTGATGAAGCCTCTTCGCTTGATTGATTATCGGACCAGCTGAAACATTAAACTCGGTCCTCGGTTGAATAGGGGTTGTATTGTCAGACAATGGTAGATAACTAATTATGTAGTACTGGAGCAGGCAACCACCATCCAACACCTAGTTAATGTTACCTTACAATAATTAGATGTCAAGCCAATGTTAGGTTTTTAGCGCAAATCCAATTTTCAAATCTGTGTCATAATCCAATTATAATCAAATGTCGGAATACAACGTTGTTCCAACCTCAGACTAACTTTAGGTGTCCGCTATCACTGGCAATGATAAACCAATCAGAGAACACAGTACATAATACAACGATTACCTCTGCCAGTGTATTTTTCTGTATTTGTATTATTGTGAAAGAGTTGAATAAAGTTCGACTTTCCTTTTCTTTTTTTTTTATACTCAGAGGTACCAGCAACAACAGGCCAGAAGCCTATAAACCAGTTTTGCAGTTTCTGCTGCAAGTCTGAAATGAGAGAAACACAGGAAAACACACAACGGGCACACAAGGCTTTGGAATCTGAAAGAGATAAAAACAAACAAACAGAAACAGGAACAGGCAGAGACACAAACAGCAACCGTTCCAGGTCTCTAAGACTGAATCACTACTAGGCTACTGCGATTATCTGTCCCAAAAACTGTGAGGTGAACATGTAGGTGAGTGACTGTTCATTAATATTACGCCTTATAATGCGGTACGCGTAATGGTCTGCAAAATACAGTAATACAAAACCAACTGAAATGAAATATAATTGCAGGTAAAATTAGGTGTTTACATTTTCGTTTTGGGCCTTGTTTTATTTTTTGTTAGGCATGTCATTTTTTCAATTACAGAAAGGAAGGAAGGAAGGATTTTTGTGCTGCATTGCATAATTGATAGTATTCTTTTATCCTAGATTTTTTTGTCAATATCTGTAAATCAATAACTAAGACTAAAACTAAACTAAAATCTATCAATCTTTTTACTAAAAAGTACTGGTGTGCTTGTTTAACTAACTCAAACTAAACTGAAATAATCAAACAAGATCCCTACTATGGGGTTTCTTGTGTGACTTGAGTGTCAGTCAGTGTGTGTGTTGATTTATTGCCCTGTCTGTCCTCTTGTCCATGCTGTTCCATTGTCTTTCTGCACATCTTTCTGCCTGGCTCTCAAACTTGAGCTCTGCTACTCATCATGTCTCATCAAGATCTTTTGTTTGTTACCCGTGCATCCCAATTTCATGCATAGGATTCTCTATTGAACCTTGGAATTTCTTTTGCAATGGCAGATTTCCCAAGTAAGTGGGACAAAGCCATGGATTAGCCCTAAGCCACAGCTCGCTTGCTGTGGTGATAGGATGAGAGATGAGGCCAGACGAGTCTTCATATAATATGGTGTTTGCAGATGACATTGCAATCTGTACTGAGAGTAGGGAGCAAATAAAGGAAAAACTGGAGAGGTGGAGATATGTGCTAGAGACACAAAGAATGAAGGTCAGTTAGTGCAAGACAGAATACACATCTGTAAATGAAAGACAAAAAGATGGAATGTGTGGATGCAAGGAGCAGAGATTAAGAAAGTGCACAAGTTTTAATATTTGTGCTCAGCTTTTGGGGAGAAATGGGGAGAGTGGAAAAGAGGTGAAGAAGAGTTTAGGCAGGGGGTGAGTGGAGTAGAGTCAGTGGAGTTATCTGTGATAGCAGGATAGCAACTAAAGTAAAGTGCAAGAAAAGTGTTACAAGATGGTAGTCGGATAAGACCTGATCAGAAGACAGGAAGCAGAGCTGGAGGTGACACAGGTGAAGAATTTCAGACTTTCTTTTCGAGTGATGAGGATGGATGCGATTAAGAATTAGCACATCAGAGTAACAACTAATGTCAGACAACTTCGCGATAAAGTAAGAGAGGCAAGACTGATTTGGTTTGGACACATAGGCTACAGTGGGGCAAAAAGTATTTAGTCAGACACTATTTGTGCAAGTACCCCACCTAAAAAGATGAGAGACACCTGTAGTTTTCATCATAGGTATATCTCAATTATGAGGGACAAAATGAAAAATAAAATCCAGAAAATCACATTGTGTGAATTTTAAAGAATGTATTTGCAAATTATAGTGGGAAATAAGTATTTGGTCAATAACAAAAGTTCATCTCAATACTTTGTTATATACCCTTTGTTGGCAATGACAGAGGTCAAATGTTTTCGGTAAGTCTTCACAAGCTTTTCACACTGTTGCTGGTATTTTGGTCCGTTCCTCCATGCAGATGTCCTCTACAGCAGTGATGTTTTGGGGCTGTTGCTGGGCAACACGGACTTTCAACTCCCTCCAAAGATTTTGTATGGGGTTGAGATCTGGAGACTGGCTAGGCCACTCCAGGACCTTGAAATGTTCTTACAAAGCCACTCCTTCGTTGCCCGGGCGATGTGTTTGGGATCATTGTCATGCTGAAAGACCCAGCCACGTTTCATCTTCAATGCCCTTGCTGATGGAAGGAGGTTTTCACTCAAAATCTCACGATACATGGCCCCATTTATTCTTTCCCTTACACGGATCCGTTGACCTGGTCCCTTTGCAGAAAAACATCCCCAAAGCATGATGTTTCCACCCCCATGCTTCACAGTAGGTTTGGTGTTCTTTGGATGCAACTCAGCTTTCTTTCTCCTCCAAACACCACAAGTCTTGTTTCTACCAAAAAGTTCTATTTTGGTTTCATCTGACCATATAACATTCTCCCAATCCTCTTCTGCATCATCCAAATGCTCTCTAGCAAACTTCAGACGGGCCTGGACATGTACTGACTTCAGCAGGGAGACACGTCTGGCACTGCAGTCCTGAGTCCCTGGCGGCGTAGTTTGTTACTGATGGTACTTTGTTACTTTGGTCCCAGCTCTCTGCAGGTCTAGGTCCCCCGTGTGGTTCTGGGATCTTTACTCACCGTTCCTGTGATCATTTTTACCCCACGGGGTGAGATCTTGCGTGGAGCCCCAGATCGAGGGAGATTATCGTCTTGAATGTCTTCCATTTTCTAATATTTGCTCCCACAGTTGATTTCTTGACCCCAAGCTGCTTATCTTTTGCAGATTCAGTCTTCCCAGCCTGGTGCAGGTCGACAATTTTGTGTACCTATGATGAAAATTACGGGCCTCTCTCATCTTTTCAAGTGGGAGAATTTGCACAATTGTTGGCTGACTAAATACTTTTTTGCCCCACTGTAAAGAGGGTGGATAGTGAAAATATTGGTAGAAGGATACTGGAGATGGAGCTGCCATGCAGGAGAAAAAAATGGAAAGAGTTCAGTTGGTTGTTGAGGATGCAGAAGACAGAATAACATGGAAGCAGGTGATCCACTGTGGCAATTCCCGAAGGGAAAAGCCAAAAGGAGATGGTTTTAGTGTTTGCTTCCATCATATGGACCAATCACCATAAAATTATGCTGTCTCTACTAGTAACATAATAGCTGCAAAAGGGAGGCTTTCCTCCATGCAAAGAAATATGGTCTTATGAAACCATTTCTATAAACAACAACTCCCCTCATTTGGTGTAGAAAGAACACAAGAAAAAAAGAAAGAAAGAACTGTTCCCTTGGCCAAAAAAAATCTTATGGTTTGAAGATGGTTCTTCGGATATATTTTATTAAGTGATAACTGAAAACTTGAAATTACTTATAAAAAATTCCTATATTCAAACACAAACCCCCAAAGTCAATTAAAACTCATTACCAGTTGCCACATCAAGTAGAGTGCGTGATGATCTGCTGCATTTTCAACCTGCACACATGCCTGAGCCTTCTTACATTGAGTGAACGTAATCATATCGATGCTTGCCTACGTCCAGGGAGAAATTGCTGACATCCCAGTTCTAGAGCATGATTGAGCATAAAACTTGTGTCATCCGTCACTTTCAGCAACTCAAATAACCTCTCTCATTTAGTGGAGACATGCAGTAAACCCTCCCTCATCTTCTTATCTCATGTATTCACATTTCAACATTGGCTTAATGTAGCAGGCACTTCTTGTTCAGTTTCTCAGTACTGGTCTTAGTATGTCCCAGACTTATGTCCCAGTGACTTGAAAACAAGTAAACCATAAATTAAAACTTCTTTGGGATTTGGAGTATATATTTAGCTTTGTCACACAAAATCAGTACACTTTGTACGGTACATTTTGACACAAAGATTTGCTCTTAGGGGCAAGATTTTGCAATTTGGGGATAGATCCATGAAGTTAAAAACCAAAACTCTACCAAACAGTGATTTAATGGTTTTCTATACCGATTTCCGGTTATTTTCCTACATTTTCTTTATTAATCTGTGTGGATTTCATGGCAGCATTTGGCTCATTATTTGCTCTGATTTTTATAACTGAGCTTGTGGGCCTTTGGCTGCTTGCTGCCCTGATCTCTGACCTCACATCCATCAGATGGCCGAAATATACCAACTGTTTTGATAATGACAATGAGAACTTGGGTATTATGATGACAATTGTATAACACAGTTGTTTGCTATTATCATGATAAATCTCAGTCGATATAAGCTCTGTAACTGGTGGACTCAGGTCAGAGAGTTTCATAAAATAGATTGAGCCAGTCCTTTTATTGTCGGCACTGTCTCATTTAAAAGCTGGCACTGCAACAGAACCCACAGGGTCAAATATATTAGAAGTAATATTTGGTAGGAGAACATTTTTTTGTAATAAACAAATACCAATCATATGTTATCTCTGTTCATGATTATGTTATCTAATGCTTTATAATCTATCACACATAACCAAGGCTTTGATTCAGAAAATGGTCAGAGCTCTTTTGATTATCAGCTTGTTATTGTTTTTTCACGTAATGTTAGCCCATTACATCTGTATAATTTGTAAAAAAAAAAAAGATGAGTAAAATACTTCCCAGGAACATAACTGCAAGTGTGCATTTTTTTTATCACCATTAGTTGTTTTTGTTTTTGTTTTTGTTTTTAATTTTTTTTAGCTGCTGGCTCAAGCTTTCAAGCATTTACGGTACCTTCCCAGAACTCAAGACATACACAGTAGTACAGTATTTACATTATTCTGATAACAACCCCAGTGTAACCCTACCATAGGAGATAATAAAAGATTTATCCATCTATCCATCTGTTTTGGTGGCGGTGTGTGTGTCATGGTTTCCCAGTGTAGTTTTTTAGTTTTACTCACTCCCCTGTTTTTCCAGATCCTGCCACCCTAATCAGCCAGAGATCCACTCATTCCCTTCACCTGTGCTTCCCCACCCAGCTCCACACCTGGTTTCCCTCATCAGCAGTTCCCCGCATCCTGTCTGCCCCTGTTCCGGCCCCCCGCATCCTGTCTGCCCCTGTTCCGGCCCCCCGCATCCTGTCTGCCCCGGTTCCGGCCCCCCGCATCCTGTCTGCCCCGGTTCCGCCCCCCCGCATCCTGTCTGCCCCGGTTCCGGCCCCCCGCATCCTGTCTGCCCCGGTTCCGGCCCCCCGCATCCTGTCTGCCCCGGTTCCGGCCCCCCGCATCCTGTCTGCCCCGGTTCCGGCTCCCCGCCTCCTGTCTGCCCCGACTCCGGCTCCCCGCCTCCTGTCTGCCCCGACTCCGGCTCCCCGCCTCCTGTCAGCCCCGACTCTTGTTCCTGAGGCGATCCTGGATGGATCTGCCGCAGTCCCAGACCGACCCCCTGACCAGCCTGCCGCAGTCCCAGACCGACCCCCTGACCAGCCTGCCGCAGTCCCAGACCGACCCCCTGACCAGCCTGCCGCAGTCCCAGACCGACCCCCTGACCAGCCTGCCGCAGTCCCAGACCGACCCCCTGACCAGCCTGCCGCAGTCCCAGACCGACCCCCTGACCAGCCTGCCGCAGTCCCAGACCGACCCTCTGACCAGCCTGCCAAGCCCCCAGACCGACCCTCTGACCAGCCTGCCAAGCCCCCAGACCGACTCTCTGACCCGCCTGCCAAGCCCCGAGACCGACCCCCTGATCCGCCTGCCAAGCCCCGAGACCAACCTCCTGACCAGCCTGCCAAGCCCCCAGACCGACCCCCTGACCAGCCTGCCAAGCCCCCAGACCGACCCCCTGACCCGCCTGCCAAGCCCCCAGACCGACCCCCTGACCCGCCTGCCAAGCCCCGAGACCGACCCCCTGATCCGCCTGCCAAGCCCCGAGACCGACCCCCTGACCAGCCTGCCAAGCCCCCAGACCGACCCCCTGACCAGCCTGCCAAGCCCCCAGACCGACCCCCTGACCCGCCTGCCAAGCCCCGAGACCGACCCCCGGATCCGCCTGTTACGCCCCAAGGGCGACCCCCGGATCCGCCTGTTACGCCCCAAGGGCGACCCCCCCGAACTGCCTCACCGGTCTGCCCGGCACCGAGGACGGGCCCCGGAGCTTTGGCCGTTTGTTGGCCGGGGCCCTCCTCCGGACCCCCTCCTCCCGCCCTGGGGGGGGGGTTTTGGGACATCTGGAATCTGTCCCTTGAGGGGGGGGGTTCTGTCATGGTTTCCCAGTGTAGTTTTTTAGTTTTACTCACTCCCCTGTTTTTCCAGATCCTGCCACCCTAATCAGCCAGAGATCCACTCATTCCCTTCACCTGTGCTTCCCCACCCAGCTCCACACCTGGTTTCCCTCATCAGCAGTTCCCCTCATATACCGGCCTTTTTCCACCTTCTAGTTTGCCAGATTGTCGTGTGTTTTTGCCTCGCTTTCCAGCCTGCATATCCTGTTTTGTTTTTCACCTGCCTGCCTGTCTTTGAGCCTGCCTGATTCTTGGGGTATGGATTTTTGCCTGTCCGTTTTTGGTTTTGTTTGCCTGATCTGCCTGACTACCCGGTTTGACCCCTGCCTGCCTTTTGACAAAGATTAAAGCCTCTTGGACTCTGATCCTGTCTGGTGTTGTGCATTTGGGTTCTCTGTCCTGTCTGAGCCGTGACAGTGTGTGTGTTCGTGTGTGTGTGATCATAGGGAAAAAACGTTGATAGAATTCATTCTCTTTAAACAGCAAGTTGTCACATTTTGGGGTTTTGTCATGGTTTTTGTATTTATGTCCTGTTTTATTTTGAAATCCCATGTCCTTGTGTTTAAGTTTTGTCTTGACTTCCCTTGTTTTCATCCGCCTTGATTGTTTGCACCTGTGTCTCATCAAGCCCTCTGTGTATATCTTATTTTGTCTTTCCCTTGCTTCTGGCCGATCCATACTGTTTCTTTCTCCATGTGTCATGTCATGGTTTTTTTGTCATGTCATTTGTGTTCATAAAGAGTTGTTATAGGGGAAAGTGGTGTGGGTTGTTGTAAGACATGTGCTTGTGGAACTTATGGAATCATTTTTACTGAGAAATAACAGTTTTCCAACTGTTTTTGGATTAAGGCAATTTATTTTCTTGCAAAGGATTTCGCATGCCTATGAGAACACCCTATCACAAGGCACAGAGGACACTGGAGTCCTCAAGAAAGCAACTGAAAACTGTCGGCCAATGTTTGGCTCCATCATATACCTTTTTGATCTCTCCAGTGGCATCAGCAGTGACATTCTGTCTTCTTGACTGTTACTTGTCAAGAGTCGTCAAGGCGATGCCACAGCTGGGCCCACCACCGTTGTCCTTATTCTCATGCAAGGCCCTGTAATGCCTCAGCATTGATGAGGTTTTATTGTTGTATACAAGTTCCTTGGAACACAACATACACTTCAGCTTGCAAAAGCAAATAGAAAGTAAATAAGAATAGTAGTACACAATTATCACTAATATTTTAGGAAAATGCATCTCATGTATTTAATTAGTACATACCTTGTTGGGAGAAATGAGATCCAAAAATTCCAGAACAGGGGAAATCTTCCTCTTTCTCTCCGGCTCCATAACAGAAGAGAGATTATACTATTGAAATGCCAACCACTGTGGCAGTTGATACAGAAATACTAAAAGATGCAAGGGACCTCTATTGTGTTTCACTGTCTATTTCCAGTAGCGCGCCAATTCCTGAACCGGTAGGCAGAGCAACGGCCCGGCGAGGCTTTGGACGTCATCACCTATGACAGTGGTCTTCAATCCCAGTCCTCGTGGGCCGGTGTCCGGCTCGCTTAGGATGTTAGCCTGCTTCAGCACACCGTGCTACAAATGACTGTCATTATCAGACTGGTGCAGACCTTGATCACATGTTGATGACGACCATTAATTAGAATCAGGTATGTTAAAGCAGAGAAACATCTAAAACATGCAGGACACTGGCCCACGAGGACCGGAATTGAGGATCCCTGACCTACGTCATCGATGTGCGCTTTTCAAAATACTTCTTGGATTACTCAACATGCGCTGCGAAGCCTTGGCATGGCAAGGTACATCACTACAATTCTACTCAGCAGTGCTTTGTTTTTTTTTTAGTTTAATAAATCATGTTTTTCTGGGAACTCCTGCTGGCTCCGTCTTCTGCATCCTACTCTTCCAGACCTTGACAGAAAGGATCGGCCAGCAGGGACCCAGCGGGAGAGACCATTACCCTTTTTGAGGGATGAGGAGCCAGGAGGCAGCAAAAACAAAGCCACGTTGGCCAGAGGAAAAGGAGTCCCCTTTCTGGGGAACGTGCCTGGGTCTCGGCGGGCCCAAGAGCGTACAGGCCCACTATAGGCTAAAATGGAGACAACGTTGGCACCGACAATCCCCTCCTATCCCCATTCCAGATGTGGTCCAGGTTTTGGGGTTTGTCATGGTTTTTGTATTTACGTCCTGTTTTATTTTGAAATTCCATGTCCTTGTGTTTAAGTTTTGTCTCGACTTTCCTTGTTCCCATCTCCCCTGATTGTTTGCACCTGTGTCTCATCAAGGCCTCTGTTTATACCTTGTCTTGTATTTCCCTTGCTACCGGGCGATCCGTACCATTTCTTCCTTCATGTGTCATGTCACTTTAGGCTCTTGTTTTTGTGGGGTTCTTTTGCAATCTTGCTCAGCAGCACTTTGGTTGTTTAGTTTAATAAATCACTTTTTTATGGGAATTCCTGCCACCTCTGTTTCCTGCATCTGGGTCCTGCTCTTTCAAATCCTGACACAAGTGTTCATGCAAAAATATTCTGGCTCTTTGGAAAAATGACATTTGCCTGACTGGCAAAATAAAAAAAATAAATAAAAAAAGCAATATATTCATCTCCAGAGCGTGTCACATTAATTTATTTTCTGATGTTTCCATCTGACATTTATATTCACCTTATTTATGATTTGAGTTCTTCATGTTCATATTTCTAAAGTGGAGCACTACACCCTGAGCGACCAATTTTTAGGTCTACATAAACAGTCTTATGCAACCTTACATGACTGACCTGCTGTAGATGGACCTGCTGTAGATTAGATCTTTATGATGCATCTGTGTTGATGTTGCATCAGAGTGCTTGTCTTTTTAATCCATGATGTGGTTATTTTGAGACACTCAAGCTGTGTGGATCAAAGAAGCCAGCTTTAGTCTGTCAAGCTGCAGAACTTTGGCCCAGAATGAATCTCAGCTATAAAGTGGATTGCTATGATTTTATGGATCTGCAGGTATTTGTAGATCTTTGGTGGTCCCTTGAACTTTGCTAAAGCTGTGATGTTACATCAAAATTACGCTATACCTTCAAACAAGTGGCAAAATGTGTGCTTTTAATAGATGTTGCCTTCTTCTGTGGCATGAATAATAAATATCTACATGTCCAACCCATTTTACAAGTAAACAAAGGAAACAGCTTTCATCAGGCAACAACCAATGCAATCTTACAAAAGACTTTTTCAAAATGATGCCTGTGCAGAATGCTGCGGTAAGAGTAACGCTGGATCCATAGGCAAAGAAATGGGTAAAAAGTTTTATGGTAATGTATTTTCAAACTTGTAAAAGATATGGAGTAAGTTGTGGTCAAGAGTGGAGAGTAAAGAATCAGCTGAGGAGGGCAGGCATGCTATTGAGAGCTGTAACAGTTTAAGACAGGAAGGAAAAAAAGGTAACTGTCTCTAAAAAGTTTCGTAATTGTTGCCTTTCCTTGAGTATTACCCAACTGACGGTAAACAATGATGTGAAGATGACTAGTGCTAAGAAAAGGGCAGATCTACTGAGTGATCACTACTCACCACTGAGCAGAGATGAACTGCAGCTGTGTCAGGTGGTTGCCAAGAGCTACCAGAGCCAGAAACCACGCCCCACACGTACTCACACAAACCTCTGTGACACAAACACACATACAGGGAAGATATGGAGAAAGACAGCTTTTCCCTGGGGAAAAAGAAAGGCCTGCTGAGACCATGACATTTTCAGAAAAAGATGAAAAACTGTGCAATGACACATTTTACACTTTTAAGGACGATTAGAGTTGGGTTACATACTCTGAGGGCATGACTTAATTTTAAAGCTTCCTACTAACAATTATTTGTTCAAGTAACTCTCGTTATCACTTCTCCCTGTCATGTTAGAGCCTTCCTGATCTCAAATCATAAATACCATTTTTTAACTTGATATCGAACACAAGCCACAGACCCAGCAGCACATATATCATCTCCTCCAGGTTCTACATCTTTAGTGTTGTTGTCTTCTCTGTTTAGATCACACAGTCAAGTACCTCACAGCAGCTTCGCTCCAACCCTCCCACTTCTCACCTGGGTGTCGAAAAACAAACAAGGACAAAGCGGGTGGAGGCGGTACGAGGCGTGACGAGGCATCCCGAGTCGGGGCGCGCTGAGTAGGTACTAGTCGAAAAGGGCCAATAGAGGCCATGTGATTTGTAGATGGTGTCAGCAGCCTGGTCATTATGCTAGCAACTGTGACAAGGAGAGGGTCCCTGCCCAACCCAGTAATTTTTTGTGTGTTCCTCAGGTTGCAGTTACTACTTACTCCCAGCAGGCAGAAAACTAGCTCCCTCCAGTGTTCAGAGCCAGGCATGTGGAGGGAACCTCAGCGGTTCATTGGATAATGGTGTGGCAGAACGCTTGATTGCCTCATGCCCCCAGGTAAAAGTTAAACTTGGAGGCATAGAGGTCAGATGTTTGTTGGATACAAGTTCTATAGTGTCTACCATTGTGGAAAGTTGCCTATGCCTCCCCTATTGTTTTGGTCTGGAAGAAAGATGGCAGCCTCTTTATATGCATGGATTACTGGCAGTCAAAACGCAAGACAAGTGAAGAAGAATTTCCTTTTCCTCAAATAGAGAAATCCTGTGCTGTCTGGGGCAAAGTGGTTTTCCACTATGGACTTAGTCAGTGGGTACAACCAGGTACCCCACAACAGTTTCTGAGCTTAGGTCCTTCCTGGGTTTTGCAGGCTATTACATGCACTTTGTGGAGGGGTTTTCCAAACTGGCTGCACCGTTGCATCACCTGGTGACTAAAGACGTGGGGGTAAAGACTCAGGGTGCGTTACTGGGAGAAGCTTGGTCAGAAAGCTGTGAAAAGAGCTTCCAGGAGCTAAAGACTATTCGTAGAAGCACCTATTTTGGCTTTTTCAAAATTTTCCCTCCCATTTATCCTGGAGGTTGGCGCCAGTCACAGTGGTTTGGGTGCCACCCTGTTTCAGGAACAGGATGGCAGAGTGAGGGCCATTGCCTATGCCAGCCGAAACCTCCACCCTGCTGAGAAGAACTACAGCTCTATGAAATTGGAGTTCCTTGGCATGAAGTGGGTAATGACTGAAAAATTCAGTAAAAGGAATACCTGTGGGGTCAAAGGTGTGTGGTGTGGACAGACAATAATCCTTTCAGTCACTTGAAACTGGGGGCAATGGAGCAGCGGTGGGTTGCCTTGCCAGGAACCAGGGTACCTGTGGACCTAGAAAAATTATCACTGGGAGAGGTGAGATTGAACACAATACTCAATTTGCTGTAACTGCCTTAGCCTCTAGCTCTCCTGACCTGCAGGCACTATGGCAGGCAATAAGTACCTTCTTTCAGTTCTTGCACGAGCAAAGGATGCTAAGCCAGACAGAGAGACAGGAAGTGAGCTCGCAAGTGTGTGGGCTTATGCAGCAGTGGGATCGGTTTGTTAAAAGAAATAGAATCTTGTATAGCTGATATTTGCACTTGGATGGGGGTGAGGAAGTTTATCAACTTTTTTCTGCCAGAGCCTCAAAGAGGAGGCTGTGAACCAGCTCCACCAGAACCATGGCCACCAGGGGATAGAGCAGATCACTGAGCAAGTGACGCAGAGATGCTACTGGCCAAGGATGAACAAGGACATCCACGATAATTGTGACAAATGTGAACAATGTCCACCCAACCCCGGATCCAAGCCCCCATGGGTCATCTGCAGGCCGCAACACCAATTCAAATCCTGGCTATCGACTTCACCCGGCTGGAACTTTCTCAGGATGGTAGGGAGAATGTTTTAATAGTGACAATGTCTTCTCCAAATTCACCCAGGCTGTACCCACCAGCAAATAGAAGCCGGAGCTTAGAGACCCTTCCTTTTCCACAAAAGAACCATTGACTGAAAAATAGCGCCACCGACCATCAAGTGGCTGTAATTTACAAATGGCCAGCAAAAGAATGAAAAGAAGAAGAAACACGTTAACAACGGGTGCTACTTGCTTTATTTTTTTAAACCATATACCACGGTCGTAGCGATTGAGATTAAAAGATACCCCCCGCAGGATATTATATTGGATAAAATATATTGGTGTAATATCAGAGCAAGACCCGAACTGAGTCACCAGTCCAGCCATTGTTTTTTTCATGTACTCTTGTACTCTTGTACAAATGCACTCGTAGCAAAATGTCTCTGGTCAAAATGCTTAAATGATTTGTGGTCACATGAGAGGGCTGAATGTAATACCCAATCAGTAAAGCCCATCCACCAGGTAGCCCCTCTATGCCGAAAAAAGGCCCTCTCCTACTACAGAGCCGTTTTTTGGCCCCATAAAGGTTCCTGAAGGCCACATTATGGGGCTGGTAATAGAAACACAAGCAAACGACCCGGCCTCGAAAAATCTACCCAGAAGTGGAAACGCGCCTTAAAAGTGGCCTTCAGGAACCTTTACAGTGCGAAAATTGGCCCTGTAGTAGGAGAGTTAATCAGGTTGACCAACAGGAACCTCCTGGAAGGGGGTCTCACCTCATGGTTGGTTGCACATTTTTTTCAGTCAAAGGTTCTTGTGTGGAGCTGCAGCGTAATGGAGACACGCCTGCTAAAGGGGCTGAGGAGACGGTCGGCCCTGTTAAAGGTTCCTGTCCGGCAAATTTATCCTGAAACGCACCTCATGTTGCCCTCAGCAACAAAGATTGTTTGATAGTTCATAAATATAGGCCCCTAAATGTTTCATCTTACTATTATGTAGATGACTATATGAAATCATCTTTGTTGGGTTTTGCATTAAAAAAAAATTAAATGAAATAAAAAATAAAAAAAACACTAAGAAATGATTTAAATCCACTGTCTCCCAGCGTATTTGCTGAGTATGAGGATGTTTGTGAAATAACTCCCATAAAATAGGAAAATGAAACAAAATATGAATAAAATACAGACAGTAAGTGACATGTATATTACAGTACAAAGTAATTCATCCAAGTATCTCATTAGTGCACATTGAGCAGGATGTTTTTAATTCATTCTCACATCAACAACATGTTAACACAAGTCAATCGAGGGGTTATAGGACAGCCTACAGTTCCATTTTATGTGATAGAAACACACTTAAGTCCACCAAAGACGAGTTATACAAGACAAGTCCAGAAATAGCCCTTGAATTAGAGAAGAGATTAAACAGCAAGAGTGATGGGAAGACAAATACATAATGATGACATGGCAGTGGGGGAGAGAGAAAAAGGAGATAAAAGGAGGGGATTATATATATCAACAGCAGTAAGTTAGTGGGACGGCGCAGAAGGGGAGGATGATGGATGATGGAGAAATAATCCGGGAACATCTGTACACGATGTTTGAGGTGGTGTCCTATACTGAAAAATGTTCACCCATATGTGCTGTCCCTTTTGTCATATAGAAAATCAATAATGTGATCCATGAAAACAATTTTTCACTCAACTCCTTAGAACTTAGAAGTTACTACTTCTCTATCTTATCGCCAATGCATTGTATAACAACCCATGTAACTGATTTCCTACATTTCCCAGAATTGCTTTCACTCGCCTCAGCAAACATGCCTGGACATGTTCAGCCAATGTTTACATGTAGGTGAGCTGTAGTAGCAGTAACAAGCAAAGTTCCCTGGTGGATACAAGTTGTGAAGAATTAGATGTTTTTGTGTCTCCAACTCTAAAGAGGAATCATTCTTCTTTTCCTGGGAACACTGACTGCAAGATGGTGAGTGGCCTCAATGTTCAGCGTTAACAAATCAGTGTACACTATTTTCAGTGTTATTTTTCTACAGTAATCCTGGTTATGGTTTTATAAATTGTTTTGCAGATTCATCCATACATCGTCATCTTTGAACGTATGACATATATACATTTGAAATGCATTTATATTTTAAACACAATACCATTTCAAGCGTAAGATCTGTATCTTGGTCTACTATTTTATGAAGCTTGAAATGTTTCCCATGGTAAGAAAATGGCAAGTTTTACAGATACATTAACAGTAACTGTTTTCTGTTCAGTCTAGTCTTTCTGGCTGTGAGAGCTTGAGACAAGCTGAATGATGCATGAGCATCAAGCCAAAGCCTGTAATCCAGTAAATAAGAACTCTATAAGAACCTGAGCATTGTTGAAATGTAATGTTAAATGCCACACTTCTGTGTTGCAGTTATGAAGGAAAAAAAACAAAACAAAAGAAAATGTGTGACGCTTATTTGAAAAAGTGCTATTGTTGTGAAGGTTTAATCTAAGATATTTCATGTTTGTCCCATTAACTTGACACAAAACATTTTAATAGATGAACATTCCTGCTTTATCATACATATATATATATATATATATATATATATATATATATATATATATATATATATTTATATATATATATATATATATATATAGTATATATATATATATATATATATATATATATATATATATATATATATATATATACTGTTATCTTTTTAACAGTATATTAGAAAGATCTTATCTCCCACTTAAAAAGATAAGAGAGGCCTGTAATTTTAATCATAGGTATATCTCAACTATTATGAGAGGCAAAATGAAAAAAAAAAAAAGGTTTGATTTCTGGCTTTCACTAACCTGTAACTTCTTCTTTATGAGGCTCCTCTGTCCTCCACTCGTTACCTGTATTAATAGCACCTGTTTTAACTGGTTATCAGCATAAAAGACACCTGTAAACAAACCTCAAACAGTCACACTACAAACTCCACTATGGCCGAAACCAATGTTCCCTATAATTTTTCATGTATCTGGGTATACACACAAGCTCCCTGAGCAAACTGAGGACTACTGTGAGCAACATCAGATATGCACGCTTTATTTTTAAATAAGTAATTTGGTCCACTTAAAAAAAGACAAAAATCTTAAAAATGGGATGTGTAGATATTATACAGTATGTGAGAGTCCTGTTTTATTGAATTTTCCAACAAATTGTGTGTACACAAGAAAACGCTCACATTCACTGGTAGACAGTACTCGAGTTGTAAAAAAAAATCAGGGGGGGATGGTGGATTTTATCATATGGGGACAGATAATTTGTGCTGAATACAAATAATAGAATATATTACAAATAATAGCAGTGACCAAAACACCTGCAGAAATACTGCAGAAATGACATAGCAGCAGTTAAATGCAGCATTCTGTAAGCTTTAAATATCCACTGGGCTTACATCAAATACATCAAAACACAAAAATAAAGAACAGTTTTCTGAACTTATCAATATGACTCTGTCCTTCACAGGATAAGTAAAATGGATCACTGCAAAAACTTAAAATCTTAACAAAAAATATTTGTCTTATTTCTAGTTAAAATGTCTCATTTTAAATGTCTCATTTTAAAACAATCTCATTACACTTAAAACAAGACTCGTCACTGGAAAAAACAACAATTTTAACTTGTTTCAAGTAGATTTTCACTTAAAATAAGTAGAAAAAAATCTGCCAGTGGAACAAGATTTTTTTTTTGCTTGTAATAAGAAGATAAATCTTGTCCCAATGGCAGATTTTTCTACTTATTTCAAGTGAAAATTTACTTGAAACAGATGAAAATTGTCAAAGAACATATCTTTCTGGTGTTATTTTTCTGGTGATGACTCTAAATGTTGAAATAGCAGTAAAACCACATTCATTGATGAAATGACGGGATGGAAAGGGAGGATGGCAGTTTTACAGGGGGGATGATTTGGACCATTTTTATTTCAGGAGGGGATGCCATCTCCCCTCATCCCCCCTCAACTCCAGTACTGCTGGCCTGGTATACACAGCAATGGTATGGACAGCTTTTAGCAGAGGCTTCAGACTTTCTCGTGTCCGGGATCCCCACAGCTCCTTGTATTCCCCAAATCCTTGAATACTTCTCCTCCTCTCGACTCGCGGGACCTCCGTAAACTGATTTATGGTTCCGTGTTACACCAACGCAGAGCCTACGCCGTAGGGTATGCGGCGATGCGCACGTACGTTGCGCGTCGCCGCGTTTCCTACGGCGTAGGCCTTGCGTCGATTTAGCGCGGAACCATAAATCAGGCTTTACGAGTGAACGTCTCATGAGGGACAGTCGCGTTGCAACGCCACTGTAGCCAAATCGTAAGGAGAGAACAGAGTACTGTGAGCTCATGAGAAGTCCCGGTACGCCAGAGGCTAATATTGAGGAGTTGGGGTACTCCGTACCGGTGCGTACCAGCCCACTTAAAGCACTGCGCTGGATAGATTTTCTTGTGCGCTGAGACTATACGGGCAGTGCGCGATTGCGCACGCGCGCAGTTTAGAGGGAACATTGGCCGAGACCAAAGAGCTGTCAAAGGACGTGAG
The DNA here is from genome assembly GCF_033807715.1 of Cololabis saira. Lineage (NCBI taxonomy): Eukaryota > Metazoa > Chordata > Actinopteri > Beloniformes > Belonidae > Cololabis > Cololabis saira. The sequence continues at coordinate 26,474,275 of NC_084589.1, forward strand.
AAACAACATTGTAGACCTGCACCAGGCTAGGAATCTGCAATAAGTAAGCAGCTTGGTGTGAAGAAATCAACTGTGGGAGCAAATATTAGAAAATGGAAGACATAGGCCTACAAGACCACTGATAATCTCCCTCGATCTGGGGCTCCACGCAAGATGAGTAACAATCCCAGAACCACACGGGGGACCTAGTGAATGACCTGGAGAGAGCTGGGACCAAAGTAACAAAGGAACCATCAGTAACACACTACGCCGCCAGGAACTCAGATCCTGCAGTGCCAGACGTGTCCCCCTGCTTAAGCCAGTACATGTCCAGGCCCGTCTGAAGTTTGCTAGAGACCATTTGGATGATGCACAAGAGGATTAGGAGAATGTTATATGGTCAGATGAAACCAAAATAGCACTTTTTGGTAGAAACACAACTTGTCGTGTTTGGAGGAGAAAGAAAGCTGAGTTGCATCCAAAGAACACCACACCTACTGTGAGCATGGGGGTGGAAACATCATGCTTTACGGATGTTTTTCTGCAAAGGGACCAGGACGACTGATCTGTTTAAGCGAAAGAATAAATGGGGCCATGTATCGTGAGATTTTGAGTGAAAACCTCCTTCCATCATCATTGAAGATGACACGTGGTTGGGTCTTTCAGCATGACAATGATCCCAAACACATCGCCCGGGCAACGAAGGAGTGGCTTCATAAGAAACATTTCAAGGTCCTGGAGCCTAGCCAGTCTCCAGATCTCAACCACATAGAAAATCTTTGGAGGGAGTTGAAAGTCCGTGTTGCCCAGCGACAACCCCAAAACATCACTGCTCTAGAGGAGATCTGCATGGAGGAATGGGCCAGAATACCAGCAACAGTGTGTGAAAAGCTTGTGAAGACTAACCCTGGATTCACATTGAAAGCGACACAGGCGTCATAGGCTTCCGGTTGCCATTCATTTTCTATGAACGCGCGCTGCAAGAGGCGTCGGAGGCATTGGAGGCGTCGGGAGCGTCAATTTGAAGTTCAAAAATCTCAACTTTATGCAAATGAGGAGCGGCGACGCCGAGGCAGCGTCCAGTCACAGACTGGGATTCCCGAAGCGAGAAGCCTCAATGCAGATTGTACTTTCATGTACACACAAACTTACACTCATTCACATGCATACATGAGCATAGCTGTGCACTAACAAACTTATTTTATCAGTAATTAATATATTTCATCCAGCAAACTGACATTTTTGCTGATTTGACTGCCGGTTTTACCTGAACTCTGCTCATGTGAAACACGTAACTGAGGGTTGAGGGGCTGGATGGTCCGAACGATTTTATTTGCTACATCGATCCAACGCAAAATACGCATCAAACGCACTCTTATCTATGTGGAAATAACGCCAAAATATAAAGAAGGCTTCCCAAAGTGTGATCCATGGTGAAATAGGAAACTGAAGATGTGCATGCTATATATAGATATATGTAGGCTATATGCACTTTGTTCCCTACAGTTCTGCAGCGCAGCTTGAAAGACCCGCCCACTGCAGGCGTCGACAGACTTTCAGTGTGAATCCACCAAGCAGCGCGATGCAGGTGTCTCGAGCCTCCACAGGCGATTTTCGACGCTTTCAGTGTGAATCCACCATTACAGAAAATGTTTGACCTCTGCCAACAAAGGGTATACAACAGTAGTTGTATTGAGATTAACTTTTGTTATTGACCAAATATTTATTTCCCACTATAATTTCGAAATACATTCTTTAAAAATCAGACTGATTTTTTTTATTTTTATTTTTTCATTTTGTCTCTCATAGTTGAGATATAACTGTGATGAAAATTACAGGTTAAACTCATCTTTTTAAGTGGGAGAACTTGCACAATTGGTGTCTGACTAAATACTTTTTTGCCCCATTGTATGTAGGTGTTTTCAAATATAATTCCAGGTGGATTTTCACTGCCATCTCAGTTTGGATGATTTGGGTTCCTCCTCATTTCAGATTTGTTACAGTAGATGTGAAACAACATCAACCAGGGTGACAGATGTGATGTGTTTAGGACATGAAGACCACCCTCTTTGCTTTGGTGGTGACATGGCCAATAACAAGGACATAAACAGTCGATGGATAGATGCTGAAATAAAGTAAAACAGCCTGCTCAGCCTTCTAAAGCCTGCTCAGTCTCTGGCTTTCTTGTAACCCGTGGATAATTTGCACCGTGCTTCCACATAGCAATTCACAACAATCGCAGAGCCAGTTTACCACCTTCTATTTTGATTTGTTCACTTCGTTTTTTTGGCTGAATTCTTTCAAATGGAAAAAAAAGGTACATTAACATAAAAACATTAATTGGTCTAGCTTTAACACTACTGCTGAAATCCATGGCACTGAATAAGCTGGCAGTGTGTCTTGACATTGCAGGTCATTTCTAGCCTGGATTGGGTTGGTTCCAGTGCCTTTGCCTGTATGTTTCCAAAGTGTTTAATGATCCTGGTGAATAAAGAATGCACCATAAATCCATTTTGTAAATATAATTTAGCTTTTTAAACAAAAATTCACTGGCTATCAAACTGCATATGTAAATCAGGTTAAATGTTCATAAAAATGAGTGTGCACACATGTTTGCCTAATGGTTAAATTCATGTATTAATACAACGTTAAAAAAAAAAGAAGTTACAATCACAAAGAATATTTTTTTTCAATTAATTCTAACAGACTGTTCTTTGATTACCAAAGCCTATTCAATCATGGAAAGGGGAACAGGATAAACATTTCAAAACATCATAAATAAACTGAATCTTTCATGTGAAGGACAGCTAATTTTGAAAGCTCACTTACCAAATAATCACCATAAACAAACTCCAATGTACACATGACTAACTTTAGGATTATAAGATGAAGATTTTGCTATATGGCCATTGCAGTCTGGTCACATAAACATGATCATAAATGTAAAAAGGCAGTGCAAGCGAGACCGCCTGTTAAGAGTGTCATTTTGTATGGAATGTGACAAGAAAACCAAACAAGAACAAAAACAGCACAGCACTACCTACTCTAAAATGTGTTTACAAGCTGTGATACCTGCCAAAGAGTTTTTAGAAGTGTGGATTTTAGAAATGAAATTCAGTTTAATGTTTGTGTATCTGTGTTTCCTTACCGATTGCAACAACAACTAACTTGAAACAATGAAGGATTTTCAAACATAACACGTTGACTAGTACACACTACATAATCATTATCTATAATCAAACCCAAACCAACTTTTGTCTTCTGCTTTGAATTCCATTCCCTCTGTCCTCCTCCCTCATAAGTCCCAAAGTCCTCCTTATTATCATCCACTGTTTATATTTTCTTTCATCTTGTGTCAGACTTTACAAATGGTCAGTTTGTGAGTTTGTTCAGAGGCACAGCCTTGAACGTCTGCTCTTCCCACCATGGTACACACACCCAGTAACCCAGGCACACACTGCTTTAATTGTTTCCCATCGGACATAAACAGAATTCTTGTTAGATCCGTCACCAAGCAAAAACAAACCGATTTGTGACAACCATAGAGAGCTTTGTAGTACAAGGAAAAAGTCATACACATAATAGTTTGGTGGAAGAATGAAATAATTTGTAGTACAAGGAAAAAGTCATACACATAATAGTTTGGTGGAAGAATGAAATAACTTACAGGACAAGGAAAGCAGAGACTTTGGTATCACCTAATTAGGACATTCGAGCTCGGTTACATCAGTAGATTTGAAATTACAACACCATATGTAGAAGGACTGACCGATAAGGAAACTGAAGAGATGGTAATGATTGATGAACATTAATGGAAATGAAAATGAAAAGAAACAAACATCACTCAAATGGTAAAAGAAATAATTTCACTGGAGGGCCAAAACAACAGTTTATACAATAACAAGGAATTAAATGACATATTTTATAGTTAGTTATTACCAGACCTTCAGCGGATAACACGTGTGAAATGGAGGTTAAAGTTCTTAGCCACTCAGGCGGATTTTGGTTAATGGGATTAAAAGAAGCCGTGCATGAGATCATGCGGAGACAAAACAGGTGGAAGGGGAGATGATCAGCGACCGGTGAATCAGATTAGTCAGAATGAACTTGGTTTTATAGAAGGAACAATGCTAAGATAGGAGTTTGATCAAGTGTCAAATGTACAGATATTTGTTTGGCCATGCATAACGGGGAGGTGAACAATCAACCAGATATGCGTTCTTGATGTCAAAAAACAATTCATTAGGGCAGAAAGGAACCAATCAGAGGCATCTACACAAAAAAGATATTAGAAAACAACTGGCCTCTCTGAAAAGATGCCTGTCTCTGTCTTTAACAAAAATGTAAAAAAAAGAGCAAAAAGAAAATGCTAGAACGATTATACACATCCACCTGTATGGGCCATCTCAGTATTTTTACAGATTGTATTGGAGGAAAGCCAAACGTATTTTCAATTTATTCCTGAAAATGTAATCCCATGACTCTTTAAACAAGAGTACATGGTTATGAAAGTCATTCCTGAGCTGTAAAAGCACGAAGACCTTACTGTACAGTACACCTAATACAATTCTTACTTCTTATTGAGATTCTCAGCTGAAATAACTTAACAGATTTATTGCATGCAACTGTTTGTTCCTCTCTCCTCTTGTTGTCTCCTGAAACCAACTCAAACCCACTGCAAAGACCTCTAAGCAAACAAAAAGAGACGCTACAACTGGGAGGTGGAAAACCTCAAGCGGTATCATAGACACTAAGCACGAGGTTTCAGATTTCAGAGTCGTGCTGAGCATACCATAGCATCACACAGGAGAGAAATGTTGATAGCTGATTCAGATGAGAAATCCCGTAGCAGGTGATGAGGTAAACAGTGTAGTATAACAGGTACACCTTACCACTAGCAATGACATCACCTTTTTCTATGTATGATAGGATAAAAGACTACAGGACATTTCAGCCTATCACTATCAAAGTCCAAGCATTCCCCTCATTAGAAACATACCTACATGCTATGATGCACATGTGCATACACTCAGAGGCATCTACTCACTAACAGATAGCTTCAACATTTTGCTGCACAAGGCGCTATATAAATATGCATGCGCAAGCACAGACAATGGTTGTCTGACAAATGCACAATAGTGCCTTGTATGCCTCGTGAGTGTTGCTGTGCCTGTCTCTTTTGCGGTTCAACAGCTTCCAAATTCACCAAAAAAAGAAGGTTTCAAAACCAAGTTTATGGTTCACATTGTTCAGCCAAAACAACTTACATGTACCTTTCAAAGTCCATTGCTCACCAGAAGAAGTGGACTTTGCGCATACACTTATGTCATAAAAGTTTTATTGAGTTATGATATTATTCTTTTACAACATTACAACATTTTACAATTACAGTAGTGCAAGCGTGAACGGTCTCATTTTATGTTTTTATCTGTAAATTCCTTATCTGCTCTGGTGCAAGGTGCACACTCTAGCTGTTTTTTAACGTTCTCAAACAGCTTGCCATGACCAGATGCACGTAGGCTTACGCCATGTGACTCAGCATGGCAATTGCCCTTACGTCACTAACAATCAGTGTTCAGCAAGTGGTTGGTCACGTCTCTACTTTCTTTACTGCAACATTAGAGGCTATTGATCTTTTGACTGCATCCTGATGAGTGGTTGTGTACTGGCAGCTTTCAGAGGCGAGAAATCAACAGTTCTGAATCCCGTAATACCACCCAGCAGTTCCTGTGTTGTCACGGTAACCCAGATTGACTGGTCAGTACAAAGCAAAACCCACTGTAATTACAATCTGCCACTTTCACTTGCTTCCCAGTTTCCAACTTTCCTTTTACTCTGCAAATGAAGAAGAAAAAAAGTATCCAATCCTTTCATCTCCTCAAAAACTCAGCTCAAAAGAATCAAGAAAAGTTAGGATTTTTTATAGAAATGTGGAGCTGCACTTTCAATTCAATTCAGTTTTATTTATATATCGTCTATTAAAACACAAGTTCTCTCAAGGCGCTTTCCAGAGACCCAGAACATGACCCTCGAGCAATTATTGCATAAACATAAACAATGGCACATACAAAATCCCCTAATGGTAGAAAAACCTTAAGCCAAACAGTGGCAAGGAAACATTCCCCTTTAGGAGGAAAGAAACCTTGAGTATGACATGGCTTAGCGTAACACATTCTGACTCCGAGGCATCTGTCAATTAAATTTGGTTTGTCTGACTCCGTCTGATCACCCTAGCCTGAAGAAACCTTGCCTCTCTTTCCAAGTTTGACTGTAACCAGGCCGTTCTGTAGATACTGTTAGACCCTTCATTAAAGACCTGAGAATCAGGGACAAATGTCTTCAAAACTGCCCTAAATACAATTTGTTCTCTGACAATCCTGCTTAATTCACAAGGCAAATGCACAGCCTTCATTTTCTCCAACAGCTGTACTAATACTGTACTTACGGCATCAGACAAAGATCTTTTAAGCTGTAGTAGGTGTCTATGGATATGCATAAGTAGGGCTTAGTCTACTGTTAGTTGTCTGAAACTATGGATGTAGGTCAACGCAATCCCTTGAGATAAAATAAGTTGGACATACTTCATGTGTACATCCATTCTTGTGTTTTAATACTGTCTATCTTTTATTGGGTCAGACAAGTAATCTGAGTGATGCTAGTCCTTGTTAGACTGCTGCATGTCACCGTATTTAGTCATATAGCCCAGAAAAGTCAACAGTAGTAATAATAATGAAACATTGACAGCTCCAACAAGTACACTGACGTAGCTCAATACCAAAGCACACACACCCCACCCAGACACATTGAAACACACTATCCAGGCTCCAGAGACCAATAACCCATGTGACGGTGTGTGCACTGGGTGTATGTCTCTGCAAACTGTGATTTCATTGCCTTGACATTTTGAACTGACATCACTAAGTTGTGCATGTAGCTGTGATTTCTCTTTTGATTAGTTGTCATTCGTTCCAGCTTTATAAACATCAGCTGCTCAGCTCTTTCAAGTGGTTTTACATTAATCATTATGAGTCACGTGGCAGAGCAATAATTGGTTTGACTTCATCAAACCTCTGCAGATGACTTTACAAGCTTAATCCTGCATTCATGTAGCTACTTCTCTTCTTTCGTTGTGCCGCGGTTGCTACTGCAATCAAGTCCCATTTCATTTCTCGTTTCTAATCTGCTGAACCCAATCAGCACTTTTCTTTTTCAGTCACTGTGAGTTCATTATGAGTACTCTTAGTCCAGACCAGTATTGTGTCTGTGTATTTTGGGTTTAGCTGTCACACACAGCTGCAAAGATGTTGTTTTGAGACCTGCTTGTTATTTTGTCTAAAGAGGACCAAGCTCTGTGCTGTTAAACTGATGCATTGGAAATCTTTCTATGTCACTCCTGCATTGAAACTTGAGATGTAAATATTGACCCTTTTCCATGCAATATACAATGAAATGATCCACGGAGGCCCCGTTTACACGGGGCAAAAACGGAGGCGTTTTCATGCGTTTTGGCCGTTCGTTACACGAAAACGGAGGTCAAAGCCCCCAAAAACGATCATTTCTGAAAACTCCGGCCAAAGTGGAGATTTTCAAAAACTCCGTTTTCACGTTTGTGTCTAAACAGAGAAAACGGAGGAAAACTGAGATTTACGTCACATTATGCGACAGAAACGTCACCAGCAGCGTCATGAGTGCGACCTGTGTTTACAATTTGTTTGGCCACCGTCAATATTTTCTTTTATTTTACCTGTTTTAAATTCTCTCAGACTCTCGTTCCGTCTTGGAAGTAAAGCCTGAATTATGGTCCCGCGTTAAATCGACGCAGAGCCTACGGCGTAGGGTACGCGGCGATGCGTGCCGTACGGTGCGCGTCGCCGCGTACCCTACGCCGTAGGCTCTGCGTTGGTGTAACGCGGAACCATAAATCAGCCTTAACTGGAAGTTACACGTGTCATTTGTTGATGTTTTTTTCCAGGATTCTGATTGGCTGGCATGATGTTACCAGCGTTTTCATGCGAGTCCGTGTAAACGAGGATATTTTTGAAAACGGAGAGGGGAAAATATCCGTTTTTGTAAATACCCGGTTACGTGTAAACGTGGCCTAAGTCGAGCCATATTGCCAAGTTTTTATTTTAAGGTGCTATTACATTATTCCAGTCTTATTCAGGTATCCCAGTCACCTAGTGGTTAAAATGTGTTTATACAGAGGTATAAGATACATCTTCCTTGCCAGTGTACTGGGCGGTTTCTGCATAGTGACACTGAGCCGTTTCTGTTACCCTCTAAACTAAATTCGGCTTTATCAGAACAGAGATCGAGTTACTCTCCACACCCTTGCCCACTTTCCTGCTCTCTTTTTCCTTGCTCCTCGTCAACTCTGCCTTTACAATCTCTCTAATATCTCCTCTCTCTTTAAGTGTTTCTGTTTTTCCTTTTTTTCTACCTATTTCCACCATTTTACGTCTTCTTTAAACATTACCCTCATGCTCATTTCCTGTGCCCTCTGGTTCTTTTGTGGGCAGGCGCCCAGTAAAATGGAGAGAATAATTAAAATCATGCTCTCTTAATTGGCTTTTTCCTGCTCCGTTCATAATAGTGCCTTTTAAAAATCACATCCCTCTAAGCGTACAGACACGTTTATGTCACTGGAGGCAAAAGTGTGAAATTAAGCAGGCCAGAATGCAGTAAAAGCACAGTGGACCTCGGACACAATGTGGACGTGTTTGAGCGGGTGTGTGGAGTGTACTCGTTAGCCCATGTCCTTTAATGAGAGCCGCGGGTGGTTTAACACTTCAGTCCTCTGGCTATGCCAGGCTGAATTCAGCCTGATTGTAATTATAGCAGGCAGTCTGAACAGACTGCAGCGCTTTAACGGCCATCTCTCTACTATATCCCACTCTGTAATTAGAAATTTCAGAATTAACCCATTGTGTATCTTTTTCTGCTCTGCTACTGCTGAAAGATACAAGACAAACAGCTGGTGAAGTCTGATCTGGCAACCCTGCTGGCAGTCGTTCGTAGTGAGGGACCCCGATGTTGTCATGATAGAACGGCAGCCATAGCGAACTGCAGGAGCCGGTCCCATGACCTTGTGTGTGTTAAACACAAACGTGGAGGAAAGATTTTTCTAGACAAGGTAAAGGGAAAAAAAACAAAACAGCCAACTTTTGCAGTGAAAATAAGTGTCGCAAACAGACATTATTAAATGACAAACTGGCAAAATTCGGCTGTATAAAAAAAATCAGCAATAGCAAAGGCACCTTCCAGCATCCTCGCTCATCTGTAACCCCACAGACACCTTGTACAGTATGACAACCACGAGAGAGCTTCACTTGAGCCTTTTTGAGCTGTTAAAGTTCTCTGATTCATTTGGGAGTCATATCATCCACGAAGCTTACCTTAATCTTGTTTGCTATATTTTTACTTTTACCCATTTTTTTACTCAAAAGATACACACTGCAGACATGAGGTTGGCAATACAAATCAATTTCTAAAGTAGCCTTTTAACTGATAACCGTATTTTCAATGATTAGTAGATCATACAAATCCTGAATGTTCCTGAGACTTCCAGTGGCCTCTTTAGCCAAGTAAAGCGCAGAGCAGTAATCATTTGTAATGAGGAGTGATACTTTACTACAACAGCAAGAACAGAATGACACAACGGAAGAGACAGCAGTAAGAGGACATTATTGTTGGACACTGTATTACTTTATAAATCTGTTACCAACAGAAAAAAGGGGAAAAAGAGACATCACATACTTTGTTGATCAAATTTTTAGTGATTAACCTAGGACCATCTGATGTTTTACATCTTAAATATGATGCCTGTTAGAAGGCTTGTAGAAATGGATGAAATGGTCTGGTAGGGACCATTTATCCACTTAAGCCTTAACCACACTGCAGGTTTTCACCCAGAGCCACTGTGCAACCTTTGCAGCAAGATTCTTCTATATATTCTTCTTCTCTGCAGCCCACAAATTACCAGGAGACGCTGGGACCCATGGAAAGACCGTGACACAGCTGGCCTTCCACATTCATTTCTAAAACAATCAGCTCCCAGAGGAAAGGCGAGTCTGACATCATCACCAAGTCCGCTTTAAGTGTGATTGCCATGATGGTGTCCAAGAACATCAGTTATGTCACAAGGTTGAGCACAGTCTGCTAATCTCCCAGGGAGCATTTTGATCAACTCAGAACCTAAACTGTGCTCGAAGCTTTATTCAACAAGTTAAAATATTGTTTCAGCCCTGGATCTTTTTGCATATTCCATTAGATCAAAAACATAGATTGGACAAATTAAAGTAACGTTCTAGAGTTTAAACAACCCAAGGTCTTTTATTAGATGGTTAAAAGCGTAAACGATTAGAATCAAAGCGGTTTTCTGAGAGAAAAGATTCGTAGTTGGAGCAAAATTATAATTGATGTTTGCACTGAGAGTAATTGAACTATGTCAAAATAAACTGCTATTTTAAAAATCTGACATGATTCTAAAATATAATTTCACTAACTGTAGATGATAGTGTTGCTCCCGACAGCACCGTCGATTAATTTAAATTTTGTAAGTGTACAGAAAGTACCATTACAGTATTGACATGTCCTTCTAGCTACTGCCACCATGTTGTAAGTCTGTACAAGTTGACAGTTGAATATTGGGCAAAATACTGTCGCAAGAGGAGGAGAGTTAAGTCCCATTTCCACTGAGCGGTTCAGTCCAGTCCAGTACAGTTCTGTACAGTGTAGAATGGCCCAGTTAGTTCAGGTGAGATAGCTTCCACTGCGAGTCATACCGCCACGCCCATGCGGGGTGTACCCCAAATGCATCACAGTAGTGCGACAACAACAAAAACAAAGCTACCATAGGGACGCTAACAACAGCAAACAAGCAGCTTGTTTTTGTTATGCTTGGCTTTTGGTACTTTGTATGTACAATCCTACGTTACTGTCCGCCAATCAATGGATTGTATCGTGTGGCGCCAGTAGCTCTGCCCTTACCATACCAGGCCCAAACATGGTACGGTATGGTTTGGTTTCATTTGACCATTTTATAATAGAAACACACAAAATACTGTACTAGACCACTCAGTGGAAACAGGGCTTTAGTGGCCTCAGCCTCCGACTCTGGCTTATTTTGCAAATACCTACTGATCTAAATCTGTGGATCAGTACTTGTCCTTTGCTGTACTAGTTACACAGAAGCCAACAAAGCAGTCCTATCAAGATATCGTGCACTTCTGTGAGTTGTGATTGTTTTTAGATGTGCCTTCTTTGAAAGTACTAACAATTACCATTTTAAACCTTAGGTTCATGCATTTCTTGTCATGACTGCTGCTCTGTCCTCCATGGCAGACACACAAAACATTTGTAGGGGATAAAGAAGTGTTGCTCAGCTGTTGAGGTTAATCATTAATAAGTCTCTGTGTCTGTAAATGCTCCCTCTCCTGTCTCCCTGCTTCTCTCTCCCCGGTTGATTGAAGTGAACATGAATTAGGGTTTGTTGATGGCTGATGCTGATGCTGATGAACAAATACGGTCCATACCTGTAACTGATCAGATGTCAACAGCAATGACTAATTGTGCACATTCAAATTCCAACTAAAATGGCATCAAACATGAATATGTTTAATAAAAGCAACCAACACTGAAGCGAAAGTTAATTTATCTATACTTTATCTTATCAACAAATTTAAAGTGAAAGGCTAGCTAAGCATCGGTTTAATTTTCAATCATTGAGCTACTACTCTCATTTAGCAGACGCTTTTGTCCAAAGCGACTTACATCTGAGAGAACAAACACAACATTTCGCCCGGGGAGCAAGTAGGGTTATGGGCCTAATATGCATGAATGGGTGAGTTTGAATATTTACAAACATTAACTTAAATTAGGCAGATTTTAAGATTTATTGTGGATAAGACACTGGGGGCCCGATTTACTAAGATCCTAAATAAAGAGTACTAAAGAGTGCACTGAAAAAGTTTGCACGTGCTGTTGTTGTGTGTTTTGCGGGTGATCAACTAAGATTGCGTGCGCAATTGATAACAGGTGCAAACCTCAGTATTTAAATGAGGTGTTGCGTGTCTTACGGTTTGCGAGCGCAAAATGAAATTTGACGAGTTGGAGTTAGAGATATTAGTGTACGAGGCAAATTGTTGTGCCGTATTCAGCACCCCTGCCGTGAAAAGCACCCCCTCGTATATTCAATGACAAGTAGACCAAGAAAAAAAACAACACACTGACACTTCAATATATTTATATATACACACTCACACAAACACATACTTAGGAGTTTATATTATATATATTTACAAATATTATGGATGACAACACAGTAAGCAGGCTATTAATTAATGACGTCAATAACCATTTACCCGATTTTTGTTATCTGTGACTGTGATTGTGGGAAAGTATGACTATTGTGGAATCCATGAGCGCATTTAAACATGAATCATTAACACAAAACTGGACGCTAAACAGAACGTGACACGGAATGAGAATATCATTTTTGTCAGACGAGGGGGTGCTTTTCACGGCAGGGGTGCTGAATACGGCACAACACCGGGGTATGACTGCAGAACAAGTATAGGCGCACAATAAGAAACACTTTTTTCTCCATGAAAACACGTGATTTATTTATTATCACAAATAAAAAAATGAATGTGCCTCCTGTGGCAACCTTTTGCTGAATAATACTCGATTTAACATTCAAATAAAATATTTCTCCTTTTGCATGTGGAGAATCCCCACCCCATTCCTCAAATCAGGCACCAACAAGCATCCCTGCGTAATGCTGCGCAGATTAGCACCTTCCTTTCGAACGTATTAAATACAGACGCAATCACAATCCCCGCAAAAACTTTCAGGCTTGGTAAATCTCATTGCGGGTGGTAAATGGACATATTTGCATCTTCCCCTCCCAGTATTTAGCGATTTCTGGCGGGTACGCCCCATATTGATTATTCATCAGGGCAAAAGTACTAAATGAATAGCGTGTGCTATTTTGCTCATTTGAGAGGCGCAGTCCTCTTTGCACGCTGTTAGTAGATCAGCTTGCACATTGGTTTGCGGGTGCTGTCAAGTTTGCACACGTTTTTACACACGCAAACCTTTAGTAAATCAGGCCCTGGGTGTACTCAACTAATTAGGAAGGCTCAGTGTGGCAAATAGCAATCGTATATAACGCAATCTGGTACGTTCAGAGAGGAAACGTACCAGAGTGGTAAAAGGTAGAAAACAATCTTCCCTGGAACTCGGTTCAGTCTGTGGTCCCTGCAGTGGTGAGGGAGCGATTAGAGGAAGACTAAAGATGGAATAGTTTCATTTTGATGTTTCATTGAGTTTGCAACATTCACTCTCAGCAGGCGTTAGTTTGAAGTACTTGAGAGACTGTTTAGAAGGTTGGGTTTCCTCTAATGGTTCTTGAGAGGAGTCTGAGGCATATAAAAGGAGTTTAGTTTGGTTTAGTTTTGTTTTGGAAGACCCCAAAGGCCGAATAAAGGTCCTGAACAAATGGTTTAATCTTTTTTTATGTTAAATATATACCATCAAAAGAAATACAATATGTTTTTTGTGTGAAACCCTTGAAACACTTTATTATAATGCTTATTTCTCAGCTTTATGTCCAACTTTATTCTTTAAAAACTGAAAACAACAAGAAAAAGTGTGTTTTATAAAATACATTTGCACATGATCTAAAGTCAAACATACTCAAATGTATTCAACAGCTTTTTTTTTGGCTGGTACCAGTTAACAAACAACTTGAATGAGCATGTGTCTGTTCTGTTCACTGCAGTGTGAACTGAATGAACACACGTTGCTCAGACTTGCTTGCCTTTGTGTTAATGCATACCTAACGACGAAAAATCACTTACGTAATTGTCTCATAATGGAATAACTCTTTTAATTTAACATACAGAGAGTAGAAGGGTATAGGACGGTCTAAGGAGTGATCAGAATTACAGGATTTATTTTAGGGCTTCCTTGGATAAGGTTACACTAACAAATTTATAAGGTTTTGAGTAAGGTGTTACAGATTAAAGCACAAATGCTGAGAGTTAACAGGAATAATCCTCAGTAATTGAAGCACATGTAACCTTAAGCTTGTTCTGAATGGACTTACAGAACTTTCTTATCACACATTATCAGCTTTTCGTGGACCTCGGTACAGTAAGTCGATTGGATTTTAATTGTCTAATAATACAAGTTCCTGGAAGTTTTCAGTCAGGCTTACTACTGTTCTTTATGGAGTACTGTTGTACATTAAGGGGATGTTGTGAGTTGTTTCAGGTCACAACCCTCTGCTGTGAGGACACTCCTGAACTTGTGGAAGCAATGCTGTAGGTACACTTTGAAAAAAGTTTTTTTACTCAAAACTTGAACTTCAAAAGTCCTAACATCATTGTTCTAAAAGTAAGTAAGTTTAAAATGTAATTATTTTTAATGAGTGTAAGATTTAAGTAACCTCTATTTAGTGTCTTAAGTTGTACACCCAAATCTGAGACATTGATTTCACATTTGAAAATGGTTCCAAAATGTCAACAGGTTTGGCCAATAAACCTATGCAGATGGCAGCGATCGAAGCCAACTATGATCACAAAGATGTTATTATGCCTGAACACACCTGTCCAGTGTGGATTTTGCTTACAGCTTACTTCCAGCTGTAATGTCTCGTGACGAAAACTTTTTCCTGCTACATTTATTGCAAAGATTTCCATTCATGTTGGAGGGTGCACTCGTCTTGTGCATTGCCACAATGACTAAAAGGTCCTGGTTCCTACTCTCACAATGCTACAAAAGCCTACGTAAGAAAAGATTATATTTCTATGTGTAAGGTCCCTATTGAAATAGCTCCTCCAAAAGAACCTCCCTTTCTTTAACAGTGAATGATCTCAAAGGCATCTCTCAGATCCCCTGGAGCCTTTTCCCTGGCAGGATCAATGTGTTTGCATATGTTTCTCCCTGAATCATGGCTGTTTTATTCCATTAGTTCACTTTGGTAGAGGACGCCATCTGTTAGCCGTTAAGAGCTTTGGAGGAGACCACCACCCTATTCTTTGCTGCCTGTTTAAACTCCTTACAACCTCTAAAGTTTGACCCGACCTTCCCTGAACCCTTCTGTCTTCGGAAAACTGGACGCACAAACTGTCCACACTCTCAGATTTGGGTCGCTTTCAGTGTCTGCATGTCAATAAATCACTCAAATCAAAGCCTCTCTATCTTTGTGTATGGATGACCCTCTGCTGATCAGGTTTGGCAGCACTGCTGAAAATCCCACAGGAACATGTTGTCCATGTACCCATCTGCCAAGGATAAACCACCCAAACCTCCTTGCACATGTGTGTGTGTGCACGTGTGTGCTCTGCTTAAGCTCCTGTACACTTGTGAGGACTGACTAGAGCCTACTGATTGAAGGAGAGCATGTCTGTTTGTGAGTCCACATACTGATTATATGGGGTACTATGAGGGTTAAGGGCTTAGAGAGGGATTTCAGTTGGGCCAGATTCAGGAGGCTAGTGCGGTTGGAGGAAAATATCTTTTTTGGTAACATTTTCTCTACAACTTATTGGCTTTTTATGTAGTCATTAGACAATGTTAAAATTATATTAAAATAATAAAAATTGTCTCATCAAACTCAATCTGTGTAAAGGTAAATGGTTCCCTAAATCTGAGAATATATTTCCTGTGCCTATTTCATTTTAAAGCACGATTCCCAAATTGGCAGGCAGCCTTATAACCAGACATAAAAAGTGACCTATTATGGCCCTTTTCACAAGTTGGCCCAATTTCCTGAGGTCTTTCTCAAATGTCTGTTGCATGCTTTGGTAAAAACACCACAGGGATACAGTAACACAATTCTTCTGTCAGTCCTGTCAGTCCTGCCACCAGCTCCGCTACACCCCGCTCCTCTATGGGGGTGGAACCGTAAACGTGGCAGTATGTAACCGGTGGCGGCTGGACTCTGCATTGTGTAGGAATAATGGCAGACTCCGGCAGTCATGGGGGTCAAACTTAATTTAATCTGATAGAACAGAATTGCAAATTGCAAGTTCCTCCAGAGCAGCCAAATTGCAAACATAATGTGAAATAAATTAACTAATAGTAGACAAAGAAATGACATACACTTTAAAGCTGTATGTTATTTCTCCCACAGAAAGCAGGAGGTAAAAGAGGAGAGGTCAGCAAAGGACCCCAAAACACATAAAGTGTAATAACAGGATTATTGTATGATTAATTATTAAAAACATAAAAGTAATTAAACTAAAATCAAATATATGAAATTGCCTCTTTTTTTTTTTTTTAAAGATTACCAATCCAGCTCACTTAATTACATATTTTCAAGGCAGCCCTAAGCAACTTCACTGGGTGGTGTTGATTTAAATATTTGTTTTTCTAATTGTTTTATTCTCTTCTGACTCAAATATACAGTATGCTCTCAGGCGAATAAAGTGTTTTTGTTTTTTTTGTAACATTCCACTTTGAAGGTCTTCAGAGATTTCTTTAACCTTAACATTCTGTAGATACAAAGTCTTCAACAGAATAGAAAAGCGAATGTGTTTGTACGTGAGTTTATACCGGTTTGATGGATAGTCATGACTTTACCATCCACTTTTGTCATTTAATAGACCCTGATCAGTGAGATCACCATGGTGACAACTCTTTTGCAGTAATGCACAAAGAAAAACACATAAATACACATCCCCTGTTTGACCAGACCCTGTGTATCAATTATTAATGAGCTGCACTCACTTGATTTTCAGTTTCTCATTAAACAGTCTCTTCGAGAGGACACATCTGTGCCCCTGTTCCGAGTGATTTCTCTTTGCACAGTTTATCGCCATTTGCTCAATATGATTGCAGGGGTTCATACCAAAGCTGTGCAAACACCAAAACAAATCTGCATCAAATGCATACAAAATCCAGCTCAAAGAGGAACATAATGACTGTTGGTGTGTGGTTGAATGGCTGATTGTGGGTGGATCTGGCTGTTTTATCGCAGAAGGAGATTTCTGTAATTTCATTCACAGGTGTTTTTGCAGCAGCACATTGTTTTTGTTTTGTTTTTTTGATTTTTTTGTAGCCTTCTTATCAGCTAGAAATAAAACACAGACGCTGAGATGATGGTTTTAGTGAGGACAATGATCCATTTTGTGTGTCTAAAAGTGTCTATATTTTGTGTGGACACATTTAGAAGGGAACCAGGACAGGCCACTGACATGGCAAGTGCTAGACTGAGCGTTCCTGATAATTAAGCAACTGTGCAATTATGCAACGATCGTGACTGTGCCAGTGATGGACAAGGAAAGAACAGGAGGCAGAAAGGACAGCATGCAAAAATGAGAAAAATAGAAAGGAACAACATTGAGCATAAAAATTGGATTTAGGATTTAAAGATAAGTTTGCTTCGTATGCTTTATTCTTTGGTTGAGGCTGGATGAAAGCTGCAATGCAAAAGTTGCAAACTATATTTGGAGGGGAGGTCAGGCAGCGTGGGTATGCATTTAAAGAATCCCAGCATATCCATGACATACATGCACTTTGCTCTTGCACCTGTAACATTGTAACCGTAGCAGACCTTGTGTATGTAGATGTGTGCGTGTGTATATAGATGTGTGTGCATGTGCACCACTTGCTCGTAAACTTGGTAAGCAGCAGGGTTTTCATTTTCTTGTCTCCTCTAACTTGCTGATCCCCTTAGCCTGTTCATATGCATATCTCACATAGTGTATGAGTTAACTTGAATAAAATCATTAATGTCAGAAATGTTAGGCGTATCTTTAACAACTTGAAACACATGGTCAAAAGCATATGAAAAGAAGAACCAAGTTGGTGCAGATTTGTGGAGTGTGGCTTACTGAAAGATTTTTTTGAACGTGGCTACAGAGATTTTCTCCCAGTCAGGTTTGAGAACATTAGAAAAAACATTCAAACCGGCTTTTGTACTGGTTGATAAAGACTGGCTCACAGTTATCACTGCAGTCATGCTGGTAATTGATGAAATTGAGATCAAGGCTCTGTGCTGGCAGGTCAAGTCTTACACAATAGACATATTAAAACATTACAGGGTGGACCTTGTCCCTCCACATTTCTCTTCTGTGTATGAAAGCATTGTCTTGTAGAGCAATGATTTTCAAATGGTGGGGTGGGAGCCAAAAATGGGTACCAGACCCGTTCCAAGTGGGTCGCCGGCCTTTGCCTCAGGTAAAGGTATAGCTACATGTTTTTGAGACTTTTAAGAACTAATTCTCTGATGTTTAACTTTTTCATTTCATGGAAATGAAAAAAACAGTAGGACAACAGTAGCTGATTTAATTAGAAATGGTTGTTCCTGAAATTCTTTCATTGTTATGTCAGTCTCGTATTTAAAGCCTGACTACATGACTGAATAGTTGTATTAAAATAAATATGAGAGCATGAAAATGTTCCACAATTTGGGTCGTTGCCTGTCATTTAGGGCTGATTGTGGGTCTCAAAGCCGGATCAGTTGAGAACCACTGTTATAAAGAACCTCCTGAGTTTTTAGTGTTGGGTGCTGGTGGGTTTTCGCATGGCCTAATATCAGTCAAAGATCCAGCTTAATTTTAGACATAAACATTTCAGCCTAGTTTAAAATATACAATCTTGATATGTACAGTAATTATAACAATACTGCAAGCGCAGACATGTATGGTAGGCTTCCGACTTATTTGTTAAAGCAATAAAACCAAAGAGATTTGTCAAAATGCCATTTTAAATGTCTTCTAACTGCGTCAAGGCCGAGCTTCTGTTGAAGCACAGAATTGTCACTGTCATCAACCACGTTCATCACTTTGACATGAACTCAGAACAAACTCCTCATGCCTCCTCTTGACTGTCTTCTGGTCAGCTGTTCTTGGCTTTCTAAATGCAGGTCATGAGAGCTGCACATCAATCTGCTGCCAGGAGGAAAAGTAAGCAATATCCCTTTCCTACTCAAACGCTTCTATAAACACATGAACCCACACACATGCAAATATGTAGACACAACTATGGACACATGTACCCAACAGCCGTGCATGCCCCCCCCACACACGCATCCTCCCACGTCCCCCCTTGGAAGGAGGCACTCACACTTCGCCCCCATAGAGTACATGTCAGTCCATCTGGGATCATTAACACTATGTTAATGAATATAGTGCTGGGGCCAGGAGCATGCGAGGAAGCAGGAAGAGAGCTGAAGAGAGTTGGAGAAAGAGGAGAGAGGTTTGCAGGATAGAGGAGGATAGTCAGTTATCTCCTGACAAATGCATTGTTTGAAGTATATTTTATGGAAAAGACAGGGATAAGAGACGAGGCTGAAATGTAGCAATATAACCTAAAGGAGGAAGGTAGAAAAGAGTAATCGGGCAGAGCTGTACTTGGCATGTTCTAGCCAGGGGTAGATGGGAGATTAATGGAAATAACTGAACGTATGAATAGAAGAGAAGGAAGTAAGCAAAGATAGCAGGGAAAACAGATGAGCCCAGAGAACTGGCAGGGAGACAAAGAAAGAGAAAAACAAATGATGGCAGAGGCAATACGAACTGAGTGGGGTGGTTAAATATTTCACTGGGGCTTGTTTATGCCTTTGTGTGTGTGTGTGTGTGTGTGTGTGTGTGTGTGTGTGTGTGTGCGTGCGTGCGTGCGTGCGTGTGTGTGTGTGTGTGTGTGTGTGTGTGTGTGTGTGTGTGTGTGTGTGTGTGTGTCTGTCTGTCGTGGATACAGAAAGGAGTGGAAGGCCCCTGTTGACTGGAAGAGTTAATGATTCCTGTGGGTTGAATTGTGAGACAGTGTTAGTCCACGAGGGAGGGAGGTGGCTCATTTACCCCCTGCTAACACACACATGCAACACTCTTTGAGCATATTTGTGTTTGTGTGTCCTTCGCTTGTTATGAATGCTTATGAGCTGCACATCTGCAAACAAATTAGCCTTCACAACAACTTTCCAGAGGATGTTTAGCGCACAAATGTCACCTTATTATGAATATGTCACCCTGAGTATTTTCCTTGCTACTAAGCTAAATGGGTAACAGTATAAGCAGAAGTGTGCCTGTGTTGGTTTGAACGGACGACCACCTGTATGCAGATGAATGTGCGTGAATGGAGCCAGGAGACACGTCTTTGTGGTGCCAGAGAAAGAGCAGCTTGTCGAAGTGTGCCGCTATGAGCCACGGGGACATGCCTCCACAGGAGGTCGGGAGCAAAGGGACAGAGGGCAGCAGAGGTGACAAGCTGTCCAACTGCAAATAAAACAATGCGAAATGTTAACAAGTCTAACCTAGCAGGAATGACGGGGGTAAAATTAACAAAGGACAGCTACTTGAAGTATAATCTCTGATCAACTAGTCAATAAGAGGCATATTGTAGTGATTTAGCCCATTTAAGCCCTTGTATACATCATCAATTGCGTCAAATGTTGATCATCCGTATGAACCTATCTTAAACAATTAATATATCAGCCTTGAGTACAAAATCCAACAACCCTGACCCCCCGAAAAATGGAAACAGAGCCAATAAGACAAGAAAACTACCTTGTAAAAGCACTTGTAAATCTGTTATTCCAGTTTCACAATAAAGGTTCAAAGATTGAACAATGACTGTGTTGTTATTCCTTATTTGCCATCTAAGATAGAGCTCACATGATGGACAAGTTCAGTGACTTGCTGTGTCTCACTCGATAATAGCTGACACTTGACGCCTTGCCACGTTTATCTCGGTATAGACATCCATAGGTTAGAAATGTGATGGATGGATGGAGAGAGAGAGAGAGAGAGAGACAGAGATACCAGTTAGGCTACAGACTTCCTTTTGAGACTTGGTCCACAACACATACTTTTATAAAAAAAAAATGGAAAAAAAACCCAGCAATAATTCAAAAAAAAAAACAGGACATTTCACAATAAGGCAATTATTTTTCAAGTGTAACAGAAAACAAAACATAGGCTGAGTAATACTTTAGAGAGCACAGTTAAAACACCATTAAAAAAATAAAAATAAATCTGTTTTGTTTCTTTCATTTCTCTTCTTTTTGTCACACTGTATTTCTTAAAATGTGGTTTCAGTGAAATCTTATCTTCGGTGTGTTATTGCGTTGAGTCCAGTGTTGCCATGTTTTGCACCTCTCTTATACGCTGGTTATTTGGTAGGAGCGACATGATTAGTAGCAGAGGCAAAAGCTGCAGGGAACAACTAATGATAAAGTCATGGTGTAAAAAAAAACAAAAACAAAGTTGTCAGACATGTCGTCTGCCAGATGATATCTCACATCTCATCAGCAACAATAATCAGGCACCAGAGCTCATCTAGATATCTTTCAGTTCTGATAAAAAACAAGAACATAATAATATATATTTTTTTAAAACCCTTGTGAGTATGTTTTTACAGATTTGTTCCTTCTGACATTTGAATGGTTGCCATTTGGTTTCTGTAACGTCCCTGTTTGCTTTCTGTTATGTTTTGGTGTGATGTACGCCCTGTGTTTCCAGTACCAGCCCTGTCTCTGTGTTCTTTTCCAAGTTTCCCTCCACCCTATTCTGACTTAGTCTGTTCTCTGTATTAAGCCCTCTTGTCATATTTCAGTGTCAGTGTGTCAGAAGAAAACCCTTTTGGACCGTTGGACTGAGGTCCCTGGCCAGCTCTGATCCCTGCCTGGGGCCGACAAGATGCGAGTTGAGACGAAAGGAGGGAGGAGAAAGGCAAGACAAATTTAATTGACTGTGGGGAAATGTTTTTTTTCTTTTCTTCATTTTTTTTCTCCCTTATACTTCTCCACATACCCCGTAATCCCTATTAGAACCTTAGAATATCTTGATAAAGCTCCTTTATCTCTTTTTATCTCTGTTTTATGTGTCTTTTCTCTTCCCCAAAGGTCAACGTTTTACTAAGTCCATGGAAAATTAGTATTATTTTTAGTATTTGCAATGGTTGACGGAACAAGAAAATCCTGCATCACCAGAAACCGGCAACCCCACAAGCTCTTTGTCTTAATTAAGCAGGTTATGCAATTTTGAATTTCCACACCGTGCTGAGCAATTTGTGGCAAATACTGTGACGTGTGGAGACAAGCCTCATGGGGAAAAACAAACCTGTTTCCATTCGTTGTATAGCTTATACACATGTCAGGTCTTCCCCCAACTTCCCATAATCCACTTTTGGGACTAACTTGTGAGCCATCATGTTCTCTCTGCCAAGAAACCCCGATCTATGTAGTTGCTGTTTGTCTGTATGGGATGTGGAATGACTCAGTCTGATCCTGAGTGTCATCTGTGGTGTCTGGATATAGTACTGTCAAAGTAGCCTACAGGGTAGACGTATGCGTGCATTATGTGCACATCTATAATATTCATCCTGTGGGCAGGAGTGGGAGATCCCAGCCATGTGACTGTTGTTTGCAGCAGCAGAGAGGAGGTGTATTTGTGGGTTGTGAGGTTCACAGTTGACATTTCCTCCTTGCTACATGTTAGTTATGTGTTACATAAATGCATCATGAGGATATCCCAAGTATGGAAAGCAGAAGATTGCTGGCAATGAGATAGCAGTCACTCCGAATGATGTGTCTGAGTGAAAACTGGGATCTTACTGCTGGTAGTCAGAGGTCAGTGAATCACAGCGTGGTTTCTAATGTTACTAGAGCTAAGCAAAAGATTTTCAATATCCGCTTTTAGAATAAGACTTTTACATTAAGAAATACAAAGTGGTAGAAAGTGAAGTAAACCGTTTTTTTCTCTATTGCCTCTCCTTTTTTGTAAGACATTACAGATTGGGACAAACATCCTAAGCTGTGATTTACCCCCCACTGCCTAAAGCGTCTTCGGTCAGCATGTGTGTCTGTATGTGATCAGTGTCAAGACTTGTGTGTGCTTGTCCAACCAACCCTTAGGACAGACTACATACACATAAAACATACAGACGGTGTCCCCTCCCTTGTCCCTAAAGCTTTGGAGCCCTGAACCAGCTCGCCCCAGCATGCACTCATCCCTGCCCGAGGGGTCCTCTCCTGGCTCCTGCTGAGGCCACAATCCCACGCTCAATGTTCTGGACTTTATCCTCGTCATCTGCAAGGTTTTTTGTGAGGTTACCTGTCTGGTGACGAAGCCAAGAAGAGACTGCAAGATAAGACTAACTGATAGGATGGTTATAATTCTTCACTATCTGATTGAAGCGTAATCTATAACACTGTCCCTGAACAACAATAATCTGCAAGAAAATGCTGCACACACCTCATTGCAAAGGTTCTCAAATGACTGAAGTCGAGTCAAAAGAGCAAACATCTCTTTAATATGAAAAATGAAAAAAAGCCATTACCTGAGTCCATCAGTCTTACATTTAGAAATGCACAGTAAGAAAATTAACTAAATAATTAATTTTATCTCACAGAAAACAATTAACAAACCACAACACATAATAACAAATAAACAATGCAACAAGTTGCAACATAAAGTACGTCACAATGCAACACACCTGAGAGCAACTCAGTACAGATTTATAAACACAAAATGTGCACAAGCTGTAACACAAAGGAGACTAACACAACACAGTATCTTCAGGAATTCACTTACCGGTACATTTTTTTGCTATAACTAAAATGTTCCTTTATTTCTCTTTCAATCTCTCTGTTTTAATATTTCATTTGAGTACTTCTATTTGCCAAGAGAATCCCATACCATGAAGATGTGTATTACCATATACAATAGTGTTATTAACTCAAATAGCTGCAAGGTAATGTAGTACATGAAAGCAACATAATCTTTGTGTTCCTTTTTGTGGTCACCACAGTGGCTCAAAGTGTTCTGCATAAAGATTTGGGGTAGGTTATATGTCAGACACAATCCTCCTCATTTATCTGGGCTAGGGACTAGCAGGATGAGAACTTTGGCTTATGACCCCTTAATGTCTGTTGTTTTTTTTTTTGTTGTTGTTTTTTTTTTTCATGTCTGCAGTTTTTGTTTGTGATTTCAAAGCAGTCTAATTTGGTTAAGAGGAGCTCTGCTCTGTTTGCTCTGTTAGTGCAGTTCATATAAACTAGCCTGAAATCTGTCCGTCGGTGTCCTGGGGGCACATGTGTTCCTAGACAACTAGAGCAGAGAACATAGTTCCTTTTCTCACTATTTTAGAAATGCATTTAAAAGTGTATGCAAATGCTTTATCTGTTAATGTTTGGTTGGGTGACTAATAACATATTTTATGATGTGATAAACTCAAAACGTGCACCATATCATGCATGCCTTGGACTATACAATAACAACACATTGCAAAAACATAACAGCCATGATTGATTTTGACAGTTAATGATGATTTATGGTGTGATGGCATGATACAGACTCAGACTATTTTTCATATTTTTTTCATATCATATTATATATATATGTGTGTGTGTGTGTGTGTGTGTGTGTGTGTGTGTGTGTGTGTGTGTGTGTGTGTGTGTGTGTGTGTGTGTGTGTGTGTGTGTGTATATATGTATGGGAAAGGAAAATATTCAATCATATAGATATGAATATGTATATATGATTGAATATTTTCCTTTCTTTACATTGAACAAAACATTACATTACACAGCTTAGCTCCATCCATGTTAATCATTGAAAAACTGCAGACTGCATTCATTCTTAAATCCTGCCCTACTCCACTTCGACTTATATTTGTTTGTCTGCTGAAGAGAAGTTTTATAATATCTCTAGAGAGCTTGTTCTGTTTCCCTATAATCCTGGCTTGAAGTCCGAGTAACAAGAGGGCGTGTCGGCAGTGGAGCGGCGACGGGAGAGACGTTCATGTCCGCGCTGCTATTGGTCGGTAGTAGCGTGACGTGTGAGTGGCTGACGGGTGGGCGGAGCGAGCCGCAGAAAAAACAGACAAGTTGCGCTCATGTGAGACAGTCAACAACTGCAACAGTGTTGGAGCTTAACCGTAGTAAATGTTTAGAATATTTTGCCGCTGACTTATTTTCGTGCTTTCATTTATTTTTTTCGCGCATTAAATATTCAGTTATATTAAATCTTCACTGGCTATCAGAGTAAGCGGGTATCAGAGTAAGTTGCTGAAGTTGCGCGGAGAAAAAGAAGACGCTGTTATGGATGTGGCGTGGCTGATGTGCTTGGCGCTGAGCGTCGCTGCCGCGGAGAGACACAGCGTCTACTGGAACAGCTCCAATCCCAAGTAAGTCCTTTATTACACCTCATTTTTTTATTTTTTTATTTTTTTTACCTTGTCTGCACACATA
Organism: Cololabis saira; assembly: GCF_033807715.1. NCBI lineage: Eukaryota > Metazoa > Chordata > Actinopteri > Beloniformes > Belonidae > Cololabis > Cololabis saira. The sequence continues at coordinate 26,499,455 of NC_084589.1, forward strand.
TTAATGATTGATGGAGGTAGAAACCAAAGGTATGTGCATTATTACTATATTTAATATATATATATATATACGCATACATATGCATACACATACATAAATATACACAAACCCAGTGATTTTTTTTTTTTTTCATTTTTGTTTAATATCTAACGCTCACTCAGCTGAAGTCTGTGACTGACCCAACACATGTGTATCTCCTCTCATGACTGGATGTAACTTCGTACTGGTCTAAATTTTTAACGCATAAAGTCTCATCCTGTGGTTTTCATCATCGTCCCTTCACCTGAGGCTGCTTGTTTTAATTCATAAGACAGTTACAGACCCATGAAACGCTAAAACTCGGCACTGTGTGTGGTGTTCCTTTACATTCCCTTGGCAGATTTGACATTAGTGTGCTGGTGTGTATATAGATGGACAGATGGACACATTCGCCACTATATTTAACCGCAACACGCAGATACTCACACACACACACACACACACACACACACACACACACACACACACACACACACACACACACACACACACACACACACACACACACGCAAACTGTGATAGTAGAAAATAGACTGACGAGTATGAACATGACCAGTGCTGTCTGAAGGGTCTGCACCTGTGTGTTTGTGTACTGTGTGTACAGTGTGTGTGTGTGTGTGTGTGTGTGTATATGAGTGTGTCATGGAAATAAAAGTTTATTAACAAATGGACATTATTTAAATCACTTGAGTTAATTGTCTAATATGCTAAATCCAGATATCAACACTTTGTGACAGTTTTGTTTTTATTTAATCAAGCAGTGTGAGGGTCACTGGGAGAGACCCACATACATGCTTATTGTTTTATTTTCAGGTCAGACACGTAATGCTATCCGACCACTCAGTGGGATCGATTGAGCTTGACATATTGCAGCAGGATTTATTGAGCTTTTAGCATGGGGCGAGTAATGCCAGTGCTTAATATTTTAAAATCGAGCTGTAACAGAAGTCCCTGTGTCTTTTCTGCCTCTCAGAGAGGTCAATTAAAACCTGCCGCTGAGAACCAACACAGGAGAAATCATCATGGACTTTTAGTCTTATGTTGATTACATTACAAGATCTATAATTGCCCTTTAACAATGTCAATCGGGGCTAAAAAAAAAAAAAAAGTACTTGAAATGATTGGATAGGAACCTTAATGGAAAGTCTTAACGTCATGAGTGGGGCATGTGTCATTAATGAGTCAAAGAGTTTGACCCACCTGAGTTGTTCACCTGAGTCACCACAGACACAAGGGGGGGCGGGGGAGTCTGCTCCAGGTGAGACAGAGGTGAAAAGTAACTTTTCCCGTAACCAGAGTCACTTCTGTATAAAGGAGGGAAACTGGAGCACTGAGATTTTCTTCAGATAAAGAAGGGGGTTGGTGGGAGGGGGTCAGAAAAAGAGAATGGCATGGTCCAGTACAAAGCCAGATCTGCTGTCTCTAATCCAACCCCGGACTATTTCTGATGTCAAATGGGAGTTGCATAACTCGAAGCAAAAATCATACAATAACACTAATCTCTTCTGCTGTATGACTAAACATAGACTCTCTGACACAGATAAACAGATGGACACACACGTAACACATCATCAACTTTTAACGTTGCACCTAGAGAAAAAAGAATCACAGGGATCTTCTTGCAAAAAACTCTTGCTGACCTCCACTTGATTAACCTCTATACACATTTAGTCTTATCTACAGTGTCACCCCCACTCTCACTGTTCTCCCTCATCCTCTCTTTGTCCACCTTCTCTCTTGTCTAACGTTTATCATCTTAACTAACAGCTCCACCTGCCCACAACCATCCCAGTGTGATCAATCAGTCACCTGTTCAGTGGATTGCATTGATCCATCAGCAAACTCTGACATGAGCAGACCATGGATAATTGATGCTAATTGATTCTGGGTGTGTTTGTGAGAAGCAGTCATTTGTCTTGTAGGAGGAGGACGGTGGCCAGATGGTTACAGCCCGCTCATTCATGTTTGGGAGTTCAGAGACGACAGAGAAGCAGTGGCAGCAGCTTTCAGTGGGCTGTGATTTCCAAAAACAGTCTACTCTAAAGTGCTTGATTTTTGTCACCTCGCCTGCAGTTATTGCGTAATCCTGTACTTTAACCTTTAAGCGACTTTTATTCAGTGATTGTGCTGGTGCAGGTAGAGTCTTGTTTATACTCTACGTGTCTCTGCCTGTGCCAGCTTTATTAGCGCGTATGAGGGAGACATTGAACTTTCGCTGCCCCAAACCAGCTTTTAACAGACGGCAATCTTATTTTGGTTGTGGACTGACGGTGCATAACTGTGTGTGTGCGTGCGCGCGTGTGCGTGCGTGTGTTTCAGTGTCGGACTACAACAGGGAGTGGCCATTACCGTAGACAGTCTTACCAAGACATGATAAATGTGTGACTCACACTTACATGCACTGGGGGGTTTGAGGGAGGACTAGGTTGTTAATATTAGCTCCAGCCAGCATTCCACCCTACTGTTACTATACTCAACTCCGTCAGCTGTGCGTGCAAGTGTGTGTTTGTGTGTATGTGTGTGTGCTTTTTCTCCCTCTGTACCTGTCTCTTCCTTTCACCGTCTTTCCACTCCTCCTTCTCTCTCCAGCAGCTGGTTCTCCTCCCAGACTGGTCGCTGGCTGTCAGCTCTCCATCCCTTTATCTCACTAGTTCAAGCAAGATGTCCTTCTTGGATGCTATTAACATTGTACAGCAGATTATCTGTGTTACAAGGCCGTCCTCATCCATCCTCGGTGGCCCGGGTGCCTGTCCCATGCTCCCAGTGTGTGAGCAGATATGTTTAATCAGGAGTTTGGTGTAATGTAATATTCTGTTGATCTCCTCTGGTGTCTGGTTCATCCTCCATGTATGGCTGCTGGAGCAGCCAGGCCTGTTTCTACATGTTACCCATGAAGAGGATTGCGTTTTAAAAGCAAAGATTTTTTTTTAGGTTTTATTTCTTGCGCTTTATTTTGCTGGTTTTTTTTTGTTGTTGTTGTTTTGGTTTTTTTTGTAAACGGTATAGTTCTCCCCCTCCCTCCCCAGCTCAAATCCCTTCTGGTTGTTGACTTCTAATCTCACTAGAATGAGAACAGGCCGCGCACACACACACAAACAGATTACAGACAGCTTGTAATCTGACCACCTGACCCACAGACATAAAACCATCATCCTGCTGGCCTCACACATTGTGCGTATATGATTCTGTGATCCTGTGATGTAACCACTGTTCTGTCAGCAGCAGCATAATCTCCCTGATGGAATCCATCATACAAGAACAATCAATTAGAAGCAGCAACTCCACTTAACTTACTCCGTCATTATCAGAAGGCTTTGTTAGTATCTCCTGTTGACATAACTGTCCTCTCAAATGGGGATACAACCTTTTACACATATCCGTGCATACATTTATCTATTTGAGATTATAAACCGCACACTGTATTAGTGCTTCTGATCAGGAGACATGATCATCCCTCAGATTATCCATGCACCCCTGTTTTCTCTCTGCTCTTCCTCTCGCTTCCTTATCTGTGGTCCAGACTTCCTCCCCTCTCTCTCTCAGCCCCCTCTCATTCTCACAGACCTTCCTCTGTTTTTGTCTGACTAATTTTCGACTGGCGGAGGACAGAGCCCCTCTCAGTCACCGCTCTGCAAACATTAGAGAGGCCTACTTTCACCCAGTGTTGTCCCTCTAAATGTGGGCAAGCATGCACATGTATGTGTATATGTATATGTGTGTGTGTAATGTCTACACCACTCATTCATAGCATTTCAGGCATGTCTTGGTTCTGATAGCCGCTTGAAGCTCACTCTCGCCCCCTAAAGGCATAACTGGGAAAAGCGGGATATGCATTCTTAAGTTTGGGGATACGTATCTTATTGTCTTGTGAATCAAACACGTGTGTGTGTGTTTGTGTGTGTGTGTGTGTGTGTGTGTGTGTGATGTGTACGCATATGTGTGTATATATACACATATATATGGTACATATATGGATGAAAAGATTATCTCTCTGTGACCACTTCCTCAGCATATTAAACCAGGCTTCATACCATGTGGCCTATTTCCATTCATCGTAGACAGAATGGGAGGCTAAAAAGCAGGGGGGAGACTGAAAGGAGTTTAGGGGGTAAAGAGGTGGGGGAAGGACGGAGAGTAGCAGTATGGGTGCAGGGCGAGGGAAGGGTGCAGGGTGGAGAAAAGAGATTTGTGTGGAGAAATTAGCCTGGATGAAGAGCTTGGGTTTATTATGTCAGTGTTAAAGGACAGGGCAAAGCAGAAGGGGTGGGCTGGTTTTGGAACAATAAAAGAGGGGCAGACAGAGGGAGGAGAGAGCGGACAGTGATGGATGAAAGGAGGGGAGACGTTTGGAATTGAATGAGTTGGAAACGCTGTCTTTAACAATTTTAAATGCTCTCACCATGCATGAGGTCTAACAGTGTCTCAACTATATTGTGCATCCATATATAAATACAAAGTCCATTACTAATGCTTCAATGTGCAACGTTTCCTACCTTTGGGACTATATACAGTATGGGGAGTTTGGTGAATTGGTGCAGAATGAATGAACACTTCTTGTTGGATTATGTTGCAATCTAAAGTAGAAGACTTTCCATTATGTATTAGATTAGTTCTAATATAGCAGCCCCAGTCGGAGCAGCTAAACCCGCTCTGACAGCTCCTCAGTCCATGTGAAAGGAGGTGTGAATCCGTCATACCGCAGCAAATGAATTGGGTATTATGTGTACACCTCACAGTAAGAGTGTGTCGGAGTAGTATAGGAAATTTGATGAGTGCCCCTTGTGAGAACCGTCCAAACTGCGGCCCCCCTGTTGTGGCATTCCACCATGCGCGCACTTACTACTGATTACCTGCGTAGCAAATGGAAGAGGAGGAGGGGCGGGGGCGATGCATCTGTTTGGCGTTTCAGCGGTGCTGACTTGCTCCTCGAACGTGTTTTGTGTGTAAAACGTACATCATCGGCACTGACTCGGACGGTAGTGTCTGTGAGCAGTTGTGACCCTGAACTCTAACCCCTGACCCAGCTGCCAGTTTGAAACACTCCCCCGCCAGACAGCCAAAGACAAGAAATTCCTGTGTCAGATGTTTGTCCCAAACCAAAATGAGCTGAGAGGTGAAGAAAGCAGGGACAAAAAGGAAAGAGGAAACATTGATGGCAGGAAAAGGGGGAAAAAGAACAAGGGCGGTGCAAAGACAATGGCACGACTTCAAAGCTTCAGTATAGACGAGCAAGTGTGGAAGAAGTCACCTACTGCAATAAGCAGCCTTGTGACACACACACCTTCCCAACTGATTCAAAAACTAGAGTCATTCAGTAGTGAGGAACGATCTGCAGAGGGGAACAAAGACAACAACCTTCAACCTTGCTGTTTACCCACACCTCAGTCACACACAAGGGACTCCACTAGATCCTGACAAACAGATGCTTTCAGGAGCCCAGGGCACACGATGCCCTGAATACGGGGTCTTCAGAGAATCTTAAATATGTGCATGTAGAGAAGCCAGCTCGGGAAGAAGAAGCTGCATGGAAAGTAGGTTTCCATAGCTGTCACATGTATGCGACTCTCACTCTCCTGAGAAATGTCAGTAGAGGTGAGCCCAGATGCAAGTGTGCAGAGCTTTGATGAGCAAAGACATAAAGAAGGACAAAGAAGACTGCAAGGGCCGGGATCATCCATGTTTTTTTTTACTTGCGATCATATAAAGATAACACAATTACTATTAAGGAAAAAATAAAAATCACACTTAGCCATACCGAATAGCACATTTTACACATACATTACTCAGGGTAGTGAAAGCTCTACGGGAGTTTAGATAGAGGGGCTGAAGGGGCCCTGTAGCCTTCAGGCATTCTGTCTTTGGGGAGGATAAGGGTATAATTACACCCTATTCATCCCCCCCTCCCGTCTCCTTCTACAGAACACATTGGCCCCAGACCCCTAACAGCTTTTAATTAGCCAGACCAATGGAGAAGAGGAGGAGGGGAGGTAAATGAGGAGGTGAAGAGCACGATAAAAGGAGAGCATTCTAAAAGTGCGAGCCATGAATGAATTTAGCAACTGAATCTTTCTGTTTTGTCGGCTTCTGACAAGCCTGTGTTTTCACATGGAGGTCGGCCCCCGACCACTAACAAGGATGCTGTGTGGGAAAAAGGTGTATCCCATGCTATTTAAAACTATTCTTTACTTCAGAGGGAACCACTCGAGACCTCAGAACGTCTTGTTTGTTCCAACCCTGTGATTACTGGTTTGACTGAAGAAGAAAAAAAGGAGAGGAGCAAGATGAGATCAGAGATTATTTGGCCAATTAGGTTGCTGCAGACGTGTTTTCTTTTCCTTTTACTGAAACACTCGCCTTGACAGACGCACAAATATACACACACCTGCGCAGATGTGTACACACTTACAAAGACCCGTTACTGAGGGAAAGCACTGATTATAGTAGACACTATACACACGTAGAGCGTGTTTGTCTTCCTATTAGCGCTGAATAACAAGTGTAGGTCTGTGCTCTGCCAACAAAGCATGTTTTGACAGGTATGGTAGGACATACAATACATTACACACATACGAAGGAGGAAGGAAGGAGGGGTTAGAAACCCTCACTTGGAGCCAGTGTGTCTGTTCCTTGGCCAGGGGGTCCTAACAGGAGCCACAACAACAGGACAGGAAAGGAGCGGTGGGGGTGGCGGGGGGTCAGAGCCACCGTGTCTCCAGCTTTGATGATCGCGGGGGCAAACATTACAGCACACTTAAACCGCGGCAGACGCACCGGAGCTGATTTCTTGTCACTTTCGATGTCTATAACCTGCAAAACGCAACCATCCAACAGCCACCTCTCAGCTCAAGCTCTGATTAGATTTCCAGGTTAGAGCCTGTCACCCCTGAGGATGTAACAGGAGTAATGTGCAAATAAAAATCTTTCTTCACTCCCTGTCCTTTGCCAGATCTTACAACAAGAATTACAGCTGCACATCACACACATGGCCACACCTTTCGTCAAGTTCACTGCAAAGGGAAACCTTAGATACCCAAACCTGGAGGTTGCAGCAGTTAATTACATTTTTACACTGCTCTGCCCCAGTAAATCTCTTCCTAAACCAGCACTAGCCACTTATTAACAGTTAAGCTTTACTACGGTGAGAGTTTAACACAGATATCTGATTCAAGCTGGTGAAACTCTTGCACAGTCTCTCCGTACTTCATTAGAAAATGGGATGCATAGGAAGTAAGTAAAGAAGAGACAGGGAGGCTTGAAAAGAGCTGTAAAACTAAATAAAGGGGGAAAGAGGAAAATAGTTTTCTGACCATTTTTACCACCTCTGTCTTTGATGAAGTTAAAGAATATAAGGAGAGCCGGTTAGCCTAAGATGACACAGCTGGAACACGGTTTGTGTTTGTCTGTGTGGAAAAAGGGGGAAAAAAGGGCGTGGAGGTGTAAGATGGTAGTAGCATTTCATCAGATTCTTTTTGTCCAAAACAAAAGGAACAGGTCTGGCCTGATCTTTCTAATTGTGTTCCTTGGATGAGTTTGTACAGACACACCGAAACACAAACATCCTCACGTGCCATTTCACTGTCACCAAACCAGTCAGCCTCATCTCCGCAAAAGTTTTCTGTCGACTGTCCGTCTGACTTAATACTCATGAGTCATGATGCATCTTTTGTGCAGAAAATTAAAAAAACTCTTTCTTCCTGTCTCCTGCAGCTTCCTATGGGATGAGTATACGGTGGAAGTGCAAATCAATGATTATCTGGACATCATCTGCCCCCACTACAACCATGGAGAGGTGCCATCGCACTCAGCTGAACGCTATGTGCTGTACATGGTGGAGAAGGACGACTATGACGTCTGCAAACCTCACTCTTTCGATCAGCTCCGCTGGGAGTGCTCACGGCCCTTCGCTCCTCACGCTCCGGAAAAATTCTCTGAGAAGTTCCAGCGCTTCACCCCCTTCACCTTGGGAAAGGAGTTTAAAAAGGGGGAAAGCTATTATTATATCTGTAAGTATCACTGGAAACATGTTTTATATATACTCTATCTGTTGGGATTTTAGAGTTGTTTACATTCATTAAAAATAAAATAAAAAATTAAGAAATATCTGGTCTTTTTGATTTTTCTTCAGCCAAGCCTATGCATCACCGCGGTGAAGATTGCCTGAAGTTGAGGGTGGATGTAGTTGGTCATAAAGACTCTGGAAAGACTCACCTAGACAAGTCTAAGGCCGAGGAGACAGAAAAAACCTTCGATGGAGGAAAACCGAAGGTTCCCACAGCGGGAGGAGTTCACAACCCCTCCAACCGGCTCCCAGCAGGTGAGGATTCGTTAAAAAGAAAAAACAATCCCAGACAAAATGGTCACAGTGTCTAGTCGAAGTCAACCTCAGCTGGGAATGTTTACCGTTGCTGAATAATGAAATCCTGTGTTGACTGACTCTCCTGTCTCTTCTCTCAGACGACCCTGCTGTGATGGAGCCAAATGTCCAGCGGAGCATCGGCAGCTCAGCAGCACAGCTCGTTTCCCTGTCGCTCCTCTTCACCATTATCCCAGTCTTATTTGCCCTGATGCTACACTGAGACCCACCAAGACACGTAAACAAATGGACAATACTAACCTGATGCTGGTCATTGGGACGTGATCACTCCAATTTTATTTTTTTTTTACTGTATTTTTTTTATTTTATTTTATTTTTTTATACAAGCATGGACAGTGTGTGTTGGATAGTGTGTTTGATGTGTTTTGTCTGAGTAAATGTGGAGCGTGGATCGCTCCAAAGACGTGGACCTCAAAGACTTTTTTTCTTACTGTATTATGAGGATGGAAATTCTCACTTTTGACCATTCAAAATGCACATTTCTTTTCATCATTAAACATAAACAAGAACTCCAAGCATAGTGATCAAAATACGTGTTGAAAATGATGGCAACATCACATAATCATGTAATATCAGGTGTTCTTGTCGCTGGTACAGCTGTGCATTGTATTACCAAATGCTCACTCATTTTTTTCCCTCCTCTACATGTAGAGAATATATTGTTTTTTGTCTGTGTGTTGTTGTCAGTAACTGCCAAAGTGGTATACATAATGTAGGATATTTATCATGTTGTGTAGCACTCAGCTCCTCCTTATATCTCCTCAAGTTTATTAACTGTTTTGTTTTTTTTTGTTTTTTTTACGTCAAACCATAGTAATGTGCTTGTGATGATGAAGCATTTGTTTTCCCCAAGTGAAAAATATAACAGTAAGAATCATTGAAAGCATTAGGCATCTGCTTTTTATTCATTCTCAGTAAATTCCATGTTCTCATGAGGGTGAGGATCCCCGAAAGAAAGCGACACCAAAAACAGAACAGATGAGACAAGAACAACCAGGGGTTTCAGGAGCTGAGCTTCATCAGTACTTCAGTCATTCATTTGTACTTTCTTGACGGTATCATGGTACACTGGTCGATTGTCCAGTTTCATCTTGCTTGTCGATCATCAAACCTAAACCGGAAGGGGCTTCTTAGAGTCCGTGTCTTTTATGTTAACCATACTTGTGTCATTTTGTTAGTGTTTATATGTATATTTGTACATAGAGAAAGGTATAAGAAAATGTTTTAAGATGTGAAAAATATTTCGTGAAATTTAATAAAAACATGTAATAAAAAAATATGTCTGGTTTTTATCAACTACGGTGATTTTCTTTCTTTTTTTTTTATTGCAACAACATTCCCTGGATCTTCAGAACCCGCTGAGATCATAAAGATTTTGATGTATGACACAAGTTTTTGGCAAAACCATTTGCCTCCCGCCCGATGAGATCTCTCCAGTCACCTCCAAGTTTCCACCCTTAGGTGTTTCCCAGCCTCGGTTTTCTCCTCCCTACTCTTGTGTCTGATCTTTCATCCCCAGTGTGCAGCACGAGCTGGGTAGGATTTCACATTTTCAAAACCAAACACGAGAACCAAGAGGTCATCTTAAAGGGAACAAGAGAGTCCAGTGGGAGAGGGGCCCACAAGCAAACTGACAACCGGGTGTGAAGGTGTCGCTCTCGCGTCCTTGTGCTCACTTTTTCACTCCTCCCCTCTACTTTTGCCCTTTCTTTTGCTTCTCTGTACATCTTCTTTTGAGGAAAAGCCGAACACCCGCCTACGCGGTTGTATGTTGGAATGAGGAGGTGCAGAGTGTACAAACATTCTTACCTGCAAACCTCGAAGCTGACTGAAAACTGCCAAAAATCACCCTTGCTTGTAAAACCAGGCAGCATATACACTCAAAATTACAGCATAAAACAGAACTGTTTGTTTTTCCATAACAACGTCATAGTTTAAATTTACTTGTGTAGTCTTGTGTAATGCACCGTGCGTATGCTCAGTTTTAAATGCAGGACAGTATTCAACCGCACCTGATGGAATAGACCAAATAAGTATTCATTATATTGTGGGCTACCTTTATGTCTCACTTCAGTCATATGACATATGTGGAAACATGCTTTGCAATTAAATTTAATACAAAACTTAGAAAAAAAAGCAGTATTTGGAGACACATTCAAGTGAATTAATTTTGTAAATATTGTTAAACAAATGTAAAAACTCAAAAGGAGCATTCTGTCATTCAAGTCTTCATCAAGTATTTTGTTAACCTTTCAAAAAATGTAAGATTATTTAATGTCAGCCTGGACAGTTTGGTATTATTATTATTATTCGTTTTATTATGTTGAATTCTGTACAGCCCTTTGAGGAAAATAAGATTTTCCTCTAAATTGCAGTGCAGCATGAGTAAAATAAAAAATGTGAAATGATACAGTGGCTGAAAGTTAAAAAAAAAAAAAGAGGCCGAGCTGACCCACCAGTATAAAATACACATACCACTAATACTACAAATACCAGGATGCACTGGAATGACTTATACCAACGCTTATAAACTCAGCTCTCCTTGTCCTTCTGTCCATAACAATGATGATATTTTATTTTTTTCATGAGCGCTTACAAATGTCCAAATGGAGCTGATCAAACTAGTTGAGACAGAATTTTGGCAGAGTATGACTGCGGGGACAATATAGTTTCTATATTGCTTCCTTTTAATAAAATCACCGCACACAAGCTGCTCAGATCCGCTCAATGTTTGACAGCAAAGAACATCATTTCTGTGATGAAGATCAACAAAATTTCAGATCAGCTGTCGGAGAAGAAGACATAACAAGCGACTGCTATTGATGTGTCTTGTTTTATTTTTTATTCAAGAAATATTTGTTTTGAACTGCACCTTTGGAAAACTTAAGTTCATTTTTTTTTTATATAAATCTTGCCCCACAACCTGGAACCAGGTTTATATTTTAACTCCCTATGTGAATAAACGTGACATCCCAGCTGTACAATTTCATTATGTTGACTGACGAGTGTCATAATATGACCAGTCCTACTGGGCTCCAGTCACTGTGGTCAAAACGCTGATGGTGTTTTTTTCCTCAACATCTTCAGATTGTTTGACTCTTGGCTGACAATCCGCTATCTAAACACCTGAACACCAGGGTGATGACCTGCTCACTGGCCTCGTAATGGACTAATTTCATCTTCTATGTCTCGCCTGCTGCCTTCCTTATTCATGCATTAGTCGCTTAGCCCCTGTTACCCTGTTATCCCGCTAGCCTACTACCCAGCATGTAACAGCAGGTGAACAAAAGGTTACGCTATCTCCACGTGTCTTCAGCTATAGCAGAGTGGAAAAAGGCACTTCCGACACAAAATGGCTGTGAATGGCACTTCAGCCTCCCAGGAATGCTCCTTTTTACACATAATAAACGTGTTACGGACATATTGCCAAAGAACTAATCATGTAGTGCCGACTGTTCTTTTGTCCTCCCCAAACCATTGCACAACTTTTGGATATTTTTTTTTTTTTTGGGGGGGGGGGGTTTGTTACAAACCCTCTTGTAACATGCTAACAGCAATAAATTCAAATTGAGAAAAATATTTAAAAAAACTAAAAACATTCTTTTAATTTGCTATTGTCTTTGTGTTATTTCTATTTATGAATTTTAAGATTTGAAGATGACTGGATTTTGCTTTTACACAGTATCCACCAAATTACAAAAATAAATAGAAATAGCTGAAAATATTTTCTTAAAACAAAGCAAAGTCTGTTTGTGACTAACTTCAGTGGGTGGCTAGTGAAACCATATTTTATTTTTTTTTCTTCTTACACATGTTATAGGACTATTGCTAAAAGTGAATCACAGAATGTAATCCATGTGAATGTAACACACAAATAAATAAATATACAAATAAATAAATGAAAATAGTTAGGACAAAATATATTTTGTGAAGCAGAATTTGTGTGCAGTAGGGCTTAGTCGAAGAAATGTCATTACGGGTAATGATGTTCCTTTTTATCCGTACGTATATGAGAATACAACTCTACAGATGAGGTATTTTCAATATCTCAACTTTGCTTATTGATCATTGTTTTAAATCTCAAACCTATTTGTTTTACCTCATCTGGAAGAATCATATCACTCAATTGTAACAGGTAAACTGAAATTCATATGCATAACCAGATGAATACCACATCAGACCATGGTTGAGAACCATGGGAAAGGTTTATACGGATATAATGCATGCATATAAATGTTGGCAAGTGCACATCACTAAAACTGAGTCTTCTTGCTTTAAAATGTTTTTGCTTTTTGTAGGTTTTCTTTTTCTTTTTTCCTTTTTAATTATTAGAAAATTATCTCATCAGGTGTTTTATGTCTTTTCTTGCATGACTATTACTAAGTATATGAAGTTATATGCTCATTATTTAAGCCTGTAAGAGTGATGAATATGAGTTACATTTAGTTAAGTTTAGTTTATTTGCACATAAAAATATGCAACCGTTTTTAAAGTACAGACGAACAGTATGTACAAAAAAAAAGGAAATAAAAAAAGAAATACAATATAACAGAAAATGTGCGGGAGGAACCAAAAAAACCCATAAGGGTTTGTCGAGTGGTCCTCCTATAATGAAACAAACAATATCTACAGAAATATGTAAAACATAGGACAACTAAGGAAAATAAGCTAAATTACTAGAAAACAAAAACAGGAATCTAATGAGGGCGCGCAGAGAAGTACTGAAAATGAATGGTTAAGCTTTGCTAAGTTGGGCTAGTAAAAATGTTGTGATTTGTTTTTTGAAGCATTCTCTAATATGGTGTGCAGGTGTGGTAAGGTGTTCCAATAAAGAGGAACCTCTGAACCTAATTGCAAATTGGGAAAAAGTAGACCTGAAAAGGGTGGAATGGAGATTGTTTGCAGACCTAGTATTGATGAATTTGGGAATTGAATTGAAATAAAGAATGAAAACAGGTTGGAAGTAGCTTGTGAATGGATTGATAGACAAAAAGACAAATCTGAGAAACATTTACAGCAAAAATAGGGAGAATACTTAAGGATTTGAACAATGGGGTGGATCTAGTAAGTCTATTGGAAAATGTAATCATTTTGATAAAACGTTTTTGCAGGATAAAGATACAGTTGAGGTTGCTCATGAAGGTACTTTCCCAAATGACATTGCAGTATGAAATATAAGGATAAATCATAGTATAATATAAATTGATACAGATTTTTCTTGGTAATAGATGTCGTATAAGATAAGATAAGATAAGATAAGATAAGATAAGATATTCCTTTATTAGTCCCACAGCGGGGAAATTCGCAGTGTACAGCAGCAAAGGGGATAGTGCAAAACAAGAGGCATCAATAGAAATAGAAATAATAATAATACTATAATAATAACAGAGTATGACACACTATAAACAGTACTGATATGTACAATAATCATAATTATAAAAAAATACTGGTATACAAATAAGATAACAGACGGATATTTACATAATTGCACGTTGTAGTGAATGATATTGAAATATATCGTGTATACGTCTGATTACTCCAATATTCTTTGCAATCTTGTTCGAGATGAGTGCAATATGATTTTTCCAAGTGAGATTTTCATCAATCATAACACCTAGAAATGTAGTTACCGTAACTCTTTCCAAAATGTTATTGGAAATATGAACATTTTGAAGGGTGTTAGTTGCTTGTTGGTTTCTAGGGGAAAATAACATGTATGAACTTTTCTTTATATTAAGTGATACTTACATGAAGTTTAATTTTTCAAAGTAGAAGTCCCACTTGTTCAGTGACTGAACTAACAGCATCTTTCGGGCCTGCTGCACCCATGAACCTGTTTGCTGTCTGCTACTTGGAGATTCTTGCCACGTAATGACGTTCTAACGCCGTCGTCGTTTCAGTTTCCCATTGGTCAATCCGGCCCCTCCGTCTGCAGCTCTCAGCCAATCAGAGAGCAGGGACGCCAGCCACACTGATTGCAAATACGGAAATACAGTAGGAGCATCGGTGTGATTTATCCTGCTGTTTCAGAATTGATGGTTAAAAAAAAGACGTTGTGCTAAAAATATTTAAGTAACAAAGCGCAATAGACATTTATCTCCCACTCTATGGATTTGCTGCAGCTTCTGTCATGGGCCTGCATCGTCTTTACAGTCGGGATGTTCTCGACTGGACTGTAAGTTTTTCATTTAGGCTCTTCTGCACGGTGGTCATTGTTGTTACTTTCTGTAACTTTACTAAACTGGCAGAAAACACAACAACCCCGCTGTTCATATTTCTCTAAAACAAAAAAAGAAGCATTATCGTAAATGTGAATGGGTCTCTTCCTCCTATTTTTTTGTCTTATTTGTGTGTTTTTAGGACAGACCTGAAGAAGATGCGAGAATCCAAAAGTACAGACAACATCCAGTTTCTCCCTTTCCTCACCACGTGTCTAAAGTAACTTTTGTTATCACCTGAGCATAGTCAATATAGTGTCTTGTCCTGCTCTGGCCATCTCATCTAAATTATGATCTTCCCGTTTCCATAGTAACCTGGGATGGTTGTTTTATGGGGTCCTGAAGAGAGATCATACGATTATCTTTGTCAATATCATTGGAGCTGTTCTCCAGAGTCTCTACATCATCATGTACTTCAACTATACAAAGCATAAGGTGAATACAGTGGCTACTGTTGATCTGCAGAAAACACACTCTTCACTGTTCCTGAACAGATGTGTCAAAAGTATTCACATTCATTACTCAGGTAGAAGTATAGATACTAGAGTTTAAAAATACTCCTGTTGAAGTATCAACTCAAGTTTTTTACTCAAGTAAAAGTATAAAAGTACTGGTTTCAAAACTACTGAAAGTATAAAAGTAAAAGTAATGTAAGGGGGAAAAAAGCCATTAAGGACAAAAGCCATTGAAAATGAATGCATCTTAGTATAATGCAAATATATTAAAGAACCATATATGTGTACTATTGAGCATTAACATATGTTTCAGAGAGCAAGTATTGTAATGGTGCAAAAAGTCAAACTTCAGAGGCATGTTATCATTTATCCTAACCTTTATTGGAATGTACATCCAAGTTTAGTTGCAGGAATCTGAGGGAACGGATGTAAGAACAAAACTGGACAAGAACATCTGAAACAACCACATTCACTCTATCCGGATGGAGCAATTTAACTGGATAGTTTTTTGTTTAAAGGCCGAAATGAAATAGAGTAACAAGGCTGTTTTTAAAATGTAAGGAGTAAAAAGTACAGATAATTGCGTGAAAATGTATGGAGTAAAAAGTAAAAAGTCGTCTGAAAAATAATTACTCCAGTGAAGTATAGATAACCAAAATTTCTACTTAAGTAAGGTAACTAAGTATTTGTACTTCGTTACTTGACACCTCTGTTCCTGAATTACACTCCTCAAATACACACCTCCTTTTTGTTGTTGTCACTGTGATAGCTGGCAAGTTGCCCAGTAAATCGCAACTTTTTTGGTAAGCATAGATATGTTTATTTTAAGATTGCTCACGCAGTTATCTGTTTGTTCCAGAGGTTGGTGACAGTCCAGACCGTCGCAGCCGTAGCTGTCCTTTTCATTGGATGGCTGTACTTCACCACTTTTCTTACTGAGGGGGAGAGCAGGCTCAACCAGCTTGGTCTCACCTGCAGCGTTGTCACAGTCAGCATGTACCTGTCACCACTCATTGACCTGGTATGGCATTTTACAGGCACACACGCACAACACCCCCACAACAGACAGCAGCTGGAGAGTCAGCTGCACCTTTAATATTTGATAAAATACAGGAAGGTGATTTTTCAAAAACCTCATGCTATTCCTAAAAGAAAAGTTAACATTATAGTGATGAAAATCATTCGTGCGCAGGTCAACTTGTGCTCAAAACCTTCTTTGGAGGTCAAAGATAACTTCTCTGTTATTGGGTCAGGTTAAGACAGTATCGCAGAACATGTACTCTCTTAAATAAAACCTCTTCTTGGGGGACATTGTGACCCAGACAGCACATATCCAAGCATAATACCTGCACAGATTCCAGCTGTGTGTGTAGTTTTCGATCAAACTGGAGTGTGTTTTCCAATTTAAACAGCGCTTTAAACCTGATAAAATAGATGTTATCGCACACTATTTGCCAAGATTGGCATATTCAAAGTAAAATCCTCCAGTCATGGATTATTTTCATGGAAAATATACTACAATTTATTGTAGAATGAACATACTGTGTAAATTGTAGAATCTTTGGGGGAAAAATGATTTAATTTAGGTTTTGATGTGGATTTGAAAAAGCTACTTATTCATAGTCATAAAATATGATCAGTATTGCATACACTTAAACAGTTCTTAATAATTATGCATCTGTGTGGGCTTGCATAGGGGTTTTCATCTATGCAAGAGTGCAAATGTCTGCAGTTTCTACCTCCTTTTAACTTTCCGTTAAAATATCCTGAAGACCACAGTAAGATGACTTATGAACGTAGCAGTTACTCTTTGGAAGATTTGATGCTGGTGTGCGTGCCCATATTCATTTCTGCCTTGTTCTCTTTCCTGCTGTCCCTGTATATTACATTCCACCCGCTTGCTGATATTGTGGATACGTTTAAAAGACATATGGTAATGATACAGTAAGTTAAGAGGCTTCTCCTCCATTCCCAACGTGTCACAAACAGAATGCAGCGATTTCCATGGGGTACATTTTGCACCACGCCCTGCCTCCTGTGTGCTCTGGACAGCCATTCTCTTGCACGCTGTTCCTCGCATGTTCAGTTGTGAGAGTGCAGCTCCTGCAGTCCCCCTGCTGTGAAGTGAATGTGTGAACAATAACTCCAGAAAGTGTAGTGTTCATGCGTGAAAAGAGTTTAGGTTTTTGCTGCCCCTTTGCATTCACAACATTCCACAGGTCTCATGTTAATCCCTGCTCTCTGCAGATAATAAACTAACTGCGAATCTCAGGCAGCCCTACTTCAAGGACAAATCTCTGTCCTTTGAACATGTCACAATTTAACAATATAAACTCATCAGTTGCAACCTTAATACCCATTAAAGTGATATCCACTATTTATAAAATAACTAAAGGGGTTATTTATTTGACACACATTTCCTAATTCTATTTATATATATTTTAGTGTTTTGTGCAAGATTTAGTTGATTCCTTCATAGTTTCAGTCACTTATCTTTCAACAATTCTTTTTCTTTCTCTGCTTTCAGTGTAAGCAGTCGTACATGTTGGATAGTTATGGCTGCTTTTACAATCATTAAAACACTGAAAAGCAGTCTATTGGCTTATTGCATTTCAAAGTGCAGCTTTAGAGCTGGACGTCCTTCAACCCAAAACATTTGAAAAGTTGGATTCATGCTCAATATTTTTGTGAAATGTGAAATATACAGGAAACAGGGGTTCTATTCATCTAAAGATGAAAAGGAGTAGGAATTGTACATCTAAGAATAAGGACACACTGGAAGGGAGTTAAAGCTGGGTATCCAAAAAGAAAAGTTTTTGTTTAGCACAATCCAACCGTTATTTTTAAGCTGTGAGTTATGGGTTGGGTTTTTTTTTTTGCTCTTTTTATTTCCAGCATATGTCACAGTTCAAATAGGCACCGGTGGATCCTTGTGACCCTGAACAGGATGAAATGGGTATAGATAATGAATGGATAGTCTCAGTTTAAAGGAAGCTCACAGAATTCACTGAAACACCACATTCAGTCCAAACAGCAAATCTTTACTTTTTTATCTCGGTGTACTTCTCCACCAACACCAGGCAGCAACAGCTCCGTTTTGCCCATCTGCACAAACTGGGATCTACTCTTCATACATGTGAACCACCAGGGAAGGAATCAATCTCCTGTTCTCCGTTTCCTTTTGTCGCTTTATACCACCTTGTAGTTCCATCTTCTATCCTGTTTGCCTCCTTCCCTCCATCAGCATCACAGCTTCGACTGTCCCCCAGTCAGTTTCCTGCCTTTCTTTCTCTCATCTGTCTTCCTGTTATTCCAAGTGTCTGTTTTAGCCTGATCTCCTAGGTTACATTCTGTTTTTCCCTTAAGGTTTTACACGATGTAAAGTTGTCACTACAGTCTGTTGTCTTATCCTTAAAGTTTAACAATGACATATAGTTATTTGTCAATAGAGATTACAGATTAACACTATTTTTTTATCTTTCTGTAAAAAACATAAAGAAATACAGCGCGATAATCCATTGAAAAATATGTATTTGTTAAAAGGATAGTCATTTTGCAGAGGGGAGAACATATGAGGATCGTTTTTCTTTCTGCCACTGTGTGCATGGCACAAAGAGGGTTTAAGAAAAAATAACCTCAACAAAAGTCTCAAAGATGTAAACATGCACAGTTTTGGTACACCAAAACAAACAACTCAGAGACACTGATGCTCTGTACACCAGCAGGAACTAAGAGCAAAGTTTGTAGCTCTCAGTGCGGTTGCATAACACACTTTGAGTAACATAGGTTTAGATCAAACTTGTAAATTAACTGTAACTCTCTTGGCTTCCTCCCTTCCAGGTGGAGATAGTGCGCACTAGTAATGTCCAGTGCCTGTCCTTCCCTCTGACTGTAGCCACCTTCTTCACCTCAACCTCCTGGGTCCTGTATGGCCTCAAGCTGGACGACTACTATATCATGGTAAATATCTGTAAATTGCCACATTTATCAGGGTTTCTACCAGCTGCAACCCCAGCTTTCCACATGGTTTCAAGATTAAAGTGACGACAGCTGTCAACCATGTCTTCTCTTGTGTGTGTGTGTTTGTTCCAGGTTCCGAACACACCCGGAATCTTCACCAGTCTGATCCGGTTTTATCTATTTTGGAAATTTGCATCTGTTGTTCAAAAGTCGCCTTCCTACAAGCCTTTACAGATATGAGAATAAAAGTGACGGTTATGAAAATCGGAGGAGATTTTGGTGGAAGCTGCGGCATCAGAGCACCCCTGACTTCAGTCGTCTTTCCTTCGTAGTAGAGAAAGAGATGGTGTTACATGTCCAGAAGCAAACTGAGTAACACCACTCTTGAAACGGGACATGCTGAGAATTGTGACATACGTCATAAACAGAGTTAAAGTAAGACTTCTTAGAAGAAGAAGTCTTAAAGTTTAAAAAAAAAAACACATCTTGAAGTTAAAGTATGACTTTTTCTGCAACTCTATGTTAAACATGTGACCTTCGCTTCTCGTCTGTGTCTTCAAGTGCCTTTAGTCAGATCATGTGTGCTGTTAAGATTTAACGGCATTAATGCGATCTGCCTTCACGTCAGTAAATATCTGTTCACAATCCAGAGACCTGGATTGAGCCTTTCTCCATACTTGCCAAAGATTTAGTGGAGTTGCAACTTGTCAGCTGCTGTTTTAATCATGTATTCACCTCCCCCCTCCCCCACCCCCGGTACTTGTGTCTGAAACACATTAGTCTTTTAATGTTTGTATGCACATTTTAACACAATATTTGTACCTTGTATCTTCAGATTTGGTACGCGTGCCTTTGTGTTATCATTTATACAGAATATACTGTATGTGCTGGAAGTGGCAGTAATACTTGTTCATTACTGTATTTTTACTATTTGTGTCTGAACTTTTGAATACAGGATGTCCTGGTTGAGGTATTTTTATAACGTGTTTATGTGATTAAATTTAATACAAGACTCAATTAATACAGGTTGATTATTTTGTTAAGAAGGATGAATGATGTTTTGTTCTCTGGTGTCTCTTTGTCAATAATTATGAGATGAACATTGCTGGCTTCCGTCGGAAAGATGTAAGATTTTAAAATTGTAATTTAAATTAAAGCTCCAACCAACATTGGCTGGGCCCTCGCACCTATGGCCACCACCCCCAGGTGCCACCACATTCTTGGTCAATATCACTATGAAGTACCTTCGATGTTCCCATCAAAGTCACCCAATCATCATTGACATAGAAAATAAGAAAAGTCTGAGGTTCTGGTATAAATGACCAAACATTTACACACACATCAGTGCAATGATAAGTTTCTTGACATGGATTTCCACCAGTTTCTTTCATTGTTCCTCATGCTGCTCCGCTAACTTCAGTGAATGCAAAAAGTGGTTAAAGTACACAATAACATACTTTTTATATTTTCACATGTTCTTCAATAAAACTAGTAGTTATCATCAACTATAACTGGGAGGTGGTGAACTGCTGCAAATAAATCAAATCCCTGCCTTATATTTCCCAATTTTCATCATATTGTGTTTGTAGTTGGGTTGGTTCAAGCTTAATGTGTCCAGACTCTCATTTATTAATTTTTTTTTTTAATAATCAGGAATTCAAAATATATTAGATGAACATAATACAGTTGTCTTCAACACTGAAGCACTTTGCTAGCTGAAGACCCTCCATGTGCTCTGTAAAAGCTAAAAGTAGCAATAAATGTCCAACTTGTCATAGTCCACCCCATCATCAATGTTTCCATGATTGTGTTGGACAATGACACGGTGGACACATCTACATTTTTTCAACATTGTGATATATTTACACATTAAAAACAGTTTCACACATATAACACATGACAGCAAATGCTTAACTGGTCTGAAGTAGAAGTTTGCAATATTGATTTTTTAAATTGAATTTTTGTTCAGATTAGACAGCACTTGGGCAATTTAAAACAAGTTGCCACTCAAGGCAAAGCACCAGAATTTGCCGCATCACCATGGGAGGATCCTCTGATGAAAACTCAATTTAATCTCATGATTTGCTTCATCAACCTCTTAAGCATGGATTTGACCAGGTTTGACATCTCTTTGACCATCAGGTCAGAACAGCCACATCGAAATGTCGAGCAAGTCACTTCCTGTTGCCACTAGGAGGCGCTATGAGTATGACTAGATATGACCATTTGTATCCGTTCAGAGCTGGACTCTGATCATACACAGAACACCTGACGCCTCTGGGTCAATGCAGGACTGAGTAAGAGCAAGTTGAATTTTGATGGTGAAATGTCACATTTCACTGCAATTTCACGGGCGAGAGCCTGGACAAAAACTCAAAAGCTTTGCAATTTAACTTCAGCAAACCCCTTTGATGAAACTCCCTTAATATGAAGTTGATCTGATGAAATCTCTGGGAGGAGGTCGTTCAGATACGAGGTCTGTAAATCACAAAAATCAGTCAAAAAACACAAATTCAATTCAAAATGGTGGACTTCCTGTACATTTAAGAATATGGGTCTTGAGACTTTTCCATGCAGGTCGCCCATATACATAAAACTTCCAATTTTTGTGCATGTAGGCAAAAAAGGGGCTCAATTTTCTTAATTTTCAAGGTGGCGCTATTAAGCCATTTTTTCATGCCAGTTTGAGACACAATTAAAACATGAAATTTTTCACCAGACTTGGGTCTACAAAATGTGGTGAGTTTAGGAGAATGGGAAAGCTTTGAAAAAAGCCTGTTTCGTTGTGGAAAAATAATGAACAGTGCGATTTCAGTAGTGTCCTCGCACCCTTGTGCTCGGGCCCTAATAAATTGCATTTTTTAACCACATCCTCTGGAGACCCCTAATAGCTGATTGAAATGTCTCCCCCCCTCCCGTTGAAAAGTTGCACTTGACCTCTCATGTAGGAAGATCTGTGGCTGAGTTTGGAGGTTTTGTTTTGGTGGCAGTAATGAGCTTACACACAGATGTGTGGAGATAAGTGTGTGTTTGAATGTGTGTGTCTGGGGTGATTGTACAAGAGGGACAAAAGCCTATTTGATGGTGCAGCAGTGCAAGCAAGCTTGTTTGTGCGAGTGTGTTGATACAGACAAGGCAGTGGTGGGAAAGGCAGCTCCAGAGGTTCTCATCCTGCGTGTGTGTGTGTGTGTTATATTAGCTTCTCTTCCTGAGCTCAAAGGACCGACCCCCTGACAGGGAACACACAGAGATAACACAGAGTTTTCGCTAGGATTGATTGTTATGTAGAATCTGAGAGACATGTGGAGGTGGAGGGGGTGATATTCAGGCAGGGCATGAAAGGTGGGAAACCGAAAAATCTGGGAAAATAATAACAAGGGGGGAAATATAGTTGTCCTTATTTGTAACTTACACTACTGTGATCTATATCTCTCCAACTACAGCTGCAGTTTCTCATCATCATGTCAACACAGCTGAGGATTCACACAGGAAATTTGGGCTATTTATTAACCGACTCATATCAGGTACAGGAGGCATTGTGATAGCTGGCAAGTTGCCCAGTAAATCACAACTTTTGTGGTAAGCATAGATATATACTGTATATTGTAAGGTTGCTCACGCAGTTGTTTTTGATTCTTGAAGTTCTGGGAGGCGATGGCGAAATGAGTCAGTGTACCTTCATCCAGTGGGACTTGGTTTCATTTAGCCTCACCTTACATATGAATTCAGTGACTGAATGAGTTGCTTTAACTACTTGTTTTTAGTCATCACATCCTCTCCGTGGGGGTTTGGAAAAAACTATGGTCCAGGCTGAAATTACACTGCCTAAAATGTGTACATTCCTCATGTGAAAGGTTGGACATGCACTACGCTTTTTTTGGCTTGGTAACTCTTCACTTGACAGCAACTGATCGGACAGAAATATGTTAACAAGAGGAAAAAATGGTGTTGGCACATTATCTCAACACATGAGGGGTCACTATTATTCAAGGCACCGTGGTATCAATTCGAAATCTTTCACTGTTACAGCAATGGAAAGTGAACTCACAGATGTATTTATTATTATGTATTTGAATGAATTATTGATTTATTATTGATTAAAATATAATTCTCAATTTTGTTGCAATGGACACAGGAATTTTCAAGTTGTATGTATATACATATATATATATATATATATATATATATATATATATATATATATATATATATATATATATATACATATATATATATATATATATATATATATATATATATATATATATATATATATATATATATATATATATATATATGTATGTTGATATATTGATATAAAGACCCTCAAAAGTCATCTCTTTACAGTTTAATAAACAATCAAACCCAAGAGATACGTTTTCATTCTGGAGAAGAACCGTCATACCCCATGCCTTTTACTTCAGTATTTAAAAAAATAAAATAAAATAACTTTAGTAACTTTTTGTCACACAAACCTAACCTTGCAGGCTTAGTCACATACTTAATGTTTTCACTTTGAGCTTATTTTTTGTTAAGATGTTGGGGAAAGGGTGCTTTTTCATGAAAGAAAGAAAAGGATAAAAAGCTTTGTGACAGATGTGACCTAAAAAAATAGCAATAAGACTAAGTTTCTTCTGAATGAATTAATCTCTGACTAAATCCCATCCTGAATGTAGTTTTTGGCCGCATTTAACATTTTAGGGTCAGACGTTTCTTGCTGTTCTTATTTGTTGCACAGCTGTAGAAAAGTGCATTTGTATCTAACGTATAGTTGAAAATATTGTCAGAGGACATTATTTATTTGCTAGTCATCTGTACTCATGTATCTGGATAAGCCATAATAACAGTATTAAAAAGTAACAACAATGGAACTAAGGCAGAAACGTGTCTTAGATCTTGTATTTTAGTTACTTTACAACCTTATATAATCTTAACATTGTTTAGGATGGATATCAGCCATCTTTTTCCCTGTTTTGTCCAAACACTGGAAAGTGAGGTAACGAAGGCATCAGCAGAAACGACGAATTATGTGGCAGTGTTATGGGTTTTAGAAAATGTCCACTGTGAATTAATGTAAAAATAAGGACTTATATCTTAAAGTTACTGTTTAGGTTGTAACTAAGATTGTGAGACATGTACTGTAGCTAGTGCAACTTAGCACAGCTGACGGCAGTCAAGAACAAACAGCCACGTTCGATTGTTGTGCTTGAAAGTGGTCTTGAAAAATTGAGTCCTCTTATGCCCTAAATGGTGAACATTTTTTAAAGATATAGACATTGTGGAAGGTAGGTAAAGTTAAAATGTCTATGAGCTTATGTGCCAGTGAGACCCCCTGCCTGATTTACCCTGTCAGCAAGAACTCGCTTGGCCCAAACATGGCCCACATCTGCAGATTTCGTTAACCCAGTTTTGGCAATGTCAACCCAAGGGTCGGTGTGTCTACTCAAACTAAGCCCCATATCCACCAGACATGGGCCATATCTGCCTTTTCTTTGTGCCTTTTCTTTGCACGCTTCATCCCAGAGCTTACATGCTCTTCACAGTGTATATCATGATGCTTTGAGTTTCATAACTAGCATTAGATCTCTCACTCATCACTGTTTGTTGTATGATTGTGTCGGATGGTCCCCATTGTCCAGGTTGTTCTTGGCCTTCTACCCCCCTATCTTTAGATCTGTATCAGTAATCAGTCAGAAAAGTTCAGGAACTTGCAGTCTTTGTTCCCAGGACCTTTTTTTGCTGTGCGTCCCAAAGGTCGGAACTGAACAGGGGGAAAAAGGCTTTTTAATGTGCTGCTCCCTCAGCTTGAAATGTTTTACAAAAATAGTTAAAACTCAATGAGCTGATCCAGTTGGATGCCTTTTAAAAGGAAGTTGAAGGACTTGGAGGCACACACATCTGGATGCAGATGCTTTGAAAAAGAGATTTTTAATCTCAACAAGGTTGTCGTGGTTAAATAAAGGTTAGACAAGATGTGACACAACCCATGTCACAGCCAGTTTAGACTACATGATGCCCCATACAACAATTGGCATTATATAAGTTAGGCCCAGCTTATGACTTCTGGCCCACATCACACTTGACAATGCTATAACTGAACCATAACTGCCAAAAGAAGCCAAGATTTGGCCTAAAACACCTGCTGTCAAGGCAGCCCAGTTATGCAGCTTATATAACATTTTCACTGCCCATACAAGATGCAAATTGCAAGAGACAGAATGGAAACTGAAATTGATGCCCCTTCTAACTGGCAGAAGTCATTATGGTTTGAATCTGTATATCCCTCTTATTTCACAATGCTGGCACATAATGGCAGTATGGAATCATTCATTGCTACAGTGCGACACCACCTCTGTTTAGTGAGTATAAAATGTGCAAAGCTGCAGAGCAAAGACATCTTCTTTTTCAGCATTTATTACAATCTCTTTGTGAAAACATTCTGAGTTTCCCCTTCACCCAGGCAATCACTAACTTCGTCACTTTCTCACTTTGTTGCATTTTAGAACCCCCCTCTCATACTAGAAGTTATTTCTTTTAGTTCATTGCCTTACAATATGCTCAGTATTGTTTCTTTCTTTTTTCTACATTCACAATTATAGCGTACCTTTAAATGCTTCACTGGCTCTTACTGGCCAGAGCTGATAAGGCAGAGAGCTTTCTAGTCATATGTCTCACAAGTCAGGCAAAGGAATAATGATTATTTTGTCCAGGGAAGGTGAATCAGAATGTACAGTTCTTGCATAGTTTGTGGATATGTGACTACATTTTTTCCACCAGCTGCATTCTAATCCAATCAAGAAGTCTGTATGTTTTGAATGTTTTTGTAATCATTCATTACTCAAACAGGTATGACATGCAATTGTGTTTAGATATAAAAAACAAAAGGTGATTCAAGTAATTATAAAAAGCAAAAGATGAATTATGTATTCTCTGTTTACATGCCGCTGGGGGGAAATTTTAGAAATGATTGGACATAGTTCCAATGCAAATGTGTTTTCTGTGAAATTACAAACATGTTGCTTTTATGATGTTTGTCGTGTTCACTACTTCTATTAACACTACTACTGCTGTCATTTAGCTTTTATCCAAAGCAACTTACATCTGAAAGAACAACACAAACACAATATCACATAGGAGTGTACAGCTGGATAAGTGCTGGTCAGACTGCTGACAGTCCAGTTGGACACGGGTGCTGTCACGCCAGTGCTAGAATTTTTTTATTTTTTTTCCACCTAACCCAACACCAACCGAGTCTATGATGCTGAAATACTAACATGTAAAAAGGGCAACAGATACATGTTGAACTTAACCCTTAAGAGATCCTGGGGACACTTTGTGCAATTCAGCTTTCTTTGTTTTTTGTAGTATTATTTTCTAACCATTTTGACTGTGTTGAATGAATATGGGTCAAATTTGCCAGAAGATATTCATTTTTACAAAGTTTCAGAATTGTCATCCCAGTTCTTTGAATTAGCCTAAAAATGTCTAAAATGCACAAAAAAATGACACATTTGTTCCTGAGGACAAAATAGGTCTCATTGAAAACCATTAGAAATGTCCTTTTTGATCCCACATTTATGTTAACATAAACTAATGCATTTTTATTACTTGTGCATTTTTTACTTATTAAGATTTCATTTGGAACAACTTGCTTTCAACTTTTAATGTTTACATTTTGTTGTTTGGGACAAATGTGTTAGGATATATTTGGACCTTTTAAGCATTAATTATGAAATAATATGTTTTCAGGTCTCTGGTACTATTGGAGTTAATCTGGTACTATTTTTACAGACCACTCACTTTAAGGCACCAATAACTTTGAAACTGCACAGATCCTCCAAACACTTTAGAAATTGAAATAACAAATATTATTCAGATATCTTTTTATATATTGATTACGTAATAATCAGTCCAGTTGAGACACTTCCCTTAACTTGTGATGACTCTAATTCATTAGGCTTAATCGTCTGAGGCGACTCTGATTCTTTTGAGTCATTACAAATAAAGGAAAAAGTCAAACTTGTAATTGGGCTAGATTAAAGAAAAGGGATTTCAAGAGTGAATAAGGTTCATCCTCTGGGTGCCAGAAATAGGAATAGAACAACAAAAAGCTTTGCTTAAAAAAAATTAAATAAACGTGGGAGAGAAAAGTGCAGACAGGTGAGTCATAAACAGGTCAAATTAGTCATTCATGGGGTGGTGGGGGGAGGTCGGGTGTTTTAGAAATATGATTAAATGATGATCCATGGAAAAGATAAGGGAGTATTCATGCTTGTTCATCGTTCTGGTAAAAAGAGATAGATGTTACTAACACAATGTACGGAGTCACATGGAGTGCTCAGACACACCCTTCATTAGAAGCTGTGGTTTTGTTGTAAAGGGACAATGTGCTAAGTACTGGGCAGGAAATCAAAGCCCGGTCCTTACAGTGACCAGTGCACGTCTTTGGATTGTAGCCAAGTTGTAACATGAGGTCTCTGTTTTGTATACAAGTGTGTGCATGTCAGCGTGGTGGAGTTGCACTGATGAAGGGGGGCAAACAGCTGAACAATGAGTACAACTCACAAACAGGATCCCTCTGTTTCCTGTAGCACAGACCGTCTCCTTAAACAACACGCACACAAGATGACTCTTGTAATTTTGCACACATCCTTTTAAATCCCATCACACACCCACTGTATGCACAATACGTTGTGTCATAGACACTCCTACTGACTCTGTGCCTTCAGATGTCTTTTTTGGGGCTTCTTTGGGCACATTTTGACCCCAGGGTTTTATGTCCCAGAGAATTACACTAGGTCTCAGCTAACATCAAGGCTGCAGCCAAACAGTGTGCAGACTCAGCATGTAAACACACACACACACACACACACACACACACACACACACACACACACACACACACACACACACACACACACACACACACAATGGGAAGCAGTCAGCAGCTTGTGCACATTCTAGCATCAGTAAAAGCACACCTGTCCCAGCTGCTGTTTTGAAGAGAATTAGGGATGAAAAGGAATGTGCTTCTCTCAGTTTTCCTGTCAGCCCCCCACCCACACCAACAGTTTCTGCCATCCTCAACCCTCAACTTGTTTATCTTATTGTTCCCATGGTCAGTCCCCCCCCCCCCCCCCCCCCCCCTACTTCCTTATTTCTTTCTTCCTTTCTCTTCTTTCTTCCTTTCCCCTTACCAAAAGTCATGCATCTGTTAGTTAAAATGCAAACAATACGGTGCAAAACAAAATACATAAACACAAACAAATCTAAACAAATGGAGAAAAACACAGGTTTCAATCAAGATGAACATGTTTCACTAAGAAAGAAGGAAAATAAATCACTTAAATTGAATCAAATGCAATCCAATGGGGTTGTATAAGTGTCCTAGACAAAGGTCAATACTTCTGTCATGCGAATTTCAATGTAGAAAGATACAGTACATTGAAATACTATAGCTGCATATACTGTACTTCCTTCAATACAACATATTTTCCTGGGGTATTCTTGATTTTTTTAAGAAGACAATCCATTAAAAACAAAGGAAAAACCACAACATTTAAGACACCCTACAAAGGCAAGAATGATGAACTACGAGGCAACACATACTGGACTGGTCAGCCTGCAGACCTGACCTGCCCCCAGTGGAGAATTTTGCAACAAAATGTTATAATGACAAACCTGTACTGTTTTACTTAATGGACAAAACAGTAACATAAACACTTAATTCCATGTCATCCTCATTGCCACACTTTTACATTTTGTGAAAAGAGTTGGTTCATTACACATTGGCACAAGGTTTAATTTTTGAACATGTTTGCAGGCCTAAAATCCAATTAAATACATTTAAAAAAAAAAGGATGTTTATTAAATTGTTAAATACAATTTGCTGAAAAAAAAATTAGGGTTAATTCTGTCTGCAAAGAAATATAAGTCAAAGTATACATACTACACAAAAGTCCCAATTAAAGTATCAGCTTTCAAGCTGAAGGTCCTTAGCTCATGTTTTAATGGTGTACATGCACAGACATGTGTTCTTTGTTTGGAAGTGTACTTGGTGCAGCACGTATTCTTGATCAAGTCTTTCAAGAAGCAACAAATGAGTCTGTGACCACCCTCTGATACCCCCCTGAAGCTGTCTGTCTTCCCGTGTACAAGGGCAGACATCTGGGTTGGATCGATGGGCTGCTGGCTTTTTAAGTTGCAGCCATCAGAAGCCCAGGATTCTGAATATCGCTCATTTTCTCTTCCAGTTATTGTTTGGGATGCGCTGTGTTAACGAAAGCTCTACTTTAAATATCCTACATCCTTTTGTCCTGCCTTTGAGCTGGGCTGTGACACAAATGGGGGCTTTCTCCGGGAAATGTTTAAATCTTATTGGTGGGTTCTGTATTTTGGATAACATTGCGGTATTTGTTGCTTGGGTTGCCTGTTGGTTATAAGGTTGTCATGCTTGACAGGTTGGCATGTCAGTTGAGAGACATTTTGTTTAGTGCAGTGTTTGGTTGGAGCCATTTTGTATTTGTTGAGTGCTCATTGTGGTTGCTGGTGACTTAGTAAGCTGGAGCTTTACCCCTTGGTAGGTTTAGCAGCAAGCTCTTTTGTCTTGGATGGGTTTACACACACACACACACACACACACACACACACACACACACACACACACACACACACACACACACACACACACACACACACACACACACACACACACACCTAGGTATTTAAAAGGCTAACTTGTGTGAATCTGGAATTGTGCATGACCTTGAATGTTCAGAGTTACCAACCACACCTGTTGTAGAAATGAATGCTCTAACTTCTGATAAACAGAAGAAACTGCAAATACAGTTTCAGCAACAACAAAGAGAGTTGGAACTGGAGGTTCTGAAAGGGAAAACGGAACAAGCATAGACTTGAAGCAGCGGGAACTAAGCTTGATTAAGGAAGGTCAATTGGATTTTGGAACCCTCAGGGATAAGGGTTTTGATATTTCTATTCATCTGAAACTGCTCCTGCAATTAAATGAAACATCCAGATACTTTCTTTTGTATGTTTGAGCGTCTTGCTGATGGGAGAGGATCGTCAGACTGACAGAACTGTTGCTGCAGTGTATTTTTACTGGTAAAGCACAGGAGGCTTTGACAGCCTTACCTCAGAACAGTGTCGGGTGTATACAACTGTAAAGGGGTTACGTTCAGCTCCTGTTCTTGCTCCTCCTCAGTTAATAGGTGTCCCCTTTCAGCTGCAAGTTGATGCGAGTCATGTTGTTGCTGTAAAAGGATGGTAATGGTGTGGCAAGGCCTGTAAAGTTCTCCAAGAAGTTCAAACCTTATCAGTTGCACCACTGGAAAGTGGTGGAAAGAGGCCCCTGCATTAATTTGACAACCTTCTGGTACTTCTTGAGGCTGTTTTCCAGTGAAAGATGGCAAACAGGAAGTTGATGAATGGTTTCATCTGGGTTGGATTGACGGGCTGCTGGCTATTTAAGTTGCAGTAGCTCAGGATTCTGGCTCTCATTTTCAGTTCTTGTTTGGTGTGTGTGGGTGTGGGCTCTGACAACGCCTTTTAGTTCTGCCACCTTTGCTACCTTTTTTTTGTTTTTAGAATTAGGGATTGCACCCCAGATCTTGCATAGATAACTTAGATAGCTCACACATGCATCGCAGGTCACAACACCAACTCCCTTTTTACACACAGAGACTCTTCAGCTTGTTCACTGTCGTTGGCTGTTGCTCGAAGACCTTTCTGTGCAGTTTAACAGCCAGAACCTTGGGTGTGTCCTTTAGGGTTCGACCGTGGCTTTGCTATGTCCTGTCAGACTTCCAGATTGTTTTGCTTCCTCCTTGCCTCTCCTGCTTTTCAACTGGAGCAGGGAGTGGAGTGATCTGTGGGCAGCTAGTCATTAAGCTGTCAGAGGAGAGCCTATGGACCAAAACACTGTTGGCTGGGATGAACATACACATTTCACTTTTGATATAAATCAACTGTCAGGAATCGTTCTGCTTTACCAGCAACACATGTCTGAGATTCAAAAGCTGTGCTTCCCTCCAGCAGATCCAACAACAGCATCATGTGTCAAACATAGATTATCTATACAACTCAGTTAAAGTTCTAGTAATCCTCATGGTTTTTTGTTTCTGTTAAAAGCTCCGCAGAAAACGGCAAAATCACCCTGAAGTTAATGATTTTGACAAGTTAATGTTTTTTTTTCTTTTTTTCATTTTAAAAATGACATCTAGTGAGACAAATACTCACATAACCTGAGGAGCATTGGTCCTGTCTGAGCTCGCCTCCTCCACGCTGGCATCCATCCAGAAGACACACATGCGATGGATTTGTGGGTGTCACAGTGGTTTTAGATACGTGTTCGAAAAGAAACCTCGCCTGGTGAAATTGGAGTGCATGTTGACTTTGGTGCAGTGAAAAACGAAAAATTCGTTTTGATCCATTTACTTCAAGGAGTTTGTGCTTGCATAAGTAAACATGTATGTAGCTTCTTGCACTGTACACATAGCTAAAAGCAAACCATGTCTCATGGAAATTATTCTGGACTGCACTCAGCATTTGCATCAATCAGGACTTGATGCACAGCTTTATTGACTTTCCATGCAGATGGATTGTCACCATGTGGAATTACATTGAAACATTTGTTTAGTGAAAAACCTGATTTAGACATGAACTGCTTTCTTTACATTTCAGTTTCATCCAGACAGCACCCTGTGGTTTGGTGTTTTATTCACCTTTTCTCCAATTATGATGTCACCAGGTTGATTTATTAATAATGTTATCTTACGCAGAAATCTATCATAAAAGCCATTTGGAAATCCTGGTGGAAATTCCAGTGAATCACATGAATGAACAGCACACAAACAGCCTTAGCGCTTGTGGGAGGAGGTTTTTTTCTGTTAAAGGTGTGTTAAGTGTGCTATTACTGGGATATAGTGAGACTACAATGGAACCCACATGGGACGTTTAGAGTAAAGAAAAAAAAAGTAAAATGTTTTGTGTGGACCAATGGGTTTTTGTTTTGTTCTTTTTTAGTCTGGTCCTTTTTTTTCTCTACTGTTATATGTGACACTCTTTATTAGCGTGGAAGTGCATTTTTGTTCAAAAAACAAGCAAACAAAAAACACAGCAGATGAAACAGTGTTTCTGTAATCTAAAGTACATTTATTTAAGTATGGTTGATGTAGATTGTCAAAAAACAACCCCAAAATGCAGAAGAGAATGAATGAGGAAAGGAAGATGGCTATTTTTTCAGCACAGAGATTGACTTGGAAAACCAAACAGATGCTGAAATTTCCCCGCAACTTGTATCGTGTCAACACACAATTAGGGCCAGACAAGTTTATACATGGTGCACTTGTTGACTTTTCTCTCTTCTAAAGTCTTAAGAGAATTAAAACTAAAAAGCTCAGGCAAGGTTTCCCCCTATTGGTAATGTTTTAACATTGCAAGTCAATGGTGCACCTCAGGTGTGAAAATAATGCCTTTCTTACGTTACTTAATATCCACTTATCTCTTTTCCCTTTCTTTATGTCACTTTGTCTGGGTAATAACAGCTTGTTAGAGCAGATGTCTTAACCACTCATTCAACTTGCTCAGCTTGCTTTGTCTGGAGCTTACACATCGCACGCTGTTGAAGACTCTGCCGACCTTTCACCTGTACTGCCGGTATCAGGTGTGCCCGCCTCTGCAAAATAGATGAATTATATTTGAACCCTACAGCACTTTTTCAAGCAGCTCTGGCACACTTGAGTGATTAAGAGCACACTTGCCCTTACACGCACACTGACATCACAATCTCTTTGTGATATTTTTTTTCTCCATGATATTTAAACAAAGTGAGTTTGTTCTTATAATCCCTCCAAAATTGTTGTTTACAGTCAACAATCATGTGACAATTTTACACCACAGGCAACAACTTCAGGGTTACCCAGGCTAACCCTTACCCTAATCAAAACCTGTTGTTTTTTTTATTTCGTTTGACATGACAGATGGTGAGGAAAATGGTGAGAAAAATACAAAGAACTACAATAAAAATACACACACAAAGGTTTCTGACTTATTTATATCATGGGAAGCAAATTATGAATATCCCAACCAGCATATGAGTTAAAAGTGAGCTACAAAAAGGGTTCAACATTTGTTTATCTACCTGTTCTTTGGTGGGCCTACCTTTGTTTGGACTTTCAGTAGAATGTATCTGGGTTTTTTGTGTAGCCAAAGTGGTTAATTTACAGATGTGTATGTTACTGAAATTATATGGCACTCACAAAATCTTCCCCTTTTATTGGCACAATCCTCTTAAATACACATCTATCTTACGGGGTCCATATATTTGGCCCACATAGGTTTCCCATTTGGTGCCCCTAGATACTGAAACCATATGAGACCTGTGTCATTTGCCCGTTTCAAGCCCAAGTCCACTCAAGTAACCCTCCTTTAATCCCGA
Organism: Cololabis saira; assembly: GCF_033807715.1. Lineage (NCBI taxonomy): Eukaryota > Metazoa > Chordata > Actinopteri > Beloniformes > Belonidae > Cololabis > Cololabis saira. The sequence goes on from NC_084589.1 coordinate 26,532,956, forward strand.
TGGAGCCCACATGGACATGCTGGCCACCTTTTGTGCAGATTCTCCATCAAGATGAAGATGAAAAAAAGTCAACTCAAGAGCAACTTGACCTTTTATTATTCATCCAGGATGCTTCCTCTGTTCAGATATCTTTAAAAAAAACCAATGGAGTGACCTTCACTTTAAGAATTCATAGTATTTACAAAGAGTACCGTATATTACTACAATGCTGCCTCCTCTAGGTTTTCAACTCATTATTTGTGAGGGAAAAAAAGGTAAAAAGACTACCGTAATTGAAGTTGGTAAAAATACATAAACGTTTCCCTTTTCAAAATAATAGCTTCAAGTGTGTTCTGCGTTTAACACAAATTGACCCCATTTTATGGTTTTCAGTCTTTTATTGTCTTTTTTTAATGACATGGTTAAAACATTATGCTTGCAAGTCAAAATCAAAGGTTGGAGTTTTAAAATGTGAAACACTACAGTTTGAACGCATTCAAGTACTGTGCTGGCACACAAGTCAAAGGAAATTCACTCAAGGTGGACATTCATGGAGGGATTACCAAGCAGGATCAGGGCCTGAAGGACCCGGGCGTTACCCTGGATATGTGCTCTAGAGACACAACATAAAGCAAACTGAGACAACAGAGGATATATCTACTGAGAATATGTAAAATACAACAAGGAGAAACCACAAATGAACAAAGAAAGAACCATAAAAAGCTGCAAAAGTGTTCAAAATATAATGGAAAATTACCAAAAAGAGAAACACATTAATTAAGTAAAAGACAAAGTGGTGAATAAGATGCATAAAAATACCAGTTTGGCACAGAAATCACCCTATGAAATGCAATCAATGGCAAAAAGCTGCACAAATCATACCAATGCTACATAAAACACTCTAAAATGACCACAAAATGAGAAGAGAAGTAAAATAACTCAAATTGAACACATAAGACAGAAAGACAGATAAAAGCATCTGCATGGTTTGTGGTTGTGCCTCATTCAGCCTGGGTATCTTCGTCCTCGGGGGACTAGTCAGGGTACTTTGGGACAATCGTTTCATGGAGACAAATAAACAAACATGGAGAACAAATGTAAGAGCAATAAAGGCTCAGCCAGGACTCAAACACACACCTTACCCACAAGAAAACCACATCACTTATCCAAATACAGTCTAAGCCATTGTCAGTTGGAAAATATAATTGTGATAATATTTAAATAAGTTTAATGGGCTTTTATATGACACCGTAGTAAACAAATACTGTAGATAATGTTGTAAAACAAAAAACTATAGAAAACCTTAGTTTAGATTCAACCAAAGTTTAGAAAATAGGAGCCGTCTTCCTAAGCTGATCACCTTCCCGTTAAGATGCGCCTTTAAGAAATTGTAAATATTTATTTGCAAATTATTCAGACATCACATCTTTTTTTAATATACTAGACATTCATGACTTTAGTTTAAAATTTAAAACACTGAACTGCATTCGCATGTTTACAAGTGAATGAGTGCAAAAAAAGCATCTTTCATTCAGAAACCTTGTATTGTAATGTGAAAGCACAAAGGCAACTGTGAGCATAATTACGCAGCTCCACAAGTACTTTTGAAATGCAGAAGTGTAACAAAAAACAAACCAACCAAAAAAGACTCAACAGGTCTTTTCAGACTCCCATGTGTAATTCAGAGACAGGAAGACCTTCACCTTTAACAACCTGCAAACATTCATATCCAAATTCAGTTAGAATCATAATAACAGTTCTGAAGCTACATAAAAAAAATTAAAGATACAAAATTAGACACAGGGTACATCTGAGGTGTTTTCATGAGGAGACAGTCAGTTACCTGCATATATGAGAGTTATGAGTCTTTGTTACACATGCATGCAACTTTTATTGTACCATCATTCTGGGTCAAAATGAGACCTGCGTAAAGGGAGTGTTGTTTTTTTTTTTCTATCGATACATGATTTCAACCTGCTTTTAAGGAATCTGGCTCACCCTGTCAACAGAATTCTGCATAGTCTAAAATCATGTCAGCCACAATGTCCATAGAAGAACCGCTAAGTTGAGGAGAAAAACAGCTGAAAAAAGAAGAAGAAAAGTAAAAATAAACCAGCAGAGAGATTTCACGTTCAAGCCAAGTGCAAATGCAAAAAAACATCAGATATTTCTAGTCGGAGCTCAAACATCTCACTGGAAACAAAAACTGTTGTATTTCAACCGTGACAGTTCAGTCGAGTATCAGCATTAGATAAGATCAATTAACTATCACACCACCTTTATCTCTACATGATGTCTCACTGAACTCTGTCCACTGACTGCTTATTTACTTTGATTTATTTGTTGCTCGTGTTTGAATGGTTACCCTCCGCGGTGGCAGCTCTTCAATTCTCCGATTGGCCACAAGGTCCTGCAGCTGCAGTGCTCCACCGCCAATGAAACAAAAGGCTGGACACACTGGAGCAGAGCAATCCAAGTGTCCCTGCCACAGGATACGCAAGGAGTGCGCATCGTAGAAGGAAACTCGTCCTTTGTCACAATCTAGACACACCCCCAGTCGGGGTGGGAGAGGAGCTGTGTGAGGGTATGGCATGCTGCTGCGGCCGCTGTGGGAATGCAAGCCTCCCTGGCTCTGGCTGTCCCCCTGGCTCTGGGTGTGACTGTGTCCGTGTGGGAGCAGGATCTTTCCCATGCCTATGGTGAGGAAGAATAAGGGAGGGGAGTCTTGACCGTCCTCTGCCTCGCTGTCATGGCCACTGTCTGGGTCACAGCTGGGTGCAGGCACAGGGCAGAACAGCATTCATTTAGACAAAAGAAAAAGGGCAGAAAATTCAGCTGTTTCCAAAAATGACACAGTGATGAGTTGATTTGTTGAGTTACAACACTTTGCGTAAAGGTTCTCCAGCTAAATTACACCATTAGCTCCCTTCTTTTATCTATTCTTCTTAGTGGAGTAGCCAATCCAGGTTTTTGGTTTTACTAACAAAGTCTGCACTGTATTGATTAAATCCCTTTAGCAGTGTCAACTAATCGATTTCTTTGTTACTTATAAGACTACCGGTAAGTCTATTTTAATCTCGTGCCATCACGATGCTCAAGTAACACCAAAATGACCCCCAGACGTTTTGAGGCCAAAGTACTGACGGAAGCTGGATCGAGAGATCATATTTTAATATTTCACCAGTTCTACCTTGTCTTCATTAACTCTCTGTGGAATCCAGAACAGAATTTTCCTCTCATATAGCCCATAAGGACAAAGGTCCATCATTTCTTGTAGTGTCAGTTTCGGAGACAAGTGAGGAAGCTACCATTTTGGCGATTCAGCCATCTTCCCTTTTGTTATCCATGTTTTTAGGCCAATACTGCCAGACATAACTTTGTGTTTGCCCCTTCTGTAGATGGTGCCTTTCCTCTCCCTGAACCTTTTTGCAGGCATATCTGGTTCCAGAGTTGCATGTCTCTGATCTGAAGCGCGGGGCCTGACCAACCTGCCCACTGTTTTTTGTCTCTATCTCCTTCTCTTTATTGTTGTCTTTCTCTCCCTTACTTTTTCACTCCAAAGCAGCTGAGGCAGATGGATGCTCTGCCTGACTCTAGTTCTGTCAAACCAGTTTGTTTTCTTAATGTAAAATGCCTTTAAATGTTTTTTTTTATATAAGCTAGAACAATCTAAATGAAACTGAATGAATTATGTGTACATGTTGATATATTGCACTCTAATGGCCAAAAATATATTAAAAAAAGACAATGAAAGCTTGAATAATAATTCTCTTTACCCTCTGCAAAGGGGGCATGATGGATATTATACAAGCACACTGTTTTTTACAGATAATACATTTAAAAGTTATATTTGGTTACCGGGGGCTTGCCATGTCCTGGGGGAGATGAAACCACTCTTGTAGCTTAGCCTCCTGCCCAACACCCACCTGTAAATGAGATGAACAGGACAGCTGCAGTCATGTAAAACCGTTTCCATATATACAATTCACCTGCTTATAATAAATTAAAAATATAAAAGATTTCCCATCACCTTCACCAAGTAGGACCCAGGCTCCACAGAGCACGCCCAGTAGTGTCTGCCTTCAGTGACGGCCAAGTCTGCCACCAACAGGTCAGACGACAAGTGACAAGAGGTGAGGGTGCGGTCGGCGGCGTGCAGGAGGGAGAGGCCTGGCACGCTGCGGGCGTAGGTCTGGCCTTTCCCCAGTGCCAAGCGGTCCGCATGCAAACACCAGCGAGAGTCCAAGGAGAAATTCAAGACTGAGAGGAAAGGAAAAGAAAGTGAACCAGAAAGAGGAGGAGAGAAGGAAAAGAAAAAAAGACAGAAAGGACAAGGGGTGAAAAAAGTTTGGTCGGAGTGACGTTACAGCGTGTCTCTTCATAAGGATTTGGAAGGTGAACATTTAATGTAAGGTGAGATTGGTTTCGAGAAGAAAGTGGAAAAAGTGACTTTTACTAACAGAATGAAACATGTTTCAAGAAGTTGTATTTGAGAAAAAATAAGTAGTTGGGGCAGAATGATTATGTGGAAAAATATCAATGTTGTAAAAGTAACAGAATTTTTGAAAGTGCAGAAGGACAGACCTGTAGCAAGAAAGACAGAAGCAGAGATAATGTGACTGGGATGACACTGGAATGCAGAGCAAAAAAGGAAGGCTTTGTGCAGAAACTAAAAAGGTAGGAATGGAGGATATTAAGGGATAGAGAGAAAAGAAAAATCAACATTAGTCAGTCAATTGAAAAATGACAAAAATGGAACAACATCCACCTCAAATGACCTCTTATGCAATTGTTTTTGTCTAAATTTCTAAAGCACATCAACTTATTTTAAGAAATCTAATATGATTTTTAATTTTTCAAATAATAATCCAATGAAAGTACTACGGAAAACAAATAACGATCACCCCTGATCCAAGCTCAAAATACTCCGATGCATCCACTTGCATAGTGAGCGTGTCTTACCAGGTGCAGGTGGCGTGTGGAGGAAAATCTCTTCACTGTACTCTCCAAACCCAGCCTTGTTGCAGCCTCGCACCCTGAGCACGTACACGCTGTCCATCAGCAGACGATCAATCACGGCACTGGTCCCTTTCACTTCGTTCAGTCGCAGCCACGGTGTTGAAGAGTTAGGGGAGCTGATGCCGCCCCACGCTGCCCCAGCTCCTCCAGCTCGGCGCTGGTATTCCACGGAAAAGTGCCATGCTGGGGCCGAGTCCTGAGGGAGACGCCAGCACAGAAACAGCTGGTCGTAAGCCAGTGTCTTCTGAGTGTCGATGACCGGAGCGACGGGAGCTGTAAAGCAGGAAAGGAAAAAAAAAAGTGCAGTTCATGTCACTGATCCTGAAAAACAATAATTTCCCTTTGAAATGTGTCATATTTAAGAAAAAAAGGAAATGAAACCCAACCTTTAATGAACTCCAAACTCTCAATGAGCTCAACTTCCTTCAATGCATCCAAGTGAAAATGTCTGAAGGATGTATCAGCAGCAGGAGAGAAGCACTGCAGATTATCTATGGCCCTAACCAGTCTGCAGGGAGACAGACACAGAAAACATGAGAAGAAACTGAAAGGAAGCAGAAATTAAACTAAAATATGATCAACTATTTCAACATCAACAAAAAGTAAGTAGCACTATTGTACATCCTTTTGTCCTCAGAGTACAGCTGGGCAGCCGTGCGTTACCTGCTGTGTGTTACTCTTGCTGCCTGTACAAAGCAGGGAGCATCAGTCTCTTTGAGCAGCTCGTGAGAGTACGCCAGCAGACCCGCCTGCTCCAGCAGGCCCTGCTTCTCCAACACCTGAGTGGACAGGGCGTCCTCTCTTCTGCTGCGGGATCCCTCCAGGGCTAGAGCTAAGGAGCCCTGGCGCTCAGCAACAGCTGCTCCCAGCTCCCTGATGCTGTGAGTCAGATGCTGCAGAGCCACTGCACTGTTCGCCTGCACAGGACGCCAGAAAGTGAGAAAATCCACAGATAATCAGGGAAAGTTTTGCTGCTGATAAACTCTGACCTGCTTCCTTTTGTCTTTTAACATTTCTGAAAAAACTTTTGAGCTCTTATCACACATAGGTAAAATCAATTTTACACCAGATGCAATCTGGCAGACAGTTTGTTAAATGAATGAATCCTCATCACCCATATGCTAATGTTGTTTTTGTGCAAATATTAGGATATCTAGATCCTACGGATCCCTGGTGTGACAGATGTAGCCAATCTCCTGCAACTGCATATATATGTTTTGAAGTTATTCTAATTTGAATTATTTCTTTTTTTTTTTTACTTGCATCACTTGTTTTTGTCTTTGAGCCCCACAGATCATACTGTTCAAAGTGAAAGACCCTTTTTTTCTGATGTATTCTGACTGGATCAAAACAACATGCAATGCCTCAAAACATTGAAGAGATATTCTCTTCAAGGATCTGCCCTAATATTCATGCAACATGACAACCTTTTATATCATTTATCGAAGAATGGAAACAGTGATTTAGTACTTCTATAACATGTGTGTAATCAGTCGTATATGATTGCATCTGCCTTGTTCATTCCTCTCTGGTTTTTGTAATTCTTTGCGTTGTTGATAAATCTGTAGCAACAATTTATATTCATTTGTGTATATCCTATATTTGATGTATGTCCTGCTTTATTGCTGTTTTATGGTTAAAACTGGTACTATAATCACTTATATTGGGAAAAATAACATTTGTTTTTAAAAAAGACATAAAGAAATGCATGGTGAAAGGAAATAATTTGAAATAGTGTATGTCACATAAACAATAGCATACTAGATTTAGGTAGTTTGGGTTCAGGAGGCTGACACCACCTCCACCACTGAAACCAAACTTAAAACACTTCTGTTTAGTAAAGCCTATAGTTAGTGTAAACTCTAGTGTGTTAGGGTCAGTATTCTTAGCTGCAGCTACAGAACAAGACTAGAGCAGCTTGTCTTAAACAAAGCTTTGTTACAGAAATGCTGCTATAGACCTACGCTGCAGGGGGAAACCAACATGATCCACTGGGCGGTGCCCAACACCCCTCCTTCTCTTTCCTTTCCTCAGATCAACCCTCATTTATTAATTAGAGGTATCTCATAACCATCATTGTTCTCCATTGTTCTTGTAGTTTGTTGTGCTGGTCTGCCCCCTCCTTTTCTCTTCTGTGCATGTTTGCAGACCAGAGCCTCATGAGCTGCATGCTGCCCTGCAGTCCCCCCCTCTGACCTGTCTGTATAGATGTCTGTTGGATGCATGCTGACATCCTGACCCGCCGTATTCCCCCACTCTGGCCACCTCAGTGTCTGCTGTCTCTTTATATAGTCATCCCTATAGTACACCAACTAGCTAACCATTGTGTCTGTGTCTCTCCTTTCTCTGTTTGGTACTCTCTTTCTGTTCTCTCTTTTCCTGCTCTGTTTCTTCAGGCCAGGGTGATCAGACGGAGTCAGACAGACCAAATTTAATTGACAGATGCCTCGGAGTCAGAAGGCGGAGACAGAATGTGTTACTATAAGCCAGGTCCTGGTTAGATTGTTCTGGTTTTCTAAACCTTAACTTGAACTCTACCATTTCTTTCAATAGACATTTCTTAATTACATTATAGACAGGGAAAACAGTTCGCTGAAAAGGATTTATCTTCTTTTAGTCTTCTTCTTCCAACTATTTTATGTGTCAGAGTGCTGGGCAGCTGCATTAAAGGAGCCTCTGTCTGCTGATTCTGGGGACACATTTGGAGGAGTTGGCATTTCCTAACAATTACTGAGAACAACATATTGTGCAAACAAGAGAAATAAGGTTTTTGATGTTAGTAAAAGAGAACTAAAATCTCTTGGAGGGCAGGCATATCTCAATTTGCTCATTCCATACTTTCATTTTAAAATAACAAATAATCATAAAATAATGCTGTTGGACATTAATGCCATAATTATTCACTATATAATTAATTCTGATATGAAGATGGTTATTAAAATGTTTGAGTGTGATAGTACAGGCAGACGACGGCTTCACTGCTAGAAAGTTAAACCAAGTGTATCATGTTATCAAATCACCCGTCGTGTTATGGATTCAAATAGAGCAGATAGAGCAGTTTTTCATTTATTCTTAACTATGTTCAATGACAGAACATTTCTGAGAGTGAACTCAAACAAATGCATAATACAAACCCCATCTTAGTGACCGAGGTCCTGCTTACTATGCAGGTTGCTTAGTTAGAGTGAAACCAAAATAATACAGCATTATTAGACCCTCTTTCAAAACCAGCTGCATGTGGATCAAGATAATACAGAGAGATGGAACTGTATACCTCCATCAGTTTGATAGCGGCTTCCAGTTGAGTGATCTGACTCTGTATGGTCTCCTGATTGGCCAGGATGAAGCTGACTTCCTTGGCAATCTTGTCCTGTAAAACCAAAATGTACAGTTGAGACTGAGTGGCTGGCGACTGATATGAGGATTTCAACACAGCTGAGACCAAATACACTCACCTTGAGGGCCTGGTAGGCCTGTGCTATGGGCAAAACTTTGTGCCCATGGTGGACACGTTGGAGTTTACAAAGTGAGCAAAGCAGCCTCTGGCAGCTACGGCAGTACCACTGCAGTCTCTCCTGCTCGTGCTCTGTGCACGTGAGGACCTAGACAACAGAGACACAATAGACGCCTTAGCAAGGAAGCCACTGCTTAGCACAAACACCTAGATTACAGCAGACAAACCTTAGGCCTGAAGTTGTTGGTGGGTAGAATGTGTTCATGCTGAGCTCGAGGTGTTCCCCAGGGGTGGTAGAGCTTGAAACACTCGTTGCAGAAGTTGGACTTGCAGTCAGCACAGCCCTTAGTGGCCTCCAGAGACTGAGGAGGTTTACAGAAACCACACATGATGGCCACGCTGCCCAGGCTTATTGTGTGTCTGTACCTACAGGACAGACATTAACAGGGGAATTCTTCACTGAAGGAGGACATATATGCACAAAAATAATTAAATAAAGAGTAAATCTAAGAAGGGTAGGACTGAACTCATTTGAGAGTGTCCTGTTTTTGTTTCAATTGTTTGCCATCCAACTCCTTTCACTGCCTGACCTGGATATATCAGCAGCAGATGCCTTACTGGTGCATCATTTACAGTAAAACACGCAGCATCGCACTTTCCTGCAGCCTCGCGAGGGGGCAGCTGCACCCATCCTGTGACACTGCCTATCCTCATAACTCTTTCACATGTTTTTTAAATGCACATACTCTCACTTTGATCTTCTCTATTTCAACTGATTAGTGGAGAGGATTATTAGGAGGATGAGAAAGTGTTACCTCAAACTTGTTCAAATAACTTGGTTAGAAAGAAGAAAGTAAAATGCAATTTTTTACTGATGTAGCCTCACGGTGCTTTGCAGTTTTTTCTGCTTTCTCTGCAAAGTGCTCTTTGGCTTAACCTTTGATCAGGAGTAAAAGGAGAGATTCATTATTGAAACTCCTTCCAGCAAATGATTTGCTGTCTCATTTAGACAGCAGTATTGACTTGACTCTTTACACAGTGCCTTTCTTTTTATTGCTTGATATTTTCTTTTCTCAGGGGCCATGAGTATGTTGTCTCCAATTTCCATCTATAAGTTACTAAGATAAAACACAACATGAGTGATTCCTATGCCTGGTCTGACATTCTGTCTCATACAGCAAATGTGCTATATTTGTCTAATTCTTGTGCACACAAACCTCTCCACAACGCGATCCAGAGTGAGGTTGCGGAAGCAGTCTGTCAGGCCTCTCTCCCCGAGCTCCACCTCCTGCTGACAGGAAGGACAGGGAAACAGCATGGGGGGAGGGGCTGCATCCTTCCGTCTCCGCCCTGGATACGACCCACACACTGAGATGGATACAGGTGTAAAAGAAAAAAAAAAAAGAGTGGAAATTAAGAGTCTTATTTATGAATACAGGTTATTTCACAGTGGAGCACATAGTATTTGTTTACATACACCCACAACTAGAAAGATGCTCACTGTCTTTTCTGGCTCTCTGACTTTTTTTTTGCTTCTATGGCATTTTCTCTACATGTATTTCAAAAAAATCATGAATTGCATACATATCTGTCTAGACATACAGCAGCACACTGATGTGTCTGCTTCAAGGGCAATGATGTCATCCCAAATCATCATCTTTACGTTTTTCACAACAGTATCACTCTTTTGTCACTTGGATGCTGAGGTCAGTGGTTTCTTCTTTCACATTTGAGCAAAGCTTGCCGCTAAAATGCTTGCTAGCTCAAATCAACTGGTCATAACACACACAAAAAACTTTTTCTTGCACCTGCTCCGAGCACCCGCTCCAGTCGGTCAGGCGTTCTGGGTATGGGTCTGCGTGGCTGTCGCGGGGAGCGAGTGTTGGGTGTGGAGGCTGGTGAGATAGGCTCTGGAGGGAGGTCTGGTGGGGGATAACCTCTTTGTACCAACACCTCAGCCGCACAAAGCAAGCACACACTATGCTGACATGGGAGAAGGACAGGCTGCTTCACTATCTCATCACACACTGGGCAAAGTAGCTCTAGTTCCATATTCTTCATGTTGGACTGGAAGAGAGAAAAGAGGGGGAGGACAGGGAAGGTTCAAGAAGAGAACTCAGAGAAGAGTCAGATTAAGTAAAAGCTGAGTCACTAACATATATATAACGAATCAAATCCCCCTTACATTTAGCTTCTCCCATCAACTTTAAAAAAGGAAACGTTCAAAAGTCAGGGGGAAAGAAGAAGATGAACCTGTGTAGGTGGTTTAGTGATATACAGCACATAGGAAAGGCAAATGTGGAAGAAAGATATTTTTCCTGACTTGTAGCTGTTTGGTTGCCAGACTTTCTATAAATACAGATGATTAGATTATTTAATTTGTGAATGATTTTGTACATGATTATGAAATATGCAAGATAAGGAGGTTTTAAACTGAGGCAGAGGATCTTTTTCCCCTTTTGATCCCGCTCACCTTGGTGGTTGTGGTGGCCCAATTGCTGCAACTACAAAGCGCAGCATCCCGTATCTATGGCAACGAGAATCAGCTATGCCTTCTTCTCGTGCCTTCTTACGCTATACAAAATTGGCCTAAATTTGCCCCACACACACACACACACACACATACACGTATACATAAATACATTACACACACATTATATATATATATATATATATATATATATATATATATATATATATATATATATATACACACACACACACACACACCGGTATATGTGTGTGTGTGTGTGTGTGTGTGTGTGTGCATATGTATGTATAGTACAAGGGAGAAAATGCATCATATTCTTTAATTATAGAACCTGTTCAGCCAGACGAATCGAGACGTAATATTTATTTTGTCAAAAGGCGTATATCATGTCTGAAATAAAAATACACATGCATGGATGAAATGGCTAATAAAATCAGCGTCACACTTACACTAATGCGAACCAGCGCGTCCATGACCGAGGTAAAGGTTCGGAAATCCTCTTCTGACATTCTCTGTCGATATAAGGGTCTTTGGGAAATAAAGAGTCCCCTTTTCTGGAGACGGCCAAAGCAGGTTATCGTAGCTTTCTCGGTGAAGCCAAACCAAAACCCAGGCCTCAAACTAGTGGAGCGTCACCACAAAAAATTGCTTTGCTTGGATAGTGCTGGTGCACACACGCCGAATCTGTGTCGTCTGTCTGGAGCCGCGGATCGATGCTTGAGAGGGGTGGCGGTGTTTCAGGGGTCCTGCTCAATGGATCAGCTGTTCCTCGGGGGGTGCTCGTATTTCTTCATTTAACATTAGCCCCTAAACGCGTAAATATCGAAGCTACGTGTCGACATTTTTTGGACTGTTCCTGAGGCACGTTAAACACTGTAGACTATAGTATGCCAAATTGTTTGTTGCGTTTGTGGCCCTGTTTTTATGACGCCACCAGGTGGCAGTGTGGTATTATGTGAAGTTTTTTTCTTTTTTCCCAACCTCTTTATTGATTTTACAAAAAACAAGGCACACACATTCCAGAAGAACATTTACATCAAAGAATACTGAGCGACCAATGAGTAAAACAAAACAAAGAAGATACAGAGCGAAAAAGAAAGAAAAGGAATAAATAATAAAATAAAAAAAAAATAAAAAAACAAAAAAAAACGCAAGTGATCAGTCAGGAATTAAGGTACAAAGATACTTATGAAGATGCTAGGCTTTTTGAATCATGCAAGATTTTAAATATGTTTTGTACTTAATTATTTCGTTTAGATATGCAATAAAGATTGGATTAATTTTCAAAAAGCGACATTTATGAATAAAAGATTTAGCCAATATAATTCAATTATTGATTCCAAAGTCAATTTTTTTGTCATCCACTTGTAAACCAAATTTAATGCTTTCAAATGTAAGAATGGTTTGATCATTATAGGTTATGCAGTTTTGGAAAGCATCCCTAAAAGGTCCTAGTTAGGCTACAAGAGAAAAAAGGATGCTCTAAGGTTTCGATGTCTGCGTTAAAAAAAAGTACAAATATTCAAATCTAAATTAACCTTTTTATGTAAAAAATCATTACATGGATAGACCTCATTCATTATTTTAAAATGAATCTCTTCAGCCTTAGGTGGAAGTGGAAAGGAGAGGTAACTGGTTCTCATCTTAATTAAAAAACTAATAGTATAATGTTGAAACATATGTTTCCTCTTCAAAGGTGAAGAGAAACACACCAAAGTAAAATTAGTTCTCAATTTATTATTGCATTTTTTATCTAAAAAAATACAACCATCTATAACTAAAGAAGGCATTTGTGGACTAGCCACAGAATAAGCCATCATGCCTTTAAGTTGGAGAATCATTGCTTGTGGAACTGCCACAAGTATTATAATGTATTATTATTATTATTATTATTATTGTTATTATTATTATTATTATTATTATTATTATCACCACTGGTATTATGTGAAGTTGTTGCTCGTGCGTGACCGGAACCTTCGAATGTTGGTGGTCATGGTTCCCTCGGTCAGTAATGACAGACGCACGCAGCCCATGGTTGTCGTAGCCATAGCAACCGCTATCGTTGAGTAGCGTTAAACAAACACTTAGCTGTTTTTCTACAACGTTTGTATTTACATAATTTTCTGTGCAGCGTCATGTTTTCTAAAATTAACTAACGTGATTTTTTTAACCGAGGGAGGCTAAGCCACCAGGAAAGGGTTTAACTTTTCGTACCTACCTGCTAAATTAGCAGGAGAGGGGACTGAAAACTGCGATAACTTCCGATACAAATGTAAACAACAGAACTGCCTCAGATTTGCCTCTTGGTTTTATTTCAACTGTTGTTTGTTAGCGGGTCCTCTGACTTGAAATAAACAGCTGAAGCGAAAGCATGTCAGTCTTGAACAGTCTCGTCCCTGCTCGGTTTCTCACCATCATCGCCCACCTGGTCATCGTTATCACCATCTTCTGGTCCAGGGTGAGTAGAAAAACCGCGGTTGATGGTTTGATATTGGATATTATGAATTCAACACCCATAAAACTTGTGATACATACCACTGATTTTGGTCATATTGCTGTTGATTTGTTCATGGTCATCTAGACTATATATCACAAGAGAGTAATTATTATAAAATCATATTATGGGCTGATTTAATGAGGTTTAATGAATTCAACACCCATAAAACAATCGGTGTTATGTATCACAAGTTTTATGGGTGTTGAATTCATTAAACCTCATTAAATCAGCCCATATATATGATTTTTTAATAATTACTGTTTTGTGATATATAGTCTAGATGACCATGAACACATCACAAGCAATATGACCAAAATCAGTGGTATGTATCACAAGTTTTATGGGTGTTGAATTCATAATATCCGATATCCAATATCAAACCAATTCAACCGCAGCAGTAAAAAAATAAGAAAAAAGTGGAGATGTTGTGACTTTATCTGCAACCATCATGAAGTAAGTGAGAGAAGAGATTAGTTAATGCCATACTTTATAAAATGAATTTTCATGTTCACTTTAAACAGTGTGTGCACTTTATATTTTATTGTTCAATTAATTTTTTCAGGGACAGTAGTGTTCATTTCGAATATGAATCATATTAAAAAAAAGAAAGAAATAAGACAATCGTCTTAACATGAGACATAACAGAGTACATATTCAAAAGGGATTGAGAAGAAGTACAACTTATAAACTCCACCCCCGCTCCTTAAATATGTCTAGCTAATATATGCAATGTGTGCAAACATAACATTATGCAAACATAATATTGTCTATACACAATAATTACACACACACACACACACACACACACACACACACACACACACACACACACACACACACACACACACACTAGTACCTACATACATGTATACATAGGGACACATACTGCATATAGGACAAAAGGAAAAAAATAAACAAACAAAAAACAACAACAAACAAAAATAAAAACATGAACAATAAAAACATTGTAACAACTACTGACCACTGTAAGAAAATAAGGATAAAGATAAATAAATAAAAAATAAACACTGTATTATTGCACCCAAACATCTTGCTCATCCCTGTACCTCTGAAAAATATCTTTGTATTTTATTTTAAACTGTTTAATATTTGGACATTGCTTTAATTCCATTGAAAACTTGTTCCATAGCCTCACCCCGCTGACTGAAACACAAAAACCTTTCCTGTTTGTGCGTATTAATGTGACATTAAAATTACTTAAATATTTTATTAATTCATTTATTAATTTATATAGTTGTTATTACAAGACATAAGAGGATAGACAAATGTTTATAACATTAAGTAATGTAACTGGATTAATTACAGCTTATAGAAACAAGGTTTGGCAGGTACATTGTTGATATGTCTTGTATATTTATATTAGATTAGATTGACTGAGTGAGAGTGAGTGTGTGATTGTTTGCACATCTTTGCTCCACATTGCCCAGATAACTAGACTATAGTAGTGAATAAAGTGACATTTCTGAGGAGTCGACTTGAACAGCAGTTGGTCAACTTGACTTAAGAGTCATGTTTCCTAAAAAGTCGACTTTTCAAGAGCTCTGCCACAAACCTGTTGTTTTTTGTTTGTTTGTATACTTTTTGTAGTTGTCTGATGCATTTTCCAGTTAAACAAAAATACATTTCAACCTACACAGGAACGTTTTTTTTTTGTTTTTTTTTTAACTTATTGGATAAATACTGCAAAATCATCATAGTTGTTTATGGCTTAAACTGGACAAATTAAACTACAATCTGAAAGGCAAGTCACTAAGTCACTAAGGCTTTCCGACATATGCAGGAATAATGTGTATACTTACAGTACATTCAACCACTGGATATTATCCACAACTGTTATATTTGTCTTGAGAAATGTTCATCCTCATTTGCAATGTTTGTTTTTCAGGAAAATAATGTAAAGGCATGTTTACCTTTGGATTTCACACAAGAACAATATGAAGCTGAAGACAAAAAGTAAGTTAATGTTTGATTAACATATTTCAAACATGCTTGCATACACACCCTCAATGTTTGTCTATTTTCCAGGTTGGTTGTGGCGTTGGCAGTTACCCTTGGTCTGTTTGCTATTGAGCTGGCTGGTTTCTTTTCAGGAGTGTCCATGTTCAACTGTAGCCAAGGTCTCCTGTGTATCCTTTTATATTGACACTATAGGCAAGGCAGAGCAAGGCAATTTTTTTTTTATAGCACAATTCAACAACAAGGCCCATCATTGATGATAAAAGGGTCATATTAATTATAGTGATGCTCAGTAGTAAATTAATTTATTTAACTAATGGTGTGTTACATATCCAGTAGCTTTTGGTTTTAAATTATCCACAGAACATGCTGAATAACTGACCATTTGAGACATTTGTAACTCGTTAATGACTCTCTTTTAGCCTTTTTTTCCTATCTTATGAAAAGTTTCACTTCCAAGTGGTGAAGAATCACAAATTTGCTATATTGAATAGTTAATCTTAACCTATGCAATTCTAACTGAGATATTGACTTGGATCTGCAGTGCGGGAAAAAAGCTAAGTAGTTTTATCAGAGTAGCATCTGTAATGCCTAGTGCTTCATAAGCAAAAACTGTGAGGTGGGGGTAAATGTTGGGCCAAAAATTATGAAAGTTGCAACATTAGCATCAAATGAGACATCTCTTCAGTGAAAAGAAACTAAAAACAATATCATATATATAAAGAAATAGAAACAGAAAGTTGAGTAATATTTAAAAGTTATAATTCCATGACTACAATTTTATTTGATGCTTTGCCAACAATAGCAACAGGAGTCCATGCCAGTGCTTGTGTGGCTCTTCTGTTCTTTCTATTTGAGCAATGGGAGTGTGACATCTACTGGTGGATCTTTGGCACCTGCAGGTTAGTGCACATATGCTTGAAACCGTGAGCATGTATTTTTCCGGAGGAGTTTTTCCCTTGACATATTTCTCTCAGCATTGGCTGTCCACTGCTGCGCATCTGTGTCGTTGTCTTTCTTTGTGTTTGAGAAGTGGGAATGCTGGAATTACTGGGTGATTTTTGCCACCTGCAGGTTTGTGTGTCCGTGGGCTGTTTTAAAAAATGTATTTACAGACAGAAGATGGGCTCTATAAACATTGTATATGAGTTTTAATGTTTGTAAGTATTGTTCTTTTGTCCCTGTGTTTTTTATATTTCTCTCTCTCCTTTCCTTGCCCTTTAGTGTCCTACCAGCCTTCGTGGAGGTTTTTCTATTTATAGCAGTTTTTGGACTGAAGAAGAAGCCATTATGAAAGAGAGTTCCAACACAACATGATCCAAATAAGTGTGGACAAGAAGATCTGTCATGTAACTTATACAATAGCCACAGAATTTGTAGGCCATCAATGATGTACAGTATGATGACAGGGATTATTAGCGCTCATGTTGACTCACTATATCAACAAAATATCAGTCTGTTGTTTGGGTTTTTTTCTAATGTATGTTTTTTTATATATTTTTTGAATAAATAAAATATTAAGACAAAGAATTTCATGAATGTTATTCATTTTAAACACATTGAAGTATTTAGTTTTCAGTAGAAGTGTGTCTAGAATGACCATTGTATCTTCATGTAGTTGTAGATAGAAGTCAAATGAGGAATTCGTCAATCTGTATCCTAGACAGAGAATCTAGATTACTCAATCAAAATGCGTACATACGATATGCTTTTGCCATACTCTTTTTGGGGTGCATGTAAAGATATGTTTACTTTCACCATGTTTTTTTTAAAACCAGAACCAAGAATCCATCATGTATTTGACCTTCAAGAACACTAATATTAGTTTAGTAGTAATAGTGCACACAATAAACAGGCTGACAATATGGAAGGCTAATATTTTGCTTATAATGCAAGCAATACATAATTATATGTATACTTTCTCTAAATGTAAGGTTTACAATTTTGCAAGTTTTTTTCCCCCTTTCCTTTGCTTCACATAAAATAGTTTTTACTTGTTGTAGACCACAAGCCTAAACCTTTTAGCATATGTTATGAAAAATGTGGAAAATTATGCTTTTTCAGGGTTATCGTTGGGATATTGGCATTATTCCAATTTTTTTCACGTCTACCTTTGGTCATACATGGAGTTTGTCATAAATTAAATAATTAAAAACTGCTTTCACACCCTGAGGAAGGCTGTGGCCGAAACGCGTGGGCTGTAACCCATTTTTTAAATCTTTTCTACATGAAATTGCCAATTTAAATAAAGGCTTTTTATATTTGCAGAAGAGTCCCTTGGATTTTTCTTCTTTTTTGACTGCTTTCAGAAAACTCAGGAAAAAACATTTGGGAATACCTTGCATCCCCTGTTACTGGACATAGATACAATTCAGACATGTTTTGTACTAAAGTAAGCCAAAATTCAAAGACTTTTTTTTATCCCATCCGTTTAACGGAAAAGTGGAAAATTAACCGATTTGTGGCTTAAATGCTGTACCCAGCCTTTCAAAATCTAACTGTGTCGACCTGTGATTGTAAACAGCAGACATGAGAGGAGCTCCAAGGCTCCGCCCACCGGTCCGTCCTCACATCTGTTCCGGGTCACGACAACACTTCACTTTTGTTCCGAGAGCAGGTTCAGTCATTTGTTTCTGCAACATTAAATCTACTAATTTGCGTTTCCCCCTAAGGAATTCATATTCAACAACTAGTGATGGGTATGTTGTCGATGATATTTTCAGCTCAATCAATCTATAAGCACGTTTGTTAACGCATTTGTTAGATGTTAGACTGTGGTTCTCTCAGGCGAGACAACTTCTTCAGTCGAACTATGCTAACGTTAAGTCATAACAATAATAATAATAATACAACAAGCATGCCTTACCCACTGCGGTTTTGATGGAATACAAATTGTATTTATGTGCAATTTCGCTGCCCATATTTGTGTTAAAAAGTGAAAGATAGCTGCTCTTAGCGCTGGTTGTTCAGCTTGAAGCTAATGCTACGTCGGACACGTTTATGTGCGAACACTGACGTGGCCAAATGTTAGCTGGTGAATAAAAATAAAGAACAAGATTTGAAATCATTCGTATTTCAGAGATGGCGATATTACATTGAAATATTAAAACTACGACAAAACGCTGTTTAGGGATGTTTTCATACTCTTAAATGTGTTTATATTTGCACGTAGCGTGTCTATGTAAAATTATTTCATTACGTTTTGATCTATTTTCAGTTTTATTACAGCTCTGTGTCGTTCTGACTTTTCCTAAAATGTGTCTCTGTCCCTCGCAGCTGTTAATACAGGCACTTCTCTGGTGCTCTCCAGTCTGCTGTCCGTGCTGGTTTTTGCCGGAATGCAGATGTTTAGTAAACAGCTGGGATCGACTGAGTGGCTCACCATCCTGGGAGGTTTCCTGGGCTCAGTCCTCTTCATCTGCTCCCTCACAGTATCCTTTCAATGAAATCAGAGACTTGAGCGTTAATTATTTAGAGATGTTGTGACTTTATCTGCAACCATCATGAAATAAGTGAGGGAAGAAATTAGTTAATGCCATACTTTATTAAAATAATTTTCATGTTCACTTTAAACAGTATTTGCACTTTATATTTTATTGTTCAATTAATTAATTAATTAATTGATTCATTTATTTAATTGTTATTACAAGACATAAGAGGATAGACAAATGTTTATAACATTAAGTAATGGAACTGGATTATTACTAATTATAGAAACAAGGTTTGGCAGGTACATTGAAATGAATGGAATTAGAGACTTGAGCGTTAATTATTTAGATGCACTCGTCTTGAATACATATTTCTTAGTGGATCTCTCATCTTGTGTTTTATTTACCAAATAATCAATTTATCTAACTTTCACATAACCTTGTTTCTGTGACTACAATATTTTAATTTCATATGGGCATATACAAGTGTGACGTGTTTTACCTTAATCACATTTCCAGGCCTTCAATAATCTTGAAAATTTGGTATTCGGGAAGGGATTCCAAGCCAAAATATTCCCAGAGAGTAAGTGATGAGAGCATTGAAATTGGACTTGTAATCAGGCCATGTGACATGTCTATTTTTCTTTTCCATGATGTTTAGATTAATATTTCTGATTTAAAAAAAATAAATAAATAAAAATAAAAAAAATCATCAAGTGTAAACTCACTCTGAATCGCCAGCATTATCTTGTAGTATACAGTCATTCAGTAAGCGTGTGCAGGCAGGTTTGAACGCGCGTAAAAAGTGTACGGGTTGCACTCTGGTAAGAGCATCAACAAGAATGAAAGGAATGACGTACAAGATGATGGTGAAACTCACAATGCTGTATTGTTCAGACAACGTGGCACTGAGGAAAAGACAGGAGGCAGATTTGGAAGTATGTTGAGGTTCTCTTTGGGAGTGTGAGGTGGTAAGGATCAGGAATGAATACATCAGAGCGACAGCGCATGTTAGATATTTTGGAGAGAGTCAGAGAGGCCAGACTGAGAAGGTTTGGATGTGTACAAAGAAGGGATTGTGAATATTTCAGTAGAAGGGTGGTCAGGTTAGAAACTGCCTGGAGGGAGTCCTTGAGGAAGACCAAAGAGGAGATTTATGGAAGTAGTGAAAGAGGACATGAAGTTAGCGTGAGGGAAGAGGATTCTGAGGGTTAGATTGACACAGTTGATTTGTTGCAGTGACCCCTGAAGGGAACAGCCAAAACAAAAAGGAGAACAAGAAGAAGACAAGTTACTCAATAATTGAATTTGCTGTCTTATTAGGATAATGTATATTTTAACAGTTTGCATTTCATTCAGCCTGTGTTCCTCATTTATGTTTTTAATTCTGTCAACTTCCAGTTCTGGTGTGTTTGTGCCTGTCTCTGTTCGCTTCTGGCCTGGTGCACCGTGTCTGTGTCACCACATGGTAAGTCTCTACCCGATACAAAACTCTGCTTCAGGCTCATGATTTTACTGTTATTTATGTTAAATATTTGCTTTATTTTTCTCTCTCCAGTCTGATATTCTCGCTCTTTGCCTTGTACTACATCAACAAAATATCTGCTGCCCTCTACCAAGCAGCTGTCCCTGTGGTTGCACCAGCCAAGACTACCAGCAAGGGAAAAAGGAAGAACTGATCAACCTGGGCCATAACTGCATTCATTTAATCAGTCAACCGGCTGCTGATGGTCGCTATACAAACAATTGTAACATTTATTGGCAAACGGCTTCAAACATTTATGAGCCAAGTTTGATTCAAGCTACTTTTTAAGCAACTGATTTTGCAAAGATAACGTGATAATCAGTCACTTACAGTGACAGATTGTTGTTTTGATACTGTAATCTATCAACTTGAGTCATAAAGAAGTGCCCCTGATATGCATAAGGATTATAATAAATATCTAAATGGCTCTACATTCCATTTCCCTCCCTTTTTTTCAGCACTGGTAGTTGCATAGACATTCATCCACCCTGTCATGTTGTATGTATGTCCGTCAGTACATCAAATTGTTTTTTGTTTTGTTTTTTTCATGAATTTTGTAATTAAACTCTGAAGAACTTTGAAGGTCTTGTTCTTTTGTGAAACCTGGTTCAATAAGGAAAGTGTTACTTACCAGAATTGCTGTTTTATTTGTTTATTTTAAATAAACTGGAAATATGTGGGGTGAAGAGGATTTTGACTTCTAAGACCCCATTTGGGGAGTGGAGATACTGGTGCATGAACAAACGACAAGAGTGAGCGTATGAGTTGGAGGACTTGTTGGGAGACACATATTAGTGTCAGCAGCAACAGGGCGTTCCTGACACAAGCAGTGAGCAAATATACAGTACAGAGTGGAGGGCAAACACATTTGATATAAGACTGGATATGAGGAAGCCACCAGAATAGCTTAACTTACAAATCTAAAACACCATAATTGCTTTTACACAGCACGTCCAACTTGTATACCATTTGAGTTATACTTAATAAACATTTAACAACTGTATACATGTATTCCTGGCAATGTTCAGGTGTTAGATGTTTTTTCCTTATATATATATATATATATAAATAAATGTATGAACACACATGTACAAGTTTATCCTACATGTCAGTCCGTGTTAAAACTTTAGGGTGTGTCATATTTGAAAAACGTTATCTGCTGCAGTTATTTTATGTGTGGGGGAGCATGGCCAGGAATGGTGGATTTTTTTCCATTATTTCTCCCTCCCTCACTTATACCCTTCCCTTTTCCGCCCCATTGTGCTGGGCGTTTCCTGGATGACTGAATATAAATCCCTGAATAAACAGCAGTGAGCCCTGGCACTCTTCCTCGAAGCTTCAAGTTTCTCCTTCATCTTGACTTGGTAAGGTTATTTCTTAAACACTTATATTTCTTTCTCCATTCTTATTTGTTGTCATTTGTAGATACTTTATGTAGAAACTTTTTCCCCTCTTGCAGAAGCAACTTGTCCTCTTTAACCTCTCAAATTCTTTCTTGGCTTCGATATTTGTGATTTTTTTTTTAATATAACAAGTAACGTTATAAGAAAGGTAGAGAGAGAAGCACTGAGTTAAAGATTCCCTTATATGTGCTCAAAATGATGTGTGCCGGAAAGAATGTGCTTTGAGTGCCAGTAAAACCAACACCCACATCCTCACTTTGTGCATGTGTTGATTTAGGAGGATACCGGAGGAGGATTTGTATTTTTGAAGTTGTAAGCCTTGATTAAGTGATGAAACGGTTGCTTATCTGTACATGTGTTAACATACATACTCCGATGTAAGAGGTCAGGTAAGTGAGGAAAGAAAAGAGAATATAAAAAAATAATTTCTAGCCTCATCGTTCTTGCTTTCAGCCTCCCATTTGCAGCCATGACAGAGTTGGAAAGATCCATGGAGTCCCTGATAATGGTGTTCCACCGCTATGCCAAAGAAGGCGGAGACAAAAAGACCTTAAACAAGAAGGAAATGAAAAAGCTGATAGAGGCTGAGTTGCCCAACTTTCTGAAAGTAAGAAACTGTTTCTCTAATGTCAGTTCTGTGCTCTTTCTTCTATGTAACTTCTCAGCTCTTGATTTCACTTTGCACCACAAACTTGTCCTCTGTCCACTTAATTTCAGACCCAGAAAGACCCTCACACTTTGGACCGCATCATGAAAGACCTGGACCAAAACAGGGATGATGAGTTGGATTTTGAAGAGTTTGTACCGTTCGTTGCCGGCCTCTCAATTGCGTGTGAAAAGCACTTTGCTTTGCACCAAGATAAAAAGGGCAAGAAGTGAAAAGCCAACATAAGAGGGAGTGGTAAAGATTGTTTTTATTTGTATGAAATATATAAAACACAGTTTTGTGTGAGATTCAAATAATAAAAAAACAACATGTGATGAAATTAAATGTTTCCTTGATTATTCTTGAATTAAGTATAGTTTTAAACTTTGTGTAACAAATGGTTTCTTGAATTTATGCAACCTCTTTAGAGAACTTCAGACACTGCCAGAGAATGCCTCTGAAAGTATTTGGAGTTTGTGATAAGTTCACATCTGATATACATATTTTCACAAATAAATCCTGGTTGAATTTTCAGCTGATGCAGCTGTTTTTCAACTTCAGGTATGTTGTTCTGGACAGGAATGTGGGAGTACCAGATGTGAATACTCCAAAATCTTAACTTGTGCCAGAATGCCATGTGCTATAAGAGACTGGGCCAAATAAATGTGATGTATTTATTTGGCCCAGTCTCTAAAGGCTTAATAATTCATGATTTGAGAAGATGATAATATATTTTTTTTTTTTGCAGATATGTTTTGGTACAAAACTTATTGACTTCGCACATATTCTGCTATCATCTCAAACATTTGGCTCTGGGTTCAGTCCAACTACTGATCACCATGGAAACCCACAGAGGAAGAAAGTGCTGTCTGTAAAGCAGCAAGCGTGTGTACTAAAACATAATCTGACCAATAATCAATCAAGAGAAACATTTATGGAAACTTGTATATCCTTTCTCTTGGTCATAACCAATCTGTTTATATGTTTGAAATGTTTAAAGGTAAAATGTGTTTATTGCACCACAGCTTTTTCGATGCAATATAAAACAAACAAAATAAAACAAAAGCTAACATTTTCACAAAATTATAAAATGTTGTGTTGAAAATAATGATCTTTGTGGCATCAGGGTAAGTTTTTGCGGTATAACCATCTTTGGAGTTGGGTGAGTGACATGAGGAAGGCAGATGGTAAATTTAAGCAGGAAGTGGTCTGAGAGGTTGCAGTGGTGTTACATTTTCCATCTCCCTTCTTCATGTCACTCACCCGACTCTAAAGATGGTTTCCTATGTTTCAGATGGTTTTCTCTCTCCCCTCCATAGCTGTCTGATGAGGTCTGCTCTACCCTCCCTTCCCACTCCGATGTTTCCACACTATCTGTTAATGAGGCTACAGAAACACTCTACTCCTCACTCGCCTCCTCTCTGGATGAACTCTGTCCTTTGGTGTCCAAACAAGCTGGACAGAAACCTCCCAGTACGTGACTCATAGCGGTTCTAAGGGATCGCAGAGTTAAACTCAAGGCATTAGCAGGAAAGTGGCGCAAATCCAAAGAGTACTGATAAAAACTTTCATTTTTTCACATCCAGCTTAGAGGCTGCCAAGGTAACCTCTTACCAGAACAAAATCCAAAATGCTCCCAATAACCAACAACTGTTCATGGCGTTTAACTCCACCGCCTGCTCAACCACCCACTGGGTTGACTGCAGAAAAGTTTGCCTCCTACATTACTGAAAAGGTTGCTACTATCAGTAACCAATTCTCTGAGCCTGACCATCCAATCGGCTTCTGGGTCCTCTCTCTCTAGTCTATAAAATTCTAGTGGGCTCAAAACCAACGACCTGTCCTCTTTATCCTGTTCCTACCGACATCCTGCAGAGCATTTTACCTACCGTCAAAACTGCAATAACCCACATTGTTAACTCCTCTCTTAAATCTGGTGTCTTTCTCTCTGCCTTCAAGCAAGCTCGAGTCACCCAACTGCTGGAAAAACCCACACTCAACCCTGCCCAGGTTGAAAAACAACCGGCCGGTCTCACTGCATCCGTTCACGTCCAAACGTCTATAGCAAGCTGTCTTCAGTCAGGTCTCACAGTTTCTTCAAAGCAACTGCCTATGTGATCCACATCAGGCAGGGCCAATCAACTGAAACTGCTCTTCTGTCTGTTACTGAGTCACTACGGGTTGCCAGATCTGCTGGTCTATCCTCAGTCCTCATACTGCTTGACCTGTCCGTCGCCTTTGACACGGTCAACCACCACATGCCTCCCTGCGTGCTCAGTTAAACCTCTACAGATGATCCATAATGCAGCAGCACGTCTGGTCTTCAACCAACCCAAGAGCACTTATGTCACTCTGCTGCTAATCTCTCTGCACTGGCTTCCAGTTGCAGCACGCATCAATTTCAAAGCTCTTCCTTTGGCTACAAAAACAATTACCCATATGGCTCATGCTTACCTTCACTCCTTCATCCAGAGCTACACTCCCTCCTGACAGCTCCGCTCAGCCAGTGAAAGACGCCTGGTGCTTCCACCACAACATAGCGTGAAATCCATAGCCAGACTCTTCTCCTCCATTGTTCCCCGATGGTGGAACGACCTACCTAGGAACATTTCTGCATCTAGATCAGGATGAGTTAGAACATTTGTCCAGCTCTTTGCATGACTCAGCATTGAGAAAGCTACATGCAATTATGACAGGATGATCGTATGATGATGTCTTTTAAGATGTAGTTTTCTTGTATAAAGGGGCTGTTGAGTTGGGTGGGAAGGGAAATGAAACTTGTGTTTTCTTGTTTGGAAAAAGATAAAATAAAATGAAGTAAAAATGGTGCAGGCGTATGGTAAAAGTCAGAGTGATCAGAATGATGAACAAATGCAGATTTACTCCGGAGCCAACCATTGATATACCACTTCAATTTATAGACTGTAATTTGTAAACCTTAAAGTTGTTTCATTCTTTTTGTTTTGCATGGGGTGTTCCCTCAAAGTGCGCTGATTTTGTTTGCAACAAGGTCAATTAAATAACCCAACTTAATTTAACCAGTAAGAAAGTTCACTTTTAAGGCTTTCCAGCAGAACTTGTTGCTGGTATATTTTAAGATTAGAAACCGCACACACTGCATGCTTTTCACATATACCTGAAACTACATTTTGACTGACACTCATCTAGGCTGTTGCGTGTCAGATGTCATGGCTTGGCACTTGCATAGGTCTGCAAGTCTGTGTGTAATAAAAGATAAAACTATCCAGATGTTTTCATTCTGGCATTTTTACTTTTATCCAGCTACCCAGTGGTTAACACTGTTGCCCCGCAGCAAGAAGGCTCTTGGTTCAACTCCTGGAACCCAGCAGGAGTCTTTCTGTTTGCATGTTATCTTCATGCTTGTGTGGGTTTTCTCACCTTCCTCCCACAGTCAAAAAACAAGTATGTTAGGTTGAGTGATTCTAAACTGCCTGTTTGTATGAAGACATACCGCTGTGACCCTGCAGAAGATTAAGTGGATATAGAAAATGGATGGATACAGTGAATGTGTGTGTTTATGTATGTATATATATATATATATATATATATATATATATATATATATATATATATATATGTGTATATATATATATATATATATATATATATATATATATATATCCACACAAAAGAAACACATTCTGTATTTCAGAGCACTACAACACAACATGTTTACTATTTGTTTATATTTTGACCATAAGATGGTGCTACAAGGTTAGTAGAAAAGATGGCAATCTGCATGTGTAATAGACCCAGTAGATGGCATGCTGACCAAAAGGTGTAGTCTTATATTCTGTTTCTCAACAATTATTATTTAACTTGTGTAGCAGCTTCTCAGTTAGATGTCCATCAGTAACACAATCTGCTCTTTCATCAGAGTATTGAGGTTATGTTCCAGACACAATTCAAAGGCATAGTCTACTAAAGAAATGTGTACAGTACGAGTGCATTTGAGAATGTAAATGACTGATTTTACCAGTTTTCAATGACATACATTCATGACTGTATATAATTTGAAATTTGGATTAGAAGTACCTATTTTATCAATAAGAGAAAACTCCAAATCACCTTGAATCAAAATGGCAGCAATAAAAGCTGCCAGTAACATGCATGAGTTCACCCTCAGCATCTGTACTTGTGCCGTTTCATTCAATCTCCTGCAAATATGGAAATGCAAAATGCATTTGATGTTTCCAGATCTTTAAAGAGAAACTGGCATCTCTGTAGAACTTTGATATGAATAATTGGCTGAAAAATCTGTCCCCTCTCACCTGCTTTAATCCCATGTTGTATGGGTTCTCTACTTTATTTATCACTTCCATTTTCTGTGGTGTCAAATTTTCCTCATTTCTAAATCTTGATGTCTTTAGTGTGGCCCAATGATCTTCCTCGCTGATATTTCTGTGGAGCCTATTAGCATTATCCCTTTTTTAATTTATTTTCTAATTTCATTTTTGTGCGCTTACATTCTCAGCCCCAATCTGTCTTCATATAAATCTCCTTTACTCAAGCACCTTCTTTTCGCAATGCCTGAAGAATCTCTTTCAAGGTCTTCGGCACCTTTAAACTCTGCATCTTTACCCCGGGAAGTCTTCTCCTCTCCCCTTCCTTTGTTCGAAGTGGAGCTCCACGGTGATGTTCTGCCATTTGCAGAAACTCTTGGTCCTGGACAAAATTGGATGCTCCATCAAGACAATGGAAAAATGTAATTTTGACATTTTGTTGAAAGAAGTGGTCAAGAACAGTTTAAAAACAATGTAAACATACTGGAGAAAACCAAACAGAGCTCAATTTTGTCAGGAAAGGAAGCTTTGTTTGAAGATCTCATCTATGTCGGATGTTTATCTAATCTTAATCTTAAATCTTGATTTTACTTCCAACAAAATCTGAGGAGATTAGAATACCAGTGCTGAAAGTGACGGCAGAGAAACGTGTTAACTTCAAAGACATAACAGTCATCACGGAACAAGAAAGGCCCATTTTTCCAGGAGAGAAAAGCATGTGATAAATTGTACTGATTGGTGATCACAAATAAGGGCTTTGGCACCAACCATGGACTAATTTTTACATTTTAGTTGGAATAAAATTTAAGCATTTTAATGTTAATTAATTTTATTCACATCTAAACCCCCAATCTAAACTTGACTCAGAGATGTCATTGTTAAAACGACCCATTGTGTTCCCTCACGTGTTTTTGGCAAAACCTAGTATTCATTTGATATTAAATTCTTCATTTTATTTTATTTTATGTTATACATGCTGCTCAGATACTTGACAGAATAACTAAAATAAACAGACACCCACATGTGTTCAATACCAGTGGATTGGCGATGCAGCAGATTAAAATGCCTCATGGTGTTGCACTGTAATTGCATTTTCAGTTTTGTTCAGGATATCTGTTGTGCTGCTTTATACGAATACAAACTATATGTATATATATATACTGTATATATATATATATATATATATATATATATATATATATATATATATATATATATATATATATATATATATATATATATATATATATATAGGGCTTAAAGAGTTAAAATATAGAATCAAATACCAACATTTTGAAAAAAATTATAATTTTTGAAATGCTGCCTTTATTTCCACTTTAGTACCACTTTCATATTAGGAAAGTGAGTGGTGTGTGACACTCAGATAATACAGACAGCATGTTATTAGGTTATTTTCGGCAACATCGTAAAAGGAGCACACATTTCAAACTAATCTTACAGTAAGCAAACATATTTTTCTAAACCTAAACAAATGGTTTTAATGTCACACTAATTAAACGGTGGATGTATGAACATAATCAACAGAGAGCAAGAACAAATACAGAGTATTTATAAAATAAAGTTGAAAAAGTACTGCCCTTAACAGGAAGAAGAGTCTTTTAAGCCTCTTAAAAATAAATAAACCATCACCGAAGATGCAGTGACAAGAGATTTCAACACAAAAAATAGCAAAAACTGTTCTAGTCTGGTATAGCAAATTATGCAACAAGATAAGGGTTTGTAAAATCCCAAAGGTTGAGAGTCAGGGTACTGTCTACTCCCACCCCTGCCCTGAATCCCTTCATGTTTCCTGCACTGAACAGTGGTGGCTTGTTTAACATGCCTGTGCTGTGCTAGATGGAAAACTGCCTGGGGATGGGAGGCGTGGTCTTCATGTCTAAACTTAAGTTTCAGGACTTTATTTGTAATTATCAACAGATTTGCTGCTGGTGTTTTATTTAAGTATTACAAGCCCGGTCAGTGATGTGCGTTCTCTGTGTAGTCAACCACGGGTACGGATTTAAAATGGTGCTGTTGTGTGATGCAATAAAACTGAAGCCAGTTTGCACTCACATAATGAGTCAGACCGGTTTGTTAAGGCCATAAAAGGGCAGGATATGTCTGCGACCCGACTGTTCTTCCCAGTTCTGTGCATGCGCCAAAATACTCCACATTCCCTTAATATAGTTCAAAAACATTTACCTCAGCCTTCCTCACTAACTAAATGAAACATAGCCCACTACTTCTCAACTCATTCAGATCTGTTACAGCATGCACGTGTTTGCCGCGTACTTTCATACTTAATGCGTTGCATAATCGACATCAGTGTTTTTCCCCTCCCAAAAGAAATCATGGGGTGGAGTCTCCAGCAGCGGTGCAGCCAGCACGCCCTCTCCTGCAGTGAAACTGTAATCCATACGCAGCCCAACAGCTTGTCGATAAACAAATGGTTTTTTGTAATTGATACCATTGATACTGTGTTTCTATTCACTTTCGCTCCCCTGCAAGGGAACCTGATCGTATGCAATAAGTGAAAGTAATATGTCCTGAGTCAAAAGAGTTAACTGACCCTCAGAGATGAAAATAAATTGCTGCCTTGGAACAGCAGAGTGGAAAATCGAGAGGAAGTCAAGCAGGATGAAATGAACTCCATGCATCAGAATCAAACATATTAAAGTCTGATGTTAAAGAACAGCAAAATAAACCATTCCCTTTATTTAAGATAAGATAAGATAAGATTATCCTTTATTTCTCCCTCAATGGGGAAATACACTTTGTGCAGCAGCAGTATGCTCAACACACATCAAGGAAGGGTAAAAAAAAAGTTAAAAAAAAAAAAAAAAGTAGTGCAGTACAGGAAGTATTTTGGCTGTAATCCTCGACGATGCACGGACAGAAACATGTCACTGCATGTGGTAGCAACATTTCTCAGAGTGCAGCAACCACAAAACTAAAAGCAACATTGCTTCTGTAAGACTTTAGTAAAGTTTTAACTTAAATTTGAACATGCTTATAGGGGACAACTCACAAACGGGCATATTCTGGATTGACATAAAATCTAATCATAGTAAGTTTTTATTACAGTAACTCATGGCAACACTAGTCTGAGCTGCGTCACAATGGAAAAAAGAAACATTTCCTTGCTTTTAACATTCTACCCCATCTGTGACTAAAATTTAAATGAACCACAACTATGTCAGAGTATAAGAAAGTAATGTACAACAAGTTGGACTACTGTATTTTGTATACAAACACAGATACTGTCATGTTTGGAGAGCACTGAGCTGCACAGCTGGGAGACGGGACCTGTGAAGTCACGATGGGTGGAGTATGGCACATTTTGAGCGCATGAATCACCTTTGATGAGTGTGTGTGGGTCTGAGTGTCAAACACAGTGTGCCCCACTGTTTAAAAGAACGCCACCCCTTCAGTCCAACTGCAGTCTCAGCTGGGACCAAGTTGGTGACTCATACGTGATCTCTCTTCACTCGGATAACGTGAACCCTCAGGTGAGTTACATGGACGGGAAGAAAGTATGTTTTGTGGGGAAAAAAGAAAAAGAAAATCGTTGCATGTAAAGTAGAAACAAAACTGCAAGAAAGCTTGAATTATGTAGTGGAGGTGAAGACAAAACAAAAAACAAAACTAATGTAATTACGTGACTTTCATGTGTAAACACTAAACTTATATATATAACATTGAACTACAGCTTTAACCCCAGTGATTGTAAAACTATTCATATTGAGTTTCTTTGTATATTTTAAAGCTGTTGGCACTGGTCTCTCTATTAATAACTTTCAATCTTTGGTCATCTTTTTGTCTAGCTACAATCATGGCACGTCTGGATCAGGTAATTACAAATATTGTGGATGTATTCATGGAATATGCAGATGATGGCGGTAAGAAACAGCAGCTGAACAAAGAAGAGCTCAAGACGCTGTTGGAGCAAGAGATCCAAAGCCCTGAGTTAAAGGTAGGAAACTCTAGACTTAATTTACATGTTATCAATATATGTTCATAAAAAAAAATCTCAGCTTTATCCAGCTGGTTACTTGTCTTTGCCGTGTATTTGCGTATGTATGTATGTATGTGATGTGATGTGATGTGATGTGATGTGATGTGATGTGATGTGATGTGATGTGATGTGATGTGATGTGATGTGATGTGATGTGATGTTATACTCTCTCCAGGGTCAAATCAATGCTGAAGATATTGAAGAAGCCATGGAGATGTTGGACAAAAACCATGATGGTGAAGTGAACTTTCGTGAGTTTTGTCGGTGTGTGTGCGTTCTTGCTAAATGCTACTACCACAAGAAAAGCGGCAGGGGTGGCAAGAAAGGCAAGGGCAAAGGCAAAGAAGGTGCCCAAGAAGACTAAAGAAAGTCAGACACTTTTAATCAACAATTAAACATATTATCTATACAGATATAATGTATATATGTTACACAATATTCTCAGCTCATGATAATTGTTTTTTTTCTGTAGAATAGTAATCAAGTACTGTACATTGTGTCTCAAAACAAATAAAACCTGTTAAATGCTGATGTGTTTTTCATCTTTTTTTCTTTATTTGAATCGCTGCACGTCTGGCTGATACATGTAGATGTCCGGTGTCACATGAGAACACACAGGGTCATCTAACATTCAGCAGATTTCACTCATCCTGATCTCCAGTCTGCATTTCACTGTCAATACCTCTTTAGAAATGACTGGTCTACTGTTTCAGTGTTTAATAACTTAAAAATATTAGCTGGAACGAAAATAAAATCTTTATTCTTTCTTTATTTTCATCATATTCAAACTACATTTGTGAATGAATGTATGAATGTTTCATCATTAATGCTAGAATTAAATGTGAACCAAACACTGGACATTGGGGGCGGGCGGGGGTATCTATTACCATGTTTGGCTAGAATCATCCAGAAAGCAAGGCCCAATCTCAATACTCCCCCTACTTTTCTTCACTCGCCCTTCTTTTCTCCACTCGCACTTCTTTTCTTCCCTAACTCCTAAAAAAGAAGGGGGAGATTTTAGGGCACTTGAAATCTAGGGCACTTGGCCCAGGTGCCTGTCCCAATTCTCCCCCTACCCCTCGTTTCCATCCCTAGCCTGATCAGGAAGCCCAGAGCTAAAAGCTGTTTTAACTTCAGCTGTAGCGCTGTTAATATGGCACTTTATTAAGTTTTAATATTTTTTCAGGCATAAAGGTAACCTTAAGATCCGCAAGTTTTGTACTTGTGTGGTTTTACTCACTTGGAAATGCTTTTAAATTGTCTAATAAAACTTGTTACACAACAGTTTTCTCTTCTGGGGTTTCTCAAAGTAAGGTAATGTCTCAAATTATAAACTGTACGAGATCAATAGTAAAATAAGGATAGTGAGAGAATCTGCAGTAAAAAAGGCTTTATTTTCTATATTCAAATACAATTTTTAAAAAGAAAAAAGTAAACATTGCACGCAAAACAAAGAAAGGTGCTGTTATATAAAAAAATTTGCACATAAATATTTACAAAAAAAAAAGTTTGCAGTGTATGTGCTGCTACTGCTGATGAGGTGTCTGGTCCACCATTTTCTCTAAAAGGTTCAGGAACCTGTCCATGTGTTCTTCATTTTTTTGACATCTTCTGTCTTCTTTGGCGGCCTCAGCTTGAAGGAAGTCCTGCATAGAGAGTTTCTTTTTTTGGGGGATCGGGGGGAAAGTGGACCTGATGCCTGAAGCTTCCAGCTTCCTCTTCCAGCTGGTGAGGCAGAGCTTGAGGCCGATGTGCTGGCGTCTTCCAAAGTGTTCTGAGATAAAAAAGATGGATACACATGTTGATTACACACATGACTGGACTATCATACACACCCACAACATCATACCAGGTTCATTATCACTGTATAAATAAAAATTACCTCTGTGCTTTCCTCTGAATTTGTCAGAGAGGAGGCCAACAAACATGGAGGCTGTATTGAAGGTCTGGACCCCAAAACCTCATGCATCTCTTCGTAGAAAGGCCATGAGGCTGCTGTGGCCTCCCCACTGTCTGTCCCGGAGCCGGTTTTAGGGGTTTTGAGGTCCTGCATAAGACAAACACACACACACACACAATTTACAGAAGATTATTAATAAATACTTTACATGGATTTTTTTTTGTTAAGCATCATCTCTTCAGCAGATAATATTACTTACCATAACCATTGCTTCTTATATTTTTTTTTTAAAGTTTTTCCAATTTTTTGCCAATTTGTGCTGTGGTCACCTTTCCCTCCAGTTCCAGCTCTTTGATGAGTTTCCTGTAACAGAAAACAGTGATGAATAGTAGTTATACCATGGTTAAGGACCCCATCACAGATATTCTGCAAGCAGATAGCTAGATCACTCACTCCCACAGTGGTTTAGCAGCATATTTCTTCTTTGTAAAATTCTCCTCGTTGGTAGCCCTAAAGCTTATTACCGTAGGTGTCGGACCTGATCCGGAGTCCCTGGAATGAAATGTGATTACTGCAATGCACAAACGTCCTCGAAAAAAAACAAACAAAAAAAAAAAAACGTTTGAACTATGAAACACGTTTGAACACGTTTGAACCCCCCCCCCCTGCCTTATAGTAATGTGAAATATCCAACACATTTGTAGAAAATATGAGAGTTAACGAGTAGTTAACAGGACACGGCAATGTTATCTACCCGACTCATCATGAACAGCCACATATTATCTTACGTTAACTCAGAATCAGAATCAGCTTTATTGGCCAGGTTCGAACATTGTCCAGCAAGTAATTTGACTCCGGTAATTTCACTCTTTGGTATTAAAAATAAACAATAAACAATGTGGTATTTCTATGTACTGTTCAAACTGTTAAAACATACAAAAGCACTGTGATTTTTTTAATTCCATGGGACATTATACTTACATTTGTGGGTTTTCTTTTCAATATCCTCCTGCTCTTTGCGGGTCGCCATTTGACTCAAAAAAAATGAAAAAATGCTTGCTTGCTCAAAATCGAGATGAGTCTGTAAAGCATGTTTTCCTCGGTCGGCAAGCTTTAAATAGACGCAGCCTACGGCGTCGCTTACGTAACCTACGGCGTCGCTTACGTAACTTAGGGCGTCGCTTACGTAGGTTACGTAACCATATTCCGGCGCGATCTTAGCGAACAACGGACAAAAAAGGGATTATGTACATTCACTGAGTGAATATTATGAAAGTAAAATATTGGTTTGCGCCAAGAAATGTAATCAAAACGCATTTTTATGCAGAAACAAACTCAAAATATTGATTTTATTCCCAAAAAAATAAGAAATGTCCGCCATGTTTTTTTTTTTGATTCAGTCCGCAAATGACGACGAAAAGCATTCTGGGAAATTTTCATACCCCCTCGCTCGCCAAGTCAGCATCTGAATTCCTCGATTTGAAGGGGCTATTCTCAGCCCCTAGCCCTCGTTATGCCCCCTCCCCCTAGGTGAAAAGAGAATTGGGACACCACTACCTTCACGGGAACGTGCAAAAGTTAGGGTTAGTGAAGAAAACGAGGGCGAGGGGGAGTATTGGGACGCAGCCTTGGGCTGATGATGCTTTCTGGATGAAAGATGAAACATTTTTAAGACCAAAAGTCCAGTTGTCTTAACTCAAGCCTTTTGCAAGTTACCAGATAGTCTGACTGGATAGTCTACATCAGTATATTCAGCTATATAAGTCTTCAATAGCACAATTCTTTTGAGGTTTGTGTTTGTGAGAAATCCGGACACTCATAACAGGTTGTGCCGGTTTATCATGTCCATAAACCAGGTGCATTATAATTAGAGACAATTACTTCTACATTTCACAAAATTCCCACGAAATTATCTTCTGGCAGTTTCAGTTGCCTTCCTTTCATTATTTTTCATTTTGTTCTATTCTACTGTCCAAATCAATTTCCACTAATCATCCACATAGTTACAAAGTTGTCTGTAACTCCCGCCTGCCAGGTGGAGGCAGCGTCCTGTGCAACTTTCCACACTGCTTTATTTTAGAAACTATTCATCATTTTTTGGGGGGGGCAGTTAATCGCAGTAGCCTAGTCTTGATTCAGTTTCAGAGACATGAAATGGTTGCTGTTTGTGTCTCTGCTTGTTCTCCTGTTTGTTTGTTTGTTTGTTTTCTATCTTGCAGATTTCAAAGGCTTGTGTGCCCGTTGTGTGTTTCTCATTTACAAGAGGGACCTGTTTTAGGTAGGCAGCAGCAAAACTGTGACAGACTCACAAGGGGGAACCTAAGAGCGAGACAGTGGTGGAGTAAAGAATTAATTTATTGTAGGGAAGGGGAAAAAAGGGGGTCCGGTTAGGGCAGAGGTGGTTGCTGGCACGGGGAATGGCTGGCGGGGGAGGAGAGGAAAATGGAGGGCTGAGTGGAAGGCAGAGGTAGCTTGAAGCTGGAGGGAGAACAGACTGGTTGGTAGCTGGCAGATGAGAATGGTCCTGGGGGAACAGTCAGCAAACGAGCTCAAAAAACAAGAAGATTTCACTAGGATTTCACTTGAATCGGCCTGAAGTGCGCACCACGGAGGTTTGACAACAATCTGGCGAGGAGTGGTGGAAAAGCCAGTGTAGATATACTGCAGTGGAGATGAGTTGATGGATGGCAGGTGTGGAGGAATCCAGGACCTGAGTGTGAGTGGCAGATGACCACACCCACGCCAGCACACAAAACAAAACACAGGGAGAGACACAAGGAAACACAAGGGAGGGGAGAACACAGGGAAACACAGGGGAAGAGGGAGGTACAGCCACCATGGCTGTAACAAAAACACAAAATTACAAACTAACTGAATGTACAACAGGACAAAAACAAATTAGGAACATATTAATAAAAATAAAATTAAGGAAAAAAGGAACTAGTTAAGTACAGTACATGTGCAGATGAGTTGTACAGATGCATTTATATTTTGGGTTACCCCTTTCATATAAATAATGCAAAGAGTGGGTCAACGGAACCTTGCGGCACACCATTATTAGTGTTTAGGACTGTGCACATTGCTTGCGGCCGTAAAAGTAGTTAGAGAATCAGCCAACAGCACGGTCTGACATTCCAATGGTAGACAGTCGCTGACATAAAATACTCTGATCGACTGTATCAAATGGCTTTGACAGATCAATAAAAAGTGCAGTATTTCTTGGCATCCATGGCTTCCACAATATAATTTATCACCTTAATGGCAGCAGTTGCTGTACTATCCTGCTTCCTAAAACATGACCGAAAGGAAGATCAAATATTGTTCAAGCTCATAGTCCTTGACCTGGTCATTTACCAGCCTTTCAAGAACTTTTGATAAAATTGAGAGCTTGGAGATGGGTCTATAATTTACTATTACTGTGATATTAAAGTAAATTAGTTTCATTTGATCCAATATTGATGGCAGATGTTGGGATTTTTTGTTCATCCGTTTCATATTTAATTATTGTTTCATCAATATTTTGTTCTATATTTTAGTTTTTATACTCTTACTTGATCTTTCTTCAGGATTCTTGACTGTTATTAGCAAACAGGTATTTTAGAAATATGATATGACAACCCCAATATGAATTAAAGGCACCTCTCAGATGCAGAATCAAATCAAATCAAATCAAACTTTATTTATAGAGCACTTTTCATACAAATAATGCAATACAAAGTGCTTAACATAAAACAAATAAACATAAAACGTATTAATGCCCCCCTCCCCACACACACACAGACAGACACAAGCACACCACAATTCACCCAAGTTACACACACAGACACACACGCAGACACATGGTGTAGACATGGCGAGAATATTTTGCATAGTTGTGCAACGAAGGTACATTCAGAAAAAATAGAGGGACACATAACACACAAAGCTGAATACATTTAAAAGTGCAGACATAATTAGTGCTGAACTACAAGTATTTTTTTTTAAATTTTGGTGGTGTAGTACGGCAAAGTATTTTGACAGAAACATGTCACTGCATGTGGCAGCAACATTTCTCAGAGTGCAGCAACCACACAACTAAAAGCAACATTGGTTCTGTAAGACTTTAGTAATTTGAACATAGGGGACAACTCACATACGGGCATATTCTGGATTGACATAAAATCTAATCATAGTAAGTTTTTATTAACTCATGGCAACACTAGTCTGAGCTGCGTCTCTGTGGAAAAAAGAAACATTTCCTTGCTTTTAACATTCTACCCCATCTGTGACTAAAATTTAAATGAACCACAAGTATATCAGAGTATAAGAAAGTAATGTAACCAACAAGTTGGACTACTGTATTTTGTATACAAACACAGATACTGTCATGTTTGGAGAGCACTGAGCTGCACAGCTGGGAGACGGGACCTGTGAAGTCACGATGGGTGGAGTAGCCTACGGCACATTTTGAGCACATAAATCACCTTTGATGAGTGTGTGTGGGTCTGAGTGTCAAACACAGTGTGCCCCACTGTTTAAAAGAACGCCACCCCTTCAGTCCAACTGCAGTCTCAGCTGGGACCAAGTTGGTGACTCATACGTGATCTCTCTTCACTCGGATAACGTGAACCCTCAGGTGAGTTACATGGAGGGGAAGAAAGTATGTTTTGTGGGGAAAAAAGAAAATCGTTGCATGTAAAGTAGACATAAAACTGCAAGAAAGCTTGAATTATGTAGTGGAGGTGAAGACAAAACAAAAAACAAAACTAATGTAATTACGGGACTTTCATGTGTAAACACTAAACTTATATATAAAACATTGAACAACAGCTTTAACCCCAGTGATTGTAAAACTATTCATATTGAGTTTCTTTGTATATTTTAAAGCTGTTGGCACTGGTCTCTCTATTAATAACCTCCAATCTTTGGTCATCTTTTTGTCTAGCTACAATCATGGCACGTCTGGATCAGGCAATTGCAAATATTGTGGATGTATTCATGGAATATGCAGATGATGGCGGTAAGAAAAAGAAGCTGAACAAAGACGAGCTCAAGAGGCTGTTTGAGCATGAGATCCAAAGCCCTGAGTTTAAGGTAGGAAACTCTACACTTAATTTACATGTTATCAATATATGTTCATAAAAAAAAGCTTTATCCAGCTGGTTATTTGTCTTTGCGTGTATTTGCGTATGTATGTATGTGATGTGATGTGATATGATACTCTCTCCAGGGTCATATCAATACTGACGATATTGAAGAAGCCATGGAGATGTTGGACAAAAACCATGATGATGAAGTGAACTTTCGTGAGTTTTGTCGGTGTGTGTCCGCTCTTGCTAAAAGTTACTACCACGCGAAAAGCGGCAGGGGTGGCAAGAAAGGCAAGGGCAAAGGCAAAGAAGGCGCCCAAGAAGACTAAAGAAAGTCAGACACTTTTAATCAACAATTAAACATATTATCTATACAGATATAATGTATATATGTTACACAATATTCTCAGCTCATGATAATTGTTTTTTTTCTGTAGAATAGTAATCAAGTACTGTGCATTGTGTCTCAAAACAAATAAAACCTGTAAAATGCTGATGTGTTTTTCATCTTTTTTTCTTTATTTGAATCGCTGCACGTCTGGCTGATACATGTAGATGTCCGGTGTCACATGAGAAGACACAGGGTCATCTAACATTCAGCAGATTTCACTCATCCTGATCTCCAGTCTGCATTTCACTGTCAATACGTCTTTAGAAATGACTGGTCTACTGTTTCAGTGCTTAATAACTTAAAAATATTAGCTGGAATGAAAATAAAATCTTTATTCTTTCTTTATTTTCATCATATTCAACCCACATTTGTGAATGAATGTATGAATGTTTCATCATTAAAGCTAGAATTAAATGTGAACCAAACACTGGACATTGGGGGTGGGCGGGGGTATCTATCACCATGTTTGGCTAGAATCATCCAGAAAGCAAGTGCTGATGATGCTTTCTGGATGAAAGATGAAACATTTTTAAGACCAAAAGTCCAGTTGTCTTAATTCAAGCCTTTTGCAAGTTACCAGATAGTCTGACTGGATAGTCAGTATATTCAGCTATATAAGTCTTCAATAGCACAATTCTTTTGAGGTTTGTGTTTGTGAGAAATCCGGACACTCATAACAGGTTGTGCCGGTTTATCATGTCCATAAACCAGGTGCATTATAATTAGAGACAATTACTTCTACATTTCCAAAATTCCCACCAAATTATCTTCTGGCAGTTTCAGTTGCCTTCCATTCATTATTTTTCATTTTGTTCTATTCTACTGTCCAAGTCAATTTCCACTAATCATCCACATAGTTACAAAGTTGTCTGTAACTCCCGCCTGCCAGGTGGAGGCAGCGTCCTGTGCAACTTTCCACACTGCTTTATTTTAGAAACTATTCATAATTTTGGGGGGGGACAGTTAATCGCAGTAGTTTAGTCTTGATTCAGTTTCAGAGACATGAAATGGTTGCTGTTTGTGTCTCTGCTTGTTCTCGTGTCTGTCTGTTTTGTTTGTGTTTTCTCTCTTGCAGATTTCAAAGGCTTGTGTGCCCGTTGTGTGTTTCACTGTGTCTCTCTCATTTCAGACTAGCAGCAGATGCCCCCCCGAACACCCCCTCACATATGTTTATATTAATTCTAAAAAAAAAAGCATTATAGATTAGATTGTATATTAAATTGCATGTATATGCTTTAGGTTTTACCAAACTTAACTATTAATATATATGCAGACAAAAAAGAAGAAACTATATATCATGCAATAGTTTCTTGATACAACACTTTTTATTAACCTTTATCTATACAGGTAAAATATCATTGAGACCCAGGGTCTCATTTACAAGAGAGACCTGTTTTAGGTAGGCAGCAGCAAAACTGTGACAGACTCACAAGGGGGAACCTAAGAGCGAGACAGTGGTGGAGTAAAGAATTAATTTATTGTAGGGAAGGGGAAAAAAGGGGGTCCGGTTAGGGCAAAGGTGGTTGCTGGCACGGGGAATTGCTGGCAGGGGAGGAGAGGAAAATGGAGGGCTGAGTGGAATGCAGAGGTTGAAGCTGGAGGGAGAACAGACTGGTTGGTAGCTGGCAGATGAGAATGGTCCTGGGGGAACAGTCAGCAAACAAGCTCAAAAAACAAGAAGATTTCACTACGATTTCACTTGAATCGGCCTGAAGTGCGCACCACAGAGGTTTGACAACAATCTGGCGAGGAGTGGTGGAAAAGCCAGTGTAGATATACTGCAGTGGAGATAAGTTGATGGATGGCAGGTGTGGAGGAATCCAGGACCTGAGAGTTAGTGGCAGATGACCACACACACGCCAGCACACAAAACAAAACACAGGGAGAGACACAAGGAAACACAAGGGAGGGGAGAACACAGGGAAACACAGGGGAAGAAGGAGGTACAGCCATGGCTGTAACAAAAACACAAAATTACAGACTAACTGAATGTACAACAGGACAAAAACAAATTAGGAACATATTAATAAAAATAAAATTAAGGAAAAAAGGAACTAGTACAGTACATGTGCAGACGAGTTGTACAGATGCATTTATATTTTGGGTTACCCCATTCATATAAATAATGCAAAGAGTGGGTCAACGGAACCTTGCGGCACACCATTATTAGTGTTTAGGACTGTGCACATTGCTTGCAGCCGTAAAAGTAGTTAGAGAACCAGCCAACAGCACGGTCTGACATTCCAATGGTAGACAGTCGCTGACATAAAATACTCTGATCGACTGTATCAAATGGCTTTGACAGATCAATAAAAAGTGCAGTATTTCTTGGCATCCATGGCTTCCACAATATAATTTATCACCTTAATGGCAGCAGTTGCTGTACTATCCTGCTTCCTAAAACATGACCGAAAGGAAGATCAAATATTGTTCAAGCTCAGGTAGTCCTTGACCTGGTCATTTACCAGCCTTTCAAGAACTTTTGATAAAATTGAGAGCTTGGAGATGGGCCTATAATTTACTATTACTGTGATATTAAAGTAAATTAGTTTCATTTGATCCAATATTGATGGCAGATGTTGGGATTTTTTGTTCATCAGTTTCATATTTAATTATTGTTTCATCAATATTTTGTTCTATATTTTAGTTTTTATACTCTTACTTGATCTTTCTTCAGGATTCTTGACTGTTATTAGCAAACAGGTATTTTAGAAATATGATATGACAACCCCAATATGAATTAAAGGCACCTCTCAGATGCAGAATATTTTGCATAGTTGTGCAACCAAGGTACATTCAGAAAAAATAGAGGGACACATAAACACACAAAGCTGAATACATTTAAAAGTGCAGACATAATTAGTGCTGAACTACAAGTATTTTTTTTTTTTTATTTTGAGAAGGAAGAGGAGCAGCTTGTGTCAGCTTGTGTGTTTGAGAAGGATGTCATGCTTTCTTGGCATGCAAAAGCCGCAGTGTTTTGTGTGTTAATCTGTGTGATCTTCACAATTATTGCAAGTACTGGCAAGCATACATTTTGGCAGATTCGACATATAGAATCGGCCACTAGACATTGGCCTCTATGAGCAATCTGATTGGTAAAGTGGTAGCCCTTGACAATCAATTCAATTCACTCACTCACTCACTCATCTTCTCCCGCTTTATCCGTTACCGGGTCGCGGGGGCAGCAGCCTCAGCAGGGATGCCCAGACTTCCCTCACCCCAGACACTTCCTCCAGCTCTTCCGGGGGGAGCCCGAGGCGTTCCCAGGCCAGCCGAGAGACATAGTCTCTCCAGCGTGTCCTGGGTCTTCCCCGGGGTCTCCTCCCGGTGGGACATGCCTGGAACACCTCCCTAGGGAGGCGTCCAGGAGGCATCCGGTACAGATGCCCAAGCCACCTCAGCTGACTCCGAGCTCCTCCCGGGTGACCGAACTCCTCACCCTATCTCTAAGGGAGCGTCCAGCCACCCTGCGGAGGAAACTCATCTCGGCCGCTTGTATCCGCGATCTTGTCCTTTCGGTCACTACCCAAAGTTCATGACCATAGGTGAGGGTAGGGGCGTAGATTGACCGGTAAATCGAGAGCTTCGCCTTTCGACTCAGCTCCCTCTTCACCACGACGGTCCAGTACATCGACCGCATTACTGCGGACGCTGCACCGATCCGTCTGTCAATCTCACGCTCCATTGTTCCCTCACTCGTGAACAAGATCCCGAGATACTTGAACTCCTCCACCTGAGGCAGGACTTCTCCACCCACCCAGAGAAGGCATGCCACCCTTTTCCGGTCGAGAACCATGGCCTCGGTCTTGGAGGTGCTGATTCTCATCCCTGCCGAGTCGCACTCGGCCGCAAACCGCCCCAGCACATGCTGGAGGTCCCGGTCTGATGAAGCCAACAGGACAACATCATCTGCAAAAAGCAGAGATGAAATCCTGAGGTTCCCAAACCGGATCCCCTCCGGCCCCTGGCTGCGCCTAGAAATCCTGTCCATAAAAATTATGAACAGGACCGGTGACAAAGGGCAGCCCTGCCGGAGTCCAACATGCACTGGGAACAAGTCTGACTTACTGCCGGCAATGCGAACCAGACTCCTGCTTCGATCATACAGAGACCGGACAGCCCTTAGTAGAGGGCCCCGGACTCCATACTCACTCAGCACCCCCCACAGAATGGCACGAGGGACATGGTCAAATGCCTTCTCCAGATCCACAAAGCACATGTAGACTGGTTGGGCAAATTCCCATGAACCCTCGAGCACCCTGCGGAGGGTGTAGAGCTGGTCCAGTGTTCCACGACCGGGACGAAAACCGCATTGTTCCTCCTGAATCCGAGGTTCGACTATCGGCCGTAATCTCCTCTCCAGTACCCTGGCGTAGACTTTCCCCGGGAAAGGCTGAGAAGTGTGATCCCCCTGTAGTTGGAACACACTCTCCGGTCCCCCTTTTTAAACAGAGGGACCACCACCCCGGTTTGCCACCCCAGCGGTACTGTCCCCTTCCTCCATGCAATGTCGCAGCGGCGTGTCAACCAAGACAGCCCTACGACATCCAGAGACTTGAGGTACTCAGGGCGAATCTCATCCACCCCCGGTGCCCGGCCACCGAGGAGCTTACGAACCACCTCGGTGACCTCGGCTTGGGTGATGGATGAGCACGCCTCCGAGCCCCAACCCTCTGCTTCCTCAGTGGAAGGCATGTCAGTCGGGTTAAGGAGATCCTCAAAGTATTCCTTCCACCGTCCAACAATGTCCCCAGTCGAGGTCAACAGCTCCCCACCAGCACCATAAACGGTGCCGGCAGAGTACTGCTTCCCCCTTCTGAGGCGCCGAACGGTCCTCCAGAATTTCCTCGAGGCCGACCGAAAGTCCTCCTCCATGGCCTCCCCGAACTCCTCCCAGACCCGAGTTTTTGCCTCCAAGACTGCCCGAGCCGCGGCCCGCTTGGCCTGCCGGTACCTATCTACTGCGTCAGGAGCCCCACCGCCCAACATAGCCCGGTAGGACTCCTTCTTCAGTCTGACGGCATCCTGTACTTCCGGTGTCCACCACCGGGTTCTAGGATTGCCGCCACGACAGGCACCGGAGACCTTGCGTCCACAGCTTCGAGCCGCCGCGTTGACAATGGAGGCAGAGAACATGGTCCACTCGGACTCGATGTCCCCCGCCTCCCCCGGGATCCGAGAGAAGCTCTCCCGGAGGTGGGAGTTGAAGATGTCCCTGACAGAGGGCTCGGCCAGATGTTCCCAACAGACCCTCACAATCCGTTTGGGTCTGCCCGGTCTGTCCAACCTCTCCCTCCGCCAGCGCATCCAACTCACCACCAGGTGGTGATCAGTTGACAACTCAGCCCCTCTCTTCACCCGAGTGTCCAAGACATGCGGCCAAAGGTCAGCTGAAACGACAACAAAGTCGATCATTGACCTCCGGCCTAGGGTGTCCTGGTGCCACGTGCACTGATGGACACCCTTATGCCTGAACATGGTGTTCGTGATGGACAAACTGTGACTCGCACAGAAGTCCAACAACAAAACACCGCTCGGGTTCAGATCGGGGAGGCCGTTCCTCCCAATCACGCCTCTCCAGGTATCACTGTCATTGCCCACGTGAGCGTTGAAGTCCCCCAGTAGAACAATGGAGTCCCCAGTTGGAGCACTATCAAGTACTCCTCCCAGGGACTCCAAGAAGGCCGGGTACTCCCCACTGCTGTTCGGCCCGTAGGCACAAACAACAGTGAGAGACCTTTTCCTGACCCGAAGGCGCAAGGAAGCGACCCTCTCGTTCACCGGGATGAACTCCAACATATCGCGACTGAGCTGGGGGGCTATAACCAAGCCCACACCAGCCCGCCGCCTCTCACCCTGGGCAACTCCAGAGTAGTGGAGGGTCCAGCCCCCTTCAAGGAGCTGGGTTCCAGAGCCCAAGCTATGTGTGGAGGTGAGCCCGACTATCTCTAGCCGGTATCTCTCAACCTCACGCACAAGCTCCGGCTCCTTCCCCCCCAGCGAGGTGACATTCCATGTCCCCACTGTGAGGGTTTTAGTCCAGGGATTGGGTCGTCGAGGCACCCCGCCACGACTGCTACCCAACCCACATTGCACCGGCCTGCCATGATCCTTCCTGCGGGTGGTGGGCCTACTGGAAGGCGGACCCACGTTGCCGTTTCGGGCTGAGCCCGGCCGGGTCCCACGGGCAAAGACCCGGCCATCAGGCGCTCGCCTACGAGCCCCAACCCCAGGCCTGGCTCCAGGGCGGGGCCCCGGTGACGCCGATCCGGGCGACGTAACGGTCCTCCGATGTTTCCTCTTCATAACAAGCTTGTGAACCGCTCTTAGTCTGGCCCGTCACCCAGGACCTGTTTGCCATGGGAGACCCTACCAGGGGCGAAAGTGCCCCCGACAACATAGCTCCAGAGTCAATTCAATTCAATTCAATTCAATTCAATTCAATTCAATTCAATTCAATTCAATTTCAATTCAATTTTATTTATATAGCGTCTAATACAACAAAAGTTGTCTTCAGACGCTTTCCAGAGACCCAGAACATGACCCCCGAGCAATTATTACATAAACAATGGCA
The DNA here is from genome assembly GCF_033807715.1 of Cololabis saira. Lineage (NCBI taxonomy): Eukaryota > Metazoa > Chordata > Actinopteri > Beloniformes > Belonidae > Cololabis > Cololabis saira. The sequence goes on from NC_084589.1 coordinate 26,577,631, forward strand.
GGTAAAAACTCCCCTAGTGGGCGAAAAGCCTTAAGCCAAACAGTGGCAAGGAAAAACTCCCCTTTAGGAAGGAAGAAACCTTGAGCAGGACCTGGCTCATAAGGGGGGACCCTCCTGCCGAGGGCCAGACTGGGGGTCGAGGACGTCAACAGCACAGCAGGCAGGTGGAAGCAGCAACGGGATGACCGGGGGTGGGGACCGCAGGCCAGCACGCAGCTCCGGCCCAATCATCAAGCCCCAGGTTGGGGTGCAGGGTCAGGGAAAGGTTGAGAAGGGGCAGGGCCAGAGTCTAATCAGAGTTAACCGGAAAGGACAATGGTTAACATACTAGATAAACAGCGATGGCACAGAAACTAAACTACACTCTATCATCTCATTGGTTTGGATTTGGATTCTGTTTCATTGTATTATATTTTCATTATTATCCATCGTATTTTCGATCCTTCTTGACTTCTATCAAAAATGAAAACACTGACTGATGACAGCGGGCTCTTATCAGAACTCTGGAACTCTTGGAACTTTATCCCCAATTATGTATTCTCAAAGATAGGTGGCCTTAAATTCTTATTACTTTGTCGTTACAATGTTACAACAATTCCCCTAAAACTATCATATTTCCACAAACAAATGCTTCTCTCCTGGTCTATTTATAAGCAAAACTTCTGTCTGTTTCATTTGGAACAATAAAGACATTTTGTATTAACATAAATCTTATCTATGAAAAATTGGTTTAAACATGGAATCTATTTGTTCAAACAGTTGTTCAATTCTAATGGCGTCATACTCTGAACTTTTAGACACATATAGTATCCCTATACTACCAAAGGAATATGCTCTCGTTTTTGATGCTATTCAAATCAGATCAAATCAAACTTTATTTATATAATACTTTTCATACAATAGTAACGCAAAGTTAATAAAATCAACATTTAACACACTCATGGTTAAACCCCCCCCCCTTTATAGACATTAACATAATCATGAACATAATAAATAAACATCATAAATAAAAATAAATATAAATAATATAAATAAATATATATAAATATATATATAAATATATAAAATATATAATAAATAAATAAATAAATAAATAAATAAATACCTGGCTTGACGCTGAGGTGGGGAACAATATCTTGGGGATTTATCCACACCAGGAGCCCCCCCACCAATGACCAATGAGGGCATCGTCACAGGGTTAACCGCCCATGTCAGGGCCGGCCGGCGTCCACACCACAGCCAAGGCTGCAGGACTCTGAACCCAAACAGGCCGATCCCCACAGCAATGACCCCACAGGCCAAGTAGGCATAGTCCCCGCTGTGGAGGATCCCCATGAGGAAAAGCACTTGGGTTAATATATTAAACAGTAAAAACAACATTAAAATAAACCTAAGAACAATCTGGCATCACAATGCTCCTTAAAAGGCATGTTACTTCTGAGACCAGCTCAGTGAGACTAGATCCTGTCAAAACCGATATAGATAAAATCTGTTTTTCCGCTAAAACAAAAAAATAACAATCGCTATATATGCAATTTATATCAGAAAGATAAGGTGTCTGTTCCATATGCAGTGTCTTACTGGAATAACTTGGTTCTGAATCTGAACTGGAGGAAAATTTGGTGTCTTCCTTCCAAATATATTATTATAAACAAGGTCAAGGAAGATTCCTTGAAAATTATTCATCTATTTTATCCGTGCAAGCTCTTCTTATAAAGGTACAAAAAGGATATTGATTTCTCCTGTTCATTCTGTAATAATTCTATAGAAAACTTGCATCATCTTTTCTGGTCCTGTCATCTCTCCTATGCTTTCTGGCAAGGTTTATGTACATTTATTTCCCAAAAAATCGATTTCAATTTTACTCTTGCATATGAATATGTATTGTTTGGTCCCTTTTCTTATGATCCTACCAAATCAGACCAATATTATATTATCAATTTAATTATACTGCTCGCAAAATACCACATCCATAAGTGTAAATTCTGTAATCAAAAACCCTCATTCCTGATCTTTGTTAAGGAACTTAAACAGTATTTTATGACAATACAACACTCTCAAAATAATAACGTTGTCAAAACCACTGATCTATGTCTGCTCTTTAATATTTACTGAAAACGTAATCTTTTTCTCCCTCAATCACAAAACAGTACCGTGAAATATGATCATTTTTACTAAACAATAGAATAAAGACTCTAAAGTTTCTAAACTTTTCATTTTGATAAAGCCTTAGGGCTGGCTATGCTGCTATGATTTATCCATTTAATTTTGCTGGTATAGTCTGCTGGAGGGAGCTCCCATCATGCACTGGGCTCTGTGTTCAGTCTGGTCATGTTTAAAACCACATACGGTACTATTTCACCGAGTCTTAATGTTTTTGCCAAAATGTAGTGAATATAGTGTTCAAGCAATTGCATAACCTATAATTAGATGGTTCAAGACCACTGGAAAAATGTTCACATATACTATAATGTATCATAATGCAAGGCACAGAATTGCATTATACTACAGCAGAAGTTAGTTGATCACATAATCAAAAGAAAAAATTTGGAGGTGAGGAGTTGTGATTTAATGGTGGGTGGCTTGATCCCAAGCTCCAGCAACTGCTGGCGATAGTCCTCAGGCGATATAATGGGTATACACCCACTGATGTCGTATTTGTGTAAGTGGGTGAAAGACAAATCCTTTGTAAAGCACAGTTCAGCAAAAGCAGGTTTTGCAGGTTTTTCTCGGTGGACACCATTACATGTATGTAAGGAGATCTATATGGCTACAGCAGTGACTTTATTATTTATACAATCAAATGAAAGATTAATTTGACCTGTCACAAAAAAGGGTTAGCATACAAATAAATAGTTTGGAAATTATAAAAAATGATAATGCCAAAAGTTAGTGGAAAAAAAGGGTACAAAAAATACATTTAAAAAAATCCTAGAAAAATACAACTGGTCAATTTTAACATTGAGAGTTTTGTTTGATTTAACTTAGTAGAAAATTGCTTTTGACTTCTTATTTGACAGTGCAGCGCAACTCCTAACAAGTACAAAACAAAATGCCTGTACAATAACAATCACAGTTACGGACAATGTACAATCACCAGTCAGCCCAAAGGGCCTGCCACATCATAACAATCTGGCCAGCCGAGGAAGAGAAATTTGGCGAATATGATGGCGTACTGCAAAAAAGTTATGAGTAGGTTTTGCATGAGTTAAGAGCACAATGAAACACACTGGCAACAAATTAGATAATTTTGTATCAAACCGCAATTTGTTTCTTATCTCCAAATAGGAGAAATAAGGGGAACGGGATGTAAAAGAAAGGAAGGAAATGTTGATTAAGTAAATATACTTTAGATGTTTATGAAAACATTAAAAAATCCACAGGAAAGGGAAATCTGTTTAAAATCATGAAATATTTTCCTTTTTACATACTTACATGATAACTGTACATGGATGTTTCCAATGTTTGCACAGCATTATGTGAGTGTTGGTTAAGAGCATAAAAGCTGAACGCTGCCTGTTCGTGTTTGGTTCTAACTCTGGATACAGAAAGTAGGCGTGAGCCAGACCACCTGAGGGTTCTGGTGGTTCCTAATGGACCAGGATATCAGAGATGTACTTTGTTCCGAGACCACTCAGAGATTTATAAACCAACAGCAGGATGTTAAAATCTATTCTGTGACAGACAGGAAGCCAGTGTTAATATCTAAGAACTGCAGTTATATGGTCCACTCTCTTGGTCTTAGTGAGGACTCTGGCAGCAGCGTTCTGAATTAACAGCTGCTGATGGATTTTTTAGGGAAACAGCGTTACAGTAGTCCAGTCTACTGAAGATAAAAAGCAAGTTTTTCAAAAGTTCTGCTGAGAATTCAGCCCTTTAATCCTTGATATGTTCTTAAGGTGATAATAGGCTGTTAAAATTCAGGTTTAAGTCCAGAAACACTCCCACATTCCTGGCTCTACTATTGTTTCTACTAAGTGCTGACTTGTAATCTTTCTTACTTGGCTCAAAACACTGTTATTTCTGTTTTGTCTTCATTTAACCGAATACAATCCTGCACATCCAATTTTTAAATTGATCAATGCATTTGATCAATATTTGAATATTATTATACTGTCCAGGTGAGATTGTCATATAGATTTGTGTGTTATCTGCAAAGTTATGGTAACACATATGTTTTTTTTTCCTAATTTGAGCGAGTGGGAGTGTATAGATGTTAAACAACAAAGGCCCCAGAATTGCCACATGTTATTTTTGTAAGCTTTGATTTGTAGTTACCTAAAGACACAAAATAGTTCCCGTCTCTAAGATAGGACTCAAACCAGGCAAGTGCTGAGCCAGAAAGTCCCGCCTAGTTTGTCTAACAGTCTGTCAAGATGCTATGTTCAACCTTGTCAAATGCAGTTTTGAGATCCAGTAAAACCTAGACTGAAGTTTTGTCACTATTCTTACTGGAGTGGATGTCCTAAAGGATCTTCCCTAGAGCTGTCTCAGTACTGTGGTGAGGCTGGAAACCTGCCTGGAAGACAATAAAATGGTCATTTAGTGTCAGCAATTGTTCATTTCACTAAGAAAGATGAGGTTTTAATAACAACCCATGGCTGTTCATGAGTGACATGTCTAAACTGTTCTTTTTAAAATGTAGCTTAAATCTGTTTAATGTATAGTTTGTATCAGAAAAACACAACATACTTTGAGAACATTCAGAGGTCTTAGCCTCTGAATATATATCAAGTCCTGTGGGATATCTGATTATTTCCAAGAAAGTCAAGAGCACCAAAATCAATTGGATTATTGTTTTTTGTACATTCCACCCATGTCCCAGATTTCATGATGTTCTGCACAATAATTTATGAGTATTCTTCCTGACAGACAAACACAGCCAGCTCTGAATCTTTGCACTGGAATTAACTATAACACAGGACCAGTGAGAAACAACAGATGGATGCAAACTGACAAACAAGCGTTCTAATTTAGTTGAAATTAAAAAAGAATTTTGCTCTCATAGCATGCAATACTGATACCTACACTGTATATGTCATTATTTTTCACATACACCAAGTTATCTTTTTAAGAACTCGGTGTGAATGTAGACTAGTTCCATGTACTATATATATATATATATATATATATATATATATATATATATATATATATATATATATATATATATATATAGTATATATATGTATCTAGAGAGAGAGAGAGAGAGAGAGAGAGAGAGAGTCTACGACCTTTGCTCAGTATTTTTGTGGAATTCATTGTCCCATTCAATAGATTGACAAACAGTATTCTCTTCACAACAGACTCCACCTTGAAGCTTTTAAATAAAAGAATCACCTCACCTGTCAGACTTAAACACATGTATAGAATAAACACAAAAGCATCGTTTTACGCACCCAAATACCAATCTGCCCTTTGACAAGTACACAGTACAACACAAAAGGACTGGAGAAGCTGGTTTGCAGGGATTGGACTACATGAATTGCACGAGTCACTGTTTATTATTTTGTACTTGGTGTTTCTTGTCCTATAAATAGAGGTTGTCCTCTCGGTGCAACATCAGACTCATCAGGAGACCAGTTGGTGGCACAGACGTACTCTTGCTTCACTTTGTGGTCACAAAGAAGGTGAGTTCAGATTGAGAGCAAGCTGTAGAAGTGAAGCGATTTTGCAAATGTACTGTAATACTTTTCTTTTGATTTTCTCAACACAGTAATTTCTCTCCAGTTTCAGCCATGGCTCGCCTGGAAGACTCCATTAAAAACATTGTGGATATGTTTGTTGAGTATGCTGATGGTGATGGCAAGTTGAACAAAGAAGAACTGAAGAAGATGGTTGAGAAGGAAATTCAAAACCCAGAGCTGAAAGTAAGATGACATGAATACACCTACACTTGTTATCTTGTTTTTAATGATCCATTTAAAGCTTTTAAATAACTTTATTAAATACAAAAAATGCACTTTCCAGGCTAAACTCTCTGCAGGTGACTTTGAAAAGACAATGGGAAAGATGGACAGGAATCGTGATGGAGAGATCAACTTCAGAGAGTTTTTGAAGTTCTTGCCTTTCATGGCCAGATGCTACTATCAAAAGAAGACAGGCAAGGGTCAAGAAGATGATGAATAAATTACATATATATACTGTATATGTAGATATATATATATGTTTTTGTGTTAGCTCATTTGTCAAAAGTTAACACGTAAAGTAAAAGTACAAACTATCCACCACTTTTGATTTGTTTTGTCTATCTTTGCATGTTTTTGACCATTTATCATTTCATTTCAAATTTCTATTTTGCACTTCCTCCATACTGCATCACATTTTGAAAACATGTCAATTCGTTTAATCTATTAGAACAAGAGAGGACACTTGCTATCAGTGGTCTGAATATATGTCATCTGTGGATAACCAGGTGTTCCTGGCATTTAAACTACATTTACCTGTTTGGCAGATCATGTGATCCTCTACAACATACAAGTGATATTTGTTGTCAGTGTGCCGGTTAATAACTTAAATACAACAAGCGTGCATGGTAGTGTATAGAAAGAATATATTTTCATCATTCTAATTAATTTTCTTTCGTGGATAAATTGAGTATTTTTGAATTTCATCCTGGAAACAAAAAAAAAGCGGTTTCAGACAGGTTGGGATATTGCCTGACAAGGAAATGAACTAGGTTCCAACGAGACTATTATGGTTGAAATCAATGCATGGAAAAGGTTAGGGTTAGGGTTAGGGTTCTTAGATGATATCCATTCTGAAAAATATAGCATCTTTAAACTGCAGATGCTTCTTTGGAATTGAACATTGGCAATGGCAGTGTATTCACTATTCATTGACTGGACAAGCATTTCTGATCTCAGCCCTCATAATCAGTTTTACTCACTTCTGAAGTTTCATGACTTCTTTTTTCCCCAATTTTGATGTCATTGTTTTGGAAAAATGTCCCCACAGACGTACAGACTGTGGTATAGCTGCATGTCACTGATGAATATTCCCCTTCCTCTCTGCATTGGAGATAAATCCTTTTGATCCTCTTGCTCAGCTCTTGGAAACTTTCCAAACTAAATCTTTCTGTGGTACAGATTATTAATCTGCAAAAATGTTTTCAATTAAGGGGGAAAAAAGGGGCTGAGATCAAAAAAGAATAAGACAAAGGACTTCTAAAGAAAAATATTTCAGTCTATTGATTTATTAATGTGAAATAAGGCATTAGAATTTCAAAGACTTGAATAAAAATGAAAAGGCAACAACAATAATGATGATAATAACATGTTTGAACCCTGGGGTGCCCTGAGATCATTTTTGTTTTAAAATGGGGCTACATAAGGAAAAAAAATCAATTGAATTAAATTGAATCAAAGAGATTAAAAGAGAGGAACAATAACAGTCTTCATCAACTAGAATGTTTTATTGTGGTGATAGATTGAATGCATTATATATCATAATACTTTTAATTTTGTTGTAAGGATAAATGCAAGACAATTATTCAATAGTTAGGTTTACCCACAAATCAACCAGCGATATCTCCATATTGTCAATTACTAATAAGCAGCAATAAGCACGATTATGGAATTAGCATGAAACACATATTTCGTAATTAATACAGTACATGTCCGTGGACTGTGGGACAACATAACTATATCTCTTTAGGCAATTTACATGTGAAAATTTGAAAGCTATTTCTTGTCATATAATTCTACTTCATTGGTTTCCTTTGTAAACTTTTGTTTGGAACAACTTTTCATGTAGTTGCAGAATCATGACTTCAGTTGTTGTTCTAACAACTGTTTGATCAACCTGAACAACTCGTGCAATGAATGCAACTAATAGGCTACTAGTCTAATAGGCTACTAGTCAGGTTTGGTTAGAATAGGGTCATGACTTTGCCATCAAAAAAGATTCTGTACATCAAATTTACATATTTCAAGCTAATCCATTTTGCACTGTCAAGCGTCACTAAAGAGGGGCAGGCTGAACTGAAATCCAATAAGAGAAATGGAAATTAATTATTAAGTATAAGTATAATTACTTATGGTAACTTTTTCCTGTAAAAAACATTGTCACAAATGTCAAGACTTTTAAAGATTATATATGAATATATTGGTTAAATACATTTTAGTAAGTAGCCATTTTATAGCTCCAAGTACAAGTCGAGGCAGATTAGTGGTCCTTTGAGTGGTTTGAGCCACTATTGGCGCATTTATACTAGTACCTACTCAGCGCGCCTCTACTCGCCACGCCCCCGTTTTGCGCTTTTACACTACGGGCCGAGGTGGGTGGAGGCGTGCAGAGTAGATACTTTTTCTGTATCTATTCTGCCGAGGTTCTAAGCGTTCTGAGTCGGCCCTGGATCTGACGTCATCACAATACACGTCACTGATTGGTTGGGGGGCGGGGCCGTCAGACGTTTGAATCATTTAATCCGACAGGCAATGGCAGCGCAAAAGTCTGTTTGGTGATCCAACTCTGAGGTGCAGATGTTCATAAACCTGGTGGCTGAGGAGAGAATTAAAAAGGGATATAGACGGGCGATAAGGAACGACCAGATCTACCAGGCGCTCAGTCACTCGCGGCTCCCAGCTCCCAGCAGCGCCGACACAAAATGTATTTTTTTTAAAGCGTCGCCGCTGGAAGCTTCTTTCAGTCTCATTTTTTAACGAACACAAGCCACAGACCCAGCAGCACATACTCTCCTCCAGGTTCTACATCTTTAGTGTTGTTGTCTTCTTCGTTTAGATCACACAATCAAATACATCACAGCAGCTTCGGTCCAACCCGCCTACTTCTCATCTGGGTGTTGAAAAACAAATGAGGACAAGGCGAGTGGAGGTGAGACGAGGCGGGACGAGTCGAGTCGCGCTGAATAGGTACTAGAATAAAAGCGCCATATATGTCCTAACTAGTTACGACCCCTTTGTGAATCAAGACCTATCAAATGTTGTCACAAATGTTTTTGATAACTTTTGATAAGTGCTACACATGCACTTGGAAGAATTCTAGCCCATACAGAACAAGCACAAAGCAGGTTCAACGTCATATGACAAATGTTTGGAAGCTCGTTCGTTCATTCGTTTTTATTTATTTCGAACATGTATAAAAAAAAAAAAAAAAAAAAGAAAGAAAAAAAACATAAGAGAAACAAATACAGGTGGGCATTCCACCACATAAAGAAGAAAAAAAAAGCACATCAAAAAACATATTTCAGTTACATGTTCGAAAAGGAATGGAAGGAAGTATAAATGTATTTAATCCCACCCCCTTTCCACAACTAAACATAAATTATACGCCTGTATTTATATTTGCGAATGTATTCCACATTAATAATTAATCATTAATACACATTAATAATAATACGCTCAGCAAAAAAAAAGAGAGAAGAAAGTTTCAGATGAAGAGGGACTGAGATCAGTGTGTGTGTGTGTGTGTGTGTGTGTGTGTGTGTGTGTGTGTGTGTGTGTGTGTGTGTGTGTGTGTGTGTGTGTGTGTGTGTGTGTGTGTGATGTGTCTGAAGATGTGTCTTAAGAGGTGTTTGAATAAAAACAGGTTTAAAAAACAAGACCCCTTCCACATGCACCAGGTGTAACAGGTATTTGTAGAGAGGACTAGGTCACATGCTGCAGGACCTGCTGGTCTGCTTCTGGAAATTACCTAAACTAAACAAACACACAGAGACACACACATGCACGGATGCATATACACACACACCCTGGCTTTCAAGCCATTTATCTGTTTCTTTCAAAAATGCACACATTCATCATTCATTCAAAGCCTACAATTGAAAAGTGGCTGCATCTGATGGAATACAGTAAAAATGTAAAATATCATAACTTTTCTTCAAAATGGAATTCTGAGAGTGAGATTTAAAAAATCTGGTTTGAATGGAATGAAGCATTTTTTTTGCTGTAAGCATACAGTTAAATTAATTAATTAATTTAAAAAATACTTCATTAATCCCCTGGTTTGGTTGAAGTTGTTAGGGTCCTTAATGAATGTTTACACTTTTTATCATCTACTGAAAAACATAGGGTTGCCCTAAAATGTTTTCCAGACATATTAAAACCATTGTATAGCAATATTACAGTTTTTTCGGATTGCTTACACACTAAAATTAAAAGTAGTACACTATTAGCAAAACCTTACACTCAAGAAGCAAAACATCAGCCCATATTTGCACAACTATAAGCACATTGACAACCTCACACTTGTTGCAAAACTCTACACACAGTGATTTTCAAAATACTAAACACACTAAACGTACATTACACACAAAAATCTATCATGAAGTCACTTCCTTGCAATACCAAAGCACTGCCTGTCAAATTAGCACACGGTCCAACCAATTGGTTCAACACAGTCAACAGGTGTGCAAACACTCGTTTGTTTACAGTAATTGAAGACACACCGGTCAGGTGTGTCTTCACTATAAATAGCAGCAGGTGAGTTCATTGGTCTGCAACCACAATGGAAAGAGTCAGAGAAAGAGGAAGACGAGGAGAACAAGGAGCACGAGGAGGAGGAGGAGGAGGAGGAGGAGGAGGAGGAGCACGAGCACGAGGAGGAGCACGAGGAGGAGCACGAGCACGAGGAGGAGCACGAGGAGGAGCACGAGCACGAGGAGGAGCACGAGCACTAGGAGGAGCACGAGCACGAGGAGGAGGAGCACGAGGAGGAGGAGCACGAGAAGGAGGAGCACGAGAAGGAGCACGAGGAGGAGCACAAGGAGGAAGAGGAATCAACAGAGGAGGAGGCCATGCTGGAGGTAGAGGAAGAGGAAGACAAGAAGGTGCTCAAAGAGGACCGAATCTGACAAATGAAATCCGAGCAACACTGGTTGACCACGTTGTCAACCACGGCCTGACGCTGAGGGAGGCTGGACTGCGAGTACAGCCAAATCTAAGCCGATATACAGTGGCAAGTGTGATAAGAACATTTCGACTGGAAAATAGGTATTGTAAAAATTACATCATATCAAAAACATCTGCACGGTTTCAGTAACTGCTTATGTTGTAACCATGTGACCAGATGGAGGTACCAGCAATGAAAGGATGGATTCGTCATTCAAGACGTTTCTTTCCAAGGTGTCTTGCTAATGACAACATTGACTGCGACGTTGATGAAATTCTCTGGCCAGATCCAGCTAGGAGAAGAGACAACATCTAGTGTTTTTTTTGTTTTTTTGTTTTTTTACACAGTAACTTGCAATATGTAAAGTTGTTTTGGGCGTGTTGAGAAATAAATTATTTTCTTCAGTCTGCAACATTGGTCTTGTGTAGTGTTTGGTGAATTTACATTATATTTGTACTTTGTTGATAGTGGCCTACTCTAATCATAGGGAAGTAGAAGTGCTAAAAGTGTTTTAGGTTTACAGTTTTTTACGATTGTTTACACACTAAAATAAAAATTTCCACACAATTTGCGAAATTCTACTCCAAGGAGCAAAACATCTCCACAGATTTGCACAACATTACACACAATGTCTGCTTCACCCTTTTTGCAAAACATTACACACAGTTATTTGTAAAACTCTACACACATTTTCACACCTTAGACACAGATAAGGATTGTGAGGTTACTTTCTTGTCATTACAAAGCCCCGGATTGCCAATGACCACACTCATGAACAAATTGGATAATCACATCCACCAGGTGTGGAAGCACACATCTGCAAAATTGAAAACGCAGCACTCAGGTGTGCTATAAAAGGCAGCAGGTGAGTTGTCTTCAACAAAAATGGAAGGAGCTATAAGAAGAAGAAGAAGAGTGAGAATGAGAGGGGGAGCTCAAAGAGGAGATGAAGGAGGTAGAGGAAGAGGAGAAGGAGGTAGAGGAGAAGAAGGTAGAGGAAGAGGAGAAGAAGGACTTGAAGAGTTGATAGAACCTGAACAAAGAAGACGAGGACCAAATTTGACTCAAGAAATCCGTGCAACACTTAATGACCATGTCATCAACCATAGACTGACACTGATGGAAGCTGGACAAAAAGTTCAACCTAATCTCAGCAAAAATACTGTTGCATCAGTAATTCGGACATTTCGTTGAGAAAACAGGTAAGCTAACCACACTGTACATTGAAACTGAATCTTGCTATACTTATCATCAATATTGTTTACTATGACATTTGACAGTAGGCTGCATGTGTATTTTTATAGATATATATTTTTTTTTACATAGGATTGAGGGTCGAGGACACCAAGGTGGAAGGCGCCCTATGTTCACTCGTGCACAAGAGGCTGCCATTGTGAACATGGTTTTGACCAATAATTGTATTGTAATTGTATTGTGCCTTGCCAATGAAGACATAGCCTGTGATGTGGATGAAATCTTATGGCCTCATCCAGCCAGACGGAGAGATGATGAATAGTTACAGTATTCTTTTTGCTTTTGCAGTAGTTTTTTTTTTCAGAGTCAAAGTGTATGTACTTCAGGCAGTAATTTTTATTTGTTTACGGATTGTATTTGTTTCATTGATTTCATTGTTGGTTGATTACTGTAACTGATTATGGTAAGAAATACTGTAAGTATTGAAATAAATACTTTAAATATTCAGTCTGCAGCATCAGTGTTGTGCAGTGCTTGGTAAGTTTATAGTAGGCCTATTTGTGTACATTCTCCCTATATCTCAAACTAATCATGAAGAATGTTGTGGGTTTGTCACTATTTTTTTTTTTTACATCTAAATTATCCCTTACATAACAATGTCTGGCCAAAAATCTAGCACATGCTATTTCTTAAAATTAGTTTTTTTACAAATGTGTTTTTTATTTATCACAGCAGTGTGAAACTGGCTGCAATAGTGTCTGATCATTGAGGACTGTGTTGGTTAAATGAAAACGAATAACATTTTCACAAATATGTGTATATGTTTTGACTGAAGTGTGTATGTTTTGACTGAAGTGTGTCATTTTGCAAACAATCTAGGACTTATACAAATTGAGTGTTGTGTTTGGATAATTGTGATTATATTTTGAAAAAAAGAACCCAGTTTTCAAAATAGCGTGTAAACAATTGAAAAAAACTGTATGTGGATGAGGCTGGTTTCAACCTGACGAAAACACGAAGGAGGGGAAGAAACATCATTGGCCACAGGGCTATAGTCAATGTCCCAGGGCAACGTGGGGGTAATATAACACTCTGTGCAGCCATTACACAGAATGGGGTCCTCCACCGCCATGCCCATATAGGCCCTTACAACACAGCACTCATACTTGCAGTCTTGGACCAATTGCACAACATAACAGCAGCAAATCAAATCGATAACATGCAATACATTGTTGTCTGGGAGTATAGTAATGTGAAACGTGTGTGTTTCATATGGTAAAGTGTGGTTTTTAAAAAGAAGTGTATAGTTTTTACAAGCGTGTTTAATTTTGCAAAGGATCTGTAGTGTTTTGCTAATTTGGTGTGTGGTTGTGCTAATTGTGTGTAGTGTTTTGAAAACACGGGCCCTGTTTTGAAAATCATGCTTAAGCAATCCGAAAAAACTGTAACTCTAGTATGAATCTATGCATCTACATACAAATAGATTTATATATACATGCAGGCACACACAAACATTTTGAACATACAGAATCCCTTGTAAATAAATGTATATAAATAAATGAATATTTTAACTGAGTGTACACAAAATAAATCTATACCCAATGTGCACACACCTATCTATATATACATACCTCTATACATGCACACACATAACAATAAACACGGCACACAAATCCTGTTTAACATATCTGAAAATGGGTAGGAAGAAGTAAAACTTACTTAATCCTACGCCTTCTCCAATATTTCATAAATACACTTTATATCCATCAGGTTTTCCGAGTCTTATGCATTTATAAATAAAAAAAACAACAAAAATCAAACTAACACATCTACATATAAAGTAATGGAGAAAGTAATGTTATAATATTTTAATGCTAAATTTTAACATTGTAAATTGACATTCAGATAGACATTCACATCCAACTTCGAACTGATACTCATTCACACCCACATATGACTTGGTTGGCTGGGACAAGACACCACACCAGCACAAGCACCCAGACCCCTAACAGCCATACCCGTGATACCCCACAACGTAAGCACCCCTGCAACCCCTGGGGCAGTTTGGGAGCGCCCGTCATATACTCGCCAGGCAGTGCAGACATGCCGGCAGCAAAGAAGAGTGACGGAAGGCACCAGAGCCAAACCCCGAGCATCACAACCAAGGGCCTGAACACCCATACCAGCGCAGTGCTCCACGCAAACTCCCAACGTCCACAAGGATCCCAGAACCCTGCCCCCGCCCCACCACCATGGAGAACCACATGGACCACTGTTGGAACCCAAACCCAAACAACCGTGGAACTAGACCACAACACAGAGGGACCAGGAAACCCGATCCAACGTGACTTATCCACAAATACACACACACATACCCAAAAATGAGTTTATTCCAGATAACACCACTGACTGAAGTGCACATTCTCTTTATGGCTGTTCGAAAACTCCTAGTTCTGAAGTTAAGGCTTCCCCAGTAATCCTAACCCCCCTCTCTATCAGTAAAGAGTTTCTGTATATTATCTGGTAGTTGCTTGTTTCTGGCTTAATACATTACCTGAGGTGTTTGAAATTCTACCAGAACTGGAGCAGACAGGAGTTTATAAATAACTCATGGGTTTGGTCCTGGAAACCTGCCTTATGAACCATTCTGATGGCTCCTTTCTGGAGAGAGCACAATGGTCGGAGTGAGGATTTGTAGGTGTTGCCCCAAACTTCCAAACAATAATTAAAATATGGCAAAATAAGTGAGCAATATACAATATGTAATGCTTTGTTATTCAATTCAATTCAATTAAATACAATTCAATTTTATTTATATAGCGTCTATTACAACCGAAGTCTGTCTAGGCGCTTTGCAGAGACCCAGAACATGACCCCCGAGAAATTATTACATAAACATAACATAAACGATGGCAGGAGTTTTCAGTGACTGCCCACTTTAATGCCAAAAATTCTAATTTACCTGAATGGAGGTGGTAATTTTGTTCTGAGGCAGTCAGTTCTGGAGCCGTAAGCTATTAGACAGAGTTTCCCCTCCTGGTGTTGGTACAAGATGGCTCCAAGTCCCTGATTTGAGGCATCAGTATGTAGGATGAAAGGTTGAGAGAAGTCCGGGAACCCTAATGCTGGTGGCTCAATCAAACAGTCTATCAATCGCTCAAGCCCTGCTTGATTCTCATCTGTCCATGCAATCTGTGTGTGTGAGGGCCCCTCAGACCCGCCTCAGATCCGCCCCACGACCTCTGACCCGCCCCAGGACCTCTGACCCGCCTCAGACCCGCCTCAGACCCGCCCCAGAACCCCTGACCCGGCTCAGACTTGCCCCAGAACCCCTGACCCGGCTTAGACCCGCCCCAGGACCCCTGACCCCCCTCAGACCCCCCTCAGACCCGCCCCAGTTGTGTGTGTGAGAGGATTTTTAGTTGTGTGTGTGAGAGGATTTTCAGTTGTGTGTGTGAGAGGATTTCACCAGTGTGTGTATGAGGGAAAAATGTTCAACTGTATATATGAGCAAATTTCACTAGTTTGTGTAAGAGCGTTTCAGTAGTATCTGTGAGCACATTTCAGTTGTATATGTGAGTGGATACATTTCCAGTTGTATGTATAAGAGCATTTCACCTGTGTGTATGAGAGATTTCACAAGTGAGTCTGAGAGGTTTTCAGTATAGTGTGTAAAAGAGTTGGATTTCATATGTGTTTATGCACGCTAATTCAGAATTATGTCCCTCACGGCACCACATACATTGTAGTACTTTTGAAACTTTGTATATGTCATTTATGTATAGAATGAAGAGTTTAGGTTCCAATACTGACCCCTGGGGGACACCACGTACAATGTCCAAGTATGATGATTGAACGTCACCTTTTTTCACAAATTGTTGCCTGTTGCTTAAATAACTTTTGATCCATCGTAAAACCACTCCCCTGATACCATAACGCTCCAGTTTTTTGATTAATATGTCATGAATTATTGTGTCAAATGCTTTTTTAAGATCAATGAACACCTCAACTGACAAATTTATTTTTGTCTATGGAGCTTCTTCTATTAATTCCAGGACTGCCAACGATGTGGATCTTTTGACATCTGAATCCATATTTCAGAAAGCTGTTTGTGTATCACGTTTGTCCAATCTGTAAAACATATATATTTCAAAAATTGTAGAAAATTGTGGGAGTAAAGAAACAGGCCTGTACTTAGTGAAATTGTGTCTATCCAGTTTTGTATAATGGGATTACTTTTGCAGTTTTCATTTCTGTTGGAAAGGACCATGCTCCAGGACAACACTCCAGTCCAAAGAAAGTATGTTAGTGAATACATGAATAATCAAGTACATATCATTACTGCTCCTCGGGCACCGCGCCATTGCATGGCAGACCACTGCTCCTAGTCTGACTAGAAATGGGTTAAATGCAGTGACTAAAATTCCCCCATTGTGAGATTACTACAATTTTACTTACTATGGGAAAAATGTATTACTAATTTATTTATATATAACACATGTGCTTCTTGGACCACATGCGGATATGATTATTTATCTGTCTTCTGCTTTTATGTTGGATCTCGTCTATAATATTAAGCAATATAAGCATCAATAATATGCATTTTACCGTATTTTCGCGACCATAAGGCGCAACCTTTTTTTTTTTTTTTTTTTAAATGTGCCGGGCGCCTTAAGAAACGGTGCGCCGTGTCTATTACCTGAATTACGGTAATGTAAGGCCGCCCATGAGAACGGTAAAGGGAGAAGGGGGCGGGTGAAGCTGAATGAGACCATCCACTGAGCTGTTTAATGCGAAACAGAAGATGAAAACTTTTAAGGATTTGCTTGATGTGTAAAGTGAAATAAAATACAATCAAACTAAGTTTTGCTCCCGCTCTATTTAAATAAGCACACTTGTTCTGCAGCGCGCGTGTGTTTTGCATGTCGGAACCGTCCACTTTCCCCGGTTAAAGCCGCGTGATGCGCGCTGCTGCAGCCGACTTCCTGGTTCCCAAAGCGGTCCGATCGACCTGGTTCCCGGCCGCTTTAAGAGCAGAGATTTCTGGGGTCTGTCTCAGGTCTGATCAGCTTCACCCTCCGAAATTTGCAGCCAAATCTGTCGGTTACAAACCCGGTACCGGATCCCGACATGCGCGGGTGTGTATTCGCGGCGCGACACACACTTACTGGTTTATGTGGTGCTGGCCGGGCGCGGCTGATGGACAGAAACCTATGGGGATTTTTAAAAGAAAAACTTTGCATAAGACGTTTCCAGTCGGAGTCATTATAAGGACGAATGGAAAGGGGGGGCTGGATGAAGGGATGATGATGATCAGGTGGCTGAGACAGGTCTGGAAATTCGGACTGGAGCTCCTGTCGGATACAAACCCCGGTACCGGCTCCCCGACAGCGCGTGTGTGAGCGGGTCCAGCGCGAGGGAGCGGAGCGGGGAGCGGACCCGGTCCAGCGCGGAGCGGGTCCAGCGCGGAGCGGGTCCAGCGACGCGGGACCCGGGACGCGGGACCCGGGACGCGCTGCTCCACCCCGCTGGGGAGAGACGGGCTCTGCGCGGTGGAGGATCCGCACAACGGGGTATGAAAAGTTTATTTACTGTTGTGCAGAAAGTGACTGACACCGAGGAAATTCGGACTGGCGCAGCTGAATTAGCGGAGCTCTTTAATGCAGAAACAGAGGTTTTGCTCCCGCTCTATTTTTTAAATAAGCGCTTGTGTGCTTGTGTGTGCGTTCTGCATGTGTGTGCGTTCTGCAGCGGGTGTGTGTGTTTTCCGGCCGGCGTGTTTTGCGGCACGCGTGTGTGCAGCTCTGCTCTGTAGACTGCGCCTTTTGGGTCGGTGCGCCATATGTATGTTTTAAATCTAAAAATGACACACAAAAATGAGGGTGCGCCTTTCCACACGGTGCGCCGAATGGTCGCGAAAATACGGTAATTGTATCCATCTTATTCATATAATCATATTAACACCTGCAAAACGCAAATACAGGAATAAAAAATGTCACAGAAATGTACAGTGCTGATACTAAGATTAAAAATAATTAGATTAGATTAGATTAGATAGTCCTTTATTCATCCCTCAATGGAGAAATTCGCTTTGTGCAGTGGCAGTACACACAACACACACATGCAGCGATAGAGGGATGAAAAAAGGAAAAAAATATAGAAGAAAGTAGTCCACATATAGTGGGGTTTTTTTATTGAACATAATTTATAAACAAGAAAAACACATTTTATACAAACTGCTAGTAGAGGAAATATAATATAAGAAAATAGAACATTTTAGGAGGTATCATGAACAAGAGACATATAAACAAAAAATAAGGTAGAAAAGTAAAGTTAATAACAAAGGAACAGCAAATAACATCGACATTTCAGAAAGAGACTTAAAATAAAAGATACTTTTATATATATCGGTTAATAATATTTTTGCAGATTTATTTGACTTAATATTTTTTATAGAAACAAAAAAAACTTTGAAATCATTTAAAAAACATTGGAAAGAGGGCTTCATTTTTCTCTACTTACAACAGTGCATATGATATTTAGCCAGTAAGAGAATGACATTAACCAAGAAAGACACTGATTTGTCAATTGTATCTATGTAAAAAATAATATAAGCGATTTCTAATTTTGGTATGTCATTCATTTTTAAAGATTGCCAATTTCTAATTTCACACCAAAAATTTTGTGAGACAGGATAGAAACATGTGATCAAGTGATTCTTCAGATTCATTACAAAAAGCACAGGGGTCAACTTCAAATTTAAATCTTTGTCTCAAAAATTCAGCGGTTGGATACATTTTATTGATCAATTTAAAATGAGTGATCTTGACTTTGGGGGGAATGGGCCATTTGATATAGTTTGAGTGTGCTTTTTCTAGTGTAGACAAACTTCCACATATAGGCCTACAGTGTTGTGTCCAGTACTCGAGTTGAGGGGGGATGAGGGGGGGGGGGGTAGCATCCCCCCTGAAATAAAAACGGTCAAAATCATCCCCCCTGTAAAACTGCCATCCTTTTCCTTTTCATCCCTTATGTCATTTCGTCAATGAATGTGGTATTAATGCTATTTCAACATTTAGAGTCATCACCAGAAAAATAACTTATTTGACAATTTTCACCTGTTTTAAGTAAATTTCCACTTGAAATAAGAAGGAAAATCTGCCAGTGGGACAAGATTTATCTTCTCATTACAAGCAAAAAAATCTTGTTCCACTGGCAGATATTTCTACTTATTTCAAGTGAAATTCTACTTGAGACAGGTGAAAATTGTTGTTTTTTTCCAGTGATGAGTCTTGTTTTAAGTGTAATGAGATTTTTTTACTAAAATTAGACATTTTAACTAGAAATAAGACAAATATTCTTGATAAGATTTAGAGTTTTTGCAGTGATCCGTGTTACTTATCCTGTGAAGGACAAAGGCATATTGATAAGTTCAGAAAACAGTTTTTTATTTTTGTGTTTTGATGTACTTGATGTAAGCCCAGTGGATATTTAAAGCTTACAGAAGGCTGCATTTAACTGCAGCTATTTCATTCCTTCAGTATTTCTGCAGGTGTTTTGGTCAGTGCTATTATTTGTAATATATTATTATTATTTGTAATCAGCACAAATTATCTGTCCCCATATGATAAAATCCACTCTCCACCCTGATTTTTTTTTTTTTTTTTTTTACAACTCGAGTACTGGTTGTTTTGTTTTTTTTTTTTTTTTTTGTATGAAACTTGATTTCAATTCCAGAAAATACAATAACATTAAAATAAATGGCAGGCATCATTCAATAATATAAAAAAACAAACATACATAGGCATCATTATAGTCCAAAAAATATAAAATTGTTCTCTTCACAAAAAAAGCTACGATAAAGTGCAAGTAGTTCGTGACATTAACAATTACACTAAATAATAAAAGGAAGGCAATACATTCAGATATCCGTAAATATTTATTTTATGAGGTTGACAGTGGTATTACATTTTTTGTTATTAACCAATTGTATTGTCTCAAAATACATTTTGAAATCAACTTTAAAGGGAACTAAGGATGGACAGGATTTGGAGAATTTTGCCTTATGAATGTGAAACTTAGCAACAAGACTCATTAAGTTGATCAGTTGTTGAATTTTGTAATTTTGGTTTTCGTAATATAGTAAGATATCTTTAGCTTCTAATTTAATTACATTATTAGTTTGTATGTCAAAAAATTCTTCAAATTTTTTCCAGAAACTTAAAGTATGTTCACATTCATAAAACAAATGTATGATGGTCTCTTCGTCATGTTTAAATTGTAAAGTCCTATAAATATCTGGGAACTATAATAGACAACAAGGTGACATTTGAGAGTAACACCAACTTAATTTACAAGAAAGGTCAGCAACGTCTGTACTGTCTTAGAAAACTGTCCAAATTTCATGTTGATTCATCCTTGATGTCCATGTTTTATCGCTCTTTCATTGAGTCTGTATTAACTTTTTCTTTCATTTGTTGGTTTTCATCACTAAGAGTAAAGCAGAAAACTGTTCTTACCAAGGTGGTTAATGTCTGTAGCAAAATAATTGTCTCTGCTCAGGTGACTCTACAGAACCTGTATAACAAACAGCTGTATAGGAAAGCAAAAACTATCCTATCAGACTGTTCTTATCCTCTACACCAAGAATTTCAGTTTCTTCCATACATTGCTCAGACTTCCACTTCTCAAAACCAATAGATATGAACATTATTTTGTTCCTTCTGCCATCTCCCTTCTCAATTCCATGAGGAAAAGGTAGCTGTTGTGGGGCTTGGATTTTTAGATTTTTAGATTTAAAGTCGTTGTCCTTTTTTTTTACTATGTATATATGTCTACATATTGCTGCATGATTAATTGCCCCATTGGGGACAAATAAAGTTATTGATTGATTGATTTACAAAATACACATATGCTATCAATGTCTACAAATTTGGATATAAGTTGGTTGGTGGGGTAAATATTAGGAATGGGCGATATTTTACCGTTCACGATATACCGTCAAAAAAATTCCCCACGGTAAAAATTTGTCATCTCGCGGTAAAAACGATAAATTGCCGTTGATGACGTTTTTGTGTAAAGCTGATTTATGGTTGTGTGTTAAATCGCTGCAGAAGGATGGAAGGAAATGAGCAAGAAAGAAAGAAAGAAAGAAAGAAAGAAAGAAAGAAAGAAAGAAAGAAAGAAAGAAAGAAAGAAAGAAAGAAAGAAAGAAAGAAAGAAAGAAAGAAAGAAAGAAAGAAAGAAAGAAAGAAAGAAAGAAAGAAAGAAAGAAAGATATGAGCCTGAAAGAAAGATATGAGCCTGAAAGAAAGAAAGAAAGAAAGAAAGAAAGAAAGAAAGAAAGAAAGAAAGAAAGAAAGAAAGAAAGAAAGAAAGAAAGAAAGAAAACAGGATAAAATCCCGTTGATGACGTTTATGTGTAACAAACATGGCAGATCTGAGAGCGAGATAGATTTATAGTTAAAAAGATGGAATTGAATTGGTATTTTTTTATCGTCATTTTTATCGTTATCGGGATAAATGCCAGAAATTATCGTGATACATTTTTTAGTCCATACCGCCCATCCTTAGTAAATATGATGTAACATTTTATATTGGACTTCTTTTAATTTGTTTGAGATACTCGAGTACTGGTTGTGTCCTGTGGAGGAAGCTCGGCGGGGACGGCAGAGTGAGCAGTGAGCCACATGGGACGCTGCCTCCTCTCCTCTCCTCCTCTCCTCTCCTCCTCTCCTCCTCGCCTCCGAGCAGCTTCGGAGCTTGTCGGGTTTTTCCGGCGGATCCCCATCCAGTTAGCCGCTAGCCCAGCTGAATTAGCTTCCCCCTCTACAGCTAATGTTTGCAGGATATCTAATGTCACCCGAGCCGGAGCGGATGACACCCAGAGCCTAGAAACATGGCAGATGTCGAGGGACCAGGGCTCTGCTCGCCCTCCGTCCCTCCGCTGCCTGCTCCTCCTCCCTCCCGCGACGGCTCCAGCAGCGGCGGCACCGGCACGCCGGACGACGCCGGCGGCAGCTGCTGCCAGACGGCTTCATCCACCACCACCACCACCGTCACTTCGGGCCCGCGGCTGGTCCGCATCGTGAAGTCCGACTCGGGCTACGGCTTCAATGTGCGGGGCCAGGTGAGCGAGGGCGGGCAGCTGCGGAGCATCAACGGGGAGCTGTACGCTCCGCTGCAGCACGTCAGCGCCGTGCTGCCGGGGGGCGCCGCCGACAGGGCGGGCATCTCCAAGGGGGACCGGATCCTGGAGGTGTAAGTCTCACTGCTGTTTTGCTTTTACTTTCAGAAGGTTGTAAAGCCTGAATTATGGTGGCAGGCGCCGTAGGCTCTGCATTGGTGTAAAAAGGCTGATTTATGGTTCCGCGTTAAATCGACGCAGAGACTACGGCGTAGGGTACGGCGTAACCTACGGCATATTTCTTTTATTTATCCTTTACTTATCCAGGAAAGTCCCATTGAGATACAATATTTCTTCTGCCAGGGAGTCCTGGTCAAGATGGCAGCAGAAAAATAAATTCAGTTTCATATGAAAGAAAATACATACAAGGACAAGTAACTTTACAAAAAAAATTAAAACATATCAAAACAAGAAACAAACAAACATAAGGCAAGGCAAGGCAAATTTATTTATATAGCACAATTCAACACAAGGTAAATCAAAGTGCTTTACATTGACATTAAAAGAGGCAAGACTTAATTAGACAGTAAATAACAAATAGGTAAGAATAAGAAAAGAAGTAAAATAATAAATATACAAATAAAACATACAAGGATCAGAAAGCTAAACAGAATTCATGACAAAGAATGACACTTGATTAAAAACAATGACATTGTTCTGTGAAAAATGATTTTAACATATGTTTGAACATGTTAAGAGAGGGTAAATATTTCAAGTTGAGTATGTGTTGTAGCTCAATCCAACCTGCGGTGCATAAAAGGAAAAGGCCGATTTACCCAACTCTGTTCGAGTACTTAGGACCATGAGGAGAATTTTCTCTGATGCTCTAGTGTTATAGCTACTAGAGTAATATTTTAATAAATTGGATATGTACAGAGGTAGTTTACCCAGTAATGCTTTTGCAATAGATATTAACAGGGTAGGGTGCGCGTCGCCGCGTACCTTACGCCGTAGGCTCTGCGTTGCTGTAACGCGGAACCATAAATCCATCGGTCCTGCAGCCGGGCAGCATGTCCGTCCATCTCAATGAAAGGAGTGTCTTGTTTGTGTCAGTGATGAGATTCAGGCTTCATTAGAGATTCTGGTCACAACAGAAATCTGTTCATTCTCAACTAATCCCTGCGCCACATTCATATCGGTCTAACTGGAAATACTATTCACATATAAAACAATAGCTTTCAGTATTATCAATGGCATGAATGAATAAGTTAGATCTATGACACACAGATCTGTGTTTTTTGAGTATTGAGCAGTGGTATTAAAGCTGCATTGAGGATAGATGTGGTTCTCTACACTGGCGTGTTAGTATGCGTGGAGACTGCTTGCCGATGTTAGACTCTGTTGCTATGGAGAAGAGCACACAGCACAGAGCTCAGCATCAGCACCAGTATCACAGCTGTGTCTGTGTGCATGGGATAAAATGATGTGGAGAGAAATTGATCCCTTCAGTTCAATTGTGATTGGCTTCCCCCTTTTGAATCCAGTGTCTGATTGGCTGCCTTTTGCACACTGCTCTGGTAAAGGATGGCCTGCAGTAACCTGGCAGTTTGTTGACCCCATTATTTCCATATAGCATGCATGAGTATGTAGGTCTTTCCATTATTTTATTGTATGCAAGGTACAGTCTGCTAAGTTCTCTGTTTTATCTGTCAGTCAGATGTTGTGGTCAACATCAGTGTTTTTATCAGTTGTTACTGATTATTCGGCCTGAGTTTGCCCCCCAGCTAATAGCGCTGGTATAACCTCTGTTTGGGACCATCTCCAGTTTAGTGAATAGTATGTAGGCTACTGTATGCAAAGACAACTCACTGCAGAGTAGGAGGGCACCTTGCGTTTTTGTGCAATCAAAAACTTATTTCCACATTTTGCATGGCTTGCTTATTTTTCGCTTTACGATAAAGGTCACAGATACTAAGTCCGTCTTTTCAGTGCGTATATATGGTACATGAATTTGTCGGAAAGTCCCTTTAAATTGTTGATGTCTGTTTTTGACTGCAGTTTTGTAGGTTTATGTGTAAAAACAAAATTATGTAGATCTAAGGTATTCATTTAAATAACAAAACAAAAAGAGAACCCATAGTGTGTGTGCTCAACTAACACATCTCTTGCAGCTTTGAAGAAAATTATTGTGAATTTGGATCCATACCAAAATCCTAAGAATGACACTTTTGTCCATACCAGACATTTCCACTTGGCTCAAATACATTCTGCTCAGTATGGAGTCTCTAGTATTTTGTTGTAAAGTAATGAAACTGATCATATCCATCCTTGGCAAAGGAATTACCTTAAATTATGAAGGCAACAACAAAAAAAGGGACATGAGGAAAATGTATTTTTCAACCTGTTCATCACAAAAAAAGTGCTGATAGTACCAAAGCAGAGACCAAAGGTGCTTTTTATGTACCGGTAATCATAAAGCTTCAGGAAGGAAGGAGCTGCAAAAATGCCTTGTCTGCATTTGATGCTGTTGGAGACACCACCCCTTTCTCCGATTCCAAGATGTTTGTGTCTTGCACAGGTGTTTTTTCTTATTTCTAACTACATAAACATTTTTACTTCATCAGGTTTTGTTTCAGCTTTGCTTTGTGTGTGTGTGTGTGTGTCGGGGGGTGGGGGGTGGGTGTTTCTCACTTGAGTTAATAATATGGCTGTCTCTTCACTGCAGGTATTAAAGGACTGCTGAGCCTTTAGCTCTGTGACACGCAGCTGACATAAGCCATGCCATGACATACTTGCTGATATAACAGTTGAGCTCTCAGTCAGAAGTTCTAGATGAAGCAAATCCTCGTCCCGAATTGTCAACGTGGTTTCAGAGTTGGTAATTGATTCTCCTGCTCCTTTTTCTTGGCCATGTCCTGTTCTGTGGCATGACAAAACTGACAGGCCTCTGTTGACATTTAGGGGAAGGCGGTTCCATCGGCAATAAATATGTCACTGTAAGATGTTATTGGAGCACGTTTAGCCTTGATTCTGATTCAATAAATGTATGTAATGTTATCATTTATTTCTGTCCATAGTTGCATTTTCTTTTCCTTTTTTTTGCCAAGATCTTATATTGATGATGGAAAAGCTGGACCTCAGCAGAAAAGTCTTAAGTGGGGTTCGGTGCAGGACTCTGTGGCGACCGGTCCATCCGAGAAAATTTAGAAAAACTAGTCTCTCAGTGTATTCAGTTGACGCCATGTTGTGGGGAGCACCTTATTTTTCCTCTATTATTGTCACTGAAAAATGGTTTTGTTACATTTTTCAAAAATTGTGCAACTATTTTTAAACATTGTAAATGTAAAGTTTAACTCGTAAGCATTGCCAAGAGTTACACACTGTTGATTTTCTTCAATTACACAGTTTTAGTAGTTTTATCAGTTTTGTTTACTTACTGTTATTCCTAATTTGCCCCATCATAAATAGAGTAGCTTCTTTTTCCACAATGATGTGTCTTATGATTCATGGTTTGGTTAGTAGTTGGATATTTTTCTGACACCAACATTTTTTGCAAATATCAAAGATGAAGCCACCGCATCTTTGGCTGACTACTTTGATCCACACCCAGAACTCAAAGTAGTAACTTGTTGAGTCTCTCAGGCATTTTTCCCATACCATCTTTAACTGGCAATCCCCCATAAGTTTAGAACTGGTTTGAAAAAGTGTCAGAAGTAGACAGATGAGATGCTGAGCGCTTCTAAAAGAGATGCCATGGCTTTTCTGAGCAAAATAACTATCAGTGAGCTTGCTTCAACTCTGTCATTAGCACTGTTCTGACTCTAACACATGACTGCCAAAGTGCCCACACCCAGTTACACCCAGCTACACTGTAGCTACTTTCCTCCTCTTCTGATATATGTTCTATTAATTTTACTGTATGCAATTAACATGCAATTAATAGTACTTTTAATGTACTATTACTGTTTGATACTTTCTACTTGAGATGTTAGAGCATGAAAAGGAAAAAAAGGAACTCAAAGTGAGGAAATAGCCCTAAATAATTGCTGCCTTTGTCAGCAGCAAGTTTCCAGCATTGCTGACAGTTTGTCACATTTGTTTTGAATCAAGTCAGAAGTAATTTAAAGTGCAGTTTTATTTATAATTCAGTTAAATTCAGGGTACATCTCAGAAATATTCCACAAAGTTCATGAACTCGTTGAAAACAGAACATCACTCAACTCTGTTGTCATTCCACAGGAACGGGGTGAATGTAGAAGGAGCCACACACAAGCAGGTGGTGGACCTGATCCGGGCCGGCGAGAGGGAGCTGGTGCTGGCCGTGTTGTCCGTCCCCCCGCAGGAAGCCGACTGCCTTGATCCTGGTGACGATGGATCATCCCAGTCCTGTTACGACTACTCAGACAAGCAGGCTGTCCCCATCTCTATTCCCAGCTACAAACACACTGAGCTCAACAATGAGAAGTTTGTGGTGGGTGCACTGCATGGATGGATGTATGCATAGATGCCAGATTGGAGCATGAATGGATGAACAAGTGAAGGATGTGATGGGAGGATTTCTCAGTCCAAAGGTGGAGAGTTAATTAGAGAAGAAAGATCATAGCCGAAATCCTTGTTGGAGACTGCAGAGGCCTTTTGACTTGAGCTCCCTGTCGTCTCTGTAAATGATTTACTTTCTCTTTTCCAGGTGTACAATGTGTACATGGCAGGCAGACAACTGTGCTCCAAGCGATACCGGGAGTTTGTTATTCTACACCAAAACCTGAAGAGGGAATTTGGCAGTTTTGCATTTCCCAAGATGCCTGGGAAATGGCCATTTTCTCTGTCAGAGCAGCAGTTGGACGCACGACGCAGAGGCTTGGAGGAATACCTGGAGAAAGGTGAAGGCAGAGAAAATCGCCAGGCAGGTTTTGTTCGCCTGGTAGATAGAATTGGGTCACTTGGATGCACAAGAAAAAAAATCACACATGTCTATGATGGTTACGTAATAGGTTTTCATGCCCTTTCTTCAAATGTTTTTTACGAAGAAAAACGCATTTTGTGGATAACCACTTTAACTTCACTTCCAATGCAGAAATAGCCTCTCCCTAATATTTTATGTGATTTATCTGCAGTCTGCTCTGTGCGAGTAATTGGAGAAAGTGACATCATGCAGGAGTTCCTGTCTGACTCAGATGAGGTAAAGAAAAGAAAATAGAAACTGATGAGCGTATGTGTATTTTTGTTGCCCCAGCCATGTAACTCACCGGGTGTTTTTCCCCCTTGTCGTTATGACCCAGAACTATAACGGCGTGTCAGATGTGGAGTTGAGAATAGCCATGCCCGACAAAACTACACTCACTGTCAGAGTTCGCAAAAACTCTACTACAGACCAAGTTTATCAGGTAAAGATGCACACAAACTGGTTTAACACTTCATTCATGTTCAGTTTTTGTTTTCCCCTTCACTCTGCTCTTCTGTACAATCCGGCCTCCTCTAGGCTGTGGTGATGAGGCTCGGTATGGACAGTGTAACAGCCAGCTACTTCGCCCTGTTTGAGGTCATCAACCACACCTTTGGTGAGTAAGGGCTTGTAACTGAACCCTGTGTGTGTGCGTGTGCGCGCGTGTGTGTGTGTGTGCGTGTGTGTGTGTGCGTGTGTGCGTGTGTGCGTGCGTGCGTGCGTGCGTGCGTGCGTGCGTGCGTGCGTGCAGTGTAGCACTCCATCTTTTTTGTAGCAGAACATTGACTTACAGAAAGGCTGCATTCATATTCATATACACACATTATTATCCAACCCTCCACCTCCGATTTAACATATTTTAAAGCAGAAAAGAAAGAAATACGTATCCGCTTGTGTTTACGCCACTTTCCCTGTCATGTTTACAATTATGTATTAGTCACAATAACAGTGAGAATCTGATCAGATGTAAATGTACATATCCTCTTCGCATCTGATTTATTTCCACATATGAATAAGGCCCGAGACTAATCTGAAAATTTCCAAATTCCATCTTTTTTTCTTCCTTTTTTTTCTCTCACCGATTTTAAGTGTGCTCTTGTCATATCTGATCTGTGTCATATTGGAGGAAAAGATTCAGTTGGGTCTCTTGAATCCTGCAGATGTAGATCCCAAGAGACACACTGGCAGTTTGTTAGATTTCCCAAACACATTTATACATGAATGTTCCCATGTTCATGTTTGTATACATAGAGAACTGAAACTACCAAAAGGTCACAATTTCAAATAACTGGTAGAAGAATGACAGTAGTTTTTTTTTAGTATTTTGTCACAAGCTACGTCTGACTGAACTGTCTTAAACAATTCAACAAAACTTGATCAAACTGACTAATCAACACTCAGCTGTGCTGAAACAGCAAAGCAGCTTTAAGTCACATTTAAGTAGTACTTAAAACTCTGTTGTTCTTTAGTTGAAAAAAGAAGAAAAAAGTAATCTTAAGTAGCGTTAACTGATGTTCACATATCTAATTGGCCTGATTGTTAGTTTTTTTTCTGTAATTTAAAACTTTCACTAAACTAAATCTACATTAATTTCTTCTTGACTTCATACAAAAAGCAAAGTAAAAAGAAATGAATGTAGATTTATAGTTTAGTGAAAGTTTTAAATTAGAGAAACAGGCAACTTTACAAATATGACTTTATTGTTTGTTATTTTATGTTTGAACGGGAGGTAAAAATCATAGATTTGTTGTTGTTGCACAAACATAAAACATTATATTTAAGAATTTATGCTCCCTTCTTTCTATTCTTTAGTGCGTAAGCTCGCCCCAAATGAGTTTCCCCACAAACTCTATGTACAGAATTATACCTCGGCCATCCCGGGAACCTGCCTCACCCTGCGCAAGTGGCTCTTCACCACAGAAGAAGAGATTCTGCTTAATGACAACCAGCTCGCCGTCAACTACTTCTTTCATCAGGTGTGTGTATTTTCTACAGTATGTCTCTCTTCTGTGGTGTCATTGCTTGTTTATCAGTTGTGTTCTAACAATGTGCCCTGTTGTTTGCAGGCTGTTGACGATGTGAAGAAAGGCTTCATCAAAGCTGATCAGAAGTCCTATCAACTACAAAAGCTGGCAGAGCAAAAGAAGATGTCCATGGTCAGCATTCAGACGAAGGCCATTCTGGCACACTTCTGCCCCTCAGGCACACACTGATAATTAGTCAGAATTTACTTTCTCATACATTTTTAATCTGTGCTTTCTCTGATCTACCAAGGAAAGGGTTCATATGTTGTGTAGGTGGCAGCAGTAGCTTTACTTGGAGTGTCAGAGACAGATTCTTACTGAGAGGAATAAACTATAGCTGCTTTTTGATCAAAAGTACCAGATCATTTTTTTTAGTTTCCGGTCAGAAACTTCTTTAGATACCTGCAAAGGCTTTAATAAAGAAACTAAATTACAGACTGACAGTTGGTGCATTGTGGATTAGTAGAGTATTATTGAACTTAATTTAATTGAATGAAAGGAATTGCAATGGTTTTGTTCAAGCTGCGATTGTTTGCGTTTCCGCTGTTGTTTAAAGTTTGCAAAGATACATCTGCTCTAAAGAGTGGAGCTGGTCAGCGGCGCACAGAGCTGTGAAACCAAAACGAGGAGAAATTAGTTGGATTCAGCTGGCGCAGCACATAAAACCTGGGACCATCACAGGGTCGTGATGAGGTGTGGAGCCTTTAGAGTGCAACGTGTTGTCATATGATGAGAAAATGACTCTCATGATTCTCTTATACTCTGCAGAGGCAAAACGCTAAAGCTGCCCGTCCCATTGGACTTTTTCTGTACTACCAGGCTCACCCTGCAGTTGTTTGAACCAGCTGTGAAAACGCAGAGGGTCAAGTTCCTTGTCCCGCGGACTCTTCCCAGTAGTCCAAGTTTGGGTTATAGTTTCTAACTAAAGATTTGTTCCAATGAAACATCAGAAAGTTCATTCAGCTCTATAATAACCTTTTGAAGCAATTCAGATTCATTTTATTGTGACTGAGTTAGCAGCCTGACAAAACAAAATTTGTTCCAGTACAGCCCGTCCAAGAGAACAAAAAACAGACACAACAAATAACAACATAGGACATGGGTAGACAGGTGCTGAGGCCGCTGCCCGTAGGCGGCACCTTTATCATTAGCTGGAAAAAGATGACACTGGGAAAGAGAAGGGGGAAAAATACATCTCCCATTGTGTAAAAACACAGTATGAAGGTGCCAAAAAAACCACCCCAGCACAGAGAAGCAACATACTCATCGATTAACAACATCATACAAGTATATGTGGAGAGGGGATCCCAGTGCAGGTCAGCCTGGTGATCGCCGCCGCCTCCTTGCGCTGCGTTTCAGCCTGGTTTATTGTGTTGGGAGGGGTGATAGGGAGGAGGCCAGGGAAGGTGATGAATAATGAGGGAAGTGTATTTATCATTATGTGCATGTGTGTGTGCGTGTTTGTATGAGTGGTAAGTCTGTGAACCATCCCCCTGATTTACTGTCCTTGATGTTGTCAGCCGGCTCGGTGTAGTTCTGATACAGGTCCACAGGTGTCACCAGGGGAGTTTTGTTTGTGTGATTTCGAGTTAAAAAAAAAGTAACCTTGACTCTTCTGTTGGCTTCCTCTATTTCTTTCAGTGCCTGAATTTGTTGAGGGGTTGTGAGGGCTACAATGAGATCGTTTTTCCTCACTGTTCCTGCGACTCCCGACGTAAAGGCCACGTGATCACAGCCATCAGTATACACCACTTCAAGCTTCATGCCTGCACAGAGGAAGGCACACTTGAAGCAAGTGCTACTGCTTGTCAGCATCATATATACAACTACTGCATGTACATGAAAATGAGTGTATTAAAACTTTCCTGTTTCTCCAGAACCAGGTGATTGCATTTGACTGGGGGGAGATGCAGAGGTGGGACACAGATGAAGAGGGAATAGCCTTCTGTTTTGAATATGCACGGGGAGAGAAGAAGCCACGTTGGGTTAAGATATTTACACCTTATGTAAGTTTTTTTTTATACATACATTAGTAAGTGCTTTTTGATATAGTTGCTGCTTTAATTGTTCCAGTTAAATACAGCTGCAGTCACAAAGCCCATTAGAATATTTTCCTATTTACTGCTGTAATTTTAAAATGTTTAAACCTCAACAGTTTCTATCTGTGCTTGCTTTACATGTACACTGTTTAGTTTAACTACATGCACGAGTGCTTCGAGAGAGTCTTCTGTGAGCTGAAGTGGAAGAAGGAGGTAAAGATAAGCCACTGCCTTATATATTACCAGCATTTTTATGATAAGTTTGTAGTTGTGCTCTTTACTCGCAGTGGTGTCCTTGTTTGCAGGTAGAAGAGGAGGCTACAGACAAAGACAACAAGAACTGCAGTAAAGATGGTATGTGTGGCAAGGTAAGGCTTTGCCTGCCTCTGTCTAATCTAACAATAATACCCTTGGTGATTTTCTCGGTCTCCAGCCTTTGTGTGTCTAAGCTTATTGTCTTGGTGCTTATTGCTGTTTTCCGTTGCAGAATATTTTCCAGCTGCTGAGGCACAGAAGGGATGGGGGCACATAGGAACGGAGATCGTCACCTCCTAAGTGCAATGGCTGCTCATCACAACACGAACAAGTTTTGCCTCTGACTTAGCCCCAGGAAGACCAAGCTGCACTTGGCTATTAATTACGCAGAAATCATTTACACTCCATTTACTAGAAGACAAGAAGCCGCTCCATACATTCAAACCAACAAGCATCTGCTGAGGAAGGATTGAAAAGCTACGTGACTCATGAACAAGAACTCTCTAATCCAGCACATCATGACCGTGAGTTAAGAAGAGCGCTGAGAAGCTGCGGACTCAGAGTGATGCGTTCATGCAGGCCTTTTCTTTTTGCCAGGGACCCAGAGTATTGGATGTGCCACCAAGCAGGTTCACTTGTGGGGGGAAAGGCAGAAGCGGATTATTGGTGCACTAACAAGGGAAAGTGAAAGCTGTAGGCACTCACAAAGGGGAACACGGATAACTGTAATCAGAGATTTCAAGGGCTGAAAACAGGGAGACACTTTGCATTTCAGTTTATTTATTTGTTATTAGAGCAGCAGCAGCAGCATCTCCTGTGTTCGTGGATGCATGTGCGTGCATGAAACACCCAAAGACATGAGGCAAATGAGTGCAAGCTCTCTGCAGTGTAAAGCCCTTTTCAGATGTGACGTATCAAATCGGGGGGCCATTATTTGCCATCTGTGTAAGATCAGACAGGAGATCAAATGAGGTTTAATACATAAGTCATCCTAGAGACAAGGTTCTCTCAGAAAATGGTGTTGTTTCACCATAAAAATTAAAATTAGCACACCAAGCTTGCAGTGGTTGTCTAAAGCAAAGTGACAGTGTGTATTCACTGATGAAATATCAGATGAATAAACAGATGAAATATCACTGTCTACATATACAACTGTAGGTGTTCCTAAGAAGCTCATGTTGGTGCTGTATTTGTGAGGATTTAATTGCAATACAGTACCAGCATAGTTGTTAGCTCAAGATAAAGTTGATCTGTAACTTCTGCTCAGTACGATGTTTCCACCTGTCAATGGGAAGCAAACCATGCAGCTCTGTAAGTGTTCCAGAGTTGCCATATCATGCCATTTGATCATAAAAAGAAAACAAAAGAAAACTCATAAGGTAATGAGCATGCTGCGTTGAAGCTTCATTTAAAGATTTAACACTTTTTTAACTATTTTCGCTCCTTCATTTGGCTCGGATGATGAGGAAAACAACTAGGAGCTGTTGTCATGAGTAAAAAATCACTCTATGTTATATATTAGACAACCTCATATGTCAGATTATTGTTAAACACAATAACACAAAACAAGGTGTCTCTGCTGTGGATGTGTGTCCGTTTATGTTGTTGCAGCAGTGCAGATGTGTTGACAGTTATATCAGATGTTATGGAAAATGACTGGGAGGCTGTCACTCAGACATGACGGACATATTCAGTCCCCACCAGACCATCTGAAAAGGGCTTAAGCTACAGTGAGATCATGTTACACACTTTAATGTGACACTACATTTGCATAAAACAAACCTCATTGTAATTGTTTTTTTTCTTAATTTTAATTGAGGAGTATGGGTTTGAGCTAATATTGCATTGTATCCCGCAGAAGAAACAATGTTCTTAGATTCCACTTGTAAATTTGGAAGTGACTGCTGAATGGAGTCATTGGTGCACTGACAAGGGAAAGGGGAAAGACGGATCGCTGTAATAGATGATTCCAAGGGCTGAAAACAAGTAGACACTCTGCATTTCGAGTCAGCTTCATACTGGAATGAATTGAAACTTTTTATTTGCTCAGTATTACATTGGCAATCCAAGCAAATGTTTTCTGAATATTGTGGCGAAGCAATGTGAGTTGTTCCTTTTTGTGTGTTACCTGTAGTGGGCAGCAGAGGTCGCAGACTGCCACGATGGTCGGTGGGACATGCCGGTTACTTTGTCTCTGGGAGCTCCCATAGGATTTTTAATAGGCTTGTAATTCAAAAGGCCTTTCCATGCAGCAGTATTTATCCCTGTAGCCTGTATGAGGCTGCCATGCACTGCAGATCCAGGCTAAGTGGGCCAAGGTTCTCCTGACAAAAGGGAAGGTTTTCATATTTACTGTACATCCTGCACTAAGATCAAATTTGAGAAATGCTGTGCTCAGCCAGTGACTGATCATATAATAATGCAGTGCAATTGCAATACAATCACATAAATCATATATAGTTTATGTTTCTCTGCGAATGAGCCCAGTTAGTGTTCAAATTAGGGTATATTAAAAGAAAGGTTGTGTAAAAGGTCAATTTAATTATGTCATCATGCTACACTGATGTTAGCCTAAAATTTAAATGCAAATAGAATCAATTTACTATTTAGTGGCTTTATTGAACCTATTTAGGCAGGGTTTTCATATTTTGACAGTTTGTTAAAAGCACATTACACAATCATTTGCCCTTGTGTTTACATAATCCAGTGAGTGGTTTGATTGATTATCATTTAGACACACACTTTCTGAGACTCTAATACAGCTTGCTTTCTTTCTAACATTTGGGAACAATAACACAAGGTAACATGAACAACTGGTCCTTCTGGATGATGTTATATTGCCCACTAACGCCCAGGACTAGCTCCTATTCAGGCATTAATCGAAGAATTAGCAGTATATGTGTTATCAATAAGTCAGTCCGTTTTTCCCACTACGAGTCCCGTTATCATGATGGTGCTGCTCACAGAAGCCATTTCAGCTGAATAACAAGCTTAAACAGACCTTTTGTGGGTGCATACAGAAGCTTTAATTGAATGTGTCGAGTCCTTAATTGAAGGAGTGAATGTGCAGTTCCGAAGGCTGAACACATTTCCTTGATTTCTCGTCCATTTACTGAATCTGACACGGCCGATTGTCTGACACTTTGAAGTGTGCGCTCCTTTTCGGCTCACCTCCCCATCTCTCTCTTCATTGTTCTGGCTCCTGTAAAATGTCATGTGCTTTATTTATTTAGGTACAGCAGTGTTAAATTCAGATGATAAAGTACAGAGTCACCACAAGAAGAGTATGGAGATTGACAAGCTGAAAACTCTTTAAGAAGATGCAACGCTTACTGTAAGAAATTGTAACATATTCTTTTAAATAAACTGATTTATTGGTGAAAAAAGGTTAGTTCTTTGTTTATTTATTTTTTGTTGTTGTTGTTGATACCTCAGAGAAAGCCAGTTTGTGGGAGCCACAAATCATTGTCGGCAAAAACACAGTTACACAGATTTACACTTTTATGTACCCACATACATTTTCTGTCTTACGTTCTCCTTATTCCCTTTCTTTTCTTTTCCCAATTCCTGCATCTTTTAATGAGATCTGGGAGACAATTACCCAACAGGCAGGGAAACTGCTGTTCCATATCGATCCTCATTGAGTGCCTGCAACCAGTAATTAATAGCCATCGACTGTTGCTGGTGTGGGATATTATCTAGGAACATCTGAATTTCAAAAACTAACAACTCTAGCTGGGGGGGCACTTCCTGGGAGACGGCAAGCAAATGATCCCACTTCAGAGCTGAACGGTTTTCTACCGCTCTACTTCGCTCATGAATAATTCAGGCTTTGATTTATCAAAATTAAACATTTGAGATGCTGAAGAATCACAGCCGTGGCTCATCGTCCCTGTGGTGTCAGATGGCTAAACGTGTCTGTGTGGTGGTGGGGGTTGCATGTTCTCTCTGAGAGTCAGCATCTGTTATGGGCTGGTAGGACCTGTCCAATGTTTACATCCATTCCTCTGAAGCTAAGCTGGTATGTGGGTGAACCGTAAAACTGAGTTCATTATCACTCCATGTGCTCAGGGCTTCCTCTCATTTAATTTTTAATCAATGAAATTAGTTTCAAGTTTATTTCATCATGTTGGCTCTCAAGTACAAAATTCAGTATCTGCAAAAGTAATTGTCTCAAGGAGTCGCTGGAAAATACGAGATTGTACATTTTTTTTAAAAAGCGGAGAGCCCTATAACCTTACACAACTGTTTTCCTGTGTTGTTTGTTTTTATCATTGTGTTTTGCACCCAAGGGTCACCTGACACAAACAGCCCTGCTCACCAATATTGGCACCCCTTCACGTTTTTCATAACCGAGTGAATGTCTCAGATATAAATGCAAATGTACCAAATTTATATCAGCAGAATGTTTTAATTGGAAGTACAAAGTAATTTAATGAAATTCTTATTTCAACATAGACTCCCAAAGGAAAAACCAGGATGTGCAAGCTAATATTGGCACCCCTTCTTAGTATTTGGTTACACACCCTTTAATGACTTTTATTAGTCTCACAATGAGGAAATTCTTTCTCTGCATTTAACTCATCTCTAGTTAAACTAGGAGCAGTGAGCTGACATTTGTACTTCGCCCAGGGAGCAATATGCTCAAGCTCTTGAACATTTGCATGGTGCCTTTCTCCAATGGCAGATTTCAGCTCCCCCCAAAGACTTTCAGTTGGATTGAGATCAGGACTGGCCACCAGACTGCTCCAGGTTGGTCTTTAGATGTTTGCCGTGGTGTTTTTTTCCCTACTATTCGAAGACTACTGTCATCAATGTTTCTCTTGCCCCCACGTCCAGGGAGGTTCTTGACATTTCCATACCTGGAAAACTTAATAGCATTATGCTCTGTTGAAACAGGGATACCAAGGTCTTTGGAATGGCCTAATACCTTTGGAAGTTTTGTGCTTGGAAATAATAGCATGGTTGGTGTCCTCAGACAGCTCCGTCATCACACAATGAAGAGGGAATGACAGGTGGCTTTTTAAAACACCAAAATGATCATTCATTGGCTAATTCATGTCATATGGGTGGAGGCAATTCATCACAGGTGATCCTCGTTTGTGATTTGCAACAGGTGAGTCAAATTGGGCTTCCATACTGATTTGCTGCAAAGAGTACCAATACCATTGATACAGCAAGCATTAGGTTTTTCTATGTTCACCTCATAATATTTATCATGTTAAATGTTCTTTATGATTTGCTGTTTAGTATCAAACACAAGCTATCTAGCTAGACATATACCCACACACACATAGCCACATAGACACATACACACACATAGCCACGCAGACATATACACACACACACACACACACATACATACACACATACACAGACATAGCCACACAGACATATACACACACACACGCACACATAGCCACACAGACATATACACACACACACACACACACGCACACATAGCCACACAGACATATACACACACACACACACACATACACACACACACATAGCCACATAGCCACACAGACATATACACACACACACACACACACACACACACATACACACACATAGCCACACAGACATATATATATACACACACACACACACACACACACACACACACACACACACACACATACGCGCACATAGCCACACAGACATATACACACACACACGCACACATAGCCACACGGACATACACACACACACATATAGAGACAGATACACCGGCTCGTTCACCTGCATGCTTGCTCTGTAGTTTTGGGGGTTAGTTAATTGCGGTAGCTTAGCTCAGATTGTGATTGGATCTCGAGACCTGGGGCGGTTGCTGCTCGTGTTTCTGCCGGTTCCGTGCCGGTTTCGTGTCTGTTCTGTTTTTGTTTTTTTCTTTTTGCAGATTTCCAGTGCTCGACGTGCGCCTCCATGTGTGTTCTCGCGTCCTGGATTAGCAGCGAATGTCACCCCCCCCCCCTTCCCAAAAAACCCCCCAAAAAACTGGGTTTGTATGTGTATATATGTATGTGTATGCGTATATATATGTATATATATTAATGAGATAAATATATTAACAATGCACATATATACTATATGCCTTAGGTTCTTACCAGCACAACCATTAATATGTGTGCAGACAAGGAAAAAAAAAACACAAGCTATCCGTCGTAAAATGTTGTTTCACATGATACATTTCCTTCATTAGATATTCCACTATATATATGTAAACTTCATGGGTGTCAATAATGGTGAGCAGGGCTGTAGAGAGCCAGCTTCAGTGGTTACTGCATTGGGTCTGCAGAGGGTCCTTACTTCAGCACTTGAGCAGTGTGAGTGCATTTGTGTGTGTAAATCTGTGCCACATCTGCAGCCACAGTTGCAGTGGCCCCTTGATATCAAAGGCAGAAACTATGTATCCCGCTCTCCTGCTCGTTGCAGCATCTCCCCCTTACCTCTCTCTCCTACAGGACTAACATGCTTCTCCACTGAACACACATCTCTTCATGAGGCATCGACGCACAACAGTTGGACAACTGAGTTGGCAGAGGGCCGTCGTATTTGAGATTTATTACTGCTGCCGTACTGCAAATCTCAGCAGCTGCGCCAGTCGTATGGCAGAAGAAGTTTAGTAGGGCAGGGAATGCGTAGAGTGAGCTCCTCTCCTGGCATATTGTGCTTAAATTGAAAACTTTAAAGTGAATTAGATAGTATCTGGGTTGAAGGTGTTGAGCTGTGCCAAAACATCAATTTGGCAAATTTAGTCTTCATAAAGTGTTTGCATTATTTCACTCCATCATTTTTTAATTTGAATGTTTGCCCAGATCTGTCACATATATCCTGATAAACACCCTTTTTCAGTCGTGAATATATGTCCAGTCACTCCTAAATGCTGGTGTAAGTGCACTTTACCAGCAACAGCTGCAAAGAGGAAGCAGAGGACAGAGAGGAAGGGGGCATTCACTCTTCTTCCTCTTCACTTCTTCCTTTCTCATTAACGAGCAATCTGTTAAAAACTTTATTGACCCCTATGTGCTCTCTCAGCACATTTTTGCTCCGTCTTTCGGTTTCTCTCAACCAAACCATGAAACATACTTTGTTATCTCTTCTCTTCTGCGTTTGGTCTGTCTGCAAAGCCCTCCCTTCCATCTCTCCTCCTCTTTTATTACTGCACTTTATTACCTTGATATTCCCTTTCCCTCTCCGCCCACCTCCCTGTTTCTGATTCAGTTTAACTCTCTCACCACGAAAAGGCGAGCAAGAACATTGGATTTATCCTTAGAGAATGTAAAAGACAGGAGTTTATTTCAAAAAATTCCCAGCTCAGTCTATGACACATTTCTGTCAGGATTTGCTTTCACAGTCAGTTTGATTGTTCTTCGGCATACACATTTTGTGTGATAGTGATTTTGTTGTTTGCCTCACGTAGGCGTCTATAATCTATTTTTTTTCATTATTTCATGCATTGTAATTACGACCTGATTTACACTAGTACAAATAGAAGTATACCACTTCATGATTGAAAAGGTCTATTCCCCTTGGCTCATGTTTGAAAGAAAATCACTAGTGTTTAATATGAACATATATTGACCTCAACATAGAATGTGTGTAGGATTAAAATTATATTTATAAATGGAATAACAATAACCCTCCAGTGCTGCACACTCTTCGGTTCTCATCCGCAGAGCGGAAATGCCTTTAAAGTGTCATGAGAAGGAATGACAACGTTACAAAGTGAAAAAGCTTTCCTGTCTCAACCTTTTTTTTTCATGCAGACCTGAAATTAAAACATTAAAATATTGCCAAAATAACCGAATAGATTAAGTTAATGAAAGAAAACATGGAATATCTTTCATCCATTCTTTGTGCAAGAAAATTAAAATTGAAGTAAATGTTAAACTAATCTTTGTTTTTTTTTTCCCCCCTTATTATTTCTGATTTAAGATCGTAGCAGTGATGCAAAAATGTATTCAACCCATTACTGTATAATTTTGATGCTTTATTATTGTGAGAATTATTGTAAAATTATTAAATCAAATTCTGACACCACAAAACTGGATCACATTTGTAAAAATTGTAAAAATTTGGTTATGGCAAAATTTATGCCAGTACATCAGGATATGATAAATGTACATAGAGACGTGACTTAGGATGCAGGTATGAAGGAAGCGAGTTGTGCTTTTAAAATGTTTTGTTTTCAAAATCTGGCTGACTCCTTCTTCTACCCAACATCTAAGAGGGTAAGTTGCCTCCATGCCACTAATTGAATATACTTAACTGATTATCAGCAGGTGTGAGCACCTGTATAAAAGCTAACGTTTTGGTACTTTGTTGGTCTGGACCATTCAGGTATGTGTTAACTTAATTTCTAAGGAGGAAAAACATTAGCAATAATCTTAGAGAAACAATTATTGCTGCCCATCTATCTGAAAAGGGGTTTAAAGTCATGGCCAAACAATCTGAAGTCTGTCATTTTACAATGACTCTTCACAAGTGGAAAACGTTTATTGGTAACATTTACAGTTATCAATAGGAGCTGCGTCACATACTCCAAAGGATGCGTGGAACAATGACCTTTTGACTGATAAGACCGAATTGGAGATGTACAAACAAAGCATGTTAGCACAAACACTTCAGACCAACTGTCAACTACAGTAGTGGAGGGATGGTAACTTTGGTTTGTTTTTCACAAAGAGGATAAGAACTATACATCTTGACACAATGGTCAGTTGGTACTAATGGTCCCAAAGTGTGCCAGGAAAAAATCCTCCTCATCATTACACCAACCCCACTAGCCTGAACGGTTGATACAAGGCAGGATGGATCCATGGGTTCATGTTGTTGACGCCAAATTCTGACCCTACCACCCCAATGTCGCAGCAGGAATGGAGACTCATCAGACCACGTTTTTCCAATCTTCTTTTGTCCATTCTTGGTGAGCCTGTGCAAATTATAGCCTCAGTTTCTTGTTCTTAGCTGACAGGAGTGTCACCCGGTGTGGTCTTCTGCTGCTGTAGTCCATCCGCCTCAAGGTGCCATGTGATGTGTGTTCAGAGATGCTCTTCTGCATACCTCGGTTGTGACAAGTAGTCATTTGAGTTAATGTTGCCTTTCTATCAGCTCGAACCAGTCTGGCCATTCTCCTCTGACCTCTGGCATCAACAAGGCATTTGCGTCCACAGAACTGTTCACTGAATATTTTCTCTTTTTTGGACCATTCTCTGTAAACTCTAGAGATGGCTTTGTGTGAATATCCAAGTAGATCAGCAGTTTCTGAAATACTCAGACCAGCTGGCACCAACAACCATGCCACGTTCAAAGTCACTTAAATCACCTTTCTTCCCCATTCTGATGCTCGGTTTGAACTGCAGCAGATCGTCTTGACTATGTCTGCATGCCTAAATGCATTGAGTGGCTGTCATGTGATTGGCTGATTAGAAATTTGCGTTTCCAACAAGCCATATATATATATATATATATATATATATATATATATATATATATATATATATATATATATATAGGCATATATGTAATATGCACCATATCACTGAGTCAACCATGAACTGTTAAATGGTGTCTAATTTGACACCATGTGTTCTCACGAACAACCCCAAACAGACCAGCAAATCTACAATCTACAACAAAGAAATGAAAAAGAAGAAATCAAGGTGCTGCAACAGTAAAGTCAGAATCTTGAGGCAACTGTGTTCGAATGAACTCCTCAAATGTAAAAAAAATTAAATAAATACATAAATACACGGTATGATATGTTGTGTAGTTTTTGTTTGAGGTGACAGTTATCTCATTTTAAAATACGATACAGAGTTCTTATTGCATCCGCACAGATCAAACCTCAGAATTGAAAGGGTACATTGTTTTCCATATGAATGTATTTATATATAGTACAACCTTGAACGGATCATTTCTGCGTAAAAAGCTCCTCAACTGACATGCAGTACTGCAGGGTTTCAAAATGCTCCAAAATAACATATGTAAGTACTTATGGTTATCCAACTAGCCATAATTTTGCAAAGTTGGTCATGAATTTGTCATATAAATTATACATTTTTTCCACAATTTTTCAGGTTTTTTCTATTCAAATGTTAAACCTCTAAGTTGAACATTTAAACATATGTGTGTGCATACAAGATATGTCAAATTTTGTGAGTTTGGAAACAGTCATTCAGTGCAACCTGGTAGGGAGCCTTTTTCTATCAGGAAGCTGATATAATATGTCTGAATCATTGTCCATAATAAATATTTCCTACTCTGTGTCTTGGTATCACTGGCGCCTGCTTCTTTCTAAATCTTTTTTTTTTCTTTTTTAACCTCTCATAAAAAGTCTTTTGACACTGCTATTCCAAAGTTGGGTGCAGCCATGAGGATGGCAATAGTGCAGATGATGTTGAACACACTGAATCCAACCAGACACATGCGATCGATGACGGCTGCAGCAAACTGCCACTGCTCTGCCAGACTCAGCTGACGGTCCTGCTCACGAACACGTTCGACTAAAAACTGCACCTCTAACAGAAGAGCCTGCAGCTGGTTGTCCACTGCAACGGGTTGAATCATTTCACTGTGGGAATGTAGGGTCGTTGATCTCCCACCCTCAATTTCCAAGCCACATGGCCC
The DNA here is from genome assembly GCF_033807715.1 of Cololabis saira. Classification (NCBI taxonomy): domain Eukaryota; kingdom Metazoa; phylum Chordata; class Actinopteri; order Beloniformes; family Belonidae; genus Cololabis; species Cololabis saira. The sequence goes on from NC_084589.1 coordinate 26,619,697, forward strand.
AGAGGCGTTGGTTGATGGGTCAGGGTCTGGGGATACTGGAGGTTCAGTTTGGGAGCCCCCAAACTTTGAAGATTGGGGATGGTGTTGAATGGGTATATCTCCAATTGGTCCTCCCAGCACTTCTTCTTCTCCATCTCCTCCACAAGGTCCACCGTTACTCCGCCCATGAGTGGTAGTTCTGCTCCTCTGGACTGGTTCCAGTTCTGCAGCGGTCTGAAACGTCTGAAAGTTCATGCAAGGTAGATGCCCGTTGGCTTGAGGGTGAGGATTGAGGCCCAGGTTTGGGAGGATAACAGCCTGGGGGTTGGACCTGTGGTAAAGTTGGTGTGACAGAGGGTGACTGAGCTGCGCCAGGCTGCCTTGGAAGGAGATGAAGCCCTGTGGGAGGATGGGTGGAGTGGGTGTGTGGATGGTGGTAGTGGTTGTAGTGGTGGTAGGAGAGGACAGGGTCCTGCTGTGAGAATCTGGCTTGCTGTTTGAAAGTGGAGGCTCTGCTCCTTCACCTGGACGCTTCATCCGGAGAAACCAAGGGACCCACTGCAGCAGAACCAAGTTCACCTGAAAGTCAATGCCACTAGTTCAAATCAAAAACCCATAAAATACAGGATACCACAATGATATACAAAGGTTTTGTCCATCTTCTTGGAAAAAGTATAGATCACCTGATTTTCAATTGGAAAAGACCCAATGATGTAAATGTGAAAGGGTTATCAGTCAACTAACCCATCAAACATGAACCCAACAATCAGCAGTTATTAGATCCCTTCAACAGCTATTCTAGCACTCTTAAAAATGTATGTAGTGGATGCCCATGGAGTAAAAGAAAGCTATAAAAGGATAGAAAACTGTTTTCAGGTAGCCATTTAGTCCAATTTAATCTAATTACAATTAACAAGAACTGTGGAGGTCAGGTTTGGAAGTTCAGGAAAACTTTATGAGGGCTGCTTATTAGAACATTTGAGAGGGGAATTAAACCCCCGCAGAACTGCAAAGGATCCTCAGGAAGGACTATTGGATTTTAGAGAAGTGGTGCAGTGAATTACAGCTGAAAAAATATATCCTTCAGTAAGAGAGTCGAAAGAAAAAATAAATAAAATCCCTGCATCCTCAGTGAAAGATGAATATTTTAACGAATCTGATCAATTTCAGAAACAAGTCTGGGATGTGGTTGGAACACATTGAGTATATTTGTGTTTCAGTTAAAATAATTAAACTTTAACTTCACATGTTTTGGATATCCTCTACTAATGTATATTCACAGTGATAGAAACATTGAGCAGGTGTTCCTCAAACCCCACATTACTGTAGACACACATCCGGTGAGCATGTGTTGTTTAAGAACATTGAATGTAGTCCCAGATATTAAGAAAGTACAGTACAGACCAAAAGTTTGGACACACTTCCCCATTTCTTTGAATGAGGAGGTGTGTCCAAACCTTTGGGCTGTACTGAACATTCAGTAAATTTAAATGAATTCATTTTTATAACTCACCCATCGTGGTATACGTCCGTCAATGGGACTGTGGTGATGAAACTGGAGGACGATGACTGTGGCTACCACCGACATCCCAACAATCACCATGGTACTGGCAAAGTACTGACCTGAGACACACATTAGGCTATGCTGAATATGAATTCAGTCAGTCCTAAATGGACAATGAATACACACCATAACAGAAACAGAAACAACTAACCAATCAGCGGTACCGAATCTGAAGTGGCAGGCATGATCTCTGCAACCATCAGCATGAACACCGTCAGAGAAAGCAGAACAGTGATGCCTGAAAACAAGACAAAGAAAAAAAACACATAAGTATACTGCAGGATAATTTGTATGCTGTGACTATTCTTGGTACAATCATCTATCTTTCTGACACTTTTTAAAGACATATTCGATTTGACGCTATCTTCTCTCTCTCTCTTTGCCAAGCATCCTTCCATTACATCTCTCCTGATACCATTCCAAAGCTCTGAAAGACAGTTGGCCAATAATCTTAGCAGAAAGGTTGTCAAAGAAAACCTTATCCATTATGAGGAAAAAAATAAGTTTTCTTTTTCATGGTTACATATTCTTCCATATGTATGTTCCTTATTAATAACAATCCTCATCTCTCTTATTATTATTCCTCACCGAGGCTGATTTTCTCTCCAGAGTTGGCAGGCAGCACGAAGACCAGCAGGGTCATGGAGGAGAGGAGCACGCATGGGATGAGGAGATTGAGTGCATAGTACAAGGTTCTTCTTCGTAATGTCACCACAAATGTAACATCAGGGTAGGGCTCTGCACAGCAATCATAAAAAACTTCATGACGACCTCCAGGGACCTCTGAAAAGATACGGAAAGATTGAGATGGAGCAAAAGGTCTTGTAACTTCCAAAATTGAGTGACATAATTGAATGAATGTATGAATGATTGTTTATTTTGGTAACAATACATTATATAACACTCGTCTTTTGTGTCTATAACTGACGGACATGATCACAATTTAAATAAATCAATTTTACACAATAAGACAAATACTGTAACTGAAAGAGGAATAGACTGAAGTCAGAGCTTTTTGCCCATCTTCTACCCTCCAAAAGATAACCCAGTCTATCACAAATAAAACAAAATAAAGAAGAAAAATAGAAAAGAAAATGTATTCTTAATGACTCTTCTTAGTCAAATTAGATTCCAATCCTTTCCCTTTGTAATCCCCAATTATTTTACCTCTCAATATTTTCCTAAAACTCAACAGACAATACACAATACATCACTCCATAATTTGACTCCCAAAAATGAAACACATCTGTATTTAACATTAGTCCTCACATGACATGTTTAAAAAATCCACAGCCTTCTTAAATTATAATGTGTTTCTCTTAATTTGAAAAAAAGTTGAATAGAAATAGAAATACTTTTTTACTCAAAATAATATTTCTAATATTTTTAAAAAGACAATAAGTGTACATTATAATGTACATTACTCTGTAAATAATTGATTGGTATTTTCATGAAACAAAACGTTATTTATTATTCTTATAACACTTTTCTGGAGTTTAACTATAGGGTCTATATGTATAGCCCCAAAACTCACCACAATATAACTTGCATGGCATCATAAAAGCAGAATATCTTTTAACATCTTTTGTCAAAAACAGATTTGTTTTATAAACAATACCAATAGATTTTGACAATTTCTGTTTAACATAATTTATATGTGGCTTCCGACAGAGTTTATGATCTGTAAACCATTTTTTTAACATGATCAACTCCTTTTTTACTGTTTTCACCAATTCTTTTATGTACGGTCCTGAACAAAATAGGTTTGTATCATCTGCAAATGTAATACATTTCAACCAAATCAATCATGTACAAATATAATTTACATATGATATAAATAACTTGGGTCCCAATACAGAACCTTGTGTTACTTTTCTAAAATGTGACACAGTATTATTTATTTTTACATACTGTAAGTTATTATTTAAATAATTTCTTATCCAGTTTAGTGTAACACCTCTTATGCCATAATGCTCCAATTTCTGCAAAAGTAAAAAACGCTTTACTCATATGAACAAAAACACCTACTGCTTATAGTTTATTATCTATAGCTGTGGCTATGTTTTCTACAAAATCCATCACTGCTAAAGAAGTTGATCACTTAAGGCTGAATTATGCTTCTGCGTCAAAACGACGCCGTGTCTACGGCGTGTGGTTTTTGTACACGCAGAGGACACGCCGTCACATGCGCCGTCAGTGACGTGCACCTCCCGAAAATTGTAACTACGCGTCGAGGAGACGCCGACCACACGCAGACCGAAAGGGCTGTGATTGGTTCGTTTGAAAGCGAAGCATTTCCGGTTTCCGGTTTGAAGCAGTAGTGAACTTCCAGGGCTTTTTTCTTTGTTTATGTGTGATTTTTTTTGTTTTTGTTTTTTGCACAATAGTTGTCCTTATTTCTTTGATTTACTGTGACCGGAAAAAGTCAGATAAACCATTCAGAAAAAGATCGCTAACTAGTGGCCGCGGGGGGTACTGCACCGCGACCAAATGGAGAGACGGAGAACTCTGAACGGTTCGTGACGGCGTCACGACTGCGCCGTGTGCTCTGCGTGTGTGTGACGCAGAAGCATATTTCAGCCTTTACTGTGAAATCCATATTGATGATCATTCATTAACTCAAAATTTTCAATAAAATCATCAAACCTATTGACAAACCATTTTTGAAAGTATTTTTGAAAACTGAGGTGACACAGGTCTATAATTTGATATAATGTGTTTATCACCATTTTTATAGATTAGAACCCCCTTTGCCATTTTAATTTTATCAGGAAAAATACCAGTTTGAAAGGATTTGTTAGAAATATAAGTAAATGGTTTTAGAATGCAATTTATTACATCTTTTAGAAGTGTCATATCAATAGTGCTATCATCTGTGGATTTCTTATTCTTAAATTTTCAGCCCACTTCTAACATACACCACCAAGGAAGATTGGTTAAATGCTAAATCATAATCATTACAATTTTTTAATTAATAAAAAAAAAAAGAACTAAACTCGTTTTCAATTTCCTCTGTATTTTCAGTAATTGTTTCATTATTTTTTTTTTCAAAATATGTTAGAAACTCATTTGTTTAATGGTTTTTAATGACATCATTAAGCAAACTCCACGTAGCCTTAATGTTATTTTTGTGTTATTGCACCAATTTATAATAATAGTCTTTTTTTGAGAATCTCATAGTGGATGTCAATCTGTTTTTATATGTGTTGTACTTCTCCTACTTTTCCTTTTTCCTGTGTGTGATAAATTCCCTATGAAGCCTATTTTTCTTTTTCCAAACCTTTTGTAAGGCATGGTTTCCCCTTCTTTTTAAGATTTTGTCTATATCCTTCAATGGACAATGGTGGTCAAGTAACAAAAATTTATCTAAAAATGCATCATATGACTTATAAATATTGTCTACATAAACTTACTGCCAATCATGATTCATAAGGCCTGTCCTAAGTGCTATAATTGCCTCTGGTGGTTTTAGTCTAGCATAATCAAATTGCAGGTCTGTGTATACGTTCCCACTTTTAACTTGTTTTCCATCTCCAACACTACAAAATCAGTTAAATAATTGCTTACATCCGCCACTAATGGTCCACTAATTGTCTTCACATCAGTTACATTTATAAAAATATTATCAATTAATGTTGCAGCATCCTTAGTTATCCTGCTGGGTTTTACAATTAATGGATATAAAGTCATACAAAACATCATATTAACAAACGTGGTTTTCATGTGATCATTGGATTTCAACAAATCAATGTTGAAATCACTACAGACAAAAATCCTACTATTTTATTTTTTAAATAAATCAGAAATCTTTTTATTAAATCGATCCATACATGAATCTGGTGTTCTATGAATGCAACTAATCAATATGTTTTTGGATCTTTCAGTCTCAATTTCAACGGTCATGCATTCCATCTAATTAAAAGTAACAATGGTCATATGCACAATAACTTTACATTTGAAAGCATTCATCACAAACAGGGCAACACCTCCTCCCCTTTTACTGGCCCTGTTTTGCCAAAGCCTTTCATAACCCTCTAATCCATCCGGCAGTTCTTTTTCATTGTTCAACCAAGTCTCTGAAATTGCTATTATACTAAACTTTTGTTTAAGCTGTTTAAGATATTCTTTAATTTTTAGACATTTTCCTGTAGAGACTTGTAACATTAAAATGAATAACTGAAAATCCTTCCATTTTCATACTGGAATTAAACTTGTTTTCATAGTAATATTCACAGTTCATGTCAATGTTTTCATAGAAGTGGACCTCCGGATCAATGTTATTTTCTAAATCATACAGCTTGTGTCCTTGAAGGCCAAAAGACTAAAAATGTGTTCTCACACATTTTTAGCCATATTTGGGACTCACAGACATTATTTCACCACGTATAACAACACAACAACAAAATCCAATTTTGGCATTTCCCACTATTCCACTTCTCTACCAAGTTGTTCATAATACATGTATTCATTATGATTAATATAAATTAATGAATTCTATTGTCTTCTTCACGAAACAGTGATCCAAGAACAAAGTGTCTTAGGTCCAAAGCTTCCTCTGATCTGCTGCAACACTGATCACTACAGGAAACCCTCCCTGCACACATCTATAACATCTACAATGACTCTTTGAAAAAACCTAAATCGGTTACTGAACATATAATTTTCCCTCAGAAATTAATAAAATGCTTTTGAACTGAACTGAATCTGTTTGATTGTATGGGAATGTAAAGTCCTCTTACAACAGAATTATAAGAAGTTACTAGCATTACAGCATTACTATCTTGAACTTGAAGAAAAAAAAAGCCCTCTTGTATTTAAAATATATGTTACTACTGCGGTTGTATTGTATAAATACACCAGAATCAAAAGTGTCACATTTGCTCCACAGTGAAATTCCAGAAGATGTACAGTTTTGGCTTCTATACTTGGAACCTACATTTCATAATTAGTCTAATCTTTGCCTTAAAGTACATTTGAGGGTTATTACTCTGCAACGCAATGTATCAGTCAGACTTACCCAACAGATCCCACTCCCCATTGGTCATGTATCCTGAAACATCTGCCTCCTTCATCTGAATATCCAGCAGCCAGCCATCAAAAGTCCACGAGCCGAACTTCAGTTCACAACGCTGGATGTCAAATGGAAACCATTTAACATCCACATTGCATGTGCTGATAAATATTCCTGGAAAGGCAGAAGTAAAGGATAATGGCTTAGGCTCCAGTAAAATTGTGATTAACAGTTGTGGTGCAGCCCATTTAAAGAAAGGCGATATGAAAATATTCAACTGTTACAATTTTTCAGAATGAATTTGCTGCAGTATGAGTGATAGTCCTTTTATGCCAAATGTCTAAAATCAAACTAAAAACGTACCTGGAGGCAGATACTCACAGAAGCCACTGGAGTTAACCAGCACATTGGTCTTAAAGGTGGCATCAAACTTATCATGAGCACTACAGGGTGGTAACAAATGTATAGTTTAGTGAAAACAAAAGCCACAGGCCGTGTATGAGTGGGCTTGTATGTTACACACCTGTTGTAAAGCAGTATGTCAGGTGTCCAAACCTGCTCAGGGGTAAAACGGAGGTTTTTGACCCCTGGATACTCTGACTGGTTCCACTGGAGGTAGTGGTCATACCACTGCTGGGAGACACAAGCACCAATCTGGTTTATTTGAGATCACGGGTTGGAGCAGAAAAAGCGTCTGGTAGAAGGTTGGCGATTCATCTTGACTGGGTGGAGTTTTATGTAGGTTTTCTCTAGGCACTCAACCTTCCTCCCACAGTCAAAAAATACTGTATGCATGTTTGGTTGATGAGTGGTTCTACACTGCCTGGGTGTTGATGGTTGTACTCACGTGATACGTTTTTGGGCATCTGAATGTTTTGAAATAGCAGCAAAAGTTCATGAGCGAGCAGGAAATTACCAATTTTGATCAACTCAGGGAACCAATGCATCACAAATAGACCCCCCTCAGTCAGGGTTTGAGCCAGAAATGTAGTTTATGCAGATGTCAGAATGCATTACAAAAATTTTCAAGAAGAATAAAAAATACAAATACAAATGTTATTTAGTTCATCAAGCAAACATGTTAGAAAATAAATGTGATCCACGAAAACTTTAGCAGAAAAGTTTGCAGAATCCAAAATTTCATTGGCTATTTTGCATCAATTATTTATATTATGTAATGGCCTTAGTAGCATTATTCACACTGCCATTGTGTAAGTTAACCCCAAAACCCATCTCATGGATGGATGGATGGATGGATGGATGGATGGATGGATGGATGGATGGATGGATGGATGGATGGATGGATGGATGGATGGATGGATGGATGGATGGATGGATGGATGGATGGATGGATGGATGGATGGATGGATGGATGGATGGATGGATAATACGATGCAAAATCATGTTAGGGTCAGGCAGCTGCAAAAAGCTCTCTCCAATATAGATCAATAGCACATTATTAAGATGATATCTATCATACTCACCATCTGCAGCCAGGCATTTGTGGTGAGGATCTGGTTCTTTTCATCCTTGCATGACACAAAGCAATTGAGAAAGGAAAATCATTTTGTAATCTAATGACAATTTCTTTCTTTTTCCAGGTCTATCTTATAACAACACATTCAGTTGAGAGGAAACTGGTTGTTCTACTTTAACCACATGAAATCGCCATGAAATCTCCACATACAGTTGAGCTTGAAAGTGAGTTTGTTTGATTTATCTTTATATATTTCTGTCAAAAGGTGAATGAAAACTATATGTTTTATTTATTTATTTTTGATGACTTCCTTATGGAAAGTTTTCAGACCCTTTTACAGTACAAAAGACTAAAACATCCCATTCACAACAGCATTCAGGCTTTTTTCTTTTTCCTTGTTTTTGATATTAAAACATCTTACATCTGTCAGAAGTCCTTGAGATAATTCTACTATTTTACTGGAGGAAAATAGTGCCTGATGAATTCACTGAATGTCGCCAGTTGGCTGTATATGTTGAAATGGAAAAGAATTCCTTAGGACAGTAAATTGTCCCAAGCCCTGTGCTACGGGACTGTGTGAACACACAGATCTGTGGTAGGATGCAAGAAAACTTCAGCACCACTGAAAGTGTCTAAAACCTTCATGGCAGTTAGAATCACCACCAGACTTCCTCAATGCAGCTGCCAAACTAAGTTATCAGAAAACAAGGGATATTGTCACACTGAATAACAAGCCATTGGTGACTGAGATCAAGATAGCAAGAGAGCACTGCACTAATCCGTCTTTTATTTGAAGTGAGCCAGAGGGGAACGATCAAAGGCACATGGTCATCTACTGGGAATTTACCAAAAAGCTCCTGAATGATACTCAGACCAAGAATGGAAAAAAATCTCTGACCAGATGAAACAAAGATTGACTGTTCAAGCCACAATTCCCAACAATGTGTTTGGAGGAAACTACACATAACAACAATTCCACATCTTTTTTTTTGCATCGTCATTTTTTAGTTTTGATGAGAAAAAATTTAACTGAATCCAATGTATGACTAGAAGACAAAATTGACAAAGGGTCTCAAAGAATGTTTGCACTGTGTCCCTCTTTCAGTACATTCCCGATTTAAATATATTCTATTAGTGCATTATTTAGTTAGAGTTGCTTTCATGGTGTCCTGCATACCACATCCATGACTTGCATCAGAGTGAAAGAGAACTGAACAGTGAGAGCCTGCGAGTCGTTGGCCACTGGTCTTTCCATGGGGTTGTAATCCCTTAGCAGCTCCCTGAGCAGAAAGCGCTGGTGTGGACCCTGCACTGATACTGAAAAGCAGAAAGGGAGGGAGTTGAATGGAAGGGAAAGAGTCATATCACAACAGGGAAAGAGGAAAAGGTGACAAAAAATGGACAAGGAGCCTCAGAGAAATGTTACAATAATAACAGTTGAAAGAAAGATGTTTTAGGTGAATGAGAAGAAAACAGGAATATGTATTAATTTGTAATGCCACCAAGAAATACAGTTGTGTGGATCACAAAAGATGTATCGGTAAGAATTTAAATATGGAAGAGGAAGAGCAAAGGCAAGAAATTAAAAAAAAACTGAGAGCAGACACAAAGAATCCTGCACTTCTTAATCAATTACATCGTGATTGATCACCTACACCCAGTCTTACCTCAGTCCTCAATATGTCAGTTTCATTCAGCACAGGAAATAGTGTGGCCATTAAACACTGAAACACCCAAGACAGACACACACACAGCACTCACAACAATGAGATCTATAGAAGTTTCCCTCTCTGCCGAAATAACTCCCTCAAGAGCTTCAAATGAATCAATGTTGACTTGAAGGGTGGTACTATAGGTTGGTCTAAAAGATATACTGAATATGTTAAAAGCAACAACTGAGCACTTCTAGCAGTTGCACAAATCCTCCTTTGTAACCAAACTATGCCTGCAGCTTCACAGGAGTGTCCCCGTAGCTGGTGTGAGATTAATGTTCATACTGTGCTGTGTCAAATCTATATTTACCTACCAGCTCTTAAATAAAATCACTATGACTCGACAGTGTGTGTGTCTAACTCAAATTAATAGTCTCATAGACACTCTAATATCCTGCCATTGCAAATCTAATACTCTAATACTAATACTAATACTCTTTCTTCCTCTTTGTAATCTTTGTACAGTAACATGCAAAAGTTTGAGCGTCCCTCAAACTGCATCACTCTGGACACATGGGTGAATAATAGATGAGCTGGTTTACAGGAGGCATTGGATAAAGATTACTGTTAAAACATGTATTTAAGTGAAATTACTTTTTATTCAGTATCGTTTTCAGATTCAAATAAATGTGAAAAGTGAAGGCTCTGAGGCAAAAGTCTGGATTGTTCAACATCCTCATTTAAAAAAAAAAGTATTGCATAAAAAGCATTGCAGCTTGTAAACTCTTCAATCTCTTGGATGTTTACACCTGTCATTATAAAAAGCTTTTTTCTCTTCCATGAAGGTCGTGTTTATGCAGTTGAATATGTCTGCACCACTACTCCTTACTGGTAGTTGGATTTACTCTTACCTCCAGCCAAGTTTCAGGGGTTTCAGATGCTTTTAAGGCAAAATCATTATCTCTCTTTAAGTGTTTGCTTGGTATTGCAGATCTTACAGTAACATGACTGCCACAGCACCCATTAAGTGACATCTCTTAATTACATTAAGAATGAGGAAATTGCTACCTGGAAACTCTGCAATCGTTTTACAGCCCACTCCCACTTTATAGGCATCAATTATTTTAATTTTCAGAGTGCTGAGCAGCTGCTTACAATATCTTGTGGCTGCTCTTTGTTTGAGGAGTCATTATCTATCTATCTATCTATCTATCTATCTATCTATCTATCTATCTATCTATCTATCTATCTATCTATCTATCTATCTATCTATCTATCTATCTATCTATCTATCTATCTATCTATCTATCTATCTATCTATCTATCTATCTATCTATCTATCTATCTATCTATCTATCTATCTATCTATCTATCTATCTATCTATCTATCTATCTCAATGCATTGAAGATAATTGCACATCACTGTGTTGCTGTCTCATCATAAAATAAATGTATATTTTGTGTGACTACTCACAAAGGCACCCTATGCTTCTCAGGAAGCTGTTTCTTAGGACACTTGTTAAAAACATACGTTCTCAGATGCAATAACAACATCTACAATAAGCACATGCAAAAGGCACACACTTGTTCATGCACAGTCCCACTCAAGGCGCCGGTGGAAGTCACTCACCTCGGAGGAGATTCGCAAGTATCAACAGCCAGTGAGCCACAGCTTGCCTCATACTGCATTCCTCTATGTCAGCACAGAATGAATCGCAGAGAGAGGAATAGACGAGAGAGATGAAATGAACAAAGTCAAGAGGAAACGGGGGTCTGAAGAGAAATAGAGGATCTAAACAGAAAATATATATATATATATATATATAAGTGGAGAGAGCCGAATGCCAGCAGTGGCGGCGCAAGGAGGAGGAGAGAAGGTGAAGGAAGACAGAGCAGCAGGCACAGAGTGGGTAAGACGTGCAATGAGATGAATACTCCACTAAAGGAAGAGATGCTGTATGGGAGTCGATCAGAATTCAGGAGCCGGGTATTCCCTGGCTCAAACTCATCCTTCATGCTTCTGTTAGCATGAAATCCTGCAGATGTTATGATGACTGCATGTCCCTCTGATTTTAGGATGGACACACACTATTTGTTTTTGTGGTTTCAGGGACCTCGAGAGCAAGTTTAAATTTTTGAGGAATTATTAAGGGAAACCCATCCAGGCCGTGGGGTTTTGTACATCAAAACGAGGGGTCTCTTTGACGTAGTTTAATGAAGCTTAAACATAATGGATTTTTTCATTATTATTATCATTATTATTATTTCATGTTGTTGAATCACTTTTTAATTCCCAACAGAAAACTGTATTTCCCAAATGGTTCACTTTGGAAGCCTCCAGTCTGACATCAGAGCATTTACATTGTAATGCTGACATCCAGTGGATACTTCAGTTAAGTGCAAACTGAACAGAAAGCTCATATGAGCTTCAACTCATCCACAGGTTGGTGACCTTCTTCTTCCTTTTAATTGTTAGCCTGGTGATGTCCAATAGTACTTCTAAAAATTCATGTTCAGTGCATAAAGATTACCTGAAGGATCAGCTGCAATTTCTTACTCTTCATTTTTGTCTATTCTTTATTTATTTAAGCAAAAATTATAGCTTTTTGCTTTACATTTTAAATTTGTTGTAATTGGAAGGGGGTTTTTTTGTATTATTTTTCATCTTTTTTTCTTTCTTTGGGTGTGGTAGTGGTTCGGTGGGGGTAATTGTTCATTCGTCATCTATGTAAAACGTTTGATTAATCATTATGTTGATATCATGTCATAAACATCCAGCCCTACAGTACATTATAGTATGCCTAACATGAAGTTTCTGTAAATCGATTTTGTTTTTCAACGATGTCGTGGCAGTACCAAAGTCACCATACTGAATCATCGCCAAAAAATGAATAGAATACATGTGTGTTAGAAGAAATATTTGGGTATTTGTTTCAATAAATGAATAATAAACATATTGTAGAACCTAGATGAGGTGTAACAATGCTGTATAAGTGCAGATCATTCATGCAGAAATATATGCATTCTCAGGCACAACTGGATTACACCATCTCCTTTGCCCTTTGCAGTGAAATTAGATGTTATGTACAATAATAACATTTCTCTCATTGCAAATGTCATTGCATCAAAAACAAAAATGATCAAATTTAATGAAAATTGTTAATAAATTAAAAGATTTAAAGACTTTATCAGTTCACTATATGTCAGAACAAACAGAGGAATCAAAATACTACTCTCACTCACCAAAGAGATAACAAGGAGATGTAAAAATTAAAAGAGACATGAAGTTAAACGAGGATAAATGAGTAAAAATAAAGTGGCAGACAGTTCAAGACCTCCATGTGTGCACATTTTTTGCAGAAGTAGTGAAAGTCTATTGTTGGGTATAACTTTTTTACAATATTTACAGTCCAGAGGGTTGAGGTGGTGAATAGAGTTCACTATCCTGACAGTCTGGTGGATGAAGCTGTTAGGCAGTTTCTGCAAGCCTGGATGCTGCAGAACCTTCTCCCTGAAGGCAGCAGACTGAAGGAGGAGTGTGAGGGCTGTGAGGCATCCTCAACGAACCGTAATGGCTCTATGGGGCAGCGGGGGAGGAAAATGTCTCAGAGAAAGGGTAGAGGGACGCCAGTGACCTTTTTGCAGGAGGCGCTGTAACTTCCGTACCACACAGCGATGCAGCCAATGATGACTCTCAATGGTGCCCTGGTAGAAGGAGAGCATGATGGAAGGGGGAACTTCTTTCCTCAGTTTGTGGAGGAGGTAGATGTGTTTCTGGGCTCTATTGGCCAGCTGTGTGGTGTTGTCCAGAAGTGGTCCTAAGGAACTTGGTGCTGCTCACCCTCTCCACATGCTGTAAGGATGTTCTCCATCCCACCACTGCACCAGCTCTTTCACCTCAGTCCTGTAGTCATCCTCATCGTTGTGGGTGATGAGTCCCACAAACTTAATGATGTGGTTGGTGTTGTAACCGGCCACAGAGTTATGGATTATTGTATTAAATGCTGAACTGCAATCCAGAAACGGCATTCGCACATATGAGCCTGGATCTAATGTCATGCATGACGAGCTGCTCGAAGCGCTTCATGATGATGGATGTAAATGCTACGGGCCGGTAGTCACTGTAGTTGGATAGATGGGGCTTCTTTGGTTCCTGTATTACTGTGGTGATGTTCAAGGACAACTGCTTGGCACAAAGAGGGGTTGAAGATGTATTTTATGACATGTGTGGGCTCCTCAGCACAGTCCTGTAAAACCCGACCAGGTATATTGTTCGGTCCTGCTGCCTTGTGTGGGTGGACCTTAGAAAGGGTCCTCTTGACACTGCTGGGGACAGACACAGAGCCTGCTTGTCTGGAGGAGGTGACGTCTTCTGTGCTGCTGTGCTGCTTAGTGTCTCAAAGCACCTAAAGAAGGTTTGTGGAGCAGTCTTGTAGTCATCGATGGGTTGGATGCCCATCCACAGACTCTGTGTGTCTGTGGTGTTGCTAAAGTGTTCTGATATTTTCTTGCTGTATTGTTTTGCTTCTCGTATTCCACGTCAGTCCTACTTAATTTATTAAACTCGTTGGGGCACTAACTTTGATTACAAAAAAAAGTATTTATCAATCTCTCATCTGAAAGTAATTTCTCATCTGGATTTGGTTTGAGTAGAAAAACATCACAAATTATTAATTCAAGGAAAATGTATTAAAAATTAAAGACAGACAGATAAATGTTGTTATATATATATATATATATATATATATATATATATATATATATATATATATATATATATATATATATATATATATATATATATATATATATATATATATATATATATATATATATATATATATATAGCTATAAGATAAGATATAGCGCCATTCAAGGCACCCAGAGCGCTTTACAGAGATCATTATTCATTCATACACATTCTCACCGGTGGTGGTAGCTACATTTGTAGCCACAGCTGCCCTGGGGCAGACTGACAGAAGTGTGGCTGCCATATTGCGCCAAACGGCCCCTCCGACCACCACCAACATTCATACACATTCACACGGGGCAAGGTGGGTAAGGTTTCTTGCCCAAGGACACTACGACAGCCACTGGGACGGAGCGGGATTCGAACCGCCGACCTTGCGATCATTGGACGACCCGCACTAAGTTTTCCTGAACAAAAATCTGATATCAAATACATGTATATAAAAGGGATTAAAAAGAAATCTGGAAACTAACCAAAAATTGATGTTTAACTTTAAAAAAGAGAGAGAGACACCAACGCACGCCAGATGACCTGCCTTACCAAGCCGTCGACTGGTTGAGCCGAAGTGCCAGGTAGACGAACCGCTGGCCTCAGTGAGATGCTCCCCAGGGATGCTGAGGTTGGCGTGCCAGCAGGTCGACTGCGCTTTGGTTCGTGTCGGCTGGTTTGGCTATCGTCTAGCCTGGTGTGGTTGATGGACGACGGTGCTGGGAGATTCTCATTGGCCAAAGGAGAGTAGACCCAGAATCTCTTCTTGCTGTGTGATGAACAGCACGAACCAAAAGGAAGACCAGACATGGAAAAAAATATCTCAAAAAGTATAAGAAAAATCTAAACTTCTCTGGAGAGAATATTAAGCAGGTCTTAGAATGATCCAAAAAATGTATCAAAAATGGATTAACGTAAAATAAAGACGGGTGTCAATCTACTAAAAGAAGACAGCCTCTAAAGAAAGAAAGAGAACAAGTCAAACTCAAAGATTCAGTGGAAAATGACTAACGAAAAGAAAGAAGGATATAAGTATAGTTTGCTTTTTCTAATCTCCTCGCTGCTGTAATAAGGAAATTTCCCCATTGAGAGATTAATATAGTATAATCTATTCTAATCTAAACTGGACCTGCATGATTGAACTCTCCATAGTACACTTGACTAATGAGTGTTAGCTTTCTCAGTTAAAATTATAACTATAGCTTGTGTCAACTCCAAAGAATAAATGTTGTTCCTGAACTTCATGAATATATGGGTTGGGAACAGAAAATAAAAGTCCCTCAAATATACGGTATGTTTGAAAGTATGGGCATACATTGTTATTTTCTATCCATCCATCCATCCATTGTCCACCGCATTATCCGAGTCCGGGTCGCGGGGGCAGCAGTCGGAGCAGGGATCCCCAGACTTCCCTCTCCCCGGACACCTCCTCCAGCTCTTCCGGGGGGACCCCAAGGCGTTCCCAGGCCAGCCGAGTGACGTAGTCACTCCAGCATGTCCTGGGTCTTCCTCGGGGCCTCCTCCCGGTGGGACATGCCCGGAACACCTCACGAGGGAGGCGTCCAGGGGGCATCCTATACAGGTGCCCGAGCCACCTCAGCTGGCTCCTTTCGATGTGGAGGAGCAACGGCTCTACTCCGAGCTCCTCCCGGGTGACAGAGCTCCTCACCCTATCTCTAAGGGAGCGCCCCGCCACCCTGCGGAGGAAACTCATTTCGGCCGCTTGTATCCGGGATCCCGTTCTTTCGGTCATGACCCAGAGTTCATGACCATAGGTGAGGGTGGGAACGTAGATCGACCGGTAAACCGAGAGCTTTGCCTTTCGGCTCAGCTCCCTCTTCACCACGACGGACCGATACAATGACCGCATTACTGCGGCCGCCGCACCGATCCGCCTGTCGATCTCACGCTCCGTTCTCCCCTCACTCGTGAACAAGACCCCAAGATACTTAAACTCCTCCACCTGAGGCAGGAACTCTCCCCCGACCTGGAGGGTGCAAGCCACCTTTTTCCGGTCGAGAACCATGGCCTCAGACTTAGAGGTGCTGATTCTCATCCCAGCTGCTTCACACTCGGCTGCAAACCGCCCCAGTGCATGCTGAAGGTCCTGGCTCGAGGGAGCCAACAAGACCACATCATCTGCAAAAAGCAGAGATGAAATCAAGTGGCTCCCGAACCGTACCCCCTCCGGCCCCTGGCTGCGCCTAGAAATTCTGTCCATAAAAATAATGAACAGAACCGGTGACAAAGGGCAGCCCTGCCGGAGTCCAACACGCACCGGGAACAGGTCTGACTTACTGCCGGCAATGCGAACCAAGCTCCTGCTCCGGTCATACAGGGACCGTACAGCCCTCAGCAGAGGGCCTCCGACCCCATACTCTCGGAGCACCCCCCACAGGATGCCATGTGGGACACGGTCGAAAGCCTTCTCCAAGTCCACAAAACACATGTGGACTGGTTGGGCAAACTCCCATGCGCCCTCGAGCACCCTGCGGAGGGTGTAGAGCTGGTCCAGCGTTCCACGGCCAGGGCGAAAACCGCATTGTTCCTCTTGAATCCCAGGTTCGACTATCGGCCGAATTCTCCTCTCCAGCACCCTGGAATAGACTTTCCCCGGGAGGCTGAGGAGTGTGATTCCCCGGTAGTTGGAACACACCCTCCGGTCCCCCTTTTTGAAGAGAGGTACCACTACCCCGGTCTGCCAGTCCAGAGGCACTGTCCCCGACTGCCACGCGATGCTGCAGAGGCGTGTCAGCCACGACAGCCCCGCAACATCCAGAGACTTGAGGTACTCAGGGCGGATCTCATCCACCCCCGGTGCCTTGCCACTGAGGAGCTTCCGAACTACCTCAGTGACTTCAGCTTGGGTAATGAATGAATCAACCTCTGAATCCTCAGCCTCTGCTTCCTCGACGGAAGGCGTGTCAGCGGGATTGAGGAGATCCTCGAAGTATTCCTTCCACCGCCCGACGATGTCCCCAGTCGAGGTCAACAGCTCCCCTCCTCCACTGTAAACAGTGTTGGCGGAGCACTGCTTCCCCCTCCTGAGGTGCCGGATGGTTTGCCAGAATTTCCTCGAGGCAGACCGGTAGTCCTCCTCCATGGCCTCCCCGAACTTTTCCCAGACCCGAGTTTTTGCTTCCGCGACTGCCCGGGCCGCAGTCCGCTTGGCCTGCCGGTACCCGTCAGCTGCCTCGGGAGTCCGCCGAGCTAGCCAGGCTCGGTAGGACTCCTTCTTCAGCTTGACGGCATCCCTTACTTCCGGTGTCCACCACCGGGTTCGGGGATTGCCGCCGCGACAGGCGCCGGAGACCTTACGGCCGCAGCGCCGGACGGCCGCGTCAACAATGGAAGTGGAGAACATGGTCCATTCGGACTCAATGTCTCCGGCCTCCCTCAGAATCCGGTCAAAGCTCTCCCGGAGGTGGGAGTTGAAGACCCCCCTGACAGGGGAATCTGCCAGACGTTCCCAGCAGACCCTCACGATACGCTTGGGTCTTCTAGGTCTGACCAGCTTCCTCCCCTGCCAGCGGATCCAACTCACCACCAGGTGGTGATCAGTTGACAGCTCAGCCCCTCTCTTCACCCGAGTGTCCAAGACATACGGCCGGAGGTCAGATGAAACGACAACAAAGTCGATCATTGACCTCCGGCCTAGGGTGTCCTGGTGCCACGTGCACTGATGGACACCCTTATGCTCGAACATGGTGTTCGTTATGGACAGACTGTGGCTAGCACAGAAGTCCAATAACAGAACACCGCTCGGGTTCAGATCGGGGAGGCCGTTCCTCCCAATCACACCTCTCCAGGTAACACTGTCGCTGCCCACGTGAGCGTTGAAGTCCCCCAACAGAACGATGGAGTCCCCAGTTGGGGCACTTTCCAGCACCCCTCCCAGGGCCTCCAGGAAGGCCGGGTACTCTGCACTGCCGTTCGGCCCGTAGGCCGAAACGACAGTGAGAGACCTATCCCCGACCCGAAGGCGCAGGGAAGCGACCCTCTCGTTAAGTGGGGAGAACTCCAACACATGGCGGCTGAGCTGGGGAGCTATGAGCAAGCCCACACCAGCTCGCCGCCTCTCACCATGGGCAACTCCAGAGTGGAAGAGAGTCCAACCTCTCTCAAGGAGTTGGGTTCCAGAGCCCAGGCTGTGCGTGGAGGTGAGCCCGACTATCTCTAGTCGATACCTCTCAGCCTCCCGCACAAGCTCAGGCTCCTTCCCCCCCAGCGAGGTGACATTCCATGTCCCTAAAGCCAGAGTCGTCGTCCGGAGATTGGGTCGCCGGGGCCCCCGCCCACGGCTGCCACCCAAATCACACGGCACCTTCCCCTTATGTTCTTTTCTAGTAAACTGATAAACTTTGTGGGCAGCACGGTGGCTTAGTGGTTAGCACTGTTGCCTCACAGCAAGAAGGTTTGACTCCCTGGCCCAGCGGGGTCTTGGGTCTTTCTGTGTGGAGTTTGAATGTTCTCCCCGTGCCTGCGTGGGTTTCCTCCGGGTACTCCGGCTTCCTCCCACAGTCCAAGAACATGCATAGTAGGGTAACTGATGATTCTAAATTGCCCGTAGGTGTGAGTAGGCTATGTCTGGTTGTCTGTATATCTATGTGGCCCTGCAATGGACTGGCGACCTGTCCTGGGTGAACCCCTGCCTCCCGCCTGTGATTAGCTATGATAGGCTCCAGCAGACCCCTGTGACTAGGGTCGCCACCCGTCCCTTGAAATACGGAATTGTTCCGTAATTGGGAATTAAAAGTTGCGTTCCGTATTGAACCAATACAGACACATATTATGCTCTCATTTATTTATGTCATAACATACAGGTGAAGTTCGGAAAATTTGAATTTATTGCAAAACTTCATTCGTAGTAAATTCAACTTAAGGTGAAACAAATATATTATTTCCCACTACATGCAAAGTGAGATATTTCAAGCCTTTATTTGTTATAATTTTGGTGATTATGGCTCAGTTTATGAAACCCCCAAATAAAAAAATTTCTAAAAATGAGAATATATTATGAAATCAATAAACAATTCAATCATCAAATTCGTTTGCATCCTATACTACCAACATGTGGAATTCCTTACCGACATCCATAAAAGAGAGGAAATCCCTAATCTCCTTCAAGTCTGCCCTAAAAAGCCACCTACAGGAGGCTGCTACTCGTGACTGGGAATAATCAAAGCCTCTACTGCACATCCCGCTGTTCCTTCTGATTATTGCATCTTGTTTTTGTTTTTTTGTTTTTTTGTTTTGTTTTCTGCTTTTGTTTTGTATTACCTAGCTTATTCTATTTGTCTCATCACCTTCCCCCCTTTTCTTTTTTTTTACAATCTTCCCTACAAAGTACTGCTTCTTACCTGTATGTCATTCAATGTTATATGAGTTAAAAAAAAAAGGTCTCCAATGTAAACAAGTGTAATGCTTTCTTGGAATAATGCCTTTTAGTTGACTTTGTATCAGCGAATCTGTACTGTCATGAAACTGTACCTGATCCTATGCAATTCTTCTAATAAATTCTTCAATCAATCAATCAATCAATCAATCAATCAAAATTATAACAAATTAAGGCTTAACATATCTTGCTTTGCCTGTAATGAGACTATGTAATATATGTATTAGTTTCACCTTTTAAGTTGAATTATTGAAATAAATTAACTTTTGCACCATTTTCTTCACCTGTAGCTATATTCTACATCTGGGCTGATGTGGACATACAGACCAGAGGAGGCTATTTCAGTTGCTAGTATGTTTGGCTGTACAGTCATGCATGTTCAATGCTATTAGCACTTTAAACTTTAAATCAAAGCGTTTTGTTTTTTCATATAAAATAAATACATTTCTATGCATTTTAGAAGTTTTGGGGATGTCTTTTTTTGGCGCCTGCGCTGCTGAAATCGGGGTGTCCCTTATTTCTATTTCTGAAAGGTGGCAACCCTACCTGTGTGACCCTGCAAAGGATAAAGCAGGTATAGAAAATGGATGGATGATAAACTTTGTTTTTTCCAATTTGGTTAATTCTTGTATATTTCAGATCGGGGGGAAACAATGCAATAACTATTTTGAATCTCAGTGTTTTAAATGTCCCAGTGTACCAGCGGTAGGCAGGTGTTGTGCCAAAAAGTGATTGCCTGCCAGAATCTGATTTCTTCTGATTTCTGGCCGCGGGAGCGCGCACAGCAGCCCATTGAGCGATAGCGATAAACCGTCAGATTTTCAGATTAAGAAGCTCAAGAATGAGATCAAGTCATATTTAGGCAGAAACAACTTTTCATTAACTGTATTTGGCCTTCAATCAATTTTTGGCAGGTGAAATGCCTATTTTGTGTGGTCCTTTAAAAGAGTTACAAGCAATTATGTGAGATCTAGTGTTTATATTATAAAGCTCAAGAATGATATCAAATCATATTTAGGTAGAAACAACCTTTCATTAATTGTATTTGGCCTTCAATCAATTTTTGGCAGGTGAAAATGCCTATTTTGTGTTGTAATGGTCCTTTAAAAGAGTTAAAAGCAATCCTGTGAGCTGTAGTGTTTATATTATGAAGCTCAAGAATGAGATCAAATCATATTTAGGTAGAAACAACATTTCATTTGCTGTATTTGGTCTTCAATCAATTTTTGGCAGGTAAATAGACCCATTTTCAGCTGAAAAATGGTGAATTCAGATTCTGGCAGGCAATCACTTTTTGGCACGACACCGGTATTAAGCGCGGGAAGGAAGGAGGCCGCTGAACAGTATCGGAACCTTGCCCGCGGTGACGCGTCACTCACATGAGACGCGGAGTCGCTGCCGTCGCAGACCAGCGCGTCACATCAACATCCCAGCCGAGCATCAATTCTTTCACCTATTTAATATTTGTACCTGAGAACACCGACACGCGGCGGTGGAGCCCCACCAGCTTTGGTAAGCGGTTATATTGGTGTTTGTAAACCCCCCGGGAGGGTGTTAGTCTGGCCTTAGATGGCCCCACGGTGCGGGTTTTTGCGGGTTGTTGCTGCAGCTGCGGCTGCGGAGCTAACGGGCTAAGCAGCTGCACGCGTGATCGCAGCGTTGCTCCGGGGTTCCCGTTTAAAACCTGCAAAACGTAGCATTTTAGACCTTCTACACCCATTTAAAAATACACGTGTGTCTAACTTGTAGCGAATTAAGTTGCTTTTTCTGCTTTTTCTTTTTCTTTTTTAGTTTAAAACTTAAATCACACGTTTTAACGCCACTTCTCTTGATTTCAGAGCAATACAAATAAATGCTTGCTTGCAAGATAATATAGTGTAACATTTAAGATGTTCCCTCCATGCGAGGGATATAAGAAGACAAATGAACTGAGATTGTGTTTGATTTAGCCTTATTAATTATGTTTACACAAAAAAATTGACTTCAACAACATAGAATCACCTGACGCTTTTAAATTAACTTAACCGTAATTTTAACTGACTGATATCCCATTAGGGATGACTATTGATTAATTTGTTTTGGTGATTTTGTATTGAGGGGGAGGATTTTTTATAAGCCCTTCGGGCTTTTCCTCTCCTGCACAAATTATTTGTCCTTGTATGATAAAATAAAATAAAATACTGTTGTCATTGTGCAAATAAATAAATAAAAATAAAAATTAGGAGTCATTGTTTAAATATAAATGGTGATGCAGAACGTGCCACGCGTGAAAAGGCGGTTATACTGTTGTAATTTGCTGTTTAATTACAATCCTATTAACTACATCCAGGTATCAGAATAAAGCTGAAAACCACGTTGTAATATTTGTATTTTCCGAAATGTATCGCATTTCTACCACAGTCGGGTTTTAACCCGTTTTGGTTTATTTTTAACGGGGATCGATGTGATTCTGGGACGTCCTTGCTCTCCCATTGGCTCAGCTAGATCACGTGACCACTCCACAAACTTACATTTTCCACAGAAATGAAATCGAAACTTAAACCTCCATTTTCTAGCTCATGTTTCATTTTTCTTTCTTTGGCTTTTGTCTAAGTTAATGTAACATTTCATCACCCCCTTGTACAACTCCAACGCCGTGAACGTAGTCTTTATAAACGAGTTGTGAAGGCTGCGGACAAGACTGGTTATTAAAGAGGAAGAAACACGCATTTAAAACAAGTTTGACTTTCTCAGCAGCGTAGCCAGAGTAGTCAATTATTTTCACAGCTTTTCTTATTTCTTCGTGAGCTTATTGTGTTCGAATTAAGTCGAAAGTTTGCATGATATTTTATTTTTTGCGAGCCTGTTTAAGTAGAAGCACCGACGCTAAAATTATTTCCTTGTTTTTCCATCTCTGCTACTTCCGGTTGACCATCTGAAGGTGAGATTTACAACAATGTGTGCTTACAGCCCAGTAAATGCAGCACTATTTTACAGGACTGTCTCAGAAAATTTGAATATTGTGATTTTCTGTAATGCAATTACAAAAACAAAAATGTCATACATTCTGGATTCATTACAAATCAACAGAAATATTCCAAGCCTTTTATTATTTTAATATTGCTGATCATGGCTTACAGCTTAAGAAAACTCAAATATCCTATCTCCAAAAATTTGAATATTCTGGGAATCTTAAGCTTAAGCTGTAAACCATAATCAGCAATATTAAAATAATAAAAGGCTTGCAATATTTCAGTTGATTTGTAATGAATCCAGAATGTATGACATTTTTGTTTTTTTTAATTGCATCACAGAAAATAAAGAACTTTACAACAATGTGTGCTTACAGCACTATTATATAACCAGGGAAAGGCAAGTTCTATTTCAACTATTTGCAATACTAATAATAAAGCAAAGGAGGAATGGAGGCTTTTGCGCGTTTTGTTTTCGCTGCTCTAGTCTTGTTTTTTGTTATTATTTTTGAATAACAACATAGGGTGTGTAGACAAGTCTGTTCATCACATCTCATATGGATAGGCATGTCCACATGCCTGCCCAGGCAGCCTTAGAGAAGCTTAAATCAGACATGTACAGAGTTGTTTTTTTGGCTGTTTAATGTTGCCTTGAATCAGTGTCAGAAGAAGTCAACTCCAGCCCAGTTTGGCCCAGAGCTACCAGCCATGCCGGGTCTTATTACTGTGATGAACCAACACTGGTGTTCTCTATTAATGTGGCAGTGTTTGGGACGGCTCGGCTGTATGTGACACCAGAGCTGCTGACTGGACCAGCGGCTATGAAACCTGACTCGGTGTTGGGTGTCCCCTTGTTGTCAGTCTGAGTGATACAGGCATTACTGATTGTTGTATGACACTTGAGGCAAAATCAATTTTTGTGTCTGAGGATTTTGAAATTCTGAACTGTCCAGATTAAAATGTACATATAAATATATTAATTCTTTTGGTTTGGATGTTTGTTTTGTGAGGTACTGTCTGACGTTTACAGTTTTCCACTCTTTTTGTCTACCTAACTGTCTCAGTCTTATGCTCTGCCACATATCCAGACTCGGCAATAATGTGTAAGGCCATAAACAATACAGAATAGTCCCAAGTATGTCTGAATTATTAATCAGTTTCCTTTTACGCTGGGATTTGGTTTCAGAGTGAGAGGGAGAGATGGCATGTTACCCTGCAGTATCCTTGCAAATTGATTGAGTTTATAATCTGAAAATATGTTCAGCAACATCAGCAGTATCATCGTGGATCCGAGCTTGAAATCATCTTTAACTTTCTGATCTTCAGATATTTTATTGTCCATTTTGTTGTATGCTGCTTTTCAGGACAGTAGCAGCACAGCATAACCAAAAAAACAGCCCCCCTGCCCTGCTGCTTGTATATATCCTGGTTTATCCAAGGACACTTGAGTGGGTTGGAGGGTTGCCAGCAGATCCCGAACTTGTGTTGTCGACTAGGATAACACTTTCCTACCCTTCCGCTTGCTTCCACGTCAACCATGTTACTGTAATTTTGTCCTTGTATATATTTACTCCTGACTTTGCCTTCTGTTTGTATTTCAGGTGCTATCATTGTGCAACTATCCTGTCCTGACACCTTGTCAGGTTATTCTGTTGGTGTTGGAGGACATACAGTGATACTGAAGCTGCAGAGCCAGTTGTACCGGCCTCCTTTGCTCTCAACCCCTGCGCTATGAGCAGAGGTAGAGGAGGGCCTTTCAAGGAATATTATAATCGGCATCCACCACCCCACTTGCAGCCCAAGGAGAATTTCTACAGACCTGGCCCAGTCCCACCCTTCCCAAGAGCTGATCCGTCGCAGATCCCAAATCTAAATTACTATAACAGTGCTGTCCGGCCTGTAGTGCCCTTGCAGTCCCCACCTCCTCTCATCCCCTCTGCTCCCCCTTTACCAAACCACATTAACGTGTCCCCTAATAGTTCACAGATTGACAATCGCAACATCAGTTCAGTTCCCAATTCATTCCATCAGAAACAGGTAGAGTTTCTCAGAGGGCAGAACTGTGAGGGACCACAGTTCAGAAGAAACGCACAGGGATCTAGTTCATTATACCAGCCACAATCAGGGTATAGTAGATACTCAGACCCAAACAGCAGCCCCAGGGGCAGAGGTTGCTATAAGCAAAACCAGAGCTCTGCATACCCTTCTGGTACGCAAAGCATTTCTGGCCCACGACACGCAAACAGCCAGCACTCCAGCAGACAATCATGTGTCCAAGCAAATACTCTATGTGACAATTTTCAGAGATTGGCTCTTAATCAAGTCAAACTCGGTGGAGGAGGAGAAAGGTTTGACAGACATTTTTTCTCAAGCTGCTCAGGAAACTTGAGATATTCTAAAGGTAGTATAACTCTTACACCTGATATACAGGACCAAGTGTACAGAGCTTTGGCTGTTTTGTCACATCAGGAGAGTATTTCAGCTAAAGCATTAGCCAGAAAATTGCATTTGCCAAAGAAGATAGTCAACAAGGCTCTCTACGCTTTGGAACGGTCACAGAAAGCCTCCAAGCAAGGACTCCTCCCACCTGAGTGGACTCTTTACCAAGAACCCATTCAGGTTCAGAAAGGTTGGGTCTCAGAAGTACAAAGACCGTCTTCTAGTTTGAGCACCAGTACCAAAGGTCCACAAATACGTGAAACCACAGTTGACAGAGAAACTGAAAAAAAGGGACCGTGCAAAGAAGAAGACTCTGACACAGAATCCAGTTCGTTTAACTGTTCCTCGTTGGAGTCATCTGACTCTGAGGAATCCCAGTCTTCAGCAAAAGATTGTCACCACAGGAACATATTTCCCAGCTCCAATAGTTCACCTGATCAGGAACTTAACTTTGCTATGATGGCAGACCTGAAAGAGAAAATTTTGCAATATCTCCTAGAATCCGAGGCGGCAACTGCTCTCGTCATAGCAAAAAACGTTGACCTTAAAACATCTAAGCAGGTCAATCCCACCCTTCATGATCTGGAAAAGCAAGGTGAAGTTGTTAAAGACAGTGACTTCAACCCTCCCAAATGGAAGCTCTCCGATCACAGAAGAGAGAGGATGAAAAGAAGCCTGAAAGCTGCACAAGGTACCCCGGCTGTGGGGAGTCAGATGGAGGTGGAAGAGGGCAAAGGTCAGGATGGAGGGGTCTCCATCGTGGGGCCGTCACCGCCATATATACCAGGCCTTGAGTTACTGCTACCAACGGAGGATTCAGTGCCAGGGCATAGTCAAAGCAATGAGGTAAGTTAAGTTTCAATTTTAGCCTAGTAGTTATTTTTAACGTGGGGATCGATGTGATTATGGGATGTCTCCTCTGGCTGGGAGGACGTCCTTGGACGGGAACGGTCTCCCATTGGCTCAGCTACTCGCTTCTAAATCACGTAACGCACATCACAAACTTAAGTTTTCCACAGAAATTAAATCGAAACTTAAACGTCCATTTTATGACCCATGTTTCGTTTTTGATTTGGGTTTTCCCTACGTAATCTAACATTTTATGACCCCCTATTAAAACTGCAACGCCGTGAACATAGTCTTTATAAACCAGTTGTGAAGGCTGCGGACAAGACTGGTTATTAAAAAGGAAGAAACACGCATTAAAAACAAGTTGACTTTCTTAGCAGCTTAGCCAGAGTAGTCAATTATTTTCACAGCGTTTCTTATTTCTTCATGAGCTTATTGTGCTCGAATTAACTCGAAAGTTTGGATGATATTTTATTTTTTGCGAACCATCCTAAAATCAGCGACGCTAAAATGATTTCCTTTTTTTTCCACTTCTGCTACTTCCGGTTGACCATCTGAAGGTGAGATTTACAACAATGTGTGCTTAGAGCACTATTATATAACCAGGGAAAGGCCAGGCAATTTTAGCCTGTTCCCCTGTTACCACCAAGCTTCATTATGTACATCTCTATCACTAGAGTACTCTCAGGGTTCTGTAATCTCTTTTTAATACTGTATTTACTGCTTATTCAGTCCATTTAAATTGCTCAAAACAGAGTATATTGCATGACTCGTATTCAGTCTGGATAAATCATCTGTTTCACTTGTAATTTCTGATCTAATAACTCAGTCATTGACCTTAAAGTTAAACTATCAAAACCTTTGCAGATGATTTTCAGATTGTCTCCTTTCTGCTGTCTTACTTTATTCAAAATGTATAAATAACAAAGTGTATTCCCTACAGCTGAAGCTCTTGTTTTCTCTGACCGGTTGAGTTCTGGCTTTATTATGCTACTGGCTAGATTGATGTAGTAATGCAGCGATATAACTATGATGCAAGTTAGTGGGTACTAAAACTTACAGTTTCAGATCTGGTACTTAAATGGGGAACAATACATTCAACAAGCTTCTGGTAACACCATGTTTATTTCAACAGATGCCTGGACATCAGAGTCAGGGCACAGACCCCCAGCCTTTAAGGCAGAGGCTGGGAAAGCCTTATTTAAAGCACTGATTTTAAAAGCTAAAGCTGCAGATCCTGCAATGCTTAAGGTTATTGGTTCAGACACAATTTTGTGTGTATGGATGTCCATGTTAAGCTTACACTTACACAAAATGCCTTAAAATGTATAACATTATAGATTTAAAAACCTTCACTACAGTTCTAACATGAAAATGGGTGAGTTTGGTTATTATGAGCTCTAACATTCTATTATTGGAAGTTTGCATCTAATTTTTTAGTGATCCCATGACTGGCCCGACCTGACCCGCCTAGTCTGTGGTGGTCAATGCAGCATCCGTCAAAAATAGACTAGAAAGATATCGTTAAAGGAACGCCGTTTCTGGGAAAATTGTGAAATGCGCCAGGAAAATACAATTATTGAAAAAAAAGTTGGCACAATTACTTGTAACGATGTGCATCAAGTGGAGCCCTAGATTTAAGTTAGTTTTAAAAGACACACCTCCTCACAAAACATTTAGGCAGTCTTCTTGGTTTATTTTTTATCTAATGCTTACACCCTTGAAGATTAAACACATTTTCTAATTTTGTTATCTTGTATTTTTTCTCTCTGTCCCATCCTACCATTTACCAGCCTTCCTTAACCTTGTGTGGAGACAAAGAGATGAACGAGGAACAATGGGCCAGTGATGAAATCCCAGAATTTCTCAACACTATTCGCAAACAGACAGATGCTGATAAATGGTCGACAACGAAAACTAATTTTATGGGAACCGTCGCTGTGTCAGTAGCTGCTCCACCTCCCCAGAATCTGTGGGCCAAATTACAGGAGGTGAGACTGAAGAATCCTGTCAGTGGTCTCATGGAGTATGCCCAGTATCTGGGCCAAAACTGTGAGTTCCTGCTTCTGGACCAATCAGGACCTTCTCATGACCCTAGGTTAGTGCTTTTTATCATCTACCCTTTTGTATAAGGTTATGTTTAATACAAGCGGTAATGTAAGTTAGTCTTTATTAATCTAATTGTTATTTTAAAATGATAACGTATAGGGCTGGGCGATATATCGAGATTTTAATATATATCGATATATTTTCAAACACGATATGGTACGAGACAATATCGTTTTATATCGATTTAAAAAAAAAATATATATATATATATATATATATATATATTTTTTTTTTTTATGATTTTGATATAGCTTATTTTGTGACAAATTGACTTGAATGTTTTATTTGAGATTTGCACAAATGTTTTGTTATTTGCACAACTGTCAACCTCAGTGGAAAAGTCTGCCTGTTACTGTCTACATTGTATTAATTGCACAGTGTATTTTAATTTAATTGTTATGCAGGAAAGGGATATTAGTTTTATTTTATTCAAAAAGCATTTTTATTCTATATATGCAGGCAGTTTATTTTTATTTCATTTGTTTTATACATTTTGATATTGTGCAGACCTCTGTTAACAAAGGTACCTGTGTGACATTTGGCACGAGGCTTTGTATTAAAACTGACTGTTTTTTTTAAGGGTTTGCCTCAGAAAAAAATGAAGCTAACAGAGATGCTATGCTATAATGCTTTGGGGGAAACCCCAATTAAGGCACAGAAAAAATATCGAGATATATATCGAGTATCGCCATTTAGCTAGAAAATATCGAGATATGACTTTTGGTCCATATCGCCCAGCCCTAATAACGTATCATATACTGCTCAACTGACCTCAGGAAGAGATTACGATCAAGGTGCCAAATTAAACCAGTTTTTCACATCAGTGTGTCATCTATATGTATGTTTTTTTTCTACTCTGTTCAGATTCCGTATGCAGGTAATGCTAAACAGGAGGCTGTTTCCCATCGCAGAAGCTTCGAGTAAGAAGGTTGCTAAAAAAGATGCTGCTGCGGCCACTCTGCGTATTCTCATTGAAGAGATGCAGGGAGGGACGGGGACAGCGGACGAGGGAAATGCAGGCACCGTGGACCAAGTGATGGACATACTACAAGTTAGTTATTTTATCTTTGTGGAAAAAAATAACGCACCCATATAGGGCTGGGCGATATATCGAGATTTTAATATATATCGATATATTTTCAAACGCGATATGGTACAAGACAATCGATTTAAAAAAAAAAATAAATAATAATAATAATTTTGATATAGCTTATTTTGTGACAAATTGACTTGAATGTTTTATTTGAGATTTGCACAAATGCTTTGTTATTTGCACAACTATCAACCTCAGTTGAAAAGTCTGCCTGTTACTGTCTACACTGTATTAATTGTACAGTGTATTTTATTTTATGTATATTTATTTAATTGTTATGCAGGAAAAGGATATTTGTTTTATTTTATTCAAAGAAGCATTTTTATTCTATATATGCAGGCAGTTTATTTTTATTTCATTTGTTTTATACATTTTGATATTGTGCAGACCTCTGTTAATAAAGGAACCTGTGTGACATTTGGCACGAGGCTTTGTATTAAAACTGACTGTTTTTTAAGGGTTTGCCTCAGGAAAAAAATGAAGCTAACAGAGATGCTATGCTATAATGCTTTGGGGGAAACCCCAATTATGGCACGGAGAAAATATCGAGATATATCGAGTATTGCCATTCAGCTAGAAAATATCGAGATATGACTTTTGGTCCATATCTCCCACCCTACACCCATATAAGTCAAATAAAAAAATGTTTTTTTTTTAATTAAAAAAAAATGACCTGAACAGGTCAAATTTAGCCACATTTTGCTCTGTGGTTAGTCAGAGTTTGTTAAAGGACATGCAGGATATTAAGCACTGGAAGAGGAGTTGTTAATAGAGGTTTAACTACGCAGGTTCAGACAACGTTTGTGAAGAATACCTAATTTAACATCTCAGGTAAACACAGTCTCTATAAATGCATGTGATGTAATGTATTCTGTCTCCTTCTCTGCCAGAGGTCTGTTGAGACTGTAGGGGGGGGTTCCAGTGTTGTGGAAGGAATGGTAGAGGGACCCTGCCAGCCCCTGTCCCGCTCTCTGCCCGGTGGGAAGAATCCAGTGTCTGTCCTGATGGAGTACAGCCAGCGCACGGGGAACCCCATCGAATTCATCATCACTGGGCAGGCAGGCCCACCACATGACCCAAGGTGCTTGCTACTTCACATCCTATGTATCTGTCCTTTTTTAGATGCCTTCTCCGACTTTGTATGTGCCGGGTTTAGTTTCCTGTGTGCGTACATTTCTGCCTTCGAGAAATAGCCTTTTCTGTTTATCCCACCGTCAACGCTGTAATCATCTGACAAAGACACAATACCATCTCTGTTTTTTGGCCCTTTCCTTTTAAATCTAACCTTTGGGGCAACTGCTTGGCTAGCAAATACTGTACACTTGTGTTTTTGTCCTATTACTTTGTGGACTTTGTCTTGACCATCGCTGCACCACAGGTAGTAGATTTATTGTGACCCTGTCTCGTCTGCTCATCTATCAAAGTGTAAAGTCAGGACGTAGTAACTTACCAAAGTGAGCCAAGTGCACAATCTCAGTTACAGACCAAAAATAATTACCTTCCTCTCTCTTACATCCTTTTCACCTTCTCTGTCCTGTGCTCAGGTTCATGTACAGAGTGAAGGTTGGAGAGAGTTTGTTTGCAGAGGCCTCCGCTCCAAGTAAAAAGGCAGCCCGCCAGTTGGCAGCAGAAGAAGCTGTCAAAGAATTAATGGCTGGTGGAAAACTGCAGGTCAACAAGGTAAAGACTTAGAAGCAGAGTTTAAATTGCATCTGTCAGTTTGGAAGTGGTAGAAGTTGTTTATGAAACAAATGGAATAGGAAACAACTCTCTCCCCAACTTTTAGCCCTTGATGTCCTCGCTCAGTTATTCAGATTCTTTGAACCCCACACCCTCTCAATTTATCTTCTCTAGCCTCACTTGCCCCTGGGCCCTTCGACTGATAGTGAAGGGGGTTCCTCTGGGCCAACATGCCCTCCTCTAACCGTAGATGAGTTGCGGGCGGCCCATGAAGCCGGCGTTGGGGACCTCATCAATCACCTGAACAACAACGCAGTGTCAGGTCTTCTGGAATATGCCAGAGCCCGGGGCTTTGCTGCCGAGATCCGCCTGGTGGGCCAATCTGGACCCCCACATGATCCAAAGTAAGTCTGAGGTGCACGGATGCACACAGTGCACAGATTATATACACACACTAGGTGTAACGATCTGTTACAGTTTCATTACTGTAGGGCTGGACAATTAATCTAAATTTAATTGAAATCGACATTTTAAACCTATAGCCAACGTAAACTTGCCCCATGTCGGTTATTTTGTCTTTTTTCGCCTGTTATTGCCGTCCCAACTTTGTCTGTGTGTTCATGTACTGCCCTGAAAACATACTCTCACCAGAGCTGTGTTTGCAGTCACGTGACTCTGCGGAGACGAGTGAACAAGATTTTACCAAAGAAAAACGCTGTCTGTCGTTTGAGCACATTTTGAATTTGCTGAAGTGGATATAGAACAAAACAAAGTCAAATTAAAACAGTGCAGAAAGTTTTACTGAGTGAAAGTAAAATCACTAACTTTTTTCAACACTTAAGCTTGTTGCATCAGCACACAATCCCCCGATCGCCACACGGCAGCATTGCGGCAGCGCATGATGCTGTCCTAATGGTCCGGGATCATCAATGCTTTCCAGCGATCTGCCGACCCTCATTTTTGGATGCATTCTGTTCATCAGAAGTTCAGGCAGAGAGGTGAACTTCAGTGTGGAAGACGGCATTGATGAGTTTTTTCCTCCATTGTTCAAAACGGCCCACTTTGACTTTTGACCGGCCCCCGTCTACAATTTCATTAACTAGACTTGAGCTGTGTAGCACATGGTATTATTATAATAATAATTAAAGTAATGGGGAGGGGGTTTAATCTCAAATTAATTGTTCAATGATCGGCCTTGATGTCAAACTAATTAAGTAATTAATCATGATTTTGATATGAGGTCATAAAAGCCCAGCCCTACATTACAGTATGCTTAACATAAAGTTTCCTTGTAATTAATGTGAAAATGTAACTTTATTTGGTTGTGCTTGCAACACCTGATTATACTAAGCAAAATGTCCTTTCTTTATTAGTAGCCGTAAGA
Source organism: Cololabis saira (assembly GCF_033807715.1). NCBI lineage: Eukaryota > Metazoa > Chordata > Actinopteri > Beloniformes > Belonidae > Cololabis > Cololabis saira. Next base: position 26,652,018 of record NC_084589.1, read on the forward strand.
GTGAAAGCCCATTCAATGCCTCCTCTTTCCTGTTTTCTTTTCCCCTGCTGCTCAGGTTCACCTACCAGGCCAAGCTGGGCGGACGCTGGTTTCCTCCAGTTTGTGCCTCCAACAAAAAACAGGGAAAGCAGGAAGCAGCGGATGCTGCTCTCCGGGTTTTGATTGGAGAAGCCGAGAAGGCGGCACGCACTGGCGAGCTTATCCCCAATGAGGTAGGGACTATTAAAATGTTAAAAATGTGAAATCATTTATTTTGAAAGCTGAAATTCAAACATCTTCAGAGGAGCTTTCTGAAGCTCAATTTTGGATTAAAGGATTTTATGATGGAATAAAATAATTTCTTCAGCGAAGAAATACCAAATGTTAAATTTTTAAACTAATCAACATTAAATATGTACAGGATGATCAAGAAACCACCTCTTTTGTGTCTTCGTTAAATAACAGCAAATTCCATTAATGTACATTTACAAATTGTGATCACTGAAATATGACTTGCAATAAAATAGCATAGACATCAGTGTCGTTACGGTTTCACAACAAACATCAAGAGATGATGAGAAGTAATGTGTTTGAATTGTTGGTGAAAAAGCTTGCTATAAAGTCGTCACTGCCTGCTCAACACATGCAAAGGCGCAACTAGACGATTTACATTGGTAAATGTCCACCATCTGCGGCTCGCCAGATCAGAAGACGTACAAATGTAAAGCATCTGGTTTATACACTCTGCCTCCCTCACAGAAGGCTGTTGGAATCTCAGCTTAGGCTTTTATTTTAATTCAATTCAGTTCAATTTTATTTATACAGCGTCTACTACAACAGAAGTTGTCTCTAGGCTCTTTCCAGAGATGCAGAACATGACCCCTGAGCAATTATTAGTTAAACAATGGCAGTAAAAACTCCCCTAGTGGGAGAAAAACCTTAAACCAAACAGTGGCAAGAAAAACTCCCCTTTTATGAGGAAGAAACCTCGAGCAGGACCTGGATCATAAGGGAGGACCCTCCTTTTTGGAGTTTGCATTTCTCATTTACTTCTGGGTGTTTTCTCTGCTTTCTCTATACAAATACGCATGATAAGTTGATCGAAAAATCCAAATTGAACACGAGTGAAAGTGAGTTGTCGTTTGTCTCTGTCCTTGAATAGCTCGGCCTATCATGGCATGAAGGATAAATGTGTGTCCAATACATGAAGAAGCTTGATTGATGTGAAGAAATTAAAATGTCTTTTTTTTTTACCTCCCTAATTCTAGCTCCCAGTCAGTGGCAGCACTTTGCATGACCAGATAGCAATGTTGAGTCACCAGCGTTTCAACGCCCTGACCACCCGTATCCAACACAGTCTTCTTGGACGCAAGATCCTGGCCACCATCATCATGAGGAGAGGCGAAGGCCTGGGCACCGTAGTCAGCCTTGGAACTGGTACATATATGTTTTGTTTGGAAGTTTACCTCAGAGAGTTGTTGGATGTTTTTATTTTTGTTTATTGCTGTTAAAGTTACATTATATCCTGCGCTTGGAGACGTGCAGTCACGAAGCTGAAACAGAACTGGGTTACTGCAGAACCTAGAAGCGTTGTGTTCCTGGACATTCAATGTGTCTTTGGTTTTTCTCTCAGGAAATCGTTGTGTCAAAGGGGAGGAGCTGAGCCTTAAAGGCGACACTGTTAATGATTGCCACGCTGAAATCATCTCAAGGAGAGGATTTATTCGGTAGGAATTGATATCTTGTTCCTTTTATTAGTCTTTCCTGTTTGTTTGTGAGGATACTTCTTCCTCCCTTAGCCCGAATCTGGATGATATTATTTGTCTAAATCCCTGTTTTCTCCTCTCAGGTTTCTGTATAACGAACTGCTCAAGCACGTTGAGGGTGCAGATGACAGTATATTTGAGCCAGCAGAGGAGAACAAACTACGGATCAAATCTGACATTACCTTTCACCTTTACATCAGGTAAGACTGTCAGATGTTTTTTTGTCTCTTAGCTTACCTCCTCCCCCTTTTCCCCCAATCTGTCCAGTCCACCCTTGTTTCTTTTTCTAGTCCGAGTAGCTGTCATTTTGGTCTGAATCACATCAGTACTTTATGTCTGTACGTCTTTCATCCGTAGCACGGCTCCATGTGGGGATGGCGCACTGTTTGATAAATCTTGCAGTGAGGCAGGAGATGAAAACCAGGACCACCAGCCTTTATTTGAGAATGCTAAGCAGGGCAAGCTTCGCACCAAAGTGGAGAATGGTGAGACTTCAGACTTGCATGCGCTCAGCTTCATCGATTTAATGTTGTGAAATGTGTGTGGAAGCAGTAATTTACATATTTTGGTCCGTTAGCAATGGTTCGGGTGTGTATATTGTTGCTGTTTCCAGGCGAGGGGACCATCCCAGTGGAGTCAAGTGCCATTGTACCCACCTGGGACGGTATCCAACATGGAGAAAGGCTGCGAACCATGAGCTGCAGCGACAAGATCATGCGCTGGAACGTGCTCGGCCTCCAGGGGGCACTGCTCACTCATTTTCTCCACCCCATTTACCTGAAGTCCATCACACTTGGTAAATCATAATGCTTAGCAGACTGTCATCATCTCAGACGGTTTACTATTCATGAGATTTAATGTCTTTGAACGATCTGAACGATAAACTCCCACATTGGCATTTGTTCTCGACTTGAACTTCTGTTTTACAACATGCACTCTCTGTTCTGATCTTCCAGGCTATTTGTACAGTCATGGTCACCTGACACGTGCTGTCTGCTGTCGGCTTTCCAGAGATGGGGACGCCTTCGCCCAGAGTCTCCCCAGTCCCTTCAAGCTGAACCACCCAGAGGTACATACACAAGTGTTTGATTTTAAACATGAGTATGAAACTGAAAAATGAAGGTCATTCTCATTGAATTAATTAATCACGCTGCAAGCATTCCTATCTGTACCTGCACATCCATTTTATTAGCCTGTCCTATGTAAATTGGGCACATCCATCAATTAACACAAAGCAGGTGGGTCCTTGTCACACCAACAGAAAAAAATGGCGGATAAACAAGAGCTGATGGTTACACATGATTCATCTTGCTCCTTGATTCAACCTCATTCTAACATGGTCTTGGTATCACTAATGCCCATTACAGAGCTGGTTTTGGAATTGCAGCCTTGCAGCAAATTAGCACAGTTGAACAAAGTGTGATTTCTCTCCCACACCTGGACTGTAGGTGGGCCGGGTGAGTGTGTATGACTCTACACGTCACACAGGCAAGACCAAGGAGTCCAGTGTGAACTGGAGCTTTCCAGACCAGCACAATGTGGAGGTGCTGGACGGGACCAAGGGGAAGCTAGATGGGTATGTACAATATTATGTCACCTTACTAAAGCCTGTTTTTCATAATGTCAGTCTTGTTGGTTTGATCGCTTCTTCATTTGATGTTATCTGTCCTTTTACATTTATGTGGCAAAATAGTTGAACATCAAAGAACTGAAATGGGACAATTCAGTTATATAAACAGTGTGTGTGCAGAATAGATGAAATGGACTGATTTAAACAAATGTCTTTATCACCAAATGGTTCAGTATTTCATCTCTGGGTGGCAAATATATAGAAACAAGTAAAGGGTGTGTTGAACTTTGTGCTGGAGTAATTGAAACAGAACATTTCCAGGAACCCATGACCAGTCCTGCACATCAGCTTGTACTACAAATAGCCCTTTTCTCTCTTTAGAACAACTTAACCTCAGGGATCTTGATGGATGTTATCATGTCAAATGATGCTTCGAGTTCACTCAAACAAGATTATATTATCTTTGACTTTGCTACTTTATAACATTGGGCATTACCTATTTTTACTTTTTCTATTTTTCAAGTCACTTTTCTGGTAGAACATTTATACATGATCTTGACTTAGATCCAGTTTTGAACAGATGTGCTGACATTGTCAACAAGAATTCACTGAATTCAGACATTTTATGGTTGATCACTTGCGTCCTGACATCTTGGTCCAGTTGCAAAGCAACAAATCATTATTATATTGGAATCCATTTATAATTTCATATTTAAACAGAAAAAACAAACAGTTTTAATCCTATTTATCAACAAAAGCTTTTCCCTTGTAGCCTCCGTGCTCGTTCATGGGGTCTTTAGAAAACTTCAGGTTGACAGCAGTGTTACTTTTAAAGAATAATTTTTTGTATTAAATTACCATGAATAAATACACAAATTTAATTAAAGAAATACTTTACCAAGTATCAGCTTTGTTTTATTTAACCATCATTTTTTTAATTCATCCAGCTGAGTTGTTTTACTTTAAATAACCCAATTAAAATCATCCAAAATATAGGATTTAGGTCATATTTAACATTAATCACTTATTTTAATCACCATTGATTCTGGAGAAAACGGTTTCAATGAATCCACCACACTATAGACGACCAACAAAATCTTTTATTTTATATCAACCAAAATAGTAGTAGTGAATTTTATTCATCAGTAACTGCCAAATAACCAAAATGTTCATCCAGCCCAAAAGGCGGAGCATCAAGACACTGAAAAGGTTAAATAAGAAACTGATAAAAGCAGAGATGCTTGTGCCGTGCCAGACAGACCATGATGTTTTGATCTGTTTTTTTATTCCCCCAGCTGTCATCTTGTTTTTGCATTTTTCATCAATACTAAGCTCACAATGTCTTCTCTCCAGGAACAAACAGGCGGTGTCCCGCGTATCCAAGTCCAACCTGTTCGGGCTGTTCCGCTCTCTGTGCCAGAAGTGCGGCCGAGCTGATCTCTACCCCCTGACATCCTACACTCAGGCCAAGATGGCTGCCACGACGTTCCAGCTTGCTAGGCAACAGTTTTTCCAAGCTCTCAGTGCCCACCGCTACGGAGCCTGGATCAGCAAACCCCTGGAAGAGAAGAGTTTTGAGGCACTAGAGGGAACCAGAAACAACGGCTTAAACATCCCAGTGGGAAATGGAAGCAATACGAACGGAGGTGCAGCGGTGTACAAGCAGGCAGAGGCGTAGATCAGTGCAGGGCGTTCTGTTGAGTAGATGGTAATATTATGTGGGGTTGGGGAGGGGGGTACATAGAAGGGGAAGTTTGTGTCTAAAGAAAATAAATGCAAAGCCGGCAGCCAGAACTGTGTCTTCTACTGGAACATGGTTGAAGGCTGCAGAGAGATGGAAAGGGACAGAATGAAGTCAAGGGCAAAGCCTGAAGTAGGAACAAGGTCACTGTTGACAAACAGTGAAGGAGAGAGATCCTCTTGGTGTACAGAAGAGCAATACAACATGGAAACAGAAGAAGTCAGTTAACATCTGTTGCGAAAACTGCTGCTCGGCTGAGTCATCGTAGTATGTGAATTGGTTATATGCATTCAAATGTTAGTTTCAGATTTCTTCAGCAGTTAAGTGTGACATATGTAGTCGTTTTTCCACTGTTAATTAATCTGTGTAAAGTCACTTTTGCAGTTTCTGTGAACATTGTCAATGAGGAGTGGACCCAGGTCATTTGTTCTCGTTAGACCACTGTTCATTGTCCTATTTTACTATGAACACTCGATCACATTACTGGACCTGTTAGTAGAAATTAAGCCTGATGTGACCCTGCGTTGTCGTGTCTTCTCGTGGATAGCTGTTGTTGCTCTGCTTCCTATGTTTTATTTTAAGGTAATTGCAGGCTTTTAAAGCATCACAATAGTTTTTTGTTTTTTTTTAATCCCATGGTAAAATAGCGTTTTTAGTTCTTCTTTTTTCTTTCTTCTTCTTTTTTTTTTATAAAGAAATATTCATTATTTGGTTTTAAGGAGTGCCATGTTTCTGTCATGGTCCCTTGTCCCTGCTGTTGGTTGAAACCAGCCAAAGTAATTTTGGATTCCTGTCCTGGTTTCAACCCTTTACAGTAATATGTCACATGGCAACAAGGAATTTAGCTACAGTAGACATTATGATAGAGGTAACAAAGACATGACAAAGACATTTGTTCTGCTTTAAGATGGTGAGCTGACACTGGGATGCTCTGCAGGAAACATTTCACACGGATGTCAAGAGTAAACATTGGGTTTAGGCCTTGTGCAGTGTAGATAAAGCAGTGTACATAAACTATTACTGTAGTCAAGGCCAGCTTTACACTGGCTGTGTGATGTACGTGCTGCGTGTGCGTTTGAACTCCTGCATTCGTGCTGCCTGTTCGTAATTCATATTGCTAACCTTTCTGTTGCACAGCCATGCCTCTGATAACGACCAGTCTCGGTTTTGCTTTGATCGATATGCTTTGAGAAGTAAAATCCAGGGGAGGAGACCACTTAAACTGGAGACCAGTAGCATGCAATAGCCAGAATTAAAATAAATGTATGATTACAGCAGATTATAACGTAGTCTTATGTCTATGATGTACTGACTGCATCTGACAGAGATCACACAGCGGGCATAAAGCTGGCAAAAGGTAACTTTTACATGGTCACGAGTGGCATATTGGTAACATTTAAAAGTTAACTTTCAGTTCACACTGTTGCGTCCCCATTCAGACTCATCTAATTTACACCAGCAGAAAAATATAAACTGACTCAAGTCACAAATCTATATCTTCATTCGTTGTTGTCATGATTGCCAAAAGTGCAGAATAGGCTTCGTTAAACCCCATCCGTCTGTGCTTGTAAAGCTTTTACATAGAACTGCTGATGTCGTCCTCTAAGCAGTGCAATATTTCTGTTCCTATGGCTTGTATGGTTTTCAAGTGTTTGATTCTATTTTTTTCCTCAGTAGCAGATATTGCTAGAAATTCTTCAAAACCTGTAACAGTCCTGCATGTTGTTTTGTTTTATATATTTTCTTTAAACAGCAGGTCTTGGTACTTGTCAGTTCCCAAAGACCACACAGGTCAGACAATTTTGTTGTCTTACAAGTATGTTTTCTCAAATTAAATGGATGACGCAATATATGCATAAATGTGTACACAAATACATGGACACACAGATGTACAGTGAGATCCAGAAACCCCAGTCTGCTGTCAGAAGCTCATTTATCACATGTTTTAGTCTCCAGTGCTTGTATTAAATAATGCTCGCATACAGAAAAGTGCAAGTGTGTGCATTATTTATTTCTTATTTTGATCATCTTTTTTCACTGTTTTTGTTTTTTTTTCTTAAATGCAAAAAAAACTATGCAAGATGGCACTGAGATGCGTCACGCAGTTTTGTTTAACGTAATGCTTAAATATAACTTGCTGTCTTGAGGGGAAAATTTATTTTTAAGCTTGCGGAAGAGCACAATTTACACATTCAGTGCTTTGCAAATGTCTTTCAACCCTAGTTGCCTTATTTTCATTTTTCATGGCCATCCACATTTGTTTTTCTGTCTCATGATGAAGATGAAAGCAGAAAATACAATGATGTTAAGAGTTAAATCACTTAATCAGTTGGCTGAATCATCAGCTGTCCAAGTTTCGACCATTTTGTGGTAACCGTTATATGCCAGAGAAAAGGCCACCTCATTCAACCTCTAGACGGCATCAACACAAAGTAAAACCATAAAATGTTCAAAATAAAACGAGTCGATATTTAATGTGACCTCCCTCAGAACCAAGTGCAGATTTAACCCTCTTCAAGGAGTTAATATTAGACGTTTGCAGTGATACTAATTAGGATTCTGTTGTAGTTCGGTTTAAGACGGCTGTATTTTCTGTTTACATCTTAAAGAGACTTGAAAATAAAAGTAGAGCTCATAACTTTGACAATATGTCACGACTGGGATAACTAAGACTTTTGCACAGTATTGTTTCTGCCTTTCAAAGAGTGCTTTTATTTTAATATTTAAAAAACTTCAAGATGAACTGAGACCTCTGGATCCCACTAAACCACTGGATACAAAACTGATGCATTTAGTTTAATGCCGTGTGTTTGTGTAGGTGTATATATTTTGTAAGTCATCCAAAATAACTTTGTATATGTTTTTCATGTGATTTTAATTAGACTCGAATGTTCTATAATTTTTTTTAATCAATAAATTTTGAAGGTTAAAAGAATAAAATTGGTCATGTGTTCATTCATTTGGTTCATTTCATTCCTTCACAAGTGTACTTGCAGCATTTGGGGATCAAGGTGTCTGTATGACACGGGAGGGATGTTGTCACATGGATTATAGTGTTAGGGCTGCTGCTAAAATGACCTTTGATGCCTCAGCTTCTCACTGTTCATTCATGCCGCAGCTACGGGTTTCACTGGTTCTGAAGCAATGACTGGGAGGGATTTTATTGCGAGAAAGTTTGAGCAAGCAGAGGATGTAATTTTTTTCAAAGCATGGACTCTTCCTCACGATGCTTCCATCTGATTACACCACTCATTGCAGTGCTCCAAAGTATCAGCAGATGGAAATGAGTGCACATCTAAAGCCTGCAGGCTGTGGGTATGCATGAGGACAGGCTGCATGATGTGAGCCTTTGGTGACTCCATATACATGGATAAGATGTTGTGATGGTTACTCTTCTTGTGAATTCTGAATTTATGATATTGGAACAACTGATAGTACATTGAAATGTATGTTTTTGGCAATTTAAGGTTGTGTTGGTCAGAATTTGTTAAACCTCTTTCAGGTTGTTTTGGCTAATACATTTTCAATACACACTGTTTTTAATATGATTTTCCTTAAGATCGGTTGACTTTTATCCAACAATATTGTCATACACACAGAAAGCACCAGAAAAATGACAAAATAGGAAAAATACTATATATAAAAAACCGGGTTTAGATGTAGTAATAAGAGTGTGAAGCACTTATAATAACCTACTTTATATGTAGGCAGTAAGGCAGCGAGATTCATAAAAATGATCAAAATAAGATCATATTTGAGAATTCTCATTATTGTATTTATGTATTGTAATGTTGTGAAAGCAGAAATTAATCTTTTATTCGTAGTGTCTTCATGTGATGCAGTGCGCCACATGTGCACTGGGAACAGACATCAACATAGTGTCTAATTCTGAATCAGTACATTGCAGCTGGGAAGGCAGACTGGTCTCCAAACCAGCAGCGATTTGCCATCAAATCTGTGTTACACCCCGTAAATAGGTTTCATCATAAGGGCATGCAGGTAAGTCGAGTCCCAGCAGCTTTGGCCAAAATAATTTGAAAGGTATACATACAGCCTACCAATTGAAATCATAATGGTCTTCACATTTAAGAAATTGATTATTAATAATAATAATAATAATAATAATAATAATAAGGTTCCTCTGAAGTTTACATGTGCACACACGCAGATGAATGTTTGTGCATTAGCAAGGACCTGTTTCAACCAGAACCTCAACCTATCACACTGGACCCATGCCGTCTCTCGGTCAATTATTTGGGGGATGGGAGGGCAGGGCTAATGATAGAGGGAGAGGAGTGAGGCACGATGAAGAGGAGGATGGACAAATGGAGAGAGGCTGCATGAAGTGAAATATTAGTCCAGACCAAAGGGCTTAAATGAGCCAATCGATACTCTCCAATGGAAATAAATGAGAGTTGGGAAGAAGGGAATACAAGAAGTCTAAGTAGGGAGAGGAATGCCTTAGAAGCTATGATAACAAAAAAAACATGTAAAGTGCAAGACCACAATCTTCCAAAGTAGAACAAGCTATAGCATCAGAGTGTAGATGCATCAGATCAGAATGGAGGAGAACTGGGGAAAAATGCCCTGATGCTATTAGGGTAACGGGTGTATTAACAATTTACTGATAGTTTAAGAATTGTACCATTGTACTGCCATCTTTCTTGCTTTGCCACAAAGTAATGTAATGTGTTGACAGGGAAAAAATACACTTTAGAATCAGAATCAGAATAAGAAAGAAGTTTATTGCCAAGTAGTTTAACACACACAAGGAATTTGTTGTGGTGTTGTGATTGGTGCAATACAAAAGAACAAATAATATTAAAAGACAAAATGTAAAACATGTTGGTTTTAAAGTGCCGGAGTAATGAGTCTTTACCACTGAAACAGACCATGTTGGTTATTATTAAAAAGAATTGCACCATTGTAGAGTAATCTAATGGTCCCTGATGAAGTCTGCATTCACAGAGTACTTTTGTTTGAGGAGCTGGTGGTCATTAGTGAGTTGTATTCTCTGAGATCTCTTTAATAAGACTGAAGCATTAATACTATGACATACTATGTGGTTCGATACACAGTGTTCCATCTGTGTAATAATGGATATTCATGATGAAAATGTGATGTCTGCACCATTGGGCAAGTTAAATAATAAGTGGCTCCAGATAAATATCCCAGAGAGTATCTTTTATTAAGGATTGTAGTGCTTATTTGAAGTATCTAAAACAATGAAACCATCAGCTCTATTCATTTGGTGCTTAAATTGCACAGGTTAGTCGATGCAACTCATTTTATAAAGCACATTTAAAAGAACTGCCTTTGACCAAAGTATTGTCTATTGAAAATATAGAAAATTTAGGCAGCACACAAATCAATGAAAAGGGAAAAAATGCTTTAAAACAATCATGTAAAAAAAAAAGAAAAACCTAACACAGATGTTTACTTTCGTATGTGGTGATCTTTAACACCGCCTCGCTTTTGCTACCAGTGAAGAAGAAATATGATAAATACTGCACAGTGAAGGGCTCAACCATCGTACAAAATTCTTGTAACTGGCCTGCCTAACTGGGATTTGATGCATTTTTCATAAATAATGTACATATTTGCAATGTTTGATGTCATCATCACAGAGCACAAACATCAGGGACACACTTGAAGGACTGAGGTAGAAAACCGCCTGTTCCTGTTATTTATATTTACCAAAGAACTGAGCAACTTGGAGTCATCTCATTCTGGTAATGAGACACTTGATGTACAGTCTGAAGTTCCAGATCAAGCAAGTTTGGACTGTTTCATCAGCTGCTCCTTCTGTTTTGATGCGAGACTGAACCAAATGAAAAAGATTATAAAATATCACAGAGGCCACCTGAGGACCATCAGAACTATTGAACCAATTTGTGTGTAAGAACCACAGCAAGCGGCTAATTGGGATTATAGTTGGTCCTGACTAGAATCCATCACTGACAAAGATACCTCCGACTGGGGCGTTTAAGAGCTGGCAACAACAACACACTTTTATATCTGTACTTTTTAACAATAATCTTACACATTATTATACATATTACATAAAAAGCTATGTCTAGGTTTAATGTGCTGAACATGGTTTTTCTGCACAGTGGTACGAATCTCAGTCACTTTGGAAGCAGTTCCATGGCAATGCAGTTGTTAGGGTTAGGATACAATAAAAAAACTCATCTTATTGTATGATGGTTGTTTTTTTTGTTTTGTTTTTTATGAAAAAGAGTCACAAAGTGTGTTGAGAAAAAAATCAGGCATTGTCAGTGCACAGGGGTTGGAGACAGCTTACTTACTTGCAGTCATATCACACAAAATAGACACAAAAACTCATTTTTTAAATATTTACATCCGGACAACTGCATCCTTATCTTTGTGAGTTATAGTAGATGTAAGGCAGGACAGACAAACTCTTTTTTTCTTCCTTTTTTTTTCTTTTACTTTGAGGCCCAAGGCGGTTTTTAACTTTCTTGGCTTTACTTTGTTGTTTTCATGTGATGCAGGTCATTTTCAAACATAGTCAAATGATTGCACTTGGAGGCAGACCCTTGAGATATCAGGCTCCTCTCTTGTGGAACCAGCTCCCAGGTACTGTTTCAGATGCAGACACCTTTGAGGGTGGGCTGCAAATTTTCCTTTTTGTGGCGATCTTTAATCTTTATCTGTGTATATGTTATTATTTTTGCAATGGTTTCCCTGAGTCTGATTCTACTGGAGGTTTTTCAGCCCTCTTGATTAGGTTGTATCCTCTCCATCGTACTTGCCCATGATGGAGAATTGCACAAAAGTGAAGATTTTATGCAATTTGTTTGGCTCCTTAGTTAAGCTGTGTTTATGCATTACACAAACTTTGTTGTTTTGACTCTATATGAATGAATTGGAATATAATTGAACTAAACTGGATTGTCTTTGACTCAACTGTACTAAACTTGTTGTGAATTGGTGTTCTACAAATAAATGTACAGATTTAACTGAATTACAGGTGCGATCTTGGAATATCCAGGTTTACACCACCTGGAAAAATATACAGAGTAATATCAACCCCTTTAATGTTTGACATATGTAATACCACCCCCAAAAAATCCATCCATCCATTTTTAATCATGTGCAGGGTTATGGAGGTCGGCTGGAGCCTATCTTAGTTTGGAAGTGTTGATTATATATTGAAATGAAAAACACTCCAATTTTGTATTTAACAATTTCTAAATAATCATTCTCCCTATCATCATACCAGCAAAGCAAGGCAAGTTTATTTGTATAGCACTATTCATCAACAAGGTGATTTAAAGTGCTTTACAGAGACAATAAAACATCACATAGTAGAAATAAAAAGCATGATTTAAAATTTAAATAAAAAAGAAAGAAATATGTATACCTGTAAAACTTTTTGATTTCCTTCTTTGATTATGGGGGTGGTTCAGAGGTCTCAGAAATTCATGTTTCAAATATGATACATCCAGCATTATAGGGTTAAGTATTTTTGCTATTTAAGTTGTTAAAGTTGTGTTCTTAAACTTCTATCTGTTCTTGTTGTAACTGTCTGTTGAAATTATTATTCCTCTAATTATCCTACCGTGGTTTTGTTATTTAACTGATTTAATGTTTTTGATATTTTAATCATCATACTTATCAATGGTTCTGATTCATGTCAGGAGTTATTTTGTTTCTTTTCCTGCTCTGCATTGTTAAAGGGGTTGAATAACTTGCAGGCATTCTTAGTCGACCGCCTCTTCAATCAGGGGCGACACACGGGATACAGCACTCCTTCTGTCAAAAGGCTTGAGGCTTGAACAACTTGCCATCTATGCATTAAAAGATGCTGAAATCTGATACAACCTCCAAGGGCTGCGTCACGTGGACCTTGTTGCCATCATTACAACACCAGTCGCCATCGTTTCACTCAACAGAACAGAGAGGGGTGCAGCTGTGGAGGGAAACACCCACGTAGTTTTGCAGTTAATCAGTATTAGGAATTAGGAGAAGGGCCGAGGTTAGCACGATTCAAATACCCAGCATCAGGCTAATTATGAGAAACTGGTGGGCAGATTTAAAAATGAGTATGAGCTTTTCCACCGTCAACGATCGCATCTAAAACAGAAACATAATTATGCCAAAACTACAGGACTGTCTCAGAAAATTAGAATATTGTGATTTTCTGTAATGCAATTACAAAAACAAAAATGTCATACATTCTGGATTCATTACAAATCAACTGAAATATTGCAAGCCTTTTATTATTTTAATATTGCTGATTATGGCTTACAGTTTAAGAAAACTCAAATATCCTATCTAAAAAAATGTGAATATTCTGGGAATCTTAATCTTAAACTGTAAACCATAATCAGCAATATTAAAATAATAAAAGGCTTGCAATATTTCAGTTGATTTGTAAAGAATCCAGAATGTATGACATTTTTGTTTTTTTAATTGCATTACAGAAAATAAAGAACTTTATCACAATATTCAAATTTTCTGAGACAGTCCTCACTGGGTACCAAATGTAGAAATGTGCAGGGATTCTGGTGCAGGTGTTCATGAAATCATCATAGCTTATAGAAGCTGTAAAATGCAGAATTCTGGACAGAGCTTGTGTCCACTGATGATGATGTTAGTTGGGAAGGTAAATATTTGTAGAGGTTGAGAAGGCGTTTTGAAAAGCTCTCATTTATCTTACTAAAGAGGCAAAGAGGCTGAGACACAAAGCAACCACAAACTGTGCACATGATTCATAGCTCTTTTCTCTCTCTTTTCTCTCTCTCTCTCTCTCTCTCTCTCTGTCTCTCTATTTTTTTGTTTTCAGTTATGTACCCTGCATATGATCTGCTTACTTTCACATGTTTTTTTTGTTTCTTAATAGATCATTTAAGTCCAATTACATCTTTTTTTTAAATCTCTTTTGAACAGTTAACTACCCATTGAGGTCATCTGATTTTCCACTTTCAGTTGTTTTGCATCTGCTGGATGCCAAGACATATTTTTGTTCTCATTTTCATTTTTAGCCATTCTGTGCCTTATTTCGAGTAATTTTGCATCTGTTTTTTGGCTGTTGTCTGAATCTAATAGTTCTGCATATTTATGTTGGAATTTTGTTTTTGTTGCAGAAGTGTAATGGAAACATTTTATACTCATTTTAAAGTCTCTGGCAGCGTTAGATGTGACGGTCAATCTAAAGTAATCAAAATTTAGTTTCCAGATGTTTTTGGCCTCATTAATACGATGTAATCATGCTAAAACACTACTTACTGTAATCATTATACATTACTGCATCACACGGGCGTTTGCCTCTGAATAAACATTTGAACATTTGGATGATCAGACGCTGCCTTCGACCTTTGTTGACTATTTTTTCTCAACAGCGATAACCGCAATAGTAATAATTTGACTACAGATGTTTTTTTCGATCTTCTTCAACTTTGAGATTTTTTTGTGTTTTGAAGAGAAGTCTTGCAGGACGAGATATGAAGAGTTGATACGAGAATTACGCTAATTCAAAAAACTCCATTCAGTGGAAAGACAGACCCCCTGCAGTGCGACTTTTATTGCAAATTAAGAAGTTAAATTTTGTTTCTGAAAAAGTGTAATGGAAATGCAAATAATGATGCAAGTCACAAATCTGACTTTGTAACACATTTTGTGTCTCTTTTTTGTTAATTTGCATCTCTTTCTTTTTTCCTGTTTTGGTCATACAATTAGACAATTAGATTTTGGTTCATATTCAAACTAATTATCCAGTAAATCCAATAAACTCTCCATTAAAACAACAACAATAATAATAATAATAATAATAATAATAATAATAATAATAATAATAATAACTAGAAAATTTCTGGAAATTTTGATATGGGCATGCCCTACTGCCCATTCGTCCCCTCTTGCTGCTTTGGTTTGGGGCTGTAGTGGTTGTGTTCGGGGTGGTTCTATGTCAGTTTGAGGTGTTTTTACGCTTGTATTTCATTCATTCCTGTGCTCCCAATAGTTATTAATGGGGCGCGCTTTTTGGCATCTAGCGTTGCCACGGTAACGCTTTTGACTGAGAAAAGTAATGCCCATCGAGGCAAGATGGAGACGCATCTAACGATGTATGCCGTGCATGGGTGCACGTTCCGGTTCAGGCTACGTTAACGGATAGGTTTTTTTTTTCACCATGGTACAAAACCCCATCCGAATGAATGGGGCCATTT
The DNA here is from genome assembly GCF_033807715.1 of Cololabis saira. Lineage (NCBI taxonomy): Eukaryota > Metazoa > Chordata > Actinopteri > Beloniformes > Belonidae > Cololabis > Cololabis saira. The sequence continues at coordinate 26,667,267 of NC_084589.1, forward strand.
GGCCTGGATTTTGACATAAAATTTCCTTAATTCCCAGCTTCATGAAATTTGAGTATGTTGAATTCCACAGCGTGCCGAGTCAGGGGACATTTGTACGATGTCTCTACGATAACCTGTTGCCTAGCAACAAGCGTCCAAATTCAAACAGAAATAAAAAAAAAAAATGAAAGGTCAATATCGCGAAAACTGTAGTAATTAGCATAATGAGGTTGTAGGGGCCGTTACTGCCAATCGGGCCGAGTGTTTGAAAGTTTCAACCATGTCTCTACGATAAAGTTCGGCCGAGCAATAAGCGTCCGAATTTTCGCCTTTTTTTTTGCTTTTTGGCATCTAGCGTTGCCACGGTAACACTTTTTACTGAGAAAAGTAATGCCCATCGAGGAACCATGGAGACGCATCCAACGATGTATGCCATGTATGGGTGCATGTTCCGGTTCAGGCTATGTTAACGGATAGGTTTATTTTTCACCATGGTAAAAAACTCCATCCGAATGAATGGGGCCATGTGGCCTGGATTTTGACATAAAATTTCCTTAAATCCCAGCTTCATGAAATTTGAGTATGTTGAAGTCCACAGCGTGCCGAGTCGGGAAACATTTGTACCATGTCTCTACGATAACCTGTTGCCTAGCAACAAGCGTCCAAAGTCAAATGGAAAAAAAAAAAAAAAAGAAAGGTCAATATCACAAAAACTGTAATACTTGGCATAATGAGCTTGTACGTACCTTTAGGGACAATCAGGCCGAGTGTTTGAAAGTTTGAACGATGTCTCTACGACAAAGTTCGGCCGAGCAATAAGCGTGGGAATTTTCGCCTTTTTTTTTGCTTTTTGGCAACTAGCGTTGCCCCGGTAACCCCTATTACGGAGAAAAGTAATGCCCATCGAGGCATGATGGAGACGCATCCAACGATGTATGCCATGCATGGGTGCACATTCCGGTTCGGGCCGCATTAACGGACGAAAAAAAGTGCGGAATAAGAATAATAATAAAAAGAAAAGGGAAACCTTTTCTAGATACTAATATATCGCCTTCATTTTCATGTTTTTCCTCGTTTTTCCGGCCGTGTTTTAGTTTTTGGGGATTTTTTTTTTCCACATCAGAGCGGGGTCATGCTGTACACCCGCTGGTGCGCAGTGGGACTTTTGCGACTTTAGCTTGTTAGCAAAATGCTAGCAACATTGCCCTTTGGGCCATTCTGGACGATTGCAATATGGTCATGCCATTACTTGGCATGCCCATAATAATAATAATAATAATAATAATAATAATAATAATAATAATAATAATAATAATAATAATAATTAAAGCTGCAAGCAGCGATGAACGGGCCCTCGCACTCACGTCCACCGCCCCCCATAAGCATATAAGAAAATGACACCACCCACGACTCTCTATGTTAAACCATTCAAAAGTTATAGCAGAAAAAAGGAACAACCAATCAGAAGAAGGGGCGGGGCTAATTCAGGCCAAAGAAGGTCAAGGACTCCATACAGAGTCTGATGACACCACCCACGACTCTCTATGTCAAACCATTCAAAAGTTATGGCAGAGAAAAGTATTCTAGGGGGCGCTGTTGAGCCGTTAGGCCACGCCCATTAATGCAAACCATGAAATATCAAATTTATCACCAGGCCTGGCTTGCATGCAAAATTTGGTGACTTTTGGAGAACTATCAAATATGGACCAATCAGATGAAGGGGGGGTGCGCTTTTTCGCGTCTAGCGTCGCCACGGTAACACTTTTGAAAGAGAAAAGTAATGTGCGTAGTCGCAGGATGGAGACGCACATTTTGATGTAAAAAAAACACAAAAATTGCTGACAAAAAATTTCGTTATACTGCCAGTCTCAAACTCCCGACCTCTGGCACCAAAGACGGCAATGTTGTGGCTGAGCTAAGACTCAGCTATCACTTTCACTTTGACTTACTGTTTTAACAGAGACCAACATAGCGATAAAATGTGTGGAACTTTTTTTTCCTAATTTTTTAAATATTTGTAAGGTATAAATATTAGTAAAACACTACTATTTTTATTACTTTTTCTGTAACCATTCTGCCGAGGTTCTAACCGGGCTGAGCACGGGTCTATTTCTGACGTCACCACATTAAAGGCAGCTGATTGGTCGGGGAGCGTGGCCGTCATCACCCTACTCGCCACTGATTGGTCGGGGGGCGGGGCCGTCATCACCCTACTCTCCACTGATTGGTCGGGGGGCGGGGCCGTCATCACCCTACTCGCCACTGATTGGTCGGGGGGCGGGGCCGGCAGACGTTTGAATTAGGAAGCGGGACTCTCTATGTCAAACCATTCCAAAGTTATAGCAGAAAATCGGGACAACCAATCAGAAGAAGGGGCGGGGCTAATTAAGGCCAACGAAGCTTTAGAACTCATTACAGAGTCCCATGACACCACCCACGACTCTCTATGTTAAAGCATTCAAAAGTTATAGCAGAAAAAAGGGACAACCAATCAATAGAAGGGGCGGGGCTAATTCAGGCCAATGAAGGTCAAGGACTCCATAAAGAATCTGATGACACCACCCACGACTCTCTATGTCAAACCATTCCAAAGTTATAGCAGAAAATCGGGACAACCAATCAGAAGAAGGGGCGGGGCTTATTAAGGCCAACGAAGCTTAAGGACTCATTACAGAGTCCCATGACACAACCCACAACTCTCTATGTCAAACCATTCAAAAGTTATGGCAGAGAAAAGTATTCTAGGGGGCGCTGTTGAACCGTTAGCCACGCCCATTAATGCAAACCATGAAATATCAAATTTATCGCCAAATCTGGCTTGCATGCAAAATTTGGTGACTTTTGGAGAACTATCAAATATGGACCAATCACATGAAGGGGGGGCGCGCCTTTTGGCGTCTAGCGTCGCCACGGTAACGCTTTTGAAAGAGAAAAGTAATGCGTGGTGTTGCAGGATGGAGACGCACATTTTGATGTATAACACACCTGGGTGCACGTTACGGTTCGGGCTGAATTAACTGCCGAAGGAATGGCATAAATTTCGCCAAAATGACACAATTTATTCAAAATGGCCGACATCCTGTTCGGTTTCGGCCATGGCGCCAAGAGACTTTTCTTTAAGTTGTGCCATGATACAGGTGTGTAGCGATTTTCGTGCATGTACGTCAAACCGTATTGTGGGGTTTGAGGCACAAAGTTTTCCGGGGGGCGCTGTTGAGCCATTTTGCCACGCCCATTAATGCAAACCATGAAATATCAAATTTATCGCCAGGCCTGGCTTGCATGCCAAATTTGGTGCCTTTTGGGGAACTATCAAATATGGACCAATCAGATGAAGGGGGGGTGCGCTTGTTGGCGTCTAGCGTCGCCACGGTAACACTTTCGAAAGAGAAAAGTAATGCGTGTAGTCGCAGGATGGAGACGCACATTTTGATGTATAACACATCTGGGTTCACGATACGGTTCGGGCTGAATTAACTCTCGAAGGAATGGCATATATTGCTCCAAAATTACGCAATTAATTCAGAATGTTCAAAATGGCCGACTTCCTGTTCGGTTTAGGCCATGGCGCCAAGAGACTTTTCTTTAAGTTGTGACATGATACAGGTGTGTACCGATTTTCCTTCATGTACGTCACACCGTATTATGGGGCTTGAGGCACAAAGTTTTTTCTGTCGAACCAATCAGATGAAGGGTGGGCGCGCTTTTTGGCGTCTAGCGTCGCCACGGTAACGTTTTTGAAAGAGAAAAGTAATGCGTGTTGTCGCAGGATGGAGACGCACATTTTGATGTATAACACACCTGGGTGCACGTTACGGTTCGGGCTGAATTAACTTTCGAAGGAATGGCATAGATTTCGCCAAAATGACACGACTAATTCAAAATGGCCGACTTCCTGTTCGGTTTCGGGCATGACGCCAAGAGACTTTTCTTTCAGTTGCGCCATGATACAGGTGTGTACCGATTTTCGTGCATGTATGTCAAACCGTATCGTGGGGCTTGAGGCACAAAGTTTTCAAGGGGGCGCTGTTGAGCCATTTTGCCACGCCCATTAATGCAAACCATTAAATATCAAATTTTTCGCCAGGCCTGACTTGGGTGCAAAATTTGGTGACTTTTTGGGCACGTTTAGGGGGGCAAAAAGGCCTTCCTTTTGTCAGGAAAATAATAATAATAATAATTAAAGCTGCAAGCAGCAATGAACGGGCCCTCGCACTCACGGCCACCGCCCCCCATAGGCATATCAGAAATGACACCACCCACGACATCCTATGTCAAACCATTGAAAAGTTATAGCAGAAAAAAGGGACAACCAATCAGAATAAGGGGCGGGGCTAATTCAGGCCAATGAAGGTCAAGGGCTCCATAAAGAATCTGATGACACCACCCACGACTCTCTATGTCAAACCATTCCAAAGTTATAGCAGAAAATCGGGACAACCAATCAGAAGAAGGGGCGGGGCTAATTAAGGCTAACGAAGCTTAAGGACTCATTACAGAGTCCCATGGCACCACCCACGACTTCCTATGTCAAACCATTGAAAAGTTATAGCAGAAAAAAGGGACAACCAATCAGAAGAAGGGGCGGGGCTAATTCAGGCCAATGAAGGTCAAGGGCTCCATAAAGAATCTGATGACACCACCCACGACTCTCTATGTCAAACCATTCCAAAGTTATAGCAGAAAATCGGGACAACCAATCAGAAGAAGGGGCGGGGCTAATTAAGGCTAACGAAGCTTAAGGACTCATTACAGAGTCCCATGGCACCACCCACGACTTCCTATGTCAAACCATTCAAAAGTTATAGCAGAAAAAAGGGACAACCAATCAGAAGAAGGGGCGGGGCTAATTCAGGCCAATGAAGGTCAAGGGCTCCATAAAGAATCTGATGACACCACCCACGACTCTCTATGTCAAACCATTCCAAAGTTATAGCAGAAAATCGGGACAACCAATCAGAAGAAGGGGCGGGGCTAATTAAGGCCAACGAAGCTTGAGGACTCATTACAGAGTCCCATGACACCACCCACGACTCTCTATGTCAAACCATTCAAAAGTTATGGCAGAGAAAAGTATTCTAGGGGGCGCTGTTGAGCCGTTAGGCCACGCCCATTAATGCAAGCCATGAAATATCAAATTTATCACCAGGCCTGGCTTGCATGCAAAATTTGGTGACTTTTGGAGAACTATCAAATATGGACCAATCAGATGAAGGGGGGGCGCGCCTTTTGGCGTCTAGCGTCGCCACGGTAACACTTTTGAAAGAGAAAAGTAATGCGCGTAGTCGCAGGACGGAGACGCACATTTTGATGTATAACACACTTGGGGAAACGTTACGGTTCGGGCTGAATTAACTGCCGAAGGAATGGCATAAATTTCGCCAAAATGACACGATTAATTCAAAATGGCCGACATCCTGTTCGGTTTCGGGCATGACCCCAAGAGACTTTTGTTTAAGTTGCGCCATGATACAGGTGTGTACCGATTTCCGTGCATGTACGTCTAACAGTATTGTGGGGCTTGAGGCACAAAGTTTTCAAGGGGGCGCTGTTGAGCCATTTTGCCACGCCCATTAATGCAAACCATTAAATACCAAATTTTTCGCCAGGCCTGGCTTGGGTGCAAGATTTGGTGCCTTTTGGGGAACTATCAAATATGGACCAATCACATGAAGGGGGGGTGCGCTTGTTGGCGTCTAGCGTCGCCACGGTAACACTTTGGAAAGAGAAAAGTAATGCGTGTAGTCGCAGGATGTAGACGCACATTTTGATGTATAACACATCTGGGTTCACGATACGGTTCGGGCTGAATTAATTCTCGAAGGAATGGCATATATTGCTCCAAAATTACGCGATTAATGCAGAATGTTCAAAATGGCCGACTTCCTGTTTGGTTTCGGCCATGGCGCCAAGAGACTTTTCTTTTAGTTGCGACATGATACAGGTGTGTATCGATTTTCGTTCATGTACGTCAAAGCGTATTATGGGGCTTGAGGCGCAAAGTTTTTTCTGTCTGAACCAAATAGATGAAGGGTGGGCACGCTTTTTGGCGTCTAGCGTCGCCACGGTAACGCTTTCGAAAGAGAAAAGTAATGCGTGGGGTCCGAGGATGGAGTCGCACATTTTGATGAATAACACACTTGGGGGAACGTTACGGTTCGGGCTGAATTAACTGCCGAAGGAAGGCATAAATTTCGCCAAAATGACACGATTAATTCAAAATGGCCGACTTCCTGTTCGGTTTCTCGACATGACGCCAAGAGACTTTTCTTTAAGTTGCGCCATGATACAGGTGTGTACCGATTTTCGTGCATGTACGTCAAACCGTATCGTGGGGCTTGAGGCACAAAGTTTTCAAGGGGGCGCTGTTGAGCCATTTTGCCACGCCCATTAATGCAAACTATTAAATATCAAATTTTTCGCCAGGCCTGACTTGCATGCAAAATTTGGTGACTTTTTGGGCACGTTTAGGGGGGCAAAAAGGCCTTCCTTTTGTCAGGAAAATAATAATAATAATAATAAAAATTCCTACAGATACAATAGGGCCTTCGCACTGAAGGTGCTCGGGCCCTAATAATTAAAGCTGCAAGCAGCAATGAACGGGCCCTCGCACTCACGGCCACCGCCCCCCATAGGCATATCAGAAATGACACCACCCACGACATCCTATGTCAAACCATTGAAAAGTTATAGCAGAAAAAAGGGACAACCAATCAGAATAAGGGGCGGGGCTAATTCAGGCCAATGAAGGTCAAGGGCTCCATAAAGAATCTGATGACACCACCCACGACTCTCTATGTCAAACCATTCCAAAGTTATAGCAGAAAATCGGGACAACCAATCAGAAGAAGGGGCGGGGCTAATTAAGGCTAACGAAGCTTAAGGACTCATTACAGAGTCCCATGGCACCACCCACGACTTCCTATGTCAAACCATTGAAAAGTTATAGCAGAAAAAAGGGACAACCAATCAGAAGAAGGGGCGGGGCTAATTCAGGCCAATGAAGGTCAAGGGCTCCATAAAGAATCTGATGACACCACCCACGACTCTCTATGTCAAACCATTCCAAAGTTATAGCAGAAAATCGGGACAACCAATCAGAAGAAGGGGCGGGGCTAATTAAGGCTAACGAAGCTTAAGGACTCATTACAGAGTCCCATGGCACCACCCACGACTTCCTATGTCAAACCATTCAAAAGTTATAGCAGAAAAAAGGGACAACCAATCAGAAGAAGGGGCGGGGCTAATTCAGGCCAATGAAGGTCAAGGGCTCCATAAAGAATCTGATGACACCACCCACGACTCTCTATGTCAAACCATTCCAAAGTTATAGCAGAAAATCGGGACAACCAATCAGAAGAAGGGGCGGGGCTAATTAAGGCCAACGAAGCTTGAGGACTCATTACAGAGTCCCATGACACCACCCACGACTCTCTATGTCAAACCATTCAAAAGTTATGGCAGAGAAAAGTATTCTAGGGGGCGCTGTTGAGCCGTTAGGCCACGCCCATTAATGCAAGCCATGAAATATCAAATTTATCACCAGGCCTGGCTTGCATGCAAAATTTGGTGACTTTTGGAGAACTATCAAATATGGACCAATCAGATGAAGGGGGGGCGCGCCTTTTGGCGTCTAGCGTCGCCACGGTAACACTTTTGAAAGAGAAAAGTAATGCGCGTAGTCGCAGGACGGAGACGCACATTTTGATGTATAACACACTTGGGGAAACGTTACGGTTCGGGCTGAATTAACTGCCGAAGGAATGGCATAAATTTCGCCAAAATGACACGATTAATTCAAAATGGCCGACATCCTGTTCGGTTTCGGGCATGACCCCAAGAGACTTTTGTTTAAGTTGCGCCATGATACAGGTGTGTACCGATTTCCGTGCATGTACGTCTAACAGTATTGTGGGGCTTGAGGCACAAAGTTTTCAAGGGGGCGCTGTTGAGCCATTTTGCCACGCCCATTAATGCAAACCATTAAATACCAAATTTTTCGCCAGGCCTGGCTTGGGTGCAAGATTTGGTGCCTTTTGGGGAACTATCAAATATGGACCAATCACATGAAGGGGGGGTGCGCTTGTTGGCGTCTAGCGTCGCCACGGTAACACTTTGGAAAGAGAAAAGTAATGCGTGTAGTCGCAGGATGTAGACGCACATTTTGATGTATAACACATCTGGGTTCACGATACGGTTCGGGCTGAATTAATTCTCGAAGGAATGGCATATATTGCTCCAAAATTACGCGATTAATGCAGAATGTTCAAAATGGCCGACTTCCTGTTTGGTTTCGGCCATGGCGCCAAGAGACTTTTCTTTTAGTTGCGACATGATACAGGTGTGTATCGATTTTCGTTCATGTACGTCAAAGCGTATTATGGGGCTTGAGGCGCAAAGTTTTTTCTGTCTGAACCAAATAGATGAAGGGTGGGCACGCTTTTTGGCGTCTAGCGTCGCCACGGTAACGCTTTCGAAAGAGAAAAGTAATGCGTGGGGTCCGAGGATGGAGTCGCACATTTTGATGAATAACACACTTGGGGGAACGTTACGGTTCGGGCTGAATTAACTGCCGAAGGAAGGCATAAATTTCGCCAAAATGACACGATTAATTCAAAATGGCCGACTTCCTGTTCGGTTTCTCGACATGACGCCAAGAGACTTTTCTTTAAGTTGCGCCATGATACAGGTGTGTACCGATTTTCGTGCATGTACGTCAAACCGTATCGTGGGGCTTGAGGCACAAAGTTTTCAAGGGGGCGCTGTTGAGCCATTTTGCCACGCCCATTAATGCAAACTATTAAATATCAAATTTTTCGCCAGGCCTGACTTGCATGCAAAATTTGGTGACTTTTTGGGCACGTTTAGGGGGGCAAAAAGGCCTTCCTTTTGTCAGGAAAATAATAATAATTAAAGCTGCAAGCAGCGATGAACGGGCCCTCGCACTCACGGCCACCGCCCCTCATAAGCATATCAGAAATGACACCACCCACGACTTCCAATGTCAAACCATTCAAAAGTTATAGCAGAAAAAAGGGACAACCAATCAGAAGAAGGGGCGGGGCTAATTTTCACCAATTATGGTCAAGGACTCTATACCGAGTCCCATGACACCACCCACGACTCTTTATGTCAAACCATTCAAAAGTTATGGCAGAGAAAAGTTTTCTAGGGGGCGCTGTTGAGCCGTTAGGCCACGCCCATTAATGCAAACCATGAAATATCAAATTTATCGCCAAGCCTGGCTTGCATGTAAAATTTGGTGACTTTTGGAGACCTATCAAATATGGACCAATCAGATTAAGCGCTTTTTCGCGTCCAGCGTCGCCACGGTAACACTTTTGAAAGAGAAAAGTAATGTGCGTAGTCGCAAGATGAAGACGCACATTTTGAGGTATAACACACCTGGGTGCACGTTACGGTTCGGGCCGTATTCATTGCCGAAGGAATGGCATAAATTGCGCCAAAATTACACAATAAATTAAAAATGGCCGACTTCCTGTTCGGTTTCGGCCATGGCGCCAAGAGACTTTTCTTTAAGTTGCAACATGATACAGGTGTGTACCGATTTTCATGCATGTACGTCAAACCGTATTGTGGGGCTTGAGGCACAAAGTTTTCCGGGGGGCGCTGTTGAGCCATTTTGCCACGCCCATTAATGTAAACCATGAAATATCAAATTTATCGCCAGGCCTGGCTTGCGTGCCAAATTTGGTGCCTTTTGGGGAACTATCAAATATGGACCAATCAGATGAAGGGGGGGGTGCGCTTGTTGGTGTCTAGCGTCGGCACGGTAACACTTTTGAAAGAGAAAAGTAATGCGCGTAGTCGCAGGATGGAGACGCACATTTTGATGTATAACACACCTGGGTGCACGTTACGGTTCGGGCCGTATTAATTCTCGAAGGAATGGCTCATATTGCTCCAAAATTATGCGATTAATTCAGAATGTTCAAAATAGCCGACTTCCTGTTCGGTTTCGGCCATGGTGCCAAGAGACTTTTCTTTAAGTTGCAACATGATACAGGTGTGTACCGATTTCCGTTCATGTACGTCAAACCGTATTATGGGGCTTGAGGCGCAAAGTTTTTTCTGTCTGAACCAACCAGATGAAGGGTGGGCGCGCTTTTTGGCGTCTAGCGTCGCCACGGTAACGCTTTTGAAAGAGAAAAGTAATGCGTGTTGTCGCAGGATGGAGACGCACGTTTTGATGTATAACACACTTGGGGGCACGTTACGGTTCGGGCCGTATTAACTGCCGAAGGAATGGCATAAATTGCGCCAAAGTGACACGATTAATTCAAAATGGCCGACTTCCTGTTCGGTTTCGGCCATGTCGCCAAGAGACTTTTCTTTAAGTTGTGTACTGATACAGGTGTGTAGCGATTTTCGTGCATGTACGTCAAACCGTATTGTGGGGCTTGAGTCACAAAGTTTTCCGGGGGGCGCTGTTGAGCCATTTTGCCACGCCCATTAATGTAAACCATTAAATATCAAATTTTTCGCCAGGCCTGACTTGCATGCAAAATTTGGTGACTTTTGGGGCACGTTTAGGGGGGCAAAAAGGCCCTCCTTTCGTCAGAAGAAAGAAAGAAAGAAAGAAAGAAAGAAAAATTCCTACAGATACAATAGGGCCTTCGCACTGAAGGTGCTCGGGCCCTAATAATAATAAAAATTCCTACAGATACAATAGGGCCTTCGCACTGAAGGTGCTCGGGCCCTAATAATAATAAAAATTCCTGCAAATACAATAGGGCCTTCGCACTGCAAGTGCTCGGGCCCTAATAATAATAATAATAATAATAATAATAATAATAATAATTAAAGCTGCAAGCAGCGATGAACGGGCCCTCGCACTCACGGCCGCCGCCCCCCATAAGCATATCAGAAATGACATCACCCACGACTTCCTATGTCAAACCATTCAAAAGTTATAGCAGAAAAAAGGGACAACCAATCACAAGAAGGGGCGGGGCTAATTCAGGCCAATGAAGGTCAAGGACTCCATACAGAGTCTGATGACACCACCCACGACTCTCCATGTCCAACCATTCAAAAGTTATAGCAGGAAATAGGGACAACCAATCAAAAGAAGGGGCGGGGCTAATTTTCACCAATTATGGTCAAGGACTCAATACCGAGTCCTATGACACCACCCATGACTCTTTATGTCAAACCATTCAAAAGTTATGGCAGAGAAAAGTTTTCCGGGGGGTGCTGTTGAGCCATTTTGCCACGCCCATTAATGCAAACCATGAAATATCAAATTTATCACCAGGCCTGGCTTGCATGCAAAATTTGGTGACTTTTGGAGAACTATCAAATATGGACCAATCAGATTAAGGGGGCACGCTTTTTGGCGTCTAGCATCGCCACGGTAACACTTTTGAAAGAGAAAAGTAAGGCGCGTAGTCGCAAGATGGAGACGCACATTTTGAGGTATAAGTCACCTGGATGCACGTTACGGTTCGGGCCGTATTAATTGCCGAAGGAATGGCATTAATTGCGCCAAAATTACACAATTAATTCAAAATGGCCGACTTCCTGTTCAATTTCGGCCATGGCGCCAAGAGACTTTTCTTTAAGTTGCGACATGATACAGGTGTGTACCGATTTTCGTTCATGTACGTCAAACCGTATTATGGGGCTTGAGGCCCAAAGTTTTTTCCCTCTGAACCAATCAGATGAAGGGTGGGCGCACTTTTTGGTGTCTAGCGTTGCCGCGGTAACGCTTTTAAATGAGAAAAGTAATGTGCGTCGTTGCAGGACAGGGACGCACATATTGATGTAGAAAAAAAAAAATTGCTGACAAAAAAGTCTTGATACTGCGGGAATCGAACTCTGATCTCTGACTCCAAAGACGGGAACGCTCTGGCTGAGCTAAGACTCAGCTTCTCATTTCTATTTGACCTACTGACTTAGGAGAGACCAACATATCGATATTTAGTAATGTAAGTCTGGAGCTGTTTTTTCTAATTTTTTAAAATATTTGTAAGTTATAAATATTAGTAAAACCCTACTATTTTAATTATTACTTTTTCTGTAACCATTCTGCCAAGGTTGTAACCGGGCTGAGCTGGGAATATTTCTGACGTCACCACATTACAGGGAGCTGATTGGTCGGGGGGCGGGGCCGTCATCACCCTACTCGCCACTGATTGGTCGGGGGGCGGGGCCGTCATCACCCTCCGCGCCACTGATTGGTCGGGAGGCGGGGCCGTCATCACCCTACTCGCCACCGATTGGTCGGGGGGCGGGGCCGGCAGACGTTTGAATCAGGAAGCGGGAGTCAGCGCGAGAGCGACTGGCGGCTCGTGGCGATTTTATTATAAAAAAGGGACAACCAATCAGAAGAAGGGGCGGGGCTAATTCAGGCCAAAGAAGCTCAAGGACTCATTGCAGAGTCCCTTGACACCACTTACGACTTCCTATGTCAAACCATTCAAAGTTTATAGCAGAAAAAAGGGACAACCAATCAGAAGAAGGGGCGGGGCTAATTCAGGCCAATGAAGGTCAAGGACTCCATACAGAATCTGATGACACCACCCACGACTCTCTATGTCAAACCATTCAAAAGTTATGGCAGAGAAAAGTATTCAAGGTGGCGCTGTTGAGCCGTTAGGCCACGCCCATTAATGCAAACCATGAAATATAAAATTTATCACCAGGCCTGGCTTGCATGCAAAATTTGGTGACTTTTGGAGAACTATCAAATATGGACCAATCACATGAAGGGGGGGCGCGCCTTTTGGCGTCTAGCGTCGCCACGGTAACACTTTTGAAAGAGAAAAGTAATGCGTGGTGTCGCAGGATGTAGACGCACATTTTGATGTATAACACACCTGGGTGCACGTTACGGTTCGGGCTGAATTCACTCTCGAAGGAATGGCATAAATTTCGCCAAAATGACACAATTTATTCAAAATGGCCGACATCCTGTTCGGTTTTGGCCATGGCTCCAAGAGACTTTTCTTTAAGTTGTGCCATGATACAGGTGTGTAGCGATTTTCGTGCATGTACGTCAAACCGTATTGTGGGGCTTGAGGCACAAAGTTTTCCGGGGGGCGCTGTTGAGCCATTTTGCCACGCCCATTAATGCAAACCATGAAATATCAAATTTATCGCCAAGCCTGGCTTGCATGCCAAATTTGGTGCCTTTTGGGGAACTATCAAATATGGACCAATCAGATGAAGGGGGGGTGCGCTTGTTGGCGTCTAGCGTCGCCACGGTAACACTTTCGAAAGAGAAAAGTAATGCGTGTAGTCGCAGGATGGAGACGCACATTTTGATGTATAACACATCTGGGTTCACGATACGGTTCGGGCTGAATTAACTCTCGAAGAATGGCATATATTGCTCCAAAATTACGCAATTAATTCAGAATGTTCAAAATGGCCGACTTCCTGTTCGGTTTCGGCCATGGCGCCAAGAGACTTTTCTTTTAGTTGCGACATGATACAGGAGTGTACCAATTTTCGTTCATGTACGTCAAACCGTATTATGGGGCTTGAGGCGCAAAGTTTTTTCTGTCTGAACAAACCAGATGAAGGGTGGGCGCGCTTTTTGGCGTCTAGCGTCGCCACGGTAACGCTTTTGAAAGAGAAAAGTAATGCGTGTTGTCGCAGGATGGAGACGCACATTTTGATGTATAACACACTTGGGGGCACGTTACGGTTCGGGCTGAATTAACTTTCGAAGGAATGGCATAAATTTCGCCAAAATGACACAACTAATTCAAAATGGCCGACATCCTGTTCGGTTTCGGGCATGACCCCAAGAGACTTTTGTTTAAGTTGTCCCATGATACAGGTGTGTACTGATTTTCGTGCATGTACGTCAAATCGTATCGTGGGGCTTGAGGCACAAAGTTTTCTGGGGGGCGCTGTTGAGCCATTTTGCCACGCCCATTAATGCAAACCTTTAAATATCAAATTTTTCGCCAGGCCTGACTAGGGTGCAAAATTTGGTGACTTTTTGGGCATGTTAAGGGGGGCAAAAAGGCCTTCACTTTGTCAGGAAAATAATAATAATAATTAAAGCTGCAAGCAGCGATGAACGGGCCCTCGCACTCACGGCCACCGCCCCCCATAAGCATATCAGAAATGACACCACCCACGACTTCCTATGTCAAACCATTGAAAAGTTATAGCAGAAAAAAGGGACAACCAATCAGAAGAAGGGGCGGGGCTAATTCAGGCCAATGAAGGTCAAGGACTCCATACAGAATCTGATGACACCAACCACGACTCTCTATGTCAAACCATTCCAAAGTTATAGCAGAAAATCGGGACAACCAATCAGAAGAAGGGGCGGGGCTAATTAAGTCCAACGAAGCTTAAGGACTCATTACAGAGTCCCATGACACCACCCACGACTTCCTACGTCAAACCATTCAAAAGTTATAGCAGAAAAAAGGGACAACCAATCAGAAGAAGGGGCGGGGCTAATTCAGACCAATGAAGGTCAAGGACTCCATACAGAATCTGATGACACCACCCACAACTATCTATGTCAAACCATTCAAAAGTTATAGCAGAAAATCGGGACAACCAATCAGAAGAAGGGGCGGGGCTAATTAAGGCCAACGAAGCTTAAGGACTCATTACAGAGTCCCATGACACCACCCACGACTCTCTATGTCAAACCATTCAAAAGTTATGGCAGAGAAAAGTATTCTAGGGGGCGCTGTTGAGCCGTTATGCCACGCCCATTAATGCAAGCCATGAAATATCAAATTTATCGCCAGGCCTGGCTTGCATGCAAAATTTGGTGACTTTTGGAGAACTATCAAATATTGACCAATCACATGAAGGGGGGGCGCGCCTTTTGGTGTCTAGCGTCGCCACGGTAACACTTTTGAAAGAGAAAAGTAATGCGCGTAGTCGCAGGATGGAGACGCACATTTTGATGTATAACACACTTGGGGACACGTTACGGTTCGGGCTGAATTAACTGCCGAAGGAATGGCATAAATTTCGCCAAAATGACACGATTAATTCAAAATGGCCAACATCCTGTTCGGTTTCGGGCATGACCCCAAGAGACTTTTGTTTAAGTTGCGCCATGATACAGGTGTGTACCGATTTTCGTGCATGTACGTCTAACCGTATTGTGGGGCTTGAGGCACAAAGTTTTCAAGGGGGCGCTGTTGAGCCATTTTGCCACGCCCATTAATACAAACCGTTAAATACCAAATTTTTTGCCAGGCCTGGCTTGGGTGCAAAATTTGGTGCCTTTTGGGGAACTATCAAATATAGACCAATCAGATGAAGGGAGGGTGCGCTTGTTGGCGTCTAGCATCGCCACGGTAACACTTTTGAAAGAGAAAAGTAATGCGTGTAGTCGCAGGGTGGAGACGCACATTTTGATGTATAACACATCTGGGTTCACGATACGGTTCGGGCTGAATTAATTCTCGAAGGAATGGCATATATTGCTCCAAAATTACGCGATTAATGCAGAATGTTCAAAATGGCCGACTTCCTGTTCGGTTTCGGCCATGGCGCCAAGAGACTTTTCTTTTAGTTGCGACATGATACAGGTGTGTACCGATTTTCGTTCATGTACGTCAAAGCGTATTATGGGGCTTGAGGCGCAAAGTCTTTTCGGTCTGGACCAATCAGATGAAGGGTGGGCACGCTTTTTGGCGTCTAGCGTCGCCACGGTAACGCTTTTGAAAGAGAAAAGTAATGCGTGGGGTCGGAGGATGGAGACGCACATTTTGATGTATAACACACTTGGGGGAACGTTACGGTTCGGGCTGAATTAACTGCCGAAGGAAGGCATAAATTTCGCCAAAATGACACGATTAATTCAAAATGGCCGACTTCCTGTTCGGTTTCTCGACATGACGCCCAGAGACTTTTCTTTAAGTTGCGCCATGATACAGGTGTGTACCGATTTTCGTGCATGTACGTCAAACCGTATTGTGGGGCTTGAGGCACAAAGTTTTCAAGGGGGCGCTGTTGAGCCATTTTGCCACGCCCATTAATGCAAACCATTAAATATCAAATTTTTCGCCAGGCCTGACTTGGGTGCAAAATTTGGTGACTTTTTGGGCATGTTAAGGGGGGCAAAAAGGCCATCACTTTGTCAGAAGAAAAATAATAATAAGAAGAAAAATTCCTGCAAATACAATAGGGCCTTCGCACTGAAGGTGCTCGGGCCCTAATAATAATAATAAAAATTCCTGCAAATACAATAGGGCCTTCGCACTGAAGGTGCTCGGGCCCTAATAATAATAATAATAGATATCTTGCTCCACTTTGTACAGGAAATAAACTTTGCAGTGATCTATTTAAAGCAGCTGGAGAGGCAAAACTGGAGGAAGCAGCAAATACAGCACTTGAAAGCTCTCTTGTTCACATCTAAGAGCATCAAGCCATACTCTGAAAGCCTGGTGTTGGATTTCATTCACAGAAACACTGCAGGCATAGTTGATAAGACGATAAGCTTATCTGGAAAGGGCTTGTTTGAGAAGGACTTTATCATGAACCGAGCCGCTGTGAATCATCCATAGTCCTCTTAGTTTTTCAGCAAAATCCTAACTGTTCACCAAGCAGCTAATCATCTGGCTGTAGCACCTTTAACCCCCAACTTGAAGAGAACCATGAAGCCAGCAATTTATCTCCAGAGCTGGGAGCATCTCTCTCTTTGTGTTGGAATGTCGGGAACAGTGTGTATGACTGGAAATCCAGCAATGCCACAAGTCTGCTGACTTGTTTTTCAGCCAGCAGACAGCTGACCCAAACCCACATCCATCCCATCTACATCACCACAGCAAACACTTTGCTTTCATGCCGACTCTGTAAAGTTGCAGTTATTCTCTGAAGTCTTCGAACATCAAATATTAGTAATGTGACAGCTGCTCACACTTGTGAGCAACACATGTAACCAACTGACTGTTCAGCCAGAGGTGAGGATTTTCCATATAAATATCTTTTTCCATCTTTTTTATTTTTTGGATCTTATAACCCCTGAAACAGTTACTATTTAGTTTGCTGGTGAACAAAACATCTGGCAGAGATGGACTCCAATAAAGCTGTTTCAATATGCTAGATGTGCATGTGCTGGTGTGCCGGCAAGTGTGTCGGTCTTTTCATTAAAAGGGCACAGTTGTTTGGAGGCGAGATGTTCCGCACTGATTGCTCGCCACTTAAATGGGAGAGCAGACACATTACCCAGAGCTTTCTGCAAGCTCGGCCATTTACTCCCCTCCCTTTCACACCTACTCCTCGCACGTACCTTTCACCCCCTACAGTCCTACGCTCTCTGGATTTGATTTGTCTTTCTCAGGCAGATCAGAGTGCTGTATGCCACATAGGAATCCATCTGCATGAACAACTTGGTTTCAGGCGGTAGCTTAGACTTTCAGCTTCCCTGCCAATAGGGCAATTTGAGTCAGTTGGATACAATGAAGGTAGTGTAGGGCAGCAATTACCACATATCTGATAAAGTGAAGCCAGCTCAGTGGTCTATTAGAAAACCATGCTGGTGAAAAACACAGTTATTTTTCACTTCTTGGTAATTTTACACAAATGCAGTCTCTAAACGGTTTGTTTATGTGAAAGGGGAGAAATGTATGTCTCCATTTCCTTTTCTATTTTGAGTAAACTTGTACAATTCCTTTTTCAAAGAAGTTCAGATACAGGGCAAAATCCATCCATCCATCCATCCATCCATCCATCCATCCATCCATCCATCCATCCATCCATCCATCCATCCATCCATCCATCCATCCATCCATCCATCCATCCATCCATCCATCCATCCATCCATCCATCCGTCATCCATCCATCCATCCATCCATCCATCTATCCATCCATCCATCCATCCATCCACCTATACACAACCACCAAACATTTTTGGAGAAAGGGCTCTTATTCCGAGTAAAGTTAAATGATTACGTTCATTATTCCACATTTTTTCTTCCCATTTTCCTAAATGTGATATTGGTTTTCCATTTCTATCTCAATCTTAATGCTATTTCAGAGTGGCCCAGAGACACATATTATATGACCCACTGTTCAAATGACAATAAAACAAAAAAACCTTTAAATATAAGATATCACCGGTGGTGGAACCTTTTCCCACATCTCAACAAAATGGTGTTGATGGAAGAATTTAGTCAAAAAGTAAAAGCATTAAAAATGTTTATATTTATGGTAAACTTTCAACTAATATAGTTGTTCACTCTCAAACCAATCTCTTAATAACGTTTTATTACTGTTATAAACATTTCTATAATTTTTTGGACAGTGTTGCATTTAAACGTCCTCTCTGTCAGATTTCTCCTCATGTTGTACAAATGTAATGCAAACTATTCAAATATTTTTTAAATTAGCCTACTTGGTGTAAAACAGTAGACCAGACTACACTGTGAAGGCTAATGTTAGCAAACCGCTACATAAATTCTGTTTGGTACTTAAGTGTTAGTTTCTGCACTTAAAGTAAACCATCATCTTACTCAGTGCCCTAAGAAGTTCTTGCTATAAGGTTGGAATTTGGACCTGTTCCACGAGACAAGCAGAGGCAATGAAAATAGGCTGGATCTTAAAGGGTTAAGGAAAAATGTTTGAGCTGCTTCCCTTTTTTGTCTGTAGAATTTTGTGCAATGTTCAATAAATATTAGAATAGCTTTTCCAGTTGCTTGACAATATGCTAATCTATATGGTAATCTTAGCCATTTAGTTGGCCAGTTGTGTCAAAATGAACAATCAAAACAATATAACAGTTCTTCTAGTGCTCAGATTTCAACACTGGGTATCTTGTTTGGCATCATCAATAACAGTACTGTAAAATAATATATTTTGCATGTTAAGAAGGTTATGTCACTTTGTTTTTGAAACTGCATAGGCCTACTGTGAGTTATGCATACAATGCAATATGTACCACAACACTGGTATGAGAGCAGTCTTGAGTGTAGTATGTCACCATAAAAGAAATGCTACAGTATAATGACAGCTGGGCACACCTGATCTTAGACTGTATAATTACTGGTCAAATCCTCTCCCCTCATACTTGCACTTCCCTTTTGCATCAGGTTGCAAATGGGCTGAGGGAACAGGCCAGCTGGAACACACTCAGCTCATGTCAATCAAAGTTACCCAGCTTCTTCAGCCATGCTGGAGAAGCAGCGGGGGAGCTGACAAATGATTGCAGTGGAATATCTCATTTCAAATCTCATTCCAGTGACAAAATCAGGAATGACCACTGTGTTTAGGCAGTGGTGGGTTAGCACACGCTGGCGATATATAAGTGGCTATGCTTAGAATGCTTACTGTAGCTGAAATGCAGGATTTACTGCTGCCTTTCAGTAATCTACCACAATACACTGGAACTATCTTGTTTGTTTTATTCTTTTTAACTTGTGTCTGTCTTTACTTCTGCTTTTAAACTCTTACTTTTTAATGCTTTTCACAAAATGTATTTATCTTAAGCACTTTGAATTGTCTTTTACATTAAATGCACAATACAAATAAACTTGCCTTGTAGCAAAGGTGATGACTAATGGGGAAGTGATGATAGCTAGCCACTGGTTAAGCTGATCACCAATTAATTATCATGTATTATGTAATTTTACATAATACATGATAATCAATTCATAACTAATTCATTATTTGCCTTTGTGTTATTATATGTTATTTGAATACTTTTAATGCTTTATAAAGTTTTACCTGATGTGGTGTTAAAACATTCAACCCGAATACATCTCATTTGTACATTTGAATACATTTGATAAAGACCAAAATTGTCTTTAGAAACAGCCTGTAAATATTTTTATTTCTGCTGTAAAGATTTTTTAACATAGGGCTCAATGGAGATTGACTTGCTTTTGGAATCAGCCATCAGCTGTCAGTCGATGAACTGAAACTTTTCTTATTTCCACATTGTTTTTAATCAGGAAGTTGAATTCTGGGCTTCCGGATGTGATTAGCTTCCACCTTACAGACCCATGGCGTTAGTATTAGTATTAGGTAGACTTACATACTGGGAGTAGCACACCATTTTTCATACTGCAAATTGTGCAACTTTTCAAATATAAAATCAATACTACCACTAATATAGTAAATGCAATTTTGAAAGTGGCATGTTTCTTGGCTGTGAGCGGTTACGTCCTATGATGAAAAGACAGCAGGGAGTTAGAGTCTCTGTCATGAAAGACACTTTAGCCACATTTTTTGTCAGCACTAGTAAATGTTTTTAATTTCCATCAACAAAAGTTGGTATTTTTTCTTCCCCCTCTGTGTGTTTCCATCGTGCAAATAGTTTCATATTTACTTATTAGATTTGAGAGTGGTATCGATCTCCTTGCTCCCATCTGGCGATTCCATTTTTGAAAGGTCTACTTGGTGCTATTTATATGAAAACAGCTGCAGAGAAAGATATTAACGCTTTCTCAGGGGTTAAAGCTACAATGTACGGTCTGAATAAAATACATAATATTAATTGTAAGTATATTTGTGAGATATGGGTATGATTGTTGTTTCTGTGTATGTGTCCCTTTAGTCAGGGTTTAATAAGTCCCTCTCTCTTGGACCTCCTGGACAAAATTCCCACATTTCCTCTACAGCTTGTTCTTCTCTGTCTGATGCTCATTACTGTCTTCCTTCATTTCCTATCCCACCCACCTGCCCATTGCATCACCAAGAAGTTTTATGAGATTTATACAGTGTCATTTCCTGTAGCTCGGCTTTGATGTGACTTTAAACTCAGAGACATCAGAAAGACAGCTAGATCAGTCGGAATGAGAGCTCATCTGTATACAACAGTGTTGGCATAGCAACTGCCACCCTGCTTTATTATTCCCCTTTCTGTTCTATTATTCACCCTCTCATTCACATATTTTTTGGTTCACATTTCTCATACCACACATCTGACTGAGGCTGCTGGGCAAGGCTGTTTACCCAGCCTTTCATCCAGAGTGCTGATCATTATTTATCCCTGTCACTACCCTCTGCTTTTTCTGCTCCAAGCTCCCCATCTTCTCCTGCTGATCACTAACCTCCATTGACAATATTAAGACTTGTGAAAAATGTTAAGCCTGCCCGTACACTTTTCCTATTTTCTGTCAGTTCTTATCTCCACCTGACCCCCTGAACCACCTTTTTCTGTTTATTCTACTTCATTACTTGTCAAAATCTATTTTTCTTGCATGTGTTCCAAACACCATTCTTTTCTAAATGCTTCCACAACATCTATTATTCTTTTATTTTTTCAGTTGAGATATTTTATTTATCAAACCGGAAAAAATAAAAAATAAATAGGATTATATTTGTGTAGGTGATGTCCAAACTTTCCACAACCCTATTTGTATTGTGCATTTAATTACTCAGCACTTTACCTTGAGATTGCATAACCAACCTTCAGATTGTGTAATTTTTATTATCCATTTAATTATTTTTTATTTTGCTAAAGATTTTTTTTAAATAGAACTCATCAGGCAATTGGAAAGTTATTATATAATATGTTAAATGTATGTGAATACTAAAAAAATAAATAAAAATGAGTTTACGATATACACCACTAAAGTTAAACATCTTCGTGTACCGAATAAATAAATACTAAAAAAAATGAACTTGGATCTGGGAGGTCCGCTTGAGTTTTTTGACCTTTCCATAGACATTTATGTAAGAATTTCCAGCTTGTTGCACCACCTCATTCCTCATCACTGACCCATTACAAATATGCCCACGGCTGAAACATCACATTAACAAGTTTATTCCAAGTGATGAGGAAGAACCAGATTAAATAATTTGGCTTCACATTTAGCAAGTCACATGTAGAGCATTTAAAAAATAAGACATGATGGAATTTACTCCTAAATATTGGAAGCAGATTGAAACATATTGTAATCCAAATTGGGTAAAATATTGTGGCACTGTGTTAAAGGTAAATAAAGACATGATGCAATGATCTGCAAATCTTATACCGGTAATCCTATATTTTGTTCGCAGCAGAACACAGAAAATAGTAAGGAAAAGCACTATTGTGAGAGAAAAACAAGGTATTTTTGACTTTGAAGGCAGCAACACATCTCCATGAAGTTTGGACAGAATCATGTTTACCACTATACAGCACACCCTCTTCTTTTAACAACCGTTCATATATGTCTGGGAACTGGAGAAACCAGCTGGTTGCTCGAGTTTTAGGAGAAGAATGTTACCACATTTCTTTTTATTTGATTCAAGCTGCTCAACGGGCAATGTTGTGATTTAGATTTAATGATGAGACAAATCTTTTCAAAGATTTGGACTGCTAGCAGGTCAGTGTAGAACCTGAACTTTTCTACTGTGGAGCCATGCTTTAGTACAGTGTGCAGGTTTTGCTGAAAGATGCAAGGCCTTCCCTGAAAAGATGGTGGCTGGATATGACTATATATTGCTCTAAAACCTATACATAAATCATCATCGATAGGCTTTTGAACTGAGCACAGACAACGAGCATGATGGCTCCCTCCTCTTTAGTCTGGAGGATGGAGTGTCCATGATTTTCAAAAGGATTTTAAAATGTTTCTCTTTGCCCCAGTCCATTATAAATGAAGCAGGTTTTTGACCCCAAATAAACGGTGCATTTATGTGCCATGTTCACAAATAGCTTCCTTTTTGCTGCATCAATGGATGGCATGGCTCTTAGATGGTGTTTTGGAGAAGTGATCCGGAGTTCATGCAGTGATTCCCATTCAAGAATCCTGCCTGTTTTTAATGCATTGGTGATCACTGGTACCCAATATTGATATTCAGCATTGCCCTTTGCACATATTTCTTTTTATACCCAATCAGTCACTGACTTGTTGGTAATTAACTTAGTTAGTTGTAAAATCTTTCTGCAGTTGTGTTTTTAGTGCTTACTTTTTAAGCATTTTGTTGGCCATGTCTCAACTTTTGAGACTGCTGATTCCATCAAACTCAGACTGAGGTAATATTTTTTATGAAATGTCTTACTTTCAATTTAATACATCTTCCGTGTTCTATTGTGAATAAAATATGGAGAAAGTCGAATTATTTCCTTCTGTCTATAAATATTTAACAAAGTTTTTTGGAATTACAGTTCAATATCATTTCCACTTTGAATAATGGACAGCTTAACTGTGCTAGTAAGGTGCTGAAAATATGGTTGGACATGCAACTTGGACCCACTAGGTATCATTTTCTTTACTGATGTCGGTCAGGTTACACAATGTCAGGACAGGCTGACCCGTTATGAGGAAACGGTCTAATCTGCCCCCACAGTCCATGTCGGCTCTCATCTGATTAAAGTGCACAAAACATGCAGAGAGCCATAATGTAAAACAGATTAGGCTAGGTAAAATAGTCTAATTATGTAGGATTATGGGCTTGACCTTACCATCTAAAGTGCCCTGAGAAGACTGATGTGATCATTTTTCATAAGGCTCATACATTAAATTGAAATAAATCAGAGACATTATAAGGGGTGACAAGCATTTTGACAGATGCGATAGGCTATATATTTTGTACACTGGGCTAAACTGGAATTATAAATTGAATGGAATGAAATCAGGGAAATGTAAATTTGTATGATTAGCAGTTTCAATTTCTGTGTATTTCTGCCTTTGGCTTATCATTGTTAAATATTCAGTTAGATTAATAACAGCAGTTATCCCATTATGCACTGCCTGGTCTAAAATGTTGTCAGCTTTGATTATGCCATGCATTTGCTGTGCCATTGTTTTAATCAATTCACACAAAGTCACAACATATAATGCAGAGCTCCATTCATTTCTCTACAAGCTCTTGCACTGACAATGGAGGGGGGGCACCTAATATTGTCGATATCCAGACCTGAGCAACTGGCCTAGCCAGCCACCCTAGTTCTTTCCCTCTTTGATGCAAGAATTAGTCTGGTTCCTCTGGATTTGATTTCGAGTCCCCTGGTGCAATACTAAATGATGCAGAAGAAACTCCCTCCGGAAACCATTGGAGTACGAACAGCCAGAGAAAGAAAGCATGTGACTTTGGTGACTTTGACAGCCAGACTGCTATCAACACAAAACATCCAAAATGGAGTGCAATGACGCAGAACCTTCGATGCATGACTGCTGTTGGTTTTCCAGTGAAAAAGTACAAATCCAAGGGGTTAGTAATTTTGCCTTCATCTTCCTTGCTTTGAATAGTGCTTCTTTGACTCTCCTGCATGACTCATCAAATGAATACCACCCCTGACCCTTTGTCAGCCTTCTGATGGTCCCTAACTGACCAATCGCAAAAATCATTCTCCGTTGCTACATCAGGCAGAATATCCGGTTAGACAAAATAGCCGTCTCTCTCGTTCACATCAATGGAAAAGCATAGTTTTTACTTGCCTTGTATCAAAATTTAAATCACAGGATTATTTTTTTAAAACTTTGTATTGGTAAAAGGGAACACTTCGGAACACACTGCACACACTGTAGTGAGGGTGCAGCATGTATTTTATCCCCAAACTGCTAGAAATCCAATCTGCATTGCCAAAACAACCCGGAGTGTTCCTTTTTATTTTTATCTACGGTAGTTGCAGTTGATTTTCTTTGGTACATTAATTAGAAATAAAGTGATGTAAAACGCTGTTTTTACAATGGACGCAGACGGGAGAGAGGACAGTTTTGTCCGACTTAGCAACAGGGCTTGACAAAGGGTCAATTGGTTTGATACTTTCTGTACCGGTGGAAATGTCTGTGAATGCGAAGAGTACCACACTTATTTTACGAGAGAGAAAGGGTAAGTGGGTATGGCTGGCCGGGCAACTGATCAACTGAAGTAACCCCAGATTACAATACTGCCTCCACAGGTTTGCACGGATGGCACAAGGCATGATGGGTGCATCACCTCATGCATTCATTACTCTGACGCCCTCGTTCATTATTATCATTCTGAAATAGGGTAAATCTGGATTCATCAGACCACATGAATATTTTTAATCCTCACTGATATGTGGTTTTCTTACACACAGCTGTTTAGCTCCAACGCATTTTGTTCAAATTACTTATTTTTTCTCTGCTTTTCTTTTGGGCCTGACAGTGTATATTCAAAGTCATGAAATAAGGAAAGAAAAGAAAGAAAATACACTGTAGGCTGGTCAGAAGCTTAGATGTGAACATGTTGTGATAATATGACTTCTCTTCAAGGTTGAATTTGTAAAGGGAGCCAATTTTTTTTGTTCTCTTTTTTTCTTCTTAGTTGTCTGTTTTTGTTGTTTTTTTTGCACTTGGGTTTACTTTGGATTGGCCTTTATTTTTGACTTGACAAGTCCAGCGCCCTTCATTGGGGTATCTGTTTCAACAGGTGCTATAAAGGACCAAATAGGCAACTCTGCCTTCATTACAGAGACCGTGTGGATTGTGTTTTCTGAGGTTGCAGAAATAATAATTCCTAGAAATAACGAATGAATGAATGAATGAATGAATGAATGAATGAATGAATGAATGCATGAATGCATGAATGCATGAATGCATGAATGCATGAATGCATGAATGCATGAATGCATGAATGAATGATCTTTATTTCGGTCTTGTACACGTAAAATAGAAGCTGTAGCTTAAAGTGCCTACCCTTTTTATCTTGTGATCAGCTTAAATATGAAACATTAGCATTACTTCGTGGAAACAAACAATGCATAAAGAAGACAAAAGATAAACAAGACAAAACATAAAATTGACGTTTCACATTCTAGAATGTTTTTGATAATATACTTTATAGTTATAGTGTTTTATATTTATTTACAATATTTTCTTTAAACATTTTCTTAAACTTGAAGATAGAACTGCACATTTTTAGGTCGTTGTCACAACTATTCCATATTTTTCTTGCCTTAATTGATATACATCTCTTTTTAATATTTGTTCTTGCTGTCGTCATCTCAAACATGAGTTCCCCCCTGAGGTCATAGCGGGTTTCTTTTATTTGGAACAACCTGGGAACAATACTTTCCCCGTTTGGCAGCCACGTCGCAACACAAATCCTGCCACCTGTTTTCAGCGCTTATTTCGCCTTTCAGATGTCGTCCAATGGGAATGAACGGCAGGTCTGGAGGCGGAGAAAGGAGGCAGAGAAGTTGGAGGAGAGAGTGAGAGGCAGATTTGGAGAGACGCTGAGCTGTAGATTGAGTGTTGGTCGGTGCTGTCACATATTAAACTCACAGACTTAACTGCTCAGTCTTCGGACTGTTAATTGTCACCTTAGTCTCTCTTCTCCTATTTAACGCGGTTGCACATTGTGTGACGCGCAGCCACAGGTTGGCCGATTAAATCCAGTCATCATGGATTATTCCTCCCCTTCTCGCGCCGATTGTCCCTGACTGGAGGATGATAAAAGAAGGCACCGTCGATTCATCAGCAATGATCGAGGGAGATACAAACTGATCATTTGAAGTGAGCGAGTCTGTGGAGAGAAGACCTGTGGAGGAGCTGAGAGGAGCCGAGCAGAGGAGATGATGGGCTGGCCCTGACAACATGAAAAAGAAAAAGTGCGGTGGTCAGCCAGCGATTCAGCACAACTGAGCCGGAGAGAGAAGAGGTCGGAGGTAGGAACAGACGGCAAGGAGGGGGCCGGGAAGGCGTGTGGTTATATCATACGGAAAGTAGGTTATTGTTTTGGATCAATCAGTGGCAAGTAATTGCAGCCAACGCATGGTTAACGCGGGCCTTAAACAGTTACTCCTCTCCTGTTGTGAACATTGACAGATGTGGAATTATTATTCACGAGTCTCAGAGCCTTATCTCGTTTTTTGTGGCTTAAAGCCGGGGGATTTTCACCCTCCTCTCAGCTAACAACAGTACTGTAACTCAGATGACATTTTAGGGGAGAGATTGCTGGAAGCATAGTGGCATGTATGTGAGAGAGAACCAGAGAGAAGTGAGAGTGACTGACTGGACAGCTGACTCAAATGTGAGTCAAGGACTAACATAACTCCCTGATTATGACTGCTTCCTCCACTCTGTTGCCCCTCTTTGTCACACACCCTAGGTCTTTTGAGTTCACATTTTTCCCTCATTTGTTTTGACCAACATTTTATCCCTCAGTGTCCTCTCACTGCTCCCGCTAATCCCTTGTTTAACTATGTAGAGAAAAGTGTGTTCTTCGTCATGTTGTGTCACTCGTCGCTCTTTCCTCTCTGTGTTTGATAGACAGGTGTGTGGCCACAACTCTGACCATGGAGCCTCCCCCTTCTCTGAGCTTGGCTCTTCTAGGAGGGAGCGAGGATGAGGACCAGCGCTTCCTTCTTCCCTTAGGCAGCCTTTCCCATCCCTCCAGCGCTGGCAACCCGCCAGGATCAAACCACTCCAACCACATGGGAGGTTCGAGCCTTGACCGTTTAAATGGAAGCACCCCGTCCCCATCCCCTACCACACCCAGCTTGCCTCCAGCATCACTCCCCAAGTTGCCCCTGTCTTCCTCTGGAGCCCAACCCCTGCCACCACCCATCCCAAATGCCCTGCACCCCACCAGCACCCCACTCTCCTCCTGCCTTGGTTCACAGCACAGCCTGAGTGGAGACAACTCCCCAGTCTACAACGCCCTCTTTTATTCCTCTCATTCGCCCTCCATGGAGCGGGAGAGGGACAGAGACCGTGACAGGGAGAGAAGCACCAAACACAGGCAGGCCAGTCCACTGGTTCACCGTCGGGACAGTAACCCTTTCACAGAGATTGCCATGAGCTCCTGCAAGTACACGGGTGGGGTCATGAAGCCCCTGAGCCGCCTCAGCGCCTCCCGCAGAAACCTCATTGAGTCGGAGAGCAGCAGCGAAACCAAAGAGGGTGGGGTTTCAGCTGTTACCGGATTAACGGCTACTGGTGGACACGACAGACAGCGAGAAGCCCCACCTACTTGCTCGGTGTCCCAGTCCTCCACTAATCAACCCCCGATTCAGAGCCCCCCAGAGATTGTGATTTCATCCAAAGAAGACTCACCGTACCCCAGAGGAGGAGGGTATGACATCACCGACTCCACATCCAACCAAATGTCCATCTATCACCAGAACCACGCACTAGTGGAAAGCAGGCGGGCACAAACAGGAAGGGGTAGCAGGCAGGGAGGGGTTGGTTCAGTGGGCACTGGGGTCCGAGGAAGCACCTCCAAGGCTTCCAAACGAAAGAACCAAAACATTGGCTATAAGCTGGGTCATCGCAGGGCACTGTTTGAGAAGAGGAAGAGGCTGAGCGACTATGCCCTCATCTTTGGAATGTTTGGCATCGTTGTCATGGTGATTGAGACGGAGCTGTCGTGGGGCGTGTACACAAAGGTGAGGGAACAGACCATTGACATTAAAGTCTCACTCGAATGTTTTTACACCTAAAAAGAAAATCACTTTTATTGTGAAATATAATGCAACATTTTTTTTCTTTTAACTGGAAGGTCCAAGTTTACGAAGTTCCACTTAGTCCAGTCATAGGTGACGTCTACACTAGTTCTAGCACACACATTTTCAAATGTTGCACTGTTATGGTGGGGACAGGGAGTCTTGGGAGAGTTCATGATAGGGTGTAAAGCATAAGGAGGAGTTAACTCTGTGTTTTGTTTCAAAGATTCATCCAACAATTCCTTACTCTACCTTTAATGAAACAGTCAAATTAATATGATGAATGTTTTTAAAGATACTAATTATTTATTTGTATATGTTTTTATATTTATAGATTAAAAAATTATATATTCAGATCAAATCAGACAATATTTTGTTTTCATGGAAACATGGAACATAAACATAAAAATAATTCCATATATGGTCATGTGACATAGGTTGTGGTGGTGTAGTGTGGACGGAGATGTTGTTCTATCTAGACGTAGTTGAAATGCTCATACAGATGTGCACTAGTGTGGACTATCGGTGCGTCCGAAATGCCAGACTAAACAGTATATACTAAAAAGTATACTTAAATTCGGCACACTTTTGAGTAAATATCAATAGTATTTATTAATTCGGACGTTTTATTCAGAGCGCACACGTCACTTCCTGCCGTTGGGAGGAAGTGACGCGTCGCAGCAGCAGTAGCAGCACCGCTCCGCTCTTTCCCGTTTATCCTGGCCGAAACAAGATGACATTATATAATATTATATACGAATATTATAATATTAATATTATATAATAATATTATTTTACTTAATATTATACTTATGACATATACGTATCACTTATCAACCAAACACTGCTGCATTGCATTGTGGGAAGTTTCGGCTCAGCTAGTGTCCATCAGTCCACACTAATAAATTTCTCCGGAATGAGTATGGATAGAGCATACTATTGAGTACGTTCTAATGTTTCGGACGCACTAAAAAATCTCACATACTCATTTTGCATACTCATTAGGGTGGAAGTATGTGATTTCGGACACAGCCAAAGTCTTAGGGTTGCTTTCAAACCTGTGGCCCATTTGTTTTGTTCCGATTCAGGGGTTAAATCAATACAGTTGTTTAGTTTTTCATATGTGGAGTTTGTGTTCACAAGGCAACCATCTGTAGTGGTTCAAAGCTGATAACAAATGCCATGCGCGAACCAACTGTTCTCTCATTGGTCAGAAATGAACGCGGAAGGAGTTTCCTCTTCCGTACCCCGGGAAAAACAACAAGCCCCTTTCACAGAGAGAGCGCAAAGCGCAGACCGCCACCCCCGATCACATTAATTTATGTGCTACCCGCGCAAGAGCGGACCGCGCTGCCGCCGAGCTCAATCCAATAGGAGAGAAGGGAAAAGAGAGAAAGTTGTGTCCAATACAAGAGAAGGTGGTGGAGGCTGCGCCGACTCTTCGCCTTGCGCCGCGGTCGCACATACACAATGAATGGAGCTGTGTCGGTTACTGTGTCGATTATGTTCTCACTCCAAATAAAAAAAACGAACCGCTCCAGGTCTCGAATGGAAGCGAGCTGAGACCACCTCTCCTAGGCGATCTCGGCTCGCTTGTTTTGTGCCGTATCCGAGCGCGATTGCTGTGTTCAGATATACCAAATGAATCGATCTTTAGGGGGAAACGCTCCCTGTTTCGGAACAACTGCTTCAAACGGGACAGGTGTGAAAGCACCCTTAGAAAATAACCTTGATGATGATGCAGCAAAATCAGCCGGGTTACATCAGGTCAGGGTTGGAAATGTTAACAAGAAAGCATGGATGCATAAATTGAGGTTGTTGCCGTTCAGCCACACTGGTAAAGGAAATAAATAGCAAAGCCTCATTGGATGGTAATCTGGTGTTTTTATTTCATTTTACTTTTTTAATGGATTGTTAATGAATATATAATGGGCATATAGGTCATTAAACTATAGGTAGAAGTCAGTCAATAAAGAAAAGTTAATTACAGAACAAGGGCTGTATAACCAACACTCCCCACACACTCTGAATATGTTATCATTTTTGTTGGTTTGTGATACAGCATTGCATATCAGACATAACATGAGCAAAAGACATCACGTCTACAGCTGTGTGACGTTCAACTGCAAACACTCTGATTGCCTCAATTATTTTAATTCTTTAGAAAGACAGAAATGGTTGTTATGATCACACAATATTTTGTCCTTGATATGAAATTGTTCATTCAAAATATAATGCTTTAAGACGCATATTTTCAGAAAAAACTAATTGCACCAACAAAAAGCACTGTTTGTGCAAATACTAAAAGTTAGTGTATTTTTACTTCTGCTGTTTTGATTCTTACAGATTTTTCTACGATTATGCTGTAGCTTTTTTTTCTGTCTTTCATATGACCTCCAACCTTCAAGAAGTATGGTAAACTGGTAAAGTGTGTCTTTAAAGTGACACATGAGCTCACAAATGCGAGACCCAGCTGTCAAACAGTGGTTGCAGTTTTGTACTTTTTCTGTACTTCTGCAGTTTTGTACTTCTTCCAAAGTTTGCCTCGGTTTTGCATTTGTAAAAACTATTTTCCTTTACATTTCTGGCAGCCAGTGAGTATGGCGACAGGACATTTTGAAAGGAAGATGTGTAACAAAGGTCACAGGCCATTTTGAACCTTGAGCGGTTGCTTTGTTGAGCCTGCGGGTCACACACACACCCCACTTTTGTCTCATCTGGATGAGCCCGTGGCCATGTTCTCAGTTAGTAGCTGTTTGCTACGCCACACACGGACTTACCATACTGTGCACATGTTTTTGTATGTGTGCGGGTGGGGGGGTTGTGTACTGTAATGACCAAGCTTGACAGTTGCTGCTTCCGGGTGATGTAATGCAACGATGCAGAGGACATGGGGGCAGATTATCAGTAGGAGGCTGGGATCTCATTTGTCTGTGTAATGGCCAGTGTAATAAGCTGAACTGGCCCTTGGCTGCTGTTGTGTTTATTTTGGTTCCGTGTTTGTGCACTAGAAGACCCCCTGTGCATCTTTTGCTCACTTCCTTGATTCAAGGATGAACCTGTACTTCCTCCTGTCTTTCTTCTTGGTCTGACGTATCACAGAGAGTTGCTTTTTCTTAACGCAGTTTGTCACAGAGGGATCATTTCCACAGACTATGTGGGATCAGGTGAGTGTGCAGAGTTACAGGTACAGTAACCTTCAGAGCAGGCTGTCTGGGTGTGTCCACCATCTCTGATGTTACTGGTTCCTCTCTGTTACCGTTACGCTGGAAGAATGTGACTTTGGAGAGCTGCCAGCTTTGCTTTTTTGTCCAACTCCAACTTTATGAAAATCACTGTTTCAAAACCAGTGTCTTTTTATTAATGAAAATGCACAGCTCTGAATTTCTCTTTCAATTCCCCTTCGCCTGTTTTCCTTGCTTCTATTGGTCGGTTCTCCGGCCAGCACTTTTATGCTCTCTTTCTGTCTGCCCCCCCACCACCAAAAACACCACCTTTTCTTCTTATTTCAACTCTGTGGAGTCCTCTTTATCCTGCTTCCTTTATTCCTGTCTCTCGTTCATTACCCCCCCCCACCCTCACTTTCTCACCGCCTCTGCTCCTCTGCTCTTGCAGTGGGCGTTAAACTGGGGGAGTGTGATCAGAAAAGCGAAGCAGCTGGGCGAGAATGAAAGTCTGTAGAAAGAGAGAAGAAGTGAAAGGCGATAATGAAAAGCCTGATTTAGGTCCTTAAGTCAGAGCCAATGCAGCGCTTAAACAAAACCAGTGGCTTTTGACTGCCCATCAAACAGATTAGTTGACATCTATCAATTTGATCAGAGGAGTCACTGTTAATTATCTTCCTGTGCTGGTCAATCTGTAATCTTTAAAATATCTGGTAAGAAGCGGGATTTGAAAAGAACACGCTGGAAAACATTTCAGAACCTTTCTTTTTTTTTTAAAGAGAAAATCCAGAGAATTAAATGTGCTTTTGCTTTAAATGCAGGTTTGATTTGGCTTTAGTCCAACAGATACTGGAAGGCCATCAGACAGCTCAAACTCTCACGCAGATGATTGAGCTGGGTAGAAGCCCACTGGCTGTTGTTGTGAGAAATAGCTGGAAATCATGAAGATAAAAGAGACGTCGGGAAGAGAGATGAATGGGAAGACAGCTCAGAGAAAGGTAGAGAGGTTCAAGCGGTGGTTTAAACCAGTCTAAGGGTAAAAGCTTTGAATGATTTCTGGTATTGATTAGTAATAATCACTCACCCACACATGCTCTGTCCGCCTCCGCATACACATGCTGTACAAGATCGCACTTTGAAAACTGATGTTGATTTTTTCCTTTTTTTGTTTATTTTTTAAAGCAGAGCTATATTGTGAGCTTTTTATCGACAAGTATTTTTAAGAGGTGGTGTGGGCGCTTGTGGCAAAATCAAAGAAGTATGGACATTTTCTTTTCCCATTGAAAATATATATAATATACTGTATGCTGTATACACAGATTTTTACCTTCTTTTTTTATGAAAGCAGTAAAATAAATGTGACTGTTCAGAATACTGCCAGAATGTATCTACCAAAACTCCCGCACTTCTTTCAGGAAGTCCAGCTGCTCCATCTTGCTCCCAAAAATAGAGATGAAGAATAAGAATGGAACTAAACAGGGTGGGTTGGTTTGTGTGGAACGAGTCTGTGTGTGCGTGCGTGCGTGCGTGCGTGCGTGCGTGCGTGCGTGCGTGCGTGCGTGCGTGCGTGCGTGCGTGCGTGCGTGCGTGCGTGCGTGCGTGCGTGCGTGCGTGCGTGCGTGCGTGCGTGCGTGTGTGTGTGTTAGGATGGAAGGAGGGAGAAGGTTAACAGTGGAGGACATGGTGTTCGTGACTGTGGGTATTGTGAGTAAGAGTACATACAGTACAGTATATACATGTTTGGAGTCTGATTTCAAACCAGGGAGGCGTATTCTGAAGTCGAGGCTGTGATTTCCTCTGGTGTGTCCCGTCACCTCCGTCTTTAGCATCCGGTCCATTTTAGTCAAGTTCATCGCCGAGTCCTGAGACTTGAGATGATTACTCAAGTTTTGGCTTTAGGTAAAAAAACAAAAAACTGTCCCAATGCAGGGCAATCAGTGCCAGTAAACTCCTGTAGTGTAAATAAATGATGGAGAGAGAATACTGCATGATGAAATAATTTATGAATATGAAATAATTAAATTTGTCCTAAGGTACAATAGTGACTTTTCACACAAAAATGCTGAACGATCGAAACATAAAGGACCGTCTTAACTCATCTTCTCTGCTGGATTATATTCAGTCTCAGGTATTTATGAGTTTGCATGTTTTGGCTACCTGTGTCTTTAATCACTTTGAGCAGTTAAACAGCAGTACGGAGATTGTTCATTTTATCAAGAACTGGACAGGTGGCTGTTTCTGAGAATAACCAAGGCTCTGTGACACGTGGGACCTTAGCATGTGGCCTGTCAACATCAGATGAGTGGACTATTTCACAGAGGCCCACGTTGCTCCCCAGGGTCGTGCTCCACGCCACTCCTCTGGTATTCTGAGGGAATGCACAGCGGCTGTCAAGTTCACCCGTCACACTGTTGGCGCACACGCTTGACACATGTGTGACACAGATGGATATGGTATCAAGTGTCAGCATGCACTGTAACCATTGTTTCTCAACTCCTATACGGGGTTTTATACACAATGCTTCATTTTAAGTGTCACATACGACAGGGTGTGCAGACGTAGTTGTAATGTTCAGTTATTCAAAAAAAAAAAAAGGTTTGAGGGGTTCATGCTTTTAGTGAAAGCTTTCATGTACTTGACACGGTGTGGACACACCTGCTCTGATGCAGCATATATTGAACTCGAATGACTGTTGAGTAGTTTCTGCTTTGAAAGAACAAACATACCCAGAACCGGCTGATGTAGAAGGATAATTACACTACAGTATGCCCAACTGCAAAGCTTTCCTCCCGCAAAGTGCAGTCCTGCCCCTATTTCCAACCTGCATCATAAACAATGTCCACATTTATTTTGCATATTACAATGCATCTTTGCAACATTCTAACAGCAAAAAAATCGTTAACTGTCTATGTTGACGGAAAGACTATCTTTGCTGTATATTGGTAATTATTCTAATGAAGAGAAAAGTCCCACTCAATATTTAATTATGGGAATGTATCATTAGAGACAGCAATGTCCTTTTCAGGAAAAATGTCTGTAATATAAACTGTTGCATGAAAAAATATACATGAAAATAGCGTTGATGAAGTTCAGGATTCAACCCCTGAATGTCTGCTAACAAATTATTTGCTTAAAATGATAAACGCTGGCTTCGTGTGACAGCTTTCCAATCTGAATTCAGTCTCAACCTCACCGGTCCTCTATCGGGGTCAGGGATAGTATTAGTCATTAATAGAACATGAACTTACTGCATTGTACCATGTCCATATACGTGGCTTTCTGTGCAACATCTTGTAAAAAAATGCAGGTGTAGCTACGGAATAGAAATACATGCTCATCTCAATTTGTTTGGTAGAGCTAAGCTCCTAAACAGTAAGGCAGTTGACTGAACCAGCCTCCAAAATAGATGAACGTAAATTTCGCCACAATCAGAAGAAGACCAAGGATCCAGGCCAGTCAAAGACAAGACTGGGGTCCTGCGTGTCCTAAAGACAAATGTCTGCAGTGCCTGCTTTGTGTCTCCAAGGGAAAAACTCTGATCTCATGTCATAGAGCTTTAATATTGGACAGACAACAGTTTTATATGTATCAAGGAATTTGCTTGCATGCTCATTTTTCTTTGTTTAATCACTGGGCATGTATGAGCGGCTAATATATCAGCTCATGAAATTACTTGGAAATGTCTGACCCTTCATTGTCAAGAATAGTATCTCAACCTGGTGATTTATTTGAAAATGAATTTGTTGACATAACTGGCAAGCAAACAATGTAATCAATATACCACTGTGTCAGACGGAGCTAGCTGTCTTGTACAGTATGTTCTTTTATATGTGCCAGGTTGTAAAGCAGCTTTGTCATGAGCGCTTTTGTCTACCGAGCCAATGCTGGTGATGTTAAACAAGGAGAACAGAAACACGCAAATTATGTTTAAAATCGAGTAAGTTATATTCAGCTTACACTTCCCCCAAATTCATAGAAAAACATCTGAAAAGTGAAATAGTGTTTTGCGATTGAGTTATTTAATTTCATTTCTAATGTTTGCAGAAAATGAAATCATTTTTAATGAAAAACCTTTATTCCAACAATCCTGCTGAGTAATATATGAGGACAGGAAACTCATCTATATCTTAAATTGTGTTTACTTATTTGATGGTTTAAAACTTTGCTTCAAGTAAGTTAAACAGTTGTGCAAAAACACTGCTTAGGGTTAAATTGAGTATCAGCGGTGCGGTTTTCCATTCTTTCCTTTCCTCCTTCTCACCTAAAGTGGGTGCCGATATCCCCCCTGTGAGTCTTCAATATGTTCTGATTTCCCCAAGGTTGTCATTGCCCACTCTCTCCCTACTCTAGCTTTCGTATCTATGGCATTTCTCGCAGAAATTTACTGGTCGACCTTTTAAGACCTTTTTCTGCTTGACCACTCGCAGAGGCAGCGTGCTGCTTTTCAGACGGTATGTGACGATGAACCGGGTGTTACACTTCCTCCATATTCTCTAAAGGACCTATCAGCCATCTCCGCACTTCCTTTCTCCTTCCTCCTACTTTTTTTCTTTTCTTTCACTCCACGCCCCCATTAATACAAGTTTCCATGGGACTTTGGATCCCACGGGTCTTGCTACTCACAGGTACAAATGTTCCCATTTCCTTCAGTGTAACGAGATGACGCCACTTCTGTCTGTATCTGTGACTCTGTTGGTACACATGGGCGTAAGAAGTTGCATCATGTCAGGGCGACATAAACATTTATGTCACAGTGTGTGCATCCTCTCTTCTGTGTATAAACTACTATAGAGTTTGTGTGTCTATGCGACACTTTAGACTGAGCTGTCTGTTCCCTTGGATGCATGGAAGTTTTTTATGGCGGCACAGATATTTAATAAGATTAGGATCTGTAGGGGGGGCGGGGGATGTAAATAAATATTTGGTATTTTTACTCCAAATTACATATAATGTAAGAATCAGCCAGCCAAATTAGCTTTGATTTTAGACATTAGGGATGTGATGACAACCTTGGATGCATCATAAAAATATACACTGAGTGGTCTAGGAATAAGCAGCTGTCACTAAGCTCACTGTCTTCTACAGTATCTTTGCAAAAAAATGTAATAAAAAAAAAGGCTACATATCAGTTGAATGAATTTGGTTGAAGGCAGCAGGCCACTCAGCCGTCTTTAAGTTCGAACTAGGAAACTAAATGTATATAAACAAAAAATCCCTTAAAGCATAATCACTATCACAAATTGCACATATTATGTTTTTTTCTGTTTTTCAAAGTTTTTAAAATTGTCTTAAACTGTAGGATGCCCAGTTTTTAGGTGGTGTAACTGCGATCGTAAGAGGTACATGATTGATTAAGTAATAAATAAATGTTTTGAAAGAGCATTCATACCAGGGGCTTTAAGAGATTATTCTTTAAAACGTCCAACTGTATATGCAGACATTAATTGCATCAGTAGGTTGGTCCTCTAATGGCGCTTTTGCATTAGTATCACCTCAGCTCGGTTCTACCCGTTTTGCGCTTTCGCACTAGGGCTGAGACGGGTAAAGCCGCTCCAAGTCGATACTTTTTTCTGTAACCATTTCAGCCAGGTTCTATAGCGGGCTGAGCAGGGACTATTTCTGACGTCACCACCCTCCGCGCCACCGATTGGTCGGGGGGCGGGGCCGTCAAACGTTTGAATCAGGAAGCGGGAGTCAGCGCGAGGGGACTCGCGGCTCGCGGCGATTTTATTATAAAGCGCAAAACGTCTGTTTGTTGATCCAACTCTGAGGTGCAGATGTTCATAAACCTGGTGGCTGTCGAGAAAAAATTAAAAAAGTGATGTAGACGGGCTGTTTTTTTCTCAGCTGCTCCCGGCTCCAGCTGATTTCTCATCTGCGCTGACATGAACAAAGGTGTTGCGCAATCGAGTACGTCACAGCAGCTTCACCACAACCCCCCCACTTCTCCCCTGGCAGTGCGAAAACACACGTGTGGAGCCGGGACGAGCCGTGCCGAGCCGAGCCGGGCTGAGCCGATACTAGTGGAAAAGTGCCATAAGCTCCAAGATTCTGTCCACACATAGTCAGATGTCCCCCACTTAGATCCCATTCACTTCAGAAAGAGACATCCTCCAACTGTCAACATGGCATGGTAGCAACATATTTGATTGGTTTAGGAACGTAACCTATAACAGCAGAGTGAGGAGGAGGTGGAGGCTGAACAGGCTGCTAGCCACATCACACAGAAAACAGAAGATTCAGGCTGCACAATCTAACAGACACCAAGGTTTTGAATTGCAATCAAGGTAAAACAACTATAATCTGGTTCTCAGTGGGTCTAACATAGGATGATATTTGCTCATGTACAGATGCAAATGTGTTAAATACACCTGAAAAGACTTATTCTTTGACGGTGAAAACATTTTAATTTGAGCTTGGAACATTTAAGAAAAAATGGTTGAGCCAACACAGAAAAGCCCATTTAATAACGTAAACTTTACGTACTAACTACACCTGCCCACCGCTGCTAATCTGAACAGAGTGAAACAATAAGTACAACCAGATCGTATCCTAATGTTATACAGAGAGATAAACACATGCTTAAAGATACTGAATCCTACAGAAAATGTATTGGATCTTACTAAAACAGAAAGTCATAGAGAGCAAAAAAAATGGAAAGAGTTCTTCTCTGAGCTTTTTAGTTTGGGTTCAGATAAACATTTCAATAAAATAATGGCTTTGAGGTTTGCTATTGTTTGATATGATATTTGAAAGATTGGTTTAAGAAATTGCTCTCATGATTGTTGTGCCTAAGTTTATGCCTTGGAATTGTGAGGAAAATTTTAGGAAGGCAAGTAATCCCCTTACTTCACAGACACTTTTTGCTTTTCTAAATACCAAAAGTGTGGCAGCAAAAACATCGGTTTACTGCCCCATCCCCTCCACTCACACACGTAGAATATTTCTCATGAGTAATAATATTCCACTTGCACCATTGATCAGGTACCTGTGCTTGAATGCACATTCTAAAAGTGTGTGTGTGTTCACGTTTCTCTTTGTCTGGATTTAATTGAGTGTGTATGGCTGTAATGGTTTGCACTAAATGTGAAGTCAAGTGTGTGTGTTTGTGTGTGTTTATCCTGGTAAGGTGAAATCGCTTTTCTGCCTACTGCCTGTTTCCCTGGAGACTGATTGCAAGAAATCTTCACTTTGACAGGAGAGAATCCCAAGGCTAAGGCATGAGAACATGAGAACACAGATGCACACACAAACACACACATGCACACGCACTCATTGATATTCATTATAAACACACGTAGTGGCCGACTTGTCACTGTAAGAGTAATGTGTTGGTGATCGAGATGTATCTGTCTTTACATCTGTGTCAATGAAGTTGGCACAGTTGGGGAAAGTCCTCAAGTTACTTCCTCTGTGTGTGTGTGTGTGTGTGTGTGCGTGCGTGCGTGCGTGCGTGCGTGCGTGCGTGCGTGCGTGTGTGTGTGTGCGTGCGGGTATGCATGGCTGCCTTTCAACTGAACTGAAGAAGCTCATTATCTCTGCATGTTGTCCACTGAGTCAGTGATCAATACACACTAATCGCACACTTATGAGCAGCTGGGCAAAAACGAAAACAAACATTTATGCACACAAAACACCTGCACAAGCTGGATAACAAATGCAAGATTGCAACCCATCTGGGGTGGTATATAAAATGTACAGAAAGGCATAAAGGAATGATCCTCAAATAATTGAAACCTGATATTTCAGAGAATAAAAGGTATGCTCATTTTAAATTAATTGTTGACAAGTCCATTCAGAACCGTTGGGCCATACACCACTAGTTAAACGACTTAAGCTATTTAACAGCAACTCATCATCTATGATATATGAGATCATTTAAAGATGCTGAAGGAATTTCTGTACTGAAGAGACAAAGCTAGAACATATACTGAATAGCTGTGATAGTGGGATCAGTATGAATAGAAAGAAAGATTATTCTTTAGCAAAAAACACTTTATGAAGTAATAAATGTAACTAAAATGTTATTTATGATGGTTTCAGCATGTGATATAGTGTATAGTATAGTAGTATAGAATACAAATGACAATCTCATGAGATGTTCATGTTTCCATGCAGACTAGAGCCTCCTGATGTATTATCAACTCCTAGTCCAAATTTGACAATCTGTATTTTTCACTTTTTTTCATGAGCATGCTTATACAATCTGAACTATAACCATAACATAACACATTATTGATAAACTTATGGAATCAAAATATTAGGTTTTCCTTTTTTGTTTTTGGTGTTCGATCAGGGGTGAGGTTATCTCAGCTGTGTGGCTATACTATTCTTTTTTATACTAAAACAGAAAAGAGAAAAATCTTGCAAAATTGCCAGAACTACACCAACGCTGAAACTACTTGTGGAGGTTATTTCCCTGAAGAATACTCGACAATATTAATCCTTTTGTTGGTCTTTATTTCCACGCTCCGTCACACAATTACAGCTCGTTAACTACTTCAGCCGGGACTAGTTTCCGCGCCAAAGCGCCGTTGTCTTTACCGGTGCATTCGGATCAATGCGCGTGTACATAAAATAGTCCCTGGATAACGCACTCATATGACATCTCCCCTCTTTTGAGTCGTAGACACAAACATATGTAAACAATAACTCAAAAACTTGCAGTATCCCTACTGTAAATAATTATACAATCGAGGCTGGTAATACACTGCAACTTAACATATTATTCGTCAGCCACTCATGAACAAGGCAGGAAAATGCCGTAACACAATGGGATGAATAGCATTAACATTGCACATTTGCATTCTTTTTTTTTTCTATTCTATCCCTATTTCCCTGAGGTTATGGGGTAGACTACCCATTCACCTCCATAGCTGCCGGAGATTATTCTGCTCCGTTGTTGGCAAGCTATGTGTTAAGAACACACAAAGTCTTTGAATCTGTCTGGAGGACGGATGACTCTTCCCCTGGAAGTCACCTGAGCCTGAACCCCAGGCTCTGCTGGAACGATCCCTCTGACAGGTGAACCTGGAGGTGAGCAGAGGGGTGATGATGGTTGCTCACTCGACAGTGTGCTCTCTGCCTCTGGCTGTTGAACAGGAAGGAAGGTTGGGCGCAGGTGGCGCCTGTTCCTCCGCAGTGTTCCGCGGTCCGTCTGGATCAGGTAGGACCTTGGTGTTGTGTGTGGTTGTTGGACTGTCCCTGTTGTCCTCCATTCTGACTCTCCGTCGAGTTTCATCACTACTCTCTCTCCTTCCCTGAGAGGTGGGAGTGCTCTGACACCGTAGCGCCTGTTGTAATTCCGCCTGTAGTTCTCCTTCGCCTTGGCGTCAGCTTTACGCACCTTTGTGAAGTCAGGCCACTTTGGAGTGAGGACTTTGTCGACTGTGGGCACAGTTGTCTTAATCTGACGGCCCAACATGAGCTGTGCAGGGCTGGCACCCGTGGCTTGTAGCGGTGTGGCTCTGTAGCACATAAGAGCCAGGAACGGGTCGGCCTGTCGAAGGATCTTTTTCGCCGTTTGAACCGCCCTCTCAGCCTCACCGTTGGACTGAGGGTAGTAAGGGCTGGAGGTGATATGTTTAAAGTCATACGCCACAGAAAAGCCTTGAAACTCCTTACTTGAAAACTGTCGTCCGTTGTCTGTGTGTAGCTCATCTGGACACCCCCACCTGGCGAAGATGTTCTTCAGTCGCGCACAGGTGGTCCTACTAGTCATGTCAGGTAGGTGTGCTATCTCCAAATAACGAGAGAAATAGTCAATGACAATCAGATAGTTTCTCTTGTCATACTCACAGATGTCAGCTCCGACTTTCTGCCATGGCCTTTGAGGCAGTAGTGTTGTCATCAGAGGCTCCTTCCTCTGTGTCGGTCTGATCTGCATGCATTCAGGGCACTTTTTCACCAGTTCTTGGATCTGCTTCTCTAGTCCGGGCCACCACACACTCATTCGTGCCCTCTCGTGACACTTAGTAATGCCCTGATGTCCATCATGCAAACGGTGGAGTATGTCACCTCTCATGCTGTGTGGAATAACAATTCTGTCTCCATACAACAAAAGTCCCTTTGAGGTAGACAGGCTGTTACCCCATTGGTGGTATGCTTTGGCTTCTACTGGGACGTTACCCACGTGCTTTGGCCACCCACGTGTCACCAGTTTACTCACCACCTGCAGGTCACTGTCGGTACTTGTCTCTTGCTTGATCCGCTCCAGCTTGGAGGGCGACACTGGCCATGCTGTGTGGGCTGCATCCTCGAACACTGAAACATCACAGGTCAGTTCTGATATTTCACTTTTTATAACAGGTAGTGGCTGTCTGGACAGTGTGTCAGCTACAGTTAGTGTTTTCCCCGGCACGTACTCTGCAGTGGGGTTGTACCTCATCAGACGCATGAGCAGGCGTTGACACCTCAGGGGAACCATGTCGAGGTCTTTGTTGTTGATCAGTGGTGTTAGCGGTTTGTGGTCTGTGTGAACTGTGAAGCTGTCTAGTCCATACAGGTAGGTGGAGAACCTCTCGCAGGCCCAAACGACCGCCAAGCACTCTTTTTCTATCTGCGCGTAGCGCTGTTCTGCATCTGTTAATGTTCTGGAGCAGAAAGCTACTGGTTTCAGTCCCTCAGCATGGCGCTGTAGCAGTACGCCACCCAGCCCGAAGCTACTTGCATCTGCACTCACTATTGTAGGTTTATGTATATCATAGAATGCCAGTGTGGGTGCTGTGGAGATGAGTTGTTTTACCTTGTTGAAGGCGTCGACTTGTGCTGCATCCCAGGTCCATGCTGCGTCAGTTTTCAGCAGGTTGTTCAGGGGTTTTATCACCTCTGATAGGTTGGGCAGGTATCTACCCAAATAATGAACCATACCCAGGAACCTCCGGAGGCCTGGTATGTCATCTGGTGGCTGTAGCTCTGTGATGGCACTTACTTTTGAGGGGTCAGGGCGGATGCCCTCTTCATCGATGAGGTGCCCCAGGTAGTTCAGCTGCTTTTGGCGCAGGCGACACTTTCTGTCGTTAAGCTTCAAACCTGCTCTCTCCAGGATCTGCAGGACGTTCTGGAGTCTCTTTTCGTGCTCTTTCTCATCCCTGCCGTGGACGAGAATATCATCCATGTACACCTCAACCCCTTCCTGGCCTCTGAACAGCACCGACATCTCCCTCTGAAAAATCTCTGGTGCACTGGAGATCCCAAAC
The DNA here is from genome assembly GCF_033807715.1 of Cololabis saira. Lineage (NCBI taxonomy): Eukaryota > Metazoa > Chordata > Actinopteri > Beloniformes > Belonidae > Cololabis > Cololabis saira. The sequence goes on from NC_084589.1 coordinate 26,709,905, forward strand.
GGGAGCCGCTTGAAAAAATACCTCCCCATGGGAGTGATGAACGTGGTCAGCTTGGCTGTTTCTTTCTCCAGCGGGATTTGCCAGAAGCCACTAGCTGCGTCAAGCAGGGAGAACACTCGGGACTCTGCCAGTCGTGGCAGTATGTCGTCTATGGTGGGTAAGACATACCTCTCCCTTTTAACTGCTGTATTAAGTCTTTTTAAGTCAACACAGATCCTCACATCAGCTGTTCGTTTGGGGACCGGGACCATCGGGGCGCACCACTCCGTTGGTTCTGTCACTTCCTCAATGACACCACACTTTACCATCCTCTCCAGTTCAGCTTTAACTTTAGGGAGCATGGGTGCAGATACTCTCCTCGCGATGTTCACGCTGTACGGAACAGCATCGTCTCGAAGGCATATTTTGACGGGCTTTATCTTCAAGAGGCCCACCTCTGTATCAAACGTGCCTTGAACCTCATCCACTCTTTTCACCAGTCCCATAGCCACTGCGACAGCTCGGCCTAGGAGGTTGCTGCAGCTGTTCGTTTTGACCACATGTATGACGAACTTGTATCGTCGGCCTTTATACGTTGTTAAAGCTGTGAACTGTCCTAGACCATCAAGTTTCCCCCCTGGGCTGTCAAAGTCCATATCATCGCTTTCTAACGAGGGCAGGTGTTTGAGCTTGTGGAATGTTTCATCTGAAATCACGCTGGTATCTGCGCCTGTATCAATTTTGAAGGTCACAGGAGTGTCTCTGATGAGTAGTTTAACAGTCCATGGTGAATTAGTGTCTGCAACGTAGGTATACTTTGCTTTGATCTCACCTAAAAAATGTCTGCCGCTGTGGTCAGCCTCCAGTCCCACTGTGGTTACCTCGTTCACTCTGGCGGAGCGACAAACCACCGCAAAATGTCCAGTCTTATGGCAGTTTCTGCACTGAGCATTTCTAGCTGCGCAGGCTGCGTGTTTGGGGTGATCCTTACCGCACCTGAAGCACTTGAACCTGTCGCCGCGGTGTCCTGGGCTCGCGGTGTGGAAACCACCGTGCCTTTTTCCCCTTCCCCTGTACTGCGGGGTGGGAGCTGCGCGCGCATGTGTTCGCGCCACTTCACTGAGGTAGCTGGCGTCAGTCGAGTTAGCTCTGGCCTGCTGGCTTATTTGTCCTTTTATCTGTTCCGACTGTCTCACAATCTCCACTGCTCTTTCCAGTGTTAAGTCCGCTGTCAGCTGTAGTTTTTCAGATAACTCCTTATCCACAATCCCGATGACCAGTCTGTCCCGAATATTCTCAATTTTCGCCGGACCAAACTGACAGGTCTCAGCCAGCTCATAGAGGGTGCGAATATATTCCTCTGCCGATTCACCGTGCTTCTGAGCCCTGAGATAAAAACGAGCCCTTTCGTGGATAACGTTCACTTTAGGAATGAAGTATGTGTTCAATTTCTCCAACACAGTCTCATATTCATCAGCATCTTCATCCTCCCCGAACACAAAAGTGTTGAAAACCTGCTCAGCCTCTTTGCCGAGCGCATAGAGCAGAGTGCTAACCTGCACGTCCCCGTCTTCCAGGTTTAGCTTCGTCGCCATTCGGTACCTCTGGAAGCGCTGCCGCCACTCCGGCCACAGCTCCGGTCGAGTAAAGTCCAGTTTCTCGGGAGGGTTAAACTTTGCCATTATCCGCGTCCGAGTCGCTTTACTTCTGACACCATGTGGAGGTTATTTCCCTGAAGAATACTCGACAATATTAATCCTTTTGTTGGTCTTTATTTCCACGCTCCGTCACACAATTACAGCTCGTTAACTACTTCAGCCGGGACTAGTTTCCGCGCCAAAGCGCCGTTGTCTTTACCGGTGCATTCGGATCAATGCGCGTGTACATAAAATAGTCCCTGGATAACGCACTCATATGACACTACTAAATCCAATTTAGCCTCTTGTTGTTTATTTTATGAATAACATCTGTGCCTTTACTCTGCTGGTTGCTTGGCAACCTTACTCGGATACAAATCCAGCACATTTTGTCCTAAATCACTAAACTCTTATATTCTTGTTCATACAAAGATAAAGCTTGAATGCATGTGTGTATCAATCATGTGACCCAGCACTTAGAAAAAAACAACACAGAGGAACCTTATATTAGGGGATATAGATCTGCTGTGTTGACAAAGGTCCGCTTTGTAATGAGGGGGGATTCCTCCAGCACATCTTTTAATATTGCCTTTTTTATTGTGCAATCTTGTGAAACGTCATCTGCCGCCAAAGTACCGTCTCAATTCTCAAGAACCGAAGAAATAACTGGATGCAGTCTTGCTCCACCTTTTTCCATTGAGGATGCATCCAGTGAAGGCTTGTGTAGACCATAGACCAGGGGTCGGCAACCCGCGGCTCTAGAGCCGCATGCGGCTCCTTAGCGCCGCCCTAGTGGCTCCTGGAGCTTTTTCAAAAATGTTTTACCTTTTTTTTCCTTTTTTTCGTCTTTTTTTCTTTTTTTTCCTTTTTTTCTTCACTTTTTTTCCTTTTTTCTTCTTTTTTTCTCGAAATTTTGACTTTTTTTCTTGACATTCTGATTTTTTTCTCGATATTTCAACTTTTTTCTTGAAATTCTGACTTTTTTCTCGACATTTCGACTTTTTTCTCGAGATTGTACTTCAACATTAATCTCGACTTTTCGACTTTTTTGCCGAAATTTCGACTTTTCTCTCGACATTTCCGCCTTTTTTCTCGAAATTTTGACTTTTTTCCCGACATTTCAAGCTTTTTCTCGAAATTTTGACTTTTTTCTCGACATTTCGACTTTTTTCTCAAAGTGCATAATGAAAATAAATCTCCCCCCAGTTCTAACTAATATAGAAACATGCAGCATGTGTTGCCTTCATTCTAAGGCTGATACAAGACTTTTCATTTTTTGCGGCTCCAGACATATTTGTTTTTTGTGTTTTTGGTCTAATATGGCTCTTTCATTATGTTGGGTTGCCGACCCCTGCCATAGACTGTACAAAACAGTGGACGCAGCATTCTGTCATGTGACGTTCTGGTTTCTGCAGACCGGTTTTGAAGCCGGATTTTCTTTGTACAGGGCGCTGCCATATTGCTTAGCAAGCTGACATGAACGTACCTTCCACATGTCAATAAAGTTAGCATTGCTCCCAGCTCAGCCTAACCACACTAAAATATCTGCAGAGCTGCTGTCAGCCATTTAGAGTGGCATATACCGTCTGACATGTTGGCTCGTCGGTGAAATCAAAAATGACCATTGCTTTTAGCTGATACTGAGTTAAAACAAAAGACTGGTTGCTTCGCTTAGTGCAGTAGCATGAAGATTATGGATGAGGGAGTTATAGCAGCTAGCCATTGGTTGAACCGACTGTCGATCAATCATATTAGTGTAGGAGTGCGGTTGATGTAGGCAGAGAAACGACGGAGATTAATTCCTCTTTGGAGAGCACTCCATTTAATTCAATTAACACAGTGAATAATCAAAAACCACCAAACAGCAAACTCTCGCGCAGGTAAAGACGTGAACACCTCCGAGGTGTGTCTCTACTCTTAAAGTAGCACGTATAATTAAAGGGAAGAATATCCCTTGTAAAAGGAACAACAAGGCATTGTAACATGGGCGAGGTCGCCGTGAATTATAACTTTGAGAATTAACAATTGTCCTGTGTGTGTATATCCACCACATTAGAAATAATTGTCATCATCAGTCATCTTCTTCCGCTTTATCCATTCCCGGGTCGCGGGGGCAGAAATAATTGTAATACTTGATATAAACTATCTTGGCGTGGTACAAATAAATATACCCCCCTCAGAGTTAACGGTTTGCCGTACCAGGCAGTAAATATGTTTATTTGGCTCTAAAGTGTGACATTTAAACATGGGAGTCAACAGAGATTGACTCCCTTTTGGAGCCTGCCTCTATCGGCCAATCCAGGAACTGCAATGAAACCGTTCCGCATGAGCCTTGGTGTAGACTTGAAATGGCAAAGTACCCAAGAATGCATTTCACGCCAAAAAAGGAAAGTGAGAGAAGAGGCAAGAGGAGTAAACATAAAGTTATAACTTTTTTTTGTTTGACAAACCATAGTTTTAAGACATTTTCATGAGATAATATAGTTACTACTGTATGTGGTAAAGTAGATTTAATTTTACAATTTCCTCTGACTTTTTTGGAGTTCTTTTTCTTTTCACTTCTACCAAACTTTATTTATAACGCAGCCGGCATAAACACAAGCAAAAGAATCTATTAAAAACACATGGTATGTAATAAGTAATAATAGTTATAAAAGCTTGAGTAGGAGCAATATATGGCCCATTCTCAATTGTTCTAGTATTAAAGGTGTCTGTTTATAGGACCATTTAAACTGTAGACGTTATGTGTACAGAGCAATACATTGGAATTGAGAAACGGCCTGCATTTTATCCCCCCCCCATGTGGTCAGGAGTGGCATCATTACATAGAGTAGCTTTAAAATGAAATGTTTTCATAAATTGTTAGAAGTTGTTTAAAACAATGATAAACTCACTTAAAACGCATTTAGGACACTTACTGATTGTTTACATGACAACGTAATTTGGAGGTTAGCACTGTTTGTTGCTCTTTCACAGTTTTGCTCTTTGTTTACAATTCCATTTGTCCACTACGTTTACCGTGCAAAAAAAGATGCTAAATGCATACTATAAATGAAGACATGGTTGACCTCACATGACCTTGTTCAAGTGACTATATAGAAGAGCTTGGCAGCTTGAAGATTTGTAGGTCATGCACTCATCCATTTATAAATTACATGTGACCTAAGAGATTTATAACTGCTGCGTATGCACTCATACCACAAAAAGGTAAGACAACATGTCAGATGTCCGAGCAGGTGAGTTCAATAGTGCAGTCTTTGGGATCCCATACAGATCTAATCTCTTCCAAAGCTCAATTTTCTCCCTATAAGGCTCCTTCATTCGGTTGTTATATCGTCACTGTAAACAGATTTGCTATTCAGCTATTTTCTTTCCATCTTTCTTTGTTTTGGGGCTTTTCGTGATTTGTCTTCTTTCAATTCATTACTAACTGTCCACTTTGGTAACGCTTTATAATAACTATCCATTATAACTAGTTAATAGATCAATAGTAAATTAATTGATGATGCACTAATGACTTGTTAAATAACAGTTAACATCTTGTTAAGAATGTATAACTGTGCTTATAGATGGACAATAGATAACTTACAAGCTGTTAGTTAACAAGTTATAAATGACTCCTTAACTGTATGTTAATGATACATAATTATACCTTATAAATTAGTAATAGATCATGAATTAACTATTAGTAAATTACTTAATGATGACTTGTTAATTATCAGTTAATAGTTTATATATGTTATTGGGACATTATTCTAAAGTTGCAACTTTTCTCATTTATTAACTGTTGGTGTGACAGAGCGCTGTCACTAGGAGCGGTCCATATATCAAACACAGCAATAAAAATTAAAAGTACATAATAATGCCGGACTTCAGCAAAAGATTAATTCGTATTTATTAATTACGTTCTACATTGCAGACGAATGGACTATCACCCTGAGAGTGGCTACTCTCCTGTACATATTTGTAAATAGTGTTTTTTTTTGTTATTTGTTGTTTGCACTGCTGAGCACGAGGATGTCAGTAAGGACATAATAAAACCACTGCTAACAATAAATCAGCTTGCCAATAGAAATGATGGCCAAAGATATATATATATATATATATATATATATATATATATATATATATATATATATATATATATATATATATATATATATATATATATATACATACATAGAGTCACAGACATACAGACATTGTGATGTCTACATTCTACATTATTGCCCTCCTCTCTTTACACTTACCTCTCTGTTTGCCATGTTGCCTCTTTTTCTTCTCTTTTTTCTTCCTCTTGTCCTTTTTTCTTGTGTCTCTGGTGGTGCTTCTTTTTCTTTTTGCGTCTTTTCTTCGATTTCTTGTCTGAATCGGAAGAATCAGTCGATGAGGATGAGGAGCTGGATAAAGTGGATGAAGAGGAATTGGATGGACTGGCGGATGAAAGGAAAGAAGATGCACCAGGAGACGAGTTGGCAGAGGAAGACGTGTCAATTGTCCCACTGTCATCTGTATCTACAACAAAATAAAAAATACAATACCAAATGGATTTCTAACTATGATAATACAAATCAACACACATACATTATTGTCAACATTTAGATTTAAGACTTTCAGTTTCACTGATTCATCAAATCTTTATCTCATCATTGGACAGATGTGTCCGCTGTCCATCAATGCTACATATATTATCTTCAAGGTATTAACTGTACATGTGTATTGTTTGGGTAATAACACGCTCATGCTCTGATGAACGTCTTTTCATCATGAAATGTTTGCATTTCTTCCACTCAATTGTATATATATATATATATTTTACAAAGCACCCAAACATAATTTTCAGTTCTGAAAACATGTTTTCCCAAGAAAGTGTTAGGCCTACTTACTTTGGCCAACTTGTTGGCGGAGGGAGTCTCTTCTCTTAGTCCACTCACTGATTGTTTTCTGTGACTGTGTGCGGCTTCTTGTTGGCCTCACGGAGCTTTAGCTACTTTTTCTTAATATGTAAAAATGTTGTTAGAGCTCCGGTTGCCTCAGTAGCTGGAATGATAGGACAGAGAATTAAAAAAGCTCTAATCATAAAATTCAGGTCAAATTAAATAATGAGCAGCTGGCTCTAGATATCTACACTGGATCTCTGAATGAGTGAACATAATTGTATCACATCATCCACCATGTACAGACTATGATTATATACGTATTTACACACACATATATTTCATAGGGCTGGGCGATATGACCTTATGTCATGTGAATATATGTTGATATATTGCCTCAGCCTTGAATTAAAGTTTTGATGTATACAATCACACCAGTATGATGGATTCTTGTTTGACTAAGCCAATTCAGTTATTGTAGAGTTTTACCAGCTAGACCAGTCTGGTAAAATTCAGAAAATTAGATCACCACTAAAAACAGGAAAAGACAACTATTATATTATTTAACAAAATCGCTATATTGCCCTGATATATATTTGACAGCTGTAACATTCAATCAACATTGATTAATACTTTGTATGTACCCTGTGTTGTTCTCCGAAAATAACAATTTTACTAACTGTAGACCTATAACAAGTCTTATAACTCATATCAAAGCTTTTATTTTCGGCAAGAGACTAAACGCGCATACGTGTGCATATTTAGTCTTGCGCTCGCACACTTACACAGACAAAATTATTAATTAGACACCACTAATCTGGTTGAATTATGTAGTACAAATATATCAGTACATGTAATCCTGATCAAACATCTTTAATGAAAAGATAACACGTGCACGTCCATGTGCTCAGCATGGTCCACAAGTGTAGTTTTCTTTTTATTGGAAGTACCCGTTGTTGACTTCTTTCTCTTTTTTTCTCTCATTTTATCAGACCCAGTATTCATTCTGTACAAATCAATGCTAATACGCTAATACTGCCCATTCAATAATAAACGTGCTAAGTGAAGGATGGGCGTGTCTGTTTAGGTTGTCACCGGCGGTCACTAATCAAAGTACAGTGTTGATGCGAGGTAATTGACAAGTTGACGACCAGCCAATATGATGGGGAAGCTGAATGGCTCCTCTTCCACACCATGAATACAATTATGATTGGCATGTTTTACCCTCGTCACACCCGACCTATAATACAATTCAAACATGTAATCCGGGGAGGTCAATTAGACACAAATCTATATTCAGCAAGTCAAAGGTCTCCCTCTTCAACTGGATGTGCTTTGTGTACAGGTATGTCATGGCATAGGTATATGATTTTAGTCTGTCTGTCTGATGAAAATAGTTTATTTCAATATGAATACTATATAACTATGCTGTCATAAACAATAACTGGTGACTATGTAGTAAAGCTTGTGAATATTATGTCATGGAGCATCTCTAGACTCACGATGATAACAGGTGCTTGGAGTCATTTCACTGATTTACTTTGCTAAAAGGTGTCATTTACAGCTTGAATTCTTAACAGTTTAATTATGGAAATATCTTGAATTGGTGTTAATTAAGGGATAATGTGTTGGTCAGCATTAGGTCTGGTGGAGAAACATGAGTGCCTCTTGAAGCTCCATGGCAATTGGCTCTCAATTTATAGCCTCTGGCAATTAATATTAGAAATAGGATTTTACAAATATCCTAATTATTATTCCCGAATGTATTGACAGAGCTCTGTAGAGAATACAACAAAACATATTTCCCATCATTATTGCTTTTTTTGTTTACATGGTAGTGAACAATTTCCATATCCTGGGGTGCAGTAGATGCAAACTTTGTGTATCAAACCAAAAAGATCACAAGAACTGTGGTATAATAATTATTTGACTTGCTCTATCAGATTTGAACAGGGACTGCTACGTCAAGTGGCCATGATCAGTGATGAGATTTTTGGAAACTCAGCGACCCTGTACAAGATGGCTCAAAAGCTACGAGATGTGTGCACTACTGCGATGGACAGATACCAGCAAGCAAGAGGCCAGAACATTGGGGGGCGGCAACAGTTTGTCACCATTGATGAGAGCCATTTCAGACACAAAAAGGCAAGCAGCAAGCACTATTATCAAAATAGTAGGGCAATTTACCATTGAATGACTGATTATTCATGTTGTTTAAAGAAGATTTCCTAATATTTTATAATTTCAACAGTACGGACGGGGACGAATGGCTGGTGGCTGGAAGAGGAAGAAGTGGGTGTTTGGGATGCTAGGTGTAAACCGGAGAGGGAGAAAACATGCAAAGCCTGTTCTTTGCTTAGTTGAGAGAAGAAGAAGGAGAGATCTGTTGCCACTTATAGCTCAGCATGTTAAAGTGGGATCTACAAATGTTAAGTAATGAGACGTAATGCTTTACCTCAGCTAGGTTACACCCATTTCACTGTCAATCACAGTGTGTCATATGTCGATGCCCAAACAGGTGCACATACTCCGCATATAGAGAGGGCCTGGAGAACAGTTAAAGAAAATGTGTGGAGGCTCAGGGGGAATAATACAGAGGAGTTACTGGTAGAACATCTCAGAGTTATTGAATGGCATGAGTGGCTTGCCCGTAAGCATCGCAAAGGGCCGTTAGGACGGATAATCCATGACATTGCTTTGATGTATGGACATTAAATGTCCCCCTTAAAGTTTGTTTATCCAGTGTTTAGCACAAAAGTGTCCAGATCTCATGGGTTTGTATTCTATTGTATACCATTTTATAGTGATGATCTGTCATCTGATGGCTCTGTATGTGTCTATCCATTAAATACAATGTTCAACATTTCATCTGTGGTGGGTTGTTTTTGGTAAAATACAGTACACAGAAAAGAGTGGAACAAGGTTGAGTTACAAAAATTTAATATTTTAAAAATTCACATCAAACGTATGTACCTTGAACTTGTTCAACCCATTTGCTGTACTACAAAGTTTCACTGGTATTAGTAGATGGTTAAACTGTTAACAACTGATCTGTAAAGTATGACTTAAGTATTAGTTATATGTATGTTATTGGGACGTTATTCTAAAGTTGACTTGCCATCCCACTGCTGACACCACTTGTGATGGGATTTGTGTTGGGTAATAAAAATGATGGAAAGCTGATTTATTGTTAGCGGTGGTTTTATTATGTCTTTACTGACATCATCATGCTCAGCATTGCAAACAACAAAGAAACAAAAAAAAAACACTATTTACAAATATGTACAGGAGAGTAGCCACTCTCAGAGTGATAGCCCATGCGTCTGCAATCCGTAATCCGTATGGATTAACCTTTTGCTGAAGTCCGACGTTATTATGTACCTTTAATTTTTATTGCTGTGTTTGAGATATGGGCCGCTCCTTGCGACAGCCCTCCGTCACACCAACAGTTAATAAATGAGAAAAGTTGCAGCTTTAGAATAACGTCCCAATAACATATATAAACTATTAACTGATACTTAACAAGTCATCAGTAAGAAACGTACTATAACTTATTCTTGATCAATTTTATGAGGTATAATTATGTATCATTAACATACAGTTAAGGAGTCATTTATAACTCGTTAACTAACAACTTGTAAGTTATCTATTGTCCATATATAAGCACAGTTATTAATTCTTAACAAGATGTAAAATGTTATTTAACAAATCATTAGTAACTCATCAATTAACAATTTACGATTGATCTATTAATTAGTTATAATGGATAGTTATTATAAAGTGTTACTTGCACTTCTTTAGCTGCCTCACGCCATGCTTCGCGGTGTAATGAGGGTTCTCAAGCCCTAAAATCTATGACTGGCAAATCAGTTTTTTATCACAAATTGTTGAAAATGTTGTGAAATGAAAATGTCACCCAATCATTTTTTTACTGAATATAATAAGCAGCTGCAACATATTGACTTCCTGTGACCATTCAACTTCAATATTTATCTTCTATGAGTTGCTGATAGCCCTGCGATAGACTGGCGACCTGTCCAGGGTGGATCCCTGCCTCTTGCTTGTAATGAGATGGATGGACTGGCCTGTTGAAGGTGCGGGTCACCTTTCCACCCTGCGTCAGGGATCATGCTGCTCATCATTATACTTGATAAACTGGTTTGACAGTAAGACTAAGCCGACATAAAATAGCTTTTGTAATGTGAGACCATCAAAATGTTATAGAGAAAATCACAAGAAAACCATCTGTGACATCACAACCGCTTACTAATTACTGGATTCTAAAAGCGCCAGCCACCATCATCTTTTTGAAATTATTTCCCCCGCTTCGATTCTTTATGCTAACCTAATCACCTACTCTGTCAGAGTGATAGCAAATAAGCAAATTTCCCATATTTCAAAACTTCAACTGCCTACACAGATGTCACAGTTGTGTCTGCATGGTCTACAAAGATGTGGCCTATGCATGAACTTCAGTGAATGCACCTTTTTAACAGTGACATATATCAGATTTTTGTCTACGTACAAGTGCTTGTGCTGTTTGCACGCAAGGCTCCATGTCTGTATTTACTAACAAGAGTTTAAACCAGTTAAATTATTTAGAATGGTTTGACCGCTGAATCAGTTATGTCTGCCGATGGAAACTAATGGACCATTGGCAGTGCAATATTTGATGTACAATAGAAGCAAAATGATTGTGACAGTGTTATGGGCAGATTTGTAAAATATAAATAAAAATAAAGAGAGAATGGCTGATAGACAGCAGGGAGTTGAGAAATAACACTAGAAAAATAACGTAAACTCAAAGCGAGTCCCATTTCAGCTCACCAGTGGGATTGGTTTAAACAGGCACGATACTGAGAGCCAAAGCTGCTTTTTCTCATTAGTACAACAATGTTGGCTTCCTTTGCACCTAGTTTGCTTCGGTGAGTACAAATGAGATTCTAGCAAAGGGGAAGGAGATTGGGACAGGACAAGCTTGAAGCAGCAAATAAAGACCAGAAGACAGATTTGGGCAGACTGCTAGAATAAATCAGCAAAAGCCAAAGCGAGATGGTATTTTGCTGCGCAGTGGCCCATAACCACAGTGATGTTAGACACAAATGTGAGTGTGTCTAGATGTTTTTGTGTTTTATTGACATATAGTGAAACATGTGTATTCAGTCTTTTCAGATTTTGGTAATTACAGAGAAAAAAGAAATACTCAATAGAGGGAGCGTTTGTGTGTTTGAGTGTTTGTTTGATGTTGAATCAATGCTTTTAAAGCCAAGAATTATCTAAAGAGACGCCAAATTTACACAATAATGTACTAGCACTCGGGGGTTTTCCATAAGGCTGACTTTTAATATATATTCATGAATCCAAAATACTGTGTAGATTCTGCTTAATAATGCCACGGAAGAAAGGCTGAGTAAAATGCATGGAGGCTTAACAACATCCCTCTGAACCTCTGATATATATCTAATCTGAAATGTAGAAGCCTCAAGGTGGCCTAACTCTTGTCTTGAGGAGGATATGAGGCTGCTGGGCTCATCATGTGACCTTGCTGATCTCGAGGATGAATGTGCTGCAGAGTTTACGTGTGTCTGTGTGTGTTACACTCTGCATTTCAAAACATCGTCCTTGAGCTGATGTGGGCAAATGAGTCAGTTTTGTAAGTGTGGCTCCTCAACTCAGCCAAGACCAAAACACTGAATGCAAGCAGCCTCATATCTAAGACGTGAAAGACAAGTAAAGTATTTTTTTTTTGAGCAAATCTGAAAATAAATACATTAAAATAAACTGACAAAAAAGGTTTTATGATGGAAGGAAGCAAACTGATATCAGTGAGACACTTATTTGGTATTCTTTTAAATAGTGAAGCTAATGTTTTAACAGTTTTTGGGTTCTCCAGTAAGTCTGTTGTCATTTGAATTAATGCATACGAATCAGTTTATGCAAGCAAAAGCCATGATGAATCCAGCAAACATTTTTTGTGTCACTCAGGCCTGATGGGCACAGAGCTTCATTGAGCTGCATGAGTTGTCCAGCCAAATATGTAATATTCTGCAGCAGAAAGTCGCCGCCAAGAAAATAACTCTTTACTGCTCCATGAGTACTGTGAGATGAAACCTACTAAATCCCAACCCTCTCCCTTAGCTACAGTCTATGCTCAAATGTTAAAAAACACATAAATCTGTTGTTGAGACCCTTTTCTAAATCTACTTCTGAGATCTGAGGGTTTCGGTGCCACGCACACATATTTTTAATCAGCAATGTTGTCTTTGGTCTTTAGGTTTTGGGTCTCTAATGATGGTATTTCATGTCAAAATAATGGATAATGTCATTATTATTCTTAAATAAAAAATGAAATGTAGTTTCTTTGTTTTTTACATGACAAAAATAATTAGAATTTAAAAAAATGAAACAGACTAAAACCCATTGTAGATAGGATCAGGATTCCAATCAAACATCGCTTGGACTCCCTGCTGAATAAAATCATCACTCTGGGCAAGACTTATAACCAAATAAAGCTGCACATCGTCGACTTTTGGCATACCGGCAGATAAGCCAAAATGATAAATACATACAGGCTGATAAATCTCAGCTCACGAAGTAAGGAAGAGGAAAAAAATTCCCTGAGAAAAGTCACATTTGTTCTTCATTATCCTCAGTAATCCAATGACGGCTATGTACATTTATGGATAAGTTAAACAAGACTTTATCACAATTAATTCGACATACTATAGGCCTACTATATACATATTATATATTTTTTTTCTCTGTAATTACCATATATATTTGGCTACATAGCAAAATAATAAGATTATGAGATGTAAATCTCCTGATTTTTCTTTAAATTCGTCACATTAGATCTAAAAAATTACCTATGTGTTAATATTATTTTGCCATCATATTGACACAAACAATGAGAACTTCTTCCATTCTCAGACAAAAGCCACATTTGTACCATAATCCCAGAGAGCATTAAATCCAGCTGCAAGATAAACCTCATCATTTTGGACCAGATTTAAAAAAAACAGGAGGAGGAGCAAGCTCAGTGGGTAATTTCTTTCATAATTACAAGTCAGATGAGTGTGAAAAAAAATTACTCACACTTTTCCCCAAGGCCAAATTTAATCTTTCAGAGCAATTCAACCATTTGTTATTTAGATGTTTAGTTAACATTAAGAAATGTATATAATGACCTACCGAGGTGCAGGGAGTCAAGATTGGAGTTCACCAAAGTACAGTAGATGTTGGCATTTTCTGCCATATAAATAAAACCTTTATGGCATAAGTATGCTCTTTTAATGGTAAGTGAAATACTGTATAAAGCGGTATTTCTCAGTCTTAGCTGATAGAGTAGGTCCAGCTTTGAGATGGACCGATTGAGGAAATGACAGGGCCTTGAGCATGTCTCCCTCTCTGGGCTTCGTCATGCATAACGAAACTGGATGAGATCAGCGGTGAAGGTGAGTGGCGTGACATATCTACCAAATTACTGTCTTTGGTATGCCAGAGTGCTTCAGAGCAGAAAAAATCAAAATAAACATGTTTATATGAATAATGTAAAGTCATGTTGCTGATTAATCAAGTTTCCCAGGGACAGTTACTGAAGGAACCATTTTACGATTTCTACATGCAGCTCAATATTCTTTGTGTACTGATTTAAAATGTACATAAAACTACATAAACTATGGTGGTTTAATGTACACCTGAAAACTGCTCAGAAGTAAAAAATATCCCGTAAGTCATCTGATAAGTATTTACAGAAATCTTTGAGGTAATGTCATAGGTCCTCATTTATTAATTCCCGCACTGCATTCTGAAACATGCAGAAATACTCATTCAAGAACACATACTTTAACTTTTATTTACAAGTGTCAAATTAGCGCATTAATTGCAATTAATTAATTACAGGCATATTTAGCGCATTATGTTCTTTAATCGCTTAATCTACTTTTTAATCTCTAACTTTACTTTTTCTGTTTGCAAGTTGCCTTTATTATGAAATTTGTGTTTATGCGTGCGGTGGGTTTCTTGTGCAGCTTTAACTTTTATTTACAAGTGTCAAATAAGCGCGTTAATTGCGATTAATTAATTACAGGCATATTTAGCACATTGTGTTCTTTAATCGCTTTATCTACTTTTTAATCTTTAACTTTACTTTTTCTGTTTGCAAGTTGCCTTTATTATGAAATTTGTGTTTGTGTGTGGGGTGGGTTTCTTGTGCAGAGTTGTTAGGGGCTGAAAACAACGGTCAGTCCCACCTTGAAGTGGACACTGATTGGCTGTCCCGGTGTGTGGGCGTGGTTAGCTGCTGGTAGACTCCGTTATTATTATAGATCCATGGTAGACTCCCATTGTAGCTGGACAGGCATGAGCTGGACAGGCATGGGGGGGGGGGGCGGTGAGTAAAATGGAGGAGAATGTGAAGGTTGTCGGTCCGGTGAGGGGGATTTACAATTTCTATGGGACCACTGATACAGGTAGAGTTATATGTGTTCTTTGTGGAAAGGACTTTGTTCACCACCGAAGCAGCTCAACTTTAGTCTACCACATAAATGCAAAGCACCCGGTCGCGAGCGCAGCCACAGCTAACGTTAGCAGCAACCATGTTGCCACAGCAACGCTCTTCACCAAACTAGACTAGAGGAGAGCACTGCGTGCATCCTCACGTCTGCGACCGAGAGGCTGGCGAATGTTCTTGCCAAGTGGATTAAATGGCTAGGACTGCATCTGTTCAAGTCTGTTCAAAAATAAATAAATGACTTTATAAAGCCAATTTCTGTTATTGTATATCAATCTTTTGATCTGCCACAATAATGTAATTAATATAAAGGAAAACACCTCAAGTTGAGGGCTTTTCTCAGCAATGTTTAGGTGAAGTAATTTTTTTAAATTGATTGACAGCACTACTTTTATTTACAATATTTTATGTTTATTTGTATGGGGGTGTGTGGAGTCCTGTGAACAAATGTTTTTGTGGATACATGCACACATGCCTGTGACAAAGTGACCATGTGTTGCTGAGTCTGTGGGGCATGCGGGTTAAAAAAGCCACTGAAGTGCTATGAGCTGCATTGATTGGAAGTTCCCAAGTGCATTGATTATAAGTCTTATCAAACCAAACAAGCAGAGGATTTAAAGCTCAATTCCAGACAGATATTGATGGGACAGTAGTATGAACCCACTTCCATCTTCTAAAATGTTTTTGGCTTTTTTCCATGTTTAGGCAGTGCAGGTAGGATACACATGTAATTACAATTAAATAACAATAAATCATTCAGTGTGTGTAAGTGGAACCAGGCCAATGAGAAGTCTGGAAAAGCAAGGCTTTTAAAAGGTTCTTTAATTGTTTTCATCACTTTACTTTGAATGGTAGAAAGGTAACCAAACTGTACATTTGTAGTGCATATTTCATATTCTAAGTGTGCATTTTCTCTCTACAGAGCTCCATGTATTCTCTGGCCCTGAAGTGTCTGATCAGTTTGTCCACAGTCATCCTGCTGGGTCTCATCATAGCCTACCATGCACGTGAGGTTCAGGTAAAACACTTGTACACTCACAAGCACAAACACACAGCTTAACATCAGTATCCTATTTATTAAGCCGAGTAAATTAGTGTATGGTCACCATCCAGAGTTGTGTGGGGTGAGCTACTGATGTTTCACTGATTTAAGGATACAGATAAAACTCATTTCAATGATGACCAACACACTCTACCAAGAGCAGTGCAGATGAGTGTAGTGTTTGCAAACGAGATCTATTACTAACATAGGGTTATCTTGTTTCTTGCAATAGACTTTTTCCTTTCTAGGTTGAGAAGGAAATAAGGTCTTTACTGATCTGAATAAACGGTTTTTGAAAAGACTTTAATCTTTTACCTTATCACATTCAAATTTCTTCCTTTTCATACTTAAAACATAACTTGCACACACATTATATTCATAAGTTAAAGTCTAGTTTGTTTAATAACAAGAATAAGAAAACCTTTTGATCTCACCTATTATTGGCCAACTATCACCATAACTACCCCTTATACTAGAGATATCTGTGAAAAGCTGTTATTCCAAAAAATAAAGAAGTGTGAATATAAGCCTCTGAGTCACAGCCTGGAGGGACATTTTTGTGCTTTTACGCACTCAGGAAAAAATCAAGTAATAGTACATGTGTAAAAAACATAAACAGAAAGGAAACATAGAACAAAACTTGAAGGGTACAAAAAGCTTTGATGCAGAGGGTTCTGCTCATCTGGCATTATCTGCTTTGTCTGGTTTTAGTTCTCATAGTAAAGTATTTTGTGACATTATTAATCAAAATGCTAAATATGTCATGTTTTCCTCATTGCATAGTTAGTTGAAAGGTTGTCTTAGGTTTCCTCTGGTAGATTAAGATAGATGCGCCTTTCCAATCACATGTTCTGATAACAGTTTCCTCTCATTATAAATAGATTACAGAGCATGGAGAAATTCTCTCTTCAACACACGTTGCTCCCTGTAACTGTTACAGCCGCCATAATGTGTGAAAATTTACGCACATAAACTATGTACACAAAGTACTGTGTTAGCTTCAAAACTACCTTGTTACGTATCAGTGCCAAAATTGGCCAAATGGGTTTTGAGCTCTTTGGTTTAATCACCACGCTGACATGATTCATTTCAGATGCCATATCTTCTTGGCTAAATTTAGCCACTAATACATCTTAATTATGATGAAGGTGACACTGATAATGTATATGGTGAATATAACATTTTTTTCATTAGAATGTTGGGACTATTGAGATGTTAAGTAATGGCCACAGAATTATAATTCTTATAAATGTTAGAATAATAATAATATAATTATCTTTTTGTATCTGTTAATAATTTAATTGTAAATACTGACAAGCATTTGGCTTTTATGAGGGAATTAAATGGGGGTGGGAATTTTTCTTGTCTTGGCATCAGTGGCTTCCATCTCTTCCAGTGGCTAGGCTACTACACCACCGGCATACCTGATTGCTGGCAGGGCACGTGTTGATGACATGGACGTTTTTCTTCTCATTCAGCTGGTTCTTCAGGACTTGCCTTACTCTTTTTAGGTATTTGACCTTCAAAAGGAATTGCCACTTGCAGGGAAAGACAAGATATAGACCGAAAGCTTGACGAGACACAGGTGCAGACGATCAGGGCAGATAGGAACGAGGGAAGTCAAGACGTGACTGAGACACAAAGACACGAGTTTCAAAATAAAACAGGAACTAAACACCAAAACCATGACACACTCATTACTGTTCTGCGTTGCCTATTTCTTGAAGAGCACAACTTTATACCCCCATTTGCCTTCTTTTTTTCTTTTTTTTTTACCCTGGTGAGACTTTGTGGATGTAGTTGTGCTATGGTGTATGATCTGCAATGTTAAACTATCTTCCGCAAACCTCACCTTGGTAGCAGAGTTTGGCTGTTCCTTACCCAGTTGCAGGGGGTTTCAGTTAGTGACTGAATTTACACATGCGATTAAAGATTATTAGTGCATGTGTGGTAAAACTAGCTAACAATACACCTGAATAAGATCGTATGAAGTCCCAGACTTGTGCATGTGTAGCATGAATAAGTTTTAAAGGCAAAGGCAAGGCAAGGCAAGGCAAATTTATTTGTATAGCACAATTCAACACAAGGTAATTCAAAGTGCTTTACATTGACATTAAAAGCGGCAAGACATAATTAGATAGTAAATAATTCGACATAATTAGACAGTAAATAACAAATATGATTGAATAAGATGTTAAGAAAAGAAGTAAAATAATAAAAAGCACAATCTGTTAAAAATAAGGGCAGTAGAATACAGCAGGTAAGTTTAATTTAAGAGTACGTTTGAGTAAACAGTAATGTTTTTAACCCTGATTTAAAGGAGCTGACAGTTGGAGCTGACCTCAGGTCTACAGGAAGTTTGTTCCACCGGTGAGGAGCAGAATAACTGAACGCTGCCTCACCTTGCTTGGTTCTGGTTCTTGGGACACACAACAAACCAGATCCAGAAGACCTAAGGGGTCTGGGAGCTTCATAGGGAACTAACAGATCAACCATGTATTTTGGTCCAAGACCATTCAGTGCTTTGTAGACCAGCAGTAAGATTTTAAACTCTATCCTTTGACTAACTGGAAGCCAGTGTAGTGATTTCATGACCGGTGTAATATGGTCCAGTTTCCTGGTGTTTGTAAGGACTCTGGCGGCAGCGTTCTGGATCAGCTGCAGCTGCCTGATAGATTTCTTGTTAAGGCCTGTAAAGATGCCATTGCAATAATCCAACCTACTGAAAATGAATGCATGAATAAGTTTTTCCATGTCTTGTTTAGACAGAATCCCCTTAATTCTAGCAATGTTTTTTAGGTGGTAATAGGCAGATTTAGTGATAAACTTTAGATGGCTGTTGAAGTTCAGGTCTGAGTCAATAATTACACCAAGATTTCTGGCTTGATTCGTAGCTGTCAATGACATTCAGCCAAGGTGAGCGCTGATCTTTTCCCTTTCATTTTTAGGGCCAAAAATGATCACCTCTGTCTTTTCTGCATTTAGCTGGAGAAAATTCTGGCACATCCACTCATTGATTTGGTGAATACAGTTACTCAATGAGATCAGGGGACTGTAGTCATGTGGTGACACTGAAATATAGAGCTGTGTGTCATCGGCATAAGTATGGTAGGAAATGTTGTGATTTTCCATAATCTGAGCTAGGGGTAGCATATAGATGTTGAATAGAAGCGGTCCGAGAATAGACCCTTGAGGAACCCCACATGTGATCTTGGTTCTCTTAGACTCATGGTTTCCTATTGACACAAAGAAGGCCCTATCTTGTAAGTAAGATTTAAACCATTGAAGCACAGTGCCGGTAAGTCCCACCCACTTTTCCAGTCTGCTGAGAAGAATGTTATGATCAACTGTGTCGAATGCAGCACTCAGATCCAGTAATACCAGAACAGAGGATTTGCCTGCATCATTATTCAGATGAATATCATTTAGGACTTTGATGAGTACAGTCTCAGTGCTGTGGTGTGGCCGAAATCCAGACTGAAGTACATTAAAGAGGTTGTTTTGCATCATAAAAGCATGGATTTGCTGGAAAACGACCTTTTCAATGATTTTCCCCAAAAATGGCAGATTTGATATTGGCCTATAGTTACTAAGTGTTGTAGCATCCAGATTTGATTTCTTTAGAAGAGGTTTTATTACTGCAGTTTTCAAGGCCTGGGGAAACTGGCCTGTTTGAAAAGAAGTATTTATTATCTGCAATACATCCGGCGCTATGCAGTTAAAAACTGTTTTTAAAAAGTTTGAAGGCAGAATATCAAGACAGCATGTTGTGGGCTTTAATTTTGAAACTGTTTCCGTTAGGGTTTTGTAATTTAAAACGCTGAACTGTCCCAGCTTTACTAAAGGATAGGAAGGACAGAGTGTTATCATTCCTGAGGGGGAGCTGCACATTGCTTGTCTTATCTGTAATATTTTGTTTGTGAAAAAGTCAGCAAAGTCGTTACAGGTCTTTTTTGACAGCAGTTCAAGTGGGATTGAGGCTGCGGGGTTTGTCAGTCTTTCTACCACAGAAAACAGTGTGCGAGCATTATTACTGTTTCTATTGATAATCTCTGAAAAATACGATTGCCTTGCATTCTTCAGTTTCTGGTTATAGTTGCGAAGACTCTCTTTATAAGTGTTGTAATATACCTGAAGTTTGTTTTTGCGCCACTTGCGTTCTGCTTGTCTACATATCCTTCTCTGTTCTTTAACTAGTGTTGCGTTTTTCCAGGGTGACTTTTTCCTCCCGGACAGAACTTTGGTCTTAATTGGAGCGATAGAATCAATAACAGTCATAACATTGGAACTGAAACTATTAACAAGGTCATCAACTAGAACTGAGGGAAGGGTTGGTGATGGTGTAAAACCCTGGATGAATAGTGCACAGGTGTTATCATTTATATAACGCTTTCTGATTACCTCTGCTTCACCTTTCATAGGATTGGCAACAGTGGTAATTTTAAACAAAACACAGTAGTGATCAGACAGAGCAACATCGTTCACCACAACCTCTGAGATATTAAGACCCTTGGAAATAATTAAATCTAAAACATGTCCTCGGTTATGCGTTGAATCTGTGACATGTTGGGAAAGCCCAAAATTATCCAGAATATTTAAAAGTTCCTTAGCACATCCATCTTTGGGATTATCAACATGAATGTTAAAATCACCCACTAAAACAACACAATCAAAATCCATGCACATAATTGACAGTAGTTTGGCAAACTCATCAACAAACCTTGCATCATATTTGGGGGGTCTGTAGATGGTCACTAAGATTGCTCGACAGGGGGATTTTAACTGAATGGCAACATATTCAAAGGAATCAAATTTACCATAAGACATTTTCTTGCATTGGAAGCTGTCCTTGAACAGAGTGGCAACTCCGCCTCCTCTCCTATGTATTCTTTCTTCACTAAAGAAACTAAAATTCTGGGGTGTTGACTCAATAAGAACTGCTGCACTATTATCCTGACTTAACCAAGTTTCAGTTAAAAACATAAAATCAAGGTTGCGCTCGTTAATAAAATCATTGATTAAGAAAGATTTGCCAACCAGAGACCTGATATTTAAAAGGGCTAAATGTACATGTAAATCCTTAACAGCAGACACTGGTGAGATTCGAGGATGACATGCTATACTCAACAGATTAGCAGATTTAACTGAACTTTTTTAATTTCTCACCAGTTTGATACATTTTCTGTTACCTATTATCACAGGGATAGAGAAAGCTGATTTAACTCCATGGGGCCCAGACTTTTCCTGGGACAGAACAATGTTAATATCGACATCACAACCTGGACCTGGCCCATATCAGACATCACTGATATGGTAGTTCAGAGGAGGGGAGGGGGGGCGGTGACAAAGGGTAGTCACACCAAATATTGATTAGATTAACATTTTTCTTTTGTTTATTCACTTTGCTATTTTTAAATTGATAAAAATAAACAGTTAGATACAATAGTTTTGAAAACATTCTTACCTTAAAATATTTAGTCACACCTGCCTAATCCTTTTGCACAGTCATATTTCTTTTTAGTTATATATTTATATATTTATATACGCACACACACACACACACACACACACACACACACACAGTCCATCTGATGTCTGAGGTCAAGCTGTGCTCCATGCACGTTGCACGCATTATCCCATTTGCCCCTCAGGCTACCAACACAGACACAGGTGTGTGTCAACTCCAGCCAATTAATGACATAAATGAGAATCTTAGTGGGATTGACAAATCTGTCTGCACAACCTGGCAGCAAGTATAAACACACTGAATGTTAAATACGTGTTCGTTGATACTAGAACTTTATTCAAATGATGCACAGAGAGCACACATAAGCCTGTAAGCGCACACAGGTCACACACAGCCAGCACCTTTTGTAAGTTTGAAAAAAAAAACAATCAGAAATGCCTTCATGCTTCATTATATCTGATTTTCTGTTTGTCTTTTGACTAATACAATGGTACCAGAGTCATTTAGCTGGGGTTTTCATCTGAAGCCATATGCAATCAATGCACATTGACTATTTATGGGAGCCTTGCAGGAACCAAAGAAAGCCCTCACACCAACTATTGCTCCCACAAACTAAACCATGGATTTATATTCATCATGCAGCTATATATTAGGTCAGTGCTCAGATGTATTTCTTTTTTTCATTTTGTCATCACAGCCTGCATGTTGCTAGAATTGTCTATTAAACATCCAGTGGGTCTGTGATTCTGAAACTCTGTCATTAAGTTCAAGCCCCATTTTCAGATCAATAACTGATTTCTTATTCTCTGTCATATACAGAGACTCGTAGAATGATAAACACTTTTCAGTAGGCAGCTGCTGCGTATTAACATTCATGATGAAGTGTAGTCTACTCAGTGTCTGCACATGAGGTGGACATGCTTATAAGTTTATTGGCATGTGTGGTTTAAGATTCATTGATAAAAGAGCTTTCATTTTTGCTCATCAAGCCTGATGTCACATTCACACACAGAGACAGTCATCCGCCCACGCACACTGTGGCTACTACACGTGACCGGGACACTAATACCGACAGGAGATTGAGAGCATGTAAGGCTGACAGACGGATAAAATGGTCTTCTGTTAATCTATTTGAGAAATAATTCCTTTTGATTAAATGAAGTTAGGAGTTTGGGGATGATGCTGTCAAGGAATGGATGGGACGCTCAGGAGGCTAGATGAGGGATTTTGGGAATAATTTATCCGAAAATCACTTTCGATAATAGCTTGACTGAGGTAGGTGACAATGTGTTAGAATAATTTACCCGGTGATAGATGACAGCTGGACAGGATCTTTTTTGTTGTCGTATTTGTTTGTATAGACAGGCTTTAAGATGATAGAATAATGACCATGAATAGGACTAAAGTGGATACAAAAACTTAATAGTGATTGCATTCAACATTTTGTAAGAGAACCATGTATCTACACAATTAAAGCTTGGTAAGAGTTAAAAATTATAAAAATTTCACATGTTTCTTTCATGTCATTTTCATAGTGATACAGCATTCCCATAACTCAGCCTTTGCCAGCTTTTATCAATAGGAGTGATGAACGAAGATGGCAACATAGAAGCATTATCCATTTAAGTTCTGAGCGCAGAAATGTTGTATTTTAGATAACTTTCCGACAGGTGCAGAACAATATCATCCAGCAAAAATTTGCAAGACCTACAAACATGAAACTTGAAAACGTGATGTCACAGTTCCACCCATTCTAAGACCCAAAACGTGAGTTACAGTACCAATTGGTGGTAGTGTAATAAACGTCATTGTATAACCTTTATAATTGTAATCCTTGTGACAAAAACATCGTTTCAAGCATTCATTGAGAAGATATAGATTCTCTTCTGAGCTGAACTCTTCAAAGGTTCAGCCTTACATAGATACTGCTTCGTACCAAATCATCATTCCAATCACCTGTTGTCACCTGACTGAAATACAACCTCCTTACTTGCACTGAATGTCCCATGTTTGCAGAACTAAGCCAGAATGTAAATGAAGTGTGTGAACAACTAAGTCCATCCATTGATTCAGTGGCTCATTAAACCAACCTTAGCAGCAGTCTCAGTCTCTCACAATGTTGTGGAGGAATCTTCACCCATTCTTCTTTACAACATTGCTTCAATTCATTGAAGTTTGTAGAGGTTCATTTATGCACGTCTCTTAAGTTCCCACCACAGCATTACAAATAGGTTAAGGTCTAAATTTGAAATAATTACACAACCTGTATTTTCTTTTCTTTTTCAGCCATTGTGTGATAGATCGTATGTCCTGTTGGATGAACCAGTGTTGGCCAGAATGTAGCTGTTGAACAGAAGGCCTCATGTGTGTCTCTAGAATACTTTACTTTACAAAATGGGCTACACAATTTGTGTCATCGAGAATGTCTGCAAAGCTCTCTGCAGACAAACAGCTAGGATGCCCATCTTTTTGTGACCGACTTTTGTTTGATTTGAGAGGTATCTTTGCAAACGTGCCAAATACTTCTACCTCTGAATTTCTTAGGAAGTACTACAGTAAGAACAACCATGGATGTTAGAGTGTATATTGTGTCATGTGCACAGTTGCACTGTTGGGTCACATGGGTGAAAATTCACAGAAAGCAGAAACTGAAATCTGAAAGATGTTTTGTAGGAAAGCACAGGCAGAGGTAAGCAGAAGGAGTAACATGGCAGTTTCCGATACACAGCCATGGGTGTTTCTCCAGCATACTTGGTAGGGAAGGGTGAGTTGTTGGGTATTCTGCTAGTAGTGATCAGTAATTTCAACTGTGACCGCTAAAAATACATTAAATCTTGCAATACACTATCAGCTGTCAAGGGTTTCTGCAGTGGTTATCCATCCATCCATCCATCCATCCATCCATCCATCCATCCATCCATCCATCCATCCATCCATCCATCCATCCATCCATCCATCCATCCATCCATCCATCCTTCCACTTATTGTTGGTTCGCAGGGTCAGTAGCCTAAGCAGGGAAGCCCAGACCTCTCCCCAGCCACTCTGTCTAGGACAAGGGTCGGCAACCCGCGGCTCTAGAGCCGCATGCGGCTCTTTAGCGCCGCCCTAGTGGCTCCCTGGAGATTTTTCAAAAATGTTTCACCTTTTTTTTTTTCTTTTTTCTTTTTTCTTCTCTTTTTCTCTTTTCCTTTTTTTCTCTTTTTCCTTTTTTTCTCTTTTTTTCTTTTCCTTTTTTTCTTTTTCTTTTTTTTTCGTTTTTATCTTCTTTTTCCTTTTTTCTTCTTTTTTCCTTTTTTTCTCTTTTTTTCTTCCTTTTTCCTTTCCCTTTTAATCTTACATTTCAACTTTTTTCTCAACATTTCGACTTTTTTCTAAAGAAGGTACTTCAATATTAATCTTGACATTTCAACTTTTTCTCAAAATTTTGACTTTTTTCTCGACATTTCGACTTTTTTCTCGAAGTGCATAATGAAAAAAAAATCTTCCCCCAGTCATAACTAATATAGAAATATGCAGCATGTGTTGCCTTCATTCTAAGACCCCGTCCACACGTAGCCGGATATCTGCGGATATCTGCTAAACCGGAGATATTTTCCTCCGTTTTGACCTGTCATCCACACGAAAACGCAAATAAACGAAGGTTTAAAAAAACTCCGGGCAAAGTGAAGATTTTTGAAAACTCCGTTTATGTAGATGCGTGTGGACACACATAACCGGAGATTTGCGTTTTCGAACGTCACATTATGCGCCAAAACAACAACAAATCTGCTCTGACGTGCGACTTTTGTTTACTATAGAAATACAGATGATCCAGCATCTGTTCTCCAAGCTATTAAATAAATGGTCTCTGCTCTTGACCGGCCGCTTACTGCGTTACACCGACACAGAGGGCTCCAAGGAGCCGCGGAGGCTGAACCTCCGCGGAGCCCCGCCGAGCCCCGCCGAGCCCCCCGGAGCCCCGGAGCGGCGGAGCGGAGGAGCCCGCGGAGCTTCCCCGGGAGCCGCAGATTATCTACAGGTTAGAATGCTTATGAATGTGTTCGAAAACGCAGATCTTCGGTTACGTGTGGATGCAAATTTTTTTATAAACGGAGGGGGGAAATATTCGTTTTTAAAAATACCCGGCTACGTGTGGACGGGGTCTAAGGCTTATACAAGACTTTTCATTTTTTGCGGCTCCAGACATATTTGTTTTTTGTGTTTTTGGTCCAATATGGCTCTTTCAACATTTTGGGTTGCCGACCCCTGGTCTAGGAGGTTTCCTCACCAGACGCTCTAGCCGACTCATCTGGCTCCTCTTGATGTAGAGCAGCGACTCTACTCTGAGCCCCTCCCAAAAGACTGAGTTTCTCATGCTGTATCTAAGGGGAGAGCCCTGACACCCTGCAGAAGGAACTCATTTGATTGTTTCCACAATCACATTTTTTTAGTCACTACCCACAGCTTGTGAACATAAGTGAGAGTAGCAACGTAGACTTACAGATAAATCGAGAGCTTCATATACTGACCGTTGTTTTTGTTTTTGTCGCAATAGGATAAACTAGAACCATTTTACTCATTATAGTGAGTTAAAAGTGAGCCTTATTGTCTGAGACTTGCGAGACATAATGGAGACTGACAAGTGAAGTATAATGGTCTACCTAAACATTAATCAAGACCCTAAAGACAACTGTTACTATGATTCAGTTTTTATGTGGCTAATCAGAGATAATTCCCAGAAGCACAACTAGACTAGACTGTATTTTTGAAATCATTTTCATTTTTTGAAGCACTCATCTTATCTGTCATGTGTGTCATGCAGCATCCAGGGACAGCTGAACAATGTCCTTGAATGGGATGGCCCCAAACAAAGATGAGATTTTTTAGAAAAGAGGGGGAAAAAAGATAGCTTTTGGTTTGGTGGTCAGTTTAGACAATCCAATATATGCTCTCAAAGAAGGATTTTCTTTTTTAAGGCCATTCTTAAATTCTGCTTTTTGCACGAATCACTAATCTCCCAGCTCACCAAATGCATTTTTGTTCTCTCTTACTTGCATGCATATACAGATACTTTTTCTAGCCGAGCAACAAGGAAAACACAGCTTGAAAGCAAAAGTATTCGTTTTTATCTCATACACTTGAAAGAAATCCACTCTTGAGAGGCAAAAATTGAATTGTTGTTGAAATTAATCAAATAGAAACTCGAAGAGAGAGTGTGAGAAAGGGATGTTTCTCTAGTCCATTAGGGCACTTTGAGCATTAGTGACCAATGTTATTCAGTTACTTTTGGAGACTTTTAGAAGCATCCCATTGATCAGGAAGACACCAAGTTGGCACTCACATCCACCTAAATGAAGGGAAGATGGCATTAGGAAAATACATTGAGCAGTAGTCTTCTAAGAGGGATGTCCTCTCTTTTTTTAAGTGAACTGCAGTCCGGAGATGTCTCATACTTGGACAGTCATTTAATGATGTCATACTCTGCCGATTCTGCTTAATGTTAGCTACATCCAACTTATGAATGACAATGGTAGAGAAAATAGGAGAGGAAAACCACAGCAAGCACTTTAGACTCTGAACATGAAAGGGGGCTTTTCACCCACTAATTTCGAAGAAATGTTAATTTATCAGATGCCATTTGTGTCTCGCTAGCCGCTGGCCATTTCTTGTAACACAATTTGTCTTTCATAAACTCAGTGAAAGAAATTCCTCATCTCCGGAAACCACCAGCAAAAACCTCTATTCAGTCTTTCCCAGTTTCTGTTTTTAAAATGTTGTAGTGGGACAGTATAGGGTGCATAACACATGAACACACCCCAAGCGTGAACCTGCGCTCAAGCCTTTACACTCTTCAATGATTCTTCCTCACTTTGCACCTCTCACTGTACTCTTTGCATAGAAACAGTTACAGGGGTTTTCCCTCAGAGCTGCAATTACAGTCAGGGAAAGGATGTTATCCTATCTGAATATTCATGCATATCAGGGTGTGTGAATCTGCGCTTATATGTGTGGGTCTTCTTTGCTCGCTTCACTTATTTTCTGCCTGTTCCAAAGATTTCCATGCTGCAGGATCCAGCCATTCCCCAGAGTTTTGACTATGTATGTTTGCATGCTTTTCATGTTCCACCACAGTCTCCTTCAGTGATGAGGACCGTCTTTCTCCCGGACTTAGGTTTAGTCTCTCTCCCTCCCATGAGAAAGAGGAACTTGAGGCTAATTTGCCCGCATTTACCTCTTTTTTTTTTGGTGTCTGAACACAGCTGTCTGGATGTCTATGTGTATATCTCTGAGCGTGCTGTAGTGCATGTTAACCGTTTTCATATGTCTCACTAGCAGAATCCGGTCAGCACCACATCTGCACTGTTTCATGATGCGAGGCATTGGCAGTCAGGAACTCGACATGATAAAGGTGCGATGAAATCTGTGGAACATTAAACGATTTACACATCGTTGAGTGGAGCAGTGAAAGAGGACGATAGAAGGTTACAATCTCCTCCAGCCGGCTGCAAATGCAGCAGGAGGAGTGGAGGGAGATGCCCAAAGTGGAGAGTGTCCTTATAGACCTCACACCTGGCTGTGTAGACAGCTCGACTTATCTTTTTGTCCAACATTTTCACACTTTTTTCTTTTTTTATCCCCTTAACTGCTGCACGTTCTTCTTTACTTTGACCTCTTTCTGTCCCATCTGCTTTCCATTGCCTTTCCCTGTCAGTATCCCTCTGCCCTCTGCCAGAGTTTATTCAAATTTAGAAAATAACATGCAATTCGTCATCTTATCCTGTCGGCTTGTTTTTTCTGTCACAGTTGGTTTAACTGTTATCTCTTCTTATCTCCTGATAGCTCACACTTTTACACACTCACATAAATGAACACATACAAATATGAGCATCTGGTACTTTGGTGGATTTAATGAGTGATTTCCAAGTGCAAAATACTAATTTTACATAAACAAAAGCTAAACTAGCTCCGGTTACACACAGTGCACCTGCAAGACACTCCAATATAATTGGGGGTCAATTATAATAATGATGAAAACTTTCCAAGTCTTAACAAATCACAACAGACATAAAAAAAAAAAAAAACATTTTTTTTTCCACTGACTGGTTGAGCTAAATCTAGGTTATTTATCATTCAAGCACCATTTTGATTCATACTGGTTCCTTTTCATTATTTGGTCCTGTTTGCATCATGTTTAAATTTTAATTTAATTCAAATTCAAATAATTTAAAATTAAAAATACTTTATCAATGCCTGAAGGGAAATTAATTAGTTTAGTATTAATTGTTGATATTGTTTTATGGTTTTTTTTCGTACAGCACTTTGGTCTCACCCTTTTTAAACATGCTATTTACTGACTCGACCAGGGGAATAAGTCAGACAAACACATCTCCCATAGAGTTCATTTCACCTCTCGTCATCTGCTATAGCTTTCCCTTCTCTCTCCACCACTCGCTCCTTTCCCTTCCCCTTGTCTTTGTACCAGTAAGTACTGCCACTCTGCCACCCAGAATGATGCTTACAAAAGTTAACATTAGTACATAAACTCACCTAAGTCTCACCTTCACACACACACACACACACACACACACACACACACTCCATACGATTTCTAGGCTACTTTACCTCTTATGGTCTCTCTCATCGCTTGCTGGTATCTCTCTTCTCAAGTCAATTTAAATAACCTTGAAACTTTAGGAAATACAATCTGAAGTATTAACATGTGAAATACTCATTCACGTTGTAAAGTCTGAGACTGACAGTAATATTTATGTCCGCTCCTCATTTCCTCAAGTTTTACCTGTGGTCACAGGCTGGATTGTTTTGTTTTTTTTCAGCTACCTAAACTTTTCAGAACTACTCACATTTTCATGAATGCTGAAACGTGTACATTTTGCAGTTCATGAACATATCTGTTCTGCTCACATTTCATGAATGAAGTAACAGGAAGGAAGTAAAAATAATTATACTATTTCACATAAAGAGTCAGAGTTGTGTATGAGAGCCTAACCTAAAGTATAACATGCATTTCTTTAGTCTAATGTATGAGCAATGTGACATGCATTGTGGTGTTCTAGCATCTGGTGTAAGTTGTGATCATTCAAGCTAATTTTGTGTGTGTTAGAAGCCAAATTACCATAATCCTGGTGTTTACAATATAAACTCACCCTTTGTCTTCCTTCAAAAAGAAGATCTCAAACATTTGAGTTGAGTTTACTTTAGCTGTGCCTTTTTGCCGCTTCACGATGCTCCATGATTTTTAACAGATCTTCTATTCTCTTTGCAACGGTTGAATTAACCTCACTTACAGCTCTGATTAGACTCCACGTCCTGCACCTACGGGGATGCACTTGTCAACATAACACCAGTAGTTTTAGCTAATCATGCCCCCACAAAGGTTAGCAGGATACATTTCTCGGTATAGGCATACACTTCTCAACACAACACTGAATCACCACTCGATGCCAAAGGAGACTAGTACTCAGGCAGCGATACAGACTCTTTGAAGTATTTGAGAGAGTATTTGAAACCTTCATTTATTTTACCAAAGGACAGGAAAAACTAGTTTAGATGATAGTAATTATGTAATCATAATTTTAAAGTTGTTTCAACTTGTATTTCAGTATTTGAGATTACTTTTTGAGCCTAGCTCAGAATGTAATTTCTGTTATTTTCATTTCTGTCCTCATCCTCAAAGAAAATCTTTAAATCTTCAACTCGGTCACGTGTACAACTGCTTCCTGTCTCTTGGCCAGTGCTGCTATCTTCAAGGCATGAAGAAGGGGTAAACCTACTACCATCTAGTAAACCTTTACCTTTAGTTTTTCTGCCAGTCTTCTATCACAGATAACTCCAGTGACTCTTCTGCACACACTTCATTCTGACTGCACTCTCTTCCTAACCTCTTTTCTAAGTATTTGAAGTCCTGATGGACAGACAGAAAAGACAGAAGCGCTTGGGAAGCCTTCAGGTGTCTTCAGGTGTGTCAGAACTGGCAGATAAATGACAGTATCCTCCACCCTGATGTTTGGCCTGTAGGCAAACCACAGTGGATCCATCGCTTTGTTCACCACAGATTTTTGTTTTATTTGAAATCTCACACTGTGACATTTACAGGACACAGTGTGGGAGATGCTTTTTTTCCCTCCTCTTTCCTAGTATCATCCTTTTTCACCTAATAAAAGGGCGGCGCTAACCCATGGTCGCAGCCTCAGGCACCTGTCTATCCATGTCTTATGTTGTGTGTTTGTTTGTTTTGTTCTCTTTGGACGGGCTGTACTGAAATGTAATTTTGTTGTGCCAGGACGTTGGCTCAATGACAGATAAAGAATCTTGAATCTTGAAGAGTGGAGGTCCTTCAGGATTAGCCTCTCCATGGTCTTCATCAGGTGGGAGGTCGAGGTGACGGGTCTGTAGTGGTTTGTCTCCTCGGCATGTGGAGTTTTAGGAACAGGAACAACACAGGAGGTCTTGCACAGGTCAGGGACCTTCTCCAGACTGAGGCCTAGGTTGAAAATGCACATGATCACCTCACATGATCACCTCCACTCCTTGCATCTTCGCTGTTTCATCTGCTTTCCTCTCATTTAACATGTAGTTTATCTTCAACCACTGACTCTCATTCCTCTGTAGTTTATATCGCCACATCTCCGGTTTTTCTTGCACATGCTCCTTAATGTCACTACAGTCCATGATGGCATCTGCAAACATCATAGTCCATGAAGATTCCTGTTGGACCTCATCTGTCAATGTATCCATCACCACAGCAAACAAGAAAGGGCTGAGGGTGAATCCTTGTTGACGTCCCACATCCTCCTGAAATCCATCTGTTACTCTTACTGTACACCTGCTACTACTAAAGTTTATATGGGTGGATTTTACTTATCTTTTAATTTTCATTGACTTTTACCCTCAATAGACGCTATGACTCAGTTTTGAGATATATGTTGTTTCATTTAATGAGAAAGACATTTTTAAATGTGCCAGACATCCTACGTCTCACAATCACGAGTTATTTTACAGCACTCATCTGGCTTGGACCGTAAGTAGACCCAAACCAGAGCCCACGCCCATATATCATTCAATTTATCATGATTGTTATCCTGAAAATCTCTTTGAACTTAGAGGTCCACAAGGTTGGAGATCCTGATAGAATCTGCCAAGAATATATACTCCTAAGTCAACATTTGTTAACAAAATGCTAGCAATTTATAGTCAGAATAGTAAACCTCAAAAAGGAACGCGCAAAAATTGTTACATTTTCATTTCAGTTCTGATCCATAGTCAATATTGTATTTGCAAAATGTTAAGTTAAATCCAAGCTTTTTTGTGCCTATAATCAAGTGTAAATAGTTAATTTTCTTATTTTATTTTTATTTTTTTTATTAACCTTTATTTATACAGGTAAAATCTCTTTGAGACCCACGGTTTCATTTACTTAGCCCTTTCCAATCGCATCAATTCAGTCTTGTGAATGCACCCTCGGTGATTGCAGACTTTTTCAGTACACTGGGATTAATAGGAAGTGCTCAGGGTTTCGTTAAAATATATGTGCTTGGTGGTGGGCACAGGACAGCTCACTTGGTTGAGCAGGTACACAATATAGAGAAGCTATCATCCAGGTTCCAAGGCATATTGGGCTGTTCAATGCTACACAGTGGTATACATGGCGTTTCCCTAAGTTTCTGAGACATGGTTAAATTTCAAAAGCTCAGATGTTCCAGCTTTCCAGCAACATTGACAGACAGCATGCATTTATGTATTTATAAAGTGGTGACCTTTTAGATCCATAACAGGAGAGGCATGCATTCCATTTAAAATAAATAAATTATCCAAACTGTAAGAAAGGAAGTTAAAAATTTCAATTTTAGATTTTTTTTGGCTTAAGAAGTTTTTCAGAGCCAATACTAATCCAGTCTCTGAAACTTAAGGGAAAATAAAATAAACTACCGGTAGTAAAATATTGCATTTGGTAGGTGAAGATTAGGGGTGTAACAATATATCGTGCCACGAAATTTCGCGATACAAAAACATCACGATACGTGTCGTGGAGGTGACAAACTGTATCGCGATATTGGATTATTAATATTAATAGCCTATATTTTGTTGACTAGTAACACGCAGCGTATTTTTGCCGACCACGCCTCTACCCGCGGACGAAAATCTTACTCCGCTCAGAAGAAACTAGTACCGCTTTGCGGTCCCGATCACGGGACTCTTGCAGGGTTTTGAGCTCTGAACTTTTACATATGTAAGGCTGGTGTAGAGTTAAGCCTTACCTTATTAAATTAAACCTTTTTCAGGTCGTGAGTAGGATAAACACGGGGGCAACTTCTTCCGAGTTCGAGTGTACTTTAATGTCCGCTCAACAATGTAGGATTTTAGAACATCAACACAGCACCTAGTGCCGTACTGTGGCGTATCACTCCGCCCAATCTAAAACAGACTAATCACTACAGATAAACTAGTCCCTGATTTACATCAGAATATAAAGAATATATTTATAAAATAATGAACCCTGAATTACCAAAATAACCTTCTTAACAAAAATAAATCTCCTCTTACACTTATAAGGTGAGCATGAATCAATCTTTTTTATTATGTAAAATTGTTTATTTAATTTTAGTTGTTTAATTTCTGGAAAAGAAAAAAGTCAAATCATACATGAAAGAAACTATTCTGTTTGTGGCAAAATATTTTTACTTGTATGAAACTGAAGATGCATATTACAAACCTGACATTTACTTTTAGTTCAGTTTGTGGAAAATGGTTGGCCTGGCTTTCTCTTTAAAACTTTAAAACAGTTATAAAGCATTACAAACTGGAAAAATAGGGCAAACGTACAGTATTGTGTTGTATTTTGTGTCTTTCAAATAAAAGACAATTTTTTCTAGTCATATGTTCCTCATTCAAGGTTGTTAAAAAAATACTGCTATAATATCGTATGGTATCGTTATCGTGACCTCAATATCGTGTATCGTACCGTATCGTGAGATTAGTGTAACGTTACACCCATAGTGAAGATCTAGAATGTTTATTGGAATAAGTAAAATCATGCTCAAATTTACACATTTTTCAAAACTACCCAAATCATGTGAATCATCATCAACATCAGTGAAAACATTTGTAAATTTGATTATTCATCTGGAGCTGATGTTACACACATTTGCTACCATTTTGAAACTAATTTCTGTGCATGGTTCTCCGTCATCGCTCGCATCTGTCCTCTTCATGTAGGGTCATGGCACTCACTCGCTCCCATTGACAGATTACTCCCCTAATGGAATTTAATTATTTATCTCCTCCTTGTGGCGATTTAGCCAGGAAAAGACCAACAGCAGGAAAGTGCGAGAGCATGGGACAGGAGAGGAAGCGGAGAGGAAAGAAGATACGTTCATTTCCTCCCATGGTGCTGCAAACTCTGTTCTGAGTTGGACAAATGTAATTTTATGGGAGTTTGAACTAAAGTGAAGGATGTTGGAAGAAGGGAAAGCAGAGCAGTAGAATCAGAACACGTGAATAAGTATGATATTGTGGTTTTAGGTTAAACGCTCTGATCTACAGTGTTACTGCAGTACATTCATAACCTTAACCAAAGCTTTTTGTTTTTTAATTAATTAATTTATTTTGTACAATTCACATGTGGCAGTGTAAAGACATCTTTCTCACTACAATACAACCAGTTACCCACACAGAAACCTTTGTAAATCTCTGTGGAGAACACGAGTGTCAGACAACCTGTCTTTGCAGTCTTCTGTGTGCCTCTTCACTCGCTGTCACACACCTCAGTGTTTCTTTTTTTTACTATTATTATTATTTATGCCTGCCTTTTCTCTCCCGTTTCCTCGTCTTACCATGTGCTTCTCTCTTTGTGACTCGTTCTCTCTCTCTCTCTTCCTCTCTCTCTCACTGGGGATCCTAATTAGGCTTGGCTGCACTTTGATGTTGTCGCCTTGGCAACAGTCACCATGACGAGGCTGGGTCTGCACACACTCTCTCTCTCGAACTCACTCAGGCACACACAAATACACATGAGTACAGTTCACACACACACACACACTCACATTCACACAGGCATGGAAATGTCCGTACATGCATGATCTTTGAAATCATTAAAGAATACAGCTAGCGTTTGACCCGAGGTTCAAATGATAGCTTCTAAAATGACACGTGTGCAACAGCTACACACATGTGGGTGCCCTTGTCATCGTCATATGTGCACATGAAACATCACTACAAGAAGGAAAAACACAAACACCATGCTGTGTACATTATAGATAACAACGACCTCTTGCAGTACGCGTGTCCACAGGTGGTTGAGGAAGCGGCAGAGCTTCAGTTCAACAGAAAAGTAATCAGTTGGCGTTGGTACAGAGCTGTCTTGACCACTTGCTCTGACTCTTGGCCTGTTGTTGAACTTGTTTTGTTATCCTGAATAAACGTTTGCATGGGTAAAAAGCCCTTGAGATGGCTCATATGGTAAAGAGCAATTGTGAGATAGCTGACTGTTTCTCCAGTCAGTGCAGCATCTGGTACTCTCAGCTGATTTACAGCAGGGGAGTTCCTCATTTCCCTCCATGTGTCCCGACCTTTCTGTTTGCTCTTTATTTCACACTTTTCTGACTCTTTCGTTCTTGTGGATGGAAAATAAAAATAAATACACATCACTACAGAGCAAAATTGCCAACCAATGTCACATAGAAAGGTAAGCCTCAGAATTACTGTTTAAATGCTTAATGTATGTATTTATGTATGTGACACATTTGCCTTGTGTTTGACACAGAAAATACCAACATGCGTCTTTCAGCATACTTCTTCATCCCTTTCTTTATCACTTAATTTCCTCTGCACTTCATCCATCTCTTTACACCATCCACTCCTCTCATCAGCCCCGCTCTACTGCCCCCTCCCTCCCCCAAGCTCCTGTCAGGATCGGCTGGAGGAGGAGGAACCCCAATAATGAAGCCTGTTCTTATCACTTCCTTATAACAACAGTTTTGGTGACAATATAAAGAGTAACCACAGCAATTACCAACATAAGACACCCACATACAAGCAGGGAAAACTGCAATCAAAGTAACCCTGGTACCAAGGGTGGATATTTAATTTAATTCTGAGTTGGGAGGATAATGGGAAGATAATTTTCTCAAGTGCATTTACTTCCAGTAACACCAAAAATACAGTTTGAAAGATTGTACCAGCAAATAAAAATGATTCCTTTTATTAATAGCAATTACACCACAGCTTTATATCCACACAGAATGCCGGTCAATTACAGGAGTTGAAGAGAATTAAAACCCATGCTTAAATGAAGTTAATGTCTGTCATTTTGATTCTAGTTACCATAAGCACATGTAAAAGAGAATTACATACATACTTTCTCCAATGAACAACATATGCTATATAATAATGCCAAAAGTAAGTATTAGAGAAGCAATTGTTGCTGCCAGCCAATGTGGGCAGTTTTATGGGTCAGTTTCTAGACAATTAATCATTGTACATTTAGATAGATATACAAAGTATATGTTTATTGTCCCCCTGGGGAGATTTGTTTGCAGCAAAAGACACAATTTGACAAACATTAGCATAAAAACAGGGACACAGAACAGTAACACAGACATGGTATTGCCCAGCCAGCTGGGGTGCCATTTCCTAGAAATATTTAAAAGTTTAATGGCTTGGGGTATAAAGGACTTGCTTGACCTGTTTTTAGTGAACAGGGGGGGGGGGGGGGGGCAATAACACCAAGCTGATGGCAACAGTTTAAAACTGGAGGTAAGTGGGTGCCTTGCATCAGCCACAATGGCCTTTGCCTCATTGTACATTTAGAAAAGTGCTATTAAGATATTTTAAAGAAGGTTTTTCTTGTCTCAAAAAAGCAGACCAGTGCAGGAGAGCCTAGATTTGCCTAGTTGCATCTGAACAAACCAAAAGACTTCTCAAACACTGTCCTTTGGACTGACCAGATCTGAATGTTCATTGATAATTCACAGTTCCCCTTTTGGTGAAAACCAAAACACTTATTAGTACATAGAACATTAGTACATCAGTACAGTACAATACATATCAGTAAAACAACCTAATTTAATGGTAAAGCATGGTGGTGTTACCAGGTTGGATTATTTTCAGATGTAGGTTCTGGGCAACTCACAATCACACCGTGGACCATGAACAAGTCAAATGTGAGGTCATCTGTATTAGAACTGAAGCTTGCCAACACTGTATCGTTCAAAAAGGCAATTAGAAACACGACAAAGAATGACCGTCATTCACAGCAGCTGTTTCATGGCAATTTGGGGCCCTGCTGCACAGGGCAGTGGCTCGGCAGCCGCTTCCAACGACGGCCATTATAGTCAATGAGAGTGGTCTCACAAAAGGTGCCATTGTGCAGTCGGGACGTATCCCAGGAGTGACCTTCCACTAAAGATAAAGATCAAGTCTGTTTCGGAGCTGTGTCAGTTTACACAGCTTACACATTGTGCTGGCAGGAAGTCAGACATAAGAATGGTATATCTGGTGAATTTTCAATATAAAACACCACAAGCAGACTCCAACTCATACGTTAACATAACATTAACCTGTGGAGGCTGTGGGTCAGCAGTTCAGAGAGTCTTTGGAAGAGATAAGACCCACGTATGAAGAGATGTTCAGTTTAGAAGTCAAAAAGCTTAGCTAAGGACAGGTAGTTTGTGCAAACCGGATCATGTCACCTGAAATAGGACTGAGGTTTGAAAGTAGCAGCAAGACTAAATTATTGTAGTATTTTAAATGAATGAACGCAGCTGAGGAAGACCGGCGTGTCATGCTAATCTCTTTTGGCTTGTAAAATGTGTCAACTTGCCATGACAACAATTAATCGCAGTTCACCTAATTTATTACAACGTCTTAAACAAGAAGGTGTCGCACTCGCTGTGAGCTGCACAAAACAGCAGAATCCTTAAAAAAGACAGCATTATTTCCACGGTATCCTAAGTAACAAGTAGACAATCTGATGGAAAGAGATTACAAAAGAATACCGTGCTCATTTACACAGTCAAAAAGACAAGCTTCTTCAGAAATGTTATTTTTAGACCATATCACTCAGCCAGATGTCTGGTTATGACAAAATGCAGCTATGAGTTTACTTTTCCTAAGTTTTCAGGTTCAGGCTTGGTAGGCAACAGACCAAACCACTGTGGGGCCCACAAGCAAATGAAAAACACAGAGCCTCATCTATGAACACCACAAACATACATACATATTTTATTTATTCCAAATTTAGGAGTTATGTTTACAATTTTAAATGAATGATGAAAATTATAGTTTTTTTACTGACACACCAACAATGTAATTTCTTTGGTAGAGTTCTACCCATTTGACCAGCACAAGTAATAAGGATAAGTTTTAAAAAATATATAAATAATGTGACTTTGTTAATTAGAAACCTGTTTTGCATAAGATGACTCAGCATCTCCATTTCACGATTATTTGAATGAACTCTGCTAGTTCTATGGAACTGTGGACTACAATTAGCTGACGTGAACGGCTGATAAAATCAATTTTGTTTCACATTTTAGTTAATACATTTCCTTTGATTTCCTGCCTATTTCTGTTATCCTCATGTGGTGACGAGAGGACTAGTGGCACCAGAGGGTCATGATTAAGTTTGTACAGCGGGTCATTAAAAGAAGTGTCACTGCCCTCCTCACTTGACCCTTCTTCTGTCTTTCTTGTCTCTGTAGCTGTTTGTCATTGACAATGGAGCAGACGACTGGCGCATCGCCATGACGATGGAGAGGGTTTTGCTGATCGCTCTGGAGCTGCTGGTGTCCGCTGTGCATCCAGTGCCTGGGGATTTTAAATTTCAGTGGCGGGCACGGCTGGCCTTCTCATACGCACCTTCGCAGGCCGAGGCTGACCTGGACATGGTGCTGAGCGTGCCCATGTTCCTGCGGCTCTACCTCATTGCCAGAGTCATGCTTCTTCACAGCAAACTCTTCACAGATGCCTCCTCGAGGAGTATAGGTGCCCTAAATAAGGTCAGGAAGACTTTGTGCTTTCATGTTTGTGTCTTTGCAGCATGCAGTCAAAGGTTTAGCTGGAATCAAGTGAAGAAGTTGTAAAGGCATCAAGGTCAATAGCTCCCTCGACTAAATAAACCTAATTGTGTTGTCCCTTCGGTCCCTACCTTCAATCTCTCTTTATATCAGAATTTCCTCCATTTGTGCTATTCCTCTTTTTTCTGCCAGTTCAAATGCCTTCCTCTTCTCGTTGTTGTTCTGCATAGAGACTTAGATGTAAGTTATGACGAATCCTTCATAAGACAAGATGAGATGGGAGTGTGAAATGGGAACAAGATAATGCATTTGGCTCAAATGGGCCATGAAAACAAAAGACAACAGGGAAATTGGAATATGGGGGTGGAGAAATGTGTACAAGTCATGCAATAAATGATTGGTTTCAGGACCATAATGACATTGAACAATTAACATTATTATAAGACCAGGATGTGCAGGTTTAGCGTATTGGGGAAAATGCAACTATGGTGGAAGAGAGGAGAGCAGCGGTGGATAATATGGATGACTTTAGATGAGTAATTTAGCCATTTGCCATTGTATCTGTGATGGCATTCCTCCGACCCTCAGGCTCAGAGTGACAAGAAGAGGAGGTGAAGTCGCCATCTAAAATGATAACTCGTTTGTAATCTGGTTTATCCTTCTAGGTCTAAACTATCAAATGATCTGTCTGCCAGTGCTTGGAGGACTGCCTCTTATTGAGAAATCAGTCACGGACAGCAACTACTCGGAAATAGGCCAATTACTCAAAGACTCTGTAGCTTAACCCAAGTCAGAGGGCATGACCTAAACTCCATTTACAGTAAGAATCTCTGAGTGCTTCTGCTATCAAAAGCTACTATGAAGATTAATTAGTAAAACCTCCAGCCTGTGTAGGAAGTTTTCTGATTGAAGATTTAGAGACAGGGAAAGACTGGACCAAATGTGGCTTGGAATTTGTTCCTGGACAGCCAAATATTCTGCCTGAGGGGTAAGACCTTTGAAGACTTTTTAATTCAGTCTATAATGTAGTTAGCTGATAAAGCACATTTTCAAAATGACTAACTTGTGCTTGTCAGGCCAAGACTCAAAGCAGGACTCAGATACAAAGATATTAGATAATAACAAAGGCTTTATTGAATTCACCGGAGACCTTGGACCGAGTGACAAACAAATGGCTATAAACAAAACTAGACACTTTACTCTGACTATAAAGAGAACAATAAACACAAAGACAAATCACACAAAGACAAATCACTCTTAAAGATGTAAAAACCAAGAATCTAAGCTAGGATATAAGTTAACAAACGAAAAATCACTCTTTAACGAAGAATAAACAAAGGGCAATGAATCTAAGCTAAGGTAGAAAATTTACAAACAAAAAAATCACTCTTGAACGAGGAAAACGAAGGGCTTTGAAATTTAGCTAAAGAAAAAATTACAAACAAAAAATTAACTCGTCACGAGGAACAAACGGCTTACTATGGCGATTACTACGGCTGTGGACGTGGACCAAGGCTCTGGTGCAGGACAAGGACGAGGACACTCTGGCTCAAGACAAGGGGAACACAGACTATTTAAACACATGGAGGGAAATAGGGGACTTGGAAACACTTAGGGCAATCAGACTGAGCCACATGAGGAAGGGCAAGTGACCTGAAACGAGAGGAGAATTACTTTTCAAAATAAAACAGGAAATGACAGGACAAAACAAACCCAAGACAAGAAAACCTCACCACGGTGTGACAGTGCTTAGCTCTTCTCAATTACCTGAGCACCTGATGAATTAAAGAACAAACTGAAGACACAAGTGTTAATCAGTCACAGTTCCAATGTGGATTGTAGTTAACACTTTATAGACTAGTTTCATAAAGCCTTAATTTGAAAACATGTTAACATTCTGCAAGAAAAAATAAGAACTGAAAGGCAGGACACAAGAAATTCGGGTAGTAACCAGTTATTCTCCTAAGTCAGTTTTATTTTTAATTGGCTGGATCAAAAACACAACACAGAAGAACTAGGAAAAACCACAGGACCACTAATACGACAGACAATCTGGCACTGGGAGATGGGAAAGAGGATCTTAACTACTGAGCAGGAGTAATCAATAACAGGTGTGGTTAACCAGTGTAGCCAAAGCAGACAAACAATCTGGAGAACAAGCAGCAGAAGGCGAGAACAGCAAGAAAATAAGGCAGAATGTGGATAAAGTTAAGAGATTGTGAATAAATCGTGCTTCTCTTGCCTGGTATTATGGGGCTGTTCTGCTTTTCTCTGCCCGTTGGCTCGACCTCTGCTGCCCACCTTACTCAAGTCACTTCTGGTACTACTGCTTTTTTGTTTTTGCGTGTTTTTTTTTTTTTATTTCAATGATATACGGTTTGTAACTCCAGATGTCCCCTGGGAAGGCTCCTGAAAGCCCTATAGTCAGTTCAGTCCTATTTAAATATGTAAAATACTATGCCCACAGGTTGAAATGTACAAGGCTGAGAGTGTGTGCTCATATGTGTGTGTTGCAGGTCCATTTTAACACACGGTTCGTAATGAAAACTCTCATGACTATCTGCCCTGGGACGGTGCTGCTGGTCTTCAGCATCTCTCTGTGGATCATCGCTGCCTGGACAGTACGAGTTTGTGAGAGGTCAGTGCATAAGCTCCTCCGTGAACTGGTTCAGTGTTTCGTTAATTGTGTGACAGCCTGTTTTCCTTGGATTTGCCAAGGAGATTAACAAAGAAATTAAAGTCAGTTTGAGTGAGTTTGTTTTCTTTGTTGATAAGTAGTAGGCAAACTGATAACTGTCATGTGACTATTCTGTGCAAATAAGACTGTAGACAGCAGTCACTGATTAGGCAAGGAGAAAATAGTGGAAATTGTTGCT
The DNA here is from genome assembly GCF_033807715.1 of Cololabis saira. Classification (NCBI taxonomy): domain Eukaryota; kingdom Metazoa; phylum Chordata; class Actinopteri; order Beloniformes; family Belonidae; genus Cololabis; species Cololabis saira. Next base: position 26,751,308 of record NC_084589.1, read on the forward strand.
GGGTTCAGCCCAAAAGTTAAGAAAAGTCAGCCCAACAGTTGACCATCTAATAGGCTTTTCATGCAAATGTCATTGTAATAAGTTGTAACATCCACATTTCAAATGCCTAAAATATATTTAAAAGAAACTGTCGATATCATGCTCTTTTTAAAAAGCTCTGTTCTCACATTATGTCCTTTGGAGAACATCCTACAGAGTGTTTGGTTTATGCACAGGGACCAGAGCTCGGAGAGCTCCATAGAAAGACATTGGAAGGTCCTGAAATCTCATATGCTTTATGGCGTTTATCCCAACACTAATAAAAGTGTGTAGGGTATTTGTAATACTGATTGCAGGTATTTCAAAAGGGTGGACAATGCAGTTTATTTTATTTCATTTCTGAAATTGAAGCAAAACAGAGCTAAATGTCTACTTTGGATTTAGCTACCAACTTCCAATATCCAGAGGTTAATAATACAAATAATAATAAGAATAATAGATTTTATTTATAGGCTCCTTGCATGCCACTCAAGGTCACATTAAAGATGAAGTCAGAAACCAAAACCTAGAGTAGTGGTTTCAGCTGCTGAGCTGACGTCAGTGTTGCCCGCTTAGCGAGTTTGTCGCTGTATTTAGCCAGTTTTCAGACGGGGGAGTGAGTTCCATAGTTGGGAGGGTCAGAACACCTCTCTACTTCTAACTTAATCTTAGCAACTACATCTATTTAAAAACTTTGTACACATCCCTCCAAGGCATATTTAAGTCCTATTTCAATGCTAAATGAAAGATGGTCCTTTTGTGTCCAAAATCTGTCTAAAAATGTGTTCAAAATTGTCTAAAATATCTTGGGACAAGTTTTTAACACAAACATGAATTGTTAATGCTGCTAGGGCACAGCCGGAGATTTTAACTGTTCTTGAAGATGTGTGCTTCACCTGCGACTGATGATGTTTCACAAGTACTGACAAATACACTTTCTGAGATATGGCTCACATATCTCAGAAAGTTAATACTAATGTTTGCTGGGCAAGGCGACTTCCTGGCTTTGCCATTAGTCCCAATTCCATTGCACTTTTTCGCAAAAGAAAGTCGAAACTCTGAATTTGCAATGAAGGTACAGGTGGGGTAAATTGATAGAAAAAGTTGAAGTTTTAACAGAGTACTTCAAGCAAAACGTGAAAATAAATAAGACTTTAGAGCTCAGTCTTGTCGTGCTAGGCCACAGAGTGAACCCATTTTATTGCACATTCAATCCATGATCCATTATTGCAAACATTCAAGGCTACACTTTTTTTTCTGTAGAAAAGCTTTTATGAAATATCTTGGTTTCAGATCTGTATTAGGTGTGGTTGCTATGGCAACTGTGTTGCGCGTAGGGAAGGAATGATGGAGACAAGACATACAATAATTTGTGGTGTTCTGCATCACGCAGAATTGCTGGGTACATGTTGTAGTTGTGATGCCCACACTTGCAGACAAAAGCATTTATGTTTTCAGTTAGTTATAAGTGATACTATTGGCTGACTTTATCCATTAAACAGCGGGGGTATTTCTTTTCAGATATCATGATGCCCAGGACGTGACCAGTAACTTCCTGGGGGCCATGTGGCTTATTTCAATCACTTTCCTATCCATTGGCTATGGAGACATGGTACCTCACACCTACTGTGGCAAAGGAGTCTGTCTGCTCACAGGCATCATGGTCAGTTCATTTCCTCTCTTGTCTCCCTCACACTCTCCCCGAGGCAGTGTCCTCACTCTGTTCAAAGGTCAGCAGATTAGAGAACATTCTGTCATTTGTGATAGAAATGTTGTCATGTGTAATTTGGGCAATCCTCTCTGAATAAGCCAGCATGTGCTTCTGTGTGTTTTGGGTGCGTAGGCGTCCAAACAAGAGCATGTTAGTGGTTTGTGTGTGTGTTGTTCCCTTGTCTGTTCTCATTGCATAATGAAGGTCCTACCTTTCAATGTGCCATTTCCTCCCACTCTCACTTTCTCACTTTGTTTGTCTTTCTTTACCAGTACCTAACTCTTGCATTTTATCAAATTCTTTCTATTCCTCCATTTCTTCTTTGCTCCGTCCGTCTCCCCTTCCCTTAGGCCATGTGTTTATTTCCATCTACCATCCATCTGCTAGTATCAGTGCTTAAGCTCCTGACTGCTTCTCTCTTTTCTTCCCTTCGCAGGTGTTCCTTTCCCCTCACTTTTATTCTTCTTTTCTTGTTTACCTTTTGCCGATATATTCCCGGTCTATTTTCTCATCTTGTCTTTCTTTATAGCTTCTGGAAATGAGTGTCTCTTCAAATTTAAGAAAATTAGATTTTTCAATAACTGTACGACTAAATGACACATTAAAATAGATGTGCTTATGACTGTGGTAGCTGCTGTTGATGTTTTTTAATCGGGTCAGGAAATAATCAGAAAGGCTCTAATTTACCATGTTGCCAGGGAATACTCTTATCACAGGATATGATGTGGCTCATGTTTTATGTTGCCAAAGGGGAAAGTGGTGGGAGTGTTCGAAGACAGTGGAGAGATGAAGAATGGAAGTTACTGTGCAGAGGCTGCTCATTTGAGTTCCTGGAAACTGTTTCTTCTTTGAATTAGCAACTTAGACCAGAGCTTTAGGCGTAAAATATCAGTGTTCAAAATGGCAACTCTCAGTCCCTTCAAAGCATTAAGGCTGTGAGATGCTACATTGCAAATGTTATATTTCCATTAACTGCATAAAATAAAATACAAATATATATACACAGAAAGATATAGCAATGGATGTAGCTTGTAAGTGAGGAGATCGTGTTTGGCTAAATATCTTGCCCAAGGACTTGTTTACTTATGAATTAAGAATTTTGGGGATTGATCCAGCAAGCTTCAGATTAAGGATCAATGCTTGCATTCTTCACTTTAGTTGCATGTTAGCTAAAATTGATGCTGCCGTCATGATCATTTGTAAAATCCGTGTTCCTCTTCCTTCTCCTTGCCATTTCAGTAAATAAGGTGGTTCTTTGTGTGTCAAAGCTTCAAATGGCATCATCTGAACAAGAGCCACACATAACTATGAGTTTTTAACTGTAATAATCTTTCTAAACATAAGACCTTTGTCTTTATAAATATTTCCTATGTTATGGTTTGAAAAATAAAAAAACATTAAATATGCTGAAGCAAATAAAACCTTACAATAAACCAAACATTTTAAATAATAACTAGAATTGTTCGGTGAACCAACTCTGCAAATTTACAGAAGCAACATATTACAGAGGCCCAGATGGCTGAACAGAGAGGCCAGGGATTATGAGGCATTCCCAAGCCAGTCAAGGGAGTTCATCTCTTCAGCATGACCCAGCAATGCCCAGGGGACCTCCTTCCAGTTGGACATGCCCAAAACTCCTCCCCCGGTGGTGTCCATTAGGTATCCTGTCCTGATGCACCTCAACCGGCTCCTCTCTATGTTGAGGAAGAGCGATTCAAGTCTCTCATGGATGACAGAACTCCTCACCCTGTCTCTAAGGGACAGTCCAGCCACCCTGCAGAAGAAACGTTTCAGCTGCTTTTATCCACAATCTCATTCTTTCAGTTACTACCCAGAGTTGGTGAACATAGGGGAGGGTAGGAGCACAGGTCCACTGCTTGTTTTGGCTCAACTTTCTCTTCACCACAAGAGACAGGTACAATCTGCATTACTGCAGATCCCACATGGATCAGTCTGTCAGTCTCCCGCTTGGGACCAAGACACCAAAATATTTGAACTCCTCCACTTGAGGCAGTACTTCAACCTCTAATCCGGACGGCGTATCCAACCTTTCTCTGTCTGTATGGGGATTCAATGGCCCATAACGTACTCCCAGAGCACCCCCCACATAATAACCTGAGAGACATGGTGAAATACTCTCTCCTAGTCCCCAAAGCACATGTGGACCAGTTGGGCAAAATCCCATGTGACCGTAGTGAGCAGAGCTATAATGGATCCCACACTTTACGGTTCAGATTTTATAACAGTTTTTGATCCACAAATCGGGTCAAAATAATATTTTGCTTCTTAGATTTCAACGCTTTGACAGAAAAGAGTTGAATACATAAATGAATACATTCATCAAGAAAACTAGCATTAGGCTGCTATGATACCTTCTTTGCTTGCCTAGTAATTAAAATTGAAGGTGTTCGTTGTAATAAATCAGATTCTTAGAGTTTAAAAAAGTCCTGTCATCAATGAATTTCCCTAAGTTTCTTAGGCTTTTTCTCCCTCAGTTGCACAGTGGGATGATATTATTTTATCTGAGTCTATATTGTTGATGTTTTGCCATCTTGGCAATGCTGTCGTACAAGTCATCCATACGTGATTTATACTTCTACCCTGAACCAATAAAAACGTTTCTAATGCAGATGGACACACTGCTCCATTACATCCATTACAAGTTATTTCGTTTGCCATATTCCCCCATACGGCTGGCTGTCTAAGGCTGTCAAATCCACACACCAAAACAGTTTTTTCTTTTTTAGCCAGAAACATTTATCTGCAGCTTATACATCAAAGCATGTCATACGGATCATCCTTGATATGTTGCAACTCTACTAGTGAGAGAATAAAATTGGTCCAGAGTCCCATGGCATGGACACAACCATCGTTCCACCCTCCATGAATCTCCACCTTTCCTTGGTGAAGGGGTTTGCTTACGTGAGTGATCCTGAAAGAACAAGGAGCCTAGTATTCCTTGTGCGGTCATGGGCTACCGGGGCCCCACCATGGAGTAAGGCCTGGTGGAGAGGATGATGGGCAAGCCCCCAGTGGCCCGGCCTGTAGGCTTAAGGCTACAGAGATTGTATGAAATACGAAGTGTTGTATGGCGCAGTGAGTGTGTGAGTGGATATGCTTATGTATTTGATGTTTCTGGTGTATATTCATTTCACTCTTTGACCAACTAAAATTATTTTATCAAACTGCTGCACATTAGCAAAATACACAACGCACAAGTTACATAAGCACAGAGCTAGTTCTCACCCTATTTGCATGCATGTTATTCATAGCCACACATAATGTGCCCTTAATGGCAAATAGCAAAATATATTTCATAACAAATCTCATTTAACCTTCCCCTGAAGTAAACTTTAGGGATGAGGTGATCCTTAAATTAACCCTCTGTTTCTTTTCCATTGCTGTAGTCACCCTGGTGTATCTTTGTGTGAGGTCACTGAGTTTCTGCACTTCACCTGACCTTTTCAGCGTCATTCCTTTAAAATGTTCCTAGAGGTACCTCTATTATTAGCATCATGAGAACAGTGGCAAGGGAAGCAGCACCAAGCTTATGTATGGTGTTGGGGTGTACCACTACAAGGAAAGACAGGACAACAACCCCAACTTAGTTTCAATCATCGGCTCACCCCATTGAATTATATATTAAAAATAAAACCAGAAAAGAATAGAAAAGAACAGTTCACTAATACATGTATATATTTTCCTATAATCATCACTACAATCATATTTGTATTTCATTTGAAAGCATGTATGCACTTAAGCTAAGTGTGTTGTGTTTATGTGCACTAAAAATCATCCAAGAACCACTTTCTTGATAAAAAAGTGGCCCAGAAAACACTTACAAAAACACTCAAAGTCACAATTCCATTCATTATTTCCTTTTCATCTTCCACTGTATACCCTTGTCTCAGAAAATATTCATTGAGACAGAGATAGCTGATTCAACTTGATGTCTCATCTCTACAACTCTCAAAAACTTCCATGTGATTTATTTAATCCTCACCATGTTCTACCTCTGTATTCGCCAGCTCACCCATTGTCCTCACTGTGTAGTCCTTTAAATGTTTGAATAAACACACTTTTCACAAAGACACACACACAGAAACCTGTTTATAGGCTGAATCATCCAATAGATGCTTTAGATTGAGTACGACTTTTATTGTAATACACACAGAAAGACAAACATAAAACGGGGGCTGGATGTAGGTTGTACCAAACCCACTGCTACAGACTGCAACCCCCACACAATAATGACAAAGAACTTGACATACTCACTCAATAAGGCTCCCACACACACTTTACTCCCCTGTCACACACATAAACACGCTCTCCAAAGAGTGGTTAGAGTGTTTTATTTTTGTTGATCGTCAAAGGGTTAGTTAGGATAGGGCCACAGAAAAGGGTTAGCTTATGTTTGAGAGACATTATGTGCAACAGTTAGTGGGAAAAAAACAGAGCATGGATGGAGGTGAAAAGACTGAAAAAGGGAGAGAAGGAGGTGCTTGGGTGACGGGTTGAGGCAGAAAACAGGATACCATTTTTTTATGCTTGGCTGACAATTATTGTAATGAGTTTCTATGGAAAAAGATTCTCACTGATGTTACTATGACAACACACGAAGGCTGAGATTTGGAAAATACCACTGCCCTGAGGCGTACTGGGGGTGTTCCAGGTGTTAGTGCGTGCATGTGGGTGGTGGTGTGTTGTTGTGAGTGGGTGGATGGTGGAAGGGTAGACCACTAAAAGATGCTGTGAATACAGTGAACTTTGTTGAATTTACATGGGGCTTATTGCTAGAGGTATCTGTCTAAACTGAATCATACTGAATGACGCAGGTGTTGTCAGACATGAATACTTAGATATACACGCGTGCTCATCTCTAAACGTTTTGACGATGCCGCATGAGCCTTTTGTAGTTGCTCTAAGGTGATGTGGTTGGAGGATTTCATCTACGGTTCTGGTGCTTTTTTGACATGATGAGTGATCATGACCAATCGGAAATCTGTTTACATGTCAGGCCAGCTAATTGAGCTATTCAAAAATTAGGTAGTACCCAGAAGAATACCCCAAATCCAGAAGAGCTGAACAAGAGACGTGGAACACAAAAGGCTGGAGTAAAGCAGAGATAAAGAGCGTTAAGAGGTTAACACCATATTGGCTCTTGACCTTCATGCGAAACATGGTCCAGTCAGCCGTTCAATTTTATTTCTTCTTCCATACAAAGAATTAGTCTGGGTCCAATGTCTATGATGTGCAGTGGGGCTGCAACTAATGACTATTCTGACAGTCGATTGGTCATCAACTATTGAAGCGATTAGTTGACTAATTGGATTATTAATATTATTTGGATTTGGATTATTAAATGGCTCTCTATTTAGCTCTGTTTTTGCATGAGGTTGTTTAAATTATGTGCTAATTAAAAATGAAAAAAAAAAAACAAGAAAGATTGACACTTCTTTCAAAAACACATCTTTTAATGAACTTTGCTGCCAGTCTCAGCCATATTGTTTACCTGGCGATGTACTATTGCACATGCGCAACTTTCAGTAGAGATGGGAAGGGAGGCGATACCCGACTGTTTAAAAACATGTGTGGTGACAATCGTGGATGAAAGCTATTGTGCATATTGCAATTTTCAGCAGAGATATAAAGGATGAAGATGCATCATTCTGTTAAAAAAAAAAATGTGCGGACAAATGTTGATAATTAAATTTGTTGGGGACTATTTTTATTATCCATCTTTGTCGAGAATTTCGATTAAGCGTTGCACCCCTAGTGATAATGGGAGAGGGAACAGCAGTTAATTACTGTTTTCAGTATGTATATTGTTAAAGGAGCTTGAGGCTCCTTTTAAAAAATGAGACTCTCTAGCGCCACCCTTCACCACGACGGCCGTTGGGGGTACTGCAGCCAACAGTGAAGCCGGCACGGGAGAACGGGGAGAACGTGCATGCAGCGTCATGTGACGTCACATCCGCAGCCCAGCGCGGGAAATTCGGGACCGAATTACAGCACATTTTGCAGCACACAGCCTGTTCAAGGCAAAGGAGAGATACACTAGAGGGCTCATCCTTTTGGGTTTGGAACGCTTCATCTGACATTATTACTAGAAAACTTAAAATGTATACAGATTTTTTTCATAAATCCTGCCACAATCCGGCCTCAAGCTCCTTTAACTTGTTGCTCCGAAGTTTTAGCCATTCTGCTGCCATTTGGTTGTTTTGAGTAGTGGCTATTGGACATAATCCCTCTGTCCATTGACTTCCATTTATTCAGAATCATGTCATGGAGGCAGCAGCTCAGATCTTGCTCTCCACCTCCCCCCAAGTCTTCTAGGGGAACACTGAGGCGTTCCCAGGCCAGCTGAGAGATATAATCCCACCAGCGTGTCCTGGGTGGGCCCTGAACATGCCCAAAACACCTTCCAAGGGAGGTATCCAGGGCTTTGTTATCGGATGTCCAAACCCGCCTCAGCTGGCTCCTCTGGATATAAAGGAGCAGTGAATCTACCCACGAATCCCTCCAGGATGATTGAACTTCTTGCCCTATCTCTAAGGAAGATTGCCCTCACCCCATGGAGGAAACTCATTCCAGCCGCTTGTATCCTCGATCTTATTACTTCGGTCATTTCGCACAGTATGTGACCTTAGGTGAGGGTCGGCACAAACAGAGTCTGCTTTCTGTCCTGGCCATCATTTCAGACCCATTACATGGGAGAGAATTATTGTGAATTGTTATGGCTGGCCAGGCAACATGGAACATGAGGTGAGTGGCAAATACAATGGATGAAATTGGAGCATTCCACAGATGGAAGAACAATAATACAATATTTTATATGTTTCACTTAAAAGTATTTGCAGCAGTCTTATTTTCTAGACTTCAAAGATTTCAACCACATTTTCTAACAAATTTTTCACTGCTTAATTATTTTCAAGGAACTGTTGACCTCTCTGAGGTGTACCTTGGATATATTTTTCTATTTTATCGATTTATTTTGTACTTATTTGTGTCACAAAATGCAATAGTATAATATTTCTTTGTGGATTATTCATCCATCCATGATCTATACCTGTCATGCCCGCTCTTCCCACGCTACCACAGTCAGCATCGCTAGCCTTCTGATCACCGATCCTGACACTACAACTCCCAACATTCCTCAATTTTCCTCATCACGGACTGCGTCCTCATCACACTCTTCCATTTCACCCGTTATCCTGCCTACTAATACCCTGCACAGTCCCAGCTCATTGTATAGTATTGTTTGGCCCACATTAGTTGTGAGTTTCAGCCTACACCAACTTACCTGTCTCTCTGCGTGTCTTTACGTACAATGTTTTCATTATTAAACCCTACTTAGTCACGTCTGCACTTGTGTCTGCCTGCTACTTTAAAACCTGACAATCCTAGCATGAATCCTATTCAGGGTCGTGAGTGTCTGCCGGGACGTATCCCACCTATTATCAGGCGAAAGGGAGGGGTACAAAAATCAAAAGTCCATCACAGGCCTTCCTGGATTGAGTATTTTTCAGTTAAAGTCAGGCACATATAAATCCTGACTATTTGTTTGTGGAGTACCATTGTGAGGTTTCAAGTTTATTGAACCAGCAGTTACGAGGGAGTGACTGGAAAAACCATGCATGGTTTTAGAGTAGGGCCTTTCCAGTCACAAGATAACTTCCACTGAGAGCATACACTGCTATATTGTCTTTTTTTTCCTCTAAATGGGAGCAAATTATGTCATAAATTAAGTTTAAAAGCACCCATTCGCAATCTAGTGCAAAATCGGCTGTGTTTTTCATGGACCTCTGGACAATCAGAAATACATTTTCTCCCCCTGCTATTCATTACAAACAATACAGGTTAAATTAATTTCTGTATTGTCAAAAGGAAGAGTCAATTTTTTACAGTCTGAAATTGTGTTATCATGTGTTGTGTTTTTTTTGCCTTTGAATGTTGTCCTTTCTTCCTTTCTTGGGGAAACCAGGGCTAAGGCTCAAGAGTGTTGATCTAATCTAAAGCTGGGGGATCAGTACGGGATCCCCACCCTCTCCACATGTTCTTGGCAGGGCCCCCACATTACTCACGATGTGTCTATCTATGTGCAAATGAGGGAACAGAAGTCCACAGTAGGGCTTTTGCGAGGTTTGGAGTGAACTGTCTTCCATTTCTTCACGTGGATGTTGCACATATGCACAGACGGGGGATTCCCTCTGCTCTGACAGCGAAGTAGACGGCTCGCCGTACTGGAGGAAGAGGGGGAAACACCCAAGCAGGCTTATGAAACAAATCACAGCAGCACAACCACCATCGGCTGTGTCACTCTGGAGATTGCACAGGGAACCCTGCTGGAATCAAATGGAAGCATGCACAAACAAACTCTTATATGTACACGCACAAACTCATTAACACAAACACGCGCGCACACACACACATACAGAGGCAGCCCTGATGAGCCAATCAGTTTCCTACTGTTTCTGACCGAAGGGGACAATTTTCAGCGCATGCACACATGTTAGTGGAGCACATAAACGTGCACACTGCGCTGTTCGTCTACTTATTGTACTATTCATCATTCACTCTTCATTGAGGGTTTTTTTTTCTTTTCCTTTGCACAGCCGTGTATGAATGCACTAGGGGTTTTCCTTTGGCTCTCATCATATTTTATTCATAGTTTTTGAATAAACACAAATAGAGTGGATGAGTCTTTAGGCGTGGGCACTAATGCCTGTTTGTGCGTTACATCTCGCTGAACCCAGCCAAACTTATTTTTGGCAAACCTGTCTTTTCTTTCAAGAGTGTGCATGATGATGTCTTGGCTACACATTTCAGGAGTGTTGCATGCTCCCCGACGCACCCGCTCTAACTCGTGTTTGTCTCCTCACATATCTGTTATTCTCTACCTCCATTTCTCTCCTACTGTGAGATGCAACTACTCACTGGCAGGAAGGACGACACTTGCACACTCTCATCAAACACTCTTAATCTTAATTCATTGCTTATCAGGAGATAGTGACCTCATTAACATTGCATTCTTCTCCATCTTTCTCTCTTCCTTCTGCATGCAGATACCTTCACCTCCTGTATTTATTCATCTCTCCAGCCACACTCGATGCTTCTTTCCTTCTCCGTTTAGACTCACTTATAGCTCTTTACTCTTTATCTTTTCTTCCCTTTTCCCTTTCTTTTCTCTGGGTGCCTGCCCCTCAGTGGAACCTGTGAGCACTCAGCAGCCCCATTCAAAACAGGGTCTAATCTGAAAGTTAATTAAGTCTGCCTTCCTCCTTGTGTTCTGCTCCTCTTCTCCTCTCAAGCATGCCTTTTTGGTTGAGGGATTGCTGTCACTCTCTCCCAAATGAATTTGCCATATTCCCCATGTGGGTTGAGCTGGAATACAGACAAACTGCTCTGTGTTTTAGACTTTTACACTTCCTGCAGTCCTCAAGCCTCCAGTGAGAGGTGAAGACTGACACCATGTAATTCACATCGACAGCATATAATTAAATGAAAGTAGGTGGTGTCAATCTTTGATTATATTTTATTTCTTTTTTTTTTCTTTTTTATATTTTCCAGTTACATATAGAGTCGATATAGAAAGCATCTCACACCAGATGGATTGGAAGCGAAAATAGACTTGGCTTGCCTCTTAACATGAAGAAATGTGGATCTGGAACAGAACTATCGCTCCTAATCCCCTCCTCTCCCACTTTCAGTTCTCCTTCTGTCATTCACCTCCCATTCTCATATTTTTCCTTGCTTTCTTCAATCTGTTGGGCTAACTATTCATCCAAAATGCACTAATATGCCTTATCTGCACTGACTGACTCTCTTTCTTTTCCTCCCTGCCTCCCCTTTTTTTCTCTCTCTCAGGGTGCAGGCTGTACAGCTCTGGTGGTTGCCGTAGTAGCCAGGAAGCTGGAGCTGACCAAGGCTGAGAAGCATGTACACAACTTTATGATGGACACACAACTCACCAAAAGGGTGTGTAGCCTTGTATGTTGTCTGTGGTGTGAATGAGTATCCTGCAAAATAACCAATATGAAGCAAAAATATAATTGGTTTTTGAAATTTGGGTGTTTTTACACAATATTCGAGGCTATATCAGGAGTTGAGAGCCTAGTTAAATGGATTTTTAACGCTTCCTGACAATCACCCTGTATTGTTGTGAAAGAATACCATGTTATTTCGGCGAGCGAAGGCAATAAAAGGTCATCTCTATCTGGCTCTCCGTGTATGGCTCCCTCACTTACCATCTCTCTTTTTTTATTTCAATCTCCAATCATTTTCCTCCTACATGGCCATCCCTCCTCCTCCCCTTTCCTCTGACATTTGTCTCTCTTACAGTAAATCCTTTTCCGTCTCTCTCCACCACTCTGTGTCCTCTCCTGTTCTTCCCTCCTCCCTGCCTCCTTCCCTCCATCTCTCACTCCCTCCATCCTCCAGTCCTTTTCAATTTTTCATAGAGCTGAAAGACTCAAGTTTTAAAAATAGCTCCCATATCAAATATGTAGGGTACATTATGGCAGCAGGGTTATCTGGGTGACAGAGCAGGATAGGGTAATCAATATTTTGAGCCTGGATGAAATATTGACACTCTGTGCCGATCTAGCTCTGTGTCCATTGGAGCCACCTCATCTTCCTGCCATGTCTGCTCAGGTCGACCGGAGCCTGGTTTCTCAAGATGTTTAACATGCTTACATCAATGACAAATAACAAGCTAATGTTTGGCATTTGTGATTACTTGTTGACTGTCAAAGAAAAGACGAGGACTTCTTAGTACCTATCCAGCCATGCATTAATCTATATTTATATATATATATCTATCTATAATCTATATTTATATATATATATATATATATATATATATATATATATATATATATATATATAATAAAAGTAGTAGTAATAGACGTAGTATCAAATTTGCATGACAAATGTCAGACAAAGTTTAAAGATGCATCTTGTTGCTTAAAACAATGTAATTGTGTCTTTGATTGCCTATATCTTTGCCATCGTGAACAAATAAGATCTTAATAGCAGTTTGTTTTTCATTGTTCTCTCTTCCATCTTGATTTTTTTCATTTCCCGGCTCTTGGGTTTGTGAAGAATGAAGTGTCAACTTGCTGAGAATAAGTAACTTCATTTTGGTTGATTCTACACTTAAATGGTTTCATTTTAATAACATTGGGGTTAGGGGTAGGTTCTGATATTTTCACTTTGTTTAAAATTGTTGACAGTGTTTACATCAGAAGTTGAAGTCGAGCTGCTCCAGTCTATTTTGATTTTGTGAGGTGCAGTTGACACCTCGGGTAGATATTCTAAATGTCAGCTTCACACCAGCTTTTGATCCAGTATGACTGTTTATTCTGCTGTCCTACAATATTTCCACATAACCCAAGGCGATTACAGACATACCCAGTGTGGTAGATCTTACTGGGAATCACTGACATTTAGAAAATTTACAACAAGTCCTTAAGTCTTAATTACTGAGAGATGTATTAAAGGAGACCTATTGTGACCTTTACAAAAAATTTAGCAGGATCTCTTAAGGTCCCATTTCAATAATTTCTTTACTGCCCTATTTATAGTAGCCACCTTTTAGGGGGCGGAGTCAGCCACTCAGCTCCACCCCCCATTCCCGTGGAGTGTGCCTTCATTATGTGCACATGATGTGAAATTGGGTGGAAATAAAGACAGAGAGGACGGATAACTACTCTACAATACTCTGATTTTGACCTGTGATGTCACAGTACCCTGCATATCTGAATAGCTCAATGTAAGACACATTTTTACTCAGGTGGCCTTAAACAAAGCAACAAGGTTGTATTGTGAGTTTTTGACTTAAGCACATCAAACACCCAAATACATGCTCTCAAACATAGTAACAGTGCTTTTATATGTCCCTTTTAATTTGTGATACAATATTTACAACATTTATTGTATATATAATGTTGATCACATTATTTTTAAATGATACAGGCAACACAGAATTCTTTGGACTACAGGCAACATTCACCCATTCACCCACATGACACTCTTATGTTGAACAGATGACTTTGTCCAGAGTAAAGGAAAATAGTACACTTGGTATTATTGCATTTCCTTCAACATATTACCCACTACTACTTCTTCATCATCATTTTCACACCAGGGTAGAAAGTAATATTGCTGCAAAATCAGTAAATATAACTCATCATTTATCAGCTCCATCTAACATACTGTAAGATATGCTTTATTAGCTTTTTTTGAATGAGCTACATAAAGAAAGTAAACAAAAGGCGACACTAACGCTTACGACAGCTTAGGTCCAGTTCGTAGGCCACGTGTAGTTGCTACAGAGAACTTAAACTATCTCTGTTCCATAAAGACAATCACAACAATGAATGCAAGAAAAGCCATGTGGGGCTAAGTGTTTTTCCCAGTGACACTTCTACATGTGGACTTGATACAGGAATTGAACTGTCAACCTTTCAATTAAATGCTCGGACTTCCAAGTTATAGCAGCCAAAAAAGAAGATAAAGATGTCATGATTTTAAAATTGAATCTCGACGCTAAATCAGTAAGTCACAGTCTTAACAAAGCCTCTCTTTACATCAAGGAGGTGTCGCAGCAATTTCCCACAGCACAATGCGACGTAGTCTTTTATTATATTCTCTTCAAAAGGTCGACGGTATATGCAGCTGTATTTATCTCCCGCTTTCACTTAAAGACCTATGAATGAAGTGGTTTGTGTCCTCATTGATATACAAGGCTGGGGGCATCCATTGTTATCTCACCGTAACAAGGGAACAACAATCAGTCAAAGCTTTGTAATGAATAATGCAATAATAGATTCCCCATCTTCCCACCATCGTATATGTGTATGCACACAAATATTACAGAACAGCACACACTTCAGCTTTTTACCTCAATGAAACGCTGTCTCGTTGCCTTTGAGGGATTAACAGGAATGTCAGTTAAATGCCAAGCAGGGCAGCGCTCAGCTGATCTGAAGAAGGGATCTTGTAATGAGTCTTGGGTGTGGTTGTGAATCAGACTTAAAATGGTAGCAAGCCAGCCACTGCTGCCAATCCAGCTTTTACACCGCTCAGTATTCATTCATTTATTTTCTTAGATGTTTACCAAACTTATCATTTCAGTTTCAAAAACATACATTTTTTATTCTTTTTTTATTTTTAACACTGGCCAACATATAATTGCCTTTTTTTTTTTTTAATGTCCCTTTTGAACCTTTTGAGATATCTGCTTTCATCCTCACATCAGACGTTATAAAGGAAGTTGAAATGATGAAATCATGTAAGGTGCAGACCTAATAAGCTTATCAGGAAAGGTTGATGCATCATTTAGAGTTCAGTGAACAAATTTATTTTCATTCAGCGCTCAGTGAAGCAAAGTCTCTTCCTTTGATAGGATTAAAACAATGTTAATTAAATAACGGCTAATGCAGTCCGCCTGTCTGTGCGGTGTGAAGCACTTCAGGAGTTGTTTGTGTGATGATTTGTGTTTGCGGTGCATTTTAAAAGGCGGGTGCTGTGCTCACAGCAGTTTCTTGTGTCTCCAGACTAATGTATCGGATAATTCAAAGCCCTACTAG
The DNA here is from genome assembly GCF_033807715.1 of Cololabis saira. Lineage (NCBI taxonomy): Eukaryota > Metazoa > Chordata > Actinopteri > Beloniformes > Belonidae > Cololabis > Cololabis saira. The sequence continues at coordinate 26,766,629 of NC_084589.1, forward strand.
AAGTCCACGGCAGAGTATCACTTGGACATTGGCAGAATGCACTCCATACCAGGAAAAAAGCAGGATTCACTTACTGCACTTGCAAAGTCTGTGGAGTGCTGTTTCCTGGCTTTTAATGGTACTACAGTGTCTATCAAATAGAGCTCATTGAAGCAATAAACCAATTGACTGAACATGATAGAAAGAGTCAAGTTTTTTGAATGCTGCTAAAGAAGATGTTAGATGGGTTTTTTTTCAGAAAACACTCTACAGTTGACATTGATTCATGAGGAACACTTTTAGATATCCCTGTAGCATATTCAAAGCCAATCAAAGCTTTCTGAGTATTTGCAGATTAAGATGGACAGAGATAAGGAGCTGAAATGCCTTCTAGTGTTTACACAACTAGCCAAATGGGAGCACTGTAACCACTGTAACCTCCCTCCACATCTTTTTGTCCATTGCATTTTAATTCACACGTAAGCCTCATGGATCATTAGTGGTACAGTCCCATTTTTAACACACCACAACTCACTCATCACAGCGTGTGTTCGTGTGCGTGGACATGTGACCCGTTTAGTGTGCCTAAAGGGTTGTGCGACCTGTCTCTTCTCTTTTTCGCCTGGTCTGTGAGGCGAAGGTCAGAACAGGTGAAGCCACGTGTCGGTGTGGCACATGGAGCAGCTTGTTTCCACTGTAATTGGTCTGTTTGTCACTGTTTTCTGCTCCAACAGGAAGCATCAAAGCATTTCTAGCACCGATGTACCTCATTACTAATTGCACGCACAGGTGGTTAAGGCTTTCATGGGTTAAAAGGGTCAAGTACATCAGATGCTCTTATCAACATATCCTTTTTTTCTTTTTTTTGTCCTATTTTCCCCTTTCATGATATTACTATTTATATAATTTGAGTCTATGCTTATTGAAAAAAATAAAATATTATTACTGTTGATACTACTGTCTGTAATTTCTAAATTAAAACATTGATTTTTGTACTGATAAGTGTGCAATCCGCAATTTGTCATCAATTTCATCGCATTGGTGAGATAAAATATAGGAATCCCTTGAATTAAAATATCTCACATGTACCTGCCATAAGGTGTTCTACGTAGGGGAGCAGCCTGAACAGATCTTTGACCCAAAACAAGCATATGGTCCCAACGCGGTCGCCCAAATAAAGCCCATATGGTTCAGGAACGGCTGCTGCTGACGTTGTTTGGTTCCTTGCAGAGTTTCCTTCGCGGCTCATGTTGAGGCTTTTATTTCTGTAAATTGATGCCACCAGCTTTGCCACGGTTTCTTCCTTTGTTTCCAGGAAGAGCGAGAATATGGAGTATGGGGTGGTGGTGGTGTGTGAGGGAGGGAGGGAGGGAGGGAGGAGGTGGGGTGCTGGGGTTACTGTATCTGGAAAATGCAAATATCTTGGTGTTATCAGTCACCGCTATTTGAGCGTGAAGCATGTCATTATACATCATATTTCACCAACCCTGCAGAGCTTGATCAGCTGATAAATAAAGGTTAAACATATCAGTGTACCAAAAGGTACCAAAAGATAAGAGCAGTGTTGAATGTGCTTTTTAGTAACCTGGCTGGTGATTAAAACGACAAGGATAAAACCTTGTCTGAGCAAATGAACTCTTTGCTGACTATAACTAACTTTTGGTTTACTCAAAAACATGTGTAGCTGCCACAAAGATGTTATGTCATGCGTGAGTGTGTTGTGCTTGTGACAGCATGGATGTAATGCCTCAGGAAGATCTTTGCCTCTTCTTCAGTGCCCGTTTTTGCCAGGAAGAGGGAAGTTGTGTATTTTTACCTTATCTGAATGCTTTCTGTGTAAGCATGTTTTATCCTATGCTCCGGTACTGAATTTAATTATGTCCCAGTATGCACATTTAACAAACGCATACACAGTCATTTGCCAAATTGCATTTATTAGAGAGCCATGAAAAGCTATTTGCAATTAGTTTGCAGATACAGCGCTCTCAGTCCACCAAAAAATGTTATATTTAATGTCAAACATTAAACTTGTAATAAAGGAAAGGTCCGTTTTTTCCTCATTATGTAGTATTATAGAGATATTATTTCTTACATAACTTAGTTCATTTTAAGAGTGTATAATAGATAAATAAACATGATTTAATAAAACTTTGGGTTTTTAGAGACAACAACTCATCTTTATTCAGGAACTACCATGAGCCTACGATTCATGGAGTTTCTTCATCTGTATCTCTGAAGCAGCAATCATACCTTCACAAGAATGGCTCAGAGAAGTGTACTTTCCTCCCTCACTTTAAAGCTCACAATCGATATATTAAGTCCCAATAGGATGTAAATCAAGTGAAGAACAGCGCTGGGTCAACATTCAGTCATCTTCGAGGTTGTTGCCCAACCAATGAAGCACTTAGATGTATGTAATGCGGTATGGCTGTGAATAAAGATCATGACCACCGTGGGAGCAACACACATTTTACTGTATCACTATTTGAAAAAAGTATCTGCCAGTAAATGCAAGCAGGTCTAAGAGCTGATTTTTCCATCTATCTCCAGCTCGGAAAGGTCCAAGGAGCTCATTCTTAATGATAGCTGCTCTTACCAGTACCTCTCCTCTTTTAAGTGCTGCCCTGTGTCCATTAGTGATCCAGCCACAGGTCCATCAACAGTCACTCTCACTTCATCTGTCCACAAAACCTCTTATAAGTCTGTCGTCACAAATTTCTTTATGTAGTTTTCACACTTCAAGTTTTGAATCTTAGTCAGTGGTGTTCTTGTTCCGGTCGTCTTTTTCTTGGTCTATGAGCACTTGATACCTGTTTTTATTGATGCCATAGGTAGGGGTCCCAGAAATTAAATCTGATGCCCTTTTTCTTCAGTAGTGTGAATCTATAAAGTTCATCAGTTTTTCCTTTTCCTCTTCTTGTTTTTCCTTGCACAGCAACATATCTCATTTTTTTATTTTTAGGGGTCGCCACAGCACCCAATTCAACCCACTATTTCATGGTCACCTACTCTCAATTTAATACCTTTTGAAAACTTAAACCAATTTTTAACTCGGCAGAATCAAGTACATTTTTTTTCTTGCCTGGTTTTTCTGAGGTGGTGAAGCTGTTTTATAATTATACATAGCTTGGTGTTAGGTGTTAGTCACTCTTAGCCCTTCAGCTCAGCTCTCTCCTCACCAAGACAAACCTGTACAAGTGCCCACTTCGCTGCAGACACTGCTCGGATCCACCTGCCAATCTCTCACTCCATTCCGCACCCCTCTTGTGAACAAGGCTCTGAGATAAACTGCTTCATTTGAGGCAGAAACTCACTCCCCACCTGAAGCAGGCAATCCACTTTTTTCCGACTGAACACCCTAGCCGCAGGTAGCGTTAACTCTCATCACAGCTGCTTCACTCTCGGCTGTAAACTGCCTCTGTGACTGCCGCGGGTCTCTGCTCAGGAACCCCAACAGCTCCACATCATCTGCAAAAAGTCAAAATGCAATGGTAAATTGATCAAACTGGAAACCCTCCATCCCCCAGTTTTGCCTGGAAAATTGAAGATAATGAACAGAATGGGTAACAAAGAGCAGCCTTGTCAGAGTCTGACACCCACCAGAAATTAGTCTGACTTACTGCCGGCAGTGCGTTCCGAGCTATGACTTGGAATGGCTCCTTCTTTGATTTGACTTCCTCTGTGTCATTGAACACACATCTGCGAGGCCCACGGCCTTCTGCTCTCTTCATCTGTAGCCAGTGGAGTGTGCATGTCTGCATGTGTGTAGGTGTAGGTGCGTGTGTGCATGCGAGTGAGCCGTCCTTGACTGTGGTGGATGGGTGCTGATTAGCCAAGCTGCCGGGGTCTTTTGTGTTCCTCAGACAGGGGTATAATTGTTCTTTGTTCAGTGCTCAAAATCTCTTTGAAGTCTCTCATTCAGTTTATGTCCTTACCATCTCTTTGTGCTTTCTTTCTTCACTTCGGTATCCTCCCTCGCTTTTTTGCTGGGTGTCAGACTCCTGCGTTGTAACTGTGTAGCATACTATGGAGACTGTACGCGTACGAGCATGAACTCGTGTTAAAGAACCCCAGTCCTTTTCAGAAAATGTCGTTAAGTTGACTCTGACATTTTTAATCAGTATTTTATTCCCTTGAGAGTAATCTCACATTCAGATGGGGGAGACTGAAAGCAACTAAAGCATCTCACCGGGCAAAAGGAGAAGCGTCGCCTTCCTTCTTAAGCCTTCCATAAGCCAGCATTATTACATGGGTTATTTTCTCTAATGTTCCTCCTCTGCAGAGATGAAGAATGTCTTTGGCAGCTAGTTTAAGAGTGGGGACACAGCCGCAATTGTTTCTTTCAGTAGTTGTCATAATTAAATGGAAGATCACTGGTTTAAATGAACTGCATTATTATTGTGGTGAATAATTTCATCCAGCCCGGATAATGCAGTTCATTTGAATTACTCTGAGATATAATATGACATGTAGACATAGCAAGAGAAGAGAGGAGTATGTGAGGGAGGGACTCCTGTTGGTTCTCATTGCCAATCTCCCTAAGGACAGAACTGTGAATGTGCACATAAAAAGCATTGGCAAGCCCGCCTGCATGTGTATGAAACAGGGAGAATGAGGGCAGCTTTGAGAAGACAAAAGGATGGTTTAGTGCTTTTACTTAGCGTAGAGAAAACAGACAAAGGATGGGAAAAAGAGGAGGAGGGCAAGACTGGGCACACCTGTTGCCTGCTCCAGTTGCCAGGAGCTACCTGTTGCTGATAAAAATGTGTTTATGTTCACTGTCTGGAGACAGATAAAGAACGCGGCGGCTAACGTGCTGAGGGAGACCTGGCTCATCTACAAGCACACCAAGCTGATGAAGAAGATCGACCACTCCAGAGTCCGCAAACACCAGCGGAAGTTCCTCCAGGCCATACACCAGTGAGACCACTCCTCGCACGCACCCACATCCACGCTGAAAGCAGCCGAACCCACAAATCCATTGAAATCAGCTGCACTTTCTTTCCTCTCACAATTTGAATCCACACTAATAAACCAGATAAAGTGCATGAATGCCTGCACACACTCGCACAAATACAGTTGTTCATTATCCACTAAAGCGCATGTTCGCTCCAGGCAAACACGACTGTAGGGCTGGCTGTGTATGTCAGAGGCACTCGGATCATTATGTCATCTGTAACGAGGAGTAAATACAATGCAATTAAATCATTTTACTAAGTTCTCTTGTTACATGCTTCCATCGTTGGAAAGTGTTTATGAAATGTATTTTGCTAATTTGATCCTTAACTGTTTAAAAACATCAACAAGTGACTTCAAAAGCCAGAATCAAAACACCCTGAACTCTTTTCATTTTCATCTTAAAAGGATTACGCCGATGCATGTCGTCAGCAAACGAGACACACTGTGTGGACATAGAAGCAGGGTGCTTTCTGGGGGTTTTCTGGGCTGAATGCGTGACGTTAAGTGCATCTCAGGTTTGAACTTGTCACTGAAACAGGGAGACAAGTTCATTGAGGGGCAGCCTCATGAATTCATTTCCCATTTCATTAAAATGGAGGCGAGCACGGGTTTTCGTGAAAACACAAATTCAAACACTAATTATTGTAATGTGCTTGGAGAGTTAGGCCGTCGTGTTTTTAATTGGCCGGTAAAAAGATTATTTATTTGATTTGATTTAGCTCCATGTAGTTATTTCTCTGAGGGCTTTATTCCCCTTAGTTTCCTGCATTAACCCCAGTCTAACTCTACATGATGAGACATCTGTACTGATTCCCGTCTCTGCATTCATTCTGCATTTTTATAAATATATATGGGCCCAATTATACAGTGTTTCAGAGAGCACTGTGCGCGCGCTGTGTTTGTACATTCAGATCCCAGGACACACAGTGAAGCAGAATTAGGCAAGGTGACCGCTCCAGAGGGATGTTGTTCACAGCCTGAGGGATTAACTCTGCAGCTTGACCGTTTATTTACTAGGTTTCATCTCTGTGTATTTTACGTGTATCTGTTTGCAGATTGCGCAGCGTGAAAATGGAGCAAAGGAAGCTCAGTGATCAGGCCAACACACTAGTGGACCTCTCAAAGGTGAGACACACAAACTGTACACTAGAGACCCTCTTGTTTATGCATGAATGTTAGGATTCCTTTCTCCTTCTGAGATCGTATCGGCGGCATTCCCGTGTTTCCATGCTGACTGGCCCGTTTCTGTGGTGTTGCGTGTCCAAGCAACGAGAACAAGTGTTAAAACAGGGATGACTGATCGAGAGAGTCAGGAGGAAATGAGAGGAGGGTGGAAGGGTGGAAGGGAGGGAGGGAGGGAGGGAGGGCTCGTGTTTTCTGTTACTGTGTGGGTGTCTGAGAATGTGAGCGTGCGCGTATGGCTGCATCTCTCTGCGTGCTTGTGGAAGAAAAACTCATAGAATTGAAGGAGAAATAGACTCGAATAGGAGGGAGACCAAGATTGAGAAAGCGCGTACATGTTTTCAGCTTATCAAGGAGAAATCAGCGCCTTTAGCAACAAATATTTTGCAATTACACCCTCTCAGTGACTCCGTCTCAGTCGGCCACTTGCGCGTTTTCCATGGTTACAGAGACTAGAATAGGGACAATAGGCTGCCTTCCTCGTAGTCCTTCATTCCTCTCTCTTCTTCATATCCAGCCTCTACTTTCCAGCTTCTACACCATGCTGGATGAATACTTTTGGTATTTACTCAGTTTGTCCGAGTAAGACATTGGTACATTATTTCTAAAGTGTCAGTGTTTAAGCAGCATGCGGAGGAGGAAGTATACACAGATTTATGTACATAGACAACAGATAAACCTGGAGGGTGGAGTGATTGATAGAGGCAAAGGGAGAAAAAATACATAGAAAAAAGCCTTCTGGTCTGTTGATATTTTTTCTTGTTTGGACTTGTTCTCTAATCTTTGACATCTGGTGAGACTTTGGATTATTTGAGCATCTGCTCTGACATATTGAAAGGTAAACTTATTGTTTGGTGTTGGTTTTAACAACTCAGACATCAGAAACTTAAATGAAATCACATATTGCTCTTAGGGCAGCATGGTGGCTTAGTGGTTAGCATTGTTGCTTCACAGCAAGAAGGTTTCCGGTTCGACTCCCTGGCCCAGCAGGGTCTTTCTGTGTGAAGTTTGCGTGTTCTCCCCGTGCTTGCGTGGGTTCCCTCCAGGTACTCCGGCTTCCTCCCACAGTCCAAAAACATGCATATTAGGTTAACTGATGATTCTAAATTGCCCGTAGGTGTGAGTGTGAGTATATCTGGTTGTTTGTATATATGTGGCCCTGTGATGGACTGGCGGCCTGTGATGAGCTGGGAGAGGCTCCAGCAGACCCCCGTGAACCTGCACAGGATAAAGTGGGTATAGAAAATGGATGGATGGATATTGCTCTTTGTAAGAAACCAAAAAGGATAGAAATATATGTCTGGTACAAATGACAGAGCCTCAAAGTATACGGAACCTGATATAATTGATTCTCAAGTTCAATGTCATAATTTTTGTTCACTCTTTGTCTGCATTTTATCCAGCATTCAAACTGGCAGTAACTTTAGACCCCCAGTAAAATACAAGTGCAATACTTGTATTTAACATTATTACTTTCTGTGCTTGTCACATAAACTCTTTCTACTTTGAATTCACTGTCCAACCACTTTTTGTCTCTTCTTATGAGATGCCAGTGTTTTCTTGAAACGGGCGGTAATGAAACGGCACTGACAATGCTCGCATTTACACATTTCATGTCTGTGTCTCCTCACTTGAAAGTTTCTGTGCGCTGAGACGTCTCCAACTCTCCGCCCACAGATGCAGAGTGTCATGTATGAGCTGATGTCAGAGCTCAACGACCGCAGCGAGGACCTGGAACGACAGATGCTGTCCCTGGAGCACCGGGTGGAGCAGCTCACGGCAGGCTTCAACACCCTGCCCGCACACCTCTCTGCAACCCTCAGCGCCCAGCACGCCGCCCTGGTTCACCTGCTGCGAGAGAGGGATTCGAGGGATGGCAGAGGAGGAGGTGGAGGCGGCGCCATGGTCCCAGTGTCCCCAGCTTCGTCTTTAACCACTGCGCCGGCTTCGATTTCTCCGGTCCAGGTCGCACCCCCCCCACCACCCCTAGCGCAGGTCTCTACTTTGTCTTTAGAGTCCCCTATGTCACCCCCACCCCTGAGTCCAGAGGGGAGCCTGGAGGCTAGTCCTAACCCCAACATCTGCACCTCCAGCTGCTGAGGACAGCTCTGAGGAGCAGGACCAGACAGACATGGGAGCAAAATAAGGAGAGACGAGGGAGGTTGTGCTTATCCTCTCACATCAGACTTAAAGAGAGAAATGAGGAAAGAGGAGAGAAACTCGTGGAGATCCTCTGAAACCATCGCTCCATGGGGACGGGATGAAGATGGGACTGTGAGGACAACTAATGGGATTAAGATGGAGGGCTAGCGTGAGGGATGAGACGCGTTCAGGATTTGGGGGCGCTTTTCTTGATGAAGGAAGGAAAAGAAAAATGGAGACAAAATGGAGACTCTAAAAGGTGTGAGGGGGAGGAAAGATGTCAGGAGGTTGAGAAATGGAGGCAGAGAGAATCAGGAAGGGGGGAAGAGAGAAGACGAGAAATAACTAAGAATAATTATATGAACTCCTAAATGGAATTCACTCGACTTAGTGAGAAAGGCCTTTTATTCTCTCTATCTTTCTCTCCTTCTTTTCTTCTCATTTTCCGAATCTCTCACTCCCTTCATCAGGAATTAATGACCATGACTTTTTATCTTTATGATATATTTTCTATCTGAATGCTAATTGTGTGTTAACGAGCATCCCTTTAACAGAAGGTTCGATCAATACGACCGTGATATAAAAAAAATACAACGGCAAGCACCACACACACACACACATACACACACACACACACACACACACACACACACACACACACACACACACACATACACAGCACAAACATAATTACACAATCTCTCATAATGCAGGCCCTATTTACTCTCAAAACAACATGAATGCACTAGCCCACATAATAACACTAAAGCCTATACTGCCAAGCACTTGATGCACTGTCTATCTCCATGGAGCACTGCCAACCAATGTAGACATACTGTAAAAAATGTTCATCTGAATGACTTATCTTCTGCGAGCGTGATATAATGCAGCAGTTTAGACTTACGATTCATAGTTGTGACATTTTAACTGCTCAGCTGGGAAAACCATAACCAAGCACTGATCTACACAAATTACAGATGACACTGAAAAAAAGGGCAAAAGTACGTGAATCATCCTAGTGTCTGTTGGTGACGCTGAAGATGGAAACGGTTGGTAAATAAATAAGATAGCACAACTGCGGCCGGACTTTATTACTGTATTTACCGGCTCTCACGTTGAACTTACCAATGTTTTGGTGTACTCACAGGTTTGTTGTGCTGAGATGTCATGCCCGACAGACGCAGAAAATGAACTATTAGTGGTTGTATGTAGTGCATTCCTGTTGAGGTGGTAGCTGGAAGAAAGAAACAAACCTTTATTTAACTGCTGTTTGAATCAACTGATTCATTTTGAAGATGACGTGTGTGGAAAAAATCCTGACTCGAGTTACAGTAGCTCCTTGCTCAGGCATAATGCTCCACATCTGAGTCTGATATGATTATGTTTTTAAATTTACCATCCAGAGGCCTACCTCAGAAAATTAACATGACAGCAAAACTTCCTCCAGAAATAACAATTACCGTATTTTCTGGACTATAAGCCGCTACTTTTTTCATAGGTTTTGAACCATGCGGCTTATACAAAGGTGCGGCTATTCTGTGGATTTTTCTTCCACCGCTCGGGCGCTCTAACCGGAATTAGAATAAAAACTAAGACAAAATAAATGCAAAGAAGAATACGCTACTTCTTCTTTAGCAGATAGAAGTAAGTAGGAGCAGATTTCAAACAGAGAAATAGATAAATAAATACTGGTTATTTTCTCTTGGTTCTGTCCCGTTTTAATCAGCAAAGTTGCTGCCGTGTTAAAAGACACTGTTAGGAAAGGATCTATTTAGGTACAAACATGTACATCATTTACAGTTCAAAATCCTTCTGTACATGTAGTAAATATCTAGGGGTGTAACAATATATCGTGCCACGAAATTTCGCGATACAAAAACCTCACAATACGTGTCGTGGAGGTGACAAAGTGTATCGCGATATTGGGTTATTAATATTAATCTATTGTGTTGTTGACTAGTAACGCGCATCCGACCGCAGCCGCGGCCGCGACCGCGCGGACCAAAATCTTCCTCCGCTCAGAAGAAACTAGTCCCGTTTTGCGGTCCCGTTTTGAGCTCTAAACTTTTACTTATGTAAGGCTGGTGTAGAGTTAAGACTTACCTTATTAAATTAAACCTTTTTCGGGTGGTGAGTAGGATAAACACGGGGAGAACTTCTGCTGAGTTGAAGTGTACTTTAATGTCCGCTCAACAGTGTAGGATTTTAGAACATCAACACAGCACCTAGTGCTGTATCACTCCGCCCAATCTAAAACAGACTAACAACTACAGATAAACTGACTAGTGTAATTATAATCCCTGAATTACAGAATATAAAGAATATATTTATAAAATAATGAACCCTGAATTACCAAAATAACCTTAACAAAAATAAATCTCCTCTTACACTTATAAGGTAAGCATGAATCAATCTTTTTTATGATGTAAAATTGTATGTATTTATTTAATTTTATTTATTTATTTAATTTTAGTTGTAAAATTTCTGGAAAAGAAAAAAGTAAAATCATACATGAGAGAAACTATTCAGTTTGTGGCAAAATATTTGTACTTGTATGAAACTGAAGATGCATAATGCAAACCTGACATTTACTTTTAGTTCAGTTTGTGGAAAATTGTTGGCCTGGCTTTCTCTTTAAAACTTAAACAGTTATAAAGCATTACAAACTGTAACAATAGGGCAAACGCACAGCATTGTTTTGTATTTTGTGTCTTTCAAATAAAAGACAATTTTTTCCAGTCATATATTCCTCATTCAAGGTTGTTAAAAAAATACTGCTATAATATCGTATCGTATCGTTATCGTGACCTCAATATCGTGTATCGTACCGTATCGTGAGATTAGTGTATCGTTACACCCCTATAAATATCTAATCTAACAACATAAATATCTGCAGCTTGCATATCTTTTTTTTTAAATAGAGCGGATGCGGCTTATATACAGGTGCGGCTTGTATATCTTTTTTTGTTGTTTTTTTAAAAATAGAGCGGGTGCGGCTTATATACAGGTGCGGCTTATAGTCCAGAAAATACGGTATATTAAAAATTACTTCAACTTATTCTTTCAATTGCTGAAGTCTGTTGAGTCAGATTGACTGAGAAGTCGTAGTATATTCTATTTTTTTCTTTCGTTCTCTCAATGAATACATGATGTAAAAGTTGACTTCATGTTGATAATTTCTCCCCAGACTGACTTAGCTGTGTCATTGTAGATGATTTGTACGTTTTTTCCTGCATGGCTCCGTCCATGCAGGGACCGTCACTTTACTGCCATTCTTTGTTCGGCTTGCAGTCCCAAAACGGCTCACTGTTATCATGAATGTATTCTGTGTAAAAGGAAAAAAACACTCAGATACACCCCTGTTTGCTTGATCACTTAAACTGCCAGTCAGACATGCACATACATACAGATATATACACACACACAGAGACACACACACACAGACACACACACCTCAACAACCAAAGTGCTCTCTCTTAAATGGACTTCAATAAGAGGCGGGGAACACTGCTGTCACTGGGGACAAAAGATAGCAGGAGCAGGCGTCGCAGATATCTTGACAATATTTCTGAGGGAATAACTGTGAAAACAAAATGGGCATGCACTTGTTATAGTACAGTACATGAACTGCTCATGAAGGAGGTGGGCTGAGGATGAACATAAGGGAACACAAATAAACCTTACAAAGGATCAATGGCCATGAAGGAACAGCTGTTCATGAAATAAAAAAAAGATACAGTATATCTGAGAGGAATTATAATAAGTGTGATGGGAAGAGACAAGCCTACCTTTGCTTTGGGAGATAATACCGAAAACGATCTTATAGCGACACGCTGTGGCCGGAATACGGAATTACTTGCGCTTGAATTATTGTACAGTATGCTCTTAACGGAATTTAGCTTTGTATTGCTTAGTCTTTTCTACCATTATGATTAAACGCAGTCCCAGCTGATATCTTACATTATTAAACTATAGTATTCTCATTCGTCATGATAATTATGATATCTGTATTATCCATACGTTAAATATTTATGGAAAAGGAAAGTGCCGTTTGAGGTTGAAATTATTTTGTAATTTTATTTTATCAGAGAGAATTAATAAAGTATATATCTATAACATTACAGCTTCCATGTCCTCTGAGTCGGAGTTATTAAGTCTTCGTTTTTTTTGTTGTTTTCTTTCGTAGTGTTTTATGTGTGGTAGCCAAACTGTGCTTCTCAGTTAAGCTATGCCGACGTACAAAGAGGCTTTTTTGTGACTTTCAGCCACTCTTTGGCATATTTCCTCGTTTCTCCCACTGTGAGAGGTTCCCTCCACTGCCATGTGGCAAGTCATTACTGGAGGAAAGGTTTGCCATTTTCTGTTGGCAACGAATCTGTTTGGTCGGACATAAGGGAAATGTATTATTGGGTTGTCATGACGATGTTGCCGTGGACACCGCGGTTCCCATGTGACGTCACCGACATTGGTTTCTTTCTAGTGGAGATGGGTAAGTAACGTTGAACGTCAGAAACGTTCAGAGATAATCTGTGTTCAGACTTTAGCTGGGTCACCCTAATACTTTCACAGAGTTCTCCTGAGGAAACCCATGCGTTGTGTATTGTGTTGTCTTGCTGTCATTCAGGATTTCTTCATGTCTTTCCACATCAATGTCCCATGTTTGCATGGATGGTTTTAATGGGATGATGCAAAAAGCCTGGTTCTGAGTTGATGGAAATTGTGTCAAAGTAGTTGTTTTTTTTTTTTTTCTTCTTTCACCCGTCCTGTCACCTTGTCACCTTATTTTCCTCGTCATGGTCTGAGATTTGTTCAGGTGCCTTTTGTAAATTCCCAACAGACTTGCATACATTTTTTTAGTGACTAATGGCTTTTGTGTGGTTGGTTTACAATAAAGAATTAAGTGCTATAATACGTCGTGTCCTCCTAGATCCACCTGTATTAAAGAATTTTCAAATGAATCTATTTAAAGATCAAACAGAAAAAATGTGAACATTTTGAAATATCAGAAAAGCTTCTCATGTTTTTAAAGAATCATTAGATCAGAGAGAATCTATTTCCATCGTGTGTCCATAAACTATGAGTCTTCCTCTATTTTTTTTTATTTTCCACCTGCAGAAGAATAAATAATTAAATAAATAGAGGACCAATTTCACAGTTAAATCACAGTCATTGAGGAAAGCTGTCTAGGGGTGATACAAGCCGCATCCTGGATTAGTTTTTTAATTGAAAACAGCATAAGAAAAAATAAAACATGATTGTGACCTAGTGCTGGTGAAACTAAGAATTTAAGTGTAGATAATGTCTCAGTTGTATCAATAATATATTAGTTATGATCAAGTTTGTAGTTACCCTCTGGCAGCTCCTACACGATGTGCAAACAAACAGTGAATATATAGGACATAAAGTGATGCAATAATACTGTTGGTGCACAGCTACAAATCAGGTTTGAGCATTCAGCCAAGGCTTTATTGGCCTGAAGGGCAGCAAGAATGATCTAATTCTCTCATGGAAAAAAATAAGTGGAAAAATCACACTAATACAAAGGACCATGTTGTGCTGATGATGATGTAACAAGAGATGTTAAAGTTGTGAAATAAAAGAGGTAGCATTCAGGTCACTGACTCAGTTGCACTGCAAGTCTTCTTTGTCTTCTTTTCACATTTAACACATTTTCACTTAAGTCCGTTGAACAGACTGCAGCAATTTGTCACACTTAATAAAAGGTATTGAGTCGTACTGTATGTGGTCATTAGAGGGTAGCATTTTTTCCATGCCTGCTCATTAATTACAACCTCAGTTTACTCTGATCTTACCAACAGCTTGTTAGAATCAAACACCTTACTTATATAAAAGTCTTTCTCCTGGTTTGTAGTTGCTGGCGACAGTTCAAGCTCTTAAAACACTTTCATGTTGACACCAGTGCTTGTTCTTACGGTGACCATGCACCAACCTCATGGCTTATCATGTAGAAATAAATTCACATGGGCATGAAGTCACAGCATTCAGAGTATCTCACCTCAACACATGAAATAAATTACTTTTCCTAAAGACAGGCTTCATATAAACCCAAGCTGTTGGGTGTTCAGCCCAGAGTAAAAATGAGAGTGTCAGAGGTGTAAGAGCCCAGCTGCCTGAGGCGATGCTCTGCCCAGGGCAAAGCACATGCCCAGATGTGATGTGCTTGTCGTCTGTGTTATTTACAGGCAGGCCCTGCTGCCCCTGGGGGCTTTCATCATCTCATATCAGGCTGTGTGAATTTTCATGATTGCGTTGTACAATTTTAAGGCCAAGGTAATGTCCGTCGCCTCAGTTTCTTGGTCCCTCTTTATTTCTCAGGAAACCCATTTACTCTCCCAGGACTGCTTCCAGAGCCAAGGGGAGCAGTGGATACAGACATAATAAGGGAAATTGGGATTGTTTTTTTTTTTACTCAGATTCCAGCCAAAAAATGAGAAAATGTTACTGAAAGCAAAAGCAAGGCAATGCCAAGAATATGGCACCAGAGAGGATGCGTTAAAAGGGTGTACAAATGATTTTTTTCTCCAATATTATATATCTGTTTAAAAATTGTGCCTTCTCAACAGGTGGGGCAGTTTGTGAATTAAGTTTAGAGTTCAAACCATGTATTATGACCAAACCACATGTGGCTTGTTGCCAAAGATGTGCTGAGTAAATGAACTTAGATTTATTTATTTAACTTTCAGAGCACTTGTTATAAAAGCACTGAAGAACTGCAGCCTATTCAAAAACATAAGAAACAACTTTGAATAGGAGCGTCAGGCATTACATCTGACAAGTGTAATTCCGACAGAGCAAAGAAAAGGTCTAGGCTGTTTGTATTTGCTTCCTATCCCAGTATTTCCCTCATGAAAACTTTTTTGTGATGGATGAGGATCATGGACCAAACGTTCTGCCCCTTTATTGGGATTCTGGTGTAACAATACTTGACTAACTTGCTGAAGAACACTGTACACGTGTAATTTCTCTAGTTTGGTTTACAAACCTGAAATAATGTTTTGATGTTTGGGATGGCTAAGATTATTGAATTGAAATACTAATGATTGATTCGTGCAGATTTCATAACTGGGGTCCTGTCCAGGATGTTTGGATCGAAGTGTCTCATGATGCCTGATTAGCTGTGTTTGATAGTTATGGTAGAGTATGATTAGGTGCAATGTTAATAGCTTATAAAAAAGTTAACTAAAAAAAAACATTGATGAGATCATGTTAAATCTAGGCAGCAAAGTAAATAAATATCAGGGCACATAAAAGTCCTACTTATGCATAACAATTAGTTATTTCAAATAAAACATAATTCACGTTTTAAAATCCAAGTGATGCTTTGATCCTTCCAAACATTTTTGCCCTTACTTTGAAGAGGAGCTGATTTGATCTAGATGACATGACGTTTTATATAAAGTAATCCGAGATCAATCTGAAGAGATATGAAAGGATATTTAGGAGAAGAATGGAGAAAAAAAGCAATTTCTCGTACACAAAGCTGCATTTCCACCATGAACCTTTTGCATGGCAGAGCATTTAAAGTTTTCAAATAAAATAAAATAAAAAATCCTCTTGTTAAATCTTTGTGTGTTATATTTTACAAACCTGTTAAGTCTTAAAGTCGATATATTGAAAGAAAATACTAAATAAAGCAGTCAAACTAGTCTGCTCCCTGTGCTGGGTGTATCGCAGCTGCTTCATTGGGACTAAAAGCAGAGACCACAGGCTCGCTCTATCAGCAAGGATGGCTAATGTGTTTTATGGGATGTAGATGGAAGAAGAGGGAGGCACACTGGTGCTGAAGGTTGGTGGCCTTTGCCACCTGGATGCTGCTGCGTGATCATGTGATCTAACTGTCAGAGGCAATGTCATCATTTTTACAATCGGTCCAAATGTCACCAGGTTCTGTCGGTGGCAGGCTGACTCACAACCCCATGTCTTTTCTTCTTTTGTTACTACACGGCACTAAGTTAAACTGATCTGAGCTGTACTGGAGGCCACTTCAAACTCATCACATTACTGTACACCTTTAAGCAGTTTGACAGCACGCGAGGAATACGGTACAGAATACACACTCATTTGATCCTGTGTGTGTCTGAGTGGGTGGAAGTGGTGAGTCCGCATTGGGAGCAAGACTGTGAGGTTGCCGTGGTAATGATGGAAGGAGAACCACTATGATAGTAAGGAAAGAAGGTGCAATTCACAAAGTCAGTACACCTAACCCTTTAAATAGTACTACACCTGGATACAACACACATAAACACTAGATGCCGTCAGGTATTCCTTACATTCTTCACCTGATCCTGCAGCTCCCACACATATATACCTAACACCCCCCTTAAGAATGTGGGTACTGTACCATTACCTCCTGTTTTCATGCTTCCATGTCTAAATGGCTTTTTTCATATCTGTTTCTTTTCTGTATCTAATATGCATCTCCTCAGCCCTCTGACCTTTTCTTAGCCTCAGCACATCAGCATCTTACATTAGTGCTCACCCTCACTTACAGACTCGCTGCTTCTCCTTTTTGCTGACACCTGCATAGACATTTTAGCTTAATACAGGACTGGAGGTAGCTAAATGGTTTCAGCCTTTTCCTTTTTTGTTCAATTAACTTCTCTCAAGCTAAGCCCATTAGAAATATAACTGGATCAGTATGTTGTGCAACACTTGTGACGAAAGCTTTTTCATGTTTTTAAAATATGGTCTAGTAAATCGGTTATCAAGCTCTCATGGATCTCGCTGATCTAAGCTTTAGTTTAGTGTACCATCAGCTTCTTCTCCAAGGAAATCTAATACACCATGAACATGCTGCTGGGCTTTTATTTTGTGTAATTAATGAAAGTTTTATGTACTTTTAATGCCGAGACTAGACAAGTTTGGCCTGCAGCCGATGAGTGGATGTGCCATCATTTTCTTCAGTTGAACACAAACAAAACTGAAGTAGTTGTTTTTGGACCAAAAGAAGAGGCTTTAAGAGTCAGGACAGCTTCAGCTATTACAGCTACAGACCACCTATAAGGCCCGACATCTGGGTGCAGTCAAGGAGTCAGAGCTGAACTTTTTAGACAGTTACAAAGCACGGATGTTGTCAAACCATCACTGAATAACATCTCGAGGATGACAGGACTAATGTCTCAGCAGGATCTTGAAAACCTCATCCCTGTGTTTATGTTCATTCAAATTGATTTCTGCAACAGTGTCTTCACAAGTCTGCCTAAAAAGTCAATCAGACAGATGATCCAGAATACTGCTGCCCGGGATTCACTGTGAAAGTGGACCACATCACTCCAGTTCTGAGATCTTTACACTGGCTCCCTGCATCTCAGAGAACAGACTTTAAAATACATCTGTTAGTTTATAGATCACTGAATGGTTTAGGACCAAAATACATCAGAGATTTGTTGTTGCCATATCAACCATCCAGACCTCTCAGGCCTTCAGTATCACGTCTGCTCTGTCCCCAGAATCAGAACCATACATGAAGAAGCAGCATTCAGCTTCTATGCTCCACAGATCTGGAACAAACTTCCAGAAATCTGCAGCAATTCTGAAACCCCTCAGTTCCTTTAAATCAAATTTAAAAACTCATTTGTTTACAGCTGATGAAAATATTTAAACTATTCTGAATTTAGCTTTAAACAATGTTAATTTTAGTAATCAATTGTATAAACTCGTATTTATTATGCCACTGCACTGTAACTTTTTAAAATTATATATTTATTATGTAAAGCACCTTGAATTACCTTTTTGCTGAAATATGCTATACAAATAAACTTGCCTTGCCTTGCCTTGCCTTGCCTTGCCTTGCCTTGCCTTGCCTTGCCTTGCCTTGCCACCCAAACAGAATGTTGTACATGCATATAGACCATACATGCATTTTCAACCAGGCACTGCAGGTGAGACCAGGAGTTTAGCGAGTTGAGAAACTTCTCCTCATCTCAACAGCTGCTGTGCTTGTCTAATTCTTTGTTCTGAAAGTAAAGTGACGTATGTGTTTGCTACAGGTTCCTGTACAGGTAGCAGCAGTGGGATCTGGCCTCACTATCATCACCTGAAACAGACTGGTACAGTACTGGTTCCATGGCAACTAACCACCCACATTCCCCCTCATGCTGCGTAAAGGGGGATGCACCGCACGTCTGCGTTACAGAGACTGGAAGTTGGAGATTAACCTTTTTTGCAGGCTGTTCATTTGAATCAAGATGAAGGGAGGGGCAAGGTTTTTAATCATACCACAGGGGACATTAGCTTACTTTCCTCCCCAGATAAGGTTTCCACTGACATAACTGACATAACGGGGCTACCTGGAACTCCACTGCATACTAACTCAGAGCAAAGCCACAGTACCATTTATATACAAGATTTCTTCTTTGCAGTTTGTGCCTCTCTCTGCCTTTGTTGTTTTTTTTTCTATAGTCATGCCTCATTGTGTTTCAAGCAGGTTTTAGAAGAAAATGTGGACCGGCTGTTGGGGGAAATATCCTGCTAATTAGAGCCGACAGGACTTTTGAACCACATGCCATCAGCCCAACCCACCTGGCTCTCACCTCAAAGGTGGTATGTAGTTAATATTTAAACCAATATTCTACGCATTACAGCCATACTCAGTTTCTATACTTGGTGGCTGGCGTTGTTCAGTATTAAATCATACAGGCCCTGATCAGTAGCCATTGGAAAATATCAAGAAGAGTGTGGTAACTTCTCTTCTTCCAACAGACTTTGCAATTCCCCTGATCCCAGTGCCCCACAAATACAACAAGTTTCAATATGATTCTTTATATTCTCTTTATTTCCTCATCATTCCTAACCTCCATTTACTTATCAAACGTATCACTCATTGGCAGATGCCGTGTTGAATTATGCACACACACAAACTCACACATACACACACGCACACACACAAACACAAACACACACATTATCCACGAGGTTATGTTAGAATTTCAATCTTTATTTGAACTCTGCACTGCCTTCCTCCTACTGCTCCCTTCCATCCCTCTCCAGTTACTTTGCCTCTAAAGGAAAAGCCGTTTCTATGGCAACCATCTGTGTCTGTATTGGAGGGGAGTTTCCAAACACAGACTAGAAGGGATTCTGAGCACAAAGAGTCCCAAAAACACACACGCATATGCATGCATTTGATTAGAGATTGTCATTGATGCCACTCCGAGCACATCTTTTTGAGCCTGAAAAAAGACGTTGATTTCAGCAGGAAGAGGCAATAATATACAGCTATTTAGACAACCAAGTAAAAATTATTTTTTTAGGGGTGTAATAATTGAATCCCTTCTTTTTTTGCTTCATTTCACCTAAGGTTTTTTTTAAATGTGAGTTTGGGGCATATTATAGCCCATTTTGGTGAGGACAGTACACAGATTTTTACATTATATTTGTTGCAAGGTGTCTCTTATTTATCGATATGACAATGAACATTATGATTCAAATCAGGTATATTATGTCCCTGTGCTGTTGCTCTGCTGTTGTCTCACTTTCAGAGGAATGTAGGTCAGGTGGTCTGGAGACTGTAAATTTCCTGCTGTTGTGTATTTTGTGCACTCCCTGCCTTCAGCCGCACGCCTGGAGGGAAACGTCCAAGACCTCTTTGACCCTAAATAACGTTGTATGGGTGCAGACGATCGGTTGATAGCGTGAATGAACTAACAAACAGATGAATGGAGCTAAGCTCGTGGTTTTTGTTAGAGAAGCCTCCTGACATCATTTCCACTGTTTTGCATATTGCATATTTTAAACCTGAAATCCAGGAGTGGGCAACCATATCAAAAGGTCAACATCCATAAGTTGTCTTATGGAATATTTTAAGTTTGTTGGTTTCATATGAAACGGAGCAACGGCACAGAGACCATTGCCTCAGCTGCAAGAACCAAGAGAAGTGAGTACATTATGTTTTAGGTCTCTAGGTATGGGCTCCCGTTATGTTTTAAAACTGGTTTTAAGATATTATGATATATTTATAGATATACTTATAAAGGTCTTTGTGTTCTCTCACTTTGTTGTCTGTGTCAAGTAGCCATCCCTGATTTTATTTCACCTTTCCTTTTGATTTGTATCGGTTGATTGCAAAACTGCCTTATTTTAAATCTTATTTCACTGTTTTGCTGTGAAGTGCCAGTATATATCTGAGTCTCTCATCTGTGTTCACTATTGACAACAGACCTTAAATCAAATTACAAATCGGGTGCTAAACCGTCCTGAGTGTGTGGAACAGCCTGTGTTTTCAACTTCTACCAAGTACTTTCTTTACCTGTTTTTGCCAAATGTTCTGAAACACAAAATAAGTTGTAGTACTTGTCAAGTGTATTATCACGGATCATGCTGTAGCCTGTCACTCTATCCTGCAGCTCTCTTCTCTCATTTCCCTCCCAGTGTCATGTATTGAGGGTGCAGAGCTGCGATCAGCAGGCTGTGAAAAGAGAAGAGTACAGTTTGACATCTTCGGGTCGCTGGGACTCCACAAACCTCTGCTGATAAACTCCATAAATGTTCTTTCACACAGCACTAGCAGAGACATTCACAGTGTGCAGACTATTTAGGCTGCCCAGTCAGAATAATTAATGCAGGAAATGGTCGCAGACACAGGAATGATGAATTTTAGTCTCTGACAAACTGACATGACTGATTGTTCTTACCAGGTCACCAGACTTTTAATGCTCACGGCCACTCAGGAGGAACATCCATCACAGTGACCCTCACTCCTGCAGAGGTGTGTGTCTTTATGTGTGGGTTCCTCGCTGTTTCTATGTGTTTGCATGTGGCTGTAGTAAAGACACTGTTCATTTCTTTGTACGATGAATTGGTTATAGAGCAAATGCACCTTAGGTAATAGAAAAGGCCAATTTCAGTTAGTGCTGGAATATACATTAACGCCACGTCATTAGTCTGTTCACCTCATGTTCACATGGCATCAGCTCAGCGTGCAGACATGATCAATACCTACTGAAGTTTAAATGAAGCATCCAAAGGAGGAAGAAATGTGATGTCAGTGATTTGGTATATATGTTAATGTCAGGTGGGCTGCTCCGAATTTCAGAAACTTTTGCTCTATTGGGGATTTCCTATAAGATCATGTCTAAGGTTTACAGAAAATGTTCAACAAAAAAGAAACAAAAAAAAGGAGGAGAGAAAACATCTAGCGAGCATCAATTATTTGTGTGAAAATGTTTTGTGGATGCTAAAGATCAGAGGAGAAAGGCCAGACTGGTTCAAGATGATAGAAACATTTGCTCAAACACCAATCATTACATCTCTGAAGGTGCAAGACTTTGATGCTTAAAGTAAGTGGGACACAGCATCAAAAGACCACGCTGGGTGTTATTCCTGTCAGCTATGAACATGGCAACAGAAGGTTTTTGCCTGGTCTGATGAGAGGTGACATTCTAATGGTAGGGTTAGAAAATTGCTGTAAACAACATGAGAACATGGATGGAGCCTGTCTTGTAATGTGGGTATACTTTCATTTAATCCCCCCTTTATAATAAGGGAGAATAATTTAAAAGCGACAACCTATCTGGGTATTCTTGTTCATTCTTTTATGGCAGTAGTGCACCCTTCGTCTGGCTACTTCCAACAGGATGCTGAGTCACAAAATTCAGATCTTGTCAAACTGGTTTCTTGAACACATCAGTAACTTCACTCTCACAGCATCCACAGTCACCAGATCTCAATCCAACAGAGCATCTTTGGGCCGTGATGAAACAGGAGATTCGCATTATGGACGTGCAGCCAACATTGTGATGTAATTATATCAACATGGACCAGGATCCCCAAAGAACTTTCCAGCAGCTTGTTGAATCCATGCCACTTAGACCAAAGAGGGTTCTAAAGGCAAGAGTGTCCATGCCAGTAAAGTTGGAAAGTGCAATTTTAACATTGTGGTGCATCACCTCTTCTGCTAAAACAAATAACTGCATGGATGCAGGTTTTGTCAGATCACATATCAGTTTTTCCACTTTTTCCTCATTCTACTTGAAAATATCATTGGCTTAAATTGTATGAATCTGTGTGGAAATCAGTTTTCCACACAGATATGAACCCCTCCACAGATTTAGTTCTTCTCTTTCATATCCAGTCAAACTGACTTATAACATGCATGTTGTGTGTTTTGGGGGGGTTTTTGTTGTCGTTTTTGTTTTTGCTGTTTACTGATTAATTTGAACTTTTTTTCTTTTATTCTTTTTTAATCCGGTTTTCATTTGTTTTTAATGTCCTAATTGAAAACAAATGCATGTGTTTGGGTGTGCATGTTCCTCTGTGAATTGCATGAAAGCTAGACCGTCCTGAGTTGAGAAAGTCCCGTGCATCCTGCTCTGTGATGATGCGTGGGTCTGGGCGTGACAGGACCGAGCTCATCACTGTGAACTCCCAGGGGGGGCTGACAAGTGGCTCTGCTCTGCTGAAGGTTGTTGCCGTGGAAACGTGCGGGGTCAGCCAGACCCTTCTCATCAGCGTTCAGGTTAGTTCATCATGCACTGGACACAAATGATGTGTAATAACTGCACTTGGCAAACAGAAAAGTGTGTGTGTGTGTGTGTGTGTGTGTGTGTGTGTGTGTGTGTGTGTGTGTGTGTGTGTGTGTGTGTGTGTGTGTGTGTGTGTGTGTGTGTGTGTGTGTGTGTATGTGTGTGTGAGAGAGAGAGAGAGAGAGAGAGAGAGAGAGAGAGAGAGAGAGAGAGAGAGAAAGAGCTTTTTTTCCCTTTAGGATTCTCTCCCCACCTAACATTAGAGAGCACAGTCAGCAGGGTATTATTTAGTGATAACCTTGTCCGCTTTCCTGCATTAACAATGCATACACACTCCTACAGCGGTTCTTGATCCTGCAGCTCTAATTCTACCATAGAAATATAATGTAAAGTACAAATATTTTGCATTATTGTACTTGTACAATGTACAGTTTTGTTTAAATCTATATTTTCTGCCCATTTATCAGTCTTTTTCCCCCTCCCGCTTAGAGAGGAGCAGGCACACATCACTTTAGATTTTGACACTCAGTGTTGGTGTGCACAGTTTGAACTCATTCCATTACTATCTCCTCCGGTGACCTCTGCATTTTCCCACTGCTTCAGAATGTCTGTGTCCTTTCATGCAGGACAACACAACGTTTTTAAGTACCGCACAAACGGTTCAACAGGGCGGTGAAGGTCTGCTACTGGGTAGACAAAGATAAGGAACAACTTCAACACCAATTTCCATTATTGTAGTACCTGAAAAACACACAACCCCATGTTCTTTGTGCAAGCAATTATTGTCCAACATTTTTTTCATGAATATAAATCTAATGTACTTGCACATAGGAAAACATTGATGTTGTCTTTTGTCCCTCTAGTTCTCCAGACCAAGAGATTCACGCAATACAGAGCTTGTAGTGAAGCACCACCTAGTGACAGCTTCATGTATTACATTAAACCTGGACACTTTTTATTACCCTTGGTTTATAAGCACTCATTGCACTGTCCCTCTCTTTATTCCCTGTAGGAGTGTACAGATGTTGAGTGTCTGTCTGGTTGTTCTCAGGAAGAGTTTGTAGCCGGCTGCTCCCATCAAGCTCTTCATCTGAGACTCTTGGAGATCAGTCTCATCTTGTTCACAGCTGCTCTCTGAGAACATGAGGACATCGTCCCAGACCTACAAAACTTTTTAAGCTATTAACATAAATATGTTTGACCTTATATGCAAGTTATGCATCTGTTACAAATGATATTTATTCATACATTTTACGTATTAAAACAGCTGTTTTGAGTCCTTTATCTGTTGCTCTCATTATATGAGTTTAAGAAAACAAAATGGTTGAATGTGACCACAAGCTCTAATCATGGCTGTTCAAGTAGACTCAGGACTACCAACACATACTTAAACAACACCTTCCATGGGTTCATATATACCAACTTGGTAGGCATCAAAATAATGTACGAATGATCAATCGAGTTGAGTTTCGTGCAATTTGAACTTTAGCCATCGAGAGCAGGAAGTAGCATATTGGAGGAGTTTGCTTTTTCACACTTTTTAGGAAAATGTAACTGTAAGAAACATGAAATATAAATGTGATTATAGTCATTTGATTTGAAAAAAATATAAAGAATCCAAGAAATAAGTTTTCTCTATCATCTTTAAACTTGGTTTCAAAAGTATTGAAAGCATTCTTTCCGTAAGCCATTATGACTGAGCTATTAAGGTTCTATTTAGGTGGATCATTCATACTTCTAGTTAAGTTTGGAAATTTGATGATCTATTAAGCAGTTAGAACTGAGCAGAAAATAATGGATTTTATTTGATTTGTTTCATCAGTTTTGATTTGTTCATTGCCCTTCCAGTATTGGACTGAAGAAATCTGAAAAAGGTCTGAATGTGATAGCGCAAACTGTTTGGTTTGTATGGAAGTGGAACTAGACCTACCATTCTGAGGGGTCTCAGTCTACTTGTTTGGGTTGCAGCTTTCACACATTTTGGCTTTAAGTAGTTGGCTTTAACTGAACCACATATGCCAAATATGGATGCATCTTGGACAAGCTCTTTACCCTTATTACAGTCTTACGAAAAGGTCACAATCCAGTTGGCCATGGGAACTTGTCCAACTCTACATGTGATTTGTGGACTTGGAGAAGGCATGTGGCCATATTCCTCGGGGCCAACTGTAGGGAGTACTCCAGGGGTATAGGATACTGGCTCAGTTCCTATGAGCCACTCAGTCCAACAAACCATCAAAATCATTCCAGGTGGAAGTTGGACTCTGACAAGGCTGCACTTCGTCACTGACTCATAACTTTTATGGACAGGATATTCTTGGTAGAGCCATGTGACAGAAACGATTCGGTTGGGTGGCCTGAGGATTCCAGTAAAGAAAGCACAATCACCAAACATATCATTATATACATAGAACTCATAAAAGTGCTGAAAGCCAATTCTAAGCGAGGAATGAGGAAACCGCAGTTCAAATTGTTGAAAAAAATGTTCAGAGCTGAGGGCACTGAGAATGAACGAGAAGCAAGAAGAAAGAAGAATACAGTAAACTCCATTCAAATTGTTTAGAAAATAGCAAACAAGACCTAAAATGTGTCTAATATTTTGAGCTCTACTCAAATAATAGCAATAATAATAAGCAAACAAAAACATGTTAAAAACCCAATTCAAAAAGTTTGGCAATTGTTTTATAACTCAAGCAATTGGTTAAATTGAGTTGTTTCTTTAATTTAAAATCCTATCTTAAGAAACTGCTGTTCCAGGAGTATGAGCATGCTAAGAGGGCTGAGCATATAATTGTCATTGGCCCATTACATTGAAAACAGTTGGCTAAGCAAAGAAGAAATAAAAATGTAACAAACAAACTTCAAATTGTTCTTCAAGTGTTCATCAAATCTGATCAATCGATTTGAGTTTGTTTAATTTGATCCTGCACATCAGGTCGACAGAATTTCTTATTCAAGCTGCAGCAGCTGCAGAGGGACTTTTGTGCAGAGGGGCGTTGGGATTTCCTCAGAAAGTATTCTAACCAAACAAATATTTAAATTTGAAGAACGCACATAAATTTGTTAAAAACGTTTTCTAAACAAGCAATGAAGCAAACCCATTTCAAATTGTTGAGTAAATGTAAAAAAAAAACAAGAAATTAAATGTAGAAAACATATTTTCCAGTGCTCAATCAAAAATTGTTGTTTTAAAATGTGTTTTAAACAAACATGAAATAAAAATGTAACAAACTCACTTCAAGTTATCCAAAAGATGTAAGCAACCAAGAAATAAAATGTTACAAGCTCATTTCGGTTTGTCCAGAGGTTAATATACCAAATTTGGGTGAAATCAAAAGAACATCCACATACATACATCACGTACATCAGAAAATATTAATTGTAATGTAAAGTAATTAACCATTAAACCGTATACCCTATTACATTGCAATTACATAGCATGGACACCATGCCCAGCTTGATCAGTATATGAAATCTCCAGGTCCTGATAATGTCCCACTGCCAAGCCACTTAGTTTTTTTTTTTTTTTTTTTTAATAAAAAAGATATTGTCATGTCAGTTAACATTTGTTTCTGGAAACAAAATAGTTCATAAATATTTTCAACTCTTCCAAATACAAAAGTGGTTTTAATATATTTAATGTATCAATAATACAAACATCCATTACATCTGCCTTTTTGCACTAGTGTTTATTTCAATACCGGTATATATTTTTAACCTTTAGTTTTTTAGTATATGTTGTGCCTGTGTACTTAAACCATTTTCATTGTGGGTGAATGAGAAACGTCTTCTCAATTCTTTGTATGCCTGGTAGATGTGAAGACTTGACAATAAAGCTGACTGAATTAGTTTTGCAACAATAGCAAAATTATTTTATTTCAGTGTCATTGTCAGTGGTCTGGCAGCCGTTATTTCCCTAAGCTTACAGCTGCGTGCTGGGCGGTGCTCTGACGTACTCTTCCATCAACACCTCAGACACATCAGAACAGTTGCTACTCAAATGGCACACCTGCATACAGGTCAGTCTCAAGTCTGTTATATGGTAATTATCTACTATAAGTGAAAGCAAACAGACAAGACAAATATTAAATACACTACTATCACTGTAGATCATAATTCTCATTAAAGTGAATTATATTGGGATTCACTTGATAGCAATGTCAATATGCTGTATAGTGACAGCAAACTGAAAGGAATATGAAATAACTGAAGTTATTACAGCCATTGAGTGAAAGTTTATTAAAATATGCAATAACTGCAAGACAGACCAGAATTTCAGTTCCATAATTTTATTAAGTTGTTTCCCATATACAAGCGAGACGATATGGAACCATAGCAACAATAAAACTGTTGCATCATTTCCCCAAATCTGATTAAATTATGTGTACACCCGTCGCATAGAACAGTGGTAACAGATGGCCTACATGCCTGCAAGCTCAAACAAAAGGTGTTAAGTGACATTACATCATAGAAACTTCAATTATTCAAATTCCTCCTGCTATTCCTACATTTCCTGTCGACAGTCCTTTTTTTTTCCAACTTCACAAGTATTCACTGTTATTTACAGGAAGCTTGCAAGTGGGCGCAGATCCACAACACACTTCATTAGCATGCAATGTTGCACCCATATGTACTTTGCTTTAGCAGCAGAGGCACTGATGACTTTCCCTGAAACAAGCCTCAGTCAGACTGGGGGGAGTTTGTACCAACACCTCTCAAAGCTGTACTCTGGAACTGACCTGGAAGATACTAGTTAACCAGAGTTGCTTTTTCAGTAATAAAAATGCAGCAACAGTCATTAAACTTAGATTTAATTCGCACTTTTAACCACAACACGTCCCCTGTCCTGCAACTAATTTGGTGGTAAAAATTGTACAGATTGCATAAATCTTTTATGCCGAGTGGCTACGCCTCATCTTTGGCACAAGTGTGGCCTCATCATTGAAGGGTGTAATCCTAAAAAACCTGCCACAGAAAACCTGGATGTTTACCTACAAATCAAACATATCACCCATGATAAAGAGGTTGTAAGCTTAATTATTTTTGCAACAAGTGAGATACAAGAACACTTGAGTTAAAGAGCAAAAAACTAGATAAACATTTAAGACCAGTTCATTGAAAGTGCCCCAAGTTCATTTAGCTCGAAATATTAAAAGATACGAGGTGTTGGTGGGGTCTTAGCAAGCCAGACATATCTAAGCATATTCTATAGATCAACCACTTCTGCATTATTTATTCCCATCTTCCGGTTTCTCTTTCCTGCATCACATCTTTGGCAGTGTGACTTAATGTCCACAAAGTTGTACATCTCATCTGTGCAGCCAGGTCTGGTCAAACTAGTGCTGTTTCCTCCTGAAGGAGCATCCTGGGTAAAAATAAAAAACAAAGCACAATTTAGTTTAGCTTTAAAATAAACAAAAATCACCCACTTTGGTTTCATGTGAGAAACGTTCACAGGAGCAAAGGAGAGTATGTGTCAGTATTTATTGGAGATGAGTATAAGAGCAGATCAATGCAGCAAAGATGGTGTATGAAATGACTGATGGAAACAATAAAATTAATGCTGCCGTCTTTCCAACAACAATCATTATCAAACGAGTCCTATTCTACTGCCTAAGGTTGCAACGGCAACCAGAGTAATTCAGAGCCGAGTGCACTGAGAATCTGTTGGTTACCTTGGCAGCATAGCAGAGGATGGAGTGGGTTGGACAGCGAGAACACCAGTAAATACAACCCACGACCCAAAGATCAAGTTCTTCACTATCACTACATACAGGTTATTGTTAGTTGTTCAAAGCAAGGTGGAAAATGTATTTTTCCGACATCTCGAATCAACTCAACTCTTAGCCTGAGAATAATCCCTGCTTGTTAGAGATGGACCTGCGAACGTAACCTCAAGAAACATCACATTTGTGCTTGCAGCAGATTGTGTGGAAATGGATCAATGCTGATGAATTTCTCTCACAACCACAAGAGTCACTGTATGCCTTACCAGTAACCCTGTTCATGGAGGACACCATGAGAGGGCAATACAAAGGCAAATGTAGGTCACTCAGGGGCAACGCGCCTCTCCCCACATCAGACCAATAGTTCAGTTATATTTTCTAAACCCAATTCTCATTTCTGTTTCCTGTCAGCTATTAGCACCTGCCTGAAGGTTATAAATGTGCGATCTTTGAATTTTTACTTTAGACTGAGCAGTTTATTACCAAAGACATCAGGTATCCACCCCTAACCCCTCCACCAAGTTACAACATCCCAAAATAATCTATCCAAGCTTTGATTGGATAAACGGATGGGATTACACGCATTCTTGCAGCCAGTGGATGTCAACAGTTTCTGATACAACTTTCTGTGATAAATGTCTTGTTTATCAAGTTTGACTTTGCAAGTCAACCCTAAAACATGGGCAAAGGAGTGGGCTGCAAGTTGTAAGATAACTCTACTCCACCCATCTCTCACAATCCCCATTGAAAATGAACAAGGTCAGCATCCAGGTGTAGTTTTCCCAAATCAATGTCAATCAGAGCCAGGGCTGATAACATTTGTGCCTATATCAGTTATTTTATGTGAGACAAGTGAATATCCAACGCATTTAAACATTTTATTTTTTGCTTTTGGTAATTAAAAGTTGACATGTCACTTTTTGATACTACTCAATGGAAAATGAAAAGATCCCAAATGTTGCAGCTGCATTTTCTGTGCAGGAATTCAACTTACTAACCTCCAGTATTTTATGCTCACATTGAACCACGATGCAGACAATTTAATTAAATTTGTTTATCTTGCGTTTCTCCACATTTCAAACGGAATTCTAACCTTTTCATTTTCATCTGAATTGATCATTTTGAGTAACTTTCCCACTAAACAAAAAAAAAAAGAACCTGATGACTGCAGGCTTACAATAGTGGAGACGGATACAGGTAAGGGAGAGGGAGTCACACAAGGCTGAGCCATCATCCCTGTATACTTTATCGCATGACTTATCTTCACATTTTTTTTCTGTTGGTTGTTTGAGCAAACAAATGCTTTAACCTTCATCTTACGAGTTACTCTTTAAACCTTCTAGGCTTGTGCCATGGCTACCAGAAAAGTAACACACGCACAAGAGCCAAAATCAACAGATTCTAGTCAAAGTAAACTATAATCATTTGTTTAAAAATACACAGCACTTTAGTTATTCCCATTAATATACAATGTGTGTATACACAATAACTTCAACGAGGACAAAAAGCAATGCAGCTACATAATTCTGGGTCTCCTATTTGCAAGAGCCACATTAAATGTGGGTATCACTTTCAGGCCTGTGCAAACCTACAATGACATAAGTCTCAAGGTATTTAGTTAGTACTATACAAACCCAACACAAATCGGTCTGAGTACACACCGAAATGTTTTGTGTGGACAAGCTTAATAACCCAGTTGCTGTCCTGTACCTTCTGTGAGACGAGCTTTCCCTCCTGTCGGCTGACACAGGACCGTGGAGCAGCCAACACAAAGCACTACAGTCTGAGCGTGGCTGAACACTGTGGTGATCTTGTAGCAACCTGCAAAATGGGTACAAACATCAGAAGTGAGGGTCATGAAAGTGTTTCACAGAAAACAGCCAGCTGCCAAAAAGAAACCAAGCATACATGCTCGATAACTGGTTTGTCCTTGTAGCTGTTTATGAAAGCGAGTCACTTAAAAGTCTCACTCAATAGACAACCACAAGAGTCGCTGTATGCCTTATTTGACACCCCAATCACAACAGGAACAGTGAAAGGGCAACACATAAAGGCAAAAATGTAATCACTTCCTCATTCCATACAGAAGAGTATTATGCCAATTAAAATAAGTATATAACTTAAATGCGTGGCTATGACTCACCTGGGCATTTGACGTCCATAAAATAGGAGTTGGGACTCTGTACAAGACGCTTTTTCTTGTGACACCTCTTCTCTTCCTCTGGACTGGGGTGCAACAGATCTTTTGCAAGCTAAAATAAAACCAAAACCCACAGGTTAAAAACAACTTTCCCAGGTTTTAAAAGAATACATAGATAAAATAAACAAATCACTGAAATGTTGAACTCTGTCACTATCCCCTGCGTATTAAGGTTTTACAGCATGGTTGCTAAAAAACAAGGGTCAAGTCGCCATTACAATGTTCCACGTGGCACTGCTAGACGAGAAATGGAAACCAAAACCATCAAGTACAGACTTATTTAAAAGAAAATACATTATGAAGATTAAAAAAGGCATTAGTTAGAAACTGTACAATTCTGCTTTCCAAATTAAAATAAAACAAAATTTAACGTGACCAGAAAGCAGCTAAAAATATTAAAAAGATTATTTAACACATTCAACTAAAACGAAAGTTTAGACAGGTTTCTTCTTGAAAATGCTAAATACATATACATCTTATATCAAATTAAGAGGCTCAGCGTGGTTTAGACCAACAAGCAGCCGCGTGTGCTCCTTCCTTTCTTCACCACGTGTTTCGCCATATTGCCTCCGTTCAGATTTCCATATTTATAACAAAGTAAATTCAAAAAAACAACTTCCACCAATACAAAGCGTTAAAATAAGACGTATATTATATCATTTTGCAATAAAATCTGTCTTTGAAGACTGCTGACGGCTACAGGGAAGGTATTCGTACTTACAGGCATGACTGCGAGCGTCGACTGAGGAACCTCGCTGTGGACCGGAAACTGATAACTGCAGGAGGAGGACCCGGGCAGGAACAAGTGAAGCCTGAATTACGGTTCCGCGTTAAATCGACGCAGAGCCTACGCCGTAGGGTACCGCGTAGCCTACGGCGTAGGTTCGGCGTTGGTGTAACGCGGAACCATAATTAGCCTTCACTCCTATATATGTCAATTATCTTTCTTATATGCCATAATTACTTGGCATAAACATCGTTGTTCAATAAATACAAAATATATTGTTCTCTATTTTATAAGTGGCAGCTCTGGAGAAATTTAAAATATAAGACTATTTCCCACATTAATGTCAACATCCATCCATCCATTATTCCAACTCACAATTTCATATCAATTAATGTCAATATTTTAGATTAAATTTTTGTACTTTTTGTGTTTCTTTTTTGCTCTAATACAATGTTAGATATAACATTTATATAAAGAAAACAGGCAACGTAAGGGACACATTTCAGTGAGCTCTTCTTGTCAGCAGGTGGCGCTGCTGCCACGAAGCAGGTTGCTGCTTAAACAAAGGATTACATTTCTATCAAAATCCATTCAAATGTACCCTTTTTGTCTTTTTCATTTATTTTTTAGATCAATTTTCAGGCTTAACTGTGTTATCATACTTTCATAATCCTGATTAAATCTCACTGAGAGCTATTGAGTATATTGTATATTGAGTGAAGAACTTTTACCTTTAGATTGCTTGTTATACACCTGCAGCTGGATGAATATGTTGTTGCTGTATATAATGTCCATCACTTAGATATGAGTTTATATGCCAACAATGTGAAGCAAATCTGTACAATAATTAAAAATGAGCAATTATTGTAAGTCATTTTACTGAAGTTAGAGTATGTGATGGAAAATCCAGCCTCGGCTACTTGATTAAATCAAAACTGCTGAGAGTAGCAAAATAATAACCTTGGCCCAGCTAAATATACAGACTGGGAGTCTGCTCAAAAAAGATTAACACTGGCCTTAAAGATGTTTTTGTCTACTCGAATCGTAAGACTGAATCATCCTTTGTGCCTTAGAATCAGTATGTTTCCTTTAGGTTGTCATCCTGCATCGAGACACCTCATGTATGTTCTGACCCTTTTGCATGCAATTGTTTCATTAAATCTACTGAAATCTGGATAATTTCTCAAGTCTTATTCTTGATAACTTAGACACTCAGTTTCAGCCCAGTTATTCACCTAGTTGGAAAGAACACATTAAAGAGCATTTTATGGGTTTTTCCACAACAGAGTATTTATTCAATTATACTAAACTTAATTATGTTATTTATAATTAATTAGATTTTATTACTAAATATATTTTTGATATCTTATTTTGCCTATATTTTCCCCCTATTTTTTGAGTTTAGTCTTTAGTCTACATATTTCTTTTTATTCATACTTTTTTTCCACTCTTTCCCGTTTTTGTCTATATGAGATCAGCTGTCATATCATCCTCCTCTTCAACTTTGCCTGTGAAATAAGAACAGACAGGGATTTTGCATTGTCTTATTTTAAAATACTTGAATGTCATTCTGGAGGCAGCATGTTGCTCCAAGGTCTCATTGTATTTTACCATCAATACTGCCATTACTGAAGTGAAAATTACTTTTGTCAAAAGGATTGAATCATTGCATGTGCCCCTGACATTTGGACTTGTTGCTGATAACAGTCTGGATGGTCCTTTTCTTCTTTTGTTTGAAAACTGTCACTGGTTAGTCTGACCATAGTGTGATGGTTCAACCCAGATGCATTTCAATCCAAGGACGTTCATGCTGCCTTTTGACAAGGGTAGTATAAGGCTTTTTTTTTTTTTTGAAAAGTTAATACTTAAAGGCATTTTTAAATGTGGCTCTTTTGTAGATATTGACAAAGGTTTTCTAAAGTAATTCTCATTTGTGTGGTTCACTGTTCCTAATGTCACCATTCTTGATGTTGGAGATGAAACATGTCCAGTTTAATAGTTTAATTTAACATCATGTCCTTGGTGCACTGATACTCCAGAAGATACATTATTTAAAAGCATGCACTGCAGATAGAAGATAGCAACTTGTTTTGGAATGTGAAAAATTGATCAATTCTAATCTAAATTAAGTCACCAATAAAAAAGAACTATCGTGAATTCATGTATTGATAGCTTTGCTTGTATAATATTGCCACAATCTTTTCCTGATTTGTGGTTATAATATTTATGTATTTATTTATCTTGACAATAAACAAATCATTGTATATAATAATCATTTATAATCATAAATATTGCATATTTAATATTATTAAATTAATTTAAATTAATTTCATTAATCTGTCAATCTAGTTGAGTTTCTCGTTACTTCTTTCAGCTTTTATCTCTGAAACTCACCACAGCAGCTCTTATCCTGGCTTCTGCATCTTCCTCTGTGCCACCAAAGAACTGCATATCCTCTTTCACCACACCAAAAATCACCTCTTTGGTCGTCCCCTTTCCCCCTGCCTGGTAGCTCCATGCTGACACACACTCATATCCCACCAGACATGCAGTTAGTGGTAAATACTGTGTTCCAAAAGCAAAAACAAATTTCAAACAACAAACAGTGCTCTACAGAGCCATTGCTGAATGGAATTCTCTTCCGGGTTACATTTCTAAAACCCAGAGCAAGGTCAGTTTCAAAAAACAGGTGAAGAAACACATAGCTCACAAAAGGTAGTGTAACCATAAATTATTTATTTACGGTGTGTCTTGCTGTATCTGAGTGTGTGTTTTTTGACACTGTATGTGTGATGATCCCCCACAAAATCACATGTCACAATCACTATATCTGATTGGATGTTAAGACTATGCTTTGCTGCTATTTGCTTGCTAAATGATTTGCTAAATTTGCTGATTTGCTAATGGCTGGTACTATTATAGACTGTACGTTGTCTATGTGAATCTTTTTGTGATGTTTGTTAAATTTGCGGATTTGTTAAATGTTGTTACTTTTATAGACTGTATGTTGTCTATGTAAATCGTTTTGTGATGTTTGTTAGTGTATTTCTGAGCTGTATTTTTATTGTTATCATATTATTTTTATTGTTTCATTGATCAGACCCCAGGAAGAGTAGTTGATGTAAATTACATCTGCTAATGGGGATCCAAATCAAATCAAATCCATCTCCAGTATTCTTCTATCAATGAAATCAGAAGCCTATCCGAGCCTCGTTCATCTCCACGGTGTCCAACCCTGGCTGCTCCTCTGATGTTATTGTTCAATCCCAGTCATTCCAAAAGAAAATCTTAACATCCTCAACTCTGCCACCATGATTCAAGATTCAAAGTGTATTTACTGTACAAGGACGTTATTTACTTGCTGTCCACAATGAATGGCAAGTAATGTGGAGTCTATCTATAAAATAGCCAAGTACAAAATAAATAGTACAAAATAAAACTATTTTAAAAAGGCAACAAGTGAAAAATATAATATAAAAATATAAGCTGAGCCGAAATATAACTATGTAGATAAACAGTTAGCTGCAGATAAACTAAAGTATGAAGATATTTGTGCAAGTTAGTGTGCAACATCAGGTGTACAGTATGTGAATTACTGGTAATAATGTTTGTAATTACACATGCGGAAACTGAAAATGTAAACATTAAATCCTATGTAATATGGAAATATTACACCTCGTTGTAATATTAGCCTCATTTATAAGAACAGAAATATAAACAATATGCATTTCCCAAATAACCTACAAATACCTAAAAATGATACTTAAATATAAGAAAATACCCCTTGTAACACTTCTGAGTTTACTTTGTCTCATTTGTGTTTTATATTAAGGTTTTGTACTGATTTGACCATCTTTAACGTGTTTCTCTGATGTTATTCCTGATATTAAAGATTGATTTGTTGTGTGTCCCAAGAACCAGAACCAAGCAAGGTGAAGCAGCGTTCAGTTATTCTGCTCCTCAACGGTGGAACAAACTTCCTGTAGACCTGAGGTCTGCTCCAACTGTCAGCTCCTTTAAATCAGGGCTAAAAACATTACTGTTTACTGAAGCATACTCCTAAATTAAATACTTACCTGCTGTACTCTACTGCCCTTTAACAACTGCTTTTTATTATTTTACCTCTTTTCTTATCATTTTATTTCATTTATTTGGTATTTAAGCGTACTCTTAAATTAAATACTTTCTGAAAACCGCGAATGAGATGTGTACCTGCTGTACTCTACTGCCCTTAGTTTTCAGCAACTTGTGCTTTTTATTATTTTACCTTCTTTTCTCATAATTTTATTTCATTTTACATGTTATTTACTGTCTAATTATGTCTTGCCACGTTTAATGTTGATGTAAAGCACTTTGAATTACCTTGTGTTGAATTGTGGTATTGTAGTGGCCAGTGGCTGCGTCCGAAATTTGGACGCAGCCACTAATAGTCCATGGGCCAGAGTCCAAAATTTCACTTGTCAGTACCACTCAAGGTGACTAAACTTGGTTATGATTTTTGAAAATATCTATGTCTGTAGATGATATTTTGGTATGATAACCCTTCCTGAGTGGCAGCTGTATCATAGTTTTGAGTGACATTATGTGATGATCCTGTACTTGGTTAACCTTCTTAACACTATCTTAAGTACACACAGAATTTGATAGCCGAACTATAATCAGATCTTGACATATTCCCATTAATAACGATGTTAATTTTGTTTACAATATTGTTATGTTTATAATGTTGTTTATAAAACTAAGCTGGTTCTTATCTCATTGTGGTGTCCTTTATTTCCTGTATTTGCATGATAAAGACCAGTTTGTGGCTGTCTTAGTTTCATAGGAGCCTAATGATGCTCTCCTAGTTTAAGGCTCACAATGACCTGCAACAATGATATACTGTAGTATGGGGTATATTATACATTTCCTGAATCCTATTCCAGTTTGTGTATCACTGTTGTTCCTAGATGACACAGGGCTAAAAGATAGTATATCATTTAGGCGAAAATGGTGTAAAAATTGGTGTTGTTTATAGTTTAAAGAGCTGCAGTGACCTCTATGTTGGTCAGAAAGATTCACATCTTAGCTTGAATGAATGCTTAAAAGGTCCCCTTTAAAATTATACCAAACACAATATTGTGAAACATTGATAGATATCCTGTACTTGAGTCTAAACCAGGATATGCAGCAGCATCTAAAATGTAATTTTCTGAAGGGGGTGGGTAACTTCATGAGCTGATAACTATGATACAGCTGCCACTCAGGAAGGGTTATCATACCAGAATATCATATATAGACATGGATTTTTCAAAAATCCATTTTCAAAAATTATAAGTAAGTTTTGTCACCTTGAGTGGTACTGACATCTGGTCTCGCCCATGGACTATCACTGGTTTAGTTTCAGTAGGTTAGAATTCACAAGAATCTAGCAGTTATTAATGATGACGATGAGTTTTCAGTTAGTGTTCTGTTACCGTTGGTTACGGGGCAGTTGTAACGAGAGACTGAAATAAACAACTCAAGTTTTTCCTTCGTCCACAAAAAGCGTTTTTCAGCTCTTTTGTTCCCAAACTCCTACACTATATACAGGACTGTCTCAGAAAATTAAAATATTGTGATAAAGTCCTTTATTTTCTGTAATGCAATTAAAAAAAAACTAAAATGTCATACATTCTGGATTCATTACAAATCAACTGAAATATTGCAAGCCTTTTATTATTTTAATATTGCTGATTATGGCTTACATTTTAAGATTAAGATTCCCAGAATATTCTAATTTTTTGAGATAGGATATTTGAGTTTTCTTAAACTGTAAGCCATGATCAGCAATATTAAAATAATAAAAGGCTTGCAATATTTCAGTTGATTTATAATGAATCCAGAATGTATGACATTTTTGCATTACAGAAAATAAAGGACTTTATCACAATATTCTAATTTTCTGAGACAGTCCTGTAAATAAACTTGCCTTGCCTAAAGAGGAAAACAACCCCACTTGTCCTGCCCGTGTGCGAGAATGTGGTGTTGGCGCCATCTGGTGCCGGTGTGGCGCCACTGCAGGTCCGCTTCGACAACTCCCATGAATCAGTGTCCTCACTACGTAGCTGCTGAGCGATGCGAGGCCGAGCTCTCAACGGGCTGGGAAAGTAGGCTACTTCGCCACGTCGGTATGTTTGTGACCCCGCTGATATCCATACTCTGAGGGCAGCGGGCGAGCTACCGAGATGCTGATCTGAGATCAACGCTGATCTGAGATCAACGCTTCAACTTCGGATGGAGTTTATCTTTTTTATCCAGCGCAGTCCAAACACAGCGGAGAGGCTCTGAGTGGGATCCGGTGACAAAGTTTGAGAGAGGAAAAGAAAAACGAGGAGACACTCTGTAAAACTGCTACAAAAAAAGTTTCAAACTTTCTCCCACTGAGTCCTGCGTTAAGAGCAACAGCAAGTATGGCGAAAAAGTATGATTTCTTATTTAAACTCCTTCTCATCGGGGACAGCGGAGTCGGCAAAACGTGTCTGATCATCCGTTTTGCCGAGGACAATTTCAACTCTACATACATTTCCACCATCGGTACGTTGTTGCAGTTCAATGTTTGAGGTGGAGCCTGCGACATTTCTGCTCCCGTTTTGAATCTGAAACCTAAAGGATGATAAGAGCAAGATGAATGTTTGCTTACACTTCAGGATCCATTTAATGCCATGCACTGTACAAACTGGTTTCTCAGACTCCTTACGTGTCGCAACTGGTCTGTGTTCTGCCTTTTTTTTTTCCCTTTTCCTTTTCTTTTTTTTTTATTTGAGTTCTGTCTCCCTCTTTCCTGCTGGAGTGAGCGGTCTTTTTACTTACCCTCTCCCCCATCTCTCTCAGATCTCATTCCACTGACTTGGCCCACTGAAGGTCCACCCACTCCATTCCTATCTCTTTTACCATCTCTATGTTCCCAGAAGAATGGCTTGCTTTCTGGCATGCAGGGTTTTGCACAGGACAGACCCCTCCTCTGCCCCCTCACTGTCTGTCTGTCTGTCTGTCTGTCTGTCTGTCTGTCTGTCTGTCTGTCTGTCTGTCTGTCTGTCTGTCTGTCCAGCATACACAAATACAGACCGCTGTGCTGTTATTACCTGTTTGTAGACAGTAGTGCACTCATAATAGAAGTAGTTTACACTTGATCTGTATACCCTGCATTGTGTAACTGTTTAACTCCAATAAGAGGTATTTAATCATTTATTTTGTCATTCCTTCCTTCCTCCCTCCCTCTGCCCTTTCCTGTCCTCATGTCATCTCTCAGGCATTGATTTTAAAGTAAAAACCATTGATGTGGATGGAAAGAAAGTGAAACTGCAAGTATGGTAAGAAATGACGATTGATTTCTTCTCTGATAGCGGGTATAGATAATGGATGGATGGATGGATATATGTTAACAGATTAAAAAGAAAGAAATGAGGAAAACATAAACTATCCTTGGTTCATACTGTCTGTAAAGAAATAAGTCAAAGTAAATATAAATGGTCACTGCTTTTGGCATTTATGTAGTTATTTATTTGTATATTGTACAAACCCAGAATTGAAAATGTGAGCAAAATAGATGAACAAAATAGACATTTTTCCCAGGAAAAGGTTTGCAGTTTATATAGTATTCAGTGTCGACTATTTCTAGACTCATGAGCTAAGGTGGAAAGAAAACAGTCCCAAAAACTGGTGAAATACAGGTATGAGAAAAATAAATCTTGTAAAAGGCTGTGGATGAGTGGTGCTAACATTATATCATACAAATACAAAAACTATCAGGAAAAATGTGCAAGAGAAGACAAATTACATTTGCCATCATTATTATGGGGGGGAAAAGAATTATAGATATATATTAATATAGATGCACTGTGAACATATGCAGTATATGGATGCATCAAGGGAAAAAACATAATTTTGTGGATATAAAAACTTTAGTGATTTACGCGCACTTAAGTGCCTAAATTGAACAAGAGCCTATTGACAAACATCTTCTCTGATAGTTAGTTATTTTTGTCATTTGGTGAAGGTGATAATGCAGACTTTTTTAAAACTTTTTTCTTGTTTCTGGCTCATTTCCTGAAAGGAAAGAGGGACCTCCTTCCTGTTCACAAAATTTGTATTTGTCCAGTGAACCAATGGATTATTAGTCATGAGGGTGCTATTAGGTCAGCTGCATCAATGTCAGATGCACATTAAATGCATAATTCTGCTTCAGTTTCTTACACTTATAGAGCTTGCATGAGATGCACACATCAGCGCATTATTTATTTACTTTAAATGTGTGTTTTGCGCAGGGACACAGCAGGACAGGAGCGCTTCAAGACCATTACGACAGCCTACTACAGAGGAGCCATGGTGAGTACGAGATGCCCGCAGGGCAACCAGACGAGAAAATCCGGGTGACATCACAGCCTCATTGTGTTTACTAAAATGGTCTCTCCTCTGTCTATTCTCTGCACGTCAGGGCATCATCCTGGTCTACGACATCACAGATGAGAAGTCCTTTGAAAACATCCAGAACTGGATGAAGAGCATCAGAGAAGTGAGGCTGATTTAAAATAAATACAATTGTTGATCTGATTGTTCAATGTAAGCCTAGTCCACACTTACACAAGTATTTCTGACAAAAATAGTATTTTCTTTACACTTCTACTAGCTGAATTGTTTTTGAGTAAGTAAACTATAATCACCTGTTTCCCAGAATGCATCAGCCGGGGTCAGTCAGATGCTGCTAGGCAATAAATGCGACATTGAGTCAAGGCGGAAAGTTTCCAAGGAGCGGGGAGAAAAGGTAAAATCGACAACAGATGCTGATAACGTGTTGTTTTGGTGTTTATGAATGTAGTTTTGAAGCCATAAGAGGACTTCATTCACATGTTTAATTGTGAGATAAAATTGTATTTTGTTTTGGGGTTGGTTTGTTTTTTGAAGGAGGAATTATTTCTGGATAGTTCCTAAGAAGACTTCTGATGTAAATGCTTTGTATTTGCTTGAGATAAGAAGCAGGAAATGATTACTACCCATATCCTGACTTTGTGTAATCAGCTCTGCGTGTGTTGTTGACAGCTGGCAAAAGATCACGGCATCAGATTCTTTGAGACCAGTGCAAAGTCCAGCATTTACGTGGAGGAGGTGAGCTGGAACTAACCCACTCTGACTCCATAGCTCACAAATGTTTAAGATAGTTTTAGTGTTCTTGTTGTGTTAATGTTTTTTTCTGTGTAAATGTGCTGTAAACATGGGAAACATTAAACTAAGCACTAATCTTCTC
Source organism: Cololabis saira (assembly GCF_033807715.1). NCBI lineage: Eukaryota > Metazoa > Chordata > Actinopteri > Beloniformes > Belonidae > Cololabis > Cololabis saira. The sequence goes on from NC_084589.1 coordinate 26,807,289, forward strand.
TCCTTCTGTGCTTCATTCTACTTCTCCCGCAGTCTTTTCAGTCTTTGGCAGGAGACATACTACAAAAATCCAGCAAGAAGCCAGTAAGACAGAACATATCCCTCCTCCAGAATATTTTCAAACCTATACGCATTTGTCTCTATATGAGTAAACGGTTGGAAGACTGTGCTTGTAATTTCTTTTCTTTGTCTGTGTGTCCTTGTTGTGCAGAGTTCCACGGGCCGAGAGGTGAAAATAACCAGCAGCACAGAGAAAAAGTCCTCAAAGTGTGTTCTCCTCTAGATGTGATATCAAAAGATTCCAACCAGAAACTGAAGAACAAGTCAGTGTTTTTAAGGAAAAATGGAGAAAGTTTCCTGTCTCCATCTGGTGGGCAAAAAAGTCAAATACATACACATCGTGTATTCCCTTTATGAGTTTGAAACTGTTCTTCCACAATAATTGTTCTGCGCCCACAAGTAATTTTTGAATTTTTGTAAGACTTTTGAAAAAATGTTTGCATTCCAAACCGAGGGTGTTTTCTGTGACATATACTGTGATAAATGCCAGAAACGTATCTTAATATAATTTTCAAAAAACCAGCCCGCACCACGAGTTTCAACACTGGCTCATTATCACATCAGCATTCATACACCAGCACCGACAAAAACATTAGCTTGTCGTTTCTTAGAAGTGAACATATGTCGGAGCAGAGGAACCGTTTGATGTAAAATAATTGGATTTACACACATAAATGACATGCTGGAAGCTCCTCTTTGACTCAAGTGTTTGTCATTCGTTCACGCATGGAGGTCCGGTCAAAGACCGTTTGAATACAAAAGGGAAACCCTAAAATTAAAATGCCTTTGCTTTTCTGAAAATATTGTATCAGTTCAGTCCGCTTACATTTGGGAACTGTATGTTACATCCCAGATAAGAAGCCAGTCCCATTTTCAGTATCATGTAAATACATAGATTGGACATTCAGCATTCAGTGCCTATCCCTTGAGGATAAGTTAGATATTTCGGGCCTGTTTTGCTTCATTCAAAACGATCCCACCAGAACAGATGGCATTAAATATGAAAGTGTTCTTGATTGTAGAACAGAGACGTTATGGTGATGAGCAACTTAAAACAGTGCTCTCCATGACGATGAACAAAACGCTGGGCTTCAGTGGAAACTGTGGTCAAGGAGGAGGTTTTAATAGATGGATGGATTGAGAATGTGGATGATAAAGAAAAGAGATGAGTGCAATCAGAGGAGTTGAGTGGAGAGGTGATAGAAAGATGAGTAAAGTAAGTGAATGGACAGGATGTGAGAGTCTCTTTGGCAGCTGAGCACACGCACACACACGCAGACTTCTAACTCTGATTTCATTTAGTGAGTCGTCTCTTTTATCTGAAATGCCTAACGCTACCACACATTAGCCGCGTCTGACATGATAATGTTTCCTGCTAAGGCAGTATCAGATCACTCAAAATGACTGATTGCAAATATTCATCTGATCTTCACAAACTGAGTTTTCTATATCCTCTTCTTTTGTGCTTCTTTCGCACTTTTTATTTCTAGACCTGCCAAAAGCATGTAGTTTACCGACGGATGTCTTATGAACAATAATAAAAAAAATTAAAAAAACAGTAAATATTGTGAATGTGTTCTAATTTTGAAGTTTAAAGATGAAACTTCAAACTGTTGATGTTAACAGGTGGTGGCAATGATGACCTGGTGCAAAAACAGAATATCTATATCTATATCTATCTATAAGAGTCTTTGAGGTTCAAGTATGAGCAGGGAATCTCCACTGTCTCAACAAATGCTTAATAAAATTGTGGAAAACAAAAAAAAGTACAAAGAAAGGTTACATGTTAAAGTGCAAAATAGGAGGTATTACTTTAGCAGATGTTTATCTGATAAAGCTATTGCTAAATTTAGGCAGGGAATCGCTCATCTTACCAGAGTGAAACATAGTGAAGCAGTTGAGGGCTGTGACCTAATTTCCACCTCTGCAGATGTTGATATCCTTGTCAGTAACACTGAAGATTTGCTGCACTCAGTTTTTAGATGCAATTGCTCCTTTGACAAAGAGGGTCTCTAACCATAGGAGCTTAACTCCCTGGTATAATTTGCACATACTGAAACAAAAAGTGCTTCACACAGTGGCCTACCTTATGTTCCTAATAGAGCTCTCCGTTCTCAGAGTGCAGGTTTACTTGTAGTTCTTAGAGTATCCAAATGTAGATTTGGAGGATGGGCCTTCTGCTATCCTCTGTCTTTTCTTCATTCTCTATGTCTATTCTCTCTTTTCCTGCTCTGTCCAGTTGGGCTTTGGCAGGAGGGTCCGCCCTTATGAACCGGGTCTGCTCAAGGTTGTGGGTCTCTGGAAAGCACCTAGAGACAACTGTTGTAAAAGACGCTATGTAAATAAAATTGAATCGAATTGAACATAATATAATTGATTAATTGGTTATTTAAAAGCAATTTCAGTGAGTAAAGGGCAAGAGTGCAAGCCTAAGATGTGTTCTGCATCAAGACCCATCATCAATCAAAAGCTGATCAAACCACACAATAAAGGGCACACATTTGTCAAGCATCACAATACAGTGCATAAATGCCACTTAATTGTACTGTGCAAAAAATAACTAACCAATTAATCTTGTCCAGAGGCAGTATCCGTTTCTGGGCTTTGGGGCTTCTGGGATGAGACACAGTGGCAAAGTGTATTTGCTGTAGCTAAGATATCTTTTGGAGAAAAAAAATCAGTTCTGTATGCTCCAGACAGAAGGAGGGAAAGGATATTTACTGTTACCAGCAAGAAGTCTGAAAGTCAGCCTCAGTGATGGGGGTTGCATCAGTGCTCTTGCTGAAGGTCATTTACACATCTGTGGTGGCAGGATACATGCAGAATAATATTCTGAGATTCTAGAGCAACATATGATGACATTTATGCCGGCAAACTGTGTATGCATTGACTGGGGGTACAAGTTGGACTGGCCTGATTTGTAAGCATTATCAAAAGAATAGCAAAATTACAAAGTGGCTTCACTGGAGCTGTTATAAATATTATAATTTTATATGTGTTGCAGGCCTGAAATTCAAAAATGAATCTATGTTAACAGATTAAAAAGAAAGAAATGAGGAAAACATAAACTATCCTTGGTTCATACTGTCTGTAAAGAAATAAGTCAAAGTAAATATAAATGGTCACTGCTTTTGGCATTTATTTAGTTATTTATTTGTATATTGTACAAACCCAGAATTGAAAATGTGAGCAAAATAGATGAACAAAACAGACATTTTTCCCAGGAAAAGGTTTGCAGTTTATGTAGTATTCAGTGTCAACTATTTCTAGACTCATGACCTAAGGTGGAAAGAAAACAGTCCCATGGTGAAATACAGGTATGAGAAAAAAGAAATCTTGTAAAAGGCTGTGGATGAGTGGTGCTAACATTATATCATACAAATACAAAAACTATCTAAATCTAAATGTGCAAGAGAAGACAAATTACAATTTTCCATCATTATTTTGGGGGGAAAAGAATTATATAGATGCACTGTGAACATATGCAGTATATGGATGCATCAAGGGAAAAAACATACTTTTGTGGATATGAAAACTCTTAAGTGCCTAAATTGAACAAGAGCCTATTGACAAACATTTGGCTGTCATGGAGACCAGCCACTGAATGCCACACACATTCTCACTTTAGGAACCCCTGCTGCTGCTTTTTAGCTGCTGCTGGTACCGTTTTGCTGCAGCAGCGGGCGCCGGAGCCTGTCGCTATGGCAACCGCCCCTCCTTCCCACCATCAGCACCGCTAACGTGCGCGCTCGATCTGCCGCATCTCCGAGTTGCCTGCACGTTTTCCTGCGTGCCTTGTCATCACGCAGAGCAGGTTTTGGTTTGCAAACAGTTCCTCTCCCAGCTATCACAGCTCTTCCGAAAAACAGAGGAAAAGACGCGGAGGCAGCAGAGAGCAGAAGGACTAAAGATGAAGTTGAATGGCGCATATGTAGGCCTGGCCGGGCCCGGGGCAGACGATGTAAGCGATGCTGCGTGTATGTGAAGCCTGGTGGGAAGCAGCAAGGTACATGTCCGGGACAACGCGCACGCACATACACACTCTCTCTCATACACACATACATACACATACACACACACACACACACACACACACACACACACACACACACACACACACACACACACACACACACACACACATACACACACACATGGGTTGAACGGGATGCCCGCGTGACTGCAGGGAGGAAAGAAGTGGAGGATGAGGAGGAGGAGGAGGGGGGTGTCTATTTGCCTGTGGACCACCGCAAAAGGTGGAGTTGTCAGAGATGAAACCCCGCGGGGAAATTTCCCATCCAATAATTTACTGTTGGAGTTGGAAATTTGCTGAGATCATTATGTCCTGTTCACGTAATTAGAATCGCTCCGTGAACGAGCCGATGTCATATTATGCCTTTGGTGTTTTCTTGTCCGTGGCAGGATGAGGACGTAACGTAAGGTCGACAGAGAGGAGCGCACATGCTCGGACGGTATCCCTCCTGACTGGACGCACGGACTAACCGGCCCATGTCACCGCTGCGGGCAGTGGATACGCTGTTTTCTCTGGGACGCTTTAAGAGTCTGCGGCCTGCTCGGCTCTACTGCAATGCCACACAGGGGAGAGGAGGGAGAGGTGGAGGGGAGAAGACGGAGAAGTGGAAGCTATAAAGGCGAACGAGTTTAGTAAAAATGTGAGGATTTAAAAGAGGGAAAATAACCACATTTGTGTGCTTGTGTTTCAATCGGACTGCATGGAAGAATGGCACAAGTTGTAGGCCTGCTCGTGTGAGTTGCAGTGGCTTGTGAGCAGCATGGGCTGAAAAAGACACGACCGACAACAACAATCATTGCATCATGGCCGAAACATCAAATGAGGTGAGTGAGGTAGATGTGATTGAGTAAGGGCTTGTCAATTCTTTCTGCTGACAAAGTTCCTGGACTTACTGGACTGTAGTGCGCACCATGGGACGTTGCGCAGGAAATATTGCACCGGCCAGTGGAGAGTTTTTGGCGCATAACTGTGACAGAATGGAGATCTGATGCCAGATTTGGTCTCCCCCTCTGCTCTGCTGTGATTCTGCCCACACAACTTGTTTCGTGAAACATCTTCCAGCATCTTTCACACACACACAAACACAGACCAGCCAAACAATGCCTTCCCCGTCAGACTCCAGCAGTGTGGCTTCAGCCTCCGGGTCTCGCGGTTGGTCGGACAGCCGTAGAGGCATGTCTGGCCGGGGGCCTGGGGGGGCACGCGTGCTCCTGTACCTGGGGCTGTGCCACCTGGGCCTGGGAGCCATGGTGCTGGCCTTCTCCTTCACAAGCATGGCCTTCACCTCCTCTGCTCGTGTGAGGCAGTCCTGCCCATTCTGGGCTGGCTTCTTTGTAAGTATGAATATAACTACAAACATACAACAGGGATTTAAAAAAGAAAAAGCTATAAAGGGTGTGTTTTCTGGTGTGTGTTGTGTGTATCCAGGTGGTGGCATCAGGAATAGTAGGAATAATCTCATGGAGGAGACCTCTAACACTGGTGGTACGTGTTTTACTCTATTTAAGGATTTTTTTTATTATGTTGGTTTGAGGTTCAAATGTTAATTATAGCAGATGAAAAGTCGCCACAAGTCAAAATTTACAATATGGGATCTGGATTGCTAATTCTGAAGGTCTTTGTGTTTGGGTTTAAACTTTATATGGTATAAATGAGATGATACTGTTTATTCCTTTCCGAATTAACACCTACGCTTGTATCTAAGTTTGCGATTTTATGACCTCTCTAAAACTAACTTGGGCATTTTCACAGTTTATTTTCTGCTGTTTGGTATTCTAAACAATGCAATTCAATTTTAACACCTGGCTATAAATCAAACATGGCCTGTGTTTCCCCCCACAGGTGTCACTGTTCATGCTGCTGTCTGCAGTGTGTGTGATCCTCAGCCTGGCAGGCTCTATGCTCTCCTGCCAGAATGCACAGATGGTCAAGTCTATGCTTACCTGCCAGGTAGGCAAGCGTCGTCTTCTGCCTCATGCTGAAATGCCCTTCTAAAACACATGCATGGAAAGCGTGCCAGGAATTGTTTGGGAAACATTTAAGTTTGCAGATCAGTGCTTCCTAGCCTAACTATTTTGTGTTCAGGTGGAGAATGGCCTGTGTGTGTGCTGTGCACCAACCCACCCCTGCTCCATGGAGGAGGAGGATAGCCTGGTCCTTTACCTGAATGTGGACTGCCACTCAGTCAGACATCAGCTAAAAGTAGGTGTCATGTGTTGGAATAACATTGAAACACAATCATTTGCACATTCCAACAATTTAAATGCACAAAATCATGATATGGAATTGAGATTTCTGTGAATGCTTATTTCTCTCCAGGACCTTTTATTCAGTGCATGTGGTCTCAGCATTCTCTCCACCATCATTTGTACGCTGTCCACTGTGACTTGCAGTATCCACATATTCTCCCTGGACCTCGTCCACCTGGTGAGAACAGACGCACCATTTTGCATTTAAGTGGCTGAGTATTTTACACCGCAAGTATCCTGCAGATAAGTTGCAGTGCTGTATAGATAGATTAGGATTGAAATTTTAAGACTTCTCACAAACATTTGTTGTGTGATTTTTATGCGTCTCCCATGGCTCCCACTTAGTTGGCCCCACACCGTTCCCGGTCCGTTAACCCAGAATGCACCACTCCTCAGGATGCTTTCCTGACCAACATCATGGACTTCGAGGAGTTCGTTCCCCCCATCCCTCCACCCCCCTACTATCCTCCTGAATACACCTGCAGTTCAGAGACAGATGCTCAGAGGTACAAAACCAATCATGATAAGATTAATTGTATCCCATGTGTACGACATGTAGCAGCCATGCACCTAAATAATTAGACTTAAGACTCTGAGAGACTGACTTATATGTTTGTATCAACATTTAGCATCACCTACAATGGCTCCATGGAGAGCCCTGTTCCTTTATACCCCACTGACTGCCCCCCTCCTTATGAAGCTGTGATGGGACAAAGAGCTGTCAGCCAGGTGGGCATTTCTTCCATGTTTATTCAAATGTTTGCAGGCTCCAGCTCCCTTTTCTAAAAATAAAAATAAAACAAAAATATGTATCTTGCTTAAAATCACTATAGTAGAAATTTGGACTGGGGGTCTCCAAACTTTTTTTTATACCACTGTGCAAAATCTGCATGTGTGATGTGATCTTTGTCTGTTCAGGCAACAGTGTTTGACCCTCATGGCACTGAGCTGTCTGGAGAGAGAGGAACCTCTACAGCCTTCAGTGGTGAAGGTGCAAAAAACACATTCCCTCATATTCGTCGTGCTGTTTCTGAATGTGCCAATGGATTTGATGGGGAATAATTTAATATTAAATGATTAATAAGCAGGAAAAAGTTACACAGTTGCTAAATTAGGATGATAAACAATAAATATTCATAGTCACATAGGGTTTTGTTAAATTCATATGATATTGATAATAGTATGATTATCAATTATAACAGCAGTTCTATATTTGATTTATAACAAACACAAGTTAATGGTTACCAGTATTGCTCCCAGATCTCTGTGTTTTCAAAATATGCTGAAACAAAATGTGGGAACTTGGATAGACCCTGAAGCTATAGATCTGATATTCAATCAAGAAATACACAGCGGAAAAATACATCATATTTACAAGAAATAGGCAAAATATGAAAGAGACAACTGAAATGGTTAAATATTTACGTTTTTCTGTCTAATAAAGGGTATGCTTTTTTTTTCTTAGTGTCTATGGACAGCGGATCTCTGTTAATGTCAGAGATAGTGGACATTCCTGATGATTCCTCCCCCTCCGAGGATTCCTGTCTCATGGAGGTTGGGCTGAGACATCAGGGGGAGAGGAGCAACAGGACCAGTAGTGAGGGAGGGGATGCAGGAGAGTACATAAGCTTTCGTGGACCAGCATCTCAAACGCCAGAGAGTCCTCTAGCAGGAGGACCGAGAGCCAAGCGATTCATTAAAGGGGAGAGGTCCAACTCCTGCTCCTCACCCAGCACAGCTAGCAACACATACAGGTGGGTGCAATCACTCTAATATCTGAGGTAACATTTTAAGTAACAAACACACAGAAACACTATTTTGCGTTGTGCCGTTCTGTCACCCAGGTCACCTGTACTCCACCGCCAGGCCATGCTAGCGAGTAGCTGCTCCCAGCTGGAAGCAATAGGAACTTCCACTAATCAACAACGATCCTCCATCCCAGAAATTCGGGTTCGCCCTTCCACTCCGTCAAGCCAAGGTGCTGCCCCACCCTATTCTGCTCCCTTTGCTTCATCCACCTCGGTTGCCACTGAGGCTGGAAATAGGCCACTGCTTCTAAACCAGCCTCTTTACCTGCGACGACTGGCAGGGAGAGGGGAAAAAGCTGGAGAGAACGTGAGTAGTGAAGGCTTCCTACGCCTTGTCAGGTCACACAGTGAGCCTGGCCTCAGCTCCTCTACAGACACAGGTGAGTCTGAGCCTAATGTGAACACACCTCTGTATTCAGTTTTACAATGACCATAACCCGTTCACTGTTACACTATCTTCCAGTTGACTTCGGCTCTGGGGGCAGCAAAGCATCTCCTGACACAGGTACGAGTATGAGCTAATGGCTTAGATATAGAAAAGCTTTTTTTGAAACTTTTGCAGATTTAATTACCATGAACCATGAAAATCAGTTAATTGCATGCAAATTAACCATGGCATTACATAAAACAAAAGGACATGACCATATTCTCTCCTGCAGAGAAAAACGGAAATCTGGCATTCATGAAGCTGAGACATAGATGCACATGACTAATACATGTAATGATAATTTGTTATTGTGAATTAAAATCACTTCGAGGTTGCTCAAAGGCCACATATGTAAATACCATCTAATGCAGTCACACAGGGGTCCAATCCAAAATGTCATCCACAGTGCATAATAAAGCTGTACTGTGTGTGACTTATAATATATGTAAATCTTAGATAAAATTTAAGCATTGCAGCAAGTCTTTATAATACTCTGGGAGCTCTTGTTCATTAGTGTGACATATCTAATGTCATTCATTGTTTTTAAAAATTGTCATAACTATACTACAGTATTTATGGAGTTATATACTTATATACACACAACTTACATCAGTACTGTATTACATACAGCGTTATTAATGAACAATTTATAGCTCAAAAATATGCTTGTATGGAAATGAGAGAGAGAATAATAAATTATAAAATATCATCTATGGTGAGGGACATTTGCATGAACCCTTATGTATTGCTGTATGCTCCACATGGGCCGGTTGTTTCCATATGTGGACGCTCCTGAAATGTTATTTATATGGTAATAGACTAATAATTCCTCAGATTTTCCACTCTTTATGTTGTTACTCTTCTCTCCAACAGATCAGTTGTAACATAGCTTAATATGCAAACCTGTTGTCTTGTTTTCTAATTCAAAGGCCCATCCTCTGAGGCGTGTCTGTTACCCCATATTTCTTCACCTCCTGCTGCAGCTCTGCCCAGCAAAGGAAGTGTGAAAACAGCTGCCACAGGGGTGCAGGTCCCACCTAAACCTGCACCCACCTCACCAGTTCGTTTACCTAAAGACTGCCACCGTTCCCTCGCAGACCTAAAGGTATATCATCTTTGGTTGATGCTAGATACAGGACTAGGATTCCCGTATAAACACAAAGCTTAGCTGAACCACTTTCTGATTAAATTGCAAAACACTTTTCTTTCTCTTTAGGTTACTCGAGCGCTGGTGGCTCGCTTCCTCCATCGCTCCAAACGTAATCTAGCACCCTCGTCCGAACCTGCTGGGAACACCGTACAGGGACCGAAGAGGAGGAGTGGAACTGAGGCTGATGCCACCAGCCACCTGCCCTTTGAACAAGTATGACCACAAGCTCTGTTTTATTTCTTTATCGCCAGTTTCATTACATTACATCTAAAGTTCCCTGTCTTGTCTATTATCTACTTGATAAAATTATCTGAAGGTGTATCGGACCCCTTGGAGCACTAGCCGAGGACACTCCACCCATCACTCTCACCAACCTCATCACCGTGGACACCACCACTCCCATAGTGACAGCCGACACAACCGGCATCGCAGCAGCCGGGCACCTGAGGGGATCCACCTGCGCAGTTGTGGAGATTTAAGCTCCTCCTCAGCGTCACTGCGGCGATTGATGACACCTCATCCACCACACGGGTCATCAGGCACTCTCTATTCAGAGTCTGCACTGTGAAGGGGAGACGAGGCGACGGAGGGACAGATGAATGAAGAAGGAGGCACGCAGCATGGCTGTGGTGAAAATAGGAAGGGTTTTGGGGAGAAAAAAAACATAAAAAAAGGGATGTAAAAGTCTGCCCTCCTTTTTTTCCCCCCTTGGTCTCCTTCGTTGCCTGAAGCCAACTGTGCAGATGGTATTATTTAGTGGTGCCACCAACAAGCAGTGGCTACAAGATGCTTATTTCTGACCAGCATGGTCTCTTTTCAGTCAGAACACGCCATGTATTGTCCTACCAGATTGCCAGAAGCATCTCTAACCTTGTCCTCCTTTCAGACGTCATCTGAAAAAAAACGCTAAAAACTGGACACAGAACTCAACTACTTAGCAACCACTTACATGTATATCAGCCTATTAACAAAATATGCGTTCCAAAATGCTTTTGGCCCAGTTGTACATTTCAGTTAATCCACTACATCACTCCTGTGAAGTGATTATGGAAACCCTTCTCTTGTCTTCCATTCTTAAGATTAAATGCATCGGTTAACATAGTCTGCTCAGTAAAATAAAAACAAAAAACAAAAAAAAAAACGAAGGTTCCACATGAGGACAATGCTATGTATTTTTTTCTAATGCAGAATCCTACTTTATTTTTCACCTACATGATGGCCTTCACAAAATAAGGCAGCCAGCATTTCTAACACAGACATGAATGCACGCCACAGATGCACATTCAGCCTTTGAAATGTATTTTCTGTGGGTCGGTGGGTAGGTGGGAGACTGGACTCGGTGCTTTAATTTGTGTGTGTGCATGTTTTGCTACAACTCTGATGCAGCAGGAATCGTGTGCATTCAATCCTGCTGATTTGTTTCAATAAGTAACAAGTGCTCAGAATGTCTTTGTCTGCATGTTTGCTTCTCTACTTTTTCCTCTTGCACACAAGTTCTACTATAGTAGCCACTTGAAATGTATCTGATTAAATAGTTAGTTGAAAAACCAAGGCCAAGAGACAAAGTTTTTTTCCAGGTGGCGGCAAACCCACTTCTCCATACTAATTTGTATAGGGCCATTAAAGACAATGGCTAAAACAGTCCTATCCTTGTAAGATATAGACGTGTAAAGTGTGCTGTGGCTCTCATGAGTCTGTCAGACACTGTGTGTTGGTAGGTTTCCTCTTGGACCTGCACTGGTTGTTAAAGGATGATTAATTGAAAGGAAAAACAAATCCTCCAGAAGATCTGGTAACAGAGAACATATCATTTTATCAGCCAGATCTGAAGTTTAGAGGTATATTGGCATATTTGTATCAGAATGAATTTTTTGTTGTTTTCTTATGATGAAAGGTATTTTTGGTGTGCTCATTAACTAGAAATGTTGCTTTCATACAAGTGGAGTCACATTTTGGACACACATTTGGCCCTCTAGGGTGTAACCTGCCACCCGCACAATGACATCCCCCCAGAAAGGGCATAGAAAATATTGAAACGGATTAACACATAGGCTACAGTTACACTTGGCCTGAAAACACGACTATGACTACACTCCTACAAATACACATCCTCGTGAAAGGCACTAAGCTGTTTTTCTACCTCCTGTCATGGATAACACATTTATTTAAAATATATTATATCTGGACTGCGGGCTTAACAGAGGAAAGCCTTGAAACCGGAATAGTAAATGTTTTCTAAATATGACACATTTAATTTTAAATGCAGTATCAATAACAGAACTTTCAATGCAAATTATGTACTTCAACATATTAAATAAATTATAGACACAAATACTATCTGATTTGCGTTGCTGTTATGTAGCCTTGAAGGACTAAAATGTGACTTTTTTTCTTTTCCACCTTTTCAAATCCTGTTGGTTAAACCGTGAGATAATTTCTGATTTTACAAACGACCAATGAAAAGTACTGAGAGTCAAACACGTAAACTGCTGGGATAGCCGCTTTGAAATTCAAGAGAGAGGGAAAAAAGTAGAGGCACAAGAGAAGGGAGAGAAGAGAGGCAGTGTGGAAGAAGTGGACAGGTTCATTATGGCCAGCTAAGCTGTGTTCTGGATCATTTTGATATACAGCCTGCTATCGTAACCAAAACCCCATTTGAATGTCATCAATAGGCTGCTGAAATAAGAAATTAAACATCATGCTAACAGTTACAAAATGATTTTTTTTAATTAATTTTTTCCCCTAAAAGGCTGTTGTTTCAGGTAATGACAATTGGAAGAAAGAAAAACTGTATGTATGCCACTGTGTTTCATTATTTAAAAAGAAAATGACCAGTGTTGCCCACTTCTTTCCCTGTCCCACCAAATGTTTAGATTAACACACCTGATTCATGACTTGATTACTGATTTGATTACATGATTATTACACTGGGGCCATGCTGGAGCCAAGCAGCGATCCATTCATTTGAATCAGGTGTATTAGAGCAGGGCAACATCTAAAACACGCAGGAGACACATTTCCATAGTTTTCTGAGACCTCTCCAGCAATTATCTCCCATAATAATAATAACAAAGGAAGTTTTGTACAATAAAAAATTTTAAACAAATAAAATAAAATTATCAAATGTATTTGTAGCGCTACAAATAATTAGAAACTGTTAAAGATGATTTCACAAAGCATCAATCTTTTTCTGACGAGTAACTTAATTATGTCAGGGATCTGTGATAATTACTCACCATGCTCCAGTTACTTTCAATTGGAATCAATCATGTTTACATAATCATACCACTAGAGGGCGCTTTAATACGTCTCTTCTTAAATACCCCCAATTTAATAAATATTTTGAAAAATAGTGGGTGTCATTCCCATAAATAAATAATCTGTACTCCAAAATCGTTCATTACTCAATAAATGGGAATAAGTCATCCATTCTTCCATTGTACAAATCAGCCATTACTCTATGCACAAATCACATCACATATTTAGGCATCAAAGTTTCCTCCAGACTGTAAGAGCTGAGGAAACGTTACCCCACTATTCAAAACAGTAGTTGATGATCTTCAACACTGGGTAAATGTACCTCTGTCATAGGTAAAATAACAATAATTAAAAGGCTATTTCTTCCTTAAAACAAACTATTTATTCTAAATGATTCCAACTCAGCCTTCTTGCACCTCATTTAACTCTTTAGATTCAACTGTTACAAAATTCTATTGGAAAAATAAAACACCAAGGATTAAACTACAAAAACCTAAACCTCAAGGAGTCTTACAAGCTCCAAATATCTACCTTTACTTTACTTATGCTAACCAACTTCAATATATGTACTCATCACAGTCAGTTAGTCATTTCTCAGTCAATCCATCAAGCGTCATCCATGTTTCAAAGCAATAACAGTAGCTTCCACTCTGACTGCCTGGTGGAAACTTAATAAAAATCACCCATTCATGTTTTCACTCCCATTTGGAATAACCAGGATCTACTTTCGCATGTGGACTAAGAAAAGTATCACGCATCTATAGTCTAACATTGTTTTCCTATCTGGTCCAGGGGTATGGCTTCAGAAACATCAGTTTCTGGAATATAAACGACTGAAATCATCACTTAAGGCCCAGATCTCTATTAGCTCAATAAACCTAGACCTTCCACCTGCAGCAACAGAACTAATGAATATCTCTTGCACAAAGAAAATCCATTTGAAAATATCTAAAATAATATTTTATTTCAGATAAAACCAAACCACTCCTATTAAATAAATGAAAACAAGATTTCTTTTATTTCTGATCCTGAATGCTGAATTATGGACACCAATCTGTAAAAGTTTATATTTATGTAATAATTGCTCTGTTCTGGGTGTCTAGGACACGCCTAGAGACAACTTCTGTTGTAATAGATGCTATATAAATAAAATTGAATTGAATTGACTAAGGCATGATGGTCTGGGAGGGGGCTGACTGGTTCTGGCCCGGGTGTGGGGGTGTGGGCCTTTTGGGGCTGGTGTCCTAGAGGCTGCAGGCGGTTCTTGGCTGGTCTCCATGCCGTGGTGTGGGGCTGAGCGGTGGTTGGTGCCGCTCGGGGATCCGGGCCAGCCAGGGAGGATGGTAGGGGTGTTGGCACTGATGATGATAATAACTTATTGGTTGTAGTACCAACAATACTAATTAACCAATTAACCAATTAACCAATAATTAACCAATAATAATCATGCTAGTATTGTTAATAATATTGTTCATATTATTATTGTTGTTGCTCTAGATGTCTTTTCTGTCATTATTTTTATTATTATCATTATTATTACAGTGTATTTACAGGTGTGTGTACCTCTCCATCACCATGTATATATGTATATGTGCAAGTATATTTATGTATGTGTATATGTAGATGTATACTGTATGAGTGCATGCTTTCGTGTTGATATTTGGATTTATGTTCATACATGTTTGTATGTAACACAGACATTCAAAAGTACCTAAAAACCTTATTGACCTGCTTTTATCACACACGCATTTTCTCTTTTCTGTTCACCCTTTTCTTTCTTCATGTCTGTCTTATGTTAGCATGTATGTCCTTTATATTGCAATTCACCACTAAGACACATTACACAACACTCCACACACTTCATCCATCACTGCCTTGTCTTTCCGTCTTCTCCTTTCGTGTTCCAAATCAGTATTTTTAGTCATATCTGTCAAAATTCGGAATTCAAATTTTGATAAAGTATGTTTGATCAGACTGTTGAAAAGGACTGGTGTAGGACACGCACACTCACACGTTCCATAAGAAAACATCTGCTACAGTTTTAAAATGCATACATATTTCATAGATAAAGGTTTTGCCAAATCATGGTACTAACCATTAATATATATGGAGACAAGTGTAAAAAAAACCAAACCGTTAAGCCAATTGGATATGTTTTTATTTTTCAATATATAATAAACACTTTAAAAAAAACGATTTTCTGTGTATTATTTCATATGTGAGGCTTTAAACTTTAAGGGTTAAGTCTCGCTTGAACAAGACCAGAAATTTCTTGCCCTTAACTGCTAGAGTTTATAAGTCCCTTGTTCGTGGCATTGGAGTACTATATTTGCTGTAAGAATTAAGAGAAGCCAGTCAGCTACATGTATTTAATAAGTATCACAGTCACTGTGATTTTGGTTCCCATCTGGTTGTCACCAGTATTAATGTCTAGGGGAGGCAATAGAGGATCCCCCTTGCAACTGTATTTATTAAGTGATAATCTTTCTTATTTGAGTTACAAATATGGGCAACAGTGTTTCATTTTCTTCCTACAAAGTCACCAACAACTTTTATGTTTCTGTGGTTTGATTTACAAAAGAAGTAATTATCAATTACATTCAGTTCAAGAATACTTTTTTTGTCAGAGCGTGGGAGGAGTCCTGTAGAATCCTGCGCGCTGTTCTAAGGGTCTGCTGATTGCACAAGGATGAGTCCTCTGACCGATGATTTCAGGTTCTCACTGTTCTTTGCAGGCGTATTCTGTTCTGCAGGCCTAAAAAGTTAAAAGATTGTCAATGAAGGAGTAATAAAAAACTCTGAAGCTTTGGGACCAGTAAAGAAATCCTCAGTTTCCTCAGGACATACTGCTACTGCTGACACTTCCAATAGATCTGCTCAGTATTGAGCGCAAACTTCAGAGTACAGTCAAAAATTGTGCCCAAGTACCGTATTTTCTGGACTATAAGCCGCTACTTTTTTCATAGGTTTTGAACCGTGCGGCTTATACAAAGGTGCGGCTATTCTGTGGATTTTTCTTCCACCGCTCGAAGAAATTTATTTTGTCAAAACTAAGACAAAATAAATGCAAAGAAGAATACACTAATTCTTTAGCAGATAGAAGTAGGTAGAAGTAGATTTCAAACAGATGAATAGATAAATAAATAGCGGTTATTTTCTCTTGGTTCTGTCTCGTTTTAATCAGCAAAGTTGCTGCCGTGTTAAAAGACACTGTTAGGAAAGGATCTATTTAGGTACAAACATGTACATCATTTACAGTTCAAAATCCTTCTGTACATGTAGTAAATATCTAATCTAACAACATAAATATCTGCGTCTTGCATACCTTTTTTTTTTTAATAGAGTGGATGCGGCTTATATACAGGTGCGGCTTGTATATCTTTTTTTTATTATTTTAAAAAAAAATAGAGCAGGTGCGGCTTATATACAGGTGCGGCTTATAGTCCAGAAAATACGGTATTTATACTCATTCATCCTCTCCACAGCCTGCCTGTTAAGTGTGCAGACAGATTTTGAGACCAAATCCATCTGTTTACTGGAGGAAAGTCACCACCATGTCCTTGGTTTTCTCTATGTTCAACTTCAGAGAAACATCCTCACACCACTGAACGAACTCACCGACTGCTGGGCTGTGATGGAGCAGGGAGCCGCTCCACAGTGACACAAGGACTGTGTCGTCCACAACTTCACAAGGCTGCAGTCTGGGTGGCTGGTCCTGCAGTCATCCAAATACAGAATGAACAGCAGAGCTGACAGCATACAGCCTTGTGTGGGGAGCCCGTGGAAGTGAAGGAGAGGTCAGAGAAAGTATTATTGACCCTTACTCTCTGCATCCGGTTGGTCAGGAGGTTGATGATCCACAGAGTGATCTGGTCATCCAGGTGGAAGCAAGTGGAAAGTTTCTCTGCCAGAATGTATCGTTGCAAGGGGTTGAATGCGGATGAAAAGTCTTCAAAGAAGTATGTGGCTGTACAGTTGGGGCGTTCCAGATGTTTGTGAACTGTGTTCATGATGAACATTTTTGCGTCATCAACCCCTCTTCCTTCTCGATATGAAACTGGAGAGGGTCGATGAGTGAGTCAGTGACTTTGATTATGTATTTCATTAAGACCCTTCCATAGCTTTCATTGGGAGGGAGGTGAGAGCCATAGGCCTGAGATCATTTAGGGTTTAACCAAGGTCCTATTCGGTATGGGGACCACGGTGGAGTGTCTCCACAGACGGGGGACTATGGAGGCATTTGTTTTATTTGCACCAAAGGCAATTGGAAATCAGTTACTACTAGTGTTATTGTGAATTAATTGTAACTTTTCATGTCTACAAAACATGTATAAAAAAGTAGTGTTTGTGTAGGAAAGTTATTCCCATTCACTGCTACATTGAACTTAGTCTGTGTAAGTCGATTGCTATAGCTGCAAAAGGAGGAAATATTCCAGTCTCACTCAAAACTGCTTTGATTCACATTCACGTTTTTGGTCCCTCGCAAAAGTCTAATAAAAGACCTAGGGATTGATTTAACTCCACAATGTTCCTTTTATTTGACATGAAGTGAGGATGGATGACGCATACGACAGTCCATGAAACTGATTATCAATTAAGCCTCAACTGTTGATGAAATGTTATCGTCAAACAACTGAAATTTAAACTTTAATGCTACTTACCACATAGTTCATACCACATACTTAATTACGTAGTTGTACAACACTTTGCACAATATGTACATAGTTTAGTTTATTTGCGTCACTATAATCTACATACTTAAAATGCTCCTTAGTTTATATATTTCTCATTGTTTATATTTTTATCCTATTTTTCACATGCTTCATTTTTAAATTGTTCAGGACTCTCCTGCTTGGCATTCAGCGTGGACAGCAAAGAAAGAATTTCATTGTTCAGGTCTCGTCTTGCATACAACAATATAAGTTTGAATTTAAAATCTAAAGTTTAATTATTTATGGATGGTTTCATCTTGGTTCTGCAACTCTGGTGTGCAGATGCAAAACATAAAAATGGTTCCATTTCCAAATACCTAAGGATCTGACTGTAAAGTGGGTAACTATGCTGAGTCTAGTCTTTGTTTTTCTTTCAACTTTTTTAAATTTGTATTGAAAGTTTTTTGAAAGTATGTTCATGTAACCACTCGTTAGTGTTGCATATTAGTTTCAATTTCATGTACTGTTCAGGGTTGTTGCGGCCGCACTGATGACGTCAGTGTGGCAAAGGGCAAAGCAAAACCTTGAAGATGGCAACTCTGTATCAAGCATATGAAGAGGAGAGCTATCAGCGCCTGCAGAAACTTATTTCTAGTTATGCAGGAGACGTTCCTCATTCTGTCTTCCTCAACTTTGCCAAGAAAATCTACAACAGGAACAAGTGATTGGTTGCTTGTTGATGAAAAAAAGGGAAAGAATTATAATCATAACACAAAAGTCAGGACGGTTAAATCTCTGAAACCAAGACCATGATATGCACAAGCCTGTGAAACTTCAATAACTTTACAGTGTGTTGTAAACATCAGATTTTTTCTCTTTACTTTTCATATTTTCATTTCGTTAAAGAACTTGGATTGCTAATCAGTCTGTTATCGTATTTGTGATATAGAGTTTTATTTAGTCATAAATTAACAGATGAACTGTTTAAAACTGCCTGTTATGTCATGTTGCATGTCATCATCAACATTTTCTTAATGATAATTTGGAAATGAGGAAAAGCCCCTCAAAAAAACATGTTCAAGTTGTTTTGATGAGCTTTGTCTCAAATATTTCCAGGTTTGGGCAATCATTTATCTAACATGTTTCACACTAACGGAGGTTTAAATACCAGAGGAAACATTTAAATCTGCCTCCATGTGAATGATTTATGAAACATTCTAAGAGTCCCTAAATTAGCATTGATTTGATTACTTATCGATAAACTACATATCAGACAACAATGAGAACACCAACTTCTTTTGGAGATGATTTAAAAATGCTAAACATCCTTTAACAATAATATTCTCTCAAATGGATAAAACTGAACAATATAAATACTCCTGGAGTAAAACAAACACGACTTTCCCGTGTTTTCCACTTGTAGTCGGCGGAGGGCTATGGCTGACCATGAGAAATGTCCTCCCACAGAAAGCCATGAGATGTTAGTTCTGTTTTTTGTTCTGACAACGTTATGCATCCTTCCACCAATATAATGAGTCTTACAAAAGAGGTAGCCACCATTTCTAAGACTGACATTAATGAAAACCACAGACGACATGATCATCCTTTTTCCATGTTGTTATGAATATGGCTTTTGTGAACTGCTTTTGCAACAGCTCTGATACAGCAAAGACATTTGGTTGTCCATCCTGTCTCTGACAAAATAAGTCTTCTGAATGTTTTATCTGCATATTTTGCTTCTTTCTTCTATTTTTATTTTTCATCTTACTGCCCCAGACTTACTTACAAGTTACATTTGTAAATATTTTGTTTCAATAGACAACTGAAAGGCAAGGTCAGATGCAAAAATCAAAAATGTAACCAAAGTTTCTGCCAGATAGCGCCAAACATGTCTTTTATCCCAACTTCATTTTGATAGGGTTGTAAAATGTTTCAAATGCTAAGCTTTATCAGTCACAGTGCTCAGAACAGCCTGATCCTGAAAGATGCCCCTATTGTGCCAAGAGTCTGACAGCATATGTAGTGAAAAATGTATTTGATCAAATTGGAACAAAAGCCAGTTGGGCAATTGCTGTCAATAAAGCTTCTGTCCATAATGTTTTCATTAATAAACTCACATTATCCTTAAATAATCTTGAATTAAGTGTGTCTTTGCATTTTTATAACCATCACAGAGTTTGCATGTTTATTTTTTCCAATGGACTGGAAATACATGGAAGTATATTTAATAACAAATGGATGGATATTTTAATAACTGTTTCACCATCGATTTACAAATGTATGGGTAGGCTAAAGGTTTACCTATGATTTGTCAAATATCTGTCTCATATGAGTCTGGAAAGACAATACGTAAACTGAAAGTAGGATAATTCATAAGGCTGGTTTTCGTGAACACACCAATTCCTTATTCTTCAATTCTAAAATGATCACATTTTTTGACATAGTAGAATTCCAAACTGCACAATTCATGTATAAAGCTAGGAACAACTTATTACCATCTCACTTACAGGAAATGTTTTATGACAGAGAGGGGAGGTATAATTTAAGGGGTTCTCTAAATTTTAAGACTTGCAGAACACGAACAACCATGAAAAGATTTTCTATATCAGTCAGTGGAGTTAAACTATGGAACAGAATGGATTCCGAATTAAAACAATGTCCAAACATTAACCAGTTTAAAAACAAATATAAAAACATGATTTTCACGAGGTACAAAGAGGAAGGGGTTGTTTAGCGGCTTTTAGGGGCCTGCAGATAACACTATTGGGTGAAGAATGGGTAGATTTGTTTATATTTATGTACAGAAATGGGCAGCTACTTATATGTGTATGTATGCAAGTGTATATATATATATATATATATATATATATATATATATATATATATATATATATATATATATATATATATATATATATATACACAGTATATATATATACAGTATATATATATATTTGGTATATAGATATACCAAATCTGCTCTCCTTCACCCTGATGTAGTGGGCCATGTCCAGCAAGGCAGAGCAGGTTTTGGCTTTGGAACTGTAACTCCTCTCTGGCGAAAGGCATCTACCACCGAGCGACGAACCATGGTCGTAGAGGAGGTGCGCCGACAGGAGGAAGCAACCAGACGATCCAAAGCCGTAGCACAAGCCAAGCAGGGCCGCTGGATGAGGTGGGAGGGTGTTGAGAAGAAGAAGCTCACATGGAGCGAACTCTGGGGCATGGAATCCAACCGGTTGAGATTCATCGTTCGAGCAACATACGATGTTCTACCATCTCCCATAAACCTTCAACAATGGTTTGGAAAGGACCCAGCGTGCCCCCTGTGTACGACCCCAGCAACACTTAAGCACATTATGGTGGGCTGTAAAACCAGCCTCACTCAAGGCAGATATACATGGAGACACAACCAGGGCCTCAGATGTCTGGCTGATAAGCATGAGTGCAAGAGGGTTTCCATCAACGCCCAGCCCACCAACAACCAGGATGTGCGGCAACACCCACCATGGTTTGTTCGGGAGGGGGAAAAGCAGAGGGCAAGGACTGGCAAATGCAGGCTGACCTGGATCGGAGGCTGATTTTCCCCCCGGAGATCACAACGACCACCCTACGTCCAGACCTTATCCTATGGTCCAACACCTGCAAGTTCGTCTACATCATTGAGCTGACAGTTCCTTGCGAGGATGCCGTTGAAGAAGCGTATGAACGCAAGAAACTTTGCTACTCCAACCTAGCGGCTGAGGCAGAGGACAGGGGCTGGAAGGCGAGGGTGCGCCCGGTGGAGGTCGGTTGTAGGGATTTTGTGGCCAGCTCGACAACGAAACTCCTTAGGGAGGTTGGAATCAGGGGACACACTCACAGACAGGCCATCAAAGAGCTGGCCAACACTGCCGAGAGAACGAGCCATTGGCTGTGGATGAAGAGGAGCGACACCATCTGGGCTGCTAAGCCAAATGCTTAACCCTGGGACCAACCTGTGGTGGGCCTGCTTCGGCTGAGGGCGTCTTGTGATAATTGGCCGAAACGCCCCATGATCTGAGGACACAACTGACGATGTGTCCCAGGGGCTAAGTATGGCTGTAAAGCAGCAACTCCTCTTCCACTCAGGTATGCGGTCAGGCGCAAGCTTGGCTCAGGGAAGAGAATGCCCCTGCCATGCATAGTCCCCGGGGATTGTACCATCTAGTCCTTTCATCGAATCTATATAGGTGTGTGTGTGATT
Source organism: Cololabis saira (assembly GCF_033807715.1). NCBI lineage: Eukaryota > Metazoa > Chordata > Actinopteri > Beloniformes > Belonidae > Cololabis > Cololabis saira. The sequence goes on from NC_084589.1 coordinate 26,829,150, forward strand.
ATGTGTATAAATAGATATATACATAGATATAGAGCAGAATAGAGACAGTATAGTGTAAATAAGTATATTTATATAAATATTTATATGGGCATGTGTGTACAATTATATAGAAATATTCAACTATGTGTATGTATGTACAGGTATGTGTGTGTGAGTATATTTACAGTATATAATAATTTCATTTCATTTATTCAATTCATGGTATATCTTCTTAATAATGTTGTACAAAATTCCATGAAGTACACATTATTACCATGAAAGAAAAGGAGCAGGAAGAAGAAAACTTATGATACCTGCCCCTCTCTGTTAATACAATTACATTGACTTATTGAACACCAATCTATCTATACATATATTTATAAACAAGAAAACAAACAAAAATACCACTCTTCTATCTATTTTTTTCTCTTTCTCCTTCTTCTTTTTTGTAGGCACTTATCTTTTCTTTTTTAAACATTTTCTTAAGCTGGTACAAACTTGTGCAACTTTTCAGTTCGTTGCTCTGTCCATGCTGATATTTTTACACCTGTAACAGAAATACACATTTGTTTTATGTTTAGCCTTGCAAAAGTATGTTTGAAATCAAGTTTAAGTCTGTTGTCCTCATCCTCCAATCTGAACAAATTTTGTAACTGTTCTGGTAATGATAATAATAATAATAATAATAATAATAATAATAATAATAATAATAATAATAATAATAATAATAATAATAATAATATATTAATACTGTTATTTAGCAGTGTGAGTACAGTGTGTGAGTATTTATAATTTAAATACAGGTTAAATGATTAGTGAATGGGGGTAGGATTAAATAAGTTTATACTTCTTCCTACTCCTTTTTTGCACATGTAAATGAAGATATCAAGTGTTAAAGGATGAAATTCTTTGTCTGTTGTTTTGTTTTCTTAAACTTCTCTTGAAGTGTTGTTTTTTTACATGTACAAAAATAAAATAAATCAAATCAAATCAAAGTGCATTTTGTCTGGTTGGCCAAAGCATGTTTCCCTCTGCTTTGGGCTTTCATTTATTTATTTATTAGACTCTATTCCAGGCGTCATCAGGATATAAAAAAGGCAGCACCCTGAACAGGTCGCCCTAACAACCCTACCAAATCTTTTCATTCTTATATTCACTCGCACCACTCCACCTGAGTTCAGCCTCCTGTCAAATCTTACTGGTCAGCCGTGATAAAAACCCATCCTGGTTCGATACATGTAACCAATGAAAAGGCTAAATGTCAAATGGGGAAATCTTCCGTAGCCCCGCCCATTTGCAAGGCATGCTGGGAGTTATAGTCCCACTGCTCATGATATAAACCACGGCATTGCGATGGTGAACTACAATCTGCACATCCTGGTTGGAAGGAGCGTTCAAGGACCTCTGTTTTACAGTAATAATAAGTAAAAGAAAACCGGCTGAATTATTTGAATTACACCTTGGCATTTAGAATAAGAGGACGACATCATTATGGTAAGTAAAGGCATGTGAATGATCAAGAAAAACGTTTTGATTTTCGATGCTGTGTACACTAGCGCAGCAGATACCCGGATAAAAAAAAAAAAAACGCTCCTTTTTACAGCCAAAGAACTTGTGCACAAAGTGTCTTCACGTTAGAGAGCTGAGCGTAAGCGCTGAGACCGGAACAACTTTGTTAACGGCATGTACTTTTAGAAAGCAAATGACCGGGTCGAGTGTGAGGAGTTTAGTTGCCGTTAAGGAGGCTCGGGCTGTGGTTCAGGGATGAGACGCCTGCTGCTAAGCTTTGCCGTCAAATCCCCCAGAAACACACTGAGCCTGTGTCCCCTGAGAGTAAGAAGTCATGGGCTGAAGCTGTGCACCTCGTCCTTTCAGGGGGACAGCAACGGGACGGAAAGCAAGAAAGCCTTGCTGTCAGACCACAAGCTGTTCGAGAGCAAGTTTGATGATCTGGTGAGGGAGCTGACGGAGAAGGACTTCAGAGACCCGGTGCTGGCTGATGCCCTGGGCCGGCTGAGAGAGGTATGCATGGTGATGTTCACCTGCTGTGTGCAAGCTTTGTTGTTGGGACCAGAGCGATCATTCTGTTTTTTTTTTTATATATTTCACTTCAGAATATGCTCTACAACGTACCTGGTGGCAAGAAGAACCGAGGTCTGTCTGTGATTGGCTCCCTGCGGGAGTTTCTGCCCCCCTCGCAGCTCAGCCAGGACCTGGTGCAGCGGGCTCTGCTGGTGGGCTGGTGCATCGAGCTGGTGAGGACTCCTAATACTCCTTATAGTGCATGGGCCAGAGCCCAACATTATATTAATTATAAATCTAAAATAATAGATAAATATAGAACACTAATATAAATTATCTTGATACGCTGACAGAAACTATACCTTAATTACTACCAACTATATATTTATTATGACAAGCTATTGCTTAAATATCCAACTGTCTAAATTATGCAGTCCTCAATCGTAAGTGACCACATTTATTTTCTTCTCTTCTTTGTTAATATTCTTTGTTTTCTTCGTTCGTTTCGTTTTCTTCTTATTAGTATCTTTTTTTTTCCCTTTTCTGTAGTCTGCCTTTTGTTGAAATGGATAGGCAAAATAAGCCATGAGGCTTCAGCCTATACCTTTTTGGTCTAAAAAAAGAAATGTGTACCTGTGTGTATACATATACAGTGTGTATATGCAAATATCTTTAATGTAAATTACCAAAATAAACTACTTCTATTACTACTACTACTACTACTAAATAGGTTTGGTAAAGTTAACAGTGGCATGGTATGTAAAACCACCTCTTTCACCAAGAATAAGAATGCTTTTGGAATAGCAACTAATGCATACACAACTAAAGAGCACGATTTTGAACCAAATGTGAAGTATATTAGTCCATGGGCCAGACCAGATATCAGTACCGCTCAAGGTGACAAACTTGCTTATAATTTTTGAACTTTAAACTTTAAACTTTATTTATTTGTATAGCGCCAAATCATACAATATAAAATGCAACACATGGTGCTTTACATGCAGAATAAAATAACAATAAAAAACACAATTTAAAACATTCCATACGACCCCACCCCCCACGCGTACACACACACTCACTCACACTCATATACCTGTGCACACACTCACACGCCCACACCCACACACACACACACACACACAATAAGTGGACTGGTGACATGGCTTAGCACTAACGATCCAAGATCCATGTCTATAGATTCTATTCTGGTATGATAACCATTCCTGAGTGGCAGCTAGTAGTTATCAGCAGTACTCGAGTTGTAAAAAAAAATCAGGGGGGATGGTGGATTTTATCATATGGGGAAAGATAATTTGTGCTGATTACAAATAATATAATATATAACAAACAATAGCACTGACCAAAACACCTGCAGAAATACTGCAGGAATGACATAGCAGCAGTTAAATGCAGCCTTCTGTAAGCTTTAAATATCCACTGGGCTTACATCAAATACATCAAAACACAACAATAAAAAACAGTTTGCCTCTGTCGTTCACAGGATAAATAAAATGGATCACTGCAACAACTCAAAATCTTAACAAGAATATTTGTCTTATTTCTAGTTAAAATATCTCATTTTAGTAAAAAGATCTCATTACATTTAAAAAAGGACTCAACACTGGAAAAAACAACAATTTTCACCTGTTTCAAGTAGATTTTCACTTAAAATAATTAAATAATAAACGATTTTTTGATAGTAATGAGAAGATAAATCTTGTCCCATTGGCAGATTTTTCTACTTATTTCAAGTGAATATTTACTTGAAACAGGTGGAAATTGTCAAATAAGTTATTTTTCTGGTGATGACTCTAAATGTTGAAATAGCAGTAATACCACATTCATCGATGAAATGACATAAGGGATGGAAAGGGGGGATGGAAGTTTTACAGGGGGGATGATTTTGACTGTTTTTATTTCAGGGGGGATGCCATCCCCACTCATCCTCCCTCAACTCGAGTACTGATGATAACCCTTCCTGAGTGGCAGCTGTATCATAGTTATCAGCTCATGAAGTTACCCAGCCCCTTCAGAAAATTACATTTTAGATGCTGGTGCATATCCTGGTTTAGACTCATGTACAGGATATCTGTCAATGTTTCACAATATTGTCTTTGGTATCATTTTTAAAGGGGACTTTTTAAGCATTCATTCAAGCTAAGATGTGAATCTTTCTGACCAACACAGACGTCACTGCAGCTCTTTAAACTATAAACAACACACATTTTTACACAATTTTCACCAAAATGATATAATATCTTTTATCCCTGTGTCATCTAGGAACAACAGAGACACACAATACAAAAACTGGAATACTCACAGGACCATATGGATTCAGGAAATGTATAATATACCCCCTACTATATCATTGTTACAGGTCATTGTGAGCCTTAAACTAAAAGAGCATCATTAGGCTCCTATGAAACTATAACAGCCACAAACTGGTCTTTATCATGCAAATACAGGACATAAAGGACACCACAATGAGATAAGAACCAGCTTAGTTTTATAAACAAGCGTCTAAAATGTAATTTTCTGAAGGGGCTGGGTAACTTCATGAGCTGATAACTATATGACACAGCTGCCACTCAGGAAGGGTTATCATACCAGAATATCATCTATAGACATGGATCTTTTCAACAATTATAAGCAAGTTTGTCACCTTGAGTGGTGCTGATATCTGGTCTGGCCCATGGACTATTATACTTCACATTTGGTTAAAAATCGTGCTCTTTAGTTCTGTATGCATTAGTTGCTATTCCAAAAGCATTCTCAAATGTGATGTGTATAGTTGCTATTCTTTGAATAAAAAATCCAGAAACTGTATATGGGTGCTAGTAACAGTGTTGCCTGTGACCCGGTCTGTTGCAGCTTCAAGCATTTTTCCTCGTGGCAGATGACATTATGGATAGCTCAGTGACTCGGAGAGGACAGCCATGCTGGTACAAGAAGGTGAGACTTTATATATTCCAGAAACACATTTCAAAATGTATTTTTTCAGTAGTGTGTGTTTCCGATGTAAATGTTGCCATTGTCTTATAAGGACGGAATAAGCTTGGATGCCATCAACGATTCATGTCTTCTGGAATCCACAATCTACAGACTACTGCGAAGACACTGCAGAGATCAACTCTACTATGTCCACTTACTGGAGCTTTTCCATGAGGTAATTCTCAATCCATATGAAGCGATTCTAAGTTGTGAGTGTATCTCAGAGCTGGGGTCTTAGGCCACAACTAATCAAAGGGAATGTCCACATTTTCTTTAGTCTCATATTCCACATTGGCGTTTACATTGACACATTTGTTGTTACCCTTCCAAACCAAAATAAATAAAGACACAAAAGTTGGTTTCCAGAGATGTTCAGTAGGATTAAGATCAGGGCTTAAAGTTGATTTAAGAATGGCCCTAATGGATGTCCCTATCCATGTACGTAGCCCATTATTTCCACAGAAGTTTTGTTTTTATTTTTATTTGCAAAAGAAAACATGATTTTGTTTTAACTGAAACTAGGAGGTAAGAAAAGAAATCACAGTAGAAATGATAAAATACTTTTGTAACATGACTCTTGCTCCAGAGCATTCTTTTATGAAAAAAGCCTATTAAAAATGTAATGCCATGTTACATGCTACTGCAAGATATTTTAGTTGATATATTGAACAGGCATCCTATTATTTCCAATGAAATGTTATCAAACTAAATAGAGTATAACATTCACTGTCGATGTGGGTTTTAGTGGGGATCTTAAGTTCTCCATCAATTTTACCTGACAAGTTTAAATCAACTCTTCCTCATCTGTCACTCTTGCCAAATAGTTAAATATCTGTTTATTCTGGGCATAAAATAAAACCTCTGAATGTTCTTCAGACTTAAAACATAAAAAAGAACATTTTGCGTGGGGTGAAGCACAAAAAAAATGTATGCTTACTCCCCTTGTAGCTATATCTGACTGAGCCATGTTAACTTTTCTTTAGCTTGATGCAAAAAAGGACATGTCACTTCCTGGTTGAAATGTGCTTAAAAATATCTAAAAACCAATACTTTGAAAATATTTAAATTTCCTGGAAGACAAATTAACATATTTTCATCTAACATGCTGATACTCAAACATTTTAACTGTGGTTTTTTGTTGTTGTTGTCTTTCTTAAATGAACTGAACTCAGATGACATTATTGCACATCTCTTTGCTTCAGACCACTTTCCAGACAGAGCTTGGCCAGACTCTGGACCTCGTGACCGCTCCACCTGGTCAGATCGACCTCAGCAGATTCAGCATGGAAAGGTGAAATAAAAAAGAATTGTTTTGAGATTAAAGATAAAAAGAGGACAAAACTGTCAAAGGTAAATGATCAGAGCAGTCTGTTGTTAGCTGGAACAAACGGATTTTCTTTCATTTTTCAGATATAAAGCTATTGTAAAATACAAGACGGCATTTTACTCGTTCTACCTACCGGTGGCATCTGCAATGTACATGGTGAGTTTGTTTCTGTTATACATTCTCTGGTCATGGTGGTGATGACATTGAAGAGGGCAGAGAGTGAAGGATTGCTGCTCTGTGTTTGTGGAAAGGTCAGGAAATGACAAATGACACCCTCACATAGCTGCTCTGCCTTTGTTTCTGCAGGCAGGAATCAATAGTGAAGAGGAGCACAATAACGCCAAACTCATCTTACTTGAGATGGGGGAGTTCTTCCAAATACAGGTAATTATTTTTTCACATTATCACATTATATCACTCCACATCTTCTCACATAGTAATTAGTGTGCAGAAGATTGTGCTGTGGTAATCATCTCCTGCATCTGTTCCACAGGATGATTACTTGGACTGTTACGGTGACCCTGCTGTGACTGGAAAGATTGGTACAGACATCCAAGATAACAAATGCAGCTGGCTGGTGGTGAAAGCTCTGGAAGTCATGACTCCAGAACAGAGATCAGAGCTGGAGGTGAGACTTCCTTTTCTGTTTCTGATTGTGTACTGCAGATCGACATTTGTTTGTTGACCCCCTTCCTCCTTTTTTTTAAATTTTTTTTTTATATGAACATGGCTTGTATTGAAATGAATATCATCTATGGCCCCTCAAACCATGACCTCTCTCACCCTCATGACCTGCATCACACATTGTCCATATGTGAGTAGCTGGAAGGGTACACTCCCATAGAGGATCTGTACCCTGACATGGCACGAGTCCTGGTCACATGGGCAGAAGAGATGTAATTCGGCACAGTATGGGAGCACAAGTATGTGGGCAAGGGTCCGCAATCAACATAAGAATGAAATCTAGTACAGTTCCTCGCAGTTTCAGACTATATGTGAGCAGAACAGCTTCAAAGTAAACCACATAATCATGTAATACAGGTGAGTCGTGTACACTGCAAAAACTCAAAATCTTAACAAGAATATTTGTCTCATTTCTAGTTAAAATGTCTCATTTTTAGTCAAAGAAAATCTCATTACACTTAAAACAAGACTCATCGCTGGAAAAAACAACAATTTTCACCTGTTTCAAGCAGATTTTCAATTAAAATAAGTAGAAAAATCTGCCAGTGGAACAAGATTTTTTTGCTTGTAATGAGAAGATAAATCTTGTCCCACTGGCAGATTTTTCTACTTATTTCAAGTGAAAATTTACTTGAAACAGGTGAAAATTGTCAAATAACAAGTTATTTTTCTGGTAATGAGATTTTTTTTGAGTAAAAATTAGATATTTTAACTAGAAATAAGACAAATATTCCTGGTAAGATTTTGAGTTTTTGCAGTGTAACATTGCATGTACCGGCTGCTCACATGCTCATAAGACTAATTCATAAGACTAATTTATGTTCCCTTGCACAAGCCAAGCCTTAACTGCAGCTGTCTTCAGCTGTTCATGATTTATGGGTCTGTCTCCATTCTTGATTTTTCTTAATTAAGCAAAATGCAGCGCGATCACATGACTGACTGTTTGACTGAACCACTTCTTGACCATCACAAGCTACTAGGTTGCTTTCTCAATTTATTTTGGCTCATGTTCCATCTGCACTGTGAATTACTGTCCAGTCAGCTTTGCTGCACTTGGCTGAATGTGAACAGACAGTATATCTCTGTCACATCATCAACAAATAATAGTTCCCTGGTGCCACTGGAAGGCCATGGAGTCATGCAATAAGAGAGAGACTGTCCTCTAAGCCCATATTTATTACTTAAATGTGATTTTGTGAAAAGTTAAACTCACTGTCTTTGCAAAGATCTATACAAGCCCAAGTATACCTCCATCTTTGTACAGCAGTTTGCTACATTTTAACATCTGCTAGTAACTGTTAATATGTTCAATGGTTATAAGAATCCTCGCAAAGCACTGAAGCAAAGCTATCTTAAAGCCAGATTGGTATCATATTCTATATCAGCAGTTACTCAATGTCACTTATCTAATGTTGTCAAGTGTAATCACTGTATAAAATGTATATGCTGTATTTGGGCAAGTGTTTTTTTTTCTTAAATGTGCATAAGATAAACTCTTGAATCCCAAATGTCCTTGTTTGTATCCTTTGATTCCACCTTTATGATGCTGAAGTGTCAAAAGCTGATGTGTTTTTCATGTTCTTCTCAGGCTTGTTACGGGCGCAAGGATGAATCCAGTGTGGAAAAGGTCAAAGCCCTGTACAAAACCCTGCAAATGCCAACTCTCTACCAGAAATATGAGGAAGAGAGCTACCAGCGGCTGCAGAAACTCATCGCTCATCACGCTCAGAACCTTCCTACCTCAGTTTTCCTCAATTTTGCCAACAAAATCTACAAGAGGGACAAGTGAGGGGTCATGGTGTGCATGAGAAAGGCTACATCAAGTGTCAGACACTGCTTTAGCAAAGTTTTAAAACTTGTCAGGTTCACCTGACGGTCGAATCAAAGCTATACAAAAAAAAAAATTAAGGATGGATTACAACTTAAATATGAACCATTTATGTCACCAAGCAGCTTGTTTCTTTTATTTTCTTTGTGGTATTTATTGAACAATCTGCATATTGTATGCTGTCTGTGCTGATTCAACCTCAGTCTTTGCCCGAATCGACACAAAAAATTAAAGAAATCTTTTCAGATTATTTCTTAATACCGGTACTAAATCTTTTTATACCTGTACTGTAAATGCTGTAGTTGCCTGAATGGCTGAATGTTATTAATTTCAATAAAGATTTTTTGGTCAGTATTCTTTATAACCTGTTTGTGTGTGCTGTGCAACAATAACCAAAAACTATTTTCATTTAAAAGGCAAGATATTCTCATATTTCCGTTTCTTTAATGCTTTTCTGTAGCAGACATGACAGCAAATCTGACATGTTTGAGTTTTAAACACAAAGTCAGTTACGCAAGTTGAAAGCCGGCATTTGGACTACATATAATTTCTGTTTTTTTGTTTTGTTTTTATGTTGTCATGTAAATTTAAAGTTTCAGATGAGTTAAAAGGGAGTAAAAAAATACTACAAATAGCACATACATATGGCTGTCTGAGATTTAATCAAGTTAAAAGTGGCTGGTTTATAAAAGATAAGATGTATAACGGTTAAAAATACATACATTTTGTTTGTTTATTTGTTAGTTTATTAGGATCCCCATTAGCTACTACCTAAGTAGCAGCTATTCTTCCTGGGGTCCATACACATAAAAAGAAAATACAATACATAATATACAATATACCATACACGATATACAAAGGTTTTACTGAGCAGTATAAAAAATGAAATACATGATTGCAATTTATTCTATAAAAAATGATTATAAATAATTAATGTAATGCATTCTTCAGTATTAAATTACAAAGAACACATGATTATAATCCACTCTACAAAATTAAATAAATAAAATAAAGTGAGTGAAAATGATGACAGGGTGTAGCTTGACTGGGATGAGGATGAGGGGGCGGGGTCTGCTCCATCCTCGCGAGAAGACTGATGCTGATGCTGAGGCTGTTAACGTCGAGAAGATCCACATCCTTCCACAGACTGAGATGATGTGGGAGAGCCCGAGGTGATGGAGACCTTCATCCATCTTTGCCTGAATCTGACCGTGAGTTTGTACTTTTTCCAATCACCTCTGTTATACAAATATGTATAAATCTTGTTCCAAAGCAAAACCGGGAGACGATGCAGAGAAATGCCCTGGTTCCAAACGGAGGCTGCGCAGGCTGGATACATGCCGTTCCGTTTTTTATAACAATCATATGTCATGACACGAGTAGATGTGAATGCGTTATTACTGTAGTTTGGGATTTTTAATTAGAATTTTAAAAAATGTAGGCAGGTATTTCAGTTCCAGACAGGGCGTGTGGGCCTGCTGCATATCAAGGCTGATTTATGGTTCCGCGTTACACCAACGCAGAGCCTACGGCGTAGGGTACGCGGCGACGCGCACTATACGGAGTACCCTACGGCGTAGGCTCTGCGTGATTTAACGCAGAACCATAATTCAGGCTTCAGAGCGATGCGGTTGCAGGCCCCCCACCCAGCCAGCCCTGCCTCCATCAGCTCTGTGGCAGCAGTACAAGCTCCAACACTGTCCACAGGACTACCCCTTTATTAGTAGTATTAATATTATTGGTTAATTTCGGGGGTTTGCTGATTTGAGGGGACATTCCGACGAAGGCCCGGTGTAAACAGGAGCCGTGGGGGGATTTCTATTCCAGTGCCGTGAAGGGCACTATGGAGGAATATGTGATTCTGGTTCTGCGTTAAATCGACGCAGAACCTACGCCGTAGGCTTGCGTTGTGGTAACGCGTAACCATAAATCAGCCTATAGCCGCTGATGGGTGGACTCCAGAAAGGCGGAATCCGTCTTGTTTGTATGCTGATTATTTCATGCTCCAGTTAAACGTCGTTGCTCTAGGTATGGAGAGGGTTTTTTTTTACCTTTTATTTTTTCTTTTGATATATCCCTTAACTGCCTCTTGGCAGCTTTCAAGGATGGACTGGCACAGATGGAGACAGCCCCCCACCCCCCCACTACTGTAAACTGTGTGTACAGATGATAAGTGGCAATTCTAAATTGACAGTTATTAAAACAAGGGACTAAATCTTTTGTGACTGTTTTATTTCAAATAGTTAGGTGGGTGGCATCTGTTTTACTAAGGGAAAGAGGACTTTCATTTCATTTTTAATTTTATTCTTTATTTCATTCAAAAAACAAAACAATTTAATACAAACACAAATACAAATGTTCCTAACTTATGAATGAAAAGGGAGCAGAAAGAAGAAAAATCTTATCTGATCTGCCCCTTTCAGAAATAACATAACATGACTTTGCACAGACCCTTATTTGCAGTGTTTTTTCAATGTGATTTTTTTTCTTAAAATAAGGGTCCAACTTTTAATAACTCAATCATAAACTATTTGTTTTTTAAACTACAACATACCCAATGAATATTTGGTATTTCTAAAACTTATTTGATTAAGTGTTCATAAGGAATACATCAGGGTACTAATTACTCAATAGTATCAGTAGATTGATAATGAGGCTCTGCAACAGCATTGCACAAAATGTATGTTGCTGTAGATCCTGGGCTATGATGATGACAAAGCAGAAGACTCCAAAACAACTGAGATGAAATTAATACTTTGCATATGGGAATCATTCAATTCAAAGATTGAGTGATAAAAAATATGTAGACTGTGAAACTGGTCTTTGATGAGCAGAGCTTGCTTGTAGTCATTATTCACCGTGTGTCTCCTTTGATGTTGCAGGATCTTGGGAGTCAAGCCAAGATGTGACTGTCACGGTGCGTCATAGTTTGGATCTGACCAGCCTTCACAACGCTTGTTTCCATAGCAACAGAAATATAAGTGAATCCTAAAAAGTCCAATTCCCACGATGCAGTCCTCGTCTCAGCCTTCAAAGCCGCGACGTTTTGATGTCAGCAGGCGGACCAATACCGTAGCTGGACCAAGGTCTCACGGCCCTGGTTTTCAGAGGGAGGACAAGAACATGAACACAATCACTGTGTCCTCCCCTCGACGGGTGACCAAAGGCCCCACTGCCTCGGCTAGGACCAGGCCTGGTGTGCAGCCTCGAGCTCCGGTAGTCCAATCTAGACCAATCCCACACAGACCGGGTCCCACTATCTCCAGATTAGCTAAACCCAAGCCTAAAGGTGCTCGTGCATCAGCAGCGACCAAGGCTGCAGCTGCAGCACCTCCTCCGCTACCCTCCGTTCTCCCTGTCGACCCAAACTGCAACGAGCCGAGCCTCCCATGCCTTTGCTGTGACGGACGCTCCCCTCAAGACAACAACAGCATGTTCAACCACAACCACAATAACAATAACACCATCTCTCTCAGAGAGCAGCTGCAGCAACCGGCTCCTCCAGCCCTGTTGCCGTTGCCTCAGAAGCAGGATGGGGTCGGGGCTAAGAAGCAGCCCCCGTCACAGGAGCCGGCCCAGATGGAAGTCTCTGCCGATGTTGCTGCCAATGTAGAAAATGGAGAGAAGAAAGCAGATGAAAAAGCTGATCTAGACAACAAGAACAAGGTAAAAGAGGAAGATGATGACAAGGAGAGCAGCGAAGATATTGATATTGATGACGATGAAGACGAGGCTGACAATGATTCTGACGATGACTCTGACGATGATGATGATGATGATGATGATGACACCTTGGTGCCTTCATCATGTGACTGCCCCCCTTCCCTTTTGGATTTCTCACTTACGTCCTCTACCTCCTCATCTTCCACTTCCATCAGCTCCTGCTCTGATCTGGAGTCTGATAGTGCAGACCAGTCTGCCTCCATGTACTCCTGCTATGACCAGGACAATCTGTCCATCACTGTGGACCCCAAAGACAACTCTCTTGCACAAGTCTCTGAATGCCAGCCTCCTGCGCATCCACCTCCACCCCTCCCTCTTAGTCACAATCCCTTCTCCTTAACACCACATTCTCCAATTGCTCCTTGCTCTCCAGATGAGGGCTACCCCTCTGCGCTCGACTCACCTTCTCCTGACTACTTAGGAGTCAAAGGTGACTCTGACGTCAACAAACTAGGCTTGCTTGACTTTCTAGAGTCAGTAGGAGAGTTTGGGAAAATGGAGCGTTTTAGTCAGGTGATCCAAGTTGCTCGATGGGACCTGGAAGGGGAACAGCACTGGGATGTTCTGCGGGATCGGTTAGACCACCTGGACCTCTTGGAAAAGGTGAACAGGGAAGTAAAACTGGCCTACATCGCCAGGCTTCACGAGAAAGGATTCGATCTTGGAGATCTGGAGGAGCAGGACCTTACGGATGTCATGGATGAAATGGGAAACATAGACATTCCCTGGAAGTTGTATAAATCCCACGACAGAAGCATGGGAGAGTCTCAAGAGTTTTCAGATGCGGGGGTTGACCTCACCGCTCCATCGGACTGTGACGATCCTCTCGTTCCAGATTCTCTACCCGCTTCCCCCATCGAACCGCCACCTAGACCTCCTAAACCTCCAGAGCGTCATGCCAGCGTGAGCTCTGACCTGCACACCTATATCAACATCTGCCGAGACACCACCTCCATGGCTGTTGCCACCTCGCCCACACTGTCTACCTTTTCTCCCAATTCCTCGTCCCCGACATTCACCACTTTTAGATGCGAGAAGCCACTCCCTCCATCTCCACCATCCATTCCTCCTCTCCCTCTCTCCAAGCCAGTCCCTTACCTTACCCTCTATACCTCTCCCTCTCCACTTCCATCCATCCCTACCCCCACCCCTCCCATCCCTCCCCCTCGAAAGCGACACCTGGCCAGAAAGGAGGCGCAGCGCCTCGCTGCTCTTCAAGCTGAACAGGAAAAGACCCCCCTGTCCCTTCCACCACCCTCCACACGTCCTCCACCTCTTCCTCCTCCCCCTGTTATCTCAGTGACTTCCTCCACCTCCCCACCTGCCATACCGCCTCCACCTCCCCTGCCGCCTCCTCCCTCCTTCCATGCATTGGACGTAGAGATTCGGAAGCTGCTTATGCTTGCTGGACTGACTCAAGCTGAGCTCCTCAAACTCAGTCCAGAGCTTGGTGTCTGCGTGGGGGGATTAGAGGATGAGGAAGATGGAGATAATCATATTACATACAGATCTCTGGAGTCACGGGAGCTCAGACTACAAGACAGGGAGGAAGACAATAAACCTTACACAGACAGAGATGGATGGACCAACTCAAAAAAGTTGGATCAAGATGGAAAAGCAGACGGAGCTGAAGAATACCAAAAGAATACAGATACACAAAGAACCACATTTACTGAACTGGCAAGAAGAAGGAAGAGGAACACTGATTTTACAAATGATCATTACTACAGCACCAATTTTAGCAGCACACATGCAACTAAAGTGAAGAATGCAAGCATCGATGCTTTCCGTTATCCCGCCGAGTTACCAGATTCCCCCCCGCCCCCTCCTCCTCCGCGCCCCTTACCACCAATTCCCCCTTCTTTGCCTCCCGTTAAAGTCAGCACTTTGTCTGCCAACTCCCAACAGCCTGAGCGTTTCGACTGGCTCATAGCATTCACGCCTGAGGTTGAACCACAGGAAAAGAGAAAATCTCACGTGGAAACTCCAAAGAAGCTCAGTTCTTCAGTACCATCTCCTGGGTCGGCTCCAAGGGTTACAACCTTTAAAGAGCTGCGTTTCCGCAACAAGAGCTCCTCCCCTCCAACAAGGGTAATTACTGATCCTGAGCCAGATCCCATGATCGTCACCCCTGATCCAGATATACTCTACAACTTGAAGTGGAGAAGAGAGACGGTTGGCAGTGATGGCAACCAGTGGGAGTACACCTCCCAGGCTCAGGCCCTCTTCATGCAGCCCCCGCCGGCCCTCACCTCAATGGCCGCCCTGAAGGAGATGCTGCAGAGAGCTGACGAGGAAGGTGGGAAGCCAGAGTTGTGCCCATCGCCGAAGCTTGGCTGCTCAGTCAGTGACAGCAGCTTGTGGACCATGGGCCGAGAGTGGGAGAAGAAAGAAGTCAATATAGAGCAAAATGAAAGGAAGAAGGAAGACCAACGGCAGGAAGAGATGGAAGTCAGAGGGCGGGCTGATGGAGGAAGAACTTTGGACTCAAGAATTGCAGGTGACTATAGTTTTTACAGTGACACTACATGTAAGAAACATTAGTTAAGCTGTGGTCAAATTTGTTGAAATAGGAACACTGTAGGGCTGTTCGATTAATCGATTTTAAATCGTAATCGCGATTATGTAATTAGAACGATGTTAAAACGTGAAACTCGTAAAATCGATTTTTCACTTCTTTTTTTTTTTTTTTTTTTTTTTAATTGGAAATATAACTTACTGTATGTTTGCAAGTGCTGATTTGCTGATTTTTTTTTTCAGAGATAAAACTTTATATTTTATTATATTTTTTAAAACTTTTTTTCCACTTATTTTACAGAGTTTTGCACTTTATTCATTCATTTTGGGGCAAATGTTCAATAAAAAAACAGCATATTTGAAATCATTTCTTTGCCTTTTGTCAATTCACAAAATAATCTTAATCGTAATCGAAAATCGGATTTTGAGAAAAAAAAATTGAGATTTTATTTTTGGGCAAAATCGAACAGCCCTAGAACACTGCGATAGACTGGTGACCTGTCCAGGGTTTACCCTTGCCCCTCGCCTGAAATTAGCTTGGATAGGCTCCAGCAGACCCCCGTGAGCCTGCAAAGGACAAAGCGGGTATAGAAAATGGAGAGATGCATGGATAAATAGGAACAAAAACTGAGCAAATTGACAAATCTTGGATGGGCTGATCATGGACAGGAACAGATGAGCAAAAACAATCAGTCTACTTGCTTTCTTCCTCTGTAATGCACAAGTAATATCACCAAACTACTCAACAGCAAGGAGAAGAAAACCAAGTGGGGTAGAAATGTAGACTTGTTAATGGTAATGATAATGTGTAATGAAAGCGTAGAGATTGAGGGCAAGCTGAGTCACAGAAAAGGATGATACATGAAATGATGAATGCTTAGATGATGATGGATAAACCTAGCGAGAATAGTGAAGGTAATATGAGGAGGTTGGAAACTTTCCAGCCTGTATTTCCTGCAGTGGTTATCAAAATGTGATGTCATCACAACCTTATTCAATTATTTATCCAACTCTCATACTGAGGGGAGGGGTACTGTACTGCCCACAGAGGGTTCAGTTCTTTTTTCTGTCTCTTTTAACTCTTTCCATGTTTTCACTTCGTTTTATCTGTGTTTCTTCTCCTGCCCCCCTCTCTCTCTGTCTGTCTGTCCTGTTACTCTCCGTCTCTGTCTCGGGTTTTAAATCCCATCTGCTCAGGATGTTGTTTGTGTGCTGCATCTCCTCTCTCCTCCCTGCAATCCTCAACCTAGAGCAGTACACATAACTCAGATCAGGTTACTTATCTAATATGGTCTGCATACACACACCGTCAGGGTTAGATTGGCAGAGTCCAGAATCAGGAAGATTAAAGTTCAGTTTAATGGCAAATGACTGCTGCTTTTATATGTGATAAACGTGGGATTGCTTTGGTATAGTTAATGATTGTACATGCACTATATGATCATTTAATCCAGAAGAAATATAAAATTAACTGTACTATGTGCCATGTGCTATGGGGATCAAAGCAGGAAAAGGTGTGTACACCTTTAAGAGCTGAAGGGGCGGTTCTTAACGCATGAACCAATTGCTGAGAACCTGTGTCATGAAAATAGGAAGCAATGTGTATTCTGGTGTTAACTACAATTCAAAGACAAGTCCATCTAAGGTATAGTTGCTCTCTAGATCTTATTTTTCTCTAGTCTGTAGCCTAGCAGAAAACTGTGGCTCCACTCTGTGAAGGTCGGCAGAAGCAGGTACAACGTTTGAGCAGGAACAGACAGAACTCTGCTATCTGTCGACTGACTCAGCATTACACTGTTTGCAGCACTGGTGGGGGGGCTAGAGAGAGAGGTAGAAAACAAAGGCAGGGGACTCAGACAAGCAAGGTGATTCAAAGGCGATGATTGATGCACTGCAGTAAAGTACAAAACGTGGATTTCCACTCGTGGTGCTTTTTGAATTTTCAACTCTCTTAACATGCTCAGTACAAGCTGCTAATAGAAAACAAAAGTGAAAGCAGGTTGTCATATAGGATAGGTAACCTATAAGATAAATCCTTGTCATCGGCTACAGCATTTTAATAATGATGAATATGTAAATGCTCTGCGATAGACTGGCAACCTGTCCAAGGTGTACCTGGAGATGCTGTACAGGATTAAACGGTTATGGAAAATGGATGGATGAAGGGATGAATATACACTAGGGCTGGGCGATATGGACCAAAAGTCATATCTCGATATTTTCTAGCTGAATGGCGATACTCGATATATATCAATATTTTTTCTGTGCCATAATTGGGGTTTCCCCCAAAGCATTATAGCATAGCATCTCTGTTAGCTTCATTTTTTTCTGAGGCAAACCCTTAAAAAAACAGTCAGTTTTGATACAAAGCCTTGTGCCAAATGTACCTTTATTAACAGAGGTCTGCACAATATCAAAAAGTATATAGCAAATTAAATAAAAATAAACTGCCTGCATATATAGAATAAAAATGCTTCTTGAATAAAATAAAACAAATATCTCTTTCCTGCATAATAATTAAATTAAAATACACTGTGCAATTAATACAATGTAGACAGTAACAGTCAGACTTTTCCACTGAGGTTGACAGCAAATAACAAAACATTTGTGCAAATCTCAAATAAAACATTCAAGTCTATTTGTCACAAAATAAGCTATATCAA
This sequence comes from Cololabis saira, assembly GCF_033807715.1. Lineage (NCBI taxonomy): Eukaryota > Metazoa > Chordata > Actinopteri > Beloniformes > Belonidae > Cololabis > Cololabis saira. Next base: position 26,846,884 of record NC_084589.1, read on the forward strand.
AATCATAAAAAAATTAAAAAAAATTTAAATCGATATAAACGATATTGTCTCGTACGATATCGCGTTTGAAAATATATCGATATATATTAAAATCTCGATATATCGCCCAGCCCTAATATACACACAACGCTTTGTTCACCCTGCCAGCTAAAACCTGTTTTGTTCTTCTCTGAGGATTCAGAAGGACTGGGCATCAAAGAAAAAGAAGAGAATTCATGAAATCTGTTGGTAGATGCTGCTTTAAAATTAGTCAAGATTTCCTCAGAAGTATCTCCGTCCAAAATATCTCACTGTTAAAATCCAATTTTGCACTTTTTGCAACTCAACATGGCGTTGTGTGGCATTGCAGAGGGGATTCGTGGTCGGATATCAGAATATATTGCAGGCTTGAGCTTGAAATGAAGAAAACTATGGAAATCTGTGCGACGTTCATAATGACCAAAGACAGTGTAAAATAGTTAGGCATATTCACCGTCATTACCCCAGTGGGTCAATGGTTGGACTCCCACATCTTGTTCTTTTAACTGGAACATAAGAGCCAGTGGTGGATCTGATCAAAAAACTGCACACACCAATTGGGTGGCAGCTTGTCAATCACAATGTGGGCCCGCCCTAAAGCTAAAGGCATGCCTTATTATCTCTTTTATTTAAAATGAGAGCATCAGTCTGCAGAGCAAATATCATGGTCTAAAAGAATAAGACATGCATCTACAGATAAGGACCATAAACTAGTTAAGAAAAAACGTTTAGCCAGAATTTACTTGTACCAAGTTGACCTCTGCTGGCCATTAGGTAGAATTGAAATTTAAGGTCCTTTCACATTTTCTTTTTTTAGGTACTTCATCATCTCCTGTTGTGTTAAACCCCTCCTAAATGGAGGAGACTAGTCCTGTGCTTCAAAAATCAGCTCCATTGACTTCCATAGACCTTCAGTGTGTAACTGTCTTTCATGTTTAAATACTGCATTAGTGCATGGTGTTACATGATGATGACTTCTGCTGGAATAGTGTCAAGAATGTACATTTTTCTCTCAACTGTCACTAACATTTTCTACATCTCTCTCTCTCTTCCTTTCTCTCTCCTTCCCATTTCTTTGCCACATTTTCCTCCTTTACCTGTCCTTGTCTTTCCCACATATCCATCCCGTTTGGTTGTTTCCATTGTTTGCCCACGGCTCTGCTTCGCTCCCTCTCTTTGTCAATGCATCTGCCCTCTCCACTCCCACGCCTAACGATTTTTTGACAATTTTATTTGAACTAAACAGTTTCCTCACCCCCGCTCTCCCTTGCCCGGTCCTCCCAACCCTACTTCCTGCACTCTGCACTCCCTGCTTTTCGCCCAGGCTACTGTAACTCCCAGCCCGTTGCAGGTCCCAGGCCTCGCAGCCATGTGGGCCAAGAGTCCACAGACAAACGCAGTATCACACAGGGTGCCGCCGCTGCCGGCTCAGCTTGTATCCAGAGAGATGATTCCAGCTCTGCTATAAGCTCTGGACTCAAGCATGATTCCCTGGTTGATTTGGGTGCAGAATGTCCTCTTGACTCTGGCAGCATCTTTAAGAAGAACACACATTCGGCATATCGGTGCATCAGTGATTCCAAAATCAGCAAAGGAGATTTTACGTCTGACTCAATCAGTAATTTTGACTCTCTTTACAGCAGTGATTCAAAGAAGCGGGCTGACGCCCACGCTAAGTCTGACACATCTTTTAGTGGCACCTCTGAGGCTCCAGTTTGCACCACGCCGTATAAGAACATAGATGTCATGATGACGTATTCAGACAGCATCAGTGCTGCAGATTCGCTGTATTCAGAGAAGCGCTCGCACGCAGACCAAAGCAGCATCAAGGCCAGAACATCCAAAGAACTCCCTCCTCTCCCCACTTGTTACCTGTACCACCCTAAGAACTGTCCTCTTCATCGGGGGGCCCCTCCTCGCCTCTCGCCTATCGGAGCCCTCTCTCCTCCCCAGCGCACCGGAGCCCCCCCTCCAGGTGCAGCAGGTTCTTGTCTGAACTCCCCACTTTTCCCACGCTCTCACACCTTGCCTGCCCTAGCTGCTCCCCTCTACTATCCAAACCTCTTTCCTACTACACTGCCCAAGGCGCCCCCCTTACCCCCAAAACTCTACCAGGGTCCTCCGCAGTCAAACGTGGCGAGTAAGATTTCTCTCTTTCCCTACATCTTACATGGTCACACTTTTTCTGACATCTTATGTGTGTGTCTGTTTCTTTAACTGTTTCTGTTATTGTTCTTTGCTCTGGAGAGGATGGCCCCCTTTTTTTTTTTTTTTAGCCCTGAGCATTTACAGATTTGAAAGAACTGAGTACTAGTAGCTGTTTTTATGTCTCAGATGTCTGCTCTATCTGGGTCATCTGATACTTCTTATCTACATTGTCCTTTCAAATCTGCAAAGGGCCTTCAGATGGAGAACAGCTGTTCCTGTCACAGGGCGTCTAGAGCTGCTCTCGTTACTGTCCCTCTTTGTCCTGCTGTATCCGTCTGTTTGTTTCAGTCTCCTCTGCTTCGTTTCCATGTCCTTTTTGTTTTTTTCATTTTTGCATGGTGCTCTCAAATGGCTGTACATTTCATGCAAAACCCAAGCTGTTTCATGATGTGAAGTAAAGAAAAAAAAAAAATCAATGATAACGTAGACCTTTTAGTAAACTCCACAGCCTACGTGTCTGGATTTATCTAACAAGTTTATATAAATGAATTTGTAACACCTAACCTGATTCTCATGGTCAGTCCTATATTTGTTATTTTCCTGTGGTTCAGTTCTTTCCCCAGTTACCTTTGCTTAGTGTTAACCATTTCCAGCCAACACACTTAAATATATCAGTTCACGTCATGGATTTATTTTCCAATTAAAAATAAGTAAATACAATTTTTTTAAATCCAAGTAAACGGTCTGTTAAGTCAATAGATTTGTGCAAAATCCAGAACATCCCCTTCTGATTTTCCTCTACTGCCCCTCCTATTTTTATTATTATTATTATTTTTATTTTTATTTTTTATTTTTATTATTATTATTTTTATTGAATTTGATTGAAATGTGTCCTGGCCATCCATGAACCTCAGATAAGTAATCAGATTAATTAATTAAATAGTTTGCTGCTAGTGTGTGGAATGTTTCATTCTCTAGAATTGATATTTTCCACATTTTCACTATTTTGTGTGCCCGATTCTGACTGTATATTAATATCGTTTGGTCAGTCATTCCTACACTTTATTTTGTCCTGTGTATGTTTAAAAACATCAAGTGCCACAGATCTTGCACGTTGTCAGATGTGGACAGCAGACCACGACCTCTAGGAAGTGCTCCCACACTGGGGATTTCATTAGCACCATCTGCTTCCATCTGCTTAATTGCTCCTACTAATAAAACTAACATTTTAGTTGCGTTAATTCACTGTGGTTCATCTTTCTTCTGTTGAAGGTGGATTTTTGTCAGTATGTGCAGCTTAAGTAATTGTTTCCCCACCATTGCTGTCAGCTGTCCGCAGTGTCTCATTCGCCGGCTCTGTACAGAGGCCAGACGCACCCTGGATGGGCGAGGATGTCATCCATCCAATGAGAGGTCTCGGCCTGTCCTCTCAGTGCCTGCAGGAAAAGAGAGGTTTTATGCTTGTTTGTTTGCCTCTGCATGATTTATTGTTAACCACTGCAATAATAAAGTAACTACAGTAACGTATTGTTTAACTTTGGATTGTTGATCTTCTCCTCAGCCCTCGTCAGTGCCGTCAGCGTGGCAGTGGAAGCCATCTTGGCTCAGTTCAGTTCTTCCCGAACTGTAGTTCAGAAGGTTAGTCACTGCTTTACTGACAAAACTGGTAAGACTGTTGTGGTTTGACTGAAATGTTACCTTTGAATTAGTGATGCACCGAAATGAAAATTTGTGGCCGAAACCGAAAATAATAATAAACACTTGGCCGAATACCGAACAATACCGAACATGGTTCAGCAGTTTTTCATGTATTTTGCCAATTTTTTCACCATTGCATAAATCAAATAAATTTGATTTAGGCATGCTTTTCAAAGAAAAAAATCTTTTTACAAAATTACAAGGTAGAAAATATTTATTGAACATAAAAAACTGAAAGTTTTTTAATTTCCCATTATGTTGTTTTGGTTGCACCTCCTGGTGAATGTTAGGTAAAATTCTTATGTGGTTCCTTTTGGTTGGCCAACGATTTACAAAGCCTTTATTAATTGTTCGTTTTTTTCCCACTTATTCCACCAAACATCGAAAGTGGTTTTTTGCCATTTTCATCCGAACAATTTCGGTTACCGAACAATCGGTGCATCACTACTTTGAATAATTGTTTTTAATAAGCAGTGTGTTTGTGACTGCTTTATTAAATTTCCTGTTTATCTTTGAAAGTGTTTTCTTTCTTCCTTCTTATTTCGACTCTATACATTTTATTTGAGAGTTTCTTAGATAACAAGGTACATGAATACTTTTAAATAACCCAATTTCTTAGTTATCAGAAGTTCTTTGGACAGTAACTCCCTCCACATCATGTCAACCTTAATCACCCATTCAACCATCATTTACTTGTAAAGCCTGTTTACGTGTCCCATTTCTTTTCCTCCCTCTCATTTGAGTCATCTCCCGTCTCTCCCAATCATGGCTCATCTTTTTCCTCACCACATCTGATTTTCCATCCCCTTCTCCTCTCCTCTCCTCCCCTCTCCTCAGGCCTTATCAGGTGACAGCGCTATAAATCCATCTCTGGGCCGCCTGGTGCTGCAGTGCCTCTGCCCCGCCCTGCACAGCTTGCTGACCGATGGCTTGAAACCCCACCAGAGTGACCTCATTGCAGGCAGGAGGCCAAACTCCACCTGGGGTCTAGTCCAGGCCACAACAAAGCCAGGTAGCACATCAAAGGCTCTGACGTTAAAAAGCAGTTGTCATCGTTTCTGTGGGATTCTGCTCCCTGGCTGATAATGATAAACCCTGCACTTTGTCTTTTTCTATTTTTCCCACACATCAGTCAATAATTGTTGATCTTATTGTCGAAAATGCTGAAGAATGTCAGCCAGCAGGATGAAGATATTGACTGGCTTCTGAGTGCCAAGCTTCACTGCAATTTTTCACTTACCACTGTGAGTTCATTTTCTCCCTCCCTCTTGTGTTCTTCCTGCCAATCTATTTTTAAAGGTCCTAAAACTCAAGCCTTGTACACCCTGCAAGTCAGAGTTGGCGAGCTGCCCCAACTGAAACGGAGCAAACACAGGTTCAACGCATTCCTCCTCGGCCTGCTGAAGTAAGATTGGTTCTCATTAATTCCTTGTGTAATCTTATTAATTCCACTTTATTACTGCTGAACAATTTCTTTGTATATAAGCTCTCTTTAACATCACCATTCCCCTTCTCTTGTAGCACCAAGCTTATTGATTCCTGGCTGTCTCACCTTCAGTCTTGTAGTGGTAGGTTTCCCACACCTGCAGCTCTTTACATTGTTACTAGTATGGATGTACGTGCTGTAACGGGGATTTTCTCTTCATCTCAGATGTGCTGGAGACATATTACCACCCCAGCTCTTTTATGCGTCAGTCAGTGACGTCCTGCCAGCATCTGTTTGAGGAGCTGCTCCTCGTGTTGCAGCCACTCAGCCTGCTCACCTTCAACCTGGACCTGCTCTTCCAGCACCACCATTTAGAACCGGACGGTCACAGGCCTGAGATACCCAGCCCTCCCTTTCATGAGGCTGGGTTTCATATGTCACCAAAGACCCCATCTGAAAGCCCAGGCAGCCAGTACATAGAAAGTCTCTCAGAAGTAGACTTTGGAAGCCCAGAACATCCAGCAGACAAAGATAGAAAGTCTCCACCCTCGGTTAATCCAAAGAATGGAGGATCAGGGAATTCTACAAATACAGATGCTGCACCTATGAAGGCTAGAGTTGCTCTCGGGCAAACCAGTCCTCAGCTGCTATGGGTGCAGGAAAAAGAAATTGAAGATTTACCACCTCCTAACCTTGAAGAGGATAGCTTTGCTCACCAGGCAGGACAGGTATTCATCACACTTTTTCAAACGCTTATTGATTTTAACAAGTTATTGTTCCCTGATTCTGCAAGCCTGACTATTTCTTTTTGAATTACAGGCAATCCAACAGGGTTGGGGCGCCGTGATGCGCTGGGGAGGCTGGCTGAGCCACAACCTGGCTGACAAGAACCCGTCTGCAACAAAAAAGGAGGTGATGAAGACTGCTCCATCAGATCTCCAAGCCGAGTCCAGAACTGACTACAGTCCTGTCAGCAGTGACGTTCAGGTTCCCTGGGGTCTCAGTCGACTTTTTGGAGCTTCGAAAAGCCCCAGCAGCCCAACTGGTCACACACCACCGACCAGGTCAGTCACTGGATTCAAACTGAAGTACTAATGATACAGTATATGATTATGTAACTCCTATGTGATGTCACTAAAACATCAAACCCATCAAGACCTATGGGCTGTCTGTATTTGCATGTTTTTATAATGGTTCCACTTTTAAAAGAATGAGGATTTGAATCAGAATTATTGAGACCTCAATTTAAAAAACATTGTTTAAATAATTCAGAGCTGAATAAGACGACAGGCAAAAGATCAACGGGCCACAGTTGCAGCAGGACGGTAGTCAGGACGTATATTTGTTACTTGATCAGATCAAACTTTGCCTAAAAAAATGAGACTGAGACTTGAACCTGACCAAGACGATCACAGGGGATGGACAGTCCTGATGGTAGAGCACGAAGGTGGGAGTATGATGATGTAGGGCTCCATTGGTTCAATGGTGGGACAGATTATATTTGTACACCAAAATACATGTCAACTATAACCCCGCCAAACATAATATATAACTTAATCCAATTGTACTTTGTGGCATTTAAATACAAAAGTAGAGCAACACAACCCCAAGTAAACTAGTAAACTATAAGTAAACTATCCTTCTATCCTATGTTGAAGAATGACAGAAGATTTCTAGAAGTGTGTGTTTTAACAGTATCCTCTATGTCAATAAAGACTAACAGGACTTTATATATAGGGTGTGGTATGCACTGTGCAGGCTGTGGGGTTTGGGCACAACGTGGGTGTGAATTGTGCACAAGTGCAAATCACACCCATGCTGGGCACCGCAGTCTCCCAAAAAGCTTTCCAGGAACAGTTTTGCAAATATTAACTTGTTTTTTCAATATGAGGACCTGGGTGTGCAAACCACCTTTCTAGATTTCAGTGAAAAGCTCAGGCTTTAGCTGCATTGATGGAGGGGAGTTGAGCTGCAGCTAAGAAATAGAGGCTGTGGATCGATTATATCCTCGGGCGAAGATGGGATTTGGAGGAGCTTAGGTTTCTCCAGGAGCTGCAGCTGTGCAAGGATGTTTTCATGTGTACTTCATAAGTCTGGGTTTGAGTCCGCTAAAGACTGGAAAAGTAACACCAATGCTAACAAAATAAGGATAAATCTAGAGTTAAGGTACCATTTTGTTATTATGAAAGTGGGACATCACCAAAATGAACTTCCTTTTTTGTGGTCTGTCAGCTTCTCTGTATTTGGATGAGTCAAGGTGGTGTCACAGACTACTGCACCCACGTTGAACTGTCTTTAAGGTCACACACAAGGATGGCTTATGCAACCTTGTTCTGCACCCTGCTCAGTGGAGCCAGATACTATCATCCTCAGCACAGTGGATAGAGAGCGGTTTGAAGGGGGAGCGCTACATCCACTGTGTCCTTTTATGAAAGCCACATGAGCCCATGATCAAAAACAATTCAATTCAATTCAATTTTATCTATATAGCGTCTATTACAACAAAAGTTGTCTCTGGGCGCTTTCCAGAGACCCAGAACATGACCCCCGAGCAAAAACACAAGTATGAAATTCTAGAAATAAAAAGGACATAAGAGCAACTGTTAGTAAAGAAGAGATTCAGTCAATAGGATGTACCACAGTTCTGATTCTTTTTTTTAATGTTCAGGTGGCATTGGATGTGAGTGTCTTTACTTTCTGTTTCACCGTAATTCATAACTAAACGACCAAAATTATAACTGTCCTGTCTGTGTGTGTGATTGTCCTCAATTCCTCCTCAGGCGTCCCTCTGAGTGGTTGGCTCCTGGCGTCACTGCTCTGACCCGAATGGTGAGCAGTAGCTCCTCTCCAGCGCTGCGAAGGATCCCTGAGCTGCAGGAACAGAGAGAGCCGGCTCCAGAGAAGCACGTTGACACACTGGAGATGAAGGACAAACCCAGACCGCTCAGGTACGAGACATAAATGATGGGGGTGGATGGTCACATAAAGGGGGGCGTTTGTGCTGGTGTTGAGGGAAAACATTGTATATTCTTTAGATTTTGAAATGATAGCAAACTCTGACACTTTGAACAAGCTTAAAAATATTTGCTTTGAAGATATAGTCATTTTTGAGTCACACCAAACATCTCAGTGAAAAGAAGTCCAAACCGCCAAAACCAGAAGGTGGTGCTAAAATCTCAGCTCGAATACGCTACATCGATTTAAGTTCCTCTCTCTGTGGCCCCGTGAGGGACTGGCGTCCTGTCCAGATTTAACCTGCTTTGAAAAGCTCTTGTTTTAGACGAGTAGTTCAATAAAACCCAATAAATGAATATGAGCTAATTGAGCCATGTCCTTGCTTTTTTTTTCTGTCTCTCCTTCAAGAGCACTAAATGGTACGATAGGCACCAGAATAGCTCCCAATTTATTGTGTAGAAAAATGACTCATCAGTCTGAATTTCACAATCTTTATCATGACTCATCCCTACATCATTTGCCATTGTTGTTCTTGGTTGCTGCATGTGAGATCACTGTAGCTGATCTTCTGCTTCAGGTCTGTCCGAACGCTGTGCGACCACGCTGGAAGCGGCTCAGAGCTCACCTTCTGCAAAGGAGAGGAACTTGTGGTGTTGGGAGGTGTCGATCAAGACTGGATTCGCTGTCGTCAGGGAGAGAAAGAGGGTCTGGTACCTATTGGCTACACCTCCCTCATCATGTGACATTGGCACTATAGCTGCACTAAATCCATACAAGAATGAATGAATGAAAAAGTAAATAAATATAAAATTTATATATAAATATAAATATATATATATTGAAAGTGACTATTGAAAAGGTTATGGTGAGGCTGTACTACTCTAAAAAGGATATTTCACTCAAACTCAATTACAGTTTGAGTTGAGTGCATAACACCATCTGCTCTGCTTTAGTTTCAGTCTGCCAGCCCACTCCAGTATGAACATGGGAGTTTTTCCCGTTGCAGATTATCCAGTTTGGTAGCGTTGAGCTAATGGGCTTCAGTGGCAGGAATCCAGCAGATGGTGTGAAATAATGACCCAGCTCAAATTTAGACTCTTGGATCTTTGAGTGAAGTATCCTTTAAAGTGTGTTTCTCTCAATTCCGCCCTCCGTGTCAGCTATCCATCTGAATTTGATCTCTGATCACAAGGCAAAATCTTTACAGTTTAAGATTTACGCTCTTTCCGATCAGCCGCTGTGCATCGCGAGGAGGCAAGACACAACCCAGCGGCAGCCACACTAACTTTTCCGTCAGTCAGCTGCAGAAAGTTGTGCTTTTGCAGGTTCTTGAGTGCAGAACGCATGTTAGAGTACTGCGCCCCAGCTCCTGTCACATACTGGATATTGATGTAGTGAATCGTAGCTGTGTAGATCTATGTTCCAATTGACCTTTCACTTTTATCGACCCCTCATCTTTCTCGCCAGGTTTATGTGAGTATTTCTGCTACTATATTTGACTTTATATATACACAATATATGAATGAAAATATATGTGTATAGGTACATAAACTGATAATGATATTATCACGATAAACAAATAAGAGAAAGCAAATGGTAGAACCCAGACAGCGATGTAAAACTGGGATTGATTTAGAGATAAATGGGTCGGCCCATCTTTACATGTGCAACTTGCCTCACACATCAAGTGACTGTCATACGTGCAAAATGAAATGTGTTCATTTAAGTATGAAATCCAGTATCTTCCCTCTTGCGTGCTTTATGCGTTGACATCTTCTCTAGATAATATTCATAACATCGTTAGATTATAGCTCATATCTTTTTCACACCGTATCCATTAATGAATGCTTTGATTAAATGCCGGTAAGTATCCATACGTCACCGCCCAGCCATAGGAGAAAAAATCAGACGACAGCAATCTGTAGCTTATCTCTTGGTCATGACCTCACAAAGCCATCTTCAGGTCCTGTTTAAAAATAAAAGTGACTGCAGAAGAAAAAAAAAGAAAAAAAGGCGCAGGTATGATGGATCTCCTATAGTAAAGCCTCTAGATTTGCTGGCTGGTCTTCACCTTGCATCTCAGCTTTTGCATTTCTCTTCCTGCCATGTTTGCCAATCATTGATATTTGATGATAGTGGTGAATGTTATATGTTTGGTTTGATGTAGCTCATATGAAATGTGTTACCTTGTGTCATATATTTATTAGTTCATCTTTAGATTCTGTATCAGTGACTATGCATATGCTTTAATGTTCAACTATTTAGTTTGTTATAAGGCCAAGAGTTTAGTTCGATGGACATATGAGGCATTAAACAATAGCTTACATGGGGGGGGAGTAGTTACAACATGAAAGGGACCTATTTGATTCAGCAGGAATGTTTCATTGTCATTGATAATTCAGGGAAAGCTCGGTTCTTCAAGATTTCTTTGTGTTATTGCATCAGTGCCATGTAGCATGAGATTACTGGCGCTATGGCAACCGTTCAGTAGCAGCAAATTAAACCAGTGCTCTCAATGTAAGCAATGATCACAATAAAATCTAAATGAGAGAAATAAGTAATATTGAGAAAAAGATACAATATCACTACACATGAAACCTTTTTTTTTATGTAATGTGTTTGAAAACTGTTTAATTTATTGGATGTACAATTTATCAATCTAAAGATGTCTGAAAGGAAGAGCTCTATGTATATGGGTTGTTGAGGTGCGAATGTGCACATAGCGGTGACGGCAGAGATGAGTATGAGCACTTCTGTGTGTCTGCACATTCTGCACTTTCACTCTGTGTGTGTGTGTATGTGTGTGTGGGAACATGTGTGTGTGTGTGTGTTGTATGTGTAACGATGAGTTCTGTTCCGCTTTCCCTCTCTGATGTGTCACGTAGCCTGTAGACATTCCCGTGTCCCGCTGTTGCATATACCGTAGTTGAGTGCCCCTCTGGTGTCAGTCACTGTCCACCTCCTGCATGTGCTTGTTTGTAAATACACCAAATAAAATTATCTCTATAAACCAAAGCTGTTCAGCTGTTTGAATTATATTTTTGCTCTGCCCCTCCATATAGAAAACCTCTTTAAGAAAGAGTTTATATTATAAGGCATCCCGTGAGAAGCTGAATGTCGTATACATTCCACCAAAATAATCTAAAAAACATTACTGGTTTTGGGAGATTAAATTTGTTTTTTTGATTATGAAAATGTGTTTCTAAAAAGGTTACGCTGGGGCTTATATTGGTTCAGTTTTTCTTTTTAAAGCATTCATAAGGATGTGTCAGTCGACATGTTAAATTCCTCTTGATTTGAAGCAAAATAATTCATATTCATGCTGAATTAGTTGGGGTTTTCTTTCAGTTTTTTAATCCTATAATGCATCAAATATTTTTAGTAGATGTCAGATCCAGAGGCAAGCATACTTGATCATATTCAGACTATTTCATTATGGAGCCATGCTGCTGTATTATGTGCCGAATATACCAGCATATTTCTGCATTTTCTTTGAAAACTAAGGACTGCCTTTGCTGAAAAGGATGCCATCTGGATGGCAGCATATGTTACTCGGAAGCCTACATTTATCAAACGGCTTTAATGGTGCCTTCACATATGTGCAAGTTACCCAGGGGTCCCGTCATACCATCACAGATAATGACTTTTGACCTCTGTCTTCATAACAAGCCAGATCCTCCTTCAGCTCAGGGGAAGCAGCATCCGTGGTTTCTAGGAGAAGATTTTGATCTGTAGGAGCGCAAGACACTTCACCACTTAACCTCAATCGTGAGGGGGATGTAATATGCCCTTATTTTCAAGAGTGCACATAAGGTTTTATAGAAATATCTGTGATTTGCTTTTACCAAAATACTAAAGAGATTAATTACCACAGCTCCCTTTTCAAAGGTGAATTTCATGCTCTTCCCAGTAACTTTTTTTCAGTGACGTAATAGCCCACTCAGATCTAATTAAAATCACAATATTTTATCAAAATTTAGATTTATTTTTGCATATTTTTAGGTGTCATATACATTTCGAGGTTGGACCAAAGGTTGGGTTTAGGCAGCCAACTAACCTTTATTAAATCTTCAGTTTTCTAGCATAGAGAGTAATCATTTTGCCAACTCATCCCCAGTGAAAGCGAAACGTGAATTAGAAGGACCGTTTAAAAATGATCAGGACCTTCCGGCAGACAACCAATCAGAAGAAGACACTGTGGAAATATTCATGAGGTCTTGCTAATACACAACCTGCCGTAGGAGGCTCTGATTATAGATTACAGATTATATTATCGTTCACAAGATTCACAAAACTGTTAATAGTTCTTATAATATATAAATGATGCAGAAATATTGAAATAGCAGTATTAAACAGAAAAGTAATAGCTTGACAGTTGTGATGGCTTCAGATTCGTCGGATGTGGTAAGATGCTGGCCCTGTTTAACTACCAACTAAATCTTTATTTGATTCTTGATAAAAATAAGTCTAGAATTTAAGAATATTTAAAAAACTACTTGAATGGAATTAAATAATCTACTGTTTTGTGTCTTTTGGGCACATTTTTATTTTGTGCGTGTTTATTGGATAAAGGCGTTTGCGTCTTTTCCAGGTTGCAAACTTAAGAATCCTCCTATGGCCATGCCAAGACACCACCGGACACGCCCTCCTCTGTTTCTCATTGGTCGGCCACGATGCATCGCCTATACTGCTGCCGTTCAAGTTTGTCTCAGTGCTGCAAACTGAATGAGGCGACGCTAATACCGTCTGCTATTCAGAATATCAGAATCAACTTTGGCATAAAGAGAGTTTAACTAAATATGCCCCACTATAGCGAATATGTGTAGTTTCCTATATTTGTGCAATACTTGTTTTAACATGTTTTTTTGAATATTAAAACTTTAGGTATGAACTTATAAAAAACTAATTGTTGCATTTTATACTGACTTTTGTTGGTCAACAGTGTATATGTAGTCGTTAGTGTGTGTACACACATGTGCTCAAGGCTCTGACTTTACATTTAAATGCTTACAAAATATTTGAAAGCCGACGGCCAGACTTTGTAATGCACAGTTCTTGTTCAACACACTATGTTAGCTGCCCATTCATTACAACGATACTTTGGTCAGATCGCACATTAAAGATAAAAAATAAATGAAATGAATTAGCTTTGGGCAAAATCCTTCATACCAATGGCAGTACAACATATCCTGAATAGCAGAGACAGAGACAGAGCAGGGCGGATCTTAGTAGGACTCGTGAAACCGTTTTCAGGACCAGGGCCGCCGCAAGTGGTGTGTGAACCGTGCAACCGCACGGGGCCTCACGCCCCAAGGGCCTGCGTTTTTTTTTTTTTTCCCTTATAAATATCAACAGTGACGTTCTATTACAGACCTAAATGTGTACAAGTCTGTGCATATCAATAAATATATGTGCAATGATGCGCGTGTCTGTTGTTCAATACAACTGCGTCAGACCAAGCGCAGACACAAGGTGTTCTGATCCAGACGGGGGGAGTGTGTAACAAACTGTCACACAATGTCGAGAGACGAGACAAATTCAGGAAATTTCCATCAGGGAATGCAAAAAGAAAAAAACCAAAGAAAATGGAAGAGTTTAATGCCTCTCTGAAAGGCTCGTTTTATAAATTTGTTACAAAAATCACCGATCTGACCGGGTCTCAAGCAGCCGTGGGGCCCCGCGTCGAGGCAAGCCCAGATGATGATGAGGCAGGGGAAGGTATGCAATGCTTCATAATGAAACCTGTGTATGTGTTTGTATCCAGTATTTTGCTAATTTGAGAGTTAAAATTGCGCATATAGACACCCGATCCGACCCGAAAAACCCAAACATTTTGCGCGAGGGCCCCCCCCGGCCATTTCACACAGGGCCTCGCAAATCTCCCAGACGGCTCTGTTCAGGACTATGATCATTTTACGCCTAATTTCGTTTTCAAACTTCAGAGTCTTATTCTGTTTGCCTAGAAATCTAGATGTTCAGCTAGCAAATATAAACATGCTCTGCAGGTTCATCTAACCACTATGTTGGAGCTCATTAACCACGCTCACAAATCATGGAGAGCCAATCAAATCAATCTCTTGGAGAGAGAGACTCTGTTTTGGTTTTTCACGATGACAACAGAGTATTGACATAATCAGGATGCAAACGGTGCAAACGGCTAAAGTTGAAGATTAGCAGTCCTTTGTAACCCACAGTTAAGCCCTGAAGAAGTGAAAAAAACCCTTGCTGGTTTATTCTACTTGATATTTTAGATTTGTCCAACATCTTACTGTTTCTATTTGAAAGTATTTTAGACACTCAACAGTCTGAAGCATATTATTGTTGTATGAAACTGCATGCAGTGCCTACTCTGAGTTTATACTGAAATATAGAAAACTACGCTCATACAACTGAACGATAAATACATTACTGGGATTTTTTTCTACCCAAATACTTAACTTTTCCTTGTTTGCAGTCCAGTCATTGACAGCTGATACCGATCCTTTATTAAGACACGATGTGATATTGAGTCATGTGTTAAACTGGCTCAGACTGTTGAGACGTCTGACGGCAAATAGGAATACTGAAGTAATGTAACAGGCTGCCAGTGGGAAAAATGTCTGACAAAAATCATGTTGTAATAGCACACATCAGCTGCATGAACCTTGGCCCTTACTGCCCGTCCAGTCCTCTGTTCTGTTTAAGCTTTTAGATATTAACATTGAAAGCTGTAACTGTTTACTGCATTTTGTAATGGAAGGTTGCTTGTAGTGTAGATGTTACATTTAATGACAAATAGGCAATCTTAGTTCCCAGATTGCCACTAGAAAACAAATGAATTAAAGAATTTCAATCAAAAGTCAGATTCCCCAGTCCAGATGTAGTTTAATGACTTCAGGGATCCAAATACAGGCTCTACAGCAACATGTCTGGATTGATTATTGCATTGTTTCTGTATTTATTTGTATGGAGAGCTTGAACTTGCATTTTTGTTCACTATTGCTTTCAGAAATGTCCCTGAACCCAACTGCTGATTTCCATCACAGAATTCTGTTGTTAATCATCATCACTGCCAGAGGACATGAACACTGCAGTCTTTCTGTTTTGAGCATTATTCCTTCTGCACCGAAATTAATCCTGTAAATATTATAAATGTACAATGGAAGACAAAATCTATGTCCTCACAAAAATCCTTTAAGATGCTCATTTCCTATCTATTACTTACTTGTTGGCCTGTACTTATGCTGTCTAAACGTTACACGCATATTCCCATGCTTTGTTGCTTGTGACCCATCTTTTTGAAATATGTTACTTGCATAAAACTCAAAGCGTGTATATATATGTTTAAAATAATAATACAATTCCCCTTTAGCTCAACAGGATAGATTGTTTTTGATTCATCTGTCTCTGTAAAGCCACCTTTATATACCAGATTGCGTGGGAACCAAGTACAGCGGGCAGTCTTCGCTCAGGTCAAGGCTCCCCGGCTGGACAGAAGACAATGCATCTGCAGAGTGAGCTGCAGCCCTCCCCCATCTTGTAATTGCACTCCTTTGATCGCGCCGTCCTCTGTCGTGGGTCATTTATGGAGGACGACAGGGTGTAAGATATACAATCTAACACCACTAGATAGCACTGTTATATCAAGCGGATCATCATCACAGCAGCACTTTGCTCAAAATACTCCAAAGAAGGAGCCCTTGTAGGACTGACGTGAAGACTTCGCCAGGTGTAGTACTAGTAGACATAAAATACTTTTATTATCATGGATATAGAGGCAAAAAGTCTGTACTGACATTCTATGGCATCGAGTTGTTTTGATGTTTTGTTTTTCAGATGCACAAAATCAGAGGCAACAGGCAAAGGTTACATGTCATGCAAACTAGATAAATAACTCTTTATGTGTACCTTTGCTATAAAGTTAATCATCCACTGGCAATAATGTAGTGCTCTTAGTTTTAAAAAAGGAAAGAGGAAAAATATACATACAGTCTGTAAACAGTCAAAGAAATTGCACTTTCTTGGCTTGTTATTAGAAGCCACACTACTGAAGGACAGCAGAAATTTAACACTGGAAAAACTAATTCACTGTCACTGATTGTCTGACCAAAAACAAAAGTACACTCAGCTAAGGGAAAAAACAAAAAAACAAAGAAAACGAGAGACAAAATATGTAACTTTACAAAAAAAAAAAAAAAAACATATACAATCATAGTCAGTTGTAAGGAGAAATGTCTGATATATTGGTCAGCTTGACAATATGTTAAAAAACATCTCATTAAATGAAATATTTGATTATTAGCTTCATGTATAATCCAGATAGTACTGTCATGTATAATACTCTTTTTACAAGCTACTGCTGATGGAAGGAAAAAAGATCTCACGATGTACTGTACATTCACACGAAAATGAACGCTTACTTCCACTAAGTGGATCACCCCCATTGCTCATAAGATCAGAGCTTTCTACGATGCATTTGTACAGAAAAATAACCTCCGATTGACAAATATTCACCAATTTAAAAAAAATTAAGATAAATGAAACAAAACAAAAACAACTGAAGTTCTTATATAGTCCTTATCAGAGGAGATATTGCTTTTAAAGACTGCATGAGTTCTCTTAGCTATGCACACAAAACATCATGGCACTTCTGCAGAGCATTTGGGGTACATCGGTTCGTAGCTTCCGTTCCCTTTCCGTCAGTCGTCCCCCACCCCACCCGCCCCCCATCCAAGGACATTCAGATTGTCAATGCTCTGAAGCAAAGAGTGAAACATTCTCAAAGGCAGTCTAAAGTAAACAAAACCACTTTTTACACATCCACCTCCCCTCCTTCAGAAGACCAATACTGAAAATAGTTAACAATTAAAGTTCCTATCGCTGATATATTTTGTCCATTTGTACAACAGACAGTGCCAAACTGTCTCTCTTTCTTTCTTTCTTTCTTTCTTTTCCAAAAATAACCTCTTTCTTAAAACCTCATTAGAAATTCTCTTGCAGCAATGCCAAAATTCCTATTGCTAGGCCCATCCCCTCCCCAGCCCATTCACTGGTACATAGCAGACACTTTCTTTTAAAAGTGAAGCAAAACCCTAACACTGTCTCAACAGCTTTTAACTGGCTCACTTCTCCTTGTTCCGGTTCCCAAAGGTGCAGTTTGACTTTGAAAGCTTAAATGAGGGTTCAATTTTGACCTACTTAGGGCCCGGGCTACATTTGTGTTCCTCCCGGGCAGAGTGTGAGCTCCTAGTCTCTTTGAAACTTCAGAGCTGAAATGCTGAGTACCATATATGTCCACTTCCAGCCTCTGGTGCAATATGTGTCTTTCCCCAATTTGCTTAAGGTGCTGAAGTAAGAGCATTAAAACTGTATATGTGTGTGTGTGTGTGTGTGTGTGTGTGTGTGTATGTTTGTGTGTATAGTGTGTCCACTCAGCATACATACAGTCTTTAGTGTGCTTGTTCATCCAGCACTAGTGCAAATTCATTTCAGCTGGTCTGTTTCTTTCTTTCATCCAGGACAGTCCATCTCCGTTTCTCTCATCTCTCACTGCTCGGACAAAATACATGTTGCCATGGTTTCATCCTTCTTGTGATGCCCTTCAGAGTGCAAGGTTCAACAGACTCGCCTGTCAGGTGTGGGCGATGCCTTTCCTGCATTTTCAGCTGCTGTGATTTTCAAGCTCTCCTTGTCTTTTGTCTACTGTTTCTCTGAGGCATTTCTATTGTTCATGGCAGTGCAGTGACATCAGTCCTTGTACATCTGTCCAGTGGTGGGCCTGGTCCCTTTCTCAGAGTGGTTCCACCTATACGGACACGAGATACTATCAACAAAATGGTGCATACGCTTGTAAATCTCGTGTTTCAGTAGCTCGGGATGCTCCGCTTACCTCTGCCTCTGTTAGCTTATGAATGCTGCAGGGTCAAAAGTAAATCATTCAGCCGTTTCCTCCTCCGTTCTTTGCTGCAGACTTCTTCCCCTTGATTTATTCTTTCTCCCTCCTCCTTTTTTCTGTTCTGGGTTTTGGTGGGCTGGAACAAATACGTATGCAATAAAAAAAATGAAAAAGAAAATTGCAAAACCAGATTTTTTATCTTCGCACTGTTGAAATATTTTTTTTTTTCCTTTCTATGTAGGTGTTGTTATGTTTGTTAACTCACACAGGGGCTGGCAGTGAGCGAGCTGGAGGTGTCCTGACTTTGGTGGTGGGGGTCACTGGTTATAACCGTCACCTCCACCCCCACCGACTGATCTGAGGGTCAAAGAGTATTCTGGATGTTAGTAAATGCAGGAGGAGCATTTTTACAAAATACATCTAATTATATGTGCTCCTGTTTCCCTTTCATTTCTATCTACATTCAGTCAAAGAGTTATAGATGGAAAGTGTGTGGTTTCATTGCTAATGGGGAAACTCGATGCCTGCCGGGTTTTTGGACACCAACGCTGGATGACAGAAATGGGGAAGGATTTCTGCAGGCTGCATTCTGTGGTTGGAAAACCACTTAGTTTGTGCTGCTGAGTATGATATGGAGAGACGAGCCAAACATGAGGACAAACGAGTACACAACACACACATACATGCACACGAACAGCAGAAGACCCGACACATACACACAAAAGCAGATGTACAGTCAAAAAAAAAAAATGAATGAGTTCAACCACATATGCATACACAAACACCTACAGAAACAAAAACTAACACACACACTTGCTTCATGGACCTGACTTGATGTGGCTGTCGTCCCCATCGGCTCCATCACAAGACAGATGCTGCAAGTCTCCCTCTTCTCCCTCCTCGTCTCTTTCCCTCTCCCTTTGTATCCTCATTCGGATCTGTCGGTCCCTCACAAGCTCCCAGTTCCTCACGAGGAACACGTGGTGTCTCACCACGAAGCTCCTGGCGAACACACGGGAAGAAACATTAAGCGCTGACATTAGTTCTGGAGCGCTTCGTCGCTGTTTATCGTGAAATCTGAATCGCTCTGCTCCGTCTGTGTACCTCTCGCTGCTGGTCAAAGGCTCCATGTCGAGATGAGGGAATAAGCTGGCGATGTCGCTGCAGCTCTCCTCCTGTGCAGTAAAAATCACACGGAGAGATGGATACACGTAAATTTGGAGGTGCCTTTAATCAAAGTGACATTGGAATACGACTTCAAGCCACAAAACTCACCACTGTCTGCTGGGAGGACGAAGCCCTCTCTTTCATGCGGCCTGAGTGAATTAGATACACAGTTAGATGCAGATCTGAAATATCAGCTAAACATGGCAATAACACTATCTAATAATAGCAACTCACAGTAGCGCCGTTTCCTCCTCAGGGGTACATTTGGCTGCCGGTGAAGCTGTAAACGAGTAATGTACGAATTACATCTGAAGAAAGACCTTCAAAAGTGACACTCTTTTATCTCAAAAGTATTTCTAGCTCCAGGATTTTGTGTTTCTGGACGCAGCTTTACCTGGTTGTGCTGCCACAGCCACATCACATCATAGGGCAACTGGAAATGAATTCGCTTTAGCCTCAGGTACTTTCCTGCAGAGGATGAGGGGAGTTTATAGCACAGTAATGACTGACCACTTGGACAGTTCAGATATTCTCCTGTACTCACCGACATGTAAGGGAGCAGGTAAAAGGCTATACTCCTGCTCCCCTGGTGTGTACTCCACCCTGTCGCTGCAGTACTTCTGGGCATGGGAGGGGGGGCTGGAAAAGACAAATAAACAAAATAAAATAAATAAAAATCCAAATCAGAAAAAGTTGGAAGAGTTGGTTTAATGCTGAAAAATATAGGTGATTTTTACATTTACTTGGACATGATTTAATAGACTGCAACATATCCCAAACATCAATACATTAAGTATTGATGATATTATTTCAAACAAGTAATGTCAACAGATTTTCCTAATGATGATTTGCTGCCATGAAAGTCCATGACATCCATGACAGTCTGAGTCTTTAAGGCAGAAATATGTGCAGAGGATCTTCGGTTTGCTCACAAATGGGTTATAAAATCTTTAAATTGTTTAAAATAGTGTTTCTCTAAGAAAAATGGGAAGGTATTTGCATAATTCTCCCTCTATAGTGCAAAATACCATTAATTTAAAAATAAAATCGGAAGAAATGTCAGTGCATTAAGGGTAACGATGCACGCCTGAGCTGGTCATCTGTGATCCCTGATCCCACTGAATGCTCTATATCCAGAACTGCTATAATCGATAGCTGATACAACTACATGGGAATGGGATCACTTTGAGAAACTTTAATCAACCTCTACAGTACTGATTTACATTTACAGATGTCACTGAAGTCAGTCTCTGTGGTGGTATGGGTTTGTATCAGTGCAAGTTCAAAATGTTGTTTAAGCTTTTGTGATTTATAGCTAACATAACATTCTGCACAGACTACAAAGGCATGACTGAGGAAGACGCAGGTGCCGGTACTGGACTGGCCTGCCTGCACTTCTGACCTGCTCCCCTGAGAAAATGTGTGAAGTTTAAAAGGAAAAATGCAACCTGTACCGTTATACATAAACTGAGAAGATTTTGCATGGAAATTGGGGAAAAATAACAAGCAAAACATGTCTGGTATCCTCAATTACAGAACGCCTTTGAAATGAAAAAAATGGTGACATTTTAAGCGGTAAAAGCTTCCGTTTTATGACTTTTTTAAGAATGTGTTGCAGCCCTGACATGCAGAAATGAATGAATTAAAACATTTTTTAAATTACAAATCTTTAATATTCCAAAATGTTCATATTTGGGGTTTTACATAAACAATGAAGCACCAACAGTGTCATATCAGGCATTTGTGCATTCCGTCTACTCACTCTGTGGTTTTATAATCGTCAGAGTAAAGCCCTGCCCTTAAGAACTTCTTTCTGAGAGGATCAGAATCAGTTTTGTCCTCTCTTTGGATGGTTACTGGTTGGGACGGAGCCTGGTCGACATCTGAGTGGCTGAGACATTCAGAGACGGCATCACACTCAGGTTTATCCGTGACGCTAAAAGGGAAAGCACGAAGGAAGAGGTAGAATGATAGAGGGGGGAAAAAGGGAAAGAGAGAAACGGCACTGGTTTAGCACACAGTGCTGAAAACAGCGGGTTAATATAGTGAGTGGTTGTATTGAATATTCAAGTCAACCAGCTCTGGAGTTTACCTCTGATAATAAGAAGAGTCGCTATGTTTTCTCTTCCGTCCTCTTTTGCTCTTGGCCTGCAACTCCAACTCTGTCACCTGCTGTTTTGTCCCACCTCCTCCTCCCCCTCTCTCAAGCGCAAAGTCTTCTTTTCTCCCTCCTGCTTCTCTCCCATCTCTGTTGTGGCTGCGCCCTGGCAAGAAGTCAGCCAATGACCTAGGCGGCGTTGCAGATGAGTGAGTGGGGGAGGACGCGGTAGAGGGCAGTGGGTGCTTCCTGGGCCGCCCTGGCCTTCTTTTGTTTTTCACCACCACACTGTCTGGAGTTGGCACACTTTTCTGCTGCCCCCGGCTTCTCGAGTCACCTTGTAAACCTGCAGTCATCAAAACACAAAGCAAGAAGGAGGGGTTGAGGCAGATGGAGGCAAGAAGGGAGGGCAGGGTGTGAGTGGCAGAGAGGAAATGAGACAGATGTGGATCAGTGATTGAGCCAGCAGGAGGTGTGAGGTGAGGCCGGCCTAGGCTGAGTCATGCGGATGGACCACAGATTAGGTGAGTCACAACATTTCCTCTGACCAGATCACTTCTGGGAAATGCATTAAAAAGTGATTTATGAGTAGAATACACACGCTGTAATAAAAAGAAATCCAAAAAATGCACACAAACACGGTGAAGCATACATACCTTCTGAATGAGCATGTCAACATTCTTGCACAGTATTTGTTTTTGTTAAAAGGGACTTACACAAAATACAATAAGAAAAAAAAAAGAGTGTCCTATCGTGCTTCGGACTCCTGCTCATACTTCACAAAACTCAGCCGCTTTCAAAAAGGGCATTTTTCCTCATAAGCTGTCTGTGCCCCCTTTTTTCTGACCTCCTTCCCTTGCTTTTCCTTCATCAATCTCTCCTGAGGCTGTTCTCTTTTTTTTGTTCCATTTTCCACAGTCCCTGACAAGACTGACCACTCTTTCCTTATTGGATTTTTCCAAGTCAAATAGCGCCCTGTTGGCCTGCATTGAGGAATAGGCCAAGGCCAAGCTTTAAATAGCTAATCTAGTGGTTAACTGATGACTGTCTTCACCGGGCCGCCCTGGGCAGTGACGACGTGCGGCTCAATGCAGACCAGGAAAATTTCAAAGATTTTCTGGCATATTCTTCTCAAGATGCTGCCTTCCAGCTATAAGAGTTTTTCACAACTTCTTCCAGGAGTAGCTCCAGAACGGCTGTGTGCGCATCAATCACCACTCTTGCGCAGCAGAGTGTGTCTGAAACTAGCTATAAAAAGAATGGAGTCTGATTTCTTTTCATACACCCTCCAGGCTTTGATGCATGGATCAACAACTCCTGAGAAAAAGCCATGCACGTCACTATATTTGGCTGACTACTTTTGCCAAAGTTTCCTCTGCAACATTGTGCAAAAATAAAATTTGAAAAAAAAGAAGAAAAGATGTGAAAAGAGACTCTTGGCAGAACCTTATTATCTCAGCTAGCTGTCACAATTTGGTTGGTATTGTTGTGTTTTAGCTACAGTCATTTAATCTAGATTGCTGTCAGTTCTCAAAATATATTCCCCTTTTCTGTCAATGAAGTAACAGCACATTCAAGAAGTTCAAAATGCAATAGAAACTCTTGTAGGTTTCAGAGGAAGAAGTTTTCAGTTTAAAAAAAAATGCATACACCCTGCAACCACCGTCCGGGGGTTGGCAGAGGCAGAGCAATGTCCAGGATTGATACTCACGTAGGAGCACTGGGTGATAAAAAATGAGAAAAAGTGTATAAAAATATATATTTTTAAAAAAGGTCAACATAACCTCAGAGGCAACGACTCTCTCACACATTTATGGATCCAATCATTCATATATCCTCACCTGTTTCTCTCCTCTCCGTCCACGCCGGCTCGTTTCTTCTCCATGACCTTTCTCCACTTCCTGGAGTCTTACTGGCCGGGCTGCCCCTGAGACCTCTCCCCCACGTTGCCATGGCAGCAGAAGTGAACAGGTTGGTGTGAGTTGGGGATGGAGACGTCCCGTACAGGGCTGAGTCATTATCGTCCTCATCGTCCTCGTCCTCTCCGTCTGACACGACCACCCTGCTAGCGTTCTTGTCGCCACTGAGGCCCCTCCAGCTGGGGTTTGGATTTCCAAATCCCGGGCTTCCCAGGCTGCCGAATTTTGTCCAGCTCTGACCCAAGCCACCCCAGCCTCCTCCGAATGAAGACAGGTGAGAAGATCCTAATCCCAGTGAGGTGAGAGAGGTCTGTTTGTACCTCTCTGCTGAAGATGATGATGTAGAGGAAGTACCAAAAGCGAAGGATTCATTTCCATTATGGCGTAACCAGGGTGATTCTTTAGCCAGCATGCTCTCTGGTCCTCTCGCACCTTTTCTTCCTCCCTCTCCTTGCCCTAGAATGAACGCCGAACGTGCTTTTAAACTATGCCGCCCGTCTCTCTCCATTCCATCTTCCTCCTCGTCCTCATGCAACTCCTCATCATCGTCCATGTCTCGTTCGCAGTGCCTATGACGATGTTTATGTTTGTGTTTGTGTTCGCTCCTCCCACAGCCACAAGAAAGACTGGATGTGAACCCTGAGCTGCCTCCTCCACTGCCTCCCCCTAAATCCCCCTCAACCTCCCCTCCTAAAACTCCCTCCCTCAGCAACCTACTCCTCCGTCTGTGGAATCTGGCAGGGTTGAGGAGGAAGTGGGCGTGATGAGCCCCATGATGGGGCGCATACTGGTGAGGGGGAGGAAGTGGGTACGAGCTGGGAAGATGGTGGTAGAGTGCTGGGGTAGCTGGCGGATAGCTGCTGTAAAACCCCATATTTTCAATAGCTTCCTGGAACTTGGATGAGCAGCCACATTGCCTGCGGTCTGGCTTCCTGTTACAGTGGCAGGGGTAGAAAGGCTGGGGGGTGAAAGAGGGACTAGCAGAGAAAGATGAAGGATGGGGAGAGTAGTAGCCATTGAGATTGATCCTGAAGATGTTGGAGCGGAGGGAATGAGAGGAGGAATGGTGCCGTCTTCCTCCGGCAGCGCCCCCATCAAAGCCCTGACCCAGTCCAGTCCTCGCCCAACTTCGCCGTCCGATGTGGACCTGATTGAACTGAGCAATCAGGTCATCTAGCTCTGCCAGAAACTCTGGATCCTGCATGAGCAGCTGCTGGTGCTTCTTCTTGTGTTTATTTTTCTGTCTCTTCAGTGCATTGTGGCCAAGGCAACGGTAATAGGTGGAGTGGGTGCACTTGTTGTGCCCCGGGCAGGGGCAAGGGCACAGGCAAGTGCAGGACGAGGAATGGTCATACTCTCTACGCCTGTGTCGGTGCCTGTCTCTGTGCTGCTCCACCGTGTTTGAGCTGCTCATGGGATTTCCGTGTCTGGCCATGTGAGAAAGTGGGGGTGAGACAAGAGAAGGACGGTCCACAAGAGAAGAAGCGAGTCTTTGACCCCCAAGAATCACCCCGGATCCCTGGCCCAACCTCAATATTCCTCGAGCTCCCGTCATCTCCCCTCGCTCTGAGACGCTGTTGTTATCGGTTCCAATCCCACTGTCGCTCGGCAGAGTCTCGTCACTGTGTGACTCGCTCCTGGGGGAGGGCGTGGCCTCCTTCAGCTGAGCGGGAGAGCCCGGCGTGTGATGCATGGGCGGCGTGGCACAGGAGAGCTTACATGAAGACTGGTGAAAGGGGAAGTGATGCCTTCCCTGACATGGACAACTCTTCTTGACGAAAGGAGACAGGGACGAGGAGGAGGGAGGTCGGGAGGATGTGCAGGAGGAGGATGGGGAAGGGAGGGAGAGCGGGTGAGAAAAAAGGAGGGAAGATGTTGGTTCCGTCAAGCTTCCTTCACTGTACGGACTCTGGGCTCCACTGGAGTGGGTCAGGGATGGGGAAGGGAAGGGGTGAGAGGGAGGAAGCTGCGGTTGGTTAGATGAGAAGAGAGACGTCTCAGAAGGGTTGGTAAACAGAGACGGCTGAGTGGAGTTCTGGGAGCTGGAATTTAGGTGAGCTGTTTGAGATTTAGGCTTGCGTCCTCGCCTCTTGCCCATGTAGATGGTCCCTCTTTTGCTCACATTGATCTGAGGACCCAGCTTGCTCCCAAAAGAGGAGGATAGGGCTGAAAGTGTGTGTACTGTTGTAGCTTCAATCGATTTACACAATCTCAGTGAGGTTTCACCATCTGCTGCCATGTCTCCCTTCCTCTCCTTTCCTCCGTAAGCAGTCAGCATTGCTTTTTGAAATCTCTTCTTCTTCCTTTTCTTCATTTCGTTTATCAGTCTCCTGATCTTTAGCTGCCGGTTCCCCTTCTCAGAGGGATGAAAATCTTTACTCCGTTCCGTGTGATCAGTATGATTCAGTGCATCTGCACTCTGGTCCTCAGAGAGTGCTCGTTTGGGAGGACGGCCGCGCTTCTTCAGGCTGAATTTAGACTGAGCTGCACACTGCAGTACGGGACTTGGCTCCAGCACAGGGGCTTTTTGAACTCCGTCACACCCCAGAGGAGGCGCCTCAGTCGGGATACCATTCGGTGAAAGTCGAGGGGGAAGTTCATCCAAGCTAAAGCTGTGGGATTTCGGACGGCCCCTCTTTCGGGCTACATTTACGGTCGATCTGGAAGCAGGGGGGCTCGGCTCTGATGTGGATAAATTCTCCTTTGAGATTGGCGATTTGACTGCATGAGACAGAGGGGAGGAGCAGCCGGATAAGGAGGGTGCTGGGTGTGACTCATCACTCTGCTGAGCGATGGCTTTGCCCGGGAGGGGGGTCTTGGTGACCGGGGGGAAAATTAATGAAGGTTTATGTAGTGAATCGGTAGGGGCCTCCTGATTTTCTGCCCTCTGAGAACGGTGCACTAACTTTGTCCAACTGGGTCTTCTGGCTTTACGTTTTTTGAGTGGTCGACTATCTTGCTCTTGGGGGGAAAAAGGGGGAGAAATGGGAGCATGAGCAGAAGGCGTGGCCAAAGGGGGCGGAGCAGAGGAAGCGAAGTGGATTGGAGGCCCAGTTGAATGTCTTGAGACGTCTTGTTCTTTTGATTTACTGGTATCACCTGTTGTTGTTGCAGGCTCAGCTTGTTTAGCTGGCTTGCAACTGTCATCTGTCTTTCCTTTCTCTTCTAATCTGCTTTGATTCACTGCTTTACAGGTTTTGTCTGGTTTACCAGCTGTTTCACCACATTTTGCAGTATGATCCTCTGTTCTTTGTCTATCCGGACTAAGCTTTTCCCTCTTTTTCTCAACATTTCTTTTTTCAGTCTTTAGTTCATCTCTGCGTGAATCCTCAGTTCTGCATCTTTCATCCTTTTCTTTATCATGCCTTGATTTTCCATCCTTCCCCTTTTCCCTTTTCTTCTTGACTTCTTCCTTTCTGCTCTCGCCCCTTGCTCTGTCAACCCCAAGCCTATCTGACTTCAACTTTTTATCTCTCTTTCTGTCTTTCTTAGCTTTCTTGTCCCTCTCTTTATTTTTCTCTGGTGGGAGCTGGAAAGAGGGACCCCACACTTGGGAATGGCCAGAGGAGAGATCCCCAGTAGAGGAGGACTGTGATTTAGGGGTGACTGGCTGATAGGAAGGAGAGTCTGGCCTAATCCTACTAGAGAGTTCTTTATGGGCGCTAGTGGAGACTGGAAGTCTTGTTGAGGAGTCCATGGAAGAAACGGAGAAGGAGCTGCTGTGTTTTCCAGCTTTGTTTTTCGATGACGGTGAATTGCCAAGGATTTTTGCAGAACTTTTCCCATTTGATAGTCCCTTCTGCTTTGCCGTAGGAGCCAAACCATTATGTTTCTTGGAGCTATTCGCATCATTCCTGGTTTCCACTGTGGAGACTGTTTGGATGCATGGGGTGGCTGGAGTGGTTGAAGTTGTCTGATCTGTTGTGGCTGGGCCCGGTTTGGATCCTTTATGAATAGGCTGGCCATTGACGTTTGGAAGCTTGTCCTTCTTCACTCCCTCTGACAAACCATTTGAATTCTCCTCTGTCTTATCAGCCAGCTTGTTGGGAACCTGGGGAATGCAAATATACAATCTCTGTCACAGACAGCAATGTTTTTGATTAGGGGTGGGCAAAAATATCGATATGGCAATATATCGCGATACTTTTCCAGCCGATTCAATATCGATATTAAAAATTTGAATATCGATTTTTTTTTTTTTTATCCCCGATCTTTTTCCCATTATATCACCCAGTGCTTCTACCTAAGTGACAGTCCTGGGCATTGCTACTCTCTACCAACCCTGGGAGGGCCCTGCACTGAGCTCAGGTTTTATTTCACGTTTTATTTCATTTTATAATTTATTTTTTATATAACACAATTGCCTGTCCTTAAAAAATGAAAAATAATGGACAGAGGTTTATTTATTTATGGATTTATATCTATACTGACTGATCACTGTGCCTGTCCTTGGTTTTAGTACCCATCTTTCTTGTGTTTATTATCATTTGCCACATAATTAAAGCAACCTCATACTAAATTTAATGTTAATTTCATATGATGTAAATAATATGAAAAACATATACAAATAAGTTGTAACTTTAGCTTGTATAGTTATAATAAAACATTGTTTTGACTCAGTTTGTCCCATGAATTGTCACTATAATCTGATGAACGTGCAACTCGGATTTTAAGATCCATCACTATCATCTGATGTACACATATACAACTTGGATTTTAAGATGTGTAATGCATTTTTAAATTTTTCGGTGAACTATGTAGAATATAATAATCGGGATATCGCATAATCGGGATATCGCAATGTGTATCGTATCGTGGCTCAAGTATCGTGATGCGTATCGTATCGTGAGGTCCTTCCCAATACCCACCCCTATTTTTGATCCCCATTAGTTTGCTGTTGACAGATGCAACAGACAACAGGAAAACCATGATTTTGTTACTGCACGTCCATTAAAAGAGAGTATAAGGGTAAAATGACTTAACCAAGGAGGATTGAATAAGATAACGAGGTGATGGATACACGAACACAGTTAACATAGAAAAGAGAAATACAAAAGGAGAGAAACAGAAAGGAAGGGAGTGGGACAGGGACAGAGTGGGGAGTGAAAGATAAATGAGAGCAGCTAGAGAAAAAGGGGGGATGTAAAAATAGAAGAGAGGGACAGATACAGAGAACCAAGAGACAGAAAGAGAGTGAGAAAGCTTTGCTATTGGTAGCTATAAATTGCCACTAATACAGATGAGAAGGCTTGACATTTCATACTTGTTCAGTCATTTTGGCATGCTGCTGCTTGAGTGGCGTTTGAGCAGCTAAAGCTATAAGCTTTCCCTTGCGTGATTATCATAAGGACCGGTGGATCTAGTGTTTGAAATAACTCTAACTGGTTGCCAGGCTGTTGTCCTATTTATAAGTATGTTAATTGTTGTGTGCTTCTTAGGTTTTAGAATTGAGATCTCATTTTACATGTGAGCACAAAGCCGGGTGATTCATTTAGGTGGTGACGTATGAAAACCAAATGAAAATATTACTGTGGTACATAAATAATGCATGAAAACAATCAGTCATTATTTGTTGTTTTTTTGTGTTAACTTACTAGCAGATTTATTGCAGGTACTAGGAATGGGCGATATTTTACCGTTCACGATACCGTCAAAAATATTCCCCACGGTAAGAATTTGTCATCTCACGGTAAAAACGATAAATTCCTGTTGATGATGTTTTTGTGTAAAGTCGAATTTATGGTTCTGTGTTACGTACGTGAAGGAAGGAAGGAAGGAAGGAAGGGAGGAAGGAAGGAAGGAAGGAAGGAAGGAAGGAAGGAAGGAAGGAAGGAAGGAAGGAAGGAAGGAAGGAAGGAAGGAAGGAAGGAAGGAAGAAAGAAAGAAATGAGCCTGAAAGAAAAAAGAAACAAAGAAAGAAAGAAACAAAGAAAGAAAGAAATGAGCCAGAAAGAAAGAAAGAAATGAGCTAGAAAGAAAGAAAGAAATGAGCCAGAAAGAAAGAAAGAAAGAAAGAAAGAAAGAAAGAAAGAAAGGAAGAAAGAAAGAAATGAGCCTGAAAGAAAAAAGAAAGAAAGAAACAAAGAAAGAAAGAAATGAGCCAGAAAGAAAGAAAGAAAGAAAGAAAGAAAGAAAGAAAGAAAGAAAGAAAGAAAGAAAGAAAGAAAGAAAGAAAGAAAGAAAGAAAGAAAGAAAGAAAGAAAGAAAGATAAATTCCCGTTGATGACGTTTTTGTGTAACAAACATGGCGGATCTGAGAGCGAGATAGATTTATAGTTACAAAGGTGGAGTTGAATTGGTATTTTTTTTATCGTCATTTTTATCGTTATCGGGATAAATACCAGAAATTATCGTGATACATTTTTTAGTCCATACCGCCCATCCCTAATGAAAACCAAATGAAAATATTACTGTAGTACATAAATAATGCATGAAAACAATCAGTCATTATTTGTTGTTTTTTTTGTGTTAACTTACTAGCAGATTTATTGCAGGTAGTATGAAGAAGTATCAGTGAAGTAAGATGCCTTTAACATACCTGTTTGGCAGTCTTGGTCCCTTGGCTGGTTACGGCAGAGCCTGAGGCCGGGACAGACTCTGTAGTAACTGCTGACGACGACAGTGGTTGGGATGACGAGGACGATAATGATGATGTAAGTGGTTGTGAAGCAGCAGATGCAGCTTTTTTGGATGCGGCCTGGACGGCGTCCAAGCCTCTGTTTCCCTCGTCTGTGGTAGAGCTGCTTTTACTCTGCTGGCCCGCTCCTCCTTCTCCATCTCCCCTCAGTGCGCCCCCCCTGCCTTGTCTCTGATAGGTCCTGATGGTGGGCTTGCACACATAGCTCTCCAATATCTTGGGTGGTTTTTTGGTGCGTTTGGCTTGGAGTCCGATCCGCACTCGTACATTCCCGTCGGGACAGCTCGTCTCCCTGCCAGACATCTGAAGCTGTTGCTGCCCTACGCTTCCACAGCACCCCTCGATGAGCAACTCCAGCACTGCCCCCTTGTCTCCTTCCTTTTTTCGTCCGGCTTCTCTTTTCTCGTCCTCTTTTATCCCCACGTTGCCATTCTCCTCCTCGCCTCTCCTGTTTTTCTCTCCCGCTTGGTTCTGCTCAGACTCTTCCGTCGTAGATGTGGCGTCCAGAGTGGAGGCAGCGGTTGGAGGGGTTCCCCCCTTCACTCTCTGGTCCATCAGAGAAGTCAGGGGGGAGTCGTAGGGTGCTGAGGGATTCCCAGTATAACTCTTTTAAATGAGCCCGGAGGGGCTCGTGGTGTGAAAGATGAAGTAGATCAGAAAGCTTATAAAAACGGCTCCTTTAACAGTCCAAGTACAGCTGAGTGCCTTCATCCAGCGAGGGGAAGACTGCTCCCCGGTCCTTTAGGCTTGAGCTAACTAAATCTAAAGCAAAAAGAAAGGGGAAGAAAAAACAGAAAAGTAAGATAGAGAGGCCAGTGATTAGTCATTTCAGTGAGCTCAGATGCTGAGTTGCAGCAGTGCAGGATTTGAGGGGAAAGTCCCCTTCCTGCAAGCAGCTGCGTAGAGGTGCTAAAGTCTGTGTCCACAGAGATGATCTCATCATACACAAAACCCTGGAGGCCAATCAACATCAGATTCCCAGAATTTCAGCATTAACTGGAATACTTACTCACAATCCCCCCTGAAAACAACCTCAGCTCCTTTTTCTGTAACAATCTGCTACTAACTATAGATCTGAAAGGCAGCCAACAGTGCCTAAACGTGTACTCTTTGACGTGGATTCTAATCTCTGCTGTGCATCTCCCCAAATCGATAAATCAATCAATCAGCTCCTGAGTAATTCAAACACTTGATCCAGTCTCTCCCCCCCCCGCCTTCCCTCCTCCTCTCCAACAGTGTCTTTGCGCCTTCTGTTCTCAGCTACTCCCACAAGCACTTCTCCTCCCACCCTCCCCGCTGCTGTACTTTCTTTTCTCTCCGAAACTCCCCTTTTCATGTTTGGCTGTAAGCTTTTTCATGCATTCTCTATTAGTCCCATCCACTCCCTTCCCTGCTCTGCGAGACCACACAGTAAAATAGTCAACTCACACACTGTATCGATGTTAATCAGAACCATATTTCCTCCTCCGAGTTGTTCTTTTCCTCCCCTCCAACCTAAATCCCTCCATTCACAGTGCAAACCGTTCCCCTCCTCCCCTTTCAGTAGTGGTAACACAAATCCGTAGGAAAGGGTAAAACTTATTTTTGGAAAGGAGAGCAAATTCCTCCTCCTCCCATTGCTTCCTTCGAAGTCGAGTGAGCTTTTCATTGACCCCATTGTAAATGGACTTTTAATGTGACATTACAGCCGAGAAGCACACCGTAAAATAAATTTTCTCTCAAAAGAAAAACTTTCGCTCTCCTTCCAGCTGTGTCCAGACCTGTTTCCAGCCCAACAAACCCAAGGGAAACAGCGTCTTCTGTCATGCCTTCCTTATTATTCTCTATCTCTCATTAAGGGACAAGTTCTTCCATTTTCTAAGAAAACACACCCTCGTCGAGCATTCTTTCTTTCTGCTCTTTTGTGAGAGCCTCCCGTGGAACAGATCATCCGTCTCCCAGTGCACTGAACCGGCCCCTTAAACTTATGAGAACATCTCAGATGATGTTTTCATTTTCAGGGCTCAGTGGATTATCTCCCCTGCCTCTTGGTCCCTCCACACCCAGACCCTTTCCTTGATTCATCCAGAGCAGAATCAACATCTGTTCCAGTAACTGCTCTTATGTAACTGTATTGGAAAGCAATGCTACTTACAATAAAACAAAATGAGCAAGGACGTGGACGGTAGTGCTCTTAACTGGCTGAGGCCGCTTTTCTCTAGGAGCGTAGCCTGAATGGAGATGGCAATTGAGTCGTGTGTGTGTGTGTGTGTGTGTGTGTGTGGCAATGTGGTAGTAAAAAAAGAAGAAGAAGAAGAAGAAAAAAAAGGGGCTATAAAAAGAGAATAAGAGTGGCGGGTTTTCAAACTTAAAGGGCAAGCCCATTCAGCGACAGTCAAAGAGAATACTAATAGCTTTTTATGCTCTCAGGAGCGATGCTTCTCATACATAACTCAAAATGATTCTGACATTAGTCTAGAAGCTATTTCCAGTGACAGGATGATGGGTGGACTTGACTCTGCTAGTCAGTGTGGTTCCTCTGGTGTGCTGAGGCTACGATTAAATGATGTTAATGGACCACCCATATTTCCAGCCATCATCTCCCATCCCCGTGACCGTGTTATCACTGATAAGTACAACACCATTAACCGTCTGCCTGACAACAGCGTGAGCGGCAGCTGGAAATTGGGCTTCTTCTGTGATGGCATCTCAAATTATTGAACCGTGAAGGCATCAGCATCAGCAGCAGCAGCAGCAGCAGCAGCAGCAGCACTTCACCTTTAAGGCTGATTTATGGTTCCGCGTTACACCCAGTACTCGAGTTGAGGGGGGATGAGGGGGGATGGCATCCCCCCTGAAAGAAAAACGGTCCAAATCATCCCCCCCTGAAATAAAAACGGTCAAAATCATCCGCCCTGTAAAACTGTCATCCCCCCTTTCCATCCCTTATGTCATTTCATCATTGAATGTGTTATTACTGCTATTTCAACATTTAGAGTCATCACCAGAAAAATAACTTATTTGACAATTTTCACCTGTTTCAAGTAAATTTTCACTTGAAATAAGTAGGAAAAATCTGCCAATGGGACAAGATTTATCTTCTCATTACAAGGCAAAAAAATCTTGTTCCACTGGCAGATTTTTCTACTTATTTTAAGTGAAAATCTACGTGAAACAGGTGAAAATTGTTGTTTTTTTTCCAGTGATGAGTCTTGTTTTAAGTGTAATGAGATTTTTTTTACTAAAATTAGACATTTTAACTAGATATAAGACGAATATTCTTGTTAAGATTTTGAGTTTTTGCAGTGATCCATTTTACTTATTCTGTGAAGGACAGAATCATATTGATAAGTGCAGAAGTTTTTTATTTTTGTGTTTTGATGTACTTGTCAGTGCTATTATTTGTAATATATTATATTATTTGTAATCAGCACAAATTATCTGTCCCCATATGATAAAATCCACCATCCCCCCTGATTTTTTTTACAACTCGAGTACTGGTTACACCAACGCAGAGTACGGTGTGCGTCGCCGCGTAACCTACGGCGTAGGCTCTGCGTCGATTTAACGCAGAACATAATTGAGGCTTTACGGGGAAGTTTCTCACGTGGGTCTCTCTCCTCCCTGTCCCCCCTCACACACACTCACGATTCCCCTCCAGTGAGTGTTTTTAAAAGTGTGTGTCTTGAACATTGTGTACCCAGGTCGCAGCTGCGTAGGCTGACGGATATTGTAGCTGGTGCTGATCCAGCCCGGACTGGGGCTGGTACCGACGTCAACAGGAGCTTCCTTCTCCATTATGACTTTGCGCACCTCCTAAAACCAAACGCACCACCCGCTTGTACTGATGCTGTCGCACTTTCAAAATGAAACGCACATGCACGTGTTTTTGTTGTCGTATCTCCGTTATTTATACACGTTGTAAAAATATATATTTATTTTTTAAAAACAAAAACAAAAAGGTAAAAAAAATAAATATGCAACCACCTAAAAAAACAGCTCATCTGCAAAAAACTGAAAGTCAACATGGAAGTAATAAGGAGCTGCGCAACGACCAAAATGTGCACGCTACCGAGGCTGTTTGTGATGTGGATTATGCCGCGTTCCATTTGTCCTCGGAAGTGGGGATTTCCCAGTTACGAGTCGGAATTTTCAACTGGAACGCCCCTCGAAGTGGGATTTCCCACTGGCAAAGTGGGAGAATCTTCACCACCCCCGAGTTCATATTCCAAGATGGCTGCCCCGGTTGTAAACAGTAGAAGAGAGCTCTGTAAAAATTCGTAGCACTTCATTCTAGTTTTGGTCACACTAAATCAGTCGTATACAAGTATTGTTCGGCATATATATGCTGCTATAGTGTAATTTACATTTTTCATGTGGTATATGCGAACTACAAACTCGTTTTCCGACTTTGTAACTGGAACGCTGATAACTCGGCTGTGACGTCATTCCAGGTTCCCAGTTCCGACTTCCGAGGTAAATGGAACGCAGCATTAGTCCCCAGCCACCTCTTTTTTCTCTCCTATCTGTCCTCTGCCAGGTCCCCCTGCTGGTGTCAGCAACATTGGAATAAGAAATATCGCCGCGCACGGAGAAACGGAGGCGAAACACTCTCAGCAACAAGGGATATAATTAGCGCAAAGCGGATGCACACAATTCGTCCCCCTGACCTGCTTGCTTTTGGGCTCGCTGGTGATGACAGGCCTGCACACATGAATACATGACTGCCATGACAATCTGTATAATGAGCCTACGTAGGCTACTTACCCGAGTGGAGCGCGTCCCGGAGCAACTGCGTTTCCTCCGTCCTGCAGGCGCGTCTCTTCGCACCAGCAGCAATTTATCCACCGCCTTTGGTGCATGAGATGTTGCTTTGATTACATAACGAAAGGCCAGCAGAGGTTAAAACACCCCCTAAACCCGAGTTTCGGTCCCATCGGGAGCGCAGAGCCCACTGTGCAACAACATTGGCGCGGGTGTTTTCATAATCGTCCAGTCGACGGAGGCGCCCCGTCGGCTCGGCGCGTCTCCGCAGCTAGGTGGCGGACTGGTTACGCTCTCCGGCTGCTTTTTTCTTTTTTTTGCCCACTTCTCTCTCTCAGGGAAAGTTACATCGCTCCCGCCAGATCTAATGGCTCATCTTGCTCTCGCGTGTACGCGAGCTGTCGGGACGGCGGGGGCGCGCACGCCTTTAATGCTGCGTTCCATTTACCTCGGAAGTCGGAACTCGGAACTGGGAATTACGTCACAGCCGAGTTATCAGCGTTCCAGTTACAAAGTAGGTAAACAAGTTTGTAGTTCGCATATACCACATGAAAAATGTAAATTACACTATAGCAGCATATATGTGCCAAACAATACTTGTATACGACTGATTTAGTGTGACCAAAACTAGAATGAAGTGCTACGAATTTTTACGGAGCTCTCTTCTACTGTTTACAACTGGGGCAGCCATCTTGGAATGGTAACTCGAGGGTGGTGAAGACTCTCCCACTTTCCCAGTGGGAAATCCCACTTAGAGGGGCGTTCCAGTTGAAAATTCCGACTCGGAACTGGGAAATCCCCACTTCCGAGGACAAATGGAACGCGGCATAATGCTGCGTTCCATTTACCTCGGAAGTCGGAACTCGTAACTGGGAATAACGTCACATCCGAGTTATTAGCGTTCCAGTTACAAAGTAGGTAAACAAGTTTGTAGTTCGCATATACCACATGAAAAATGTAAATTACACTATAGCAGGCATATATATGCCAAATAATACTTGTATACGACTGATTTAGTGTGACCAAAACTAGAATGAAGTGCTACGAATTTTTACAGAGCTCTCTTCTACTGTTTACAACCGGGGCAGCCATCTTGGAATGGTAACTCGGGGGTGGTGAAGCTTCTCCCACTTTCCCAATGGGAAATCCCACTTCGAGGGGCGTTCCAGTTGAAAATTCCGACTCGGAACTGGGAAATCCCCACTTCCTAGGACAAATGGAACGCGGCATAAGGCTGATTTATGGTTCCGCGTTTACACCAACGCAGAACCTACGGCGTAGGTTACGCAGCGACGCGCACCGTACGGTGCAAGTGGCCTTCGGCGCCCTTACGGCGTAGGCTCTGCGTCGATTTAACGCAGAACCATAAATCAGCCTTGTAACAAGCCGCCGGCGGCGCGCAGGGACTGGCTGGTTGGCTGGTGGATGTGCGGGAATGCAACTGCGTGGCCATTTTCATGCGGCCGGAGGAGGAGGAGGAGGAGGCGAGGCGGCGGGCGCAGCGGGGTCTCCGCCGCGGCTCCGTCGGGAGGGCCGTTTCAAACGACCGATAAAATGGCGACGACTTGGCCGGAGTCGGTCCCTGGTGCGCGGAGCGTCACTTGAGACGAGATCCGTGTCACACAGACACCAGGGGCGGACTGGCTGTAGGCAACGTCATTAAAAGTTAATACCAGAGCTGTTTGCATTAGTTAAGTACGGGAGAGTATGAGGGCCAGGCAGGAGAAAAATAAAATATTATTTTAGAGGAGGAAGATTTTTTTTTTTATTATTATTATGCACATCGAGAAAAAAGTCGAAATGTCGAGATTAATGTTGAAGTACAATTTCGAGAAAAAAAAGTCGAAATGTTGAGAAACAAGTCGAAATGTTGAGAAAAAAGTCGAAATGTTCAGATTAATGTTGTATGACGGAGTATTAGGGCCAAACTAAGACAAAAAAAATGGAAATGACGAGAATAAAGTCATAATAATATGAGAATAAATTCGTAAAAATACGAGAATAAAGTCATAATATTACGAGAATAAAGTCGTAATATTTTGAGAATAAAGTCGTAATATTACGAGAATAAAGAAATATTTTGAGAATAAAGTCGTAATATTACTAGAATAAAGTCGTAATACTAAATATATTATAAATATATAAATATAACTTCACAAGATGCTCAATATTCCTCATTTTAACACAGAGACTATGCTCTTCCTGTTAGAGTTCTCATAAATTATATTCTAATAATATTACAACTTTATTCTCATAATATTACGACTTTATTCTCCATAATATTACGACTTTATTCTCGTAATGTTACGACTTTATTCTCGTAATATTATGACTTTATTCTCATAATATTACGTCTTTATTCTCGCAACATTATGACTTTATTCTCGTAATTTCACGACTTTATTCTCATTATATTATGACTTTATTCTCGTAATTTCCAATTGTATTATTTTGTCTTAGTTTGGCCCTAATACTCCGTCGTAATGTTGAAGTACAATTTCGAGAAAAAAGTCAAAATTTCGTGAATAAAGTTGAAATGTTGAGAAAAAAGACGAAATTTCAACATTATTCTCGATATTTCGACTTTTTTCTCAACATTTCGACTTTTTTCTCGAAGTGCACAATAAAAAAAATCTTCCCCTCACAAATATTTTTTCTCTTGCATGGCCCTAATACTATTCCGTAGTTAAGCGGGACACGCAACATAAATACCTTTTTATACTGGACATGAAGCAATTAATAGCAGCAGGACAACAACATTCCTATAATTTCCTTTAAAGTATTATTGAATTGAATTGATGTTGCAACAGTGACCATATGTGTGCAAAAGTTAGACATCCCTCATTCAACCCAATGCTTCATTTTTGTGTGTGGCCATTGACAAAAATGAAGCAGAAAAACAAAAAGGAAAGTAACATCTGGGCAATCCTAAGTACCCCTAGGATGCCATAGCTTATAGATCCACCTTTAATAGCATGAAATTGAAGGCCTAACTGCATGTATGACTTTCCAAATTTGTCACATTGTTGTGAAAGAGGTTTAGGCCAATTTTTTTTTACAAAAAACCTTCAGTTAAGAGGTTTTTGGGCATTGGTATTTGCAGTTTTCTTCATTCGTCATGCGGTTATCTATCTATCCATCTATCTATCTCGCATCAAGCGGGAGCCAATTAAATCATACTTGGGGCAGTGAATGTTTTTAAGTACAAGGTTCATTTGTGGAGTGAAAAGGAAGAAATCTAATGGGTTGTCAGATCAGAAGCACCAACACCTAACTCCAATTATAATACAATTCTAATTATTATTAATAGTATCCACCCATCCATTATTGATACTGCTTCCTGTTCAGGGTCTTGGGGTTTTCTGGATACCATTTCAGCCGTCTTTGGTCAAAAGGGCAGGCTTACACGCTGGACAGGTTACCAGACAAACATATATCCAGTAATATTCCATTTAAATCCAAGTCAACAATATTAAATATAATAATATATAATATAATTTTTCAACTTCGGTTCACATAAATATGGTACCAGTTAATATGCAAACTGCCCAGCTAAGGACATCGCATAGAGCCGTCCATTTGAGGGGACTCATACTCATATCTTCTACTTTTGGAAACTTAAGGAACCATTAGGTGAGGAGTGGTACCCTACTGGCGGGATGTTCAAGTTCCCGGGTTGGCAACAGAGGTGAACCACTATGTATATATTGTGCGCCCCTGAGCAAGGCCCTCAACCCCCAACTGCTCCCCAAGCACCAGAAAAGTGGCAGCCTGCTTCTCCTAGTGTAACTATAGTGATGGGTTAAAAGCAGAGGAATAATTTTGGTGTGTTTTGTGAGATATACTGACATATAAAGATTATAGATTATAAAGTAAAACCTGGAGTCTCACAGTTTGTGTAACATCTGTTGGGATAATATTAACAGTGGGGTCTTTAAGATATGAAATCCATCCTACTCTTTAGGCTTTGTTGTTTAACTTTCAGTTATGCAGACGATGACAACATTTTATTAACTGGCTTGTTCTGGGATTTTTGTGTTTTTCTACAATGCAAAATTAAAACAAATAAAATCCTTTCAGTCTTCATTTTAGGCTTCATCCACGGAGTTGACTCATGATTGGGTCATATAATCTTTAGCTTTTAGGTTGTTTTGCAGTAGGGGTGTCTACTGCAAAATCTGGAGGACAAATATGACAAGTATTGAAGTTATCACAAACCAAATCACCCATTTCTGGGCCATGAACTGGTACTATAAGTTTAGGGGTCTCAAAACAGCGTGAAACTAGATTTTGATGTAGATTGACCAACTAAGTCACATCAAAAAGCATTTCCAATGAAACATCTGAACTACCACATTGTGAAAGCAAAAAAAGGTTTTTGCAATTTTTGGGAGTATTTTTCAATTAGAGCTGTTTACATATTGCATTTACATATTGTTTTTTTTTTTTTTTCAATATTCGGATTTTGCTCAAATCTAGGGGTATAAACGCAACTTTTGTAGAGTCTGGTTCTGCCAGAGGTGTTTTCCTGTCAAAGGGGAGGCTTTCCTTTCCACAGTTCTCTGAGGCTTTCTGAGTACGACAAATAACTTTTGATGCAATTTGTTGGCTTCTGTAGGAAGGCAATAATTATCATTATTTTTCTATCGGCTTTAATCAATTGGCTTATTTTGGAATTAGTTGAACTAGGTGTTGAAGTTCCTTGAGATGCCATTTGTCTTGATAATTAAATTAAATTTATTTTCTTTTTTTTCTTGGTTGTTATTTTCAAACCAAATTAAACATCGAGAGGATACAGAAACTCATCTTTCTGAGCAGCCAAATTTGAAAAAAATAAATGAAATATCACCATTCTAGAAATACATCAATTCAGAATTGTCCTCCCATCCATGTTCTGTACCTGGTTTATTCTTATCAGGGTAATGGGGGGATAATGGAGCCTATACAGTTATCATCAGTATCATCAGATGAAAGGCTGAGTACATCCTGGACAGGCTATCAGTCCATCACAGAAACCACCCAGACAAACAGTCATGCATGCATGTACTCCTATATAATGTACAAAAATCAATCAGCCAAACATGGCAACAAACATTTAAACACACACAAAAACACTTTCCATTCTGAGACTTTGCCTCTAGACAGGACACTGGACACCGGGACAGCAGTATAAAACTGACCGATGAAG
Source organism: Cololabis saira (assembly GCF_033807715.1). Taxonomy (NCBI): domain Eukaryota; kingdom Metazoa; phylum Chordata; class Actinopteri; order Beloniformes; family Belonidae; genus Cololabis; species Cololabis saira. The sequence goes on from NC_084589.1 coordinate 26,886,755, forward strand.
GTGCTATGACAGTGTCCTTTGGTTTATAGTGTCACGCCTCACTTTGAGTCTTATATAGCTTTTATTGCTGTAAAACATTATGTGCTCATGAATACTGAAGTACTTTGAGTTAAAGAACTCATATTATAAAATATTTTTCACAAGCTGGGACAAAGCCCTAAGCTTATTTTTTCACATGCTTGGAATACTTTACAAACAGTTAAAAAGCAGCTTTTTCAACAATTTCCTTACAGGTCTGTTTATTGTAATCAGATTTAGGGGGTGGAGTCCGCTACTCAGCCCCCATCATCTTCAGCGCGGATCTCTTCTGAAATTGGTACTATAGCTTTAATTTTATGGGATACCTGCACTACATAGATCTGAAATTGAGCAAATGAAGAATGACATGAAGTAATGTGGAGTTAGGTTGGATGATTTTACTCAGATCTCAGTCTATGATGTCAAATTGCATGCAAAACTGAATCGCTAACTTTATGACAAATTTAGGTACATGAGTTGAGTTTAGTCACTTCTGACATCTAAATATATGCTATACATACGCTGGTCAAAAAAACTTAAAGGAGCTCTTTGAAAACACACAAAAAAAAGTAATGCTGGATATCAATACTGATATGGATTAGGTAATGTGTTAGTAATGAAAGGGTGCCCCATCATTTGATGGAAATTAAAATGATCAACGCACAGAAGGCTGAATTCAAAGACTATCCCACAATGAAAAAGAATAAAATTATGCTGCAGACTAGTCCATTTTGAATACATGGTACTTACATTTGGTACATTATTTTAATGATTTTGTATCCTCATAACTATTTTGTTAAATGTTATTAGGTGGGGGTCCTCATAAGCCTATTGGCTTGCTCGCTCCTCCCTGCACAGTTTCTTTTAACTGCACTTATTTGTGTGATGTTATTTTTTATTTTATGTGCTAAATAAACTAAACTAAACTAAACTAAACTTAGAGGTACCAAATTATTGGTACTTCTTATGGTACTTAGAAGTTTGCGCCACTGGTGCAAATTGATTATTTTAAGGTCAGGTGAGCATGGGAGCCATGCATACCTGCCTGCATACTGTTGCCACATGAGGTTGGGGATAGTCATGTACCAGCAGGAACCTAGGACCCACAACACGTCCAGTGTTGGGTCTGATAGTGGGTGCAAGGGTTTTATTCTGATACTTATTGGAAGTCAGGATGCCGTTGTCTAGCCTGTAGAGGTCTGTGTGTCTGTGGTCTTTCTTGCACGAAGGAGCAGATATTGTTAGTGCTGATGGGTTAAGGACCTTCTTCGCCAAGTCCATCTTTCCCACTGTAACGACCTGCCTCTCTTCCGTGCTCTTGATACTTTGCTGGGAGACACAGCACATCTTCTGGCAATAGCACATATCGATGTACAATCCTGGATGAGTTGGACTGCCTGTGCAACCTCTGGTGCCCCCATTATCACCTCATGCTACCAGCAGTGACACTGACCATAGCCAAATGCAAAACTATTGAAAAACAGTCACAAAAGGTTAGGAGGGCAAAAATAAAGGTGGATTTAACCGGTTATCTCCAAAAAGACTGGTTTGGCTTTTAATAAAATAGTATTTTTTCAGTGTCTACAGGACTGTCTCAGAAAATTAGAATAATTAGAATTGTGATAAAATTCTCTATTTTCTGTAATGCAATTAAAAAAACAAAAATGTCATACATTCTGGATTCATTACAAAGCAACTGAAATATTGCAAGCCTTTTATAATTTTAATATTGCTGATTATGGCTTACAGTTTAAGATTAAGATTCCCAGAATATTCAAATTTTTTGAGATAGGATATTTGAGTTTTCTTAAGCTGTAAGCCACGATCAGCAATATTAAAATAATAAAAGGCTTGCAATATTTCCGTTGATTTGTAATGAATCCAGAATGTATGACATTTTTGCATTACAGAAAATAAAGGACTTTATCACAATATTCTAATTTTCTGAGACAGTCCTGTACGTCTCAAGAGTTTTGCACTATTCTAACAAACATTTTCCTAATTTGTTGCCACCATAGGTTTTTGTTGTCAGGTTGTCATCAAGAAGAACCAATTGGCTAGAGAAGGTTACACGTCACTTCCTGTCATGCGCGATGGCGTTGTCCATGATATTGCTGTCACGTTGACTCCGTCTGGAAGTGTGCTTTTAATTTTCTTCATAACCTAACAGTGGAACGTATTTTCTGTAAATGAAACTACCCTATATCTTTTCATAGGCAACATTTAACGAATTGAGCCGCATGTAAGTAGGTTTCAGTGCTCACATGGTTCAGGTTATTCATGTTGCTTCCAGGGTGTCAGAGCTAGCTGTTAGCTGCTAGATGTTTACGCAAGGTTACAGGACACTGCCGAGTAGATGCTGCTCTAGGCTGATATGATGCATGAAATATAACTGTTTCACTCTGCCCGATGTGTTTCAGATCATGGCCCTTCACAGACTGAGTCTGAGGCTACGTCCCACGGTGAGAACGATGTTATATAATGAAGTATAATGAAGTATAATGAAGTTTACCTTGAGGGGCTGCAGCAGCATCACCTGGACAGTGTATACAAATAACCAGAGGTGTCAAAAGTATTCACATTCATTACTCAGGTAGAAGTATAGATACTAGAGTTCAAAAATACTCCTGTAGAAGTTGAAGTATCAACTCAAGTTTTTTACTCAAGTAAAAGTATAAAAGTACTGGTTTCAAAACTACATAAAAGTATAAAAGTAAAAGTAATGTAAGGGGGAAAAAAGCCATTAAAATGAAAATGAATGCATCTTAGTATAATGCAAATATATTAAAGAACCATATATGTGTACTATTGAGCATTAACATGTGTTTCAGAGAGCAGGAGATATGATGACTAGTTGCCTATAAGTATTGTATTGGTGCAAAAAGTCAAACTTCAGAGGCATGTTATCATTTATCCTAACCTTTATTGGAATGTACATCCAAGTTTAGTTGCAGGAATCTGAGGGCAACGGATGTAAGAACAAAACTGGACAAGAACATCTGAAACAACCACAACCAAATTCACTCTATCCGGATGGCGCAATTTAACTGGATAGTTTTTGTTTAAAGGCCGAAATGAAATAGAGTAACAAGGCTGTTTTTAAAATGTAAGGAGTAAAAAGTACAGATAATTGCGTGAAAATGTAAGGAGTAAAAAAGTAAAAAGTCATCTGAAAAATAATTACTCCAGTGAAGTATAGATAACCAAAACTTCTACTTAAGTAAGGTAACAAAGTATTTGTACTTCGTTACTTGACACCTCTGCAAATAAAGCTCATTTAACTGTTGCTGACACTGTCTTTGATTTGATTTATTTTATTTTTGTACATGTAAAAAACAACACTTCAAGAGAAGTTTAAGAAAACAAAACAACAAAACAAAGAATTTCTTCCTTTAACACTTGATATCTTAATTTACATGTGCATTACATGTGCTGTGCTCTTTCAGGAGATCCACAAAGGTTGTACTAAAGTGTTTTTTGTTTTGATTAATGTTGCAGATAACACATGTCAGATCCCTTCATACCAGTGGATGCAGGCGGCAGCAGGAGCCTGTGGCTGCGGAGTCAGAAGATGAGCCGTTCTTAGTCTTCAGAACTCAGGCGAATGATCCGGTAATAGACGTTGGATGTGATGGGATTGATATGGTGACAGTTGGGCTAATTTAGACATGCGTCTTTGTTATACTCCAGAAGCAAGTATTGACTACCACATTGTCTGAACTGGTGATTACTGAGTAATTAACAGTTCTGGTACAATGAGCAAATGACATTGACATCACTGAAACTGTTCGCAGATTTTCATGTAAATATTCCTTAATGTTTTACAAATGAAGCTCTAGTGTCTTCTTCTAATCCTCTCGTCCATTCCCATCTGGGGTCACCACAGCAAATCATCCGTCTTCATGTAACCCTATCCGCTGTATTCTCTTCTGTCATACCAACTAAACTCATGTCATCTTTCACTATATCCATACATCTCCTTTTTGGTCGTCTTCCAGGCCTCCGCCTTTGCAGTTCTAACCTTATCGTTCTTCTACCCATATGTTCACTGCCCCTCTTCTGTACATGTCCAAACCAACTCAGTCTGGTTTCTCTGACTTTCTCTCCAAATATCTAACATGTGCTGTCCCTCATTCCTGATCCTATCCATCCTAGTCAAAGACAATCCCAACATTGTAACATCTGCAACCTCTATCTCCTGTCTTCATCAGTCCAAGGTCTCCAAACCAAATGAAGCGCAACTGTCTTACATCATATTAGTGATTACAGTAGAAGATATGCAGTGTTTTAAAAATATATCTAATATCTTAGCTCCAGGATGTGAATCTCTAAGGTGGAAAACATTTCTGGATGCTTCCCCACTCAGCTAAGCCTAACCCGCAGACACATTTTGTGATTTGTTTAAGCATTATGGGCTATTCTTTTTTTGTCCTTTAACACACTTCAATACTGTAATCTTTATAAATGGATATTAATAATACATATGAATTTGGAGCATGTAGTATGTTGTTTTTATAGTCTGAGCAATATTAATCAATAATGATGGTAAATATTGGTGAAAGGGAAATTGCAACATATTGACTGACAAAATCTCAAATTGTCTGAATCTTTTTTTGCATTTTAAAAGTTTAACTATGTTTAAAAAAAACAAACTTCAAAAATGTATTTAAATTCTGGTAATTGTTTAATGACCAGTTCAGATGTTTTTTGATTTCTTTTATTTAACATCTTTCAGTATGGCCAGCTCATTCATTTATTCTTCAACGATTTAAAAGCTTAAACTACTGCTACTGCTTTGAAAGTTGATGTTTAGATAAGATATTATACATCTGTTTTGATTTTGACCCCAAAAACCAACCGTGTCTTTTTCCAGGCTTCCCAGTCAGAGAAACATATGGGACAGTTCTACACCGTACCTCCTGCACACATCCGTCCTCTGTTCCCTCATGGTCTCCCGCGGCGCTACCAGGAACAGGCAGGTTCTTCTTAGCCAGTGAATGTGCAGAAACATGAAATGAACAAATCACATTTTTAATAGATGATATCTTACATGGATATAAATTCTTCTGCCTGGTTTTTAGGTGAAGACGTTTAATGAAGCTTGCATCATGGTCAGGCCGCCAGCCCTGGAGGTCATTTCTTGTTTGAAGAAAACAGACTACACCAAACCTGCTCCGAGATTTTTATTTTGTATCCTTAAAAATGTACACTCGCACAGTTTTGTTCCCCTGATCCCACATAAACGTTGTCATCCTTATTGATTTGTTCAGATGGGTTGCAGGGGACTGGGAAGACAATGTCACTTTGTCACACAATCCACTTCTGCTATACACAGGGATGGCTGGTGCTACACATACCTGATGGTAACAGATGGTTAACAGTCACACACACCAGATGTTTGTCTACACACAGAGATAACAGTAACCGTTTAACACATCTGCTTTATACAGCCCACATCTGGATGAAGAACTGTAAGGAACTGCTCCCATCATCCTATAATACATCACGCTTTGATCAGCCTTTACAAGCCACAGCATGGTTACGCAACTTCAGAGTCACCAGCGAACCTTTCCTCTCTAAGGTAACAACAATCATGTATTTTAATCTACGCATTACTTACATTTTTTTTTTTTACTGCTTTAACCTGGCTACAGGCGTAGATGTAGTGTTGAAGGAAGATTTTGACATGGAGTGACACTTGGGAACATGGTGTAAGAATTTATTTTAGATGCATCTTTTTTATGTTTCAGTAAAAAAACTAGGTAAGACATATTGTCTTCTGTTTTGAGGAAAAACAGAATCACTAACAGTTGTAGAATGTCCAGGAAGCGATGTCTTCTCAAGAGCCCAAAGATAATCTCTAGTGTGCTAATATCCATCCATCCATCCATCCATCCATCACTTAATTTTATGCGCTGACAGTTTTGTCACAAGGAGTGCAGTCTTAAATCATAATTTGTGTTATTAATGTAAGTAAAAAGAAGAAGAAAAAACATTGTTTAGCTTAAGACTTAGTTATTGCTGTGTTTGATTTATTGCATCTTATATCACTGACAACCTTGGTTTGGCACAAGATCTACTTTTCAAAGTTATTTACAAGCCATGATGTTAAGTAATTAAAAAATGCTGCTGGTCAAAATTTAACAAGTGCACTAAGCAGAAAACTGGCTTTGGTTGGTTGTGCAGTTTTGGCATCTCTCATTGGTGGGACTACATGTCTTTGAGCTGCAGGTTTTTATTGTAAATCAAATCATGCATGGTGGATAAATAAAAATGTTTGCAACATCTTAAAAGAAGCAGCAAGATGCAAATGACTTCCGATGAGAACTTTCTAAACTAAAATCAGAATAAATGAATTAATTTCTCAAAATGGCTCAGTCTTGAACTGAGATGACAGACTTTGCATCCAAGCAACCACGTGCACAGTTTATCACACAAGCTCAGGTAAATCTACGTGAAGGATTCTAGATCATGAATCTGGATTGTACATCAGATGGCGCGCACGTACATGTAACTGAGATGCAGTTAAATTAAACCTTTCTACCTTAATGTGAACCACACATTTTATTATCTGCTTTAATTCTGGTTGAGAGGTTAAAAAAAATTATGAAACTCAATTCTTTCCCAGATAAAAACAAAGCAGCGCTATGTTTGGACGAAGAGGGAGTTCACAGAGGAAGGACGTCCACTCGGAGAGCTGGTGGATCTGGTAAGTTCTCTCTTGATGCTTATCTGCATTGATTTCTTTTTTTTATTTCAGTAGTCATTTTTATTAGAGATGAGGATTCTTTCACACTCCTGGGCTTTCCTCCAAGTCTTTATTTCTGACTGATTTGAGTCACGCAGAGTCTTTAAAGTGTCATCTTTCATCTTGCCTGTGCTTGGTGGTGACCAGTTAGTGATGAACCGAGGTCAGTGATGAGCACATTATGGTTGTAAAGCAAATGCTGATGAGTGAGGAAAGGAGAAGTGGATACATTCAAAGCCTGTGACTTTCTCCCTTTCTGCCAGGCATCATTCAGTTTTTTTTTTTATTTAAAGGATAGATTTATGTGGTTGGCATGTCAGGGAATATAAGGGAATATATTGGTATTCACCAATCTGGCTGCATGGTTTGACAGAGTAGTCTTGATAAATGAGTGGAATTATTCTTCATAGGACTCCCACTTTATATAAGAACACAGTTGAATGTTCACAGGCTTAAATTGAAGTAAACTGGTCATAAAATAATTTTTCCGAAGCCTATAACCGTCCACGTTTGCTGCAGGGCATATCTCGTGTGAAGAGCAGCAGTGACGTGGTGGGGGCCGTGATGAAGGAGCTCAGGCTACAAAGTGGGCAACCAGGCGCAGAGTTTCGCTTGGCGGTGGCAGTGGATGGTGTCAATGCCCTGTGGGGACGATCCACCATTAAGAAGGAGGATAAGAGTGCTGTGAGAAAACACATTAATACTTTGTATCTTGCATTCAATATTTCTTTCAGTTGCCAGTCTTATGTTTCTTCCTCACTGTCATCAGGTGGAACCAGAAGAGCTCACTTTGGTTTATAACCTGAGAAAGCTGATGAAGAATGACTGGGTGAGAATATTGCAGTCACTGGTGGCGGTTGATTTGAAATGATTAGCTTCGGAAATGTTAAATGAATATTAACTCTTGTTTCAGACTGGAGGTGCCATCATTGCCACTCTGTCTCAGACGGGGTCTCTCTACATGCCAAAATCTGTCTACTTACCCCAAGAGCTGCTCGGAGAGGTTGGATGATTTCTTTTCTTTTTCATTGCAGTTTAACATTACCGGTAGTAGGATTTGGCCTCAAGTGCCGCATAAAGTTTTTTTTTTTTTTAAACCTCTTTTTACCCAGGCCAAAAGCCAGGATTGTGCATATGTGCAAGTTTTTGCTGTCGGGGAGCAAATAAAATCTGGTTATTTTGCAAAATTCCCAATTTAAACAAATATTTTTCAGTATTTGTAAATGTGAAAAAAAAGAGAGCCCACTTTATTTGGGACCCCAGACATCTCCCCAGGTTGATCACGTACAGAGGCTACAGTCCTTGTGCAGCCACCCTGGGTCTTATACTTTCAATAAAGGCAAGGCAAGTTTATTTATATAGCACAATTCAACACAAGGTAATTCAAAGTGCTTTACATCAACATTAAAAGCGGCAAGACATAATTAGACAGTAAATAACAAATAAAATGAAATAAAATTATGAGAAAAGAAGGTAAAATAATAAAAAGCACAAGTTGCTGAAAAATAAGGGCAGTAAAAACCACTACGGCCACAAAATCTTACTAGATAAACAAACTGGTTGGGACTTAAGTGGGATATTTTATGAAGGGGAGATGTGCATGAGCTACATAACATCTCTTAATTTTGTTTAGTTTCTGCTCTTTACAACTATAATTTCTGTTTATAGACATATATGTCTTACATCTGCATGACAGAAGACGTTCCGAGACTCGTACATCCAGCACTGTCACTCACACCTTACACTTTCGACAGCTGCTTAATCACAAGACTAAATCCATTGTAGCGTATTTTTGACTATGGGGGTTTGACTTTTAACTTTCTTTTTAAATAATTAATATTTACAAGTATGGATTATTTAAATATACAACCATTTATTTCTACATTTTGTTTGGATACTGTTACACAGCCTGTGGTGGTTTAAACACTATATTTTCCTAGTGTAATTTATTTGACATGATGCTGATTTTATGATTTCTCTACATGCCCAAGTATGTTTTGTGTTAAATTTGTTTGTTGGTTTTTTAAAGCCATTGTGTTAAATTGAAGACAGCTGGTTTGATGTCCCGTACTAAACCTGCTGTCTGTGTTCTGCTCATTAGAAGGGGTTCGATAGCATGGATCCATTCGTCCCGGTGATGGTGCCCAACTATAGCGAGAAGGAGTTTGAGAGCTGTTACCTTTACTTTACGGACCGCCACTGGCTCCAGCATCCACAGAGTAAGTACTGATGATGTTTATGTGTTAATGAGTTGTTGACAAGGTTTTCTAACGAACATTTTGTTTTCAACAGGCCACACAGAAGAAGGAAAAAAAGAAATCATCTTCCTGAGCAATAGGAATCCATCCATGTTTGACAGGATTTGTGGCTTCTTATGATGTCATAGAAATATTTAAATATCGCTGTACCAGAAATACTGTAAACACAAAAATCCATGTCCATACTATTTGCCCCGCTGTAAATTATAATGCACTGAGTTGCTTTGATAATAAAATGTTAACCTTCTGCAGTTTACTTTTTAATTATGCAGACAAGCTAAAAAATACAATTTATGTATTGCAATAATGAAAAATGCCTTTTCTGTTAAAGAACAACAGTTTTTTATGCTCAGCATACAGTTTTTGTTACAGGCCTGGGCTGTGGGCAGGTCTCTACACCACCTACAATCTTTTGAAAACAGTTAAAACACCAAGCTATCCTGTTGTAATATGTATATAATATGTGTCTGGGCTGTCTTGTTATGAGCAAGAGCCAACCTGAGGGAAGTGTCATCTTAAAAGACAGAAATGTTGCTCTAAAGCATCTGTAGTTCAGTGCTCATTGTGCTTTCAGTGACGTCCAAGTTACATGTGGCATGTGAATGAATACCTCCATCCATCTCTGTTTACTCTCTGAATTGAGTTGAGAAAATACAAATGGTCCCATTCTTCATTTTCAGCAAAGACCATGTCCATAATTTTCAAGAATGTTTTCAGACCAAACGAGTTATTCACTTGGCATCAGTCCTACTTAAATTAGTTAACACCCACAGATGGAGCAAAATTTCTGTTTTCAATCTTTTTTTCTTTGCATAAGATAAATCATTAACCTATTCCTGCACATGGGTCGATAAGTTATGTTTACTGGCAACAGTTTTCAGAAATCCTTGCTTTTAGGCTTTTTCCTTCAGAGATGTCTCAGGATTCTCTGAATTGTAATTAATATTAATTGTAGATTATTAAAATCCCCAACTGTATGATGATAAACATTGTGCGGTTGATTTAGTTGTCCACACAGTCTTTCAGCTGTCTCCATCTAGACATCTAGATGACTGCTGCTTCTGGGTTCTTTTCCCTAAATGCATTTCAACTGAGAACCTAGTTTTTTTTATGGGTTTTTCTGCGGTCTCCTCTTTGCAAGAACCAACATATCTGTTTGGTGGGTCATGTTTTTAAAATGAGGCACAGAAAAAACATCTGGAACTACCAGTTTTTAAATCAATGGAACATTCTCGTCCATGATAGAAATGTTAAAACATTCACATTCAGTTGTTACACTGAGGTTATATTCTATGGTGCAAATGGAAACATTTAAAAGAAGTGTGTAACATGAACCAATTTTGAGTTGATACAACTGAAAAGCTCCTGGTATTATCCCTGAGGTGATCCCAAAGTTATAGTAAGGCCTGGGGGGGGGATGACACTTCATTGTACTAAATTTGTCCAGCCTGCCCCAAAACTCTGATTTCAGTAGGAATGCAAGAAAAGGGACTCAAATAGTATTTTAGCTCCTTGATAAAAAGCCCTGGTTTATGTAGGTTTTGGTGTTGTCCACTACTTTTTCAGTCTTTTGCTGCCCCAGTACTCCTTATTTCTGAACTGTACATGAAATGCACTTATTGTGGTTATTTCCTTGACTCCTCAGATCATACAAGTCACACTCACCCATCACTTTACATTTTCTTTTTAGGCTTATAATGCCTTTTTTTTTATCCTATCATACACCCATTAAGGTTCTGTACGCAGCACAATGCTACCTCTGCATGTGGAAGCCGGGGATCAAACCCCCGACTTTCCTATCTGGCTCCTGCACTGCAAAAACTCAAAATCTTACCAGGAATATTTGTCTTATTTGTATAAAAATTAGACATTTTGTCTTAAAATGACAAATTTTTAGTCAAAAAATCTCATTACACTTAAAACAAGAGTCATCACCAGAAAAATAACTATTTGACAATTTTCACCTGTAAATTTTCGCTTGAAATAAGTAGAACAATCTGCCAGTGGGACAAGATTTATCTTCTCATTACAAGCAAAAAAATCTTGTTCCACTGGCAGATTTTTCTACTTATTTTAAGTGAAAATGTACTTGAAAATTTTTGTTTTTTCCAGTGATGAGTCTTGTTTTAAGTGTAATGAGATTTTCTTTTTTACTAAAAAATGTTCTTTTTAAGATTTTGAGTTACAGTTAAACACAACTTCCAGCAACTACGTTGTTGTTGTTCTGCTCTTGGTTATACAAAGGGTTTAAATGATTTGGACACGTTTCGTTAGGTGTCAGTTCCCGAAATTGATCAAATATAAGAGAAAGTTACCAAAGTAGCACAAAGCATTGTGACCTCCAGTGTGATTTGCGCCCCCTGGCGGCTGGTACGTGTTACTGCGTCTATGCGACGCCTCCCTTTCTGCAGTCACGTGACCGGTAGACGAACACATACAAACTTGGCTTGTGGTAAATAACACAACAATCACAAGACGGTGCGTTATAAATTCTGCAGTTGCACCTCCAGGACGTACTCCTGTCAGAGCTACCCGAAGAGGACATAATCTTTTATTTACATTGGAGTTATTATGGCGAGTTAACTTCCTGAAACTGTATTTAGTCCTGAACTTCTTCCACTTATTTGGATGAATGTCTTCAGATAAAATGGCACTGTCGTTGCCGCCTGCAGCTCTTTTGGCGCTTATTGTTTTCGTCGCAGCAGAAGTGATCCTCTGTTCAGGTTCAGGTTCCAACACACACATTTGTGGTTATTAAATCCCCATTATTCTGACTGAATGAGTGGTGTTAATGTGATGTTATTATGTTTTCCTCTTCCAGAAAGCAATAAATGTGTTGCCAGAAGCTTTGGCCATGACTCCATAGTGTGTGAATGTAATGCCACCTACTGTGACAGTGTTGGGACCATCACCTCTCCTCCTCTGGGCCGGTATTCCTCCTACCTGTCCAGCATGGCAGGCAGCCGGCTGGAGGCCAGCCAGGGTCAGGTCCAGGTGAACAGCTCAGGAGCAGGTGAGAACAGAAGAGGAGAGGAGAGGAGAGGCACAAGATTTAACATTTTCCCTGTCCTTGACACCCTTTATTCGAGCCTGCAGTGCCATTACCGGCTTAAAATCACTGGTTTAACACATCCCAGTCAGTGTTTTTGGAGTGGCCAGGGTCTAAACATTTCTCACAGTCAGGGGCGCTGGAAAGTGGGGGTAAAGGAGACAGATTCTAGGGGCCCATGATTGAGGGGGGCCCAGAGAGGCCCCTAATCATGATGAAAATTATGATATATATATATAAAAAGTAATGACAATAACTAATATATGATTACAAATGTTTTATTTTCAAAGTCCTAGTAATAACTTTACTGGATCAGCTGCAGCTAGCCTGTTCTTCTTTCAGAAATATGGTAATGATAGTCAAAAATACCATTCAAATACATAATTATATAGAAACTAGCATAAATAAATGTGACTGCTGTGTTGGGGGCCCTGTAAAGATTATTTTCATGGGTCCCAAATCCCTAGCGGCGCCCCTGCTCACAGTGAACCATTTACATCTACAGGATACTATGAGAATTATCCAGCCTCCCTGTATCCAGCTTAAGCCCAGTTATACTGCATTTTCTGTCAAGACCAATTTCAATAGACACAACCTTCAGAATAAAGATGTGGAGTGAAGTCCTCTATCTCAGTGGTCCTCCACCTTTTTTCAGTGATGTACCCCCTGTGAAATATTTTTTCAGCCAAGTACCCCCTAACCAGCGCAAAGCACTTTTGGTTATAAAAAAAAGACCTAAAACAGAGCACTGTGCCGTCAGTAACTGATTTATTAAACATAAAAATATTGCTGCTACGCTTCAACCACGACTCCATCGTTGGTCCAAGTGATTGACAGGTGAAGCCAGGTGATTGACAGGTTAAGTGGAACCATCCTGGTGTGGGGGATACTCTGCGGTTTTAGGATAATAAGTTGAATAGCCTACTCCTGAAGATAAAATTCATTTTATGAATTTAGACTTATATTTTCGTCAATTATTTATAAAATATGTATTTTTAAAGGATTTTTGCATGGATGCTACTTTTTAAATATATGTATATTTTAAAATCTCCCGTACCCCCTGTAGTGCCTTCACGTACCCCCAGGGGTACACGTACCCCCATTTGAGAGACAACTGCTCTATCTGACTCTACCCCCTTCAAACAATCTGCTGTGAACAAGGCTGCAAAAACATGTTTAAAACGGGTGTTTTTGCACCGTATCTCTTTGGTGATATGCTTAAAGAATGTCAATGTGTCCCTAAGACAGTAAGAAATTTGTCAGCCTTTTTTTTTCGTGAAGGAAAATAAAGGACAAAATATGGCTCCTTTAAGAAACATTGTCTCAACCTACACTACTGGCTTTGATTTGAAGTTAGTTTCGCACTAACCTGCAAAACTATTACACTGTGCTGTATTATATTAGAAAATAACATTCCTATTGTAGAAAACTGTGTGGAAGCTATTGCTCTCGAAGTTTCGCTGCTGTTAGTCATAATTTTATTGGAAGTGGAGATGGGTTCATCATGACATGAGGTGGTAGACTTTCATGGGAGGATGGAGAGGATGTAAGGGAGCTGAGCTGGTGTAAGCCTGTACAAAACACCTCACAACGTTAACATCATTGGCAGCATTTTTCATTGTAGTAGTAGTTGTTGTAGTGGATGATTCTAACTGTACCAAGGCAGCTACCTTCTGACGAACATGCAGTTTAGTTTCATGAAATGGTTTATAAAGGTGGTGTAAGTTATAACAGTCACTCACACTTTTACTTATGATCAGCAAATCTTGGCATATTCTATTAGCCTTTTCATTAATACATAAAAACTGATTAATAAACAAACAAAGATGATTTAGTTGATATTTGCAACAGTGACAAAACATTTTTTTGAGTTATAAATTACATTTTATACCTTGACTGTGATGGATCACATCAAGAGAAGTGTTAATATTGATGCATATTTACCATTTTGAAGAGGCTACCCCTGAAGGGAATGGCCAAAAGGAAAGAGGATTTACCAGTTTGATACATGAAACCCCTCGTGCTTTGCCCCTTCTTCAAAGTTCTGTATTACTAGAGTTGTTCAGAGCTGAGATGAAACTTTGCTGAAAAAAAACGATCAATTCATTTGAAACTAGTTGTTATTAGATATCAAACTGATGTCTGATTAGATTCATGTTATTATGAAGTATAGGTCTTTTCTGACTCAATTGATTATCTTTAAAATACATAAGCTCAGTATTTTATTTTGATGCATGTTTAGACCGCTGTACTTTGTTGTTTATCTTGAGGTGCTTACAAGAAAGGTATTTGGTATAGGAGGTAGATTGTGGTGTTGGAGCAGCTGTAATTTACTGCAGGTGTTTTCCCCAGGCCTCAGGTTGACCATCGTTCCCTACCAGAAGTATCAGAAGATCAGGGGATTTGGTGGCGCAATGACTGATGCAGCAGCCATCAACATTCTCTCTCTGTCCCCGGGGGCCCAGGAACAGCTGCTTCGACAGTACTTCTCCAAAGAAGGTACGTTTTATGTAGAACCCCATCTCAGACAAGACTCTCTTCCCATGTAAAGTTTTGTCATATTTACTTATTTAAAATAGAAACATTAGTATCTAATGTAATGTGTAATTTATAGAAACATTACATAGGTGTTAAGAAATAAATGAAAATCCACTATAATGACACAGTACTTGATTAAACAAGATATCTGCCTCAGAGCTTCTTTAAATATTTATAGATTTAATGATTTTTGCCCGTGTTATATGTATGTGTGTATACTGTATATATATATATATATATATATATATTTTTTTATTTTATTAGTTTGCACACAATAAAAGTAACACTTACAATCAAAATAGTAAAACAAATGTGACAGGAGAGGTCAAAAAGCCAACAGGCTTATGCAGCGGACCTCCCCTCAATTTAGGAAGTAAAACAGTAGTTACAAAAAACAAAAACAAAAAAACTCGATAACGGATAAGCGGTAACTGGAGAACATTTGAGTTAATGAACTCACTGTCATGTTCAAAACAAACCAGCCTTGGAAGGTTTGACAGGGTTTGCTGTCCTGCTGAAAGTATTCATTAGAAGAAAGATCCAGTAAAGGCTTCACTGGCTTCCTTCAAAAGTCAATTTATTTAGGTTGTGAACAGACATTTCTGAAAATGTCAATTTCTGGGGCTGTGAATTCCTCATAAGGGGGAGGAGGGGGTGTTTAAATGAACACAATCAACAAGAGTAAACAACTTGTTAAAGTAAGAGGTTCCAAGTGTGCCAAACAAACATCCCTCACAGCAGGGCTTTGTCACATTCAGCCTGAACTGTTTATACCTCGCAGAATGAATTCATCACCCAAACATCTAAATGTTGCTGCAGAAATTGTCCAATCTTTCATTGTCTGTTGTTTGCCCATTGTGGTTTCTTGTCACTGCAGCCCATCTGCTTTGAGGTTGATGTGCAGTCAGAGTCACTGACTCACTGATCAGCTTAGTGATAATGAGCAGATTCTTGAGTTGCTGTTGCATTTCTATGAGAAGAACCCGCTCTGCTCAATCTTCTCTAGTCTCTGCCATTAAGAGGGACTTTTTGCACAGAAAGCAGCTCCTCAGTCTGTTTATTTACTTTTAAAGAACATTATCTGTAAACCTTAGATCATTTATACCTTAAATAGAAAAGCCAGCCATTATGCCACAGAAGGAATATTGTATTCATTCAGAGTTGATGCTTGGTTTTGAACTTGAGCAGATGTGGAGGACCAGAGATGTCTTGGTGTCCAATTTTGGTTTACCCAAGACCACTTGATGGTCAACGTGACCTTCTGGGTACCAGGGGAGGAGTATGAAAACACTCTGGTAAAGATGGAAACATTTTACTAGCATGCATGCATGAGCTCACAAATTAAATTGACTTTGCAAGAATACCTGATAGAGCTTCATTTCTTTTTCTGTTTTTCTATTTTTACGGAGGAGAATAAAATCAAGAATACTAATCATTTTGCTAGAAGAGTGAAAATACATTTAAAGAATGAAAAATGCCATCCTTGAAGGCATTTATTTTGCAGTGCCAGCAATAATGGATCTAAAATTCATCCATCCATGCATCCATTCTTCTTTTTCCGCTTATCCGGGGTCGGGAACATGGTCCTCTCAGACTCCGTGACCGCACCTCCCCAGTGCATGGTTGAAGCTTTGCTGGAGAGGGGAGTTGAAGCTCTCTTTGACGGGAAACTCTGCCAGATGTCCCCAGCAGACCCTCACATACGTGTGGGTCTCCAGAGTCTGACTGGCATCCTCCCACCACCAGAATCAACTCACTTCCAGGTGGTGATCAGTCGACAGCTCCGCTCCTCTCTTTACCCGAGTGTCCAAGACATGTGGCCGCAAGTCCGATGATACAACTACAAAGTCAGTCATCGATCTGCAACCGAGGGTGTCCTGGTGCCAAGTGGACATGTGGACAGCCTTATGCTGGAACATAGTGCTTGTAATGGACAATCCATGACGAGCATAAAAGTCCAATAACAAAACACTGTTCGGGTTCAGATCGGGGGGGCCGTTCCTCCCAATCACGCCCTTCCAGGTCTCACCGTCATCGCCCGCACGAGCATTGAAGTCCCCCAGGAGAACGAGGGAGTCCCCAGCAGGGGCGCTCTCCGGGACCCCACCCAATGACTCCAAAAAGGGTGGATATTGTGAACTGCTGTTGGGTGTATGAGCACAAACAACCGTCAGGACCTGAAGGCAGAGGGAGGAGACCCTCTCGTTCCCTGGTGTGAACTGCAGTGTACCGGCCAATGAGCCAGGGGGCAATAAGTATGCCAACCTTGGGTCTAAAGTTCTTCAAATAAAAACATAAACATGTCATGTACAGGACTGTCTCAGCAAATTAGAATATTGTGATAAAGTCCTTTATTTTCTGTAATGCAAAAATGTCATACATTCTGGATTCATTAAAAATCAATGAAATATTGCAAGCCTTTTATTATTTTAATATTGCTGATCATGGTTTACAGCTTAAGAAAACTCAAATATCCTATCTTAAAAAATTAGAATATTCTGGGAATCTTAATCTTAAACTGTAAGCCATAATCAGCAATATTAAAATAATAAAAGGCTTACAATATTTCAGTTGATTTGTAATTAATCCAGAATGTATGACATTTTTGTTTTTTTTTAATTGTATTACAGAAAATAGGGCCGCTCGGTGGCGCAGTGGGTTGAGCAGCGGCTCATATACTGAGGCTACAGTCCTCCTCCTGCAGCGGTCGCGGGTTCGAATCCGGCCTGCGCACCTTTGCTGCGTGTTTTCCCCGTTCTCTCTCTCTACCCCTTTCCAGTCTGCATCTCCAATAAAGGGCCACTAGAGCCCAAAAAAATCTTAAAAAAAAAATTAAAAAAAATGGTATTACAGAAAATAAAGAACTTCATCACAATATTCAAATTTTCTGAGACAGTCCTGTAATGTCAGTGAAACCTTTAGCTTGTCATCACAGAGGTTTCAGTACTTCAGCTGGCATAGCTGCTGCCTTCTTGTACACAATATTTCAATGTCATCATGTGACACAGTAATGTTCTGCAGCGCCAGGAAACGCTGGGCAGTGTTTCCTACCAGCACGTGCTTCTTTATAACCATCCTGCATCAAGTCATAAGTGTTAACTAATTCAGTTACAGCTTGACCTGGATGGCTGTTCTCTAAAATATGGTATCACATTTGTAGCAGCAAAATATTAAAAACAACAAACAAACAAATGCATGTATGCATGAAGAGACAAGCCAGAAATGCATAAATAACTCTTCCTCACTTCATGTGGTCTCAAACACTTTCCAACATGTATCAAAGAGTGATGAGACCCGAGAATAATTGATCAACTTGTTTGTTGACTTAAATTTTGTGGCAGGTATTGGCTACAGTGTTGTACGTGTCCCCATTGCCAGCTGTGACTTTTCCACCCGCTTGTACACCTACGCTGACACCCCTGGGGACTACACCCTGGACAATTTCACTTTGTCTCCTGAGGATGTAAACATGAAGGTATATACCTATCTTTCTTTTCACACAGAGACATGTTCATCCCTTCACATCTCTCCATGTGTTTACTTTCCTCCCTTTCCTCCCCTGCCTCAGATACCCCTCCTGCAGCGTGCCCAGGCAATGTCTCCTCGTCCCCTGTCCCTGTTTGGCAGTGCCTGGACTGCCCCCGCCTGGATGAAAACTAATAATGCACTTATAGGGAAGGGCTCGCTGAAGGGCCGGCCAGGGGGCAAAGAACATAAAACATGGGCTCAGTATTATATCAGGTGACTTGTGTGACTTATGGCTTGAAGTGAAATAGCTTGTTGGATGATTGTGATATCAAAATGTTTTATTCTGATGGGAGCCTTTTCCTCCCAGGTTCCTTGAAGAATATGCTAAATATAACTTGACTTTCTGGGCATTGACGACAGGAAATGAGCCCACTGCAGGACTCACTACAAACTACAGGTCTCTCCTCACATTACGTTACAACTAATTTCATATACAAGGACATACGTATTCTCGTGAACTCTAAACGTTGCAAGAGATAGGTGAATTTTTGTCATTGTAGCTTCCAGGCTCTGGGCTTCACTGCTCAGGAGCAGCGGGACTGGGTGGTTATGGACTTGGGCCCGGCTTTGACTGCATCGTCATTTCCAGATACACACATCATCATACTGGATGACAACCGCTGGCTGCTGCCCTACTGGGCCAAGGTGGTGAGTCTTAAGACAGAGAGGTGCAGTTATTGGCACAAATATGTATGTGTGTATATATATATATATATATATATATATATATATATATATATATATATATATATATATATATATATATATATATATATTTATATATATATATATATATATATATATATATATATATATAGTCTCCTTCTTAACTTGAGGAGTGAGCCTTATGGGTCACATTGGCTACCCAAGGGAACACTGGGAGAACATGCAAAAGTCATGGGGAAACTTAACACGCACTCAGCACCCACATCGTCCCCGGCGGGAATTGAACCCAGACCTTCTAGCTGTGAGACGACTGCACTACCAGCCTTGCACCGTGCCCCCAGATTCAGGATTCTTAACGATCTCTGACACTTATAATTACCCTGAGATTTATGGATGGTGGTGGAATAAGGAAATTTACATTTTGACTCATATTTCTAAAATTCTCTTTTTCTCTGATTGGTTGGAAAGTCCGCAATCAAATCTAGCGCATCAAGTTTTCATGAAATCCATGTTTCTATCTCATAAAACAGTCCGGATGAAAATATAAAACTTTGTGTGCCTATACAAGGCTTCAGTTGTAGTTCTCAAATCACCTAACATTTCAGAATGACGGCCGAGCCGCCAATCAAATATATGTAGCAAATATTCACAAATTCATGGAACTCAAAGGCTTGTTCTTAATAACATGTGGAAGGAAGGTACCAAATCTGTGAGTAAAGGAAGCTGATTTACATTTACTCTCACATTTAAAGAACCATAAAAACCAGAACAGCACCCCCCCACCCCCTGATCAAAACCACTCAATACTGCCAATTTTTTTGTCGCTTTTTTCAGAAACAGCCAAAAACCCCAGCACATTGAACTGAATTTAAATGAAATGAAACGCTTAAACTGGGTTTGGACCAGGCTACACCAGAGCTTGTCTGGATAATCTAAACCTAAACTAGTTTTCAGCTCTAGCAGGCTATGTAGTCCACAGTGGACTGGTTTCAATGAAGGTTTAACCAAAAGAAAATCCACACCGAGCAGGAATAAGAATATTTTTTTTATTATAGAGTCGAATATTTTCATATTATTACCATTAGACACTGTTATTGAATTGATATGGTAAATAATTACAATATCCACACTAGTCATCTAAGTCATAGAAAGCCTCTTCATTGCCATTCCAACGTCTGCAACTTTCCAAAAACTGGTTCTAAAAATTTTTTTCCCCATCTTTATCACTCCAGGTTCTAAATGATGTTCATGCAGCACGGTACATTCATGGAATCGCGGTCCACTGGTACCTGGACAGTTTTATCCCTCCTGATATAACCTTAGGAGTCACCCATCACCTCTATCCTGAGTATTACCTGTTGGCCACTGAGGCCTGCGCTGGTTGGATACCAATAGACCGAGGAGTGAAGCTGGGAAGCTGGAAGAGGGCTGAACTCTACGCAAAAGACATCATAGAGGTGAAATCACCTTATCTTTCTTGAAAGTTATGCATGTTCAGTCAGGTCTGCCGTAAGAGATTTGACATGATAGGAGCCGTTTCTTTAAAGGTTGCATGCTGCACTGCTTCCGTGTTGTGGTGCAGGTTACAAGTTGCTCTCTGTTGCGTGCATGTTACAGAAACTGCCTCCAAGCCACCAAAGCAAGCTGGAACTGGTGTTTCTTCTTTCTTCACTCTCACTCTCACTCAAGCAACTTTGGACTCCTTCTATTCAATCCAATTTGCATAGGTTCATTCAGGCTCCGCACATATTCAAATGTAGGCAGCGTTTGACCATGCCATCCAAAGTACCAATCCCAACATAAGACACTGAACGTGAGGTTTTTTTTTCTGTTTCAGGACTTAAATCATCACGTTGTGGGCTGGACTGACTGGAATCTGGCACTGGATCAGACTGGTGGACCAAACTGGGTCAAAAACTTTGTAGACAGCCCTGTTATAGTAGATGAAAAGCATGACGTCTTCTATAAGCAGCCATCTTTTTACAGCATGGCCCACTTCAGGTAGCCCCGTTTCTCTTACTTGACCTTCATTCACACTTGAATACCTTTTTTTTTTTTTTTTTTTCCGAGGTGACCTTGCCATGACATCCTTTTATGAAACCTTTCTTACACAGTAAGTTCCTGTGGGAGGGGTCACAGAGGGTGGGAGTATCTGCCAGTGAAAAGACGGAGATGGAGTACACTGCCTTCATCAGACCGGATGGTTCAATGGCCATCATCATACTCAACAGGTACTAGTCATAAAGACAGTTTGAAAGTGTAAGAAGACTGGGATTTGCTGATCTGTTTACGTGTGTGTTTTCAGGTCATCGTCTGAGATCAAGTTTGAAGTCTGGGATCCAGCAGTGGGATACATTCGTAACACCATTCCAGCTCGTTCACTGCTCACACTTGCTTGGAGCAGAAATTAACTGTGTAAACACTAATGCAACAGTACATGTTGAAAATGTCTGCAAATTTCATGAGTAAAGAAAAAAAGAAGCATTTTATACAATAACCTTAAAGTTACCAAAGCAAAGAGTGTGTAATTTATCAGTACCATATCAACAGATTTATTTTTCAGTGCAGGTTTGTTTTGACAGAGACTTCTGTGATTTTTTAAATTAAGCCTTGTCAGAACACTAGATTAACCTGTGGTGCGTCACTCTCAGCTAGACACGTGCTGCTTGCATGGTCACATAACTGAAGAAAAAATGTTCAGAATCTGTAATGTCTTGGCTGTTGACTTCCAAATACATGCAGCAGACTTTATTCATAATCCTCTAACAACTTTGAGTGCAGAGGAAATAAAATGCCACATGGTAAATGAACTGTAAGGAGTCAATGATTCCAGTTTTTTTGTCAATTTATTAATACATCTTAGACATTTTTTCATATAATATACAGTTTGATAAACAGGTATTTTATTTCACTTTTGCATCTCCATTCTCAATGTTTTTTGTTTCCTTTGCAAACCTCAAGTTGCTGAACTAAAATTATTTACATCAAAGAAGTGATAAAAATGAGAAACAAAGGTCATAAAGAGAAGAATAAAATGAAAGAGGGATCCAATCTGTTTATAATATATACACCATGAAGGGAGGGGGTGGGCATGTTAAGAGCTCCGAGGGCCGTAATCTCATTCTCTCACCGTTACATTTGTAATATCAGACTGTGAGAAGCCCTAGAAGTCACAACACAGCCCTCCAATTCACCCGAAGTCTCAGCTTCTGTTTGTGGCCAATAGCATTATTCATATAAAATACTTTAGGTTCTATTATAGAAAAACACTACAGAGTTCTAAGACAATGTGAACTCCTTTACAGTACAGTCAAATTAAATGCTATCAAGCCAAGTTGCCAAATTCTTCCTGTATCCCCCAAAAATGAAATATGCATGTAAGACCTTGAGGGGCAGAATGTGTTCATGTTATAACCTTCTATGTAAATGCAAAGGGGGGAAAAAATATCCCCTTAAGTCTTCCCAGGTGCCTTACAGGGCTCAGTTGCAGGATTTAGCTCATCTTTGAGTGAGGAAAGATGGTATACTAAATTATATCAATCTGGAATTGTTACCTCAGCAGTAGTACATTTAAAGAAAGATGTAGATATAATTTGTTTGGTGATTGGAAGCAGAGGTGCGGCTGGCATAAACATCAATCTGGGCTGGTTTGTCATTAGGCAAACAAAACATATTGTGCACAATGAATTGTTAAAAGAGCTGAATGTTGCATGGTTGAGGAGGAAGGCATTAAAAAAATAATACAAAAAGTCAGTGAAATGGTTGATAGCGATGCACAGAAGGAAGTGAAAAGCGTTTCGTTGGATGTAGGTGAGGTGTGCTAAGGGATGAGACAGGTGGGCGTCTCAGAAGGACCATCTCTCCTGTGTGCGGGGGTCCGTGGAAAGTGAAGGAGGCTCTGACGGAGGCTGATTGCTGCTGTCTTCTCCGTTTAAACTCATCCTGCACACTGGACACGTGTCATGCTGCGTGTCCACAGAACAAAATGTCGACATTAGATCACTGCCATTTACTCACAAATTTTAACAACATTTCTTATGTTAAGCTCCCATTTTATGTAATGCTCAGGCTTCTTATGAAGCCTGGGAGGCACGAATCAAGTAAGACTGCACTAAAGAGCAGAGCAACTGTAGAATTATGGATTAAATCTATATGAATATAAACATATACTTTTTCACAATACACAATTCAAATGCGGTATGCTCACATGGTGCTCTCTCTTACTGATTATGCCTTTGAACAATATTCTCAAATTTTTCAGTGCAAAATGGGAAGTGAATCATTAACCGCATAACCGCATAACTGCATAATAGATTTCGTAAAATGTGTTTTTTTTTGTGACGCACCATTTCTAGCCATGGGACTATACAGCCTGAGTGGAAGAAGTGTTTGCAGGGCAGCTGTCTGACCGGCTCTCCCGCTGTAAAGTCCTCCTTGCACACTGGACATTCCATACTGCAGTCTAGAGGAACGGAGATAGAAAGGGGTTTAGTGTTTCGCACAATAATATCAGTATCATTACTTCCTTAAAACTTACATGGACTGCCTTGGACTAAACGCTGTTTCTGCATTTACAGAATTTAAAAAAGCAACTTACTTAATTTATCCCAATAAGTGAGTCATTATAAGGCTTAATAACACAACAAACTAAATATGTTAATGCCGTGGGGTCAAATATGACAACATACAGAGAGAGCAATGGAAAGAAGATACTCCTGAAAGTATAAAGAAAAAAATAAAGATGGAGGTGAGATATTAGTTTAATCGTAAAGTATTTCACACAACAAAAGTTAGTGGCCAATTTTTATCCTGAGAAATGATAGCTTTATTGATTTCTATTTTATTTTTGGATACAGAAGTCCACAAAAAGAGTTTCATGCGGCATCCAATATAATGGACACTAAGGGTGCAACAATTAATCGATTTAGTTGACAAAATTAGCTGCCAACAAGTGTAACAGTTAATTATAGGTGGTTTACATCATGACATGTCTGTTTCATGCGTGGACCAGAACTTAGAAAAACTTCTTAAAGGTGTTCGTGTTTCTTTTCATGACATCAGTCATAACAGCTTAAAAAAAATATATATAAAAAAAAACATTGATATTTTTGACTCCATTTCAGGTGATTGATGGGACGTACTTTCCGAAGCACTGTCTGTCCGCTGGTGGAGTGCCTCACCTGAGAGCGCCTGCATAAAGCTTTGTGAGCGCATTGGGGCAGAACTCTGCCATCAGCGATACAGAGAGCAGAGAAAATTGTAAACGTGCAACTAAGATATCTCAGAAATTGCTCTTAAAAGTATTAAACTTTGTAATTCTTACTACTCAAAAGGTGCCAGAGGTCACCCAGCACACATTTACTGTAACATCTACTGTATCATACATTACGTCACTGGAAAGCTCTCATTTTGTACTTAGAGAAACTGAAAGTAGAAAAACCAACCATTTGGGAGTAACAGTACTGAGAAGCTTATTACAAATGTGTGATGATAGACTGTAAATACGTGTAAATCCTGTGTGTGGTTGTCTGTGGTCCTACTTCAGCAGCCCTAGGGGTGCTGTAAATACTCGTACGTGCATGCAAAGCTCTGTTACTCTGCTGTCCGGTCTTTTCCTTTTGGCTGGTCCCCTCAGGACTCACAACAGCGATGAGCTTATGTTAGTTATGGGGGGTGTTTTATCAGAAAGCAGTGGAGGAAGGGTGAAGGACAAAGCTACCTCTTTGTGTTTTGTTCAAATATCAACAACCATAATGTCATCCAGAAATTGCTTACTCTACCTTTAAGCAACAGTAACACCCCTTAAAAACTTACCAATGGTTACCAAGAATTTAGTGATGATTTAAAAGAAACAACAACTTTGTAGTGAAATTCCACACAACAGCTACACCTTCGCCAATGGCATAAATGATGTATTTGCATGATGAAGGCTAAACTGAGGCTTTTAGCCATGTCACAGGTGCAGTTTGAACTGCAGCAAATAACTAAAGAAACCTAGTAGGAAAGTGAGAGAAAAGACGAGAAATATGGACGAGTTATGACTGACCTGCCTGTTCCTGAGAGATATTGACAGTTGGGAGAGAAGAAATCTTCTCTTTCTCAGCTGGAGGAGGTCCTGTGTTCTCCAACTGACCTAGTAACTGCACACACAAGCACACGTGTTAATTCAAGAGAAAAGAAAAAGTGACAGCAACACAAGCTTTATAAGAAGTTTTGTTTAGTTCCAACTAATAACACACTCGAAAAGATCCATTGTGGCCCAAAGTGCTGTACAGAAACATACTAAATCATAAAAGACATAACAAAAATGCAATAAAATTAGATATTAAATACACGAGACAAAAGGGTACAATAAAAATAAAATAAAACAGAAAGTCAATAACCCATAAGGTGTCAAAAGTCAATGAGAAGAGAAGGGTCTCAAGAAGAGACTTAAAAGCCAGTCTTAGACATTTTTGGAGGCACAACCGCAAAGGTACAGTCCCCTCTAAAGGCCCTTACAAACTGGCTTTTCTTTGAGAAACATTTCCCCCTTTACCTAGTCTCTGTGCCGGTGTGTAAGAGCCACTTGCCGGAAAGGCGTAAAATCTGTTCTCCACTTTTTTCCACCTCCCGGGTAGACAAAATGGTGTTAAAAAAAAGAAAGAAAGGAGGGACCACCTCTGTGGCCACGTTTACACATAGCCGGGTTTCCCCCTCTACGTTTTGAAAAATATCCTCATTTACACGAACCCGGATAAATACGCTGTTAAGGGTGTTATGAGCATCCAAACCTGCAGGGGGCAGTGTAACGAGAAGCGTAAAGTCATGCTAGCCAATCAGAATCCTGGAAAAAAACGTCAACAAATGACACGTGTGAAGCCTGAATAATATGGTTACAAATATTCCGCGTTAAATCGACGGCATAGCCTACGTAAGGTGCGCGTCGGTGTAACGCGGAACCATAAATCAGCCTTGACTGCCAGTTACTTCCAAGACGGAACGAGAGTCTTTCGTTTGGAGTGACAGAGAAGTGGAGTTACTTTTAACAGTGACTTTAGAATATAAAACAGGTAAAATACAATAAAATATTGACGTGGCCAAACAAAATGTAAACACAGGTCGCACACATGATGCTGGTGACGTTTCTGTTGCATAATGTGACGTTCTGAAGCCTAAATCTCAGTTTCCCTCCGTTTACAAGCAAACGTGAAAACTGAGTTTTTGAAAATCTCCACTTTGGCCGGAGTTTTCAGAAATGATCGTTTTTGGTGACTTTGAGCTTCGTTTTCGTGTAAACGAACGGCAAAAACGCATGAAAACGCCACCGTTTTTGCTCCGTGTAAACGGGGCCTGTATGTAAGGGACATTCCCCCTGTGTAAGTGTAAGAATTTCTAACAACTTTCAGATCACATTCCATGTCCGTGGTCCTTCACAGGGACGCAGAAGAAAATAGGGGAAACTTTTGTCTGCACCTCGCATCATTATTCTTATTCAGTCACTCTAAATAATTAAACAAAGCTGAATCGATACAAAAAAGGATACAGAAATAAGAAAATGCCCTAGTTTTCGAGAAAAGAAGATGAAATCCAGCGCTTTTAGTATCTACCAATTATGGTCCATTATCCTTTCACATCAAGGAGCGGATGATGTCACCCGTCGTGAGGCCAAAGAATCGGTCACAATTATTCAGCGTGACATTAACAAGGTAAGAAAACACTGATTCAATTTGCAAAAAGTGAAAAATATTTTTAACAATTCCTGCTTGCTGACCAGTTACAAGCACAGGAGCTTCACATTGCTCTACGGATGAGCAGCACTTGTGTTTAAAACCTAGTCACAAATCAAAACAGTAGCTGGTGAGGGAGACCCGGACACTTCCAACTTAAGGAGCGGCAGCACTTTTATTTGTGCAAACAGTCAACTTTGGTCAAGCCACTGCCCAAACCTTCCTGGTCAACTTTTGCACATATTATGACCCACACACCATCAATCTTTCGTCCATGCACCTCTCATTTACATACATATGACGCATTTCAGAGCTCAACCATCGCCCTCTTATAACATAAAGAAAGGTGATTACATGGTCTCCTCCAACATTATTGGTATATCGGCACGCACACGACACAAGCAATTAACTTAACATCTTACCCACATGTCATTAAGTTTAACTTTATTTCCAGAATGACCATTTCATGTATGTAAGGACACGTGTGTGTGTGGGATTTTTCTGTCTTGCTTGGGCCAGTATGTCATGGCCAATGGAGTAAAATTGGTGGCCCACTTTTACGCAAATGTTACAGAATGGCAGTATGCAAGGGCATTAAGTTTACACTTAGTTCTGTGCAGTTTATCAGCTGATCTGATCTGTGGTGCTTGGCCATTTAGGGCTTGAAAAGGCAACAATAGAATTCTAAAATGAATCGTATAAAAGGTAGCCAGTGGCGTGAGACTAAACCAGTTTACCTGCGTTATCACAGCGTCTAACCCTCCCTGCCCCCATGCGTAATCTCCTGGGTTAGAGTGCAGCATCTCTGTCCTGAAAGAGACATAGGCAGCCAAAGTTAATGATAAGTGTCAATTCAACAGGCACCAACACAGTAATTTTAATGTGAGGTGTTTACCATGACTGAGGTGGTGAGCCGGAGATTTCAGAGTGTGCAAAGAGACCAGCAAGAAACTGTTGTACAATCCTGATAAACACAAAATACAGAACAATTAAAGTTGTCTAACAAAAAAAAGGATAAAAAAAAGTACTAATCAGATTTTAACACCTTGTTTATGACAGATGTGATTGTGCGCCACATCCCATCTTAATAAGCACTTTATTTAGTCCCTCACACACCCTTGTTTCATACAGGAACAGGGTTTATACAGCAATCCTTATGTTAAATTTAATACCAATTTAATACCTTTTTCACTACCTTCAGATTTTTTTTTAAAAACTGTCACAACATTAAGTGTTAATCACGGACCTTTTAACATTAATACAGATTTTGACCTATAGAACACTATACAGAACAGATTTATAGACTCATTGATGTTGACCAGATGTTTCACATTTATTTCACTTTGTGAATGACAATAAAATAGACTGCTTAAAATGTAAAAAATAATACCAATTTTTAAAAAAAATAATACCTCTGACAGTGAATTCAACACTTTTAATGGCCTTAAATTTGGCAATTTTCATTTATCACTTTTTAATACTTTTTAAAACCCCGCAGAAACCCTGAGGAAGCGATTCAAAAGTGTTACATATTGTGTGCCCAACTCACATTTCTTTTGCATTTCAAGACTCTGCTCACTCACGTACTGTTAAAAAGTGCAGATAATTTCCACACCTTGTCCACTCTGGATTTTACCTCTAAAAAATACCTGTGATGCCAAAAAGCCCATTGTGGTCCCCAACTGGTGAACCTGTTGTTGCCCAAAGTTACTGGTCGATTTCTGACCCTGTTTATGGTTATGTCAGAGTAGCCATGCAATAAATGATCAGGGAAATCAACGGAGGGAGGGTGGGATAGGTCACAAGTGGTAGGATGGAGGAAGAAAAATAACACGGTCACTGAACAAGTCAATCACCTACCCCTCTACAGCAGGTGAGCGATCTGGCCTACTGCTGCCTCTGGACCGGTATCTCCTTTGGGTGTACAGACGAGGTGGACGCCCTGGTCCCCAGTGTTCTGCTGCCCCTAGTGGTCCCCCGATAGGGCCCCCTAGACCTGCTGGAACGGATCCCCCAATTGGTCCACCTCCTAACCCTCCAAGATCACTGAAACCCCCCAGGCGTCCCCGAGGGAGCCTAGGTTCTGAGTCAGAGGTGTCATTGTCTGTTCTAAATGGCCGCTCCAGTAACAAGAGGTGCCATAGCTACAGGGATATTAGACAGTGGTGGAAAGAGGCAACAATAAAGATAAGGCAAACAATCAATGATAGAATATAAAAGAGGTGGGCAGGGTTCACAGAGGGGGGTAGAAGAGAAAAAGGAAGCAAAGAAAAAAACAAGGTTAATCATAACTAATCATTACAACAATATCAAGCATCTTTAGGCTGTGTACTTCTCTATCCCCAAGCCTTCAGATCAATGCATACCTCTGCAAAATGTGTAGCTGTGTCATCTATTCCATTTACTCCACCCTCTAGGAGACTGAGGAAAACAGCGCACAAGGGGACAAAAGATCCATTATTAGCAATGTGCACTGAATCCTGCACATATGTTAGAATTCAATGTTTAGCCAGGAACAAGACTGCAAAATGGGCAGGCCTGCAAGCTTCAGCAATGCAACAGCAGCATTATTTGGTCCATGTCCCTGCTCTTGCTAAAGAGCAACACTCAGATTATTTGACACCCTGTGTTGTCTGGGAGAGTAAAGCAGAAGGATATGATTCTTACCTGGAGTCTTCTGTTACTTCCTCAATGAAACCTGACTCACATCTTGGACAGGTGTATTCCTGAAAGGAATTGCAACACAGAATGGGCCATGCTGTAATCATATAGCTAGGAAAAATGCTGATATTCATTTTTGAGACAAAACAAATTATTCATTGATATAATATGACCTGATAACATAATTTTAGCTCCACTTGAGATAATTTCCTCAGGGTTATACAGATAAATATCGCAAGGAAACAGAGCTGTAAGAAGATCGAAATGCAAGGTGTACTTGTTAATATATTACCAACATTTTTTTCGTGTGTAATATTTATAGGACGGCACAAATGTGATTTGCCACATTGTTTACAGATTAATATCTCATAAAATCCCCATTCCATAAATTCTTACTGACATATTTTAATTATCTTTCTGCAACTGGCTCAATCAACAAAAGAACATGACATTATTACATCAATCATATATGTGTGGCAAAAAATATTTCTGAATGCTATAGTGGATGTAAAACTGGTCTGCCAACCACACCTAAAGTGCTTAGTGTAAGAAACCACTGGGACAGAATGAGGAAAACAGAAGTGCTAGCCGTGCAGCTGAATCATATGATGTCGTCTCAACCGTGGAAACTGGAAAAAAGTGGGCTTGTTTAACATACTGTACAGACAGAATTTTGAAAGATCAGAACTCTCTCCCACTTAGAGTTGTTTAGGGAATCTCACGGTTAGAAACAGAAAACAGTTTGTGTTAGTTATGTTTTATTAAGTTTAACTTTTCTGTAATGTTGCTGAATGCAAGACGTATAAATGTTCTGGGTATATTCTGAATGCAAGCGCAGTGTGGTCATTTTGGATGTTGCAGTCATTTGGCTCACTGTAGACATGTCAAAGTAATGACTGCATCTCAGACAAGCAAGCCAAATTAGTATCAAGGAAATAGGGACAACATTCAAGCATAACATAAAATAAAGATTCAGAGTAGTAATTACTTCAACATTTTTGTTAATTATGAAATAAATAATTGAAGTTAGCCATTTAAGTGTTATATGTCAATACAAGCCTAAAGTTATAGCTATTTGCCACTTTTTTTTACTTAAATCCAACAAATGACCTTATTAAGCAAAAGCCAAGCTATGTCCATAGCTGTGAGGTTAAGTCAGAAACTTAGGCCCAATCCCAATTCTCCTTCACTCGCCCTTCTTTTCTCCACTCGCACTTCTTTTCTTCCCTAAGCCCTAAAAAAGAAGGGGGAGATTTTAGGGCACTTGAGATCTAGGGCACTTGGCCCAGGTGCCTGTCCCAATTCTCCCCCTACCACTCGTTTTCATCCCTTCCCTGATCAGGAAGCTGAGAGCCAAAAGCTGTTTTAATTTCAGCTGTAGCGCTGTTAATATGGCACTTTATTAAGTTTTAATATTTTTTCAGGTATAATGGTAACCTTAAGATCCCCAACCGGGGCTCAGTTTATCCGAATAACGCCTGTTAAGAAATTTGACCCGATGTTTTCGGAGATGAGAAGAGCCGCCGGCCCCGGGGAGCAGCCTCAGCTCACAGCCCGAGAAGAGACGTGATCGCCGGGTCAGGCTGCTCCGTCAGCCCCGGGAGAGACACTCTCTCCCGGGACGCAGCTCTGTTGAGAATCACGCCGGCTGAAATAAATCATTTAGGAATATGTTGGTTTAATAGATTAAATCTAACAGTTGTAGCTACGCCTGTTAAGAAATTTGCTCCGAAATTTAGAGATTTCTGTCTGCCGGGTCCGGAGCTTGGGTCCGCGTTAAATCGACGCAGAGCCTACGGCGTAGGTTGCGTAACCTCCGCCGTAGGATCTGCGTTGGTGTAACGCGGAACCATAAATCCCTTTATTCTGGCGTGATCTTCCGCAACTTTATCTGAAAGTGTGTAAATTACCCAGATAACAGCTGGATTACTTTGTGGTTTCTGAAGACTATTATATCAGAAACATCCAAAACAAATCTGACGAGTCACAGGATTATTACTCTCTATTTCTCTGAGACCAGTCTGCCTGTTTGCCTTCGGTCGGCGAGTCAAATCGACGCAGAGCCTCTTTTTTTCATACCCCCTCGCTCGCCAAGTCAGCATCTGAAATCCCTCGATTTGAAGGGGCTATTCTCAGCCCCTAGCCCTCGTTATGCCCCCTCCCCCTAGGTGAAAAGAGGAATTGGGACACCACTACCTTCACGGGAACGCGCAAAAGTTAGGGTTAGGGAAGAAAAGGAGGGCGAGGGGGAGTATTGGGACGCACCCTTAATCCTAAAGATCCTAACATTGAAATTCAGTAAGCTTAATATTACAAGTATTGAACTGGGTGCAACAGCGGATGGAGCAGAATCAAATGCTGGAAAACAATTTTTTTTCTATTCTTAATCCAGGGTTTTGTGAATATTTCGTGACATTTTTCTTCTACTAGTAATAAATAAAGGAAGACCAAATATAAGTTTATGTTAGTTTATTTGTTTGTACTCTGTGGATTATACCGTTTGTCCGTTGAGTATGCTCCGTGTCTGGTATAGTCTGTTATACAATCAGCCTGTCTGATTGTCTTTGTTCTTTCTTAATTATTTTTAATTTGTCTGTATTTACTTCACTGTTTATCAGTATTATTCTCAAATTTATGTTTTTATCATTTTAGGTCTGTGCAGCCTGTCTGATTGTTTTTTGTTGTTTTTTTGTTAAATGTTTTTTTGTTGATGTTGTTTTTTTTACTGTATGACTGCACTGTACTGTATTTTTATGTTCAGGACCCCAGGAAGACTAGAGGCACATTTGTGTGCTTCTAATGGGGATCCTTAAAAAAACTAAAACTAAAACTAAACGCTACAATGTTTCACATCACTTTATACTCGGTTTTTCATCATATGACATTAGGGCTGTGCGATTAATCGATTTTAAATCTAAATCGGATTCATTAATCAAGACGATGTTAAAAAAAGGAAAATCGGAAAATCGATTTTCCTTTTTTGCAGCTGGCTGCATTACAGACGGATCTCGTCTAGTCATCTTTGTTTGGTCAAGAAAATTGTAAATGTTGTCACTTTACTAAACTCAAGGAGGATTTACAGTATCTTTCAATTGCACTTCATTAGCAATAGGGAAATTTGTTTGCTATTTTTCTTTAAAAATAAAGATAAAATATTTGAAACAATTTATTCCATTGTCTTTTGTAGTTTTACCAAAAAAATCGAAGTCGAAAAATCGGGTTTTCAGAGAAAAAAAATCGGGATTTTATTTTTGTCCAAAATCGCCCAGCCCTATGACATATGATAAAACAAACAAACAAAAAATCGTTTGCTAATTTACTCCAACATAACACTGACTTGCATAATTTCTCAATAACAATAGAACAATAATGTGAAATATAATACGAATAAAAACAAAGTAGCAAAAACGACAGGCTTCTCGGCCATTGAAAGGCCGGATTCAGATCAAACAGATAAAACAGGGAGAGATAACTAGAATAAAACACAAGTTTGTTGAAACTTGGACAAACTGAAAGATTCCTTTAAAAGCACATTTATAAAGTATTTTCAAAACACCTAAAGGTTGGTAAAGGCCAGTAAAGTTGGAGGCAGGGCTGGGCGATATATCGAGATTTTAACATATATTGATATATTTTCAAACGCGATATGGTACGAGACAATATTGTTTATATCGATATAGCTTATTTTGTGACAAATTGACTGTACATCAACGCTGACCCCTTGAGCTGGCAAAAAAGTACCTTTGTGTGCTGAAACCTGACAGTGTTGACAGGTTAGTTTTCCTGGCACAAAATCTGTAAAATGTACAGTAGTTGACGTGTTGTAATTATTTGAGATTTGCTCAAAGAGATGCAATATCTGTTTACATGTTTTATTTGAGATTTGCACAAATGTTTGGTTATTTGCACAACTGTCAACCTCAGTGGAAAAGTCTGCCTGTTACTGTCTACATTGTATTAATTGCACCGTGTATTTTAATGTAATTGTTATGCAGGAAAGGGATATATATATATATATAGTTTTTAATCATATGACATATGATAAAACAAACAAACAAACAAAAAATGGTTTGCTCATTTACTCCAACATAACACCGACTTGCATAATTTCTCAATAACAATAGAACAATAATGTGAAATATAATACGAATAAAAACAAAGTAGCAAAAACTACAGGCTTCTCGGTCATTGAAAGGCCGGATTCAGATCAAACAGATAAAACAGGGAGAGATAACTAGAATAAAACACAAATTTGTTGAAACTAGGACAAACTGAAAGACTCCTTTAAAAGCACATTTAGAAAGTATTTTCAAAACACCTAAAGGTTGGTAAAGGCCAGTAAGGTTGGAGGTCATGTCTATGACTAGGGTTGCCACCTTTCAGAAATAGAAATAAGGGACGCCCCAATTTCAGCAGCGCAGACACCAAAAAAAGGGACATCCCCAAAACTTCTAAACTGCATAGAAATATATATATTTTATACAAAAAAAAACAAAATGCTTTGATTTCAAGTTTAAAGTGCTTTAATAGCATTGAACTTGCATGACTGTACAGACAGCCAACCATACTAGCAACTGAAATATCCTCCTATGCTATGTTTTTGTAAAAGTATGGTAATATATGGTGTATATAGTGTAAATGTATTTCAATACTTCAACTGAAAAGGTGAAACTAATATTTTGCATAGTCTCATTACATGCAAAGAAATATATGTTAAACCTTTATTTGTTATAATTTTGATGATTGAATTGTTTATTGATTTCATAAAATATTCTAATTTTTTTAGATTTTTTATTTGGGCTTTTCATAAACTGTGAGCCATAATCACCAAAATTATAACAAATAAAGGCTTGACATTTCTCACTTTGAATGAATGGAAATAATTCATTTCACCTTTAGTTGAATTTACTACGAATAAAGTTTTGCAATATATTCACATTTTCCGACCTCCACCTGTATATTATGACATAAATAAATAAGAGCATAATATATGTCCTTATTGGTTCAATACGGAACGCAACTTTTAATTCCCAATTACGTAACATTTCCGTATTTCAAGGGACGGGTGGCAAGCCTATCTATGACTGACAACAATCTTAACTCCAATTCTAAAGTGAAAATGACGAATGTAAATATGTTCCTGAACATTCCCTAGCTTCTCCAGTCCAGTGTCTCTGCCTGAGTCACGTCTGTGCAGCACGAGAGTCTCAACTACAATTCTGAAAGTGAAAATGACAAACGTAAATATGTTCCCGAAAATTCCCCAGCCTCTTCAGTCAAGTGTGTTTACATAAATTGAAAAACAAAATAGTCCATGATTTGTGGTGCTTGGCTTTGGAAATAGGGAGCATGTAAAAGGAAGAAAAGATAGCTCAGTTGTTTTCATAGTAAAAGGGCAGACACAATTTTTCCTGTTGTTTTTTTTCTTTAAATCTCTCCAAACTGTCTAGCCACAACTTCAAGCACAGAGACAAGACACAAACAGGCAGCGCTTGCAAAAACATGTGTGATTGCTTCCAAAGTCTGCTTGTCCTACGAAAACCTTTACTCAGATTATTTTCTGAGTTCACAACAAACACTGCTAACTGCTACCTGCTAACTGCCGTTTAGCTGTGGCGAGCAGGCGAAACAAAAACAACTATTGGCCGGAAGGCAGCCTTGTCAGTCGTGCGTAAAGTAAGATCTGTTATTGTACGTGAAGTAAAACTGTGTGACTTACCGGGAGTTTGGGATTTACTTCTCCCTTACAGCAGTGACAGAAGAACCGATGCGGGGGTAACGCCGCAGCCTCCGCCATCTTGGCCAGAGCAGCAACAGTGACGTAGGTCCTCCACGAGCTGAACACGGGGCTCCGCCTCCGGCCCGGCATGCACCGCGGCGCCCTGGCCAATCACCGGCGAGCAAGGGGAGAAGCCCGGAAGCGCCCGTTTGTTGACATCGATGTCGCGACGCCGCATGTGTGTGGAAATTAAAGATGTTTTGACATTTGTCTTCTGGCTTTCGGATAATTAGAGGCAAAAGCTGCGTTTTTCCACACGGATCTGTGGAAAACCTGTATGTAAAAGGTATGTAAAAGGTAAGAAATAGTAGTGAAATAGTTTAAATTGTGATTAGTTTGTGAATCAAACTTCATGATATTTAGTAACAGAAGGAGAGACACGGACACTTCAATTAATATAGATGGTATTGAAATTAATAGAGTAAGGTTTTTGGATGTCATGCTGGATGAGAATTTGAATTGGAAATCACATATACATTATACAAAGATAAAAAAATATCAAAAACAATTGCTCTGTTACACAAAGTAAAGCATTGTACATTTTATATAACTCTGATTGTTCCATATCTGACCTACTGTGTTGAAGTTTGGGGAAATGCCTGTAAAACATATATTCAATCAATTTTCATTCTGCAAAAAAGAGCCATAAGAATAATCAGTAGAAAACGATATAGAGATCCAACAAATCCATTATTCCTTCAGTTAAAATAGTTGAAATTTCATGAATTAGTAGATTATAGTATTCTGCAAATTATTTTTAAAGCTCATAAAAAAACTTTACCAATCAACATTCAGAAAAGATTTGAAAAAAGAGAAAGCAAGTATAACTTAAAAGGAACAGAGGTTTTTGAAAAACCAAAATGCAGGACAAAATTGATGGAACGTTGTGTTTCTGTGAAAGGAATCAGTTTATGGAACAATCTGAATAAAGAAAACAAAGAATCCAAATCAAACATTACATTCAAAAGAACAATTAAAGCCTGTATGTTAAGTAAATATAATGAAATGTGTTAGTTAAGTTTGATTGACTTTTGACATACCCTTAGACTGCGGTAATTTTATTTTATTTAAATTTTTTATTTAATTAGTTGTTGTTTTTTTTATTTGTAATTTATGTCATTTGTGAATTTATTTCTTGGAAAAAGGGGCAGATTAGATAAGATTCTTCTTCTTTCTGCTCCCTTTTCATTCACAATTTATGAACATTTGTATTTGTATTTGTATTGAATTGTTTGTTTTATTTTTGGAATGAAATAAAGAATAAAATGAAAAATGAAAATTAATGTATAGTTTTAACTTAGCCTATATGTTCCATGCGATCGTTGTGGGTGTAAATATGTCACAGTTGTTGCTGCATATATATATATATATATATATATATATTCATTTGTATTGATTAATTCCAGACATGTCAAAACCATTGTATAGAGCACAACAACGTTGACACTAATATGAATCTATGTATCAATATACAAATAGATATATATATACACACACATTTTGAACATATATAGTCCCTCGTAAATACATTAATATAAATAAATGAATCTATTTTAATTAGATGTACACAAAATAAATACATCTATAAAATAAACTTTACCCAATGTGCACACACTTATCTATATATACATACCTATATACATGCACACGCATAACGATACATATAACCCATAAA
This sequence comes from Cololabis saira, assembly GCF_033807715.1. Classification (NCBI taxonomy): domain Eukaryota; kingdom Metazoa; phylum Chordata; class Actinopteri; order Beloniformes; family Belonidae; genus Cololabis; species Cololabis saira. The sequence goes on from NC_084589.1 coordinate 26,923,384, forward strand.
ACATGAAAATATGTGATTTTACAGTTTTTAGACACAAGGAGGAAACAAGCCAGTATACTGTCAATAATAATAACATTGAAGTACAGTTATAAAGTAAAAGTACAGCTGAAAGTAAAACAGTTAAAAAAAATAATAGTTATAGTAAATGAACGCTATTATTATTGACATATTTACTGAATTTCTCTATCCATTCACAATAAACATTGAATGTTCACCTTTCATTTGGAAATTGTTTATTATTTGTAATTTCAAGCTTTAGCAGAATTATTATTATTCCTAAAGGTAGATAAAAGGCAGTCCAGTTGAACAAAAATGGCAAAAATATTATACTTCACATATTGTTAAATGATCAGTATTATAGTGTCAAAAGTCTGCAAACTTCTAGAACATTTGAATTTTTTTTTGTGGCTTTAAAAGACCAAAGTAGAATGTTATGCTGTAGATTATGTTATATATAACTTTACTATATAATGTATAATGCTAATAAAAACGAAGGATTACAGTTGGTTTTATTTGTGCAGATGACAGCCCAGGAGGTGCGTCTGTGTGGTCTTCTCCTGCGGGAGCATTTTGGAGAACTGGTGGAGAAAGTGGCAACACACCTGCTCAGAAGTGGTGCACAAAGTTTAAGAACCATCGTTCACGAAACTGGAATCTCGGTGGACCTGGTAGGTCTGGCAACCCTTTTTGGTCATATAAATATAATAATAATAATAATGGCTTGGTTTTATATAGCGCCCTTCAAGGCACCCAGAGCGCTTTACAGAGACCATTATTCATTCATACACATTCTCACCGGTGGTGGTAGCTACTTTTGTAGCCACAGCTGCCCTTTAGACTGAGCGTAGTTGCCAGTTTGACATGAGAGTGATGTTCTTACAGCATTGATTTAAATACACCTTTGATATTTTATTAATTTATTTTTTCCTGCAGCAGAGAGCTAGATTTCATTGACATTGTTACGAGACATTATGGTGTTATTTGACTGGATAAACTCATACTTTTGGGTTTCACAGGTAAAACTGACAAAAATAATAAAATTATTTAATATCAAGCCATAGCAGGTACTTGATAATGCTAATTTCAATTGCAAAGAATCTCTTCGTGAGGTCTTTTTGAAAAATAGAAGAGGGGCAATATACAACATTACCATTCCCCTCTTCTCTCTCAATCCAGGTAAAGAAGTCTCTCTGCGTGCTTGTGCAGCACGGGGCCTGTCTGTTCACCCCGGGTCGGAAAGGACCCGGGAGCCCACCAGAGTATCGAGCCTGCTGCGATCGGATCCTGAGAATTCTGCGCTACCCACGTTATATCTACACTGCCAAAACCCTGTACGGTGATGCAGGCGAGTTAATCATAGAGGAGTTGCTACAGAGAGGCCACATGATGATGAGCGTCACGGTTAAGACCGTCGCAGACCGTCTCACACAGAACATGGAGGGTCAGTATCCATATCGACCAAAGACTATTAACCAATGTGGGTATTAAAACTCGACTTTGTGAAATGCTGTTTTGAAGCCAGGGGTTTAGTTTGCCAGTTCCTACAGACAGTACCTCATGTTTCAAAGTTTGCATGGAAATCAGAGAAAAACAGTTGTAAAACATTTTGACACTCGTCAATTTAAAATGGCATGCCAAAAATTTATACTAGCTAGAAATTGTAAACAAGGACTTGAGTGAATATTTTCAGGCTTATGCGAGATTTGTGCAGAATGTTAAAGAAATGTAATCTGTGTCTGTTTTGTATTTATAGAGGGACAGAGCATAGAATACAGTGAAGTATCTTCTGCCTTTTCCAAACTGGTGGAGACCCATTTTCTTCAGCGTTGCCCTCCATTGGCTGTAGCAGGAACAGCAGACAGCACCCCACAGGAACCCAGTTTGGCTCCTGCAGGGCCTGTTAGTACCGTCCTGCCCACACCAGAGAGCTTCGCTGACTGCTATACGGTTCCTCATGTGACACTCACAGGACGGGGCAAGCGTCAGCTTGCTGTTGAGGATGGAGAGGACCAAAGGAATGCCAAAAGGGCTAAAATGGATTTAGAGGTCAGTGAATATTATATATAATTTAACATATTTACTGCATAAAGTCGAGCCTTCCTTACATCTAACATATTGTTCACGGCTAATGTGATCTATTACTGTCGTTTGCATATACATCCCTTTTGCTCAGACGCATGGTGATGAGGGGATTTACTGGCAGGTGAATGTGGAGCGGTTCCATCAGCTCTTCAGAGACCAGGCGATCATCAGTGCTGTCGCCAACAAACTGGATCAGGTTGAGTTTACATGCAAAGGTTGAAAATGTATATATTTTGAGGAAGAGTTCAACTTACATACAATACACCCATTCATTCTATTTTATTATTCTGTTCTATGTTTTTTTTAATGCATACAGCACCTTTGAGAATGTTGAAAAATATTTTACAAAATGAAAATCAATCTGACAGTTACATTACAGATTTAAAGGTTATAAACTCCAGTATTCCATGACCATGACATCTAGATATAGAAAATGAAAGGATATATCTTCAAGGAAATTAAAAATAATTTTTGAATCCCAACCACTCAGACGAGCAGTGAAATCGTTAGGACCATGTTGAGGATGAGTGAAGTGACGACATCGCCGACAGCCACCGCCACAAAGCCGCTGTCAGCCAATGAGATCTTCAGGTCCTTACCAGCCAGTTACAACATCCCGAGACCAATCTTAGACCAGTACCTCACTCTACTGGTAGACGACCCGGTATGTCCTCTTTGAGTCACAAAATTGTACTAACTTTTGCTTTTATCCCCACAAAGTGCTTATGACTTTGTTTTCTCATGTCTTAGATGGAGTTTGTGGGGAGGGCTGGTGAAAGTGGTGGAGGAATATTTGTTGTCAGTATCCTTTATTTTAATTGAGAGCAGCAACCGACAGTGTGTTTAATTTTTTCATGAATTTCAAAGAGCAGTTGCTTTTCTGAACTCGTCCTTCAGATCTGCACAGAGCTTTGGCCAACCTGGCACGAGCCACACTAGAGTCTGTGGTACAGGAGAGGTAAGTCAGCGTTTGTTTTAACTATGTATGCATGCTACTGCCCTGGCATCGGAAACCCATCATTAATCATGCCACTCTTCACATGTCATCAGATTTGGCTCTCGATCAGCTCGTATCTTCCGTTTGTTGCTACGGAAACGTCATCTGGAGCAGAAGCAAGTGGAAGATTTTGCCATGATTCCAGCAAAAGAGGCTAAAGAAATGCTATACACACTGCTTTCACAGAACCTGGTCCAGCTGCAGGTATGAACTTTGGAAAGCATACCATAAATCCTGTTTGAACTGAATTTCTAATGACTAAAAGACATGATATGGTTTTAAAAGGCCGATCTTTTAGCTTGGGTTGTTTTGTACTCAGTAACACAGAGACATTCTAAAGCAAGTGGCCATTTGGATATTTCAATATAGAAAAAACAATTTGAATAGATACATTTTGATGCTGTGAAAACTGAAAATTAAAAACGAACAGGTATACTTCTTACAGTAATTCATTATTTATTTTCTCTGAATGATTATTAATCAATGTACAGGAAATCCCCAAGACACCAGACTACGCTCCCTCTCGCACCTTCTATCTTTACACTGTCAACCAGCTCCCTACTGCGAGAATGCTGCTGCAAAACTGTTACAAGGTGAGCCAATAAACATGCCGCAGCCTACGGAGTTATGGATGTAGAGCTAATGACAGGATATTATTGTCTTTTGTGCTTGTTTTGCATTTAATAAAATCCTGTCTGGGCATTTTTCTTCTGCAGACGGTGGCCAACCTCATAGAGCGACGTCTGTTTGAGACCAAAGAGAGCAAGTGGGTCTTTGATTAACTGTTTGAGTTGATGATTTGACACGTTACACTTGTTTGGCTCACACGTGGTGCCACAGATGAATTTGATTGGTTTTACGCCTGGTTTACAGGCGCCTCCTGGAGAAATCCCAACGAATCGAAGCCATTTTGGCGTCTCTGCAGGCCAGTGGGGCTGAGCCCGAACAGCTGACTGAGGTTGAGGAGATGATCACTGCTCCTGAAAAACTACAGCTTGATAACTTAAGGCTTCATGTTAACAAGTAAGACCAGACTAAAACTTTTCTGCAGGTTATTATGTACCTCAGCTATCTCTTGATGTTCATAGTTTGGTTGTTTTTATTTTTTCTCCTGCAGGTTAGATTCAGCTGAGAACCAAGTAGATGAAACCATCTTTCTGCTGGAGACCTACGTCATCTCTACAGGATCCACAAGTTGAGTCAGACGTTGGTGCACGAAGATTCACCCACAATTTTCTTAAGAACCGTTTTTCTTTTGCTCTCTGTATATGATTGCTATCAGATATGACTGTTTTAGAGTTTATACATGGCGTATTTCTGTTAGAGTTAAAATCTGAACAGGTTATTTTAATGACAACAGTAATAAATAAACAGAACACAATAACTTTTTTTTCCTCTTTTATTCCATTAGCAAAACAAAGGGAAGCTGTAAGACCATATGACTGAACTATAAAACCATGAAAAAAGTCTGCAAGTTAAATAGGGGAAGTGTGGTTTAATACACTTTTTTTCTCTAAAAATTAGAAAAAGATTATTTACATAAGTGCCCCTGACCCTGGAAATAGTGGGTAGTGCATTTTCTGTTGGACCCTCGTGATGCTCTGGGCCTGGAGATCCCTGTTGCGTCTGCGTCGTGGCTCCCAGGATCGCTGTGTCTGCTGCAAGGAGGATTCCTCTCGTCTGCGAGTCTTCATGGCAAATGACTGAAGCGCTGCTCAGTCTTCATGATTTTCATCCTCTCTTATGTTTTTGCGTGTGAAAAATCCAAGCTGACAAGAACATGTGTGGAATTAATATCCTCGTCTTTATACATTGTAATATTTTTTTAAGTCAGAAGTGTAATTTCAATCTAGTACCTTCCACAGTATGAAAATAATGAGGGCCAGTAGTAGCAAACCTCCGATGGTGCTACCGATGAGAATCCAGAGTGAGATGGGAATAGCTCGACCCTTCAGCACCTCCAGTGCAGTCTATATATATATTTTTTCCAAAAAAAGAGTGGCAGGGACAGATTAGGGAAAATGAACAGTGTCACAGCTGTGCTGCATAAAATCCTTTTGCAGTCTTACCTCCCCCCAGATTGTCCCTTTACCCAGAGTGAAGGGATTAGTCTCCTGAGCTGTGAGGCTGTAGGAACCTATTATCCTTACTGATTTATATTTGGCCTGCAGACATAGACGCACGGGTGATTATCGAATTTGAGTTATTGGACGCATATTTAATCATCCGTGTTCTGTGCAGGAACTCACTTTTCTGAAAAAATCATCATGAACTCTGCGGCTGACTCGGATGATGGCACTCTGTCTGAGCTGCCGGACGTCACACGCGACCTCCGTACACCATGACCTGCTGCAGTTCTGGACGTGCAGATAAACCCGTTATCTTAACAACTGTGCAAGTGCTTCAGAGTTTTTCAAACTGTGCAGCCAGGGGTCTCACCAATATTTCATCATGCATCATGTCCTCAGGATGAAAGGGACGCACTTCTCGCTGCCTGGCCTTCAGCTGCGCTACATCACTCAACACGCTGCAGTTCACTTCTGTAGCCTATGGGAGCGATGGGAAAAAATGTCACACAACATCTTAAAGCAGTTAAAGATACAAAAGCACCAAGGCCTACTCACGTTGTGTGAGAGGACATCTGTGATGGTCATGAAGACAGTGTCCCCTGCAGCCACAGAGGGCAGATACAGCCGCAGCTCCAGATTACTCACAGAGTAACAGGCTAGATTCTGCAGCTACAAACACAAACAAAGCTTTTAGTATTTTACAGAGTTGATATATTTTCATGCATGTTTACAAAAGTTGAAGGCTTTTATATGTTAATCAAGTGAGACATATGTTTACCCTGAGGTATGTGTGGAATTCTGGTCCAATTGCTTCTGAAGCCGTCCGTGTGGGGTGGACCTCATAGCGGTTCAGGTTTGACTCGCTGCCCAAAAACAGAAAAACGTGTAAATGCCTGTGCAGAGCAGACATTAGAACATAATTAAACTACACAGTGTGTGGACACGCACCTACTGACAAACAGATCTGGCTCATACAGAACAAAAGTCTGCAGCTGAACACTGTTGTCTCCCAAGGTATCCTCTCGCTCCAGACTGTCACTGTGAACCAAACAGAAGCTTATGTAAACTTCATCAACGAAGACAAAACACTGAATACATGTGTTTTTGTATCTAAAAGCGGGTGTGATATAACCAAGAGTCAGCTACCTGGAAGCACTGAGCTTCATTTGTACTCGATTGTTCAAAGATGTGCAGCTGAACTCAAACTCCAGCATGAAGTTAACCTGCAAGCAGAGCAGAGAGCAGCCTGCTGAAGTGGAACATTTCACCTAGGGGATGAGGACGGGTGGTCTGAGCGATTACTGATTACTCACACTGTTTCTTCAACATGAGCGTACCTTTGACTGAGAGCGAAACACAGGATAGCTGACGTTACACGAGTGGCTGTTTGAGGCAAGTGCTGTACACTCGATCTTAAAGTTGGCAACCTCCTATGTTAAAAAAAAAAACAACAACAAAAAACAGACAAGTGTAGAAATATTAATTAAGGTGACAGGGTTTTATGACCTACAAATGATGCAGCATGACTGTTGTTTACTCTGATGCTCAGGCTGGAGAAGTGGAGGTTTCGTGAATAGTGCAGCGTCAGGCTGGTGTTGTAGGCGTTTTCCAGTCTGTTATGGAGCTGCACTTCAACTGCCAGACGCCTACGAGAGCTGCGAATCACATACGGCTTCTGTCTGTGGGAAAATACACAAACACCCACTCAGATGTAACTCCAGAGGAGATGTTTTAACTGCTTTGGAGATAAAACAAATCCCATTTCAAGGACATACTTAGTTCCAGAGATGTCCATGTGTGCCTTCAGCACCAAGTCTGTTGTGCAAACGTCATCCTCGCCGCAGTCTTTAAAGAATGGGATCTGGGCATGTTTGAGAGGAAGGGCAGGCATGTTTACATGTGAAGTATGGGTAGCAACAAGAGAGCAGCTCACACAAACCTTTGAGCCACTTACAGATTTCTTGACGGTGGTGGGCCAGCCTTCATCCAGCACCGGTCCCGTCTCTGTGTTGTTGATCTTAAACTGCAGTGAGAAGCTGATTGGACGAATGTAATCTGCCGTGTCCTGTATCGAAGACAGAAACAATGCTGTTGCCCTGTCTTTACTGGTGTGTGATTCAATATTTAAGTAACGTGTGTGTACCAACACTCACGTAAACATGGAAGGGGAGTTTGTAGCAGACAGTTTCTCCAGTGTGCACTCGCACTGGCAGCTGTATCTGCCTGTGGGAGCTGTCGTCAAACAGAGCCCGAGCCGACAACTTCCTGTCATCCAAGGTCGCCGACACCCACAAATCTGAAAAGAGAACCAGTGAGGGAGTACTGACAAACTATATATTTGTTTGTTATGAAGGTTAAGGTGGATAAAATATTTGTAGGCTATTTTATTCAACCCCCAAAAAAAACAGATGAGATGAGACAGATAAACATTTTGGATTTGTAAAATATACCATTGTTTCAACTAATGGATTGATGTAATGATTCAATCATGAGGGGAAAAAAATTACAGAATCATCTTGTTATTTGAATTACGAAAACAAACACACCTGCACAAGTCTAAAAATCCAAGTCTACAATTAGAGGAAAGTTTTTGCAGACTTTAACAAGCTGTTGCACATCAAGACAGCAACAATGGAAAGGATTAAAAACGCCATCATAAAAGTAATTCAACAGTCTGGCAAATGCTGTTGGTCAATTTCTAGACAACTGTTTCCAAAATGTTGAGAAAGGGGAAAAAAAATCAGAAGATTTTAAAAGGGAACCATTGACGTAGACCGAAGAAGTCTTCAAAGCGCCAGGACAGAAAGGTTTAATGCTTAACTACAATTACGCCAAGGTGTCCAGTAAAATTCTGGACACTTTTCTGTTAGTTCAAATACATTTTTGGTGACCACATCTGATCACCTCTGTCCATCTTATCCTGTTTTCTGCAGCTTCCGCTGTCAAACCAATTTAGGAATTTCCTCTGTGGTCGTTCCCTTTTCCACCTGCCTGGCAGCTCCATCTACAGCATCCTTCTACAAATGATGACACTATTCCTCCTCACGTGTCTCACGTTTCTAAGACATCTAACCCAGGCTGTGCCCATTTTTATTTAAAATTTTTAATTCTACCCCTCTATGTCAGTCCCAAAGAAATCTTTATCTCTGCAACCTCCAGCTCTGGTTCCTGCCTCTGTCAGTACTGCTGCCTCCAGACCATAAAGAAAAGGGCTGGTCTCACAGGTGCTGTGTAAGCCTTTTCATGCATCCATCCCTTATCTATACCCTCAATTCCCCATTAGTACAAGATACAGTAACTTTAAAGAAACAAGAGCTTAAAACATATAATTTTTATCCCACATACTTAACTACACAAGCAAATAATTGAACAGCTCTGTGTTTTCTGTTTAAATCTAACACCCATTTATCTGGTTGGGAAGGGTTGAAGTTAAAAAAAGAATATCTTAAATGTTCGGAGAGCACATTAAACTGTTATCAGTTACAAATCAACATTGAAATGACAGCCGTTGTTCGCTGGGATGTGGGATTTATGTAAAATCCCTACCAAAAGTGTTCCTGTTTGGTCCAGGGGAGCGGGAGACAGCCGTGAAGCAGGCCGTGGCGTTCAGACAGGCAGAGTCTCTGCCTCCCCTCTGACACGTCTTCTGGATGACGTTGATGGAGTGTGGCTGGAAGGACAGACTGACATTGATCTGGACGATTCTCCGAGAGCTTGGAGAGACAGAGAATAGAAAACGTCATCTACCTTTGTGACGTTACTGAAATTTCGGACTACTTGCAAATTCATAGTTTATCTTCAGAGGTGGAAAGTAGCTTTTTAAATACAATTATAATATAATTTAGCTTAGCAATGTTCCAGGGCGTTCAGCCGTGAAATCAAATCTGCTTTGGTATGGACTTTCCAACTCTGTGTCTCCCCACCTGAGCAGCACCGCACTGCCTTGTGCTCCCACTGCCAAATCTATCAGGCCGTCTCCATCCAAGTCCAACCGGGCGCTCACGCTGCGGCCAAAATACTGCAGGGAGGGGGAAAGTGATGACCCTGGTATTCGCTGTGAGGATGAAAGAGGCAAATATCAGTTTCAGTAAATTCTGAGATACATCAGTGATGTCATAGGTGTACATAAAATGACTATACCTGTTTACATTTGTGGATGAGATAAATGCCATCTCCATGGTAGATATAGATGGCTCCCCGGTGTTCATCCTCCAGCGGAGCTCCAACCACCAGATCAGTGAAGCCGTCATGGTTCAAATCAGGAGCGGCTGACAGTGTGTAACCGAACCTGGCATCCTGGGACTTTTCCTCAGACTTCAGAGTACCATTACGTACAAACACTTCCTCCTGCCAATCACAGAAGGATGAGTTCCAGGCATCCAGATGAATTTTAAGTCTATATGTCATGTATTTGAAACCGTGAACTGTCCAACTGCTGTCTTACCCCACTGAAGGTGTAGATGTAGACTTTACCAGCCTCTTTGTTTCCTGAGCCGAGGAACATGGGAGCAGCAACCAGAAGGACATCAGTGATGCCGTCCTGATCGATATCCATCCCGCATACTTCACTACCAAAGTAAGATCCTATCTGCAGACAGAAACATGTTATTTCGTCTAACTCCCAGTAGGTGGAGCACTTGCTATGTGTTTTATTCTTGAGCAAACATAAAAAGAAGATAGAGGAGATAGTCATAAAAGATCTTTACCTGCTCTCCATTCATGGCCTGCACAATATTGACTTCACCAGCATCGCTGAGTTCAAACAGAATAACTTTGCCTTTATGTTTAAATCGAGGCGCTCCAGCTACATACAGTGTCCTCCAGTCACCGACCACTACAGATGACACTGTGTATCCTGCAAACACATTGAAATACACATCAGCCTACACTGATACCAAACTCATGGCATTTCAGAGAGCTCTCACTGAGTATTTTCGGGCATTACTACAGATTAGGTACTTTAATTTACTGTACAAAAGTGAAATGTTTGTTGTATTTTTTTGTGTGTGGTATCAAAAGGAATATGATTTGGTTTTAGGCAGCATCTGGCTCCCTCTTGAGGTCAGCCAAAATGAAGAGTGTGCAGAATTCAGCTGCCCAGCTTAAAAAATGCTGAAAGGAAGATGGAAATCAAAACACAGGTTCATCCTGACTTGCTTTGTTCTGACACGTTTACTGTAAATGAACAGTTTCTGTGTATATGGACCCTGTTTTACCCACTCTTTTAATCCCTTACTTAAAAAAAGAAGAACAACGTGGTAAGTCGAGTCAATAGATGTGGTTCTTCACTGCAAGAATACTTTTGTTTGTCCACTCTAACAAGAAAGACCATGTGACCCAAACCACCTATGAGGGTGCTCTGAGTCCATTTTCACCTGTAAGTCAACAACCCCAAACACACTAGCAAACAAAGAAAGGAAGAATCTAAATGTTGAAGTGGTGGAGCTTAAGTCCAAACCTCAACCCACTAAAATCCTGTGGCCGAACCTTGAGAGAGCTGTGCATACACAGATAAAATGAAGCAATATTATAAAGAAGACTGATCTGAGATTTTTTTCCCCAACAGACAGGCAAATATCAGATAGAAAGTGATTTATTTTAGGTTCTTGTGGTTGTACAAGCAACTGAATCAAAGGTTGTGTTTAGTTTTTCACACTGAAGCTTAGTTTCGCAGTAGTTTTATGGTGTGCCAGTGTTGAGCGTCACTGGTGGTTTTAAGTAGCATTGGTTAACTGAGATGATTTAGAGAATACTTTGTAGATTAAACAATTTTCATCATATTAATCTAAATTTATGAAGAGCTGTACCCTGGAAAAGAAAGCAAACCAAGCCATACCACATACTAACACAATTATCTGAGCCATTTAGAGGAAACCAAAACACGTGGCATCATGACAGGTGTTATGACATGTGGGTACCTAAATAAGCAGCATGATTCTTGAGCTCCAGAGGAAACTCGCTCTCAAAGGCCTCTCTTGGGGGCATGATTTTGAAGTTAGTCCCTTTCTTCAACACTCCACCATCCCAGTCGTAGGCGCCCACCATCCCAAACAGAATGCCATCCTGAGGAAATTAGAAGGGCTTGGATTAGGTACAAGCTCAGCAAAAAAGTTGGCACAAAGGTGATGATAACGGGAGGCAGGACGTACATCCAGTGTGTGTGTGGAGAAGCCAATCTGAGACATCTCCATGTGGAATGAACTCTCGTTGTAGCCCAGCGTACCTAAAGGAGGGCAACAAGTCAGTTCTCGCCTTCATCGTGATTCTTTGCTTCTCTTCCCTCCCTTTCCTTCCTCTGTCTCTCAGATCATTACCTCTGATCATTGCCTCCCTCACATGGAAGACCCCAGGTGGCAGACATTTCCTTCCCCCATGTCCCTTCCTCTCTGATTTCCATTTAAGGGTGTCGTCACTTTTTATCAGCCCTCCTTTCATGTTCCTGCTCCTACTCTGATAGCTGTGCACACCCTTGACTTTTGACTTTTATCTCTACGGTGCAATGAAACAAGTCAAAGCTGAAAACTAGCTATAGACATATTTCATTTCTCCTGAAGCTGATTATCTTTGGTCAATACATAAATATGGCAATTTTCTTGCATCAATGAAGACATTTTCATGGCTTGCATTAATGAAGAAGGGTTACCCCCACTCAGTTAAAAAGCAATCTTAATTGCATGTGCATTTTACAGCTAATGATTCAATGCTTTGCTTATAACTCGCTGCTCTTTCAAAATGAGTCCAACAAAAATGATGAGTTATAAAATGAAAAAAGATCCAGACACGAGTTTAAATCTCAAGAAACATCTCTTTAAATGTGGCCTTTCTTTCCATCATCACCTTCCAGAGTGAAGATCCTGTCTCCCAGGGCATCCACAATGTCATTAAGTGCAGCTTCATCAGTCACATTGAAAAAATATTTGTCTTCGGGTTTACTGGCGATGTCCTTGATCTCCTTAATGAAAGTCTCTGGATCCTGTTGTCTCCGGATGTAATGACCCAGAACCTGAGGTCCAGTGTGGGAGAAAATCAAGGATTTAAAAGATATGGGAAATGAATAAACATATGACAAAGTCAATAAAGCATTAATCAGAGCATGGGGTGATAGTGAGAAACACTGAGTAGACACAACCAGGCAAGTATCTTGACACGTCGGTTCAAATGTTTCTCATGGACTTAGTAACTGTCGAGAAACACTTTAGAGATGCATTTCTTTTATGTACAAATAATCAATTCATAAGCTCTGTTCTCTTACTGAGAGGAAAAGAGTTCATAAGATGGCATGACGCCCTTCTGAGATCTGTAAATAAACAGTACTTTCAGGAGAAGTGAAGAGATGGCTGCTAGGGGAGATCTGTTGCAACAGCAGCAGCTTATAGTTAGAAACCTGAAGTACAAGTGAGGAAATTCCATAAGAGAAACCAAACTTGATTCCAGCTGCAAAGTAACCAAAAGGAAATCCTCTGTTTTTAAAGTGAAGGGGATGTAGAGGGGACTGCTGTGTAATATTAGGAATGCCTGCATATAAATATGTGCATTAAGGGTGTATAGTTTCCTCTTCTCCACGTGGTTTCGAAATGTATTTAAATATACATGCATCCATACGATGTGCTGCAGGGACTGCTTACACACTGATGCGTAAAACAGGATCTGCTGTGACTGTTCTCGAGTTTCAGGACATCCGATCTCCCCCTTGAGCCATTCTCACTTGTACATGCATACGACATAGATGTGCAGGCAGCAGCACATTATGCAACATCAGAGCATGACAGAAGACTGTTTAGGCTATCATTCAACCATAAAACCCATCTTCATTTGTTTTCTTTGGTGTATTTTATCATTTCAGTTTGTACCTGTTCACACAGTCTCTGGTCTACATGACATTTCTTACTGGTTGCATTTTCTTGTCCACATGTCAGATGATTACTGTAAGCCAGTAACCATCTGTATAATACCTTTAACCCTTAAGGGGTCCTTTAAAATGCTAACACATTTCATCCTTAGGACAAAAAATCTCCCTAGGATCTTTTAAGGGCTAAACAACATTTAAAAATGGCAAAACTTCAGTCTCGCCTGTTTCCTCAAAGATGACAAAGGTTTAGTCCTTAACATGCTAAACCTTTCACCTAAATTTAAGAGAAAAAGAGAAAAACCACACAAGTTTTGTCAATCCCTGTAGAATTATGCAGGTACAACATGAAACAATCTGTGGGCTTTGAGTATTAGTCAGTGGTTTGTGATGGCAGTAAAGTCTCTATTCAAGTTATCAACTGTTTGAAGATAATGGCACAGACCGCAATGTCTCTTAAGATGTCCCTGAAGTTCAGTTTGGGTAGTTTTTAAATGGTAAGTCACCAGTCTGTTGGGTTTTGCGGCAATCATAAAAGCTAGATGGAATTTGATAAAAGGATGCATGTCTGCCTCTGGATGAACTGCAGTGACTTTGCTCATCCTGTCTCGACACAGTAATTCATGCCTTCACGACGTGGTGAGCCTTCAAAGTGCTTAGTGTAGTCTGGTAGGTCAAGCATGTTTGAATGCTAAAAAAAACCCAACTAATAACAGTGACGATAGAAAACTGTGTAGTCATAGCTACCTAACATCAGAAGATCACTGGTCCATGTCGGTTTCATCCTCACAGAGCTGCTTTGAGTAATAAAAAAACTATAAAAAGCTAGGAAACCCCTTTCTATACAATTTTTCACATTTTATGGACATACATCTCAAAACTATGTGAATGGCCTGACACCGCAGACAGATGGCATGTTGATTTTTTTAATTTTTGAAAAAAAAATGTTTTACTTTTTTTTAACTTAGATGAGCCAATGCTTTGGGAACCTGGTGCTCCTGTTTTCTAAAACATTTTCCATAGTTAAACAGAGGGGATCCCAGCGTTGCTGCTGCATGTGTAGGTCTTGTCACATATGTTTTGTCAGACTCCCTCCATCCATTGATGGGTAGAGTCTTTAAAGCAGTTAAGACAGACCCCCCCCCCCAGATCAATACATGTGATCTTTGTGGCTAAAGTTGGGCTGTGCTGCTCCCTCTTCTCCTGTGGTTTCAGTGGGGACTGAAGGTTCCCTATCTTCTCTGGTGGGACAGGGAGGGGTCCTGTCGCTGGAGTCTGCCTGCCCCTGTGACACCAACCACGCAGGATGCTACCACAGCGTGTTTCTGTGTGCCTTGCCAAGTGGGGTGGGTCTAAACAGGAGCGGGTTTTGTTCCCAGTCTTCTATTTTGGTAGACTAGAGGGTTTCATTTGGTAATTAGGCGGTGTTATTTTGGGTGAGATGTGGTGATATTGTGTGGTTGCTTGTGGGCTCTACTACATTTACACAAGGTATGAGGAATGTCTCACTCAATTAATGATATTGGTTAGGTTTATTTGATGTTTTCCACAATACATATACCAGCTAGGTTAGAGCAGGTCTGTAATCAATCCTTTCTTTGCCACGAAGAATAAATTGTCTGAGTGGCTCAAGGTTGTGCTCATATTGTCCACACCTGACACAATATACTCACAGCAATGGCGTATCTGGTGATGTTTCTGCTAATACATTCGTTCAGAGCCTCTGGTAGCTCGTCCCCATCGTGCGACTCGCCATCTGTCACTACAATCATCACCTTGGTGGCGCCCTCCCTCGCTCCACGATCAGGGCTGAAAGCCTCCGTGCTGTAAACACAGAAAACCAGACGTATGAAGCTGAAAAATCCAACCCTGTCATAATGATACAGACAGTAAGCTGGAGAGGAAAAGAAGGTCAAAATGTAATTATAAAATGAATGGGAGGGATACGGATGAGTATTCATCATTCATCATATTTTGGGTTCTTAAAATTTCAAATAAACCTCCTCTGTTATATAATATACAACGTCAAGTGAAGTGAAAATGGTTTTGAGCTTTCTCCTATCAAGCATGATGTCAAAGACCCAAGTCACATCTGGACTTTTTCCACATCTTTACGAATAATACTTGACACATACTTAAGCTGCCAGTAGACCATGAACTGGTCACTGCATGCATGCATGTGTCATTGCACCCAGATACCACATCTGTGCATTCCCTTGCAGTTGTGCTATGATCCAGAGAAGAAACCTAAATGACAAATGCACAAACAACCTCCAGCCGCACCCTGTTTGTCTGAAGGAAACCTGTTCTCACTGGGACCTGCTTCAAGTGTTGAATAGAGTTGGTAAGCCTCAGACCAAAACACTGACACACACACACACACACACACACACACACACACACACACACACACACACACACACACACACATATACATATACAGTGAGGGAGTCAGCGCTCGTGATTCCAGCCATTTTCAAGCCTAACTGCAGCTCTTGTCTAAATATAACACCGGGGTCAGCCGCAAGAAACTCCGAGTTAAAAACAACTATTTCCCCTTTGCAGGCTGCAAATTATATAGGAGGGAAAGAGAAACAGAACAGATGAGTGAAGGTAAAAAAGGAAGAAGAATTACATGAGGAAAGTGTTAACAAAGATGGAGGAAAATACATGAAACAAATAAACTACAAAAATTATTATAGCCACAGAAACAAGATAAAAAAAAATGATTGATTAGATTATGCTAAACATCACAACTGAAGTCTAAATGTTTTGATGAATACAACAGTTGGCAAAGACTGAGAAATGAAAAAAAAATGCTGTTGAAAAAGAAAATGAAGAAGGAAGAAAACAAGACACGTAAAAGTAAATGAAAAACAAAATACGAAGGAAGCAGAGATCAAAGAGCAGAGAAAGTGAGGGGAGCTAATTGGGAGGCCTGGCTATATTTACGGCACATTTTATGAAGTCGCAGCAGTGGTAATGACACGGCACAGCGGTCTGTGTGTACTTTTGCATGTGGGTGAGTAAGAGCTTTTCAGACGGGTGCGGCAATGAAGAAATCAGGGCCAATCCAATTGTAGGGACTCGTTTTATGTTAATGGGAGAGTCATCTGGTCTGAGTCCTAATTGTATGATAAACTCTTCCTGTCATTTTACGCGATGAGACTGTCATCAAAGTTCCCAAGTTCATAATAAAATTATAACAAAATATACAGGCTGTTTATACACGTCGTTTCACGGGCTATTTTAACTTTTATTAGGTAGGTTTAACTATCTGGAGAGAACATTCCTCATGTAAAGAAACCTTAAATTTGAAATAGAATCAGCTACTTCATATTTGTCTTTGGCACATCGCTTTAAGTCTGGTCTGACATGATTTGTGAAAACAGTCGTCTGACCACGTGGACGTCAGATGCTGTAAACAGTTCTTTTCTCATGAACAACAACAGTTCTGAATGTCACGGGATTTCACGATGATAAAAATATTGTTAGATCTTTCATTTATGCCGATAGAAATAAATCATCTTGTCCCCGTGTGGATTCACTGGATGCCTTGTTATAGTCATGCATCCTGTCATGGGCTTACAGTAAGTTTACATCAGTCAGGTTACAGGAAGTTGTGGAGTGTGTTTCAAGTTAATTTCTCTTACAGTTTCTATGCTTCCTTTCCTACCACACGTTTTTTAAGTCATATCTAAAGCTGTAAAAGGTTGATACATTTCTGGGATAAATTAGCACTCAAGCAGCCATCAGGTTTCCTCTGAGTCGGGCTTCAGAGCGGCCGGTCTAAAATAACATTTCTTTTTCTCTTGGACGTCTGAGGTTATATCCCTATGTAAACCTGTGCAACTCTTTGATATTTGAATCTGAATAACAAAAGTCCCCATAGGGAGAGAGGGGACAGTTTGTTTTCTGCTGGTTCTTTTCAGACTGTATTTCAGCTCAGTGCGTGGGCTCACGGTTACGTTTACAATCTGGGCTGGAAGTATCAAAAGTGTCAAAAAGGTGAGGTTAGAAAGTCAGGAATTCAATGCTGTGAATGTTTGTTCTTGACAATACATTTAAAAAGCAGCATACGTGACGTTAAAAAGTAAAGTGTAGGTCTCTCTGACGTTTGTGTGGATGTTCTTTTGTGCGTGTGTGTACCGTACGTGCATCTGTGTATTTTCACAGCTGCAGGAGCACTACTTGGCTGACCAGGCCGTGCCCCACCTGCAGGCGTGCTGAGCCAGCAGCCAGCAATCCCAGCTCAGCTAATCTCACTATTTTTCTACCCCGTCTCTCTCCTCCGCAGTGCCAACAGGGCTATCTGTCCATCTGTGGGTGTAATTGGGAGTGGATGTGTTTGTGTAGTTTCGGTCATACTCTAAGTTGTTGTATTTTGAGAACACCCTCCCATCACATTAGATGTATTTCCTGAAAAAAAAGTTTGCGATGAATGAGAAAACTTAAGGTCCTGTAATTTGGAAAAATGACTTGAAACTGCTTTTTTTCTTCTTTAGTGTTATTGCACTTCCTGTGAAATATTCTTTTTGCCTCTCACAACATCTGGCAGAAAAAGAAAAGAGACAGTGAAAGTGAAAGAGCAGACAGTAGCGTCTTTTTAACAGTTACAATTCCAGATATTACTTTTCAATTGCCTTTTAAATTTTCTTCCAAAACGTCAACCTTTAAAATACACCAGAAAAACAGGAACTCTCCAATTACCTGCGTGGTTGTGTGCTCATCCACTGTGTGTGTGTGCGTGTGACTGTGTGCGTCTACATAAGCAGAATGCTGATCCCAGACACGTATCCCTAAATGGCAGCTGTGGCCACACATATGGGTCTGGGTGTGGTGTGCTATGTGGGCATGTCTTTAATAAAGCAGGAATTTTATTTTGAAAAGAATTACTTATTTTAAGAGTATTCACTTATTCGTAACCTATAGAGATGTTTCTTTAGACTTGGGTTACCAGCTTAAATACCAGCAAACATTCCTCTTTAAAGACTAGTCATGGCGCTCTGGAGGCCTGCGTGATCACACTCTGGGCCACTTGTGGAGCAACACCACAAGCTATAAACATACTAATGCCACAGTAATTTGATGGTACTGAAGAGCTGGCGGTAGCTTTACACCAACAAGACATTGAGAAACTAACATTTAGAGGTGTGTTTGAGTTCGTCTCTTCATTTTGGTTTTACTTTTTAACTCTCCCCGACCCCTGAGAGAAGTATCAGGCTAATACTCAACACTCCACTCTTCTGACCAAGGGGGCATTGCCATATTGAAAGGACACACTATTGGCGCTTTTACACTAGTACCCACTCGGCTCTCAACTCGGCCAAGTTTCTTTTCCATAACAATTCACCATCTGGAGAAATAGGAGAAAATTGGAGCGAAGCTGCTGTGACATATTTGATTGTGTGATCTAAACGAAGAAGACAACAACACTAAAGATGTAGAACCTGGAGGAGATGATATATGTGCTGCTGGGTCTGTGGCTTGTGTTTGATACCAAGTTAAAAAATGAGAGTGAGAGAAGCTTCAAGCGGCTACGCTTTTTTTTTTTTTGTGTGTGGCAGGGTGCAGGATTGGGGCATCCAAGGGCGTAGGTTTGGTCTCAACATTGGTAGGGACGATATAACAGCATAACCTGCATGTACTTTTTGCTGGGGACGGGACATTAATAAGACCAAACAGATTGGGTGAACGGGGGTCAGGGCTACATTTGTCACGAATATGAACCTAATTAGTTGATAGGCTAAATGATCAATGCAAAATAAATCTGTATTGACTTATTCTAACTTTCATGTGTATTGGTTCACCTGATACACGGTTCGATTCAAACCTTTGTTTTCAAAAATTACTAAAGAAACATTTTGAAAACTTCCAGAATATTCCAGGATTTTATTAGCAATTTAAATTGCAATATTTGAACATAACTTAAATTATATTAACATACACAATAAATACAAATTTATTAATAATCTCTTAACTACTACTTAACCTATATATGGAACTACATGTTAGCCTACATTTTCCTTCACCACAAGAGTAATACATTGCTTTAAAATAATTCACTTAATAATGGCAGGGTCAATTCTATCCTTACAACATTTGGGAAGACAATCTAAATTACCTATATATCTGAACTCATTATATAATGCAAATAAGGTTGCTTAAAAGTTGGTGGGGACAATTTGAGCCTCCTGAAAAGTTGGTAGTGTTATGTCCCTACCGTCCCTATGCAAACCTACGCCCTTGGGGGCATCGTCTGCAGGGGTGAGAGGGAATGCAGGGGAGTGGCACACGAGGCTGGAACAGCTGATGGTGCACAGGTGTGTCTAATCACTCTCTGTGTATTTCAGTAGTGTGCGGGCCCTGGAGACGAGAAAGGAAGGACGCAGAGCGGAGCTCTGCTGAGATGACAGAGCTACTGAAAGTGGTGTGTGCAGATCTGTGCCTGGCTGAGTCCTAGTTTCACGTCTGTGTGATTTGGAATAAAATAATTAAGAATTTCCTCCCCGAAACCCTGTGTCTGCTGTCCTGTCTGGTGACCCCCGTAGCACGAGCATTGCTATAGTTTGTCTCGACGCTGCTGAAAAGTCAGCTGGGAGCCGCGAGCAGCTATGAAGTGACAGCGCTCCTGGTGGATCTGGTCGTTCCTTATCACCCGTCTAGATCCCTTTTTAATTATCTCCTCAGCCACCAGGTTTATGAACATCTGCACCTCAGAGTTGGATCATCGAATAGACTTTCGCGCTGCCATTGCCTGTCGAATAAAATGACCAAGAAACCGCCGTCAGAGTCGCTCTTTTGCTGATTTCTGCCTCCTGACTCAGACGTCTGACGGGTCAACCCCCCGACCAATCGTTGGCCTGTAGTGTGATGATGTCAGATACAGCCGACTCAGCCGCTCAGAACCTCTGCAGAATAGTTACAGAAAAGTATCTACACGGCACGGGTAGACCCCTGGTGGGAAAGCGCAAAACCGAGAAGAGGCGAGTCGAGTCGAGTCGGGCTGAGTAGGTACTAGTGTAAAAGCGCCATATCTGTTTCCATGGTTACTTCAACAGTGAGACAGCAAAAAACAAACAAACAGAAAAACCGTGGCTTAGTATATGTTTTATTTTTGTGATGCAGCGCAATTTCTTGAAAGGAAACAGAGAAGGAGAAAACTAATGTGAAGGGGCCCTACTGGGAGAAGCTAAATACCAGCGCCAAGCGGCGGTCTTCATCGATCCTTGTCATCCAACCTGTCTGTATGACACAGCAGCGTTGGTTTAACAAAGTAAGACGGCAATCTGAGACCAACAAAGCCTTTTCCTACTTAATCCCTTCAAGATGGAAGTAAAGGATGTGTGACGTCAACATCTCATTCTCCATGAGGTGGATGATACCTGGGATAATGTCCTTGTAATAAAAATGAAAACAAGATTACTTTTAGTGGATGGAGAAGAAATGAATTATTTAAGAAGCCATTATTAATATTCCCTTAACAGTATTGACGTGTGAAATAAATAACCTGGGAAAGGTTTACTTACTTATTTAGGGTAGAAAAACAAGACTACTTGCCATGCAGTTTACAGACAGCATGACGTTTTAGTGCTACATTAAGGTGTATGTTGTTTTTTTTACTGCTTAACCCTTCATACGATGTGTACCAACATGTCAGGCACTGCTACGAAAGCTAATTCAATTTTATGTGTCGACTGGATATGACAGAAAATAGCATCATTATGGCCATAACCAGCCCTACGATGGGCTATCGGTTCACATCCAGGCTTCGAAAGCACTGGCATGATAGCTTGCACCTCTTTTCTGTACAGTGATGGAATGTTGTTTTTTTTTTTGTTTTTTTTTAATGTAATGGTTGTGTGTTTGTGTATTTTGGATGTGTGTGGGCCTTCTGAGTCCGTAATAAAGATTATCATAATATTAAAGGACCTCTATTAACATCGTAACTTGTTTGTAATAACCATAGACTGTAGTTCTACTGAAATGACCAAATATGGTCACTTGCCCTGTAAAGGGTCAAACCTAACTTTTACTTTGAATACAGTTTCATCAATAGCACTGTTATTGTTATGTTTGCAGTATTGTTGTTCTTTGAGTATTTTTTGTCGTATATTAGCAAATTAATACGATTCCACTACTGCTCATTTCAGGAATTGCAATATCATCATTAGTGCTGCTGATGGCATGAAGGGCTGGAACAGCTTGCGTCATTTATGGTCTTCAAATGACATGCCTTTATAGATCACATTTTAAATGATTTGGATTGATTTGGATTTTGAGTTTTATTTCGGTCCATTTGGATACAACATAAAAATAGTCCAATATTTGAAATGGCACCGAAAACGTATAGGCTGAAGCCAAGGCTTATTATGCCTACCCTTTTATGAACCTCAACTCAGGAAGTTTTATTCAAAACAAAACTAGTAATTTAGATTCAAACATTGAAAAAGAATGGATATATTGGACAAGTAACAGAGGTATCTAGACAAGAAGCAAAGACAAAAAAAGACAAAAACAAAACAAAAAAACATACTATAAATTACAAGGAGTGATAAATTGAGTGGTTTTTGGCTAGAGAGCAGAGGTTATGAGTAGGGTGTGTAAAAAGAATGTAACATACCAAGTGGCTTACAGGGCACCTGGTATGCATGTGGTGCTGCTTCACCACACTCCTCGGCTAAACGGCCGCGGAGAGCGGTCATGCAAACACATGCTTCAAATTGCTACTTTAATGGTATTATTATAATATTATCATATCAGTGTTTTATATTTATTTAATATTTTATTTTTGAACTTATTTTTGAATTTGTTTACAGTAATGCATAGTTTTAGTTCATTTTCTAAATTATTCCATAGCTGGACCCCCTTTATTGATATACAGTTGCTTTTAGTATTGGTCCGTACACCCATTTTCTTAAAGATACATGACCCCCTAAGTGGATATTTGGACTCCCTAACTTCAAACAGCTCCTGCATGCAGGGTGGGAGTATATTATTGTGTGCCTTGTACATGATTAAAGCTGTATTAATGTCCACTAGGTCCTCCAATTTTAGGGTGTTTGTTTTAATAAAGAGTGGGTTGGTTTGAGCAAGGTAGTCTGCATGGTTTATGATTCGTATTGCTTTCTTTTGCAGCATGTATAGTGGTTTGATGTTTGTTTTGTATGTGTTCCCCCATACCTTCACACAATAAGTTAAGTATGGAAGTATGAGGGAGCAGTACAGTATGTAGAGTCGATTGCTGTTCAATATGTGTTTCATTTTGTATAATATAGCAATTGATTTAGAGACTTTTGTTTTTGTGTTATTGATGTGTAGTTTAAATGGTTGCAGCTTGAGGTGCAATCAGTACAGGTTGAAGTGTCTGGGTTTTAACTGTGTTGACAAAATGTGTCCTTATGAATGCCCTTCATTCCTGGTATTCACAACCTTGTGTGTCGTAATACATTTATGGGATCAATTTGAGGATTATCAGCCAGAGGAAGCAGAAAATAACTAGCCTCTATTTTTCTGCTGCAATGCCCATTCGTTATTCTTTAAAAAATCATCAGAGGAAGCGAGAGGAGATTGAAACAAAGCAAAGCAAAGTTGTGCATTAAAACGCTGAACCATTGAGGAAAGAAAGATACACTTTGGAGTTTTACTCGCATCAGAAATAGAGGTTTAAATGTTAGCCAGACTATCAGAATGGGTTTTGATGTGATAACTTTAATAATATAAAATTCCATCTATCATAACATAATCTTTACAGTATTTTATTATATATTGGGGGAGTTGTAGCCTCGTGGTTACAGTGGTGGGCTTGGGTGTGGAGGAGGACAAAGGTTCAAGTCTCCTGGTTGGCAATCAAGGTCAACCATTGTGGGCCACTGAGCAAGTGATTTTTTCAAAAACTGCAAATACTGGAGTACAAAAGGCCAAATGTATAATGCAGTTTCATTGGCACACCTGTTGAAGCAACTTCATAAAAATTGGTAAATTAGAAAAATGTAACAAAACAATAAAGAGAGATGGGCCTGAGCTGAGGATTATTGACTGTCTGTGGAGCCTCTGAAGCTAAGTGTTCAAAGAAGAAAGCTGTGTAAGATGCAAAACTTCTGCAATCCTGCACATCCTATACAACAGGGTGATTGAACAACAAGGAGTATTACGTCAGAGATGTCTTTGGGACCACAAGACGTCATTTCATTAAAATAACTCCTCAACTTCATGTTAATCTCAGACCAACTTTTTTCCCTTTCCGTTTTTGCATGATCCTTTTCTTTTTTCAGCTGCAACACAACATTTTTGAGACACATAAAATATCAAAATAAAGTAAACTGAAGTGACTTAATCTTATCATAATCTATATTTCAGTAGACCTTCATCCAAAAGTTACCAACATATGTGGGAGAGTGAAAACATACTAGAAGAACCTGACTATCACAACCGCACATGATACAGTGCTGTATTGAGAGGCAAAACCCAAAGAATGTTATGCCAAAAACTAAACTGTTTCCATTCATGCAGCCAAATCTGACCCACATTTGAGAATGATAAAGATCAGCCAGAAACAGCCGTTGACAGTCCTACCAGGCCTTAAAGATGGCATGTGCAGTACGCGTCTCTCGTCCCTCCTGTCGGCTGATGTTCTTGGCGGCCTCCACCACTTCCTGTGTGGTCTGGTAGTCTTTCAGAGACCACTCGTGGACTGCTATTTCTCCATACTGCAGTATACCAACCTGAATGCACACAAAAGCATTTCTAAAATGCCACACAATCACGGTTGCGCTTGAACGTAATTATGGAAAGCAAACCTCATGTATTGTGTTTCTATGGTGGTCTATCTCTTTAAGCACCAGTTCTGTTCTTAAAGCAAACAGTGCACTTGGGGGATTTTTGAATTCATTCAAAAACCAGAGGTATTTCCTCTTCACCTCACATTGCCTACTACCCCTTACCCCCCACCTTCTCTTTACATAACTCACAGAAGCCCTCTCTTGCTTTTTTAGTTGTTTTGCTCAGAATAATGTCCCCTCCAAATCATTTCTCCTCAACCTCTGGGGCTTCTGTCTCTGTCCATTACTGCAGCAATTCTTTCTGGTCATAATTGCCAAACTTGCTCTTAGTACGATCTCTGTGTCCCTCTGTTTCCACTCAAGGGACTAGCTTGTCTTACTTTTTTGGGCACCAGTGAAGGGGTTACTGAGGGACTCACTCAGTTTCAAACCCACAAGTTTCCATTACTAATGTAAATAATATTTACAGGCAGCGCGTACAAATGTTTACCTGCATCTGGTCCGAGCTGATGTGGAACTTGCTGAGGATGTTGCTTAGAAAGTTCTGGACCTCATACCAGGGGTAGATGCTGTTGGAGCCGTCCAGCACGATCACGATGTCCATGTATGTGGAGCACCCTGCCACATGTGGGAGTTAACAAATATTTGGTTGGTTGAAGCAGACCTCTGCAACATGTGCCACGTTTTCAGTGTGTGTTTGCAATTGTTTGGGTACTTTGTGCAGTTGGGGCGATGGTTTCTCTTGGCTCGAGGTCGTCACTGACAGAGGCACAGATGCCAGTGCTGAACATGGACGTTCCACACTCCTGTGACCAAAGAGGGGCACATGCCTGCCAGACAGAAGCACAGAGACATGTAAAAACACAGAGAACAGCAACTGTTTTTTTTCAGTTTCATTACAGTGATAGTACGATTGTTACTGATGACAAATCTGACCAAGTGAACTGTGTATCCACACACACATGAATGCATCATGACAGCAGAAGGGAACAAAAAGAAAACAAGTCATAAGAGGGAAAAAGTCATGGAAACACTACAATAGTGTGGTTTTGAGGATAAAAAATGTGGGAGAGGCAGAGAGATGGAGACTATTGTTGACATGCTGGCAGTATCTGTCGTCATGAGTGGTTTAACAGAGCTGGAGCTCAAGACCCGCGAGGTAATTAAAATCTGATTGTGCTAACCGTTGGGCGGGCAAGTAAAGGGGTTGCTGGGGCCCGCTATAAAAATATTTCTGTCTTCAAAGCATGCCGTTTATTTGGTTTTCATACTCAGAGGAAAGAAATGAGGGGAGGAGATAAGAGAAACTGAGCTGTAGAAAGACAAAAGGGGGAGAATGAAAGTGGATTGAAATGGGGGTAGAAGGAGAGAAAGAGAAACATCCTGGTTTTTCTTGCCCTATCATTATAGACGGGTTTCTCCTCATGCACACAGACAGGCAGCAAAAAAAAATGGAGAGAGAGAGAGAGAGAGAGAGAGAGAGAGAGAGAGAGAGAGAGAGAGAGAGAGAGAGAGAGAGAGAGAGAGAGAGAGAGAGAAGGAAACCACGGAGGGTGAATATGGAGAAAAAGCGAAAGAGGTGCTATGGCTTTTGGTAGGTCTGTCATTAACAAAAGGCCAGAGACGCATTCTGATCCTGTTTTAGACCTGACCACTGGGGTTAACATAAACACTCAGGAACACACACACACACACACATACACACACACACATACACACTTAAATACACTCACATTAAAGTGGCCTAAGCTGGCAAGCACTGTGAACTGTACACGACTCCACGCCTGTTGTAGCATTAAAACCCCAGCAGACACCAATACAAGAACACGCCCATAACATACACTACTGACTGCAGCTAGGAACGTTACATGGTCCAACAGCCGACCTGTGTCTGTGCTTCACAAACACACCTCTATAGTGTATTGTTGCCTCTTGGAGGCAGTGTCAGAAATGTCAGCAACAAAAGGTGTGAGGTGTGTGCTCCATTGTGGGTTGCCTTTTGTCCATAAACTTTAATCTGCTGCAGAGAAGACACAAGTCACAGTGGACGTGTTCTGTTTTGTGTTGGAGTGGCACTAAGTGTTGAAATAATTAGAACTACTCAGTGCAGCTATGGTCTGCTTTTCTTCTGTGATGATAAATTCTTTATATCCCTCTGGATACTTTTGTGCTACCATAAATGATCCCATATGATCCTAATGGCAGAAATATCCTTGCATGCAAGACTTAAGCTTTGTGATTAGAGAGCAACAATGACATGGTTGCCTGTGATTATCAGGACTTTGAAGTTGAAATTTGACTGCAGATAAATTATTTTCTTGAATAAGAGTTCTCATAGATTAAACTTGTATTATTTAACAAACTAGTCAAACATCCATCCATTCCTGCACCAAATCTGTTCAAACCTACAGTTTGAGACCCACAGTCCAAGTTTTTATGCAAAACTTAAAACTGTCCAACTTTCAATACATATATATATATATATTTATATATATATATTTATATGTATCTGATTTACACACATTACTATGTGTGCAGCTTCGTTGGTATCCGGCATCCAGGCTCTGACCAGCAACGACCCAAAATAAACTTCTAAGCAGAATAGGGATAGTTCCTTTTTATGAACATAAAGTAACCCAACCCATAAAATGTTATCAAAAATAAGTGTATTAATGATAATCTACAATCATTAATCAAGCA
The DNA here is from genome assembly GCF_033807715.1 of Cololabis saira. Classification (NCBI taxonomy): domain Eukaryota; kingdom Metazoa; phylum Chordata; class Actinopteri; order Beloniformes; family Belonidae; genus Cololabis; species Cololabis saira. Next base: position 26,949,859 of record NC_084589.1, read on the forward strand.
CAAATAAACATTCTCTGGTTCACTGATCTGAATTTGCCAGTATGACATCTTTGGGCCTTTTATTTCTTGACATTTCATAGATTTATCTGCTTATTTGACTCGTTGAAAATATCCAGAGATAAGAGATCCATAGAGAAACAACCTGGTAACCTGTGAGGTGCCTGCTATATTTCTGAAATCACAGCATTGTTTTTCCTTAAATACATGTAGGATGAGTGCAATATGCACAATGCAATTCATCAGCGTCGTTTTTGATTTTAGCATGAAGATGCAAATCTGATGTTCACATCAGAATCACAACTGTCACAACATATATAGATGATGAGATGTAATTAACAAAATGGCAAACTAAATTAATTGTTTTCTCCTGCCATCCATTGAGAAAGCCTAAAAGTTCATTGTAAAGCATGATTTTAAATTTATCAACTGAATCAAGCTGACTGCCTGAAGGAGTTCAATTGCTCTATTTCACCACTAAAACTCTGAAAATATTCAAATATTTAAGAAAAATCTCCTCATTCAAACCCGCATAATTTACATTGTGTATTGTAATCCACAACAGAGCACTTGTAAGTTTCTATTTAAACAAATATGATGCTTATGAAAATATGATAGTTTACACATGTGAACCAGAGAAGACTGTTGTGCATTATGAAAGCAAGTGATGCTACAGTTTATTTCCTCCTCTGAAAAAAATCTGCATATGAAGGAGGAGGACAAAGGAAGTTAAAGATGAGTGAACCTTGCATGGTCACACCTAAAGTCAAAAACAGAACGAGCTGATTCATCATGACTGTAAAACAAACACTGCCTGCTCTCACCACATCCCTTCAGACTTCCACACACCAGTTTAATGCCCATGTGGCAAAAATGTCAGGAGTTTAGACTACTCACCAGGAAGCCATCAGGGTGCTGTGGTGTGAGGGTCATTCCCAAGTGCGAATTCCTCAGATTTTTAGAAACATTCTGGAGAGCGGTATCGCCTGTGGGGGATGGACAGAAAAGCAGTTTAACATTGGATTAACATATCTAAACCTTTGAATAATAATTTTTCAGAGAGTCTGATTTTGCTCAGGTTATTCTTCATCTCACCCAGATTCACTTTGCTGCAGTTTGAGTGTTTCTCATCTCCCACAATGCATTTGTACACATCTCCTTTTCTGTTATTGGCTGGCCCATCCCAGGGAGCGCCAACCAGCAGCCTTCAACGGAATTACTCAATTATAATCACAAAATAATCCTACATCATCTTTGTGTATATTCTGACTGCTTGGGGACCAGTCCTTCTTTCACTTTTTTTTTCACTGGTCTTTCATAAACTTACTGTTTCTCTCCATCAGCTTCATGTTGTAAGACAGAGAAACCAAATAGAGCATCCTCTGGGCCGCTGAAGATCCGTGGATGCTTCACATCTATATTGAAACACTGACACAACTCTGGAAGACATAAATAAGTTGCACAATATTAAAAATATGGGAAATATATATATATATATATTATCTTTAATCTACAAGAAAACATACAGAGATACCAAAAAGGTATAGAAAAAGATCTCAAAAGTCACGTTTCCATGACACTTTTTCACAAAAGAAAATCAAAACTCTTTGTAACTCTCGTCCTGCAAGACTACTCTTCAAAACAACCAAAAAGAAAATTTAAACATAGCAGACGATGGACAAAACCATCTTTAGTCTTTGACAAATAATTGCGACTGCTACCGATGTTGAGAAAAATAGTCAGATGATGATAACTATTCAGAGTAATGCATGTGTGCGTAATGCAATAAACTGCGATAAACTGTGAACACAACAAAAGATAAAACATTTTTATGATGAAATAGCAAAAACATGGAATGATTTTAATGTGTCACTAAATATAAACATGAAATTGAGACAGGCTAATAAAGAATTTTGATGTGACGCTGTCAGACAGCATACAAAGTTATAAAAAGTTTATTGAAAGGAAACTGAAAGTAGAAAATGTAGAGAAAGGAAGATCTTAACATTTAAAAGAAAATTGAATCAGGAGGCTTTTCTAAGAACTATATAAAAAGGGGTAAAAGACAATACATAAAAAATGGAAAATGAGAAGGGGTTATTCTATGAAAATCATATGGAAAAGTAAAAAAATGAATAAAAAAGTCTGAACAATGCATCTTGGAAGGCACCGTCAATGCTAAATGACCTGCAACACACTGTCATTTAGAAGGTCTTGTTTATTTCAGCCAAGCTAAACCACATTTTCTACACCTTACAAACAGCATCACCGTGATGGAAATAGTGCGAAACGGGCCAGAAACTTCCCATCCATGTACAAATGAACAGCCCTCAACTCTGAAATAACTTGAAATAGACAATTATTTCAATCATCCATCATTATTATTCCACGTTTGACATAAATCATACTTTGCTTTTGACTTTAGATTCAACATCCGTCCGTCCGTCCGTCCTTCTCGACTACTTCCTGTCAAAGGTGTCTACTGAAGCTTATCACAGCTGTCTTTGGGCAAAAGTCACGGGAACACTTTGGAAAGGTCTGAGGCCTCAACTGAATATTTCACATATTAAAACAAATAAAACCGGAACGGTCCAAAAAAAATGATGGCATCCGTATCTTAATATTTTACGCTGTAGGCTTGAGCAGCAATCCCGCCAACATCTGATCTCTGTGGAGCTCAAAAACAATCCAGCATCTGTCAATGGACATTTTTAATCCACTGCTCCTGACAAAGCTGTCTCAAGTTTGAACTGTGCTTTTTGGTGCATTTTCCATATGTTCAGTGGAAGTCAAATTAGAGCTCATCGAGGGCCATTCAAAGTGACTCCAGACTTTTCAATGTGTTCTGAGCTATATTTTCATGTACAACTGTTTTTTAGTTTTAATTTCTTGACACTGGATAGAATGTGTCACTTCACGATGCCTTGATTGTCTTGAGATTTCATTTTGCCCTGCACAGATTCGGGGCCTCACATGACATATCAGCAAAACATAACTGACTCCTTGCATATTTCACAGCAGGTATGGTGTTCTTTTCTTTGAAAGTTTAAGTTTTCCATCTGTGAATGCAGAGCTGTTGTGACACTCAGCTCTTCCAGTTCTGACTCATGAGTCTAAACGGCATTCTTCCAAAAAAGGAGGCTTGTCAACATATATTTCAGCATTGGATGCTTTGATCAGAGAGAGATGTACCTTGATCTTTGAGATTAATTTTGTTTTAATGTTTCCCTTGCGTCTTTCTCTTCTGCCATGCTATGATCAACCTGGGGATGCATTTTGTCTTGTTCTGCTGGCTACAGTCCCATGGGCAGTCCTTACTCTTGCAAGTGCTGACAAAGCTCTAACTTCTTCATAATATTTGCAACTACAGTCACACACACATGAGCTTCTCTGCTTATGGTCATAGCCTTCATCTTAATTGTGCTTATCTATAATGTTCTTTCTAAGTTCCTGTTTTATTTTGGAAATCAAACAAGAACTCGGAGTGAGAGTTCTTTGACTCCCCTGTTCTCTTCTGTCCTGATTGTTAACACCTTTATCTGGTTAGCCCACGTTTCTATATATCCTTCCCTTCTTGCTGTCATCATTTAGTCCTGCTCTCTGTGTTTCTCTTTTAATAATAATAATACTGTCATTTAGCAGATGCTTTTATCCAAAGCGACTTACATCTGAGAGAACAAACACACGGGGAGCAATTAGGGTTAAGGGCCTTGCTCAGGGGTCCAAGGTGGTTGATCTTGGTTGCCATTCTGCGTCCTCCAGACTCAAGCCCTCCTCTGTAGCCACTAGACTACCACTCCCCCTACTCCTACCTTTTGTTGCCCTTTGTGATATTTTCTGTCTTGGATGTTAGATTTCTGGTTATCCCGCTGAGGCTAAAATAAAGGCCTTTTTTTGTTTCCTTCTGCCCTCAGCTCTTCTGTGTTTGGATCCTACTCTTGCATGTCCTGATAATTACTCTGAAACATGAGTATGAGCGATGATTTTGGAATAATTCAAGGGTGTTTAAGGGTAAAACTCATATTTCTGGGCTATTTCAGACTAACCATGTCAAATAAATGACTAATGGTTTAGAGTCTCAAATACTAAATAGTAAATGCATTTATGTTTCATTGAATCATCTATCAAAGGGAATAAAGCATTGTTTCAATTTAGTGTACAGGTCCCAACAAAGTTTGACCATGTCTGTATAAATTAAAAAATTAAACAATGTCGGTCCAAAACTGGTGAGCAGCTGAAATCCTTTCTAAAGCAACAATGGAAAATAATTAGAAAAAAATCCACTTGTACAACTACAGCAAGTGTGGCTGTAGTAAAGTAGAACAGTCCTTTTTCAACTGAAAGGTTGCTGATTTACTTTAGATTTTTTACTTTAGATCATTAGATTTAGAAGACACATTTATCAAAAGCGACTTACAACAGACAAATACAATCAAGCTACAGTAACACAGTAGATCACAAAGTAGGTGTAGATAAAACAGTATTTAAATAAGTGTAGCTAAATGCCACTCAGACGACATTCAAGTGCTTAGGAAGTTAATGTGGGAGCGCAGTTCACAACGGTAGAGGGTGTTAAAAGAGGACAGTTTTCAACACTTCCTTGAACATAGAGGGACGACTCTGCTCTTGTGGCTACAGTCAACTTGTTCCACCATTGAGGAATGACATGGGAGAAGAGTTTTGATTGAGATGATCTTGTATGAGGAGAGGGCAAGGCCAGTCTGTGTTCTTGTAAAGAGTGCAGTGCTCATGAAGTGGTGTAAGCCTTTACAATTGAGTTTATAGGTGCGGCGGACCCCGAGATCGCCTTGTAGACAAGTGATAGGCTGTTTTATTCAAGCAGTCATAGGTAGCCAGTGCAGCTCAATGAACAGAAATGTGGCATGTGCCAGTCTGGGTTGATTAAAGACCAGATGCACCTCTGCATTCTGGACCTTTTGTAGTGGTTTGATCACACAAGCTGGAAGGAACTGGCTTCCCTTAATGATTAGAGAGCTAGGAGAGTATTGCAGTAATTGAGGTGGGATACAACCATGGCTTGTACCAGGCGTTGAGTTGCATATCGAGTCAGGTACGCTCCTTTTTTTTTAATGTCATAGAGAGAAAAATGACACGAGCAGGATACCGAAGCAACATAGTCAGAGGAATATTACTGGTAATTAAACATAACACCCAAGTTCTTTGTAACCTTCGTGGAACCCACAGTTGTAGACAATATTTTTGTTGACATCGAGGCTGAACGCATAATGGGCAGAGATAACCAGGACTTGAGTTTGAGACGGATGAAGGATCCTTCATCCATGCAGACACATTTGTGCAGAGATTGTGGGGTCATGCAGTAGGAATGATAGATACAGTTGTGTATCATCTGCATGGCATGAGAAGCTGTGTGAATGAATAATCTGGCCCAGAAAGGTGGTGTATATGGCAAAGAGAAGGGGCCCAAGTACCAAGCCTTGGGGCACCTCCATGGAGAGTTGATCTAATGAAGATGTTTTCCCCTGATAGGAACACTTTAAAGGAAGGCCCGGACTTAACCCCCATTGTGCATGTTTAATGTGCATGTTGAAGTGCCCTTAGGCAGGATACTGTACCTAATGTTGCCCACAATGCATTTCACTGTAAATGAAAGATAAATTAACATAATTGTATGCAATGAAGCATCATATAAACGGGTCTCCAAGTTCCAAAATGATCTCTTTCTGTTGTTAAAAGGTAAGGTGATGTAACCCCTGTCCCATCTTCAAAACATCTTGCTGACACAAAGGCAACCAACAGTAAACTGTTCTTTCTATTCTGCCGGGACCTAGCATGCAAGCGCTATAATCTTAGATGTTTTAGGCTTAAATTAATGATATAACTGTATTAATCAGAAATTAACATCAGTGGGAAAACACACACATATTGGAGTGGAAATTATGTGTACAGAGCTGTAGCTGCTTTGAGTATAAGTTATTTTTATTATTATAGTATTGTTTTACATGTAGGGGGTTGTAGCCAGTGAAAAGAGAGTAAAACATGAATAAACAAAGTGAGCAAAGGCAACCTCTGAGGAAAAGGCAAGTTTAGTTTAAGGAGGGAGAGGGAGAGGAGATGGAAGGGAAGAGGCAAAGCATAGAAGGGTGTGGGTTAGAAAAAATATGAAGTATAGTAAGCTCCCTGTTATGACACACAAGCCTGCCCTTGATACATCATGAAAGAGGTGAGGGAGACACAGAGAGGACACAGAGCAGCAACATGAAATATACATCACTAAGTTGTTACCGTTAAACTGTAGCCGAAGGCCGTACCAACCAGCAAAATATACTGCTTAGTCATTCAGTTTGCTTTAATATTCAGGGTGAAGGTTACAGGTAAATTACTTTAGGAGTAAGTAAATGATTGAGTCCTCTTTTTATTCCTCTAAGAGGTTGATATTGAGTTTACAGACTTGTGGTTCTATAATTTTGTCAGACTTATGGTTTTTGATTTATACGTACATTTGCAGTCCTTTTCAATTCCCTGAAGGCAAAGCAATCTATTTATCTGGAGTAAAACATATCTACAGACAGTTCAAATGGCTTTACAATACAGGAATAAGAGACTGAATACATTAAAAGGAAATGTACAAGAATATTAAAAGAGAAACTAAAAAAACTATTTAAAGAGGACAGAAAGACCGCTCTGTCCCAGACCTTTGTATCGCCATCAACAAACTATAAACTCAATATTAATGTTAATTAATACTGTTAATTTAGCAGAAACCTTTTCTCCTTGTAAGAAGAGGAGCAGATATTACGGTAGTCATCCACTTCGAATGTTGACTATAGGCACAAGCCCAGATGCAGAAATACACACAAGGCTGAGGATTTCCAGCAAGTCCCTCTCAAACGCCACATTTTTAAAATTACTTGAGGTTACATTCTTGTATAATCTTCAGTCACAACTGACACATCTGATATTGCTTACAGTTTTATAATTTGTTGAAGTTGTTGCTCAGATTCTTCAAAGGGTTTCACCTTTTTCCAATAAATGTTCACTTGACTGAGGAGAGTGCTTCTGAACATTGGTTCATGTTAGTGCTGTGTGTGATGTTGATCAACCAATAATACTAAACCTTCTGTACATGTCTGTGTGTTCTCCACATCAGGAACAGATTTAAATATAAGATAAACACCATGTGGTTCAGAGATGAGCAAAGCAGATCATCTAACAGATATTTGGTATCGTTTTGGATCAAATACTATCAAAAGTGACTTTAAGCACAAATACATTTTCAAACAATTAAATAGATGTCATGTTTCTTTTGAGAGGTTCACTGATGTTTCTGGTGGTTTAATGGAAATGAACTATTCTGCATTTCTTCCTACACTGTTCTCCTAAATTAAAGAGTCATGGTACATTATTTTCAGTTCAGCCTAAGAAACACTACACACACTAGACAGCTGATATTTAACTTGTCCCACTTTTGTGTCTACTGTATGTTATTTGTAGCCCTGGAAGAACAGGGTGTGTTGAAAATGTCATGTTAAAGACTTTTTTTAAAGATACATTTGACCTGACATACAATTTAGCAACATCCTGGTGCTTCTGCAGTAACTGTCTGACTTTATCCTTGTGATTTCACTGCAGTGAAGGGAACATGACCCAGTCACTGCAGCTGTGATTATGCACAAGTTACTCACTTTCCCATAAAAACACACTGACAAACACACACACACACACACACACACACACACACACACACACACACACACACACACACACACACACACACACACACACACACACACACACACACACACACACACACACACACTGATCCACATGCATGCAAACACAGTTACCTCGTCCAGACAAATCAGAGGGGGATTTCACTTGGGTTAGAAAAGGAAATCGGATATGTTGCCTGTTTCCTTTCTACTTGTACTCGTGCCTTTCTCACGGATTGTAGCCACTTCTACCTGCTCTTTGAATTTCCTTGCAGATGTTTCATTTTTTAATCATTATTGTTTTTTCTTGACTTAATAGTGACTCATAGGTACAAACATGTGTGTTTTAACTTATACTTGAAACATAGTTCTGGGTCCAATGTTCAGTTTATAAACTTTCTACAGATATAAAAGTGCAATGAGATTTGGTTCATTATTAGAGATTTAAACTAATTAATCAACTCAAAGATAAGTACAGTATAAATGATTTGATGGGTTCTAATGAATCAACAACGTCACACATGGTATTTTTAGTGCCTATTGTGTTCATACTGATGAACACAATACGGAAAAATCGTACCAAAGACCAGATGGTTGCACACTAGAGGATTATTTAGATACATTTTGTTCTGTCAAGTTTCAAATTGGGGAGCACCCATGTAGTTGTTGAGGGGGGGAAAATCAAGCTCTACACTGGGCCTAAGATTGTGTTGCGTGTAGCCGGCCAAATGTAAACATGCAGAGGACCAAAATGTACAAAACGTGTAATGAATACCAGCTAGATATCCAACATGTAGATTCTTATTTTCTAAATATGTTTTCTTAATCGCAGAAGAATTGTTCCCATTTTTGATACACAGCAAAATTGGATCAATTATTAATCAGTTTGCAGCTGGTGGGTAAAGGATAAGTTAACAATGTAAACGACAACATCATTTCCACAACATATGGTAAATACATAGGCAGTTAGTGCACACAACATATTTCTAATATTCTAAAAGTAAATTTGTGCGAGAATTTAGTATAAATGTGTGGTCAGATAAAGTAATCCTGGGGTGTAGATCTCTCGCAAAAGATATAATTCCCTTGAAGTTGTGGAAGACACATGGTCTTCATACTACTACTTTTATTTGAATGCTTTATGAATGAATGAATTAATTAATTAATCTTTATTTCGGCTTGTACAGAACAAGATGAAAAGGAAGGGGAAAAAAATCAACATTTCTATTGCCGAAAAGGTGTAGGCTGAAGCCGTAGCTTATAGTGCCTACCCTTTTTTCTTTTGATCAGCAAAAAATATGAGACATTAGTTTTTACTCAGTGAAAACAAACAATACATAAAGAAGAAAAAAATAAGTAAGACAAAATATAAAATTGACATTTCACATCCTAGAATGTCCCCTTGAAAAATAAAAAGGATGTGAAAAGCATTGACAAAAACAACAACAACATTAGTTTAATGCTAAATACCATGCACCACATGTGTATTAAGATTTTACCAAAGTAAAAGACAAACATACAAAATGTATTTTAGGCTGCATGATATGATGATGAAATGGGCTTTAAATTTAACGCCTTTGTCAACAGCATAAAAATTCACTCGAACGGAACAGATAATAGCTTTCTGGACGAGTCTTGTTATTTAATTTTTTATTTCATGAGTGAAGGTAAATGGTAAGTGAATAATGGAGTTGTTGTTTCTGTCTTATCTTGTGGTAAGTCATCCATTATTTGTTCTTGGATGTCATCTGTGCTTTCTGCATTTAAGACATTTAAAAATATTTAAGGAAACTGCATTGCAGCATCTCAGGACCCATCATCTATTACCTCACAGTTAATTAATCGTGCTTTGTCATTCCTAGCAATGTATTCATTTATGTGAGTGCTTCATAAGCAAAAGTGCTACACAGCTTTCTCTTGGCAGCATGGCTGGATGTTTTAGGTGTAAATGTAATGTAGCTTGACTGAGAAATACTCCAATCCTCAAGATACCTCCTTCATGCAAGAATGGGTTTAATTTGTAAAACTTACTCTCCTTTGAACTAAAAAATGCTTTCTTTAATTTCTAGTTTTTTTTATCTCATCTGTGACTTTTTTTCCACCTTTATTTATTTCTAAAGGGGCAATTCACAGCTTTTAAAAATAATATTGCAATAATATCTAAGTCATTGTAATTCAATTAGAATAAGAAGCTTTATTATCATTGTACAGTATACAACAAAATTTTGTTCGGCAGCATCCACCAGGGACAGCAGCTACATTCACAAGTCTTAATTAATCAAATTTATTCCTACAGTGTCCAGATTTAAAGTTTATACAATGCCAATTCATAAAAACAGCCTAATGTATCCAACAGACTGTTTTCACTTTGGGACAATCCCCTGTCCCAGGGGAGAGGGGAACAAAAACAAAACATTAACAGGACTCAAAACCTCCAGCAGAACCGGACTCACGGAGGATGGTCTTCAACCAGCAGCTTCTTTCCTATCTTCTACACAAGGGATTTCCCTGGCTTTTTACATTTGTTTCCACCTTTCACTTCAGTCTGACATATTTTCACTCACCTTAACCTATCTGGAGATTTCAGTGAAGTCTTCTAACTCTTCAACAGCTAAACCTCCACAGACTACAGAAAGTTTAATACTCTTCAACAGTAGAAATATGCACGAGTAACTACTGAATAGTTTCTTAAAAGAATGTTAAGTGTTCTGTTTCATTGCCAGTAAGGATACAAATCCATCTTTCCAGCCTTTCTACAATTAGCCACCCTCTTCTGTTTGTACCCACCATCCATATGATGAACACGGTTATAAAAAGTTTGTTTTTTTCTTGTGGCGACATCACCCAAACACAAGTTCCAAGTCTCCCGCCACAAGAAACCGGGCCTCCTTATAATAGCCCCTGCAGCTCATTTTCTCTTTCATCCTCCTAGTCACTCATTCACTCATAAACCATAAACTGATTCTTTCATTTCTGCCCCCAGAAATAAAACACTTCTATAACACACGCAGTTACTTGACCACAAAGCTCCATTGTATTTCTCGAGGCCTTGAGATTTCTCTAAACGATGCCATCGTTCTCTGTTTGTGTTGTCCTCTCTTCCTTCGACTGGTTCTGTTTTCAGTGGGGTTTACATACGACGCTGCGCCAGAGGCCGTCTGACCACTCGTCTCCTTGACAACTGGTGGCAAACATTTATCGAGCCAAACTAAATCCAGATTCTCTCAACCACACACTCAGCTCTGGGCGCTACTGCTGCTGGATGTGAATGGTTGTGATTGTGTAGTATGAGCATGTATGTATGCACGCATTGAGGAAAAGGAACTGAACCCGACACTGCTGTTTTGTGTACTGAAGAAAAAAATCAGCATTAAAATGTTATAAACAGACAATGACATGAACACATGCTATTTTAATTTAAAACACCCCTTCTCAGCTACAGGTATGTCTTCATGACTGTCTGTTTATATCATTTCTAAGTGAGTCATAATGTCCCCCACTCATTTCCCTGTGTTTCACCTCCTTCACAGATTTTCTGTCCATTATATGTTGAACATGTTCTGTTCTCATCTTCATCACCCTCTCGTGGGGACCGGGGGTGGACGATGAGAGGCAATGGAAATAAAAGTCAGCAAATTATGAGATACGAAAAAAAAAGAAGCATGAAAATAGCAGAGAGAATACAAACATGGATGTATGGATGAAAGGTGGAACAAAATTAAACAGAAACACACCTGCACACACCTTCATCTGATATGTCATTAAAGCACAACACTCGTGGGAGGCATGCTGTCTCCATCAGCACAGCTCTGGTGAAACCATTAACATTACACACATACTCTCTCACCTACAAGCTCCTGTGCGACACAAACCCACACACAGGCAAGAACTCAAAACAATAAAATTATACAAGCTACTGCAGAAATTAAAGCAAAGCAAGCTAAAAATATGTTCGTTTGTTCACGCTTGATTTAAACAGGTAATGTAGTGTAATTTGAAAACTAACCTCAAGCCACATTAAGCTGCTGGTATTTCTAAATAGATGCACGTGCCTGTTATTCCTATACTCTACTGTATGTATATCATGAAATACATTCCTCCCTAGTTACTTAACCTGTGTCAAAAAGAGCAACGTGGATAATTACTATAGGAATGACCACAAATGCCAACATGTTGATCTCAAAATTAACTTCAGAAACGATGCATGATCTAGTACAGAAAAATTACCATACACTTAAATACGGCACATCTATTAGCCTGTTGATAACATCCTGTTTCATGGTTGTATGCTATAATACAGCTGCTCACCCACAATTTATCAGCTCTGAAATCATTCACTTTTGGTAGACAACAATGGTCTTTTTCTTGACTTTCTTTCTGGTGAGCAGGACTGGGTCAATGAGCTGTGTGAGACTGGCCTGCCACAGTGAACGTGAGCAGTGGAGGGTAGCTGATGTTTATACTCCATGGAGAAAAAACACACAGGACAAGAACCTTATTACAGGACCTTCAGGCTTCAAGTCTAAGAAATGGAAGCTGCTGATAGGATCGGTGAGGTTGGGCTCCACAGCTGCCAGGGTCAGTCAGTAAGAAGATATGAAGCAGTAACCTTTTGAAAGAGGATACGTTCAACCCTGCTTCCAAAATAATCCAATAATTTGCACATTATTAAAATGCTATATTAAAATGAAAATTGCACAAAGACAACCTATTGCATTTTGGAAATCAAAACATATACATTGTTAATAAATTATCATTTTCATTTGGCATTGTCTTGCTGAAATAAGTAATACCTCCATCGAAGAAGATGCAACCAAGATGGCAGCATGGGCTCTTCTGAAAGCTGTTCTAATATCATAGCAGAGGCAATTAAGTATGTGATTTTGTCAAAAGGTTAAACACTATACACTGAATGCAAGAAACTGCAGAATCCCCAGTCTGTGAGAAATACCCAGTCTGGCAAAAAATCTGTCAATGCACAACTGACCAGTCTACCTTATACTGTCTCTCATAATGCAATGTGCCACCACTACAGCTAATGCTGGTCACTGCAGTCACAAGACCAACTTCCAGTTGTGCCTTAGCATGGTGACTTTTAGGGTGGAATTCTACCAAATAATGATAACCACCAGACCTGTATGTAGTACATACTCTATACCACATAATACATATATGGTAGTTGAAGATATCCAGTTAAAAGATGTCCTCACTGCTGACTTTAGTTGAAAGAGTCACCTAAAGATCAAACTTCGAACTGGAAAACCAAAAATTTCTCATCCATTTCCTATACTTTTGACTATCTGACTAATGGATTGGGGCCAAATGTTTTACTGTGTACAGTTGCTTTCTTCACCTCACCACCTGATGAATATATGGTCAGTGCTTTATTATCACAGAAAAAACACTCCAGGAGTTGTAGAAGCATGTGTGATACCATTATTGGCACATGTGTTTGCAGTTGAGCAGTTTAATGGCCTCTTGGGACATTGCTGAGGAACAGGTCAGTGAAGATGCATCAGCATGGACAAAATTGGTAAATTTAGTCAGAAAAAATAGGCTATAATTTATTTTAAAAAGCAAAATATGAATGAATGATTCATTTGCCTTTTCATCCTACAAGAAATACTTGAAAATGCACATGCCACTGAAACTGGATACATATATAAATAAAAATGTTACCTTTAAGAAGAAGGATGAACTTCAGGCACAGCAGGTATCTATGTAGCTCCATTTATAAAACCGAATGAAAGCAGCCACAATCTGTTTTTCTTTTTCTTCTTATTTTTCTCTTTTTCTGTTTACAAAGTGGTTCCTCCCAACCTGCTGGAAATGCAATGTTTTTTTGTCTACCACGCATTTAGATCTCTCTTTCCTCGAGAGATGCGTGAAATCCGATCAAACTGCAGTTAAGTGGCATGTTGACTGACTCACACACATGTGGCTGACGATTTCTCCAGTTGTTATACCTTTATATAAATAAAACATAAAATAAAAAGAGTCACAAAGACAACTCTTGTCCGTGATTTCGTTGTCTTTTCTTGATCAAAGTTGTCATATTTCCGTTTTCAAGTTTGAATGAAACTCTTTATGGGAAAAGGGGGGGTAAAAGTCTCTGAACGCCTCAGTGATCCATGCTTTGGCGTGAAAATCCCTGCACCTGTCCCGTCCAACAAGATGCCGCAGTTCACAGTCAATAAACCGTTACAAATATATTGCACCTCCTTAAACCATCAATCAGAAGCAGCAGGCTTCATCCCTCCGGACTCCGTCGCGTCGCGCGTCTTTGCAAGCCAAACTCTTCCAGAAACTCCGCTCTTTAAGCAAAAAGTTTGAAAAGAGTTGTTGATCGCGGTCTTCTCGAGAACTTGTTATCCATGATTCACTCCGCGAAGCTTTATGGAGTCACAACAAAACTGTTGATTCCAGTGCGTCTCTGTCGGTGAAGGTAAGTCCCTGCGCTCCTCTGGTAACGGAGTCTCTTGACTTGAAAGAGCGCATTTATCTTCAGCTCCCTCCCTACACGCGTCCACCTCCATGCACTAGTCCTCTCTCTCTGCAGCTGCTTCACTGACACACGTCAAACCCACATCTCCCTCTCTCCTCTCCTTCCTTCTCCCTCTGAACCAAGAGTTTTTTTTATTTAATTTTTGCAACAAATTAACAACTACAGGCCGATCTCAAATCTTAATTTTTTAAGTAAAATAATTGGTTTTACAAAAGCTAAATAACCTTTTAACAAAAAAAAAAACGAACAACTGCTATGGTGTCTTCCAGTCAGGTTTTGCTCTTCAGCACTGACACTGCTTTGACCAAAGTTGACAAATGTCAGTTTTAGTTTTACTGGATCTCAGTGCTGCAATTGATACATTTGACCACAACATATTACTCAATCAAATGTTGAATTATGGTCAAAAATGTTGATTTTTGGTTAAGGTCAACGATTGATGGTGTATCAACCATCAAATCATCCAATCCTAATGTAAACGTCTATTCAATGTTGAATCAACATATTCTGTTAGTCGCGGACCAGGCTTCAACTTGGATTCAACATGGATTCAATGTTGATTCACTCGTATTTTGCTATCTGGGTTGTTTCAATAGGCAACTTTACATCTGAGCAGCGGAGCAGTGGAGTTCACCAAGGTTCCATCCTGGGACCTCTTCTGTTTAATGTCAACATGCTCCCACTGGCACAGATTATAAATAACAACAAAATAAGTTGTTAGATGACATACAGACATATATTACAATGCCACCTGGAGATCAAGGCCCTGTACAGGCTCTTGGCATTGAGGAGATTAAGGCAATATGTGAGTCAGCCAACTATTGACTTAAGAATATATCAAGATCTGATGTCTCAGGAGGGCCTGGGAAAAACTAGTCTATGCACTCATCTTTATAGGCTTGATTATTGTAAGAGCGTCTTTACAGGTTTACCTAAAACATCAGTTAGAAAACTGCAGCTCACTCTGCTGCTCAAGTCCTCGCTAAGACAAAGAAAGTGGACCACGTCAGTCCTGCCCTGAGGTCTTTACACTGGCTGCCTGTCCGTCAGACGATAGACTGTAAAGTTCTGATGCTGGTCTATAAAGTTCTGAATGGTTTAGGACCAAAATACATCAGTAACCTCCTGACCCAGTATGAACCTTCCACACCCCTCAGTTCATCTGAATCCGTTTATCAGTTCCCAGAGTCAGAATAAGACATGGAAAAGCTGTCTTCTTCTTATTCTATGCTCCACTTGCCTGGAACCAACTCTCAGAAATCCTCAGATCAGTTGAAACTCTCAGTGTATTTAAATCAAGGTTGAAGACTTGCATTTGAAATTCAAGCTTATTTTTTAGCTTGAATTTCACAACTTGATCAAATTTTATACTGTTTTTATCTATTGCTCGTGTTTTCATTTCTTTCTTTTTGTTCAAACTTTAAATCATGCTTTTTATTTTATCCTATGTGATGATGTTTTAATGTAAGTTTAAAAGCACTTTGAATCATCTTGTTGTTGTGCTATATAAATAAACTTCTGATGTCTTTCTTGAAAACATGATCATGATCTTTGGTGATAAAATTCTAACCTTTTCTGATGCACTCTTAATAAAGTACTGTTTGTCAGTTTGATATAAATAAGAGGTTAGCATATGCAGTTATAAATGTTGACAATAATTAAAGGTAGAGTAAGTAGAATGAGATTAATTTTGGAGATATATAGTCTAAACAAGCCTAACCATCAAAAACTACCGGTACTCCTCCAGAACACGTGAACACATGACTGGGTTCAACCTGAGTGTATGACTTTGACTGAATCTAGCTTAAAGCAGCACAAAAATACTTTTAAATTTAAAATATCCATCCATCCATTATCTATACCCGCTTTATCCTTTGCAGGGTCACGGGGGTCTGCTAGAGCCTATCCCAGCTATTTTCAGGTGAGAGGCAGGGGTTACACCCTGGACAGGTCACCAGTCCATCACACCTACGGGCAATTTAGAATCATCAATTGACCTAGTACGCATGTTTTTGGACTGTGGGAGGAAGCCGGAGTACCCGGAGAGAACCCACGCAAGCACGGGGAGAACATGCAAACTCCACACAGAAAGACCCTGTCGGGCCTGGGAGTCGAACCGGGGACCTTCTTGCTGTGAGGCAACAGTGCTAACCACTAAGCCACCGTGCTTGGCGACATCAGCAGGTCACACATTAACAACCATGAAGCAAAACACCCAAACCGATTTCACTGGGTCATAAAGCGGCTTTACCTCCACATTAGGGGGAGATAAAGGTCTGCTAAGCTGTTTTGTGTTGCTTTGCGTTACAGTATGGTCCAATTGTATTCAGAAGTTGGAATGTCCATGTTCCCAGTCAAAAGTTTCAAATGGAATGAACTCTGAAGTCAGAACTGATCTTTAGCCTCTTGCTAAAGGGGATTTGAACTTATGTTTATCTGTTTTTAATTTCTGCTTTTACTTTTTAATGCATTTCAAAAAAATATTTTTATGTAAAGCACTTTGAATTGTCTTGTACATGAAATGTGCTACACAAATAAACTTGCTTACCCTTTTACATTGCCAGACAAGTTGGCTTGCTAGTGCCAACGCTAGCTAATGTTTATCTGTTTCATCAGTTTACCTCAGACAATAGAGCTACTGAGCACAAGAAACACAGTTATAACTTTAAATGGATAGCCTGACATTCACGGCATACGAGTGTCCATGATTTTTCCAACTTTGTGGTGAGTTAAGTGGAGACATCATTCCCAGTTCCAACTTCTAACGGGACTTAAAACCACAGCATTATTGTTGCCTGTGGCACTTTGTATTTTCTATCTCTCTCTTTTGCTGTACCCCTTTCCTGTCAGAATACAGTCAAAGGCCACTAGAGCAGGGGTTCTTAACCTTTCTGACCTTGGGGCCCAATTTTTTCAGGACAGAGTGGCCCGGGGCCCGTTAAATATTAACACTGTATAGCAGGGGTATTCAACTTTAAGAGGTCCATTTAGAGAAAATGTACTCAAGCGAAGGTCCAGAACATCATAATATATACATATATATATATATATATATATATATATATATATATATATATATATATATATATATATATATATATATATATATATATATATATATATGTATATATTCAAGTAGCCTCATAGTTGTATCAACATCTGCATCTGACTGTTATATTAAAAAAGTACATATTTGCCAATTAACATGTGTAACTTGAATTACACATATTTTTTTCTCTTAAAAATGAAATAGATTTTATTTTATTTTTCAAATGCTATCTTATTTTATTTCTTTACCAGCAATTTGAATTTCCCCTTTTCTTTGTTAATTGTCTCAACACATTTTTATAATAAATTAATATAAACACATCTTAACAATTTAACAACTTCCCCTGTTATAATCTTATGCCCCCACTTTCTGTCGTTCAGTGAGAGAACTGAGCTTTCTCCAGCCAGAACTTAAATCTGGGCTGGATGCTGTCAGATTGTTGAGCCTGGAACGATATTTAGTTTTAATTATGTTCATTGTGGAGAAAGCTGCTTCACAGCTGTATGTTGACCCAAACATGTTTTAAGATGGTCAGCTTATTTTCTGGGACTTCAGTTCAGACTTGAATGAATATGTTTTGATGAGACACTGGTTTTGTCCCAGTGGGAAGACTGAACCAGGATGAATCTGTCCATTCCGGGTTGAACTTCCCTCTCTACCTGTTAGGCTTCTCATCTCTGTAAGAGTCAAGCTAATTACTGTATTTTGACGACCATATGGAAAGGAGCACCACCGTCATTTTTTGTGTCATTTCTGGATTTAAAACGCGCCGTGTGGAAAGGCGCCGTCAACACACACACGGAGCGCCACCTTACAACAACACACACACGTGTGCATATTTAAATTATATTTCATGGCCGTGCTGCAGCCGTGTCACTTTCCAAACGCTTTTGGAGTCCGAACAACAGTCCAGTCCAGCAGACACGTCAGCCCTGCATCTACATCTACAATCCTTCAGCAGTAACGACGGAGCCCGCCGGCGCCGCCCGAGCGGCACCGACCTCCCCGGCCGCGGGGACGCGTCGGGATAAATGATCACGCCGCGCTCGCTCGCTCTGGGCGCAGACCCAAGTAATCGATCCCTGATCCTGGCGGATCTAAACCTACTCTGTGCAAAATGAAGGATTTTCACTGTAAATACACACCATTTCTCTTACTATTACACGTAGAGCTAGCTGAGTGTCTTCTTCTCCTCATTTGGTTGGGAGTTGCTATGCAGTCCCGCGGCCCTCGCGGCCCACACGTACAAAACTGATTTCTTTTTGCGGCCCACTAGATGGCGCTCGCGGCCCAAGTGTGGGCCGCGGCCCTATGGTTAAGAATCACTGCACTAGAGCAAGCGGCATCAGCTACAGATAGGGTAGATAGTTTAACGTGGGATGAACAGCGTTTTCTTCATGTTTCATCCCCAGTGACTATGCATTAAGCCACCAGAACTATAAGCAATATTGGAAAATTTAAAAGAACTATTACCTGACCAACAGAAATATGGCTGCCTGGCATTGGTTGTTCAGTCCCTTTTGTTCCCTTAATAATCCTCATTGTACTACGGCCCTGGAATTTGGATTCAGGGTTTAATTGAGTGTTTCTGTGTTGGTGATGGCTTTCTTGCTCTCTTTTGCTGTTGGACTTCTGTCTTGGATCTTAATTTTGTATTTTATCTTGAAAGCGTGTTTCCCTCCCGTGTGGCAGTAGCAGTAGCACTGGTGTTGTTGACTTCCACTCATTCTCCCCTGTTTCCTGATTGTAACCACCTGTGTCTCATTAGCTTTTGAGTTTCTGCCAATATGTTGTGTCTTCTTCTCTTTCTTTCCATACTTGTCTGTTGTTGTGATTCCTTGCCTTGCCTTTTGGTTTATACTTATTTATTTTTGTTTTTTTTTTCTCTTAGAATTCCTTCTTTGGCAGCTCCCTCTGCACATTACCAATATAACTCTTGTTTTTCTTCTTGCTGTGCCCAGTTGCCTCAAAAACGGGCCTCTCTCTACCTACTTTAAAATATATATACCGTATATATTTTGGTGCTTTGGTCATTGGCCTTTACCCCGTCCACTGGTCACATTCACTAACTATGCATGGAATGAGTGCACTTAACTTGAAAAATGCAGAAAGTTTGGTGGATCAGCTGAAAGAGCAGCTTGTCATTTCCTTCAGCCTAAGTGACTAGGCATATTTTTTTCCAGTGCCCCTACTTCTGCCGATGACATGTTTTTCATATTAATCTCAGAACACTTAATTAATGGTTTATTATCAGAAAGTAAAAAAAAAACACTTTAACCAACAAAATGAAAAAAAGACTGTGAAAAGCTTACCTTCCTAACCTTTAATTATCAAAATCTGACTTTCTGACTTATGCCTGCTCTGCAGAAAACAGACTTTTCTTCAAAACAAATAAACACAAAGTGCAAAGCTGAGCGTTAGACCTGTTGTTAAACAGAATTGTAACCCTCTCCAACCTAATTTTAACATTATATTGTAAACTGATGGCTTCATTCCATTATCAGCCTTATTAGTTAAACCTATATACTTTTTCTCATATGACAAAACATCAGCTGTCAGCAAAGTTCAGACACCTGATTTATGAGAATGTAAAATAAACTGCTAGCAATTACATCACAACTCGAATAAGCAGAATCCTTTAGTCTGTCCTGAACTTGAAATTAGAATATAAACTCAGTGATAGTCACATTGCAAACACCAAGGTTTAAGAAAGATTCAGTTTATGTAAAACAGGATAACAATGCATGAAAAACTCTTAAAACAGCAGTTTGGGCGCTCATATTTGTCTTCACAAGAAGTAATGTGCAATTCATATTTATAATGATAGTTTTCTTACAGTCTTTCCAAAGTAATAACAGAACTATTTTGATGAAGTACACTTTTAGGTCTAGCCTGACTGGAAGTCTCTCCTCAGTATTACAATGGCGCTATCTGCAGGGAGAAAAGAGTTATTGCATGGTGATTAAGCATCGTCTCCAAACGCTGTCATAATAGATACAAAAGTAGGTTAATGAATGGCAGAATTTGGACTTTAAAACAAGATCCCGTAAATCTCTAGATAACTAAAGGAATGATTTATATTCAGTCAGGGAATTAAGTACCTCCTCAGTCAATTACATGGTTTAAATTAACAGGACATATCTGGTCCTTATCAGGTCTTAATATGAAATAAATAAAACCTCAGATGAACAACATTTTGATGAACAACAAAACATTTTAAAAGCATACAGTGCGGCAAACTGAAAAACAAAACAAAACAAAAAAACAGATGACCTCTGATTGTTGTTACCTGTTCAAGTAAACATACAGAGCTTGGCTAGTGTTTAGCTTGAGACTGATAAAAGTTTCATGCTTGTTAATGCGACGACTCAAGACTTTTAAATTCAAATCTAAATTGTTGATTTGTGATACAATTGTGGTTTAGTGTCAACATTAAAAACTATTAACAACCACAAAACAAAAGTACATGGTAAATGAAAACCGAATCAATGTCTAAGAATGATGTGTGTGCGTGCGTGTGTGTTTGTGTATGCATGTATATTTACATTTATGTATAAATATAGATATCTATATCAGTATGTTAACCTTGAATCATTATATAGGATAAACCATACGATATATTATATTATAATATATATTATATTATATAAATAGATGGTAAAATTGGAAGGTGTATGTACTCAGATAGGTGTTTATACATTTGTATGTAATTATTGATGACTGCATTATATTTACCATGTATTCATAATTACCACAATACCAGCTAGTAATGAAGTAATCACATCTATTACCAACACCACAGTCATAGCCAGTTAACAGTTATTACTTAAAGAAAAAAAAAACTTTGTATAAGCATATACACGGGGGGGGGGGGGATTGCAATTATGTATGTGTATTTGAGTCCATGTATACAGTGGGGAGAACAAGTATTTGATACACTGCCGATTTTGCAGGTTTTCCCACTTGCAAAGCATGTAGAAGTCTGTAATTTTTATCATAGGTACTCTTCAACTGTAGGTGATGGAATCTAAAAAACAATCCAGAAAATCACATTGTATGATTTTTAAGTAATTAATTTGCATTTTATTGCATGACATAAGTATTTGATACATCAGAAAAACAGAACTTAATATTTGGTACAGAAACCTTTGTTTGCAATTACAGAGATCAGACGTTTCCTGTAGTTCTTGACCAGGTTTGCACACACTGCAGCAGGGATTTTGGCCCACTCCTCCATACAGATCTTCTCCAGATCCTTCAGGTTTCGGGGCTGTCGCTGGGCAATACGGACTTTCAGCTCCCTCCAAAGATTTTCTATTGGGTTCAGGTCTGGAGACTGGCTAGGCCACTCCAGGACCTTGAAATGCTTCTTACGGAGCCACTCCTTAGTTGCCCTGGCTGTGTGTTTCGGGACGTTGTCATGCTGGAAGACCCAGCCACGACCCATCTTCAATGCTCTTACTGAGGGAAGGAGGTTGTTGGCCAAGATCTTGCGATACATGGCCCCATCCATCCTCCCCTCAATACGGTGCAGTCGTCCTGTCCCCTTTGCAGAAAAGCATCCGCAAAGAATGATGTTTCCACCTCCATGCTTCACGGTTGGGATGGTGTTCTTGGGGTTGTACTCATCCTTCTTCTTCCTCCAAACACGGCGAATGGAGTTTAGACCAAAAAGCTCTATTTTAGTCTCATCAGACCACATGACCTTCTCCCATTCCTCCTCTGGATCATCCAGATGGTCATTGGCAAACTTCAGACGGGCCTTGACATGCACTGGCTTGAGCAGGGGGACCTTGCGTGCGCTGCAGGATTTTAATCCATGACGGCGTAGTGTGTTACTAATGGTTTTCTTTGAGACTGTGGTCCCACTGCTGCTCGGGATAATGGAATGAACTCCCGAGCCTCGAGAGGCGCAGATGATCTAAAGGTTTAGAATGCTTATGAATGTGGTCGAAAAAGCAGATCTTCGGTTATGTGTGGAAGGGGTTTTTTTTTTAAAACGATGTAATGTGGATACAAATTATTTTATAAACGGAGGGGGGGAAATATTCGGTTTTAAAAATACCCAGCTACGTGTGGACGGGGTCTTACTTTTTAAGTGTGACTTTAGAATATAAAATACAAGAAAATATTGACGGTGGCCAAACAAATTGTAAACACAGGTCGCACAAATGATGCTGGTGACGTTTCTGTGACGTTCTGAGCCTAAATCTCCGTTTTCCTCCGTTTTCCTCCGTTTTCCTCCGTTTTCCTCTGTTTAGACGCAAACGTGAAAACGGAGTTTTTGAAAATCTCCACTTTGGCCGGCGTTTTCAGAAATGATCGTTTTTGGTGACTTTGACCTCCGTTTTCGTGTACACGAACGGCCAAAACGCATGAAAACGCCTCTGTTTTTGCTCCGTGTAAACGGGGCCTCACCGTTGATAGAGGATAATTAAAATAACCCATGTTTTCTGTTCAGCGCTGTCACACTGACAAAGAGTCACAACTCTGTTGAGCTGTGCATTCCTGCAGCTCTCAGTAGACTTTATCAACTACAAGAGTAAAATCATCAGAATCAGAGAAGAAATTAACCAGGCTGTGGGCATTTCTTCAGCGTTAGCGACTTCTTTAGGCTCTGACTTGACTGTTTCATTCCACTGCCCTGAGCGGACCTCAGTCGTCAATAGAGCTAAACTACTCAGAAAATGTTTTTTTCTTTTATTGGTATGACAATACTGGACCAGATGAACTTCTCCTTAAACTTAGGATATGTAGGTTTACAGTAATTAAACCTTTACTTAAAAAAAACCCTCTCTTGGCCCAGACATTTTAGCTAATTATAGAGCAATTAGCAAACTAGTTATGCCACCATTTGTATATAAATGATCTATTTGAAGGTTTTCAGTCAGGTATCAGAATGCATCATAGCACAGAAACAACGATGGTTCGGGTCACGAATGACCTTCTTATGGCCTCAGATAAAGGATTATTGTCCATACTGGTTCTACTGGACCTCAGTGCTGCTTTTGACACTGTAGATCAGCATCTTAGTGCATAGGTTAGAGCATGTTGTTGGGATTAAAGGGACAGCTCTAGGTTGGTTTAAATCAGTCCCACCCTCTGACCACCTCAGTGTCTCCTGTCTACACGTATTTATATAGTCATCCCTGTATCACTAACTAACCATTGTGTCTCTGCTCTCTCTGTTTTTCATTGTCTCTCATTCTCTTCATCAGCCCAGCTGGCCTTCAGCAGGAGGGTCCCCCCTTATGATCCAGGTCCTGGTCCAGGTTTCTTCCCTCCTAAAAGGGAGTTTTTCTTGCCACTGTTTGGAGGAGTTTTTACCTGCCAGTGTTTATGTTATGTTTATGTAATAATTGCTTGGGAGTTCATGTTCTGGGTCTCTGGAAAGCAGCTAGAGACAACTTGTGTTGTAATGGAAGCTATATAAATAAAACTGAATTGAATTGAATTACGTGATTGTTTCATTTTCCCTTTTATGCCCCCTAGTGACTAATAGGTATAAATGTTTTCACTTTGTCTCATTTTGTAAAACAGGTTGTTCTTTGGCAGGACAAACCGAGACATATCCACTGGAGAGACAGCAGGGGATAGTATAACACACTTGGAAGCTCTTCAGTGTGAAAAGGCCTGAACAACCATGACATTGCAGTGGCAGATGATCTCTTTATTATTTTCATTGTAAAGAAAACTCTTTCAGCATCTCAGTGGGGAAGACTGTTTGGGGCGGTAGGCATATCATTATCAGTTTACCATGAAGAGAATAGCAAATTAACAAATCACCAAAGGTTATTAACCATTCATTAACCCAGATTAAATACCCAAAAAACCATCTTTTGCAGCAAAATTTTGACACACGAAAAAAAAAAAAAACCTGTAGAACTCAGAAAATGTAATTGTTTATATTGGATCATATGCCTATCCTCTTTTAAATTTGAAAGATTACCAGTTTTTAAACTTGCCGCTTGGTGTCACTCTCATTCATCTAACCTCCCTCCTGAGCCTGGCTGGGAAACCTCATGGTGTGTGAGTGAGTGGTGTCATAAACTCCTCTAGACTTGGAATTTCTGTTTCACGCTGATTGTAAGGATCATCCAAAGCCTTCTGAATATCATTGTGACCTCTCATGATGGTCAGTGGATTTCAGACGCATAAATGCTGAATTTGTCCTTTCATGTTAAGAGGACTGTTGCTGAATATCTTTTTTCTTTCTCTTGCAATCAGCCCTCCCAAGACTCCTAATGTGGTGATGGATGTCTGCCAGCGGCAGGACAGAGAGTGCTCTCGAGAGAAGACTTATGAGTCACCAACACATATTGCAATGAGGAGAACTTCATTTGCTTTGATCTATGAGTCCAATGAGAGAAAATATGATTTTTATTGAAAAACTGACCTCAGTAACACCATGATAACTGTTATTTTACTGCTTAATTGACATTGGTCTTCAGTGTCCTCAGAGACCATTATGGCTCTTCCTCTGTCTACGTCCAGCATCTTCCTAAGCCTTCCAGTTTCCAGTCATCTTATCTACAAGTACGCTTATGAAAGGCGTTTGATATTGTGTTCTTATAATAAAATCATGTCTTTTTTTTTCTTTTTTTTTGTTTATGCAAAAACCCCGTTTGGCAGGTGGTGGTTACTGTAACTCGACTGGCAGCATAGTCGTGCTGATTGGCAGCTGCAAGTAAAGTCTGATGCACTTGCTCACACGCAACCAAACCTCGCTGTACACAACCACAGATTCCTCCGCTGAGAAACTGTATAAGAGCCAAAATGCGCGCACACACACACACACACACACACACACACACACACACACACACACACACACACACACACACACCCTTCTTCTACCTCTCTCTCACACACACACAAACACTGACTGTTTCACACTAGTAGAAACTATGCAGGGGCCCAGTAACATCAGGCATGAAATCAAATTGTGCAGAGTCACACTGCTGTAACAACAAAACGTCTATCAATGGAGTGATGATCCTTTTTAAATTTTTTACAAACTCCTGCTGCACAAAGGAATGAATATGGGTGAATAATAGATTTAATTCTGAGTTAACACTCATTAGACAAATAGGAGTTTTAATATTTCTCCAAAATGGAAAGTTTATAATTCCATTTAATAAGTTTTTTGATGGCAGCACGGTGGCTTAGTGGTTAGCACTGTTGCCTCACAGCAAGAAGGTTCCCGGTTCTACTCCCTGGCCCGGCAGGAGTCTGTTTGTGTGGAGTTTGTATGTTCTCCTTGCGCTTGCGAGGTTCCCTCCGGCTTCCTCCCATAGGTGTGAGTGTGCCTGGTTGTCTGTGTATCTGTGTGGCCCTGCAAAATACTGGCAACCTGTCCAGGGTGAACCCCTGCCTCTCGCCTGGATAGGCTCCAGCAGACCGCCATGTCCCTGCACAGGATGAAGCGGGTATACTGTGGAAAATGGATCGATAGTTCTTTGATATAACTGGATTTTATTGTACATTCTTGTCTTTTATTGTGGTATATTTCCAGAAAAAATATGATAAGGTAGGTGGTCTGCATTTCTTTTTTAATCTTATCCGGGTTCTGCGAAGTGTCATGCTCTTAAGCAAATCAACACATCTTAATGTGTGCAACAACCACCCCCCCCCTCTTTTTTTTTTTTCAAAATTTGCCACAAATTCTCTGCTGGCGACAGGTCATGACTGCAGAGAGGTCGGTCAAGGTGTCAAAGGGGTCAGCACAGGAG
Source organism: Cololabis saira (assembly GCF_033807715.1). NCBI lineage: Eukaryota > Metazoa > Chordata > Actinopteri > Beloniformes > Belonidae > Cololabis > Cololabis saira. The sequence continues at coordinate 26,975,833 of NC_084589.1, forward strand.
CCTCTTGTTCCTTGGCCATCTGTTCAAGATGAGAGAGATGTCATCTTGAAGGCAGCATGTGATAAAAAATCTCTAAAATGTGCTTTTTTGTTTTTTGTCTGGAGGAAACAACATCGACTTCTTCCCCAATTTAAGGTTTTAAGAGACATTTCTGATTGCAGCACCGGTCTGCCGTTTCTGACATGGGTTTCCCACAGTAATCCTTTGTCTGAATGGGTTTCTCAACCACCATGAGTGCTGTCTGAGGGAGCAGAGATTACATGTGTCCAGCTGAAGCCTGTAACCGTTTACCCAGTACCATTGCTCTAGATTTCTTAAACGATTTAACAATATTTTCCACAGTGGAAGAAGAAATATGAATTGCAAATCCCTATCAATCTTTCTTTGTTGTCATTTTTTTCAAATATTTCAAACTTTTTTTTTGTCATACATTTATTGAGGAACTGGGGCTCCATCTCTGCCCCTCACAGACTTTTTGATGGATAATTAATTCTTTGTACTAAATTATTACAACAGCCTGCTGACGCCACCTATCTGAAAAATGTTATCCTTTTGTCAACATCTTTACTAGCCCTGAATTGCCCTTGCCCCAACATTTCTACATTGGACTATATTGCATCGCTAAAATACTTCGATTTGTATTTACTGAATGAAGGCAAAGCATGACATATCTTGAGTGCAGAGTCAGACTGTCTGCAATGAAAGATAATTCAGCCAAATGTACAGTTGGGGAAGGAATGTCTGCGGGGTGTACTGGTATTAGTTGGCATGTCCATGGGATATTTTTCCTGCAGCATGTCCATTAAATCAGTGTCAGACATAGAGCAGGTCTGTGCAGACGCATAGATGGAGGGCAGTCAGACCCTAACACCACTGTGTCACATTTTATCTCTGCAGTACTGTAGTCGTGATTTGTGGATGCAAGAGACGGTAGTGACAGTGTAGTGTTAGTAGACAAGCCTGTTTTCTATTCTGCCATCAGGTTCTCCTGAAATGTCACTCATGCTGGTTTAGGATCTCTGCCAGAGTTTTACTCATATGTTTAGACACATTCTTTACGCAAACATTTTTTCTCAGTGGGTTTGGCCATTGAATCGATTCCAATAAAAATGTGCTGCTCTTTCTTGAGAAAATACTCACCCTCTTTTTTTTAACTCTCATACACATGTGGTAAATTTTGAGTAGTAGCTTTGGGACTTTATCATGCTCTCACATGTTTTGTGTGTGCGTGCAGCCTGGTAGATTTTCACACGATGTGTTTCCTCCACCCCTCTTTCCCAATTCACAATGCTCTGCAGACAATCAATTGACACCTCACCCAGCCCTCAGCCGTTTCCAGCTATGACAGTCTAGACGGCAATAGCTGGAAAAAGTAGGAAAGCGAGGCTGATAAGATGAACTTCATCTCAACTTCTATGGTCTTTAACCTTTATTTATAGCAGCAGCAAAGGTGTGGTCGAAATCTCTATTAATTGAGTTCAGGATGAGTTGATCACTTGTTATGGCTTGTTTGCAATCATTATTCAAATTTAAAGCTTATAAATATTCGCACAACTCATACCTTTTCCAAGATCTTGTTAAATGTAATTTTCATACTCTGCCCATTTGCTGCCTGGTTTCTCTGTGCACTGATACCTGCATGAATTAATTTTCAGAAAAAAATATTTCCTGCATAATCATCACAAGATTAATTATCAGTTCCCACATGAATCTGAAAACAAGTCTGATGCATTTGTGCAATGTGCAAAAGGTGTGCCGGGGGGGATTGGTAGTCTCTTGGCTACAGTGGACTTGGGTCTGGAGGACCCAGGTTCAAGCTCTGGATTGGCAACCAAGAAGAACCACCATGGGCCCTTGCGCAAGGCCCTTAACCCTAATTGCTCCCTGGGCAAAATGGTGTGTTTGTTCCCTCAGATGTAAGTCACTTTGGATAAAAGTGTCTGCTAAATCAGTGATTCTTAACCATAGGGCCGCGGCCCACACTTGGGCCGCGAGCGCCATCTAGTGGGCCGCCAAAAATAATTCTGTTTTGTACGTGTGGGCCGCGGGACTGCATAGCAACTCCCAACCAAATGAGGAGAAGAAGACACTCGGCTAGCTGTACGTGTAATAGTAAGAGAAATGGTGTGTCTTTACAGAGAAAATCCTTCATTTTGCACAGAGTAGGTTTAGATCCACCAGGATTAGGGATCGATTAATTGGGTCTGTGCCCAGAGCAAGCGAGCGCGGCGTGATCATTTATCCCGGCGCGTCCCCGCGGCCGGGGAGGTCGGCTGAGGCTGCCGCTCGGGCGGTGGGCTCCGTCGTTACTGCTGAAGGATTGTAGATGTAGATGTGTGGGCTGTCGTGTCTGCTGGGCTGGACTGTTCGGGCTTTCGAAAAAGCATCGGAAAGTAACTGCTGCAGCGCGACCAGAGAGCTGCGGTGCGGGCTGTGCCCGTCGCAGCTGATCAGGCTCGGATGAACCCGACACACTGAGTCCTGACAACTTATTAATGTAAATAACTTAAAGTAAAATCAAACTAAGTTTTGTCCTCGCTGTATTTTTAAATATGCAACCCGAAATGGACAAATTCATCCTGTTCAGTCTTCCCACTGGGACAAAACCAGTGTCTCATACGTTCAGAGACCGTGGCGTTCAAAGTGCGAAAGTGAAACGCCACTGAAACAAAACACAAAGTTTTTCATCAAACATATCCACTCAAGTCTGAACTGAAGTCACAGAAAAATAAACTGACCACCTTAAAACATCCTGCCCATGTTTGGGTCCAGATACAGCTATGAAGCAGCTTTCTCCACAGTGAACATAATTAAAACTAAATATCGTTTCAGGCTCATCAATGAGCACCTCCACATGCATATGAGAACCTGACACCATCCAGCCCAGATTTAAAGTCCTGATAGGAGAAATTAGAGCTCAGTTCTCTCACTGAACAACAGAAAGTGGGGGCATAAGATTATAAGAGGGGAAGAAAGAAAAACTGCAAAACTGTTAAATTGTTAAGATGTGTTTATATTCATTTAGTATAAAAATGTGTTGAGACAATTAACAAAGAAAAGGGGAAATTCAAACTGCTGGTAGAGAAATAAAATAAGATAGTATTTGAAAAATAAAATAAAATCGACTTTATTTTTAAGAAAAAAAAATATGTTTAATTCAAGTTAAACATGTTAATTGGCAAATATGTACTTTTTTTAATATAACAGTCAGATGCAGATGTTGATACAACTATGAGGCTACTTGAATATATACACACACACACACACACACACACACATATATATATATATATATATATATATATATATATATATATATATTATGATGTTCTGGACCTTCGCTTGAGTAAATTTTCTCTAAATGGACCTCTTAAAGTTTTAGTTGAATACCCCTGCTATACAGTGTTTATATTTAATGGGCCCCGGGCCACTCTGTACTGAAAAAATTGGGCCCCAAGGTCAGAAAGGTTAAGAACCCCTGTGCTAAATGACAGTAGTAGTAGTTGATAAAGCCATCATGCAGTCACAGAAGTGCATTGATCCTGTTTTACTTTGCGCTGCAGACGGTGTCAGGACCATATACTGGTCAAGAGATGGAAAAACCTTCTATGACAGCAAAATTATCCTGTATAGATAATCAATGCATAACAATCCATTCAACGGTCCCACTGAACCTGAATCCTTTTGCAAGAGAAGAAAAATACTCTTGGATGTCATGAAAAGTCTTAACAAACTGTGATACTTGCCACAAGGGATTTTGCCATGTATTGACAAGGTTTTGGATTAAGCTTTTATGTTATCTTTTAGCTGTAAGATAAGGTAATCTTTATCTTTACCAATTACCTGTTCACAGAGACATTATTTTTTTCTCAGGGTTTCCATGAAGCTGTTATTAATCTCTTTTAAGGCCTCAATCAAACTGCTGCTGTTATCTTTGGATTTGACTCTTTAGACTTTTAGATCTCTGGGAGCACTAAAAATGTGATGAACTGAATAACTCATAACCCACTTTCTTTTTCTTAAAACACTTACATCTTAATTCAGCGTTATCCAACTTGTTTGCAAGAACTCATTTCTATGAAGAAAATTAGAAGACTATTTTGCTAGTTTTGAGAATTCTAGTCAAGAAATTTTGTCTTACCTCAATGGGGAACATATTTTTGCTTAATATATGAAAATATTGACTAGATTTAGGAATATTAGGCGTATTGCTAGAAGGGCTGTTTTTGCAATGTATCTGTATGTGGGTATGTTGTTTAGTGAACTGTCTTTTTGTGTGTGGGACTTTGCAGGCATCTGATTGTAAAGAACAAACAATGAGTCACGGAGGTCTAACAATCGATCACATGTAACACATGATGATCCTCATGGACACTGTCTTTCACACACCCTCCCCCATCCTACACTCTCCAAAATAATAATGATAAAATGATGTTAGTGCTGCTTAAATTCTTCATGAAATGGCCAACACATTTGAACACGCCTGTACAGAATGCATTTTGTAAGTATAGCGAAAGATAAAAAGCTAAGCAAACCTCTGTGACTTTACAATTTGTCAAAAAATTCATCTTTTGATTCTCCTAAATATCATGGATATGCACACGCACAATGCACATAAATCAGCCATTAAAAATATGCATATCCACTGCTTTTTTGTCAATCTTTTAATAGCAGAAGTATTTCCATGTGATGAATTTTTCATATTTCCAGTACAGCTGTGTAACCTGCAGCAGTGCTGGTCCGGACGTGGTGGTCAATGACTATGGAATGACTGGATGTGATTCTTTGTCATTTGAATAAACCATCAGTGACAGCAGCAGTTTGTGCTACACATCTGCAAAGCAACCCCAGGCACGGTTGGGAGTGCACACCTGTCAAAAGCAAGACCTGTTTTCAAAAGACACCAACTGGCTCTCACTGGCAAAAAGGGATGAAAGAAGTCATGTTCAGTTTTTACAAACTGGCTATCGAGAAAGATGATTTAGTTTCCCTTATGGTGTGGGTGCCCAGCATAGATGAGTCCAGTGATTTCGAGTTAAAAAGAAGCCAAGATTTGCAGGAAAAGGATGAAAAGAACCATTTCTATGAACCTTTTATTGGCAAATCATTAGCAAAAGAACCTTCTGCTCTCCACAGCTGCCCAATACCACTGGGAAAGTGTTTTGTGGACTGATAAAACTACAGTTGAGGGTGTGACGCCATAAACACTGAAAACAAAAATACAAAATATTGTTGAAATATTGGCATTCAGTGGTGCAGAGGAGTCAGCATCCTACCTCTGAGCTGATTAGCTGGCTCAGGGCTCTCAATAGCTTGCTATTAATGACAGAAAAATATATTTCTAAGCAAACTGCACACAGTTTTTAATCAGCATTACTGGCTGTTCTCTTAAATGTGGCCCACACTGTCCCTCTCTCTTCTATTCTGTCTTAAAAAACTATCTTCCATCTTCACTGAGGCCCTCGGTTTATCCAGAGTTCATCGTGAAGAGTCTGTAATCACATTTGTTATTACATTCTTCACCTCTACAAAGACTTCATTCAGTCCACTGCAGCATACTGAGACCACTGTCCTCAGAGGAGGAAAAAGATGAGGATGCTCATGCCAAACTGCTGATATTAGTTTGGAGATTCCCCTCACAGAGCTGACAGTAGATATGTGCCTAAAATCAGACAAAGAAGCTGAAAAGAAGCATTTGTCTTTACCTCACTCCCCCTTTGGTTTCTGACTCAGCTTCTCCATTTTCCTAAGTTGATCTTGTCTTTGACTTCACTTCCCCGAACAGAAGGGTTCTCTGCCCAGATGCTAAAGTGAGGAGATTTTAGAGTATCTTGTTCCCCTCAGTGAGGCCAATGTGCCATGCACTCTGGATTTCCAGACATCTTCTCGGGACTTTTTTACTGCATACCTTCCACAATGTCTCACATCGTTCCTGTGGCTCATAAACCTCTAAGCTCTGAATATGGTGGAAAACAGGGAACTTTGAGATGACATTTTACAAGAGGCATCAGAGTTTTCTGGGTGGTCTCTGATTGTGTTTGCCACAGTAGTTTGGTACATGTTACCTGTGTCCGTGTCAGATATCAGTGTTTGTAGGTGCGTTTGTGTGGGTGTAAATCAACACACTAGACCTAGGTGCACTATGTAAGTGCTTAATGATGATTAGTGACAGTGTGAGTGTCATGTATGTACGAAGCTGTGTGAATGTCCCTCTTTTTACCCAATTATACTCTTCTGTTGAACCTCCTGTAAGGTATTTTCTTTTAATGGCCTCTCACGTCTTTACAATCTAGCCAAGAATCCACTTGACCCTTACACCGACGGTTGCTTCACCCAGATCACAAATCACTTGTCCTGACATTTGTGACACACGCTCAAGTATGCAGACAAGTACACACACTCTTCTCTTCTTTGCATGTAAATCATCACTCAAACGACGGCCTGTGTCAGCCTGTGGCCCCGGGGCACCTAAACCAACCTGCTCTGCCACAAATGTCAGTTTCTTCATTGTTGGGTTTCTACTCAAACATCTATTGATTGCCAGTGTTACACGTGTAAAGATGGCGTCAAATTTCCACTCGCTTCTGACAAGCGAAGGATCCGCAGTCCATCAATCAATGTTTGCTGTTTCGTGAGTTTGTCTGTTTTGTTTTTACTGCAATATGTCCCGTTTTATTCCTCGACGTTTAGGGAGCCCAGGAGTATGTGTATCCCAAAAAAGTAAACTATTTTGACATCTTCTGTTGGATTTTCTGACGGAGCCAACATCCAGCACGAATCAGGATGGAGTAAGGATGTTCGCAGCAGAAACAGCTTGGTTCGTCTCGGAGACTTTCATGCAGCGATACATACAGGACTGTCTCAGAAAATTAGAATATTGTTTTTTTCTGTAATGCAATTACAAAAACAAAAATGACATACATTCTGGATTCATTACAAATCAACTAAAATATTGCAAGCCTTTTATTATTTTAATATTGCTGATCATGGCTTACAGCTTAAGAAAACTCAAATATCCTATCTAAAAAAATTAGAATATTCTGGGAATCTTAATCTTAAACTGTAAGCCATAATCAGCAATATTAAAATAATAAAAGGCTTGCAATATTTCAGTTGATTTGTAATGAATCCAGAATGTATGACATTTTTGTTTTTTTAATTGCATTACAGAAAATAAAGAACTTTATCACAATATTCTAATTTTCTGAGACAGTCCTGTATCTGGGACATCTTCACAGGTTTTTTTAAGCAGCTTCTTTTGTCCACCTTAAGTTTGAGACACAAGAGCTGCATGTACAGTGTCTGTAGTATGTGTGAGCGCCTTCCTGAATGTGTTTTTAGTTTGGCATGTCATGTTAGTGTGTGTGTGTGTGTGTGTGTGTGTGTGTGTGTGTGTGTGTGTGTGTGTGTGTGTGTGTGTGTGTGTGTGTGTGTGTGTGTGTGTGTGTGTGTGTGTGTGTGTGTGTGTGTGTGTGTGAGAGAGTTTTTTTTACAGAGGTCCAGTTCAGCCGGGGCGTTTTGAAAGGGTCCAGACAGCTGCCTTTTACTGCCCCAGGGGGTAATAAACACAGAGGGAGGGGCAGTTATTTACCCTTTTTATTAGAACAGGAGGTACGGGAGGGGACTTTATTGGGGTCACACTGTAACTACAGACAGCTGCAGGGCAAGGAGGGAAATACAAAAAAGAGATATTTCTTAAAAGTGGTTTTATCATCACTCAATTCTTCTCTCAGGAATGTTTCCATGTCTAGTTTTTACTTGTCGCATGTGTGTAAATGTGTGGATGTCATCCATCTTTCCCCCCACGCGCCCTCTCTATTTCCAGGACCATTAACAGCGTGTTTGTTGTTTAAGCACATCTGCTGTCAATCAGCTGTACCCGGCAATCCAAGTGGCATTTCCTGCCACTGGAGACATGCCCGCCTGACCTGCCCTCTGACCATTTGATGACTGGTCATAAGGATCACAGTCCAACTTGCACGCTGACCCATATTTTTCCTATAATCCTCCGAGGTTGCCATATCAACAGATGTGCCATAGACGAGGATTTTTAGTGGATTAGGCTGAGGATGAGAAGATCAATACTACTCTTTTATCTGAGTGATTATGTGTGCAGATGGGAGACCGATTAAAGGAAGAACTGAACCCTTGACCCTCTTCCAGAGAAGGGTGGGGCGTGTTACTTAAATGGCTTGGCTCCATATCGATAGATCGTGGAGCATCTTTGAATTTTTTAATGAGGATGGAAATAATCTGATTGTTGGGGCTGTTGTGAGGACACACCTTTTGGGAGACTGGTGTTTCATCCCTCCCGTGGAGCTCCAGAGTCTTGAAGAATCAATATCAAGTAACATTGGCGTTTGTTTTGCACTTTATGTTGCTTTTTTTTTCTTTAATTTGTCACCCTTTTTAAGCTTCGACTTGTTTATTTAGACATTTGTCAGGCAAGATACAAAAACTCCAGAAAGTTACTGGTCCAAAATGAAGAGAGAGTCCAGTCACTCAGGCCTATCTTTTATGAATTAAACAAATAAGATGCAAGATTCACATCTGCTGAGTTTGTCTCATCCTCGTTGCACTGTGTCAGGCAGCTGTGGCTATATTACTTCCAGTCTTTCCAGCTGATCGCCTGCTGGTTCTAGGCTCAGATTTTTCTCATATGGTATCAATCTTTTTATTCAGCTCTTTAACAGAAAATGAATGTGTCCTTTTTGCAAGAACGAAAAGGGCGACCTGGTTCTTCAACCCATCATGACCTGATGCAACATGTTGGCCTCAAACCTGAAGATAAACACACATCCTATTGATATTTTCAAGCTGCAGGAACCATTATAATTTTAACAAATTGATAAACGTGACGTTAAAATCTTTATGTCAATGAAAGCAGAAAGTTTAGTCTCTAGAAAGGTATTCATTCCCTATTTCTAGTCTCTTCAGAGTCCAATAAATACGTTTTTTAGTGTGCAGTTTCAAGTTTTCCAGAAAACCTTCAGGTTTCAAATGAAGCCTGGCATCTCAATGGGGTTTGACTAAGCAGCCTTTAGGAGTTTTAAAATATGAACCTATTGAACTAACTGGCAAATAAAGTGGAAATGAAAGAGAGAGTAGAGATTACCGCTGGCACATTTCTGCAGCTGACTAAGACGTGTCAATGCCAGGGAAAACTGCAAGATGCGCAGATCTGCAAGGAATAGGCGGGAATAACGAGGGCATGTGGCACAGAGATGATCAACAGAGAGAGAGGAGGAAGGGAGGGATGGGAGCACAGAAATGACTGAGAGCGGAGTGAGAGAGCCTGAAAGGGAGGGGACAGACAAGTTATTCTGGTTGAAGACAGCTGACAGAAGGCCCAAAATAAGATGCAGCCATCTAATGCGCAAAGATTCTGCAGCTACACTCATAAACCATAAAACATAGGCACTGTTGAATGTGTTTCTGCTCCTAATGACTTTCAGGACTGGAGAGCCAAGAATCGACGTCAAGCTGAGTTAATAACGTGATTTATTGTTTTCCCCATAGAAAGTGTTGTTTTCCTATAATCATATTTCATATAAAAGAGACACACAACGTAAAAACCGACTCTAGTGTAGTAATAAATATAAAATGCTGTCATGGGATAGAAAAAGCCGAGGAGCAGACCTGCAGAGAGGTCAGACAGACACATCAGAGCTGACCTGATGCTAGAGGAGCTCATAGATTGGTTTACACGTCTGCAAATATAGCCTCACACCTCGTCTGCTGCCACACAACTCTCTCTCTCACACACAGAGACGCACAAACAATGCCACACACATGAACTGTCATCTCAGCCAGTCAAGCACACAACGCAACACTCATTTTCATGTCTAACACTCCAGCTGGTCACGTTTGGTGAGACAGACGGTAAGCACCGGAGCTCAGGCTATAGTGTATATGTGACATGCAAGATACAATTACCACACTTATTACACGGTGGGGCTAACGGGGAACCTGGAATAAAACAGTGGACTTCTATCTCCATGCACTGACAGAGGGGTGCTGGAGGAGGTGATCCCGAAAGCGGGGAGGGAGCTCGAAGGACGAAAAGTGAGAAGTGCTCTTGTTCATTGTCGTTCGTACAGTCTGGTGCACACCACGTCATCCGCTCTCATTGTCTGAAAAGAAACAGAGGGCAACGAGAGCATTTTAATGTGGATACTCGCACGCACAGGGCTGAAAAACCCTCTGTTCAACCCATAATAAAAAAATATGATACCCACAGAGCAGCATTTATCACAAATCCTGCATAAACCTTTAATTTGAGATGGTTTTTTTCAGTGTCTCCAGGAATTAAGACCAACATAACACCGTTACGCCAAGCTGTTATAAACAACACAAGCTTTAACAACTGCTGGCTTCTCAAAAGCAGTTGCGGGTTTGGTTTCTTTACAGCACACCAGGAGTCTAAAAACGTGAAGTTCCTGCCAACCTCCCTGTAAATGCTCCTTCTCTTTACCTGTAGCGCAATTAAAAACAGTTTACTGAAGGGAGGATTGTGGTGCATGCCTGTCTGCATCGTCTCCAGTTAAACTGATTTGCAGGCAGACCTGGGTCAGATTATGCTCAGAGTTTAGAAATGCACCACTCCTATTATTTTGCATGTTTTTATAGTAAAGTAAATCTATTTCATTTTAACAGGAAACAAGACTGCTGCATCAGTCAAATGATGAAAAGCCTTTGTTTGTTTGCTCAGATACAGTTTCATGGCCAGCCTCAAGCAGACTAACTGTGGTTGGCTCCGCTCTGGAATTCGAAGACATGTTAGAAAGATTTTGTTTTGTGGTTTTGTACCTTAAGGGCCCGGGGCCAAAGATTTTCAAGAAGTGATCAAATGTCAAACTTGTCATTGCATTTACAGTGAAAGCAGTATAAGATTTCTACTGAGCTGGAGATATCACTAGATAGTGAATAAAATGAGAGGAAGAATAATGTTTTTTCAGTTTGAAAAAAAAACATGAAGTTACATTTGAAACTTTGTTAAAGGATTTTGTTATTTTCTTGTGGTTTAAATGAATCTAAAATGCAAGTTCTGTGGGATTTCTATGTGAAATGGAGATCTGCTTCTTTTCTAATGAGCAGAAAAATGTCTGATATTTACCAGCATCAATGAAAAAAGTTATACATGATCCTTATTTATTTGCTCTTGGTGCACGAACAGCGAGCTTTTCTGTTTATGTTATAATCAGATGCTATCTGTGCTTTCTCTTTAAAGACGCATGAACCACTGTAAACCAACATTATTACAATAGTTCTTACTGTAACAATAAATTATAATGTTGCAGGAGTACTGTAAAGTTGAAAGGCACATTTTAGACTGAAATATGAGTTGGAATATATTTCAAAAGTAATTATATTATCCACTATGCTTTTAAAAAGTCTACACTCAGCCGATACTCATTTAGGTAAAGTTAGACAAAACATTTTGTTTTTTCCTAAACTATTTTAAAGTATTTTGTTGCTGGATGAGTCAATATTCTTTTTATATCACATTTAAAAGTCAAGTTGAAGTTATAAGATGTTAAAATCAATTTCAAGATGAGTATTAACTCTTATTTCAGCCCAAAAGGCTGCATTTGGTTCTGGTTGTTGCTTGTCAATCACAAAGCGGGCAGATCAGATCCCTCGCCAGCATCTTTGGATATCTGAAGTGACACTGAACCTGAACTTTTTTTCTTGGTTTGCGATATGAAAAGAAATGAGCTCAGGGTGTTCTACAGGCCCTCTGCACATGTACAGGCCATACAGATGTTGATATGGATGAGGCTACGACAGCAGATTTCCACATAACTGCACTGCACAAAGTAGTCTGTTGTCTGTCAAGCATTAATCGTGTTTATTTTCTAAACTAAGCTGCAACTTTTAGTGGATAGATTGTGTGATTTACCAGGATCAGCTTGCCCTCACTGGTGATCTCTCGGGTCCAGGATGTCTTGGGTCCCTCTCCTTTCTGTAAAGTCTGCTCACAGCTGATCTTGCTGTCTGTTTCCCAACGTGGGAAACTCTGAGGACATAGAAAAGCATGAGGAAGAAAACTCATCAGAAACATAGTATGAAAGTTTAGATGTATGGACAAATGGCTGCACAGATGGGTTTAATATCATTTAGGGGGAAAGGGAGTTAGAAAGGGAGTGTCCAGTAGAGGAAAACAAGACAGCTACAGCAGAGGTGATAACTTGATGCGCTCATCGTTAGTAGCGTGTAGTTCTGGCTGGATGCATGTGTTTGCTTTGGAGACGGCCAAACAGAGGCCATCTATGGGAAAACGGGGAGAGTAATGGGGAGAATTAAGGAGGGACAGAGGGCACGAAGGGGCAACAGAGGGGAAAAGAGAGACGATGAGAAGTCGACAGGGGTTATAAAGGGTGTGAAGGACTGAAGAGGAGCATGATAGGCCCGCAGAGAGCAAAGGAGGGGCAGACTCTGTTATCTGTCCAAATATAATAATGTCATCTGGACAACTCTTTCCAAATGCCCCTATTTTTCTCCGCTGGGTTAAGTGTCTTATTTCTGTGTGCAGAAATAAGAAAAGTGAAGTTAACATAGGAACAAAGTCATGTGTATGTGTCATGTACCGTGCAGGCCCGTCCGTCCACGGTGCTCTCGTTGAACTCCTGTCCCACAGTGAAGGTGATGTTAGTAGTGCGGACTGTGGTTGAGGTTTTAATGGAGAGCGTCTCTCCGTCCTGCGTGATCTCCACCAGAGGCTTGGAGGCTGCCTTCACTGCAATCTTGCGCAGCATCACGTTCACGCCTGAAAACCACAAGAAGACAAAAGAGGCAGTGTGTTTATGGGATTCATTTTACGAACAGATACATGGGGGAGAGTCAGTGTTGCACAGTAACTTGTCATCACATGAACTGATTCCATAAGAATATTAGGGTTTAAAAGCTCTGAGAAACAGCCTGAACTAATCTTGTGTGAAAACACAAGACTTGGACTTGGATATGTATCTGCTTCCAGAGTTGTCCTGCATGCCAAAGGTGAAAGGAGCAGAGTTGCATTGTTCTGTCCAATGATGTAACACTGAGATCATTAGACAAAGCATGTCTGCACATCTGTGCTCCCTCAGGACTTAGACATCATTGCGTGCACCAAATCTCAAATGCCTTCATTGGGTCTCTTTCAAAGACACATATCTGGAAGTTCTGGAAAGGGAGGAACTGATGTTACTTAGTGGGAAAGGAGAGGGAATGAGGAGCAGCAGCGAGGTCAGACAGCCAAGGGGCAGCGGTCTGTGTGTGGTTTGTGAATATCCCTCTCCACGTGTGAAGGGAAGTAGGTATTCACAGTCGAGTTGGGTTTCACACCTCTCACCTCACACAGATTCCCACCTGTCACCAAATGTAAATATATACACAGAGAACTGGGCACACATCAGCCTCTACACTCAAGTTCTGTATATACCCACCCGGTACAGTATTTACATTGTCACTGAAGACAGATGTGTGTTCTGTTGTGTGGGAGGTTTTTTTTTTCATCATCAAAACAGAATTACTTGCACTTTTTTCCCAGCAGGTGAATATATCACTTTGATGTAATATAATTCAATCTTCTGCTTTTTTCTGCACTGCATTCACATTATATTTATATGTATGGTTTGGTACTGTGACATTTATTTAGATAAAGGCGATACAATGATTTCAGCCACTGTATGCAGTAATGTTAACATGAAAGCAAAGGTGGGAAAAGCAGTGAATTTGAATATTTCAAGGAATTACAGGTACAAATCTCAAACTGCTGTTGCACTTGCATGTTGTTAATGGCATTCTGGACATTCCTCTCATTCCTCCCTGATTTGACTTTAATGAGCAAAGAATAACAAAAATGATATAAATCAAATTCCAAGATTTGGGAACAGGGGTCAAGTGCTGACCTGTGCACCATTCCGAAGCCACATGGGGGCCTAAAGCTTCTCAAGTAACTGCTAGATCTTAAAAGTTAATGATCGCCTCTACCGACCTCTGAAAACCTGTGACATAAAGGCTTAAATTAACGCAGACCTGACCACTGGGGACACACACATAGACAGACGGCCGGGGTCAGAGGTGAAAGGGCAGAGGAAGCCTTTGGGGTAGGGAAACAGGGAGGCAGGAGGAGAGGAGGAGTGAGAAAAAGAGGAGGATGGATGGAGAGAAGAGGGTAGTGGGTGTTGACAGGCTGCATCCAGCTGTACTGTCCACCGTGGATGTGGCCGGCAGCATTTATACAGATGCAGCAGCACATCGTATTGAAAACATACAGGTATACACATGGGTATCATCAAATGATGGGAATTTAACTCCAGTTGTAGTTTTTTCTCCACTGTTTCTACATCTATCTCCACATTGATAGAACATGGAAACATTATAGTGGGCCTGGTCTAATACACAAAAAACATGACTCTTTTTATGTGCACATTGCCACATAATCATATCGCCATCTTTCCCTTTGTTATAGTTGAACCCCTCCCTCCTCCCTCGTCACACCCTCAAAGGCATAACAGTTACTAAGACTGACAGAGACAGATATGTGGGGTTACCGACTGTAGATATACACTAATTGGTGCGTCTGGATTTGTGACTACCTCTCTCTAGTGATGTGTCGGTGTTCTGGACAATAGTGCCCTTTGACAGCTCTATCTTTGACCTCTATGTGCTGAGGCCTGAGTGAGTCTGAGAGCGCTAAGGAGATAAAGAGCAGCTTTGTCCAGAGCAATCATATCTCTGGCTGATGACATGAATTCCAGGTGTGCACTGGAAAGTAATATAATGAGGAATGACTAGTAACGACGGACGGCTTTGCGCGGTCAGGACGCGTGGATAGAGCGCAGAGTGTGTGTGTGTGTGTTGAGGGAGGGAGGGGGGGTTTAAGCGGCAGGTGTTTGTCCATCCTGCGCACACACACCACAGATGATGATGATGCTACTGTCCTGCACTGTATTGTCTTGTAACGGTCCGCGCACTCACACGCTCACGCGTACGCAGTTTGAGCCAGAAGTGCCGCCGACTGGGAGGCCAAAAAGGGGAGATGAGGAAAAAAAAAGAACAGGGTGAAGCTGGCTGGAGGCCAAGCACTGAGATTTGGGTTCTGCAGAATAACAAAAGAAGACCCCTCCCCACCATCACCCGCAACACCACACACTCACACGCACCCATTGGTACAGAGTGACCCTTGCTGATGCACGGGACGCAGGCAAGATCTGAGCGGCTGATTGAGCAGCGGTGAGGGATGTGTGGGGTATAAGAACAAAATAAACTAAACTAGATAAATAAATAAAAAGTGCCACATTAAGCAATGAGGGGGATTTGATTTATCCATCACCCCCATCACTTACCTATCGCCTTCAAGAGTTCCTCAAAGTTTTCTGAGCTTTTCATCTCCCAGGTGCCAGAGAAATCAGGGGTTTTTCGCTCCATGCTTGGCTGCAAGAATAGTTCTCCTAAATTAATTAATTTAGGAGAATTATCAGGTCCCAGGTCTGTGCCGGTGCGTCAAAATTGCTCCAATAGTCCCCTTTGAATCTTTCTGATCTCGTGGGCCAGTGCAGATGATCTAGTCTGACTTTGCCTGACCAGTTCTTCTCTGGACGAGTGACGGAGCGTCAGGGCTCTTATCACATCTATGCACTAACGCGCGTTATAGCTGCAGCGCTTCAAATAAATGGGACTGGACGCAAAGATACTTGCGCAGAGCTGCGAACGCCCCTTTCCATGTGATCACGCCCCAATAGCCAACTAAGTACCGGCACAGGTCCTCAGTATGTCAACCTGACCACGCCCCTGGAGGCAACTTGCATTTCAGAACTGCCCACGCAGGCAGCCAACATTCAGGGACGCCTCTCATCCGTGCGCAACACGGAGACGCCAAACCGGCTGCATCCAACAGTCCTGTGCGCTCTGCAGATTCCTTGCTTATAAATTATGGAATATCTGCTATATCCAGATGTGTAAAGGGGTTTTGTCACTTGTCACACAGAGTTTGGCCACTTGCCACACCGCTGGTGCAATCAAAGCTGTTTTTTCAAATCGGGGGAGGATGCAGTCAGGCCAGTCTGTTGACAGAACATGTCGTCTTGGCAGGGCGGTGCGAAGGAAGAACTAGTCAACTGGCAGACTGAGTGGATGGCAGAGTGTGTGTGTGTGTGTGTGTGTGTGTGTGTGTGTGTGTGTGTGTGTGTGTGTGTGTGTGTGTGTGTGTGTGTGTGTGTGTGTGTGTGTGTGTGTGTGTGTGTGTGTGGGTGGAGTATGTTTGTGAGAAGCGAGAGAGAGAGGGAGAGAGAGGGAGAGAGGGTGGGGGAAGCCAAGTTCACCCCCAGCCGCCTGCGCGCCACAGTTGCGTAAAAATAAAAACTGTAGTAATGGGATACAGCTTCTGACTTCGACCTTTGAGGTGCTATCAATTTAACTGGCCCTGCTTCAGACGGAAAGAAAATACCCACGAAGGGAAATGAAAAGCAGTAGCAGAGATTATATTGAAAGCTGAATTGATGCAGGTCGGAGGTGTCTCCCCTTAAAGAGCTTTGGGTGCCCCGCTGCTCGGACGGAAGAAAGGGGTTGCGGAGAGGAGGGGGTTTGGCCGATGGGGCAGGGTCAGGGGCCCCCGGGGTCGGGGATACAGCCCTGTAGGAACACACACACACACGCATTCAGACTATGTGCGCACGCACGCACGCGCCTGATGATGGATTGGAAGTGGACAAAGCCGATGTTAACTATTGACTCCTGATGGATGATCCCATCCGCTACACTGCACGGTGAATTAGAGCGGGGAAACCTGGGCGGCTGGGTGGGAGGTGTGGGATGGCAGGGCCGTCAATTATGGCAAGGTATGGCAGCCACACCTTGGCTTCAGGGGAAACTGTAAATGTTAATTGATTATTCTATTATTTAATACATGTAAAATAACTACAAATGCAAATCAGAACAACATGATCGATTTCACTATGTATTTTCCTTTTCAACACTTGTACCCCCCTTCATATCTTGAAATGTGATATGTCCCAGCGTCCCTGACGACAGTGGTCGCTAGGTCAATCTCACTTTGCAGTTTTACTTAAAAAAATTACTTACAAAACTGAAACTTACAAAAATGAAAAGGAAGCAGACAACCATGCAATTAAAAAAAAGAAGGCAGGTGATGGTGTTGCCCCAGCAGCAGAAGATATTAACGAGGCTATAGCCACTAATGGATTAATTATGCAAGTTCGTCTTAAGGTAAGATATCAAATCATCCTAGCCTCATATAAATCTGTTTAAGGGAAATATTTGACTTTTTTTTACTCTCTCTCTCTTTCTCTCTTCTGCTCCATCCCTCTCCTTTTTGCATTTGGACTTTAACTGTTTGACGTTAAACTTGTCGTGATATTGTTGCAGTGATAGTGAATGAAGTGAACAGAATGAGTTAAATTGCGTTTGTCAGATACGCTTTTTCCGCTCTCTAACTCTGCCGCTTGCTGTCCATAGAAACGGATGCGTATTGCGTAAAGGCGCATTGACTGAATTGTTCCACTACATTCTGAGTATTTGCTGGGCATGTTGATTGATATACTGTAGTTAATTTCTGTGATTCGTTACCTCGCCATACCTTAGATTTGACTAAATTGGCGTGTGATACTTGTACACCGGCTCGTCCGTGTCATACTTCTAAAGCCACACGGACTCCAAAGGGGCCAAAGGCCCCAGAATGATGTGGGTAAGGTGAGCCGTCCCGCTGCAGAGCGAGCTGCGTCTGGCCCGCCGGCTCTGTTTGATGTGAGCAAACTTGCTCACTATTGTTCCCTTCACACACAAAAAAGTAATTGGCCACACACCATGCCACAATTACGGCATGTCCTCACAAGACATCCGTATTAGTGTAACGATTTCCACGCCAGTCTCCCGGACTCCCTTTTACTTTAGTTTTTGCTTCTTTTTTTTTTTTCTTTACTCTTTAACCACAAGTTCGTGACACATCAAAGTAGCAGTGATTCAAATCACAATGCACCGGGATTTCAAATATGTGCAAGAATGTATTTATATTTGAGTTTGACATCAGTCTGCTGCGCCGTGGTGGTCTGTTCAATAAGGCCCGGTCAGAGGAAGGGGATTGATCATGTCACAAATTCAAAGTGATCGATTGACAACACAAAGGATCATTGAGAGAGGGGGGGTTAAAGAAAGGGGGAATTCATCTCCAGCTTCACCCCAGGCCATTAGCGTATTACCATGACATAACAAGGAATGCATCAAAGGCCATTGAATCCAACAGGCAGCCATGCAGGATGGCGTGGTGACAGCCTCACCCATCAGTGTGCTGCAACAGAGAGGGGCTTGATAGAGAGCTCTGAAATGTGGCTGATGCTGCGTGTCAGCACGCTATGACAAAGCAGGGCTCAGCATTCAGGTCCACTCAACCGTGTTTTGCTCCTCTCAACCTCACTCTCTTCGCCCATTCCTTCCCTCCATTCTCCCTCTTTTTTCCCTTCTGCATCTCTTCTACCTCAAGCGACTTTCTTCCCCTTTCTCCTCCTTTTCGAGCCCCTCCTCCTGCTGTCAAGCTTTTGTTCCTTTGTGCTGCCCTGACACATTCCCCAGGCACGTTGAAGTGAGGGAGAAGGGGAGACAAGAGGAGGTTAGGATGGAAAGAAGACAGGGGAGAGGGAAAGTTAGTGAGAAAGTTAGACATTGCAGTGCCAGGTCATTTTTTATCTCATTGTTGTGGATGAAGGGATGGTGAGTCAGCACTGAGAGAGAAGTGGGACATCAAAAGCTGATTGAAAAGTGACTGAGATGGAAAAGCTGTGAGGCAATGAAATAGGAGATACTACTCTATCTTTGGAGGGCAAGAAGTATTAATTTGCTCCTCTGGTGCCAACTTTGTTTCACTCATCTTCATTTCCTTATGCTGCCACCATCATTCCTCCATATACTTTTCACTTCTTTTGTTTCTCGCCTTGTTCTTTCTCACACTGACATTATTGTTGGTAACTGATATCATTACCTGCAGTCCCAGGAACGGACAGGTCGGCTGAACCGCAAGGTTGATTTAAAAAAAAGAGTCTATTGTGACACAAATAAAACTTGGCTCTTTCCAACTATCACTCAACACTCATCATTCATTCATTCATTCATCTTCTTCCGCTTATCCGTTATCACTCAACACTGTTGAAATTAAAACAATAAATGCTTATATAATGTAGATCATAAAGCAAAGTCCCCCCTATCAAAACAAAAAATCTGAATTTGATAGTTGCTGCATCATTTTTTCTGGCTTCTACAGCGTGAGAATTTGCTGCTTTTCTCTGTCATATCATTTTCATTAAACAATACATTGCATTACTGGGAAAACAAATGTTGTATTGTTTAATAAGATTTCATAAACCAAAGGATGAACCTGAGATTTAAAAGGAACAGCATGTAAAGCATAGTCAAAAATGATAAAGTACAACAGAAAGAAACAATATCTAAACTATTTGTCGAAAATGTCATGCTAACCAAAATTGTACAAAAGATAGGACAGAGGGCTGTGGTGTCAGTGGAAAGCACGTAATGCTGCTCAGACAGTGTCGTTTTTTTGTTTTTGTTTCTAAATATACATCAAAAGTTGATTCCAACATCTTGTAAATCATTTAAAAGCCCAGGAAATCAATAAATGAAACAACCACAAAGGTGGTTAAGGTTTGCTTTGAGGTTGTTTTTCTCCCTACTTTTCGATTACACATAGCGGTGCTGTTCTGCGCCCCCCTCCTCAAAATGGCAAGTTTTTTTTTTTAAGTATTTGTAGTATTTCCTCAGAAGGTTCAAAGCAAGTTGAACCAATACTGAACGGTGATGTGAAAGCATTGCAGGCCAGTTGGGCAGCATTCACGCATCTGCATTTCAGACTTCAATGGTCACACCTCTCATTCACTTTGAATAAGGTGACATCCTGCACTGCCAAAATGAATTCCGAGTTTGTGGCTTCAAACTGCTAGCTAGCTTATAATCTACAATTGAAAACAGTTACTTTTCAAAGAGCAGTACCAGGGAATGCTACTTCCTATTTTCCCTAAAAAAGTAAATCACTTGTGGGCTGATAATGGAAAATATAAGCTGCTGATACCCCATCTGCATGAATGGACCACATATCCTTGTGCATAAAAATGAAGCAAATTAACACATTTAGAAATTTGTCATGTCCCACTTCTATTTTATTTTAATTTCATGATTGGCGATAAACTGCAGTGTGCAATCGTTATACTGTCAAACACTTTCGTCCTGTAAGCTCACTGCATTGTCAAGATGAGCAATGATGGTGTCTTTACTTTCTTAAACAATGATCAAAGTTTGCTCTGAGTCTGTGTCAATGCTTAAATACGTGAACACACGATTGATGACATCAGCATTTCATTGCAACTTAACAGAAAATAACAGTGAATCCATCTATGACGAGAGTTTCTCAACATTGTGTGCTCATGTATCTATTCAAAGAGAGGCCAACATAGTTTGTTTTATGTACCACTGGTCCCTGAACACCCCACATGCCGGTAAGCAGTTGTTGAGAAACCTTAAAACAAAACATTTCCATAGTCGAGCCGTCAAGTCAGTGATTTGCATGACATCTAAGAAGACAGTGCAAAGACTGGCTTTAACAAATTGTATCTTAAAAAAAGGGAAAAAGAATGAGAAAAAAATAAAAAGTGTCAACAGAAATTCAGTCCATGTGCTGGCAGAGAGCGTGTCTCTCTGGGGCTATTTGCAGCTTCATATTCATTCAAATCAGACTGAACTCTGTATCAGCTCACTCACCGGATTGACCTGTGCCATATCTCAAAACTTGCTTCCTCTTGTGCTGCTTATTGTTTCCTATTTCCTCTTCTCATTCAAATGACACTGATTTGAACCGTATCTCTGGCACATCTATATTATTCATTGTTCCATAGCCTGATCTGGGATTCTCGCACCATAAAATGTCGTATGTGGCCCTTATCAAAATTCTTGCCGCAATCAAGTTTTTTTGAAAGGCACCAACTTGTCTGCACGAGTTGCCACTTGCACAAGTTACTGTAATACTGTGAAAAGCCGTTAGTAAAGTTACTATTCAGTGCTGTCCTTTGTTTTATTGTCCAACTGACCTGTGAAAATTCCCACCTCAGTATCCTTAGTTATCCCAGATGTGAACTTGACCCAGGCCTTCCAAACCACCAACTCCTGGCTGGAAGTCATTATTTATGGTCTTTAACCTGGAAGAAAGCTACTGAACTGGAAGTGCACAGGCATGCACGTAAAAGTTTAATGAGTTACTGTATCTTTCTCCTTTTATTTATCTCTATGACAGTGTGGGCTGGGGACCTCCCCATGAGGTTGTGTAATGATCCAGGGAGAAGTTGCAAAATGGTTTGCAGAAAAGGACCAAAAAAAATGTTTATATATATATATTTGCGTGACACACATTGTGGTTATTTTCTGTAATCTTTGGACTTTAAAACTTAAATTCAGAGTAGTAAAAGAACATTTTGGTTTGTAGTTTTAGGAGCCACAGAGTGAAACCTGTGTGAACCACTGCTCAGTTTAACTTTCCAAACAGTTGCACAACAAATAACCCGGTCTGACACACATGCATTCGCAGCCAAAAGCCTGGGAAGCTCTGCGGGCTGCTGGCATGCTGACCCAGCAAACCACATGGGTTTGATTAGAGGTAACGGCAGAAGTTAATGTGGAAATGGGATGCAGTGAATGTGGAAGAACAGAGAGCAAAGAGAAAGAGATAAGAGCTGGGACAGAGAATAGAGGCTGAAAACTAAATCTATATTCATAGGTGTGCCTCTGATTGACGTGCACATCCTTACCACAAACCAAAAAAGCTGTAAGCAAAGGTTCAGGTCCAAATGGGATAAGAAATGTCTGCCAATAGTGTACTGTTTAAATAAACAACTCATTTATTATGATTCTGTCTTACAGGGAATCAACGCCATGAATCAGAAATGTATGATTTAACAGATTACCAAAACACAGCAGAGTCACCTGGACAGTGTGTGTGTGTGTGTGTGTGTGTGTGTGTGTGTGTGTGTGTGTGTGTGTGTGTGTGTGTGTGTGTGTGTGTGTGTGTGTGTGTGTGTGTGTGTGTGTGTATGACTCAAGCTACATGAGACCAAACCCCCAGATGTCTGTGCACCCAG
This sequence comes from Cololabis saira, assembly GCF_033807715.1. Lineage (NCBI taxonomy): Eukaryota > Metazoa > Chordata > Actinopteri > Beloniformes > Belonidae > Cololabis > Cololabis saira. The sequence goes on from NC_084589.1 coordinate 26,997,966, forward strand.
ACGCCTGTATTACTCACACTCTGTTCCTTTTGTCCATCAGCTCTCACCTCCTCCCTCCTCCAACTCTCCCCCCGTGTCTTTGTGGATGTAATTATTGTGCTCTTTTGTTACGAGCTGCTCTGGACAGCGGGAGAGCAAGAGCTGAAGTTCAGTTGGAAAAGAGGGCAGGCTGGATGTGTATCAGACAAGTTTAAAATCTTCATCCTCTGAAAGCTAACTGCTATTTTTTTTGGACTTCCCGGGGGGTTTTATTTTTCGTGGCATCCCTGCTACCTACATGACCATATGGTTCCCCTCCAAGGTGCTACAGTCTGCAACACTGTGAAGCCACTTTGAATTGCCTGAATGATGCTGAATTGCTGGACTGAGGACAGGAAGGCAGAGGACAAAAGAAGGGAGGAACTGAGAGGAAGAGAAGAGAAAATGAGGTCACAATTGTAAGGAAAGGAAGTGAAGGAGATAAAGTTGTTCATGAGAAAAGCTGAGTGAAGTACAGTGAGGTGAAGTTGTCAGGAGAGGAGGGAAAAGCTGAGAAGGAAAACAAGAGCCGGTTCCCATACTTGCACGGCTTTTCACCTTACTTTATGATAGTGAGTTTTGTTTTCCTAAAAATCCAACGAGTTCAATAAAAGTGTAGCTTTTGCTGTGTCAAATCACCCCACCTTTTTTTAACCCCAGCACCCTCACACGGCCTCTCACTCAGCGCTCATTCTTTTATTCTCCTTCAGCCTTTCCTCCTTAACAAGAGTCAATGATTGTTGCTTTTGCTTTTTCCTCTGCCACAATTGTATCAGCAGTCTGCTTGCATTCAGCAAAAGTGCGACTTTGTGCATGTGTACGTACGTTTGCACTCATACATACAGCATGCATGTCCCCATGGTGATGCTGTGCGTGAGAGAAATGCCAAAGTTAAATACTTTAACTTGAGGTCAACCTCTGGTCATTGGTGCTGGATGTAGGCAACAGTGTGTCTGTGAAATCTTCGGCATTAGGAAAACAATATGGTTTCAGATTTTTGATTTATTTTTTCCATTTATTGACTTGGGAAGCATAAGGCTCTCATATGCTGCTGCTGTGCCTCAAGGCAGGGGAAGAAAAATAACATTAGATTAAAGTGATCCTATGATTTGTTCATGATCTTGTGACTTTTGCCAAAGGCCTGTGAGAAACTGAAAGGATAATAGATATGTTAGAAAGTTGAGGTATAAACTAAAAAAACAAAAAACAAGCATGTATTCCTCAGTGGGCAACAAAATTGGAAAAAAACTATGCACGGAAACCAAAAAGCTGGAGATTAAGGGACGCATTTTTCTGTAACGGGAAGATATTTATGAGTGCTACAAGTTAATAGAATACACATTATCAAGAAAGAATGTTTATTTTAACAATAATAAGAAAACGGATCCAAAACAAATCGAGATTAATTCCATTCATAACAACACACTGTCACTTGAACACCACACTTTCACTTTTAGTCCCAGCATAAGGCTGGCGTCAGGTGACGGGACAACCACAGCCACGCAGTTGTGGCTCATATAAAACACTCCCCTCCCCCTACAGAAACAATATATTCTGGGTAGATGCAGTCTTACATGCGTGGCCGTGTGAATTATTCTGCCAGGTGACAGACTCATGCGCCAATGTGAAATGAAGAAGTCTGTAAATTTAGAAATCTTTGGCCGAAGCGCTCAGGCATCTCCACTGGCTCCTCATCCAAGAACTACCGCTGCGTCACAGAGATGCTGAGGTCAGCAGCTGCAGGACTCCAGCTCCCAGCAGCATCCTTCCCAGTGATGACGGTCCTGCCTTCACAAGTCTGACTTGCTGTGATCTTAACCAAGAATAACAAACATTTATTAGTCTGACAATACAGTGTTTTTTGATATTTTGTTTTATTTTAAACTCTTTCTGACCAATCAGTTTACATATAATTATATACAATAAAAAAAATTATTTTAATAATCTTTAAGTTCCCAAATGATTGTTGTCACTCTCCCCTTCTGGAAGTTGGATGGATAGCTTGTTTCAGAGACGCTCCACTCCAGGCAGCTTCTGTGTTGTATTCATGGTTGGAGTTGAGCGTTGAGCAGGACCCTCTGAAAAATCACAGTTCTTTTTCTGTTTCCACCTTTCCTGCTAGTGTTGATACAAAGAGTTGATCGATGATCTGTGTCTGCTTCCTCCCCAAAGATTGTAAGGAATCCTAGCAGATTAATTTATTCCTCATAGTTCAGGAGCTATTCAGGTGCCTTTCGGTTCATTCCTAACTGGCTGCCATGTGCCTTTTAGTGAGGGATGGTTTTTGTCACTTAAAAGAGTTATTGATGGAGCAAAGCACTGATGGTTTGTCCTTCTGTCAGATTCTCTCTTCTTCACAAAGGAGCACTAGATCCCATTCAGTAAAGTATAATCATAACTGACTAAGGTTCTTTATCTGCAACTCATTCATTTCATTTGGTAAAAAAAAAATATATATTCTGGGAATCTTCAGATGCCTCAGACATTTATTTGTTTCCTTACTCATACCTGTGTCTGCAGACCTGTGAGTTAGGGCTGTACATGTTTTCCTTGAACCTTTTTGACTTTATTCCCTCTAACAAATGCTGTGTCAACTGTGAGACCTGAAACACATGTGAGTACCTTTTCAATTAGAAGAGGCTTTTCAGGGACTATGGATAGAAGTAGGATTCTACTAAATGTTCAATTTACCTCAATCAGGCATAGGAAATTCATAATACAATCAAAAAGAGGAAACAAGATTTAGATCAGCATTATCAAATTTCTGTGGTGGGTAGACTGATGAGAAACCAAAATTGATCTAAAAAATGTGAATGGGTCTGAAACTTTTTGAATTCTCTGTATAAAGCCTTAGTCAAAAGCTGGATTCTCAATTTTTCTATTTAAGGATTACCATCCGGTGGAAAAAAGAAAAAAAGAGCATGTTACACTTGTGGGAAGTGTGGTAAAACAGCATATCCCTTCAAAAAGATAGAAGACATTTGGAAAAAAAATCCTCTTTTTTTGCAGAGGCTAAAACAACAAGCCTATTTTTTAATGTTAAATAAATGTAATGTTTGAAAAAATAAGCGCCTACAATCATTTAATTTCTCCCTCTCCTATCTTCCTGTTTCGAGGTCATGCTAAAAATGACAAAAAAAATGCTTGTTAAACCAGTATACTGATTGTTTAAATCACAAATATCAAAATCACAAACGGAGGATCGCTGTCCTGCACGTTTTAGGTATTTTTCCTTGTTTCAACACACCTGATTCAAATGAATGGAACATTATCAGTTTGCACAACCCTATTTGTAATATTGACGTAATATTACATTACACTATTAATATCACAGTCGTTGGTATCAGGATGTGTTGAAGCAGGAAAACATCTGAAACATGCAGGACATTGGCCCTTGATGACTGGAGTTTGACACCGGTGATCTCGTCCTGTGACGAGAACCGAGCAGCTCTGCTGCCGCCCAGTGGAGATAAATACCCAGTACTACGTCTCTTTATCTCTCTCTCTAGATTTGAACCCTTTGACCTTTCTTGAGGGACTTGTAAGAACATGTGCAGTGATATTTATCTTCTGTACCAAATCAAACTATTGTTGTTAGTGTTTACCTGTGTGTGCTTGACTGCAGGCCCACTCAATGCCTGCAGGGACAGGTGGAAACAGAACACCTGGAGGTTCGCTTGAAAAACTGTTTGTGTTTTCAACAGAACCAGTTTTCCAGTGAGTCAATATTGCAATACATCCAACCCTTCCGTGGTTTAAGCATTGTTTTTTCCTTTTCTTCCTTGTGTGTGTTTTTTTGTCTTAGGTTTTAAATTGAGTCTAAAACTTTGTGAACATGAGGGGACCTCACTGATGGAGGAACCCTGTGTGTGTGTGTGTGTGTGCGTGTGTGCGTGCGTGCGTGCGTGCGTGCGTGCGTGCGTGCGTGCGTGCGTGCGTGCGTGCGTGCGTGCGTGCGTGCGTGCGTGCGTGCGTGCGTGCGTGCGTGCGTGCGTGCTTGCGTGCGTGCGTGCGTGCGTGCGTGCGTGCGTGCGTGCGTGCGTGCGTGCGTGCGTGCGTGCGTGCGTGCGTGCGTGCGTCCTGCAAAGGATGCCCCCCTGCTGTTTGGGTGACTCAGGAGGGTCATCTTGACATATAAACATAGTGTTCACTGAAAGCCCAACAAACTTAGTCAGTTTTCAAATTTGTATAAGTTAATGATTGACTTATTAGATCGTGTTGTGCTTCTTGTTATCCATTCTTGTCATAAGCTTCTGATAAACCACCAGCCAGGCAGAGAGAGTTTCAAACAAATGCTTGTTTTAAAGAAAAGAAAAGAAGATTAAGCTGTCAAAGTGTTTTAAAAGCACCTCCAGCCTTATCTTAGCTTATACTTCTTTTTTCATTTTTCTTTGACTGGTCATATAATTTTTGTAAATCTAAAGTTTGCAGAGTTACAAAACCCAAAGTCCATAGCAAATGCGGTTCATACAGATACAGATGCTCATGACCCGTGTTGTTTTCCAGGATTGTTTTCCACAACTTAATGACAACACCGTGAAACCCATTTGGATGATACTTGTCCTGTGACTAATTTAGCTGCAAAAGCAAAGAACAAGAAACTGCTTTGCCTGATTCATAAACAGATCAGAACATGCTGAGAGAGAAGTACCTAAAGCAGAGCAAAGCTGAAATACAATTCCTGGAAGAAGTGAAAAAAAGGTGTTGCAGCAATGTGGTTTATTACGTTATAATATATCATAAAAGGTGGCTGAAACGAAACGGTAAACAAGTGAACAAGCCTGATATGTTGTGGTTAATTGCATAACTAAACATCGTCTCTGAAAACTTTCCCACGAAGGGTATTCTTTTTTTTTTTTTTACAATTAAATCCTTTCAAATAGCATAGTCTGGTCTATTTCTTCCTTTTCTCTGCAACAACTGCAATGTTTTATAAATACCAAAAAATGGAAGTGAGATAAGCCTGAAACCTAACCTGGGCGCTGCGCTCTTCTAGTTCATGAGGAAATTCTCACTTTCAATCATAAATAACGGACCTGTGGCAGTTTCTATGTAACAGAAATGTGGAAACTCTGATGTAGATACTGAACATTTCTCATTTGGTGAGTTTGTTTTGGATATCACATTTGGCACATACCGGTACTCAAAATTGAAGCCAATTGTAATATATTGAAGCTTAAAACATAATTAACGTCATATCATGTGTGACATGTTTCATCTGTGTAAAACACACTTTATTGTTACAGGGACCTGAATCATTTTTGTAAAATTCCAAGACAAAAATTGGATGGCAACTAAATCACTTTAAAGTAGAAATGCATTATTATTTATTCAGTTTTAAAAGTCAGATATGTTCATTACTAAACATGTCAAATAAAACCCACAGAGGAGCCAAAGGTACATGCATATACAAACAGGAACTTTTGTTACAAAAATATATGTTTAAAAAAGTTTACATTCATTTAAAATACATTTGTCAGGCATGTTGATGCTTCAAAATCAAAAGCTCCAAATGAAATGTCAAGACTGGAATAACAGAAACCTTAAAAGAACAAGAATGTATTTGGATAAATCCGTCAGTCTTAGTTCCTTACAATTATAATTTAAAACCGTATCAGAAGTCATAAATGATCATTAGAGCAGCAAGCAACAAGCAGACCCATGACATTTTGAAGCTGGGAGCATGACTTTTTGATGGATCCTGGCAGGCTTTGGCATTATTTCCAGGTTTTTCATCTGTAGGATTTCCCTCAAAGTGGACCGGAACGCACTGATTCTCCAGCAATTCACAAGCCAGGATCAGGTGTTTAGTTTCATATTGAACCTTTTTGATCTCGCAGGTGTTCATCTGACTCCTGACTGTGACAAAAGTAAAAGGCTGCCGGCTGATACACAGGTTGTCCTTGAACACCTTGCCACCACTATTTGAGCACACAGCTCTCACCTTCTCCAGGTCTTCCAGGCGGAGGAAGGACTGCGTGGGTCTGGAACAGGTTCCCAGACTCTTGATGTACTTCTCCCACTGGTTCTGGTCGAGAGAAGCAGGAGTCCCAGAAGGAACGTGGCGCTTCAGGAACGTATTGTAGCCGTTGTTCCATTTGGAGAGCTGGCAGGGAGCGTCCGTCTTACCAGATGTTTGTTGACACAGCAGAAGACACGCGGCAAGAGCGAGAAAAGGTCTATGTGCAGCCATTCCCCAGTAGTCCTGTAATACAAATGTGAAATCATTACCACATTAGAAGTTTCCAGCCTTTCAATGCCAATAGGCTTTTGACTTTATTCTGCATGAAAAGGTACAAACATTTTAATAAGGCTACAGCTGCCCATGAATGCCATTTTAAGTGTGAAAGCAGGAGAGGATGTAGACAACAGATGAGAAAAAACTTCCCTACCTCGTTTTGGCAGCCAAGATGCCCCTTTGAACCACAGAAGTGACCTAAAGTTCAGCTGGAGGGGTTTTTCCGGACCTGTCCTACGGTTCCTCTAACACTTCCTGTATATGAAGGGGAGTGGCCTGTGTATTACATAAGTCCGCCCACGCGGCTGTGCTTTGGGCACCAGGGCTCGTGGTGAGAGAAGATCCACTTACGGCTCTGCAGACTGCTCCAGTCAACAAAGCTATTTTTGGAGACTTAGTGTTGGTATGCAGATCCTCGGGTGCTTGTTTTTACACAAAATCCTCTTTTTTTTTTAAGGTTAGAAAAAAAACAGTACAGGTACTTGATCAGTAAGCTATTGGTTCTAATGTTTCTGGCCTCTAACTAGATTGAATACAGTTAATAAAAAAAGCTAAAGCCTTAATAAGCTCTTACATTACCCAGATACCAATTGATTAGGCAGGAGGACTTAGGAGGGGGGCAGCACGGTGGCTTTGTGGTTAGTACTGTTGCCTCACAGCAAGAAGGTTCCCGGTTCGACTCCCGGGGGTCTTTCTGTGTGGAGTTTGCATGTTCTCCCCGTGCTTGCGTGGGTTCCCTCCGGGTACTCCGGCTTCCTCCCACAGTCCAAAAACATGCGTATTAGGTTAATTGGTGGTTCTAAATTGCCCGTAAGTGTGATTGTGAGTGTGTACGTATATATGTGGCCCTGCGATGGACTGGCAACCTGTGAACCCCTGCCTCTCGCCTGAAAATTAGCTGGGATAGGCTTCAGCAGACCCCGTGACCCTGCAAAGGATAAAGCGGGTATAGATAATGGATGGACTTGGAAGGACAATACAAAGTCATATAGATAGAGCCAAATATACAGTGCCAACCAAAAGTTTGGACACACTTCCCCATTTGTTTGACTGAGAAGGTGAGTCCAAACTTTTGGTCTGTACTGGACATACATAACTGTATATCCATTTGTGTATACAGTGGGGAGAACAAGTATTTGATACACTGGCGATTTTGCAGGTTTTCCCACTTGCAAAGCATGTAGAAGTCTGTAATTTTTATCATAGGTACTCTTCAACTGTGAGTGACAGAATCTAAAAAAAAATCCAGAAAATCACATTGTATGATTTTTAAGTCATTAATTTCCATTTTCCCACTTGCAAAGCATGTAGAAGTCTGTAATTTTTATCATAGGTACTCTTCAACTGTGAGTGACAGAATCTAAAAAAATATCCAGAAAATCACATTGTATGATTTTTAAGTAATTAATTTGCATTTTATTGCATGACATAAGTATTTGATCACCTGTCAACCAGTAAGACTTCCGGCTCTCACAGACCTGTTAGTTCTTCTTTAAGAAGCCCTCCTGTTCTCCACTCATTACCTGTATTAACTACAACTGTTTGAACTCGTTACCTGTATAAAAGACACCTGTCCACACACTCAATCAAACAAACTCCAACCTCTCCACAATGGCCAAGACCAGAGAGCTGTGTAAGGACATCAGGGATAAAATTGTAGACCTGCACAAGGCTGGGATGGGCTACAGGACAATAGGCAAGCAGCTTGGTGAGAAGGCAACAACTGTTGGCGCAATTATTAGAAAATGGAAGAAGTTCAAGATGACGGTCAATCTCCCTCGGTCTGGGGCTCCATGCAAAATCTCACCTGGTGGGGCATCAATGATCATGAGGAAGGTGAGGGATCAGCCCAGAACTACACGGCAGGACCTGGTCAATGACCTGAAGAGAGCTGGGACCACAGTCTCAAAGAAAACCATTAGTAACACACTACGCCGTCATGGATTAAAATCCTGCAGCGCACGCAAGGTCCCCCTGCTCAAGCCAGTGCATGTCAAGGCCCGTCTGAAGTTTGCCAATGACCATCTGGATGATCCAGAGGAGGATTGGGAGAAGGTCATGTGGTCTGATGAGACTAAAATAGAGCTTTTTGGTCTAAACTCCATTCGCCGTGTTTGGAGGAAGAAGAAGGATGAGTACAACCCCAAGAACACCATCCCAACCGTGAAGCATGGAGGTGGAAACATCATTCTTTGGGGATGCTTTTCTGCAAAGGGGACAGGACGACTGCACCGTATTGAGGGGAGGATGGATGGGGCCATGTATCGCGAGATCTTGGCCAACAACCTCCTTCCCTCAATAAGAGCATTGAAGATGGGTCGTGGCTGGGTCTTCCAGCATGACAACGACCTGAAACACACAGCCAGGGCAACTAAGGAGTGGCTCCGTAAGAAGCATTTCAAGGTCCTGGAGTGGCCTAGCCAGTCTCCAGACCTGAACCCAATAGAAAATCTTTGGAGGGAGCTGAAAGTCCGTATTGCCCAGCGACAGCCCCGAAACCTGAAGGATCTGGAGAAGATCTGTATGGAGGAGTGGGCCAAAATCCCTGCTGCAGTGTGTGCAAACCTGGTCAAGAACTACAGGAAACGTCTGATCTCTGTAATTGCAAACAAAGGTTTCTGTACCAAATATTAAGTTCTGTTTTTCTGATGTAATTTATGTCATGCAATAAAATGCTAATTAATTACTTAAAAATCATACAATGTGATTTTCTGGATTTTTTTTTTAGATTCTGTCACTCACAGTTGAAGAGTACCTATGATAAAAATTACAGACTTCTACATGCTTTGCAAGTGGGAAAACCTGCAAAATCGGTGTATCAAATACTTGTTCTCCCCACTGTATGTTACCGGCCTCAGGGCTAGGGGTGCCTGGGCCAGCAGCAAACACTCTCCTCAATGATATTGGAAGGAGAGCAGGAAACGGGTAGCTCTTATCAATACCTCAAATGCAGATTTAATCTGGTGAGCGCATGCCCCGCCCGCTTCATACCTCCCCCCATTACCCATTCTACATCTACCCTCGAGTCTAGTCGACAAAGATTGACACAAATATTTATTAGAACAGAAGGAGTAAATTAAATAATAAATAAAATGTGTTTAAATGTGTATTTTTAAATTGGTTGAATAGCTGAATCTCAAAAAACATGAGGCGGTGTCTGCTTTTATAAAACTATAAATCGAGGCACCTTTTCCGATCCTCTACATATACAGATGTGTATGACTTAAAGTTTATTTTTTGTTTTTCATTTTAGGAAGAGCTGTTGACTGGCTATGACTGCCATGTTGGAAATGAGTCTGATTAGCTGCAAGTTTATTACCAGTTAGTATTGTGGAGTCCTCAATAAAGACATTTGTGTAAACACCTGTTTGTGAGTAAGACACTTTCTAAATCCATCATCTGTTGAAATAATGGCTATATGTTGTGTGGTTTAGCCTATACTATAGAATGATCCAGGGGTAGCACACAAGTATAGTTATACACAGGTGTAAATGTTCACATTTCTGTACAGGTCTTTTTGGAGTGCTGGTCCTGGTCTTTATTTTTTTTACTGGAGTCCAGCAATGTTTCAATCGTCTTCCCCCGTGACTCAGGAGCTGCGAGGCGATGAGCTGTCCACTAGTAACAACATAACTCGTCATGAGGTTCCTTTTGAGTTTCAGCTATTTCTGGCGCCTCTCAAGAAGTGGAAATTTTTCCCGTCCATGTCAGCCTGAATTAATCTGCAAGACACTGTACTTGTTTCCATTGTCTTCTTGTGTATGTGTCATCTTTGCTGAAGATACATGATATCCTAGGACTTCAGCTGCAGTGACTGGTTGGGTGTGGATGGTTTGATGTCATTTACATCACCTGAGACACATGTTAGTGGCTTCCGTTGATGATGCTTTCGACCTCACACATGATCATCTTAAGACAATCACTGCAGGCTCTTTTAATAAGGAATTAAATAATCTTCACTTTGTCTGCATTTGCTTTCAATTGTTGGATGGCCCCCCTCATCTCTCTTCCTCGGCCTCATGGTGGAGAGTTTACTTCGCCTGCACTCAAAGTGACTGATTGCATTAATAGTCGGCTGCATATATGAAAGAAAACCATCATACCCCAAAAAAATTCTAACAAAAGGTTTTTCAGTGGATTATTGTAGTACTAGGTGTACTTAATGACATCCTAAAAGTCTACCAAAATCTGACCACCAGAAAGGTGTATTTTTCAAGATGGGGACCAAGGTGGCCAAGAAATCCCAGGTGAATAGGGTAACATTTTTAACAAACAGATATCATCATGAAACTTCCCCACTTAATTACTTACATGAAGACAAAAAAAATTGCATTGGAAGTTTTTTGAAATTGTATGTGTAACTATGCAAATTAGGTGTATCTCATTGAATATGCGCCAATTCGCATGAAGGTGTCAGGGTTTTGACACTTCCTCCCAGTTTTAGTTTCAGTTCTGTCTTGCCCCGCCTGTGTCCCATCTGCCCTGATTGTGTCCGCACCTGTGTCTCGTCTTGTCTCGTTATCCCCTCAGTATATCTTGTCTTGTCATTCCTTGGTTCCCTGTCGGTCCGTACTGTTCTCTCCTCCATGTCTCCTCGTACCTTTTTTATGATCCTGGTTTTTTGTCAATCCTGCTCTGCAGCGCTTTGTTTTTGCCCTTTGTGAATTAAACCCTTTTATTTTTGAGAACTCCTGTCTCCAGCCTCCCTCTGTCTCCTGCACTTGGGTCCTTAAAGAACCAAACCATGACAGAACGGACCGACCATATGGACCCAGCGGGAGACTACCTCACCCTCATGGAGTTTTTGCGCCAGGAGGAGTACTGGGACCCCTTTTGGGGAACTGTTAGGTTAAAAAGTCATCACAATATTATAACTTAGAAAAAGACACCGGAGACCTGTGGAATGATCTTTCAATGGCCTTCTGCAGAAGTTCGGAGAGAAATCCTGAGAAGCTTTAGGCAACACGGCCCTCCTCTTTCGAGCTCGTCAGAACTTCTCTCAACTGGCTCTCTGCAGAACTGGCGCTTTTATTCAGCACGGAGGACAGGAAAAACCATATTTGGTAGATAACAGACGTTGGGGGTGAAAGACACCCAATAGTAAATAGTTGAATGGACAATAGACAGAAACAGATGGTCAAATAGATCAGATGATGGTTGAAAGGTCACACATGTGAAACTTAAACTTTAAAGAAACACAAAAGGTCAAAAGGGTCAAATGCCTCCCGGAACTAAAACAGGACCTCTTTTAGAGGTTTGAACAGATGGTTCTAAAGACAATGGGGTATTTGTTGGACATCTCAAACTCAGGAAGGGCTTCGCTGTCATCTGTTAACATGTGATAACCAACAGTCAGCTTAAAGTAAACCTCGGACAGATGTGTCCATCTGACAATGGTTCAGTTGACCAACCAGGAAGTCAGCAGTTTTAACCTCCTGAGTATCAAAGCATGTCACGATAAACAGGCAGTTTTCTGATTCTGATTCTTCACAGTTTTAAAATGAAAAACTTGGATTAATCTCACATTTCCCTCCTTTTTTATCATTTTGAAACTTCAACAGTAAACAAAATAAAACACTCCAGTGTCATCGTAAACATACAGGTAATGAAAACACAGAACAGTACAAAGACAGTGATAGTCGGAATCTGAATCGGAATCTCAGTGATTATGTCAGCATGACTCAGTAATGAAAAAGTCTCTTCCATTCCTCGGACTCCTCTCCTAGTTTGTTGTCGCAAGTCAGTTTGGCTAGTCATCTTCAGGCTGTGGCTGGCGAGATAGGCATCAGTTGATTACTTCGGCGGGCAAGGTTGTGGTACCGCCCGACTTCCTGCACTACTCGAGCCTGGCACGTTTGTCCGCTAGCTTTCACTGCAACTGGTGAACGCAGTAGATCATTCAGCAGCCTTTACTGCTGCCGGTGTCCTGATCTGGACAGCAAAAAGGGCCCGTCCTGACGGAGTGATGACGTTTCACCACTCGACTCAGGATCCGGTTACCCAGTTTCAGCAGTTCCTGCTTTAGGAGAGGGAAGAGGAAGAAAACAGCAGCGTACAAGAAGACGATTCTCATGTACAGTTCGACTAATGGCCGGCATTCAGGCCATGGCTTTCTTGAGCCTTAACTTAACAGCCATTAGTTCACTCCAAGAATCAAATCCATATGGAAAACTTCAAATGGATAGGTCCCTTCACGACACCGACCTCTTTTAGGCCTCATATTGCCTTGCATGTTGTATCTGCAACATGTCGGAAAGCTCCTACTAAAAAATTTTTTAAAGGGTATTTAGTATTTAATCCTCATAATGTATCATATGTACCCCACTCCCTCCTGTTGAGCCATAGAAACTCCCTATGGCTCAACTTAGCCACCAGGGGGAACAACTTCCTTGGAAGCACCAGTTTGCTTCACAGCATTATTTTGCATGCCAACAGGGGTGGGGGTTTTGTGTCATTAGACCCCCTCCTTGTTGACTTCTCCCTGGAAGAGTCAGGCTGCCAGAGTCAGGCTCCCCAGATAAGTGGCCCTCCCACTTCTTGACCTTCGCACCCTGGCAAGTCTGCAGGTCTGACTTAATGATTCTCTAGGGTTGGATATCTATGTCCCTCAGAGATCCCCCCTCCCATCTCCAGATTAGATGGGGGCAAAACCTTTAAAATTCTGTCTCCCACCGTAGATTAGACTACAGAATTTCTCATTGAAAAACGTTGTGGGTTATGATCTTATTAAAGTAACACCACACAAAAACTGTCAGTGCAGCAACTCTCCTGCAACGTAAACAGTAGTCTTCAGTGAACTTATATATATATATATATATATATATATAAACAAATAGTCCTAGTCACAAAACGTCGGACTGAAAGGAATCATCCTATCAAATAATGCCTTCTCAACTGTTGTTGAGCTCTATTTTCCCAAAATCAAAAAGAAATGCCAGAAAATTGTCATAAAATTGTCAGAAAAATTGTCTCCAGATAAATCATGAGTACTTATAAAAGTCTTCAGGAGATTCTTAATCTTCTGTTTGCATGCTGCAACGCAAATACACGCTCTTCTATGAAAACTCATAGAAGTCTTAAGAAAATTGTGGGATAAATTCCCATGCGTAAACTACACATAGACAAAAACCCACTAACATTAAACACACACTTCAGATCATCCATATGTGGGTTTGTGTATCACTGCAAATGTGTAAATTATTTATCCTCCAACTAAACTAACCAAACTCAATTGGTGCATTTCAAATTAACTCCAAAACTAAATGGTAACAACACTGATCACAAATGTTCACATTTTCAGTGTGAATAGCCTAGTATGCACTCAGAGTTTCTCTTTTCTAAAAAGATTGTACAACGGGTTTGTTACTCCTGCATACACCCCTTTCTGTGTAAAATGTCACTGACATACAAATGAGAGTAGGCTCATGAACACACCCTTCCACTGTATTCTAAAAATATAGCGGCACTAATTTCATTGTACGAAACCCATCCTCTGAAGCTGTCAATCATCAGTAGTGATTTCACAACAGACAGAGTAAGGACAAATGATTGATTTGTTTTACATTCATGTCACAAACAACCCAATCATTTTATCTCATGCTCGCAAATTGCAGGAATCCCATTTCCATACAATCCAAGTCAAATACAGTGTTACAAAAGTAATCTGCAAATTAAATGATGAATTAACCCAATTTGAACTTCTATGATTCTATGCCCTCATTCAGGGCTTAGAATGATAGAACAAACTATATTTCTCCATTTTTCTATGTTTTTTCCAAAAGGAGAGCTAAACCCCCCCTTTTTCCAGCAAAAAGTTCTCTCCTTCAGTCACAGACTGCAGCCGCTCGTAAAGCGCTGCACCTACTGCTGGAGCACGCTTTCACACACACACATAGCGCTGTAGCCTTACACACACACAGAGAGAGTCACACACAGACAGAGAGCTGCAGCTATTTGTATCATTTTAACAAAAACTTCAACAGAGAGGAAATTCAACCCTCAACTCACGGACATGTAGTCTCCAAATGAGAAGACACCTCCCTCTTAAGCTTCACTAAGCCTGTCATCTCATGCAGCTCTTCGTAAACGTGCAGCCACACTGCAGCAGCACTTTTACACACACAGACAGTCTCACATACACACACACACACACACACAGAGGGAGAGAGAGAGAGAGAGCTTGTCACACACACAGAATCACATCCTGCTGCAGCCCCCACTTCTCCCCTCCCAGTCTCTCATCAATACCACCTCTTTAACCCATTTTTACTTCTTGTTTTTTCTTTTAGTCTTAAATTAGTCCATTTACTTCTTTTTAAGTTCCCTATATTATTATTTTGCAAGATTTGTCTCCATTTTCTTAAGTTTGAGGACGTCTCCCCATCAATTAAGCATATTTTGAGATTCTTTAAGCATAAATTTCAGCTTAACCACGCCTCTGCTATTTTTCGTCAGTTATTTTCTTTCCTAAGTTTCTCTCAGAACATAAGTTTCCTTTTTCAACAGTTTGGTTTTAGCCTGATCTTTTAGTGAACAACTTAAATTTTTCCTCTCAATTTTGAAAACCCCAAACATTGAACAGACAGTTTTCCTGTCATAAACATCAGACAAACATTAGACAAACAATAGACAAGACGAACATTAAACAAAACCCATTAAAAAATCATTCCAAAGAAACCTCTTCTTGTTATTCTGTCGGGTCCGAAACCCCCGTGTTGGCCTTACGCACTGCCCTAGGCATAGTATTTTTAGAGGCCCCTATGCCTTCTATAAAAATCGTGTCCCCGACCTGCTGCCAATCACCTCTTTCACTAACCTTCTTGTTAGCACACAGAATTTCACTCGTATTTTACACAAAAATACTTCAATACCCCAGGTATTAAGTAAGAGGAGTTTTCTCACCCGTCTCCAAGTGCTTTCCCCTGGCTGGGAAATCTCGTCGTCTGGACTCTGGAACAGCGCAGACCAAATCTGGGCCCGTTCCCTAAAGTCGGAAACGCTGTCGACAGATTTTTAGATGCCCTCCTTTGACCGTACGCCGTTCCATCGCCAGAACTTGAGATTCCGGGTTTCTCTGCACCAAATGTTAGGTTAAAAAGTCATCACAATATTATAACTTAGAAAAAGACACCGGAGACCTGTGGAATGATCTTTCAATGGCCTTCTGCAGAAGTTCGGAGAGAAATCCTGAGAAGCTTTAGGCAACACGGCCCTCCTCTTTCGAGCTCGTCAGAACTTCTCTCAACTGGCTCTCTGCAGAACTGGCGCTTTTATTCAGCACGGAGGACAGGAAAAACCATATTTGGTAGATAACAGACGTTGGGGGTGAAAGACACCCAATAGTAAATAGTTGAATGGACAATAGACAGAAACAGATGGTCAAATAGATCAGATGATGGTTGAAAGGTCACACATGTGAAACTTAAACTTTAAAGAAACACAAAAGGTCAAAAGGGTCAAATGCCTCCCGGAACTAAAACAGGACCTCTTTTAGAGGTTTGAACAGATGGTTCTAAAGACAATGGGGTATTTGTTGGACATCTCAAACTCAGGAAGGGCTTCGCTGTCATCTGTTAACATGTGATAACCAACAGTCAGCTTAAAGTAAACCTCGGACAGATGTGTCCATCTGACAATGGTTCAGTTGACCAACCAGGAAGTCAGCAGTTTTAACCTCCTGAGTATCAAAGCATGTCACGATAAACAGGCAGTTTTCTGATTCTGATTCTTCACAGTTTTAAAATGAAAAACTTGGATTAATCTCACAGAACACGCCTGGCTCTGGGTGGGCCCAGGAGCCTGCAGGCCCAGGGGAAGCGACGGCGTCAGCGCCAGCCCCAGCCCCAGCCCCAGCCTGTTCCGGTGGGGGCCCTGGACGCACCTCTTCCTGTTCCCGAGGTGGTCCTGGACGCATCCCAGCCTGTTTCCCCCTTCTGGGAAACACGCCTGGCTCGAGGCGGGCCCAGGGGTTCTCAGCCCCAGGGGAAGCGACGGCGTCAGCGCCAGCGCCAGCCCCAGCCTGGTCCTGCTCCAGCGGTGGTCCTGGACGCATCGCCCCCTGTTCCGGCTCCAGCAGTGGTCCTGGACGCATCGCCCCCTGTTCCGGCTCCAGCAGTGGTCCTGGACGCATCGCCCCCTGTTCCGGCTCCAGCAGTGGTCCTGGACGCATCGCCCCCTGTTCCGGCGCTGGTCCTCGACGCATCGCCCCCTGTTCTGGCTCCAGCGGTGGTCCTGGACGCCTCAGCTCCTGCTGGAGTTCCTCCTCCGGTGATGGTTTCGGACCCCCCTCAGCCAGCTCCGAGGACCCGTGTCCCCCCTCGGCCAGCTCCGAGGACCCGTGCCCCCCCTCGGCCAGCTCCGAGGACCCGTGCCCCCCCTCGGCCAGCTCCGAGGACCCGTGCCCCCCCTCAGCCAGCTCCTAGGACCCGTGCCCCCCCTCAGCCAGCTCCGAGGACCCGTGTTCCCCCCCAGCCCGCCCTGGATGTGGACTGTGGGGACATCTGGGATCTGTCCCTTGAGGGGGGGCCAGCGCCCCGGACCCGGGTACCCCCGCAGCCGGCACCTCGGACCCGGGTACCCCCGCAGCCGGCACCTCGGACCCGGGTACCCCCGCAGCCGGCACCTCGGACCCGGGTACCCCCGCAGCCAGCGCCACGGACCCGGGTCCCCACTCGGGCAGCTCCGGGGATCCTCTGCCCCCCAACGCCGGCTCCCCGCATCCTGTCTGCTCCTGTTCCAGTTCCCCGCATCCTGTCTGCTCCTGTTCCGGTTCCCCGCATCCTGTCTGCTCCTGTTCCGGTTCCCCGCATCCTGTCTGCTCCTGTTCCGGTTCCCCGCATCCTGTCTGCTCCTGTTCCAGTTCCCCGCATCCTGTCTGCTCCTGTTCCGGCTCCCCGCCTCCTGTCAGCCCCTGTTCCGGCTCCCCGCCTCCTGTCAGCCCCGACTCCGGATCCTGAGGCGGTGCCGCAGCCCTGTCAGGTTCCCGAGTCCCGTCAGGTTCCCGATTCCCGTCAGGTTCCCGAGTCCCGTCAGGTTCCCGAGTCCCGTCAGGTTCCCGAGTCCCGTCAGGTTCCCGAGCCCTGTCAAGTCCCCGAGCCACGCCAAGAATCCCCGTCACGCCCCCCGCCAAGACCCAGGCCTAGGCCTCGGGGACGCCCCCCCGAGCTGTCTCGCTGGTCTGCCCGGTCCCGAGGTCGGCCCCCGGAACTTTGGCCGTGTGTGGCTATCACTCTGCAGGCGGAGCGGAGCAGAGTGCCTGCGGAGGCTCACGCCCTGTTTAACCAAGGAGACTGCCTCCGCGCGCGGTGCTTCCGCTCTGCTTCGGCGTCCGGTGGGTTTACGCTGTTAGAGGTAAAAACTCATTTTGAGAAAATGGCCAATAAAGATAACGATTGTGAATTCTTATATTAGTAATATACAAAAATATACAGACGCAAGTATATATGTAACGATTCACTCGGGTCATATAAGTCAATATAAGTCTGCATCCAAGCTGTCAGTAACCGCGAGGTGCGTGGCTCGGAGAGCAAGGCAAGCAAATATCGGGCCAATCTTTTGGCTGTACTCTGACCCCACTTAACTTCAAATGGCCCAAAGTAATCGATGGCTGTGTTTATGAATGGAGGCTTGTCTGGTAAGATGCAATCTTCACGTAGGTGTTTCCATCTTCTGTCCACCAACCTTTCCAATAATGTCTTTCCACAATATTGTGTTTCCACAATTCCGCAATCATTCCTTCATGGGCTCTTCCAACTTACCGGTAGGCCACCAAAGAAAACGGGGGAGGTCTGCATCATCTTCTGGTGCCTTGACAAAACATTGACTTGATTTGAATACATCCCAATATGGAACAAAGCCATGAACGTTTTTGTGATATGCTGCATCCATGTGGTCATAAGTGGTGCTGCTTCAAAGAGTAGCATTATTGACATGAAGATACCAATGTCCACAGAAGAGCTTGTTGTCAACTCAGTGACTGCAAGATACCCAGGTTCTTTAGCTACACAAGTTCCGATCATTATCCCTTCACTAGGCTATGCTTCATGGCTGGTTTGAGATGTTTGTGACATACAGTGTTTGGTTTTAAAAGGTTTTGCAGTGCATTAAGGCCAAATATTTCCTCATTGGTCTTCCATGTCAAAAGAATATCTTGTGGTTGGTTCGGATGCAATTTTACAGACCTATGCTAGAAATGTCCTTTTAAAGTCTTATGAGCCTTTCTCTTGGAATCATGTTTCTCAAACGCTCACATCAGTTCTTCAAGCTTGTGCATTTTGAAACATATTGACCTTCATATATGTCTGTCTTTAATGCTTTCCACTTTAATAGATTTTATCAGTTTGGACTGATGAACTCTCTAAAGTGTTAACAACGTTATAAACCCTTTCTAGATCAATGACACAAACCTCATGTGACAGTTTTGGTGTTTAGGTTCCTGTTTTATTTTGAAACCCCATGTCCTTGTGTTTAAGTTTTGTCCTTTCCTTGCTCCCAGCTGGTCCGTCCTGTCAAGGATGTGGTTGAACAGGACCCAGATGGAGGAGAGACAAAGAGGCAGTAGTTCCAAAAGCAGTGATTTATCTAACAAAAAACAAAAGCGCTGCTGAGCAGGATTTAAAAAAAAAAAACATGAGCATGAACGTGGCAAAAAATACAAAAACCTGACCTGAAACATGGATGGAAGGAACACTAGGGACCAGCAGGGAGCAAGGGAAGGACATGACAAGATATACACATGCTTGATGAGACACAGGTGCAGACGATCAGGGCAGAAGGGAACAAGGGAAGTCAGACAAAACTTAAACCCAATGGCATGGGGTTTCAAAATAAAAAGGAAAAAGGAAATAAACACTAAATCTGTGACATTAACTCAGAGGCATGACACCTCAAAGCTTTCTTTTAATTTTTCTATTCTTTCTTTTTCTCCCCCCATACACATTCTGTCCCAAGAGATAGGCTACTTTGTTTCCATATGACTATATCAATCATAATAACACCCACCATGAAGAACTGACAACACACAAGCGTGACTTTCATGTGTTTTAATGTGGTGCCTTTGTTGACAAGTTAGACTAAATAAAAAAGAAAACGTCAGATTAGAATATGCAGCACCTAAACGTATCATTTCAACAGAATAAAGGCATGTACATAAATACAACTCATTAATTACAACATAACATGCTGATTTAATTTCAGATCCATAATCTCTGGACAGCGCAAATATGTACAAATCAGACATACTTCACCGCTAACAGGCTTTCATGGCAAATGGTCTGTTTTCTTTCAATCTTATCAGCAAAAAATAGAAAAAAAATCATTATGCTAAGTAATTCCCCAGTAAACATGTTACATTTCATGTAGTGCTGTGTGCTTGTGTTTCAAGAAACAAAGTGAAGGAAAAATAACATTTATATCCCAATAAATATTTACATGAATCCTTCATATATCTGAGGCAAGCAGGAGCCATGCCTTCACATAAACCAGCAGCATGTCAGATTCACACCAAGTGGTTCACATGCAAACTGAACACTGTGAAATACCACGAATGGCAACAGCTCTGAATAAGGTTGAAAATAAACTTTTGACACAAATGAACCACACAGCAGATGGTTTGAAATGTGTCTAAGTTACACCCTCGCTCAATTAAGATGATTTGTTTCCTGTTTCTTATTGCCCTTTGTGATGGATAATGTGAAAACATGCTTGCACTCTGTCTCCCGAGGGGACATATATCCATGAAAGCATCATTTTCATTAGTGTCTGGCCTGAGTTGGCCATGCAGCCAGCTACGGCTCTGTCTTGCAGGACAACGAGGGCTCGTCTTTCCTCTCAAGATCAGAGGTTGCCTTCAGAGCCATGGTTTGTTTCTTCTCTTTTTCTTTCTCTGGCTCCTTAGTCCTGGAAAAATAAAAGGGGAAAGTAACCTACAGTTATTATCCGGTACTGTAAACCTGCCTGAAGTGGTTTTGAGATACTGTAGTTCTTATGTTATACAGAAGAGGTCTCCCTTGTCTAAGCGTACAATATCATCAAATTAAAAGGGTTTAGTTTTTCTCCCGTTGGGGGTTGTGTGAAGTACTTGTAAGTAGTTAGTATCTCATGTGCAGTAGACATCAGTCACGGGACTCAGTTTGGGGAATCAGGGAGCCGTTCAGATGGGCAGCTAAGCTAACAGCTGCAATGAGGGCGATACAAGAAAGAAAACATTTTCACTATCTAACTCGACTCAACTCAACTCAACGCTCTTAAATTTCACAGTTGCTTCAGTGGGTGCTACATTGTGGATTTTTGCAGCACATCACTTGCATCAAATAGTTCTAATCAGAAGTTAATAACTTTACAAAACATTTAAAGCTTTAATTCAAGTGCAAAAGAATATTAAACTACAAGCAGCTGAGAAAATACTGACAACTCTTTGACATCTAAGCATCGTCATCACGGACATTTCTGAGGTCTTCGATTTAAAGTTGATCATCTAAATATTCTGTATGAATTGTTTTCTTCACAGTGAGGGGGGAGGTCTTTACGGGGTTATGGTCTACAATGTGTTAAATGCTAACCAGAGAGGTCGAGTCAGTCACTGGTTAATTTGTGGTTACAACAAAAACACGTGGTCAGGGGTCTGGGACAGAGGTCATAATCTGAACAGTGACCTTGGCATGGGAGCAGGCCGGTTATTGTGCAGGACGTCCCAGCTAGAGGTTGAACTGTCACAGGATGAAAAGACAGAATCACATGACCAAAGACAGATTTAACATTTCACAGAGAATGTGTGCAGTTATTTCAAAACCTCATTCAAACTGCCCCCTCCTCCTCCCCTATGAGGCAGAAAATAAGTGCACATGGCTGGTAACCTCTGGTTACTAAAGCATGATGAAGAAATCCCTTAACTCATTAACTGAAGATTGGAAATTAGATTATAGAGAGACTAAGATTAGAGGTTTTCTTATTGTCAGTCACACATTTAGTAACACTTTATAATACAGTATTATACTCAACACGTATAATCATATTTTATCCTTAAGAATCAAGTTTTGGAAATAAGAGTCAATCATTTCAATTGCATTGATCAGCCACACCATTAAAACCACTGACAGGGAAAAAAACACACACAAAGAGAGGCACCTGTAAATCTATTATGCAGCAAGTAAGCTGTCTTTACTTGAATTTGATGTGGATGAAGAAGAAAAAATCCATCTGAGTGACTCTAACAAAGGATCCAATTGTGAAAGCCAGGTAATTAATTGAGAACATCTCCGCGGGCAGCCGGTCTTTTGAAGTGTGTTTGGTATGCGGTGGTTAGGGAACCAACTAAAGTGGCTTTCAAACAAAAAAGAAAAAAAAGATCTCATATTTTTCAGGACACCTTTGGAAATCAAGGGGATGTCGTGGAGTCAGAGCTGCACGATGGAAAACTACACAATAATTATCACGTGGTTTTAATGTTGCTGCTGATCGCTGAATGGGAGCTTACATTAAAAAATGCTGATCGAAACCCTGGGTAGGTTTACTTTGATAAATCAGAGGTAATTATAGTATGATTCAAGATCAGAGGAAAACATGCATGTTACTGCGGGAGAGGTCAGATGATCAGATTATCCCAGCACGGATCTCAGGGTGGCTTTTGAGGGTGAAATTTAACACAGAGGATTATATCCTTCATACCATTTCTATGAGAGGTCAACCATAGTTGTTTGGTGTGGTAACGTCAGACAGAAGACCCAAGTGTTTTGAGTCAGGAGTGATTAAACCTGTTGTTGTGAGCTCACTTGTTAACTGAATTGCACGGTACAATTGTAAAACAGTATCGTATTTGAGCATTTGAATTTTGTATGGAATGGTTTTTATAAGTAAAATTAAAAAAAAGAAGTGAGTACTCATAGTGAATACATCTGTGTTTGTGGTTTCTTCAGAAATATTTAGCCCTTTCCATTTATTTTGAAGGGACAGACGAATATTGAGAACAAAGGCTTTTAATATATCCATCCATTCATTATCTATATTCTTCAGGGTCACGGGGATGCCTGCAGCTTATCCTAGATGTATTTGGGCAAAATGCAGGGGTACAACCTGCACAGGTCCAATTAAACCAGCCAACAGTAGGCCTATTGTCCACATATTTTGTCAACATAGATTACAGCTACCAAAACTACAATGATAACTGAAGATTATTACAATTTATTTCATTATTTCGTCTATCATGGAGCTAAACCCAGATCTGTGCTTGGGGATATCTGTGAAGCACAAAATTAATAAAAAAAGAAATAAAAAAAAAAAAGTAACAGTGCCAAAGTGCCAACTGAACACCCTTGTCAGTACTGAGATCAGCTAAACCACCTGTTTACCACAGCTGTTTCAACATGGAGGAGTTTGAAAAATCTGCCAAGAGAAAGGAGATAAGAGTGAGTGGAGGGTGGATTCCTCCACTGTGACAGGCCCCGGCAGTCAAAGCAGAGCCGCAGCAGACTGGTAACCAGAATCTGCCTCTCTCTGTGAAATCAGAATGGCAAATTTGTCACAGAAATATCACAAAAACATACGACCCCTTACCGTATGGTCTTCACGATGAAGCGAACAATTACTGCCAGACCTACACAGCCACACATCACTCCTATCACTATAGCTGTCACTTCACCTACAGGAGAAACAGGGAAAAAGAGAAAATTACAGAAATAATATGGATCAGTTTAATGAGTGACTTTTTACAACACACTGGATAGGTAATTGCTTTGGTTATTATCAAAAATATGCTTGAAAAAACTTGTGGTATTACCAGAGGTGAGCTCCTTGCCCGCTTCTACAAAACAGAAAGGGTACTTTCAGATTATTCTACATGTATGATCCGAACAAATCACTGGTTCATTCGTTGGTAGTAGTAACCTACGACTCAGTGTTGTCCCCTTATAACACAGTGCTGATATCACAGGCCTTCCAGTTCAGTCACTCGCCACAATGAGCACTTTACACAAATTCTTTCTCCTTTGTCTTTGTCTACCACTCTGTCACCCTCTTTCCCTTCTCCTGGTCTCTTTTTCCTCTCCCCTTTTGTCAGTCAGGCCCGTGTGATAACAATGGTGTCACTGTATACTTTCTGATAATCCTTTTCTCTGATCAGCTTTCAGACAAAAGCGGCTCTCCTTGCATTTCCACTTCTTGTGCTTCCTCTTCCATACGCTTCTCTCAGAGGAACCAGCAGTTGGTAATATTCATAGAATTTTTCTGCATGTTCCATTTTTATTCTCTTCCTGCCCTGCATGCTAAATGGCCTACTGACTTCATAAGCCACGTTTCCACCGATTGGTTCGGTCCGGGATGGTACAGTTGATTAACAGTGTTGCCACATACCGAAAACCAAATTATCATACAAGCTATCGCATTTCACATAAGATTATCGTATGCAACAACAATGGTGAATGAGAAACGAGTTGGCTGATGGGGTGGGGCCAAGGACGCATGTCTGTGAGAGAGAGAGAGAGAGTGAGGATAAAATAAATAAAACGTGACAAAACACCAGATCAATTACGAACAAATGACTCAGCTGAATCTGATTCCAAATTAGACCTATAGTAAATAACAGCCATGAAAAAAATACTCCCTTTTCAAGAAGGGATTGTGAAATTATCGTACCCTTCTGACTATTGTTCGTACATCGTAACGAAGTCGAAATTATCGTACACTTCCGACTATTGATCGTACATCGTAACGAAGTCGAAATTATCGTACCCTTCCGACTATTGATCGTACATCGTAACGAAGTCGAAATTATCGTACCCTTCCGACTATTGATCGTACATTGTAACGAAGTCTAAATTATCGTACACTTCCGACTATTGATCGTACATCGTAACGAAGTCGAAATTATCGTACCCTTCCGACTATTGATCGTACATCGTAACGAAGTCAAAATTATCGTACACTTCCGACTATTGATCGTACATCGTAACGAAGTCGAAATTATCGTACCCTTCCGACTATTGATCGTACATCGTAAAGGAGTCGAACTTATCGTACACTTCCGACTATTGATCGTACATCGTAAAGGAGTCGAAGTTATCATACAAATATGATAATCATTGTACATCTGGCAACACTGTTGTGTGTTTCCATTATGAAAGGGTGCCATACAACCGAACCAAACTGCACCATTTCTGGGCCCCCTTCAGTTGTAGGTCCATAGAAAAATGGAACAGTACGGTTTGGGGCGGAGCTACTGGCGTCACAAGATACAGTCCGTTGATTGGCAGACAGAAAAACATCACTGCCCATGACAAGTGCACATGGAAAACAAACACCAAGTTGCCGTTCAGTCGATGAAAGAAGTTTTCTTTTCTTTTCGGCTGTTTCTCTTCGCTGCCTTCCACCTTGTACATTGCGGCGTGTCCTGTACATACAAAGACCCAAAAGCCAACCAGAACAAAAAACACCTGCTGGATGACCTCCATTTTTGTTGTTTGTTGTTGTCACACTAGTATGACTCCATGCTAGGCATTTGGTCTAAGCCCTTCATGCCCAGTGGAGGTCCGACATGCAGTGGGAACACTCACTTAAATCGGCTGGCCCATTCTAACCGGCCCGAACCGAACCATTCAGTGGAAACAGGGCTCTATATTCCTTTGATTTATCAGCAGCAGGTTGGTATTAAAGTGCAGAGGTGCTGATGAGTTACAACAACAGTGATCAAAGCAAGCTGACTGTGACCTTCAACAGCTCCCCATTTGTTAAATTTGAAGGATAGCCCTTAAAAACATACACGTTACAGATAATAAATCAACTGGAATGGATTATAAAAGAAGTAATAAGTTATTCAAAATAAGCTATTTACATTGCAAATGTATGCCTTCTAATGCAGCACTTGCTTTTCTTTCATATTCAGCTTTATTAAGTCACAGTTTAATGTTTCTTGAAAATCTGAACATATCTTCCTTGTTTCTCTAACCTGCAGTGAAGGAACAGAAGACGATCCTGTGGTTGAGTCGCTGCGTCACGCGGTAGTTGTCCTGCAGCAGCATCCTATCTGGTTCTTCAGCTTTACTAGAGTAAAGTATTGTCTCTAACTTCAGCAGCTGCAGTGAAAAGGTGGAATACCCATTACAGTGGTATATTATATGCTTCAAAAAGAAAAACAAGCTCCTATGCTGTCCCCTATCCCCTTTGTGTGGTACAGTCAAATCACAGTGATTCGGAGAGCAATCTTGTTGCTTGTCATCTTATCATGCAAGAGTGTGATTATGTCATAAGCTGAGCTTGGTCACAAAAATGTTCTGGGAACATCTGAGAACCTTCTCAGTTTTGGACTTGTTGGTACCATGTCTGCATCACACTTCACTTGGAAATGAATCACCAGATATGAAATCAGTAAAGACACAGTTGCAGTACTAATCAAGACATACAAAATGAATAATAGCACACTTAGTCAGAGCTCCACTGATCATCGATCTGAAAGGCATTACTTCCTCAAGTCAGTGCTGAAAAACAGAGTGAGTGATCCGGACTTGACTCAGTGGACATCAGAGTTTTTCTGTGACGGCTCAGAAAGAACAAAGGACACTAAATTCAACGTCAATCTATGAGGGCTGTTCAGGTAACAAAACTCAAAAGCTGAAATCCAGAAACTGATTTACAAGTGATACGGGATGTTGATGTGAACCAGGTCATGTGGTGTGACTGTAGAGCACAGGGCATTCGGGGACATTATCAGCATGTATGCAAAATAAGTACTTGGCAATCAAAGCTGGTTGACAGAAACAAGAGAAGAATTCACGCACATAATTAACACATAATTAACACTAAAAGAATGCAGTGGGCTCGCTTGAGTGCTTGGTAGTGATCCATGTTATCAACCGCTGAATATGAAACTGTCATTGAAATATTCACAAGTCAGAGTTCAAACTAAGAACTGGAGGTCCAACAAGTAAGTTCAAACTAATAAATGTGCATTTAAATTGGCAAGAATGAAAGTTAACCATGTTTTTTTTTAAGTCACGTGTTAAAGTAAAGAAGCACAACCATTGCTGGTCCGGACACAGTTTCTGTGTGAAGTTCAGTTCGTCCACAGCAAAAACAGCTCCTCTAGGAATAAGCCTAACTATACATAAATCTAGTGAAAATTGTCTTATCATACACAAAAATATATTTGGCAATGGGGAAAGAAGAATCGTATCGTCTAGAATTCTTAAAACTAGCCAAAATAGTTTTAAAACTAAGTTTTTTTGCTTTCTTAAAAGTTTTTTTTTTTTGGAGTGTGGACTTTACATATACTTTGAGTTGAAACATGTTAGTTCTTTGTGTGTCAGTGTTTCAGTCAAACCTGTGCCTTTGAGATTTGAACCCGTTCATGAAACACTGTCCAGATAACGCTCTGGTAGCAGGGGGGTGTTGTCAAGGAGCCGTTGTATCGATAGTAGCGCCCCAGATCCTTGGGGAGCAGAGCCTGGACATCAAAGGCTGGGATGAACACTTTCTGGTCTGATGGGAAATCAAAGTTGAAAAGAAAAGGTTCTGCGAGGTTGCATGAATAAACTTAGGAAGAAAAGCTCAAGCTTTTTGTTAATATATTTCGCTGTCGAGCAAAATATACTGCTATCACATACTTTTTATCTTATTATTATTATTACTAGATGAAGTCAAAATATTTATGGTATGAACTGTTACTGATGAGAGTATAAAAACTATCTAAATTTGATTAAAGAAATCCAAAAATCAGAATGTAAACAAGCCCTACCAGAATGTCTGATGCGACTCAGGTAGTTGAGGATGTGGTTAAATGCTGGGTTTGTCTCCTCACCAACCTGGGAAACCAAAACTTACTTAAATTAGATTTAGACTGCTCAAGAGTCCAGTGAGGATGCACAACAACCAGTCTTCTCATTGTTTTCTAACTGTATGTGTATTGCTTCGTTACCACAATAAGAATTCCTAAAACAGCCAAGCCGTATCTCTGAGTCATCGCTGCAGACATGTTGGCGTAGAGCTCAGAGTTGTAGTGCACCACATGTAGCTAGAGGGAGGAGGAGCACACTGATGAGAAAAAGAGAGATGAGATGGACTGTTTGTCCTACACAGCTGAAAGTTAAAAATAAAGGAAAGACTACTTGAATGACTTTTCTGTCTAATTATCAGAATAAACACCACTTGGTGTAAGGTTTGTCCTCCTCTTCATGTTTGTTATCAACTCTGTGCAAAGTGAAGCTGAAACTTCATCAAACCACTTTCAGTCCAGTTATTCATCCCTGAAGAAAACTGCTCTGTGTGCACACCTGTGCAGTGACAAATGGACAGGAACCGCAGCGTTTAAGCAGCTTATCTTATGATTTTGATTTTGGTTCGTCATTTAGGGGTGTTTTTGGTTCTCAGAGCCGGACCAAACGAGAACCATTGACTTACAAAAAATGGGTAAAACATGATAATTGTTTTGATAAGTAAATATGTTGCATGTACATTTTTTTCCTTGATATTTAATTATTCTGTGACGATTAAAAATGTGATTCTGAGATGACATGAACAGTCTCATTGAGGTCACAATCACATCTGTTTGTATATTTAAAACATTCTAAACTTTTAGAGTCAAAGCCAAACACGTCTGAGAAACTGGAGGAATGAGAATGTGTTTTACTACTTTGCTTGTGATCGTGCTGGAAAAATTAATTACGCAGCCAATAAATATTTAATTAACTGCGTACTGTGTGTAAACCCGTTATAATTTAAACCCAAAGCTGCAGCTGCTGAGATCACTTTAAACCGGTTGGACAGTTTGGATTCGGTAAATATTAAAAGCTCAAGATTAAATATTTGATTTGTTGGGGAACATTTTCAGCTGTGATAACATTTACATTGGATGAGCTGGTAAGTATTCATTTATCCAAACATGCGTTAAAAATAATTCTGATAAAAATAAAATAGAGTTTTAAGGTTTTCATTTACATGGAAACTTTCTATAAAATCTTTGGTTAGATGTGGAAATATAATATC
Organism: Cololabis saira; assembly: GCF_033807715.1. Classification (NCBI taxonomy): domain Eukaryota; kingdom Metazoa; phylum Chordata; class Actinopteri; order Beloniformes; family Belonidae; genus Cololabis; species Cololabis saira. Next base: position 27,026,188 of record NC_084589.1, read on the forward strand.
AAATAGGCAAAAATAAATAGAAATGAATTACATAATGGCTCAATTACATCTCTGTAAACTGGTTTTTGATGTCTGTGCTTCTTTCCAAACTTATATTTGCTGATTTGGATGTGCTGCTGTTGATGATGTGAACTGATACAGTTGGGTGTTTTTAAATATACCTCTGCATCTGCACTCAGGCCATTGATGGTGTGTTCACTGCCTCCGTAACCCGGGCCACCGTTACCCCAGTGAAGGTGCAGCTGGGTGGCTGTAAAGAGCCATGGCAGCCCCTCCACTCCCATCCACTCTGGCAGCTCAATTAAAACTGATTGGAGGAGGAAAAATGAAATCAAACAGTTATCTACTTGTTATCCACTGGGAGGCATGTGAAGCCAAGCAGATTGTTTTTTTGTTTTTTTTTTACTTTTATCACTCGAAGGTAAGTAAAAACTAGCTGTTGCCAGGTCACATTTGAGAGTTGTGTAAACAGATTGAAGACTCTGCCTTCTGGATTGCACCAGAGAGTCATAAAGGGAGCAGGAAATCAGCTGGCTGCCATAGTTACCTGTGTGTCCATTATTGTGGAGGGTGAAGGGCATGTTGCCATGCTGACTGTAGCCCAGCGGTGTAACTGGAATCAAACTGGGGTCATATTTAGTTTGAGTAGTTATTACATCAACCGGTGACTGTGAGGGACCGCCACAGTCAGGAAAATGCTCCGACCACTCAGACTGACCGATCAGGCCTTTGACAAAGACAGGACAGAAACAGGGATGTTATCCAATCACACAGCCCACTGGCTCCCAGTGTTTCAGTGAAAAGCCTCCATTGATTGGTCTCTAATTATGCAGAACAATGTTCCATTTACATTCCCCACTGCAGTTATGGGGACAATATGTACCATACATATATAAAAAAAGCATTCCCCTCTATAGCTCCTTGGGCAGTTAACCAAGGACAAATTTCCAGTCCTGTCCATGAACTTGAACTTAAGTATAAAGAACCTTAAGACACCTCCATTTTGATTGGTTTTATAGCTGAATTCTTTTGATTAGTTTCGAGGGCCATGCATAGTATTGTCTAAAGGTTCTCAGGTATCTGATCTTGAAAGAAAATTTAGGACCTAATAGAATTTAGTTCATTTCATGTTTCTGCAGTCATCACACAACCACCATGTGTGGCTCAGGGGACCATGACTACTCAACGTTTCCCTGTCTCCTTAATGTTCCTCCTACCACTTCAGGAAAACAGTGAAAATAATGACACATTATAGAAAAATGAATGCGTTGTCATTTATGGTTCTACAAACATTATTAGCACCAACTGTAGAGATCAAGCGGATCCAGTAACATTCCTTTAAATGTTCCTAGAACATCCCAAGTGTCCTCTGAATGTGTGTCAAATAATTTGCCCTCTTGACTTGTATGACCATCAGGGATCATTACATGGACAGTTTCAGGACTGAGATGCATAACTTAATGTTACGAAAGATTAAGATTTTTTTTTTGTTTTGAGATCGTCAATGAATGAACTGCAAAATCTAAAAGCTTAGATTAGAACTGTTCTCTAAGGACACTGTCCTATACAGATGTTTGAAAACTGACACCAGTTAGGACTCCGTTTTATATAGGTTTATGAGTTTCCTGCACTTTTGTAGACAGCACATTTATGAAAAGGTGAACAGAGAAATAAATGGTGAGAAAGTGACAAAGGAGTGTGATCCAGGCTTGAGGTCACTCTATGAAAAAGGACTGGCCCACCTAATTGCATGATAAAAGAAGGAGAGAAGGAAAGAAAGAGAGTCAAAGAATCTGAATTTCAATTCCAGAGGAAAGCCTTAGAAAACAAGTAAAATAGGTAAATGGTTAGTTTACCTACAAAAAACAGATACAATACAAATACCAAATCACATAGCCATAAGTGAAAAAAGAACATCATTTTATAATTTTAAGATTTGATTTATCATGATATTTTAAAAAAAATACTTGAACCCTGAATAAGATACGGTATTACATTATTATGCCTACTATCTAACAGAAACTACCCCAAAGAGAATTCACTTTGTCTGCTTCCAGTATCAGCTAAAAGCTGCCAATCACACATTTGATCAACTGGTCATTAGCAGGCTAGAACACCTCTATAAACGTTGGTCTGGAGCCTTCCAGTGGGTGTCAATGCAATGAAGCAAAGGGAAAACAATTGTTGCTGCCTATGAATCTGGGAAGGGTTATGGTAATTTCCAAATAATTTAGAGTCCATCATTATGCAGCGAGATAGATTATTGAGAGGTAGAAAAAATTCAAGACAGATGCCAATCTTCCCAGGAGAGGATGTCCAAGCAAGTTCACCCCAGAATCAGACATATACATTCATATACAGAGCAATCACAAAAACAGCAAGTATCCATCAAAAGTCAGTTATGTTATAATCAACCTTTGGTTCTTTATATTTGACCATGCAAAGTGCTGTACACTGCAAGCCATATTTTCTATCCACATGCACATTCATACATCACTCTTGTGATCACACATGTAGAGCTCTACATAGATATCTTTTTTCTTTTTTTATTAATGTTAAGCAGTGGCTTTTCTTTTATCCACAGATTTAAACACTGATGAACACATCATTTGTAACACATTAGCTTTTACTATAAACATCAGACCCAAGTTTGCCTCTTAATCACCTACTTCTTTCCTATACACACACACATTCACACACACCGTGTGAAGAAGTGGCTTTACACTAGTTATGTAAACGTATAACAAACCTTCTCTCCTAAACAATATCATTGCTTGTAACACTTTTTTCTTCCCACTACCCTCCACCACTCTGCCCCTGTATTGCAACTCAGCTTTAAAACTGAGCCCCACGGCTCTGCAATTGGTTTCCATGGACGTCGCCATGGTGACTGCGGGCCAAATTTTGAGCCCCTGTGCAGCCACTCTGCAGTCCCTCTTGTAGCATGCTGCCCCTGTCCTGAATGCAGGTATGAAACAACTACACACACAGACAAATCACGTAGTTGGAGCCGTGTAATTCGTATCTTTTAGTGTAACAGAATATTGAGTGTAAGAAACCTCAGCTAAACACGTGCACTACCACGGTGTTTCACACACATTCACTCATTCAAATCCTGTGAATGCCCCTATTTTTTTTTAAGTAAGAAAAATGGAAGTACACAGCTGAACATGTACCCCCCGCTACACATGCCTATTAAATCACTGCAATAATACCTCAACAGATACGTATGGATACAAGCTGGCTCCAGGCACAGTCTCTACAAATAACTGTGTATACAACAGTGTTGCTCCTTCGCATACATACAGAGGGTTGTGTATGTGCCCTATTCATTCCCACACACTCATTGTCCACCACATAAACAGCCAGTGTGTGTCAACAACACAATAAACACATAGGTTATTGTGCGCTGCAACAATACAGCTTGCAATTTGGTATGCTTTTGCTTCACGCCGTCCCATCTCCCTCACTCTGCCCTCGTGCACCTGTCTCCCTCCACCAGCCTCTCACTCTGCCTTTTTCTTACTTTCCTCCTCTCTATCGCCCTCCACCCCTTCATCATCTCTGTGTGACTACTGTGCTCATGCCAGCTTGTTGAACTGTAACTAATACAGACAGAGAGGAACGCGGTGGGTAATATGGGTGGAAAGAAACAAATCCTGTAACAGTTACAGAAGTTCTAATGTTGCAAGGGTTGAATGTGAAGAATGGAAAGATTGCTTTTTTTTTCATTTACGCGACTTTTCATACAAACTTTATCATCATAAGTTATCAGATATTTAACATTCAGCTGGATGAAAGACATTCTGGTTCACTCAGGTTATGAAATGACTCCATTTGCATTCAGTTTACTTCATATTTTGGTCTAAGCTTATAAATTATATCCAGAATTATCTACTACCCTATTATTCTGTTTCTGTGTGGATGTTACTCTTTGCAAAACTCTTAATTGCACAATATTTTTTGATTAAAATAAGATTGGTAAAGTTGAACTTACCAGTGTAGGACCAGGTGATTTCCTCTAAAAAAAACAACAAAGAATAGCAGAAAAAATTTTTAAATGTCCACCTTTGTTCAGTTCTTATTTTATTAATTAAAATTGGATTTGAATTCAGTTTTCAGAAAGCATCACACTGAGGTTATATGTACAATTCTAAATAACAAAATGTTGTTTATATCTTACATATGTGGGGCAACACTTGTCAAAAACATCCCAGATGATTTTTTTATTCCTAAAAATGACAACTGCTTCACTAGTGAAGGCCGCACTTGGACAACCACACAAAGCAAACCCAAATCACAGCCAACAAAATAGCACATGTACGCATTATCATGGTAATTAGGACCTTACCAGGAGAAGAAGCAGCTGTCCAGTGAAAAAACACAAGTATTAGAAGGATGAAAAGACCCAAAGAGTCCATGTTCGCCCTCTAAGCCCATACACAGAAATGAATAAAAGGGGACTGAGAGATGAAGAACAAGTGAGAAAGAGAGAGAGACGGAGGTGGGGGGTTGAGGGGATTGGGTCCAGCAACCCCACCTGCCACAGCTATGTTTAACATGCTGAATCCACTCTGGCACACAGGGCTCCAGAGCAGGACGCAGCATGGGACGGATGCACAGAAAGTATAAGAAAAGAGAGAAGGAATGGATGGACATGGGTGGAAAACAGGGACGGATGAGACGGCAGAGATGGACAAGTGAGTGAGAATCCATTGAGTATTGGTGATGACAGTTTTAGGAGATAAACGTAGATTAAATATGAATTTAGACATAAAGGAAAGTGAACAAGTAGCATGGGAAGAAGGGTTACACGATTAAAACGGCTTAATTAACTGTAAACTTTTTTAAGTGAAAGAAGCATCCTTCTGTGTTTCAAATAGCAACACTGTTTATTTTTAAGACTGAACGTGAAAAACAATGAAAAGAAATAATCTAACAGCATCCTTGGCTCGCTGGCTGGGTTAAGGAAAAGCTTTCTGAGAACCAACTTTTTTTTTTCTTTTAGATAAGCCTGTGAGCAGCACTGGAGATGCCAGGTCAGGTTTTTTTTAACTTTCCTTTTCTGTCTCAGTTCCTCAGTTTTCAAACAAAGCTGCCTGCTCTCTTAACATGCAGACATATATTATGCCACCATTTTTTTTCTTCTTCTTTTTGTGGCCTCAATAAGATAAAATAACCACATCAGCAGCCAACCATTTTGGCCACTAGGAGGAGGTCTTGTAAAACTCAGAAATACTTCAGGCAGATGCAGCTGCACTCTGAATTGTGCTTGACATTTGATGGCTGGAAACTGCTGAAAATTTCACAGCAACATTTTCTGCTGATTTCAGTGCACGAGCACGAATACTGCGTTTGACAAGACTTTACGATAAAGTGGAGAGCTACGATGTAACATTTAGTTTTTTTGGTTAGTGTCCATTGATCACATCTGCAAAACACTTGATATACAGTATGTTCAAGTTTTACCAAAACCGACAAAAGAAAACAAAATTCAAAATATTAAATAGTGGCAGTAACACTGCTAAATATTTTTTTACATTTTGTGCACTATCCAGAACTTCTACTTTTTTATGATAATGTCCTTGAAAGTGACGATATAATGATGTTATGTTGTACAGATTCCATTCTGTATTTTTGCAAAAAGGTTATTACAATTCCTGTCAGGGAATTTTATTTTTACCCTGTTGGTTTTTATTTTTGGATTTAGGAGTTTGCATGTTCTCCCCGTGCTTGCGTGGGTTCCCTCCGGATACTCCCACAGTCCAAAAACATGCATAGTAGGTTAATTGCTGATTCTAAATTGCCCCTAGGTGTGAGTGCTAGTGTGCATGGATTGTGTGTATATATTGTGACCTGTCCAGGGTGTAACCCCTGCCTCTCACCTGAAATGAGCTGGGATAGGCTCCAGCAGACCCCCGTGACCCTGCAAAGGATGAAGCGGGTATAGATAATGGATGGATGGATGGTTTTTATTTTTAATTTTAATTTTAATCTATCACACTGTAATCTGTACATCTTTTTCTAGTTTCTCTACCTTGGGAATTATCTGTCTCATTGTAGAATAAGACCTTCCTTACGCATATTTCTGTGATTTTTGTGATTTCTTGGCTTCTGCACGGAAGATAATTTCTATATCATATAATTGAATGGTCAACAACAGCACAGTAGAACAGCAATTACAGTAAGAATAATGGAATTTAAAAAAAGCTGCAACTTGGTTGTAAAATTTAAAGTATGTTGGGTAAATTTACTCACCAAGTATAATTGTGAGGTACACAATTTTTGCCAACCCCTTAAGTACCTACTTTTATTGCAGTTTTACCTCAGCACCCTTTAGGTAAAGCAGTCTGTCCACCTGAAAGTCAGTGGCGTCGTAGCTTCCTTGCTATGTCTTCCATATGTCGAAGTGGCATTGAACGAGACACTTAACCCCACGCTGCTCCTTATATGTTCATCAGTGTGTGAATCTGTGGATGAAAGAAAAAGCACTGCCTAAAGCAAATTTTAAAAAAAGGTATCTCAGTAGAGTTCATGAGAGTGCTGTATGAGTGTGTGTGTGGACAGAAAATGCAGCTTGCAGTGTAGAGTGTGAAGCATTGCATGCTCAACGAGAACAGAAGAGCACTGCATAATTGTAATTAGTCACTGTTAATTCATTCATTTTCCATTCAAACGTTCAGTTAATTTCCCTGCAGTTATGAGTCAACTATTGAATTGTTGAAGATTAATTTGCTGATCTTCAGCTTGCCACTGACTCGTTGCAGCTCTGCATCTAATACATGAAATATGGATTACATCGGTTGGTCACGAATAGGATTGTGTATGCTCCTGACTCACCACCTGCCAAGGATGTACCTTACCTGAACAGGATGGATGGATGGATGGATGGATGGATGGATGGATGGATGGATGGATGGATGGATGGATGGATGGATGGATGACATTGGTCAAAATAAATTGCACAATGCTGCTTCAGTTTCATGGTCTGGATGGTTCAGACTTGCCGTTACAACAAAACCAAACCATTACTAATGTTACTTCTCTCTTTTAAGAAAAGCTATCATGCAAGTTGTGTAAACCTACTCAAGCAGCTTGTAATATTTTAAGCTCTTCTCTGTTCACCAAATTGAAATGCAGAGTTTAATGTCTTTTCAATATGAACATTCTGCTTTATCTTTCTCTGTTAGGATTACACAACATTGCATCATTCTGTGTGAGAGAGTGCTTGTTTGAAGATTTTTGTGGTCTGAAAAAAGTTTCATTTTGAATGTTCTTTATTTAATGTTCTGAATTTACAGTTTGACTCCATTGAAAATGTTGCATAAGCTGTCAGTACAGTACACAAAACTTCAAAATAAGATACATGTGAACACTAGGAGGAGCCCTCTCCACGTGACTTGTTTGGGACCCGGCTCACGTTACTGACAAGGAATACTCCCTAAAACCAGAGTACCGTTATGTTACTGTGTTTCTGAAAGATAGAAGACCAGCTACAACCTTGAACCTGCAGCAGAGGACAAAACAAAAGCAGTGGGGATGGAGGATGATGACTCACAGTAAGATCAATTATGAATGATATGAACAGCCAAAATACATGAAATTGGAAGAAAAAAACTTTTCAAATTAAGCTTCTTTCGAAATGTAACATGGCATTTCTTCTTAAATCAGACGAAAGTATGTTTATGTGACTTTCATCACACTGTGGAATCAGGGATAGACTTAAAACTGTTCACTGAAACTGCAATAGAAACCAAGATACCATTTATTTCATTGTTTATTTATGTGTTTTTAACCTTCTCTGGCCGTCTCATCGCTTCATTTCCGCGTTTTCCCGTCGTGTGGCGAACCGCTGAAACGTGAAGGCCTCAAATTATGCAACACCGGCGGCCTCTGCCGGCTTCCTATTGGCCCCGGCGTGTTCCAGCAGGGGGCGTGGTTTAACTGAACCAGCCATCCCATTGGCTGCGTCCGCGGGAGGGGGCGGTCCCTCTGGTTTCATTCATAAATCCAGCGGCCGAGCATCACCGACATGTGAAGAGCGCTCTCTGTTGTTGCACACATCTCTGTCAGTGGCGTCAATTCAGTGGAAGCTAAGGTATGGCAAGGTTACGAGTCACAGAACTTAACTAGAGTATCAATCAACACATCCAGCAAATACTCATCACAGAAGTCTGCTATGTAGCTGATCTGTGTGGTCAAGAAAATTGGAACTTTTTCAAATACAGTCTCGCTCACTGCAAAAACTCAAAATCTTACCAGGAATATTTGTCTTATTTCTAGTTAAAATGTCTCATTTTTAGTAAAAAAAATCTCATTACACTTAAAACAAGAGTCATCACCAGAAAAATAACTTGTTAATTGACCATTTTCACCTTTTTCAAGTAAATTTTCACTTGAAATAAGTAGAAAAATCTGCCAGTGGGACAAGATTTATCTTCTCATTACAAGCAAAAAAATCTTGTTCCACTGGCAGATTTTTCTACTTATTTTAAGTGAAAATCTACTTGAAACAGGTGAAAATGTTTGTTTTTGAGTCTTGTCTTAAATGTAATGAGATTTTTTATGACTAAAAATTAGACATTTTAACTAGAAATAAGACAAATATTCTTGTTAGGATTTTGAGTTTTTGCAGTGTATAATAACTAGTGAAATCGATCATGTTGTTCTGATATGCATTTGTAGTTATTTTATATGTATTAAGTAATAGAATAATCAATACAAATAGACACAGAGTAATTCCATAAATGTATTTAAAAAACAAACATTTACATTTTCCCTTTAAGCCAAGGTGTGGCGGCTGCCATACCTTGCCATACCCAATTGACGCCCCTGATCTTTGTGCTCCGCAGATGCAAAATGGAGAGAATATATGCAGCCTTGGCAGAAAATGGAGCTCAACTAGACTTAAATAAAAAATTCATGGGTTTTTTTGGGCGCCTACATAAAGATGTCTTTCGGGGATATATCGCAATGCATGGGCGTGGTTTCATGGACTTTTATGAAGGTGGTGTTTTCACTAAATGAAAAAGACCTACAACCAAGGGCCCTTGGGCACATCAAACCAAACCCAAAACAGAACACATTAATAATATACCCTGACCCTTCTTGGCTATGTTGGATGCAGAGAGTAAATGCACTTGCTGTGTGTTTGGGATGGAGAAACTTAGCAGACAGGTGTAAAGAAGAGAGAGAGGTCAAAGCACAAATGAGAAAGTGTTTCCCAGTCGACATGGTTTCCAGGTTAAATGTGATAAGTCAGCCTTTGTAAGCTTTAGTCACTTTTAAGCCCCTGGCTTCCCGCAAACAGATACAATTTCTGTTGCGTCTGACCCTGGTCACACGTGCCTGTGCATTTGACCTTCTGCCGACTTCTCTACCTGATCATTTGCATGCTGTAGTGTGCAAAGCTTCAAGGTCAATATCTTCTTTGGAAGGTCATTGCAGAAACATTATGAATACAATATTGTCTAATATTATCAAATAATGCAAGTCTAAGTGTACTGAAATTAAGTTATTTTCTAATACTCCAAAGTAAGAGGAGCAAATTAACTTTCTACAAATCATTTTATATGTGCTTTATATTCAACAGATCAGATTCTCTGTCATCAGAGCACCTTTTCGATTTCCACCATCAGTAATTGAACTGAAGAGGGCTCTAATTTTAAAATTGCAACCAATTCAACATGTTATTCAATTATCAATTTGGTCAACAAATGAGTCATTCATAGGTTTAGGCTTCCTATTACTACCCTCATTGGATCCTATAGCATGTCAATACGAGGAATGGAAATGAGGAAAGGACCCAGAGAGAGAGAGAGAGAGAAAAACAACATTCACATACAGAAACAGGTGGGGGATGGGGATGGTTGGGAAAGGAGATGGATAAGGATGGAAATGATGGGGGTGGTCGTCAGCACCCATGAACTCGGAGTTGGTTCATTCGGTTCATGTGTTGCAGAGGAATGCTGTAGGGGGATGGTAGGCTAGGCTTTTTGAACCTGCTCCCTATACTATATATATACATATATATATATATATATACAAATGTAAACAAACCAGACTTATTCTCTTGGTTTCCTGTCACCAAAGGCCAACTTTTATTGTTCTTTGACAATCAGAGCGGCTGGGTGGTGCATAGTTAAAATTCTGAAAGAAATGTTTTGTCAATAACACAAGGACACAGGGCCCTATGTGTATGTCAAGGAGAGGGTTCAGTAAGTTCATGTGTATGTTGTACGTGCAGTGGGGGATGGGCAGGCTCTTCCTCCCGTTCCTGCAACATATGAGGCATTTCACGTCTAAAAATATGTGTAAAAGCCAGCATAGATCCTCTACAGCAGTTTAAATCTTGCATGGAGAGAAAACACATTTACATTTGTTGAGTATTGAAGAGAGGATGTGAGTGTTTTGATGGGTATGTATCATGTGTATGTGGCTTATACATGCTGTACGTGCAGCTGCCATGCTTCTTTTAAGAGGTGGTCATTGAGTTCATTTTCTTGTAAGCCAATGGCAGGCTGCATTATGGCTGTATAGAATGAACCAACACACCTGACTTGAATTTGATTTTACTGATGATCTTACATGAATTATACAGACAATAACACAAAATTAAATATCACATTTCAATTAGAATAAAGTAACCTGCTAGAAATTAATATCTGAAATTAAGAAAAGAAAGACAATTTAATTATATAAAGAAATTAAAGCAACAGAGCAATGAAACATGTTTAGTCCAAACTATATAATAAAACACACCTCAGATAAGGTAAGAGAATTCTTTTGGAATGAGAGGTTAATCTGCTTCCATCTGTAAAAAAAAAACATAACAGTCCTCCTGCTTGAGTTATCAGAAATATCACATGCTACTGTCTATAACCCAAGAGAAGCAAGTTCACACTATTGATAATTTACTTTAGCCTTGAAGCGCCTCATGGTGAATATTGAAGGGAGGGGTGTAGCCTATACAAGCACTGTTGGGTCTGACAATTGAATAGAACAGAGGAGTTATAGTGAATTTGCCTGGAGACGGACTGTGCTCCAATCTTAAACGACACCTATAATGGCCTGATTTAAATGGGGAAGTGTTTCTAAACCAATTAAAATCATATCAGTTTTTAAATAGATTTTTTTTTTTTATAAACACACATCAGCATGATGTTTGGTGAAATATGAAGTGACAACATTTTATAAATGTGCTGTTTGTTATTTTGGATCGTGGATATACCTGGATTTTTTTTAAACAATATTTTTATTAATTTTTCACTTTTACAAGTAAAGAATGGAAACATAAAATGATCCACAGAAATAACAAGCAAAACAGGCAAACAAACAAAAAAACTAAACACCAGCTCAGTTCCATATAAATAATATCCTGGGATACAGTAAAAATGTACAGTATGACCAGTCAAAAAAATCCCTCTAACATGATATTAGAGACATCAGGCTCTACATAGTTCAAGTAGGGCTCCCAAACTTTATAGAATTGGTCTGTTTTTGAATGTAATATACATGTAAGGTACTCTAATGGCACTGGATCAAACACCACTCTTTGCCAGCCTATAACACCTGGTACGTTTTCCATTGATCCACTGCAATAAAATATTCTTCCTCGCTGCATAAGTAAGAATACAATACAGCCTCCTATTATGTTTTGATGTTAAGTGTTGTCTTGGGAGGCCCCAATAAGAGAGATACAGGGTCCATCTCCAGTTTTAAACCCAATATCTTTTCTATTTCAGATAGCACATTAGATCAATATATTTGCAGTTTGCAACATGACCAAAAACAATGAGTTAGGGTACCAATTTCTATCTTGCATTTAAGGCACATGGGTGAGAGAGTATAGGATTGAAGTGATGTCTACATTTGGATATACCTGGATGCAGTGGCGTCACTTCAGTCAAAGCTAAGGTATGGCAAGGTTATAAGTCACAGAACTTAACTAGAATATCAATCAACACGTCCAGCAAATACTCATCACAGAAGTCTGCTATGTAGCTTATCTGTGTGGTCAAGAAAATTGGAACTTTTTCAAATGCAGTCTCGCTCACTGCAAAAACTCAAAATCTTACCAGGAATATTTGTCTTATTTCTAGTTAAAATGTCTCATTTTTAGTCAAAAAATCTCATTACACTTAAAACAAGAGCCATCACCAGAAAAATAACTTGTTATTTGACCATTTTCACCTGTTTCAAGTAAATTTTCACTTGAAATAAGTAGAAAAATCTGCCAGTGGGATAAGATTTATCTTCTCATTACAAGCAAAACAATCTTGTTCCACTGGCAGATTTTTCCACTTATTTTATATGAAAATCTACTTGAAACAGGTGAAAATGGTTGTTTCTGAGTCTTGTCTTAAATGTAATGAGATTTTAGACATTTTAACTAGAAATAAGACAAATATTCTTAAGATTTTGAGTTTTTACAGTGTTGTAGTACATGTTCTTCTGATTTGCATTTGTAGTTATTCTATATGTATTGAGTAATAGAATAATCAATACAAATAGACAGAGTAATTCCATAAATGTATTTAAAAAACAAACATTTACATTTTCCCTTGAAGCCAAGGTGTGGCGGCTGCCATACCTTGGCATACCCAATTGACACCCCTGACAGGGTCCATCTCCAGTTTTAAACCCAATATCTTTTCTATTTCAGATAGCACATTAGACCAATATCTTTGCAGTTGACATGCAACATGACCAAAAACAATGAGTTAGGGTACCAATTTCTATCTTGCATTTAAATTTTAAGGCACATGGGTGAGAGAGTATAGGATTGAAGTGATGTCTACATTTGGATATACCTGGATGGATTTAAGTAGTATCTGTGATCGATGAAGTGGGTTGCATAAGGAAGCTCGTTCAATTTTACGTGCAAGTGAAGTTTCTGAGGGGAGTGGGCGGGGTCCTCGTGTCTGTGTATGTTAGATGCAAAGGCCGTATGAGGCATCTCTCGATGCCGTAGTGCCTGCGTGTGTTTACACCCGCTCGCCATAGTAGAGCAGCGTTTCCCGACATCATCATCGAGGCTGATTTATGGTACTGCGTCACACCAACGCAGAGCCTACGTAACCTCCGCCGTACCCCTCAGCGTAGGGTCTGCGTCGATTTAACGCAGGACCACAATTCAGGCTTCACACACACACATGAGTGGGCGGGGCCGCGGCTGCCTGCGCTGGCGTCCAATCAGCGGAGAGTAAATTTGTCACTGGCTCAAAGGTTTGACCAATGGCGTGCTTCGCTCCCGGGGCATCAGCCAATAGGAAGAGCGCAAATCGCGGGCACGTGGACAGACGCACATGTTGACGCTAGTGGAGTGTGTATCTGGAGGAAGATCCCGCACAGAGCGATGAGAGCCGAGGCTGGGACCCTGATGCTGCGGTTACACACGGATCTCTTATAACCAGGAGACAACCGCAACTCATACATTAGATTTTCGGAATCTCTATTTCTATTTTTTTATCTCTATTTACTTAAGGTGAGTAAAAACCGCCTTTTGTGTTGTAGTTTGAAAGAAAAAAAATACAAAGTTGGCAAAGTAGTCAGAGGGAATTTCCTGTTCCGATGCATCCTGTGGGCTTTCTTATCCAGCAGTAAATGTGGATCTGGAGAAAAGCTCTCTGCTCTATTTAAAAAAAAAAAATCGCTACTGTGTCTTGATTGCAACTTAGTTAGAAAGTAGCCATCCCTTTTTTTAAAAACAGATTTCATTGCGCTTGACATTTGCTTTGCTGTGTTGTTACTCAAATCAGTTTCTGATATTTTCTGTTATTTCTGAACCAAAAAAAAAAAGGAGGAAATAATATTTGAATAGATGATTTTGTGAATGGTTAGATGTTTGTAATGCAAAGATAAACAGCGATCACCTCCATCTGTGCCATGCACCATCTCCTCATATCTCCACCCACTACACGCTGAGCTTTAAAACAAAAAAGAAAAAAAAGTGGAAACTATTGTTTATGTGAATTTCGTTTTCCAGCGATGAAACGCATATTGCAGGAGGGGCAAGCCATCCTGTCTGTTGTAAAAGCTTAAAACTTAGACCCTAACTGAAACAGGCACACCCACTTAATCAGTTGCTCTTTCTCCTCTCTTTCGCCTCCCTGTTTGCACAAATCTGTCTTTTTGTGTGAATGAGTGTTGACCAGTTGAGCCCATTTCCGATTTTCCCTGTCATTTTCCCATATGGTGGGATCAGAGATCAGCAGGCTGTCAGAGACTAGTGCAACTATAAGAGACTAGGGAAAGACATATGAGAGACATAGTCATCATGACCAGAGACGGAGAAAATAAGATGTGAGAGGAAGAGGAGGAGGGCTGCCTTGGAGAGGGGCACCCAGTTTGTGTGCATAACGAACAGGATGAGCTACACGGGGAGAGATGAGAGGCAAGCGGAACTGCAGCCTTAGAGGAAAGAGGGTGGTTTGTGTGTTTCTGTTTGAGTCCAAGGGGGGGGATGGAGAGCCAGCCTGAGACAGAAGAGGGGAGGGGCCACAGAGAGCACTGGAGGCTGTGGTGGAGAGGGAGAGCGTCTATTCTGATTCCACTACTCTACAAGCTCCCATCCCCCTCGCAGTTTACTCTCCTCCAGTCTCCTCAATGGGAGCCAGACATGCACCACCATTGTATGCCTTCTGCCTACCCCCTGTCCCACTATGCACCATGCTAAACTAGGGCACTGGTATAGCCACCATTTTGAGTTGTAGGGTTTGTGATTTCACTAATTTCATGGGACAAAGGAGTGTATCCAAATGGAAAGCATGTCTTTTTTCTCAGTTTGTCTCATGCCCCATTTGAGCTACTTCTCCCTCAATCAAGCCTATTTTTGTTTCTCTCTATGCTGATTCTACCCTCGTATTAATCATAACCCTCTGCTACTGCCCTAACAGGGATGCAGTCACAAGGAAGCACCTCAACTCAGCCCTCATTTGATTCCATGAGCTCCAGCGACAGCGTCCTGTTCAGCGACTCGGAACAGGCGGAGGATGACACAGACGTCTTTTTGACCGACAGTTCTTCTTCTGTCAGCATGGGTGGGGCAGGCCAGGTCGCCACCAAAACGGATGCCAGATCAGAGAGGCCCAGGTCCCTCTGGACGTGCGGCGGCTTCACAGATAAGGAGGAGGAGGAGCCATACAGGTCAGAGCGTGGCAGCAAAGAAGCTCACCTCGGTTTGGCAGAGACTGATCCTATGAAGCCAGCACCAAAATCAAAAGGAGATATATTGTTTGCTCAGAAGGTAAGGGAGTGTATTGAGCTGTGTTTAAAACTTAACTAAGGAAAAAAACATTGATGATAATTAGAGGAAAGATGACATAGCAGTGTGTGTTAGGAAGAAAGCTCAGCAGACTTCTTTAGACCGTAAGGCCTTAGCAAAACTGTAATCTATCTTCTCTCTCTCTTCCTGTGTCAGTGTGCTGAGCTGCAGGGTTTTGTCAGGCCACTTCTCGAGCTGCTGAATGGACTGAAGAAGGGCCGATTCGACCACGGTAAGCATCCTTACACCACTGCCTCCAGGAAGCATGTGTGCAGACTTGTGGGTGAAGTTGTAGATGCTAAATGCAGGCTTTGATCGAAGAGGCCTTTCCATTGCACTAGTCAGTGTTCCATTGTGCAGCACTCTGTATCGATGCAGTTCAACATGCAGCACGTGTCACATGACAGTCTGTAGAGGCCCACTCATTAGCCCACCCTGCTACAGTTTACCAATATCCTGAGTTGAAGTGGAATGTGTGTCTGTGATGGAACCTGTGCATGTTCACATGTGCTTTCCTTTGGTGTCACCACTGACTGGAGGATTATGTTTTTGATTGACAGGTCTAAGTAGTTTCCAACAGAGTGTTGCCATGGATCGCATACAGAGGATTGTGGGCGTTTTACAGAGACCTAACTGCGGGTAAGATGTCATCCCCATTCTCCCAGCAACCAACTTTTATATCTCTTTGTCTCCTGATAAGTTTTTTCCCACCATCGTTATACATCTCAACTGGATTAGAGAATCTTAACGATTATTAGACACCACAACAGCCAGATGAGATGAGTGACATGTCAAGCCTCATCTCCTGTTGCATGTTTTATTTAGCTCTGTTGGGGGCAGGTAGAGTTGCAGCATTCATCAGCAGTGCAGAGACAACATTTTTGAAGGAGATGTATAGGCAAATTCCTAAAAGAGTTTATTTTTATCACACAGTGACACAAAAACATTTGCACTTCTCTTAACTTAAAAAGTAAAGCTGTCATTCCCTTTTCATTGTAGGGAGAAGTACATGAACACGCTGCTTCAAGTTGAAGGGATGTTAAAGCTTTGGTTTCCCCAAATCCATAATCGAGCTGCGTGTGCAGCCTCAAGCATCGCCACATCCCCCACTCATTCCTTCCAGGACACTTCCGTCTCCACCCCACCGCACAAGCACCGGGATCAGTTACATATTCCTGTCAAGGTGAGTGCATTCCTGGGAGTCTAAGAATGTACTTGCACAAATACCCCTTCCCCCTTAAACCAGTTACAATAACACTAGTTGAGCTTCAGATTAACTTGTGAATTACTCTTCTGTTTGTTCTCCAGAAGCGCAGACTGAGCTGGACAGGTACGGACTCCCCCACACCTTCTCCTGTTCTTATCAAGTGCCCCCGCATCAGCGCAGAAGACGGAACAATGAAGCCCGAACAAGACACGGGACACCGTCCTCCCTCTTCCCCCTCGCTGGCAAACCAACATTCCCCTGATGTGGCCGCTAATGGTCACCTAAATGATGACAAGAAGGGTAAAGACAGTGAGAATGGAGAACCGGGCAAGCTGTCCAAGTACAATGCCGGCCAGAGCTCAGAGCCGAGCCTGACGTGGGTGCATGTCGCTCCCATCCTGTCACCACGAAAAGCCTGTCTCTCCCACGAGGGCACAACCATCGTGGCTCACATTGAAAATGTCCTCCCACTGAGCATAAGGGGCAGTCCAGCTATGCAAGACAGTTCCATCTCATCCACCACCCCCTCCAAACACCCCAACAATCAGAAGATGCCAGTCCAGTGCCAAAGCCAGCCTGTTCCTGTACAGCAGAATGAGACAGAGATCGCTGACACACATCAGGGTGAAAGCCAGCCTTCAGCTGTCACACTGAAGCCTTTGTCCGGGGTGTGCCCCGCTACCTGATGCACCGAGGAAGCAAAGAGCCAGCAGCCTTGCTTTTATTACACCAACAGGCTTAAAGCTGCTGTCACAGGAAGAAAGGGTAGAGGTCTTTGGTCTGTGATTATGAATGCATTTTATTAAGAGCAAGAACTGTTGGCGTTAAACGAACAAACCCAACCTGCCATCAACTGCAATTGGAACGTCTTTTACAGACAGGACATAATGATTTGAAATGAATCACATCCATAAAAGAACAATGATAGTAGTACTACAGTAATCCAGGCATGCACAAAGTGTATATGGTTGGAAGGGAAAGAAGAAAAAAAACAATTAAGAGTTCAGGATAACAGGCATTATGGACACTGGGAGAAACTGGAGAATCTGGGAGTGTGACTGGTGATTGACAGCAATCAATATATTCAGAGATGGCTGTTTCTGAACAACTCTGACTTGAAGGACAGACCCTCTGAAAATGGAAAATCTCCCGTCAGCATTAACAATGACAGCTTCAGATGTCCTGAGTTGCTCCAGAGTGAGTAACAGTAAGAGTGTTCTGGAGGTGCTTTTGACTTTACATTCACTTGTTCATAGAAGTGAGGCATCTGGCTTGCAAAGAAAAAAAAGTGACATTGAAGTCGGTGATGAAAATCATGTAGTTAGTGATGTTAGAAATGCAAAACACAATTAAGCATTCAATTCCCAGTGTAATGTATTCTAAGTTGTTGGAATGGTGGAAGAATTGTGTTGCTACTTACAGATGTAATCAAAGGAAGAAATGTTTGGGCACTTGGCTGGCAGATCCAGCAGCATGGATCGGGGTGATGTCACGGTGATCAAATAACTTCTCGTCAAGCTGCGGATCAGATGTTTTTGCCTGGTCTATGGCAGCGAACCGACTGGGAATCAGGGTCAAGAAAATCCCAGGAACAGTCTCGAAAAGGCTATCCTGAGTGAGAAATAAGGACGGACGACTCTCGAGTCCCACAGTTAATTTATTCATGTGTTAATCTGACGCTGCAGCTATTTATTGTTGTATTTATTTATTGGGCAGCTGATTATCGCCTGCTGTGCACTCGCACAGTTTGGCCTACATTTTTTTGATAATAGGAAAGATTCTGTTGACATTTCTTTCTTTTTTTTGTGAATAACAAAAGTGGGGAAAAAAATTAAGAAAATGAAATGTTTTGACTGGACTATTGGACTACTGTGCCTTTAACCAAATAGGATGTGTTCGGAAAAGTATTTGGTGCTTGCAGTGCATTCATACTGCATCTAGATTGTTTGAATTTCACAAAACCAGTACACATTCAGTCAGGAATGCCTACATGTAGTCTCCATCATCTAATTCAGCGTTACAAACCAATGTGTCATCAATTATCTACTTGCTTAGAAACCGGTGTGCAGCTTTAGTATCCTGACAACTACAGTTAAGCCAAACTGCCCACGTTACAAGCTAATACACACACCAGCAGCAGCAGTGGCCACCATTTTGCTATGAGCGTAGCCTTTCTTTCAAAGCTTTTCCCCTGGCTCTTATCAGTGGAGGAAAATACTGAGCTGCACTTAAAGCTGGTGCTCTTGAAAACTTGAAAAGAAAACAAAAAATGTGGAAAATACAAATGTTACGGAGGAAACCTTTTTATTTGCATCACCCTCCACTGCTGCTACTATTATTCTGATTCCAGCTCTAATTTAGACGCTTCATAGGAATATGCAGAATATTCTTATTAATATTGAAATGTTTGTTGGGTTTTTTATTGTCCCATGGAATTGGATATACCTATTATTGAAAAATGTATTGTAAATATAAAAAAAGTATTTTTGAATTGGTATTGATAGTTATTCACTACTTATGTAACTAAGTCTACATACCAGACTCCTCCACATGTGAACACAGAACCATTGGCAGCCATCATGTTGCTGTCCGTGTTTTGTTTTTTTTTAGGGGGGGAAGGAGCGCTCAAACCTTCTGTTTTGGATCAAGACGCTAAGTCTTGACCCGGAGCTGGAAGTGTCTTCCACCTCGCTCTTCTTTTTATACTGTACGGTTGTGGTATGGGAGAGAAATCGATTGCACTTATTTTTCATTGTTTGTATCCTTTTATTTCCACATATTTTTTCTACTGCAGCGACCACTGCTAATTGGTCAGAAATAACAATATCTTGTTTTATTTCAGCTGCCTTCTTCTTATTACATAGCATAAGCTGACTGTGAAAGCCTCCCTTCGCCTCCCCTCCCCCACTCTGCTGCACTTGTCTGCCCTTGCCCTCTCTCCTTCATCTCCCTCAATCCAGTTAGTATCTTTTCTTTCTTACTCTGTCTTTCTTTCACCTCATCTTTAAATGATTTTACCCTCCTGCCGTTGTTTCCTTCATGACATGAAGAAGAAACAAAAGAAATCTTTTAATAAATGACACATTTTTGAAAGATGAGCTGTCCGCCTGTCTGCGTGTTTTGTGGAGCATTTACCTGTATTCCGATATTTTCATGCATTCGGGGTTATTTTGCCTATTTTCTTATGATGTGAGTCAGATTACTATTTTGAAAATAAGCTTTCACTAAACTGATCTATGACTCAAAAAGAGGCAGATTTAGAGACTACATTTCCAAATGTGCGTGAGTGTGTGGGTCGGTGGGTGGAGGGGCTTGAAAGGAGGAAGGAGGGGGGTAGGGTAGTGAGGGAGAAGGAGGGGCCGTAGGGTGCTAGACTTCAGTCTCTAATCTGACCGAAAGTAGTGGGGGGGCTGGCTGATCTTCCAACCAGCTGCTGCTGCAGAACCCACACATTACTGTAGTTCATTTGTGTGTTCATAACTGACTATTTCAAGAGATCACAATCAGTAAATGCTTCCTGAAGGTAGAAGACACGAGTGTGGCGTGGCGGTTTCTCCACTACCTTCCTGATATCAGACTGATCTCTGCATCCGGATAGTGTGATTCAGAAAAAGATCAAACTTTGTCCTGATGCATCACCTAAAGCAATATTAATCTTTAAAAAGTATATGGATGAAATACACATGTCCAAAGACAGCAGGATATATGGTGACCCTGAATTGGAAGAAGTGGGTATAGATTAAAGAAGGAAAAAATTATGAAAATAAGCTATAGAATTAGAAGAATGCAGCAAAATCAAAGAATTTCCATGTTAATTAAAAATTAGATTGCAACTTTGTTGAATACTGACTGAATACTAAATACGGATTAATTATGATAGTGGCTTTACTGTGTAAAAAAAAAAACGACCGAATGTATCCAGTTTCACAAACAGACGTCTGAAGGATCAGGCATGAATGCCATGATATAAAAGAAAGAAGAAAAAAAAAAGTGCAACACCCACGGCTACAAGGCTGTCACTAAAGATGTGGAAACTCTTGTTTAAACAGTTGAGAATGATGTCGAGATCCTTTATTGTCTCACTGCTGATAACAAACTTAAAGAATGTGATGGAAAGATGCACTAAAAGAGGTTGATAAAGAACACGGTTCACATCATGGGGAAAAAATAACCCCACAATGCTATAAGCATAAGTCTGGGGGCCAAGTCAAAGGACAGCGCTTTTTGTCATAAAACACAAAAGAAAAAACAAAATACGATAGATGGATTTGCAAGAAAGGCCACAGTTTTTCTAATGCTGAAGTTCCAGGAGACCAGAGTGAAGCGTTTTGAAAGAGCAGAGGAACTTTCCCACCGTTGGGCTGCTAATGGTCATACTAGCTGCACCAAATGAAATGTGAAATCAGAACATTACCACGGCCTTTTAGAGGAAAATGTCTCACACTGTATCAGTGAACTAAGTTTAGTGCTTTTCATTTTTAGATAGACTATGATCTGAAACACAAGGCACAAAAGAAAAGAACAATATGATCCGTTTTGAGCCAGCAAGCAATGAGACCTGACCTGTATGGAACAAAAAAACATTTGGACAGAGTCCAAATCTGTCATTGCATGGGAGGGTTTTCTAGAAATGACCGTGTACAAAAGCTTCCACAGTGGGCCAAAAACAAACATTTAGTAGTTTCATTGTTGTCAAAGATTCTGCAACAAACTATAAGAGATTTCCAGTTATTCACTTTCATTCACTGTACATTTTTCATTTATGCATTTTTTCCTTTAACCAAGCAAGTTTCTTTTCAGCAACCTTGGACATTTACTTCAAATTCAGGGAATTCTGTTGAGGATTGAAGACTTAATAAATAATTTAGATTACTGGTTCTGTGAATTCAACTATCATTTGACTCTTTTCTAAAAAAAACAAAACATGTTCATCATTTTGTCCTCCTCATGTATCAAATCTGTGGAAAACACACGGGCAGGAAAGTGGCAAATTTTAGGAGGGTGTGGTTTGACTTCACCCTGCTCAGACAGGGTGAAGTCAGCCATGCCACACATACACACACATGAGCCAAGACACACAAACACAGACGCACACACGTGTGCCACTCCCCTACACACGGTCTGACACACTGACTGGCTGATTTAGTGATGGGGGGGGCTCTGACACACTGACTACGCTACGTTACAACAGACATGGCCTGCCTCTCCTTGCCTCTCCCTCTGTCCCGGCCCCCCCTTGTATCCATGCAGTTTTAAGCAGAGAAGCCCTTGCCCTGCTTCTCCCATTCACGACATCCCCCCCTTTCCCTCTGTAGCACGGAAGTGAGGGGGAACTTACTGTAGAGAAGGATGGGAAAGGACGTGAGGAGGAGCACATGCAGGCGGGTTGACCTTACTACGGTCTTGAGGAACGTAGAAGAGATTCCTTGTTCTTTCAACTCAAATGCAAAAATTACATTTTAATTTTTTTGCAAAAGCCACATGCCTTTGTTTTGTGTTTATTTGGTAAAACAGCCCAATTTATGATCAATTTTTAGTTGTATTTTACATTTGAGTCCCTAAATGGTGGAAACATTAAAGCATCATTAATGGTCCCGGTCCTTTTCATGTCTCTGTGTGTCGCACAAGCATGTGTTGGATTATGGTAGCATGTGTGCGCATGCATCAATAGGATTGCACATAATGCACTTACTGCACTTCTTATCCTGTGTTATGCAGGTTTTAATTGTGTGTCTGCATCCTGTCCCTGAGTTCAACAAGTTAAGGGTGTTTCCTGCTCCGCGTGTTGAGAGCGTGAGGATGACAATGATACAATGAGGTGATTATACACATATGTCCCCTCCCCTATTCCTGCACTCCAATAAAACTTGCATGAAGTTAAGCCACTCTTTGATTTTATACCCACATATACAGTCTTTGGTGTGGTGCAAGCGCGCGCACACACACACACACACACACACACACACACACACATTCTTACTCATCCTAAGTCCACAGGGGTTTTTTAGTGCAGACTTGTCCCAAAACAGCCCTGATTCTTATTAAAATTGCACGTTGGCCAGCCCTGCAATGGAAATCAGAAATCAGAGCTACACTGAAATCGGTTCTACCTTCCTGGAGAGCAACAGCAGACCTTGTTGTGACTGAGGAGATTGCTTTTGCCCACCATCTGCGGTCTCCGTCGCTGTGATGACAACAACTAGGTAAAGACTGAGATATCAGGACCAGACTTTCAAGGACTCACGTGTATCTGAAGACATTGTGCGATATTTGGGGCAAGGCCGAGCTACGGGCAAATAACATCCTCATCAGTTTCTTTGGCCTGGATGTGCTCTCAGAAGCCTGCTCAAGATGATGCCATTTTACTCGACTGCTCAATTATTCACAGTGGGATGGGGAATTACCAGGCTGGAATTACTGATGATTAAAAAAAAAAGGAAAAAGTGCAAAGACTAAACAGGAGGAGGATTTAAAAAGGAGATAAAGGTTTATGCTGTTAGTGTTATTTGGGGTTTTACACATACAAGAGGACTGAAGTTCTAGATGTGTGAAGCGCAGACAACAGACTCCCGTGGGACTATATCTTTCAAGATGATTTACAGCCGCTGTCAAATACACAGAAATATAACTGGGTCAGCATAATGAACTATACCATAACCTTAGAAACTGACGAATGAAAAAGCTTTGTGGAGGAATATGGGGAAATATCTTAAACAACAGAAATATAGATGTTACATCACAGCAGTAACATGTGTTTACAGAGGGAGTTTATTTTGGCAGTTAAGACCATTGAAAGCATTAACTTGTCATACTCAACAGTTTTACATCTCCAGATATTGGATAGTAACCGTTAACTACATGCTTGGCATTCCTGTGATATAATAGATGAATTCACACAGGCCTCATCACAAACCCCCATAATGCTGCATTACACTGGCTCGGCCAGACAGCCAAGCTGAACTCACTGTGTTTGGCAACTGGACTCGGAGCAAGTGGGTGTGCATGTAAGCCTGTGTGGGTTTTGTTTTTGTGCTATAGAAATCTGTGGTAGCCCATTGTCACATTATGTGCTGAGGTGTCATTACATAATGGGGCTGACTGGAGGAAGAGGGGAAGGCAGACAGCGCATGTTGGATGCCGGCGAGGAATTCAGGTTGATCATTGGTGACGGTAGGTGAGCATGTGTGCAGTTTACCGACTCGCTAATCATTTGATTACAGCCAGATTACGGCATTACTTCTTGTAAATGTCACGCAATTATTTAAAGAGGTGGGTCTACAAAAATTAAGGTCAGTTTGGTTTGAGAGCAGGCCTATAAGAGGATTTTATTATCCTATTATACATGCATATGTATGTATATAAATATATATATATGTATATATATATATATATATATATATATACAGTATATATATATATATATATATATATATATATATATATATATATATATATATATATATATATATATATATATATATATATATATATATATATATATATATATATATATATATATTATTTATTTATATACATACATATGCATGTAAAGACTTTTAGAGCACCCCAAGTTTTCCAATTTGTCATTTAAATGTATGCATTGTGTCCTTGCACTCTGAAATGAAAGCATAGAGCACAAACAACTGTTTTAAAAAAAGAAGTCATGGAATCAAAGTATATACCAAATTGCATTCTAAACTTGACTCATCAAAGTAGCCTCCTTTGGCAGAAGATGAGAGCTTAACACACTCATTCTTTGGCATTTTTTTCTTCAACGGAAAATCAAATATCCTTCAGAAAGTTCTTCCCTATACTGTTGCCGAAGTTGCCCAACTTGTGAGACGCTTTCCTTTCACTCTTCTGTCTAGTTCACTCCGATCCAGCTCAAGGGGTATTACATCTGGAGACCGAGCCTGCTGCTTTATGTTTTCAATCTTACTGGTCCATTTTTCACAAGGTAGATCTGGCAAAGCTTGGACTTACCCTCAGGGTCATTATCTTGCTGTACAATTAATCCCTGACCAAAGAGAAGCATACCAGAGCACGCTGCACTGTGCTGCAGAATGCATTAGCTGTTTTGATTCAGGGTACTTCTCACTGTACAAGTCACCAACTCTGGTGGCACAGGAGAAGGCATCAACATGAAAACAAAACAAAAAACAACCAACATTTATAAGTGCTGAAATGGGGCAATTGAACATTAAATCTCTGAAATTCAGCACAGCAGTCCCTTTCAGTGGAATTGGAGATGTCTTCTTTGATGAAGTGACCCAGATAATAACCTTTGAGTGATGTTTCCACCTGTACAATACATCATCATTTGTTTTCACCAGCTTCAATCTGTGTTTTAGCGTTTTTCTCACAACACCCTCTACCTACTGTAGACAGGTCCAACAAGGGCTGATCGAGCCAAAGTTCCTGTCACATGTGACTAAATGGCCAAACAGCAGGCTACACCGTCTCCTTTCACTTTAGCCGCAGCCTTTTTGTTTGTTTCCATGATGGTGGCTTTCCACTGGGCCGACCAGCTGCTGTGCTCATCCTTCAGCATCCTGTGAGTGGAACAGGCTACATAGCCCCAGCAGATCACTTTGACACACCTCCACATTCCTGCCTTGCTCCACGTTGGAATATTGCTGCTTTTTTCCTTCACAAGTCTCATTGATAGCATCCACCAAAAGGACTGTCAGCTCAACAATGAAGACACGTCATCTTGACTTGGTCCAGAGAACCAGATCTTGGTGGTACAGGAGTGCTCAGTTAGTTAAGCACTTCAGTACTTAGTTATGGATCTAAGTGCATCTCCCTTGTGTTAGATTGTTTTGACCACCCATGGAGATGTGTATAATGGGTTGCCAGGATTGAACATGAGTGAAACGCTGGATCTTGTCCAAGCAAAGAGAACAAAACCTGGCTCATTCTAGCGTCATTCTGCACCTGTGCTGGGCTCCAGAGATTGACACATCTGATTGTTTCCTCGCAAAAAGTCCACTTCCTCCACCTGTACATACCAATGTCCATTTTGCCCTGTCCGTGTTGTTCCCCAAGCAATTCCCCATTCTGGCATTCTGGACATGTCCAACAATGTCTTTTGCCTCTGCTACCACCAAAATTGAATACCATTTCATCCCTACTGGTAGAATTGGTAGAGTATTTCTTGTGAAGGGATTACAGGGCGCTTTGAGTGTCATATCTAGTGTTGCTTTGGCAGATTTATTATTCTTCACACAGCTCAGTATAGGTAAATGTGCATGCTCAGATCTCTTGGAAGACTATGCCACTTCGTCTCAACAATATTTCCGTAATTTTGCCTTGGGATAGTGTAACCTTATAGATGGTAATGAGACGGGGTGGCAAAACCAACTGGAAACATCACAGTTTCCCAAGAGAACCATGTTGTTGACTTTCTCAGAGTCACTGTTGGTTTCTTGCTTAAGTTGTTTCACTTCTTCTTGAAGCCATTTTTGAAGACATTTCACTGCACATTTGAAATCCATCATCAGTTCTAACAAACTGGTGGAATATATTTAAAACACTGACTTAATTTCTGTATAGAAACTTGTGTCGAGGTGAACCAGGTTTTTTTAGTTAGGGGGTTGTTTGCTTTGAAATGCATTGTACTAGATGCTGTGTTTGAAAAAGATCCTTCTATTTTACAGGTGGTTCCCACGACCTCTGATGTAGTGTAATGCATTGTGAAAAGTGATGTGACATCCCACGAAACAACTGGTTTCATTTCACTGTCGCCCATTTCAGAGGTCAGACTTATTCACAAAATCTATGGACCTGCATGTGATGGTGTCAAAGTGTGTCGCACTTTCAAGGCTTCCTTGTATTTCTTAGGAAACCCGTTTATATGCCTGGTTCAGCCTCCGCAGGGTAAAATCTTAAGTAAAAATTATGGCTATCACTTTCTCCATTTCCAGTTTTTGCAGGTAGTCCGAGGTTTTCATCTTATTATTGTTTGTTTATCCACTTCAAACCAAGCAACACCTTCTGACTAAAACTGGTTCACCTAAAAAAAAACTTAAAAGAACACATAAACATTCAAAAATAAACTGAGAAGTATTGTAATCAGGGCCAAGTGTAACAGGGACTAAGTCGTTCCACAAATGCATGGCTCAACACAGGAGAACCAAATCAAATCAAATCAAATCAAACTTTATTTATATAGCGCTTTTCATGCATGTATAAAATGCAACACAAAGTGCTTCACATAAAACGTTAAAAAACGTATTAATGCCCCCCCGCCCCCCCCCCACACACACACACACTCACACACACACAGACCCAAGCACACTACCGTTCACACAAGTATATGGCTGAGCACTGAGGACCCAGGTGAGGAAACAGTATCAGGGAGCCATCCACCCCAGGAGGTCTCATAACCCGCAACCACAAGGGGTCCTCCACAGAGATCATCCCGGCCAGATAGAGGAGTCCACACCACAGCAGTAAAGGCCCCGTTTACACATAGCCGGGTATTTACAAAAACGGATATTTCCCCCTCTACGTTTTCAAAAGTCGTGGTGCAGAGCTCCACAACCATCCAGGCCAGAACGACCCCCAGGACGACCCCCCTGCAGGCCAGAGTCCACTCCCCATGAGGAAACACTGGAGCTAAAAACTAAAAGAAAGCAAGATAAGATAGGCTATAAGTTAAAATACACACTAAAAGAGTTTAAACCTATAACATAAAATCATTAAAAAAAAAAAATATGCTAAAACAAGCATAAGAACAACTTAAAACCATAAGACCATAAAACCGGGGTGAAAACAACAAGAACAGCTAATTAAAACAAGGGTATACAAGAAAGACTAAAAGGAATTTAACTAAAAGCCAATTTAAAAAGGTGAGTCTTGAGCCTGCTTTTAAAAACATCAACAGTCTCTGCGACCCTGAGGTCGATGCCTCACCGTGGGTTATGGTTCTGACTTTGGGAATGATTAAAAGGCCAGTGCCAGAGGACCTCGGGGTCCGCAAGGGTTTATGGTAAAAGCAGATGAGACAGATAAGAAGGCCCAAGGCTGTTAAGAGATTTAAAAACTAATAAGAACCAGACCCTTAGATCAGGTTTTGTCTGTCCCCTTACATCTGGATGGTAAGGGAAACTGTTTTTAAGACAGTAATGTACATGTTTTGGACCGATGGTTTGAGAGAGGTGTGAAAGAAGGCAACAACAAGAGGGGTTTTACCTGTCTGACACCTAACATATTGCCTTCGCTCTTTTTTCTGTTTAATCGTCTCTACCTTATATCACATGACCAAAACATCTAACCTGCTGACAAGGTGAACAAGTTGACAATAACTCTAGTGACCTGCGAGAGGGATGGGTGGATCACTGATTTACAGAGCACCTCAGCAACCAACAATGAGTGTCCAAACGACATGTTGTAATCCTGAAACTCCCCACCAGCCAATTGGAAATTATGGAGCCTTTATGGTAAGATTTGAAATATACGAAATAACAACAACAACGTCCAGTTGTCCTCTGCTTAAGCACATGGGATTATCAAGACCTGGAGGACCAACATCTGCAACTCTACCAGCATCTGGACCAAACCGGGTTTTCCCTAATCCAGTTATTCATGGCGTTTTATTTCTACACGTACACCAATGACATCACTGACTCCATTCATCCATCCATTTTCTATACCCGCTTTATCCTTTGCAGGTTCACGAGGGTCTGCTGGAGCCTATCCCAGCTCATTACAGGCGAGTGGCAGGGATTCCCCCTGGACAGGTCGCCAGTCTATCGCAGGGCCACATAGATATACAGACAACTAGACACACTCACACTCAGGCCTAATTTAGGCAATTTAGAATCATCAATCAACCTACTATGCATGTTTTTGGACTGTGGGAGGAAGCCGGAGTACCCGGAGGGAACCCACACAAGCACGGGGAGAACATGTAAACTCCACACAGATAGACTCCTGTTGGGCCCGGGAGTCGAACCGGGAACCTTCTTGCTGTGAGCAAACGGTGCAAACCACTAAGCCACTGTGCTGCCTTGAACTAAATCCAAAGCAGTGTTATTGTAATCAAAGATATGATGGTGGAAAAACTGAAAAAAGTCTTTAATGAAACTTACTCAAAGGTCCATGTACTATTCTGTGGTTCTAATAAGATTGATCTTTTAGGGTACCAGATGAATGTTGAGCACTGGAGTACTACAAACAATGAAAAGTCTTTTGTCTGGCTATACATTATAATATGCTTGTAAGTAAGAGGGAGAGTGAGGTGGTAAACGAGACATGATGTAGCCTTTTTGAATCAGAATATAAAGAGGAAGAATATAATAACAATGGCAATCATGGGGGTGCAACGTTTATAAAGAGTAAATCAATGCAGCTGTAATGAAGCGCCGACATTTGGATGTTGCAGAAAATAGCATGCCTAGCAAGTATAATATGCTGTGCTAGTGTATACAGTTTGCCCTGATGGTTACACATAGCACCAGTGCTGCAAAAGCATGCACGTGGCTTGCTATAGGGGGAGGGGGCAGACTGATGTAGCCTAAGGGCCATTACTACTCATTCATGCTCACGCTACTACAAATGCACTCAGTTGACCCACATCACGCAACGAATTCAAACATGAGGAGGAGGAGGGCCTTCAGTGGAAGGAAATGTAAATCACCTGATAATCCCATGTTTTTTTTAGCAAGTTGACTGGGTTCATGACAAGCCTAACTGCACAACACGTAGACAATATTTAACCTGAGACTAATGACTATTAGTTCCAGGTTAGGGGAATGTTGCAGTTTAACCTGCTAAACCAAGTTCTGAGCATGGTCAAATGCATGCTATTTAACAACTGGTGTTGTGGAAGTAATAATAAACAATAAAACAAGCAGTTAATCAGGGGTGGGCAGTAATGGTTTACATGCAACTGGGGTTATGCAGTTACAAAAACATGTGACTATATTTATCTTTGATTACATATTAAAAAATATACATCTCATGTTAACATTCTCAAAGCACACTTGACAATATGTTCATTTGATAGGTAAAACTTTTTTTTTTAAAGGAACAAGACAGTGCATATGTCAACAAGATTTTCATAATGTTTGTTCAATTCAGGTACCAAATGTGTACTATTTTATTGTAAAATAAGTTTATTCACTCAAGTTACCAGTTATGTAAGGTTATGGTCCTTTATTTGTCACAACATAAGACGTGGTTAGACATGTGCTTGAGGCTTCAGCCATGGTAGGCACTGCCCTTATAAACAAGATA
Source organism: Cololabis saira (assembly GCF_033807715.1). Classification (NCBI taxonomy): domain Eukaryota; kingdom Metazoa; phylum Chordata; class Actinopteri; order Beloniformes; family Belonidae; genus Cololabis; species Cololabis saira. Next base: position 27,055,902 of record NC_084589.1, read on the forward strand.
ATATAATTTTTATTTACACACAGAATGACCTGCATGCTGAAGAATTTATAGTGCTCCAATTATTGTAGCAGAGTTGTATTTACAATGGTAATTTGATTTGACCAAGAGTAAATGCCAAGGGCAGCAAGTGTTTTATAATATAATTCTTGTTTTATTATTATATCATAATATTATTCTTGAACACCTAAATGGTTATACTGACCCAAAGCAACAAACGGGCTAAAATCTCAGACTACATCCGCCAAAACACACCTGGGCAGCAAGTGCATTTTACAAATACAATATTTTTGTAATAATTAAAAAAAAAAGTAGACGTTTATTGACCATAAAAAAACACTATCCAGTTATTTAGCTGATGGACAAGCTACCATATTTTAGAATAGAATAGAATGTGAATGTCTTCGTTACTGTTTTTACCGTGCAATACTTTTCCCGGACTATCTGTGCAATATTCCACTACATGTGTAACTATATACTATCATCTGTAAATAGAATCTCAGGTCTTCACTATTCAAATGCACCTTAACCTTTTTTATATTTTTTATATTATTTATATTTCTTATATTCTTATATTCTTATTGTTTGGACTATTGTTTCTTATTTGTCTTGCACTGGAGAGGTGATGCTGCTTTCAAACTGTACCCAGGTACATTGACAATAAAGTATTCTATTCTTTTAGAGTTAGATGTTTAGGTAATTCAAGTAATGTCAACCATTGAAATCACACTTTAAAATATATATTCTTTGGCTGATTTTGTTTTGTTTTGTTTTTAATACTTTCGAAAAATGTTGCATGAAAAAGCTCAGAAATAATAATAAAAAAAGAGTTCCGCCGATAAGTGATAGGTGGTGACACTAAGAACAATTTAACCGAAAATAAAGGCGACGAAGAAGAAACAGATGCCGTTTCCTCTTCCGGGTCTGCTCACAGAAACGTCGTGTGGACGGCGCGGCTAATCACAAAGTTTTGGAGAGAACTTGCAGTTTGGAGTGTATTACGCCTCCAGAATTCAGTTATTTTGTATGTATCTGGTTGCATACACAGACTGATAGAGCTTAAAGACATAATCTAAAGGTTTGTAATCTTGAAATAACTGTTCTTAGCTGATGTTTGAGGCTCACACACAGCACAGTGCTAACGGTGGTTAGCAGGTCACCGGTGTGTTTTGGCGGATGTAGTCTTGAGATTTTAGCCCGTTGCTTTGTATAACCATTTACGTGTTCGAGAATAATAGTTACTACGTAGTGAAAAGTAGTAGGTTTAGGTCTGAGTGTGTGCATTTTGAGGTAACTAGCTTGTAACGTTTCTCATTTTTAGCCAAGTGGGTAAAAGCGAGTGTTTGATCTTATGCAACTCCTATCTGGGATTCTCACACAATTGTAACAATGTTATAATTGGGGGGCCGGTGTCGTGCCAAAAAGTGATTGCCTGCCAGAATCTGATTTCTCCCCTGAAAATGGATCTTTTTACCTGCCAAAAATTGATTGAAGGCCAAATACAGTTAATGAAAAGTTGTTTCTACCTAAATATGATTTGATCTCATTCTTGAGCTTCATAATATCAACACTAGAGCTCTCAGGATTGCTTTTAACTCTTTTAAAGGACCATTACAACACAAAATAGGCATTTTCACCTGCCAAAAATTGATTGAATGCCAAATACAGTTAATGAAAAGTTGTTTCTGCCTAAATATGATTTGATCTCATTCTTGAGCTTTGTAATATAAATATTAGAGCTCTCAGGATTGCTTTTAACTCTTTTAAAGGACCATTACGACACAAAATAGGCATTTTTACCTGCCAAAAATGGATTGAAGGCCAAATACAGTTAATGAAAAGTTGTTTCTGCCTAAATATGACTTGATCTCATTCTTGAGCTTCATAATCTGAAAATCTGACGTTTTAGGGCTCTCGCTCAACGGGCTGCTGTGCGCACTCCCGCGGCCAGAAATCAGAAGAAATCAGATTCTGGCAGGCAATCACTTTTTGGCACAACAGCGGTTTTTACATAAATGCGTAGTATGGTGGCTTAAGTAGAGTTTGTGATTGAAAGTGTTGCATGTTGCGTTTTGCAGGATTGGAGGATGTCTCTTCCCAAGCGGGAGGTGGAGGAGTTGAGACCATGGGTGGAGCGAACAGTGAAGAAAGTGCTGGGTTTCTCTGAGCCCACTGTGGTCACCGCTGCTTTACACTGTGTGGGGAAAGGCCTGGATAAACGCAAGACCACAGGTAACATTTTAGACAGCTATATTTCAATCAAAATCTGAAGAACAAACTAATACTTTATTAATCAAGGAATGCTCAAATTAACCTTATGTCAAAATCCACATCAAACACAGCCCATGTCACACAGAAAACAGTTAAAGGTTATTGCTGTTTAAGATCGTTCTACAAACTATTGAATCATCCATGGTGTCTTTGTTGTAGCATGAATCATGAATATGATTTGATAGTCTTGTGTTGTTGTTTGTAAAATATTGTATTAACCTGATTTTAAAACCTTTGTTGTACTAACTCAAGTCGAAAAAGGTTGAGATGCTCAGTAAAATGTAAATGAAAACAAAATGTATTGATTTGCAAATCCCATAAACCCTTATTTTATTCCCAAACTTAAGCAACATTTCAGACAATGAAGCTGAGACTTTTTTCATTTCATGCTAAATTATTACCTCATTTTTAATTTGGCAGCAACACATCTCAGAAAAGTTGGACCAGGGCGATGTTGATCATTGTGTAGCATCCCCTCTTATTTAGCAGCTGTCCTTAAACATCTGGCAAGTGAGGAGACCAGTTTCTGGAGTTTTATGAGAGGGTAGACAGAGTATCGATGGTTTGTAACAAGAATGTCCAATTTTGATTCAAATGACCTTAGAACAGTTTTCCATTTTGGCTTCTTCTTTGCACGATAGAGCTGTAAGAGTATTTGTGGATTGCATGGTGAACGGTGTTCACAGACAGTGATCTCTGGAAATGTTTTGAGCCCATGCAGTCGTTTCCAGTAGAGAATCATACCTTTTTTTTATGCAGTCCCACCTGAGGCCCTGAAGATCATGAGCAACCAGTTTTGGCCTTTGGCCATGTCCCTTGTGCACAGATGTTCCTCCTGATTCTCTGGATTTTTTTCCACAATATTATACATTGTAGACAGTGATATCTACATGTCACAGACTGGTGAACCCTCTGCCCATGTTTTCATGCTCTCTGATCTGGCTCTCTGAAATGCTTCCTTTTATATCCAGTCATCATACTGACATGTTGCCAACTAATTAGTTCTCAAATGCTCCTCTAGTTGATTTGTGCCAATTACTTTTCCAGCTTTTTGGGGCCCCTTTTCATTAATTGGCAAAATGTATCTGTTTCAACATTGGATGTGTTGTCTATTTTTTATTTGGAATACAACTTGGTTTGAGGTTTCCAGATCATTGCATTCTGTTTTCATTTAGTTGTTACATAGTCTCCAAATGTTTTTGGAACTACAGTTGTATTTCAGGAACTGGATTTTGAGCAAACACTAAGTATGTTAAACATGAAATAAATAAAAGAAACACAGTTTTCCATTTCAAACAGTGAGAAAAAACTTAAACCAGCGAGAGAGGGCTAACTCGATTCAGTTTCAGAAACCGAGGTAACATATAATCATTTTTTTTACAATGGTTATTCACTCTTTAAACATAACCTGGTTATGATCAGGTTTTGTTCCCTAAGCCCAAAGTTGCTCTCCCCTTCACAAAGATAAAACAGGATTAATGTTATCAGGCACATTTTGGACACATCTGAACAAAGACTTGTCCATATATTGATAAAGAGGTAGCAGTGGTTGGAATAGAGCTGCCTTTGAGTCGAGAAAGGATCTTGAGGCTCCAAATTGATTGTTTGGCATTCAGCAATTCTTTTTTTGTTAGACCTTTACTGTTTTGTGCAGTTACACATACATGCTTTTATCTGTCCATTAATCACAAAATTACCACTGCACCGCAATGTGTTACTTTTCTGGACAAAGATATCCACAGATTCACTGTATGATTGCAATAAAAGCGTTAATACTAACAAAGAGAAGTAAGAGGAGCTCATCCATTTAGTTAATGTTGCCATAGCGAACCATGGTATCGGAGCTCAGTTGATGGTGGCTTTTGATAGTCACTGTCCATGAGGTTAATTTAGAGTTGTTTGGCTTGTTGACCTTCCTTTCTGAAATAGGTCCTTGGTAAAGGACCCCGTTATGTGTGTGTGTGTTTTCATTATATTCAGTGATGCACCGAATGTTCGGTAACCGAAATTGTTCGGCCGAAAATAGCAAAAAAACACTTTCGGTGTTTGGTGGAATAAGTGGGGAAAAAAACGAACAATTAATAACTGCGTGTGATGACGCAATCAAACAGCGAACAGCTGGAGCGTGGGGCGTGCGGTGTTAAATGCAGCAAACATGTCAGCATGTCAGATCATTACTTGGATACTCCCTGACCCACCAGTCTGGCCCTCGGCAGGAGGGTCCCCCCTGATGAGCCTGGTCCTGCTCAAGGTTTCTTCCCTCCTAAAGGGGAGTTTTTCCTTGCCACTGTTTGGCTTAAGGTTTTTCTCCCACCAGGGGAGTTTTTACCTGCCACTGTTTATGTAATAACTGCTCGGGGGTCATGTTCTGGGTATGGGTCTCTGTAAAGCGTCTAGAGACAACTCTGTTGTATTAGACGCTATATAAATAAAATTGAATTGAATTGAATTGATGTGGGAAAAAGCAGAGGACACGAGAAATGATCCAGGCTGAGTTGGATTTGGGAAAGCCGCTTGGTGATGGAGACGGTCGCGGGACGCACAGCAGAGAAAAGGGCCCGTACTACCGATGCGGTGATGAACCCTCACTGTCTGATATGACTAGATCCTCCAAGAAAATAACCCAGATTTTTACAATTATTATATAGGGCTTCAAATTGCGGAGATCAGCCCCACCGCGACCCGATTAACTGGATTTGAACGGGAGAAAATGAAAAAGGATTATGAGAAAAAATGCAATAAGTACAGTAAGACAAATTGTGACTGGCGAGTATTTCACAGCACATTTATTTGATTTATGCAATGGTGAAAAAATTGGCAAAATAAATGAAAAACTGCAAAGAACCATTGTTCGGTATTATTCGGCCAAGTGTTTATTATTATTTTTGGTTTCGGCCACAAATTTTAATTTCGGTGCATCACTAATTATATGTAACACTTAAAGTTGACAACAGATTTGCTTTTGTCTTCATGTGACTGTATTATTTCATGTTAAATATCTATTCAGCTTGCTACCATCTATTACTTTTTTGCTTTTCATTTAAAATACTTTTTCATGCAGTTGGTGAATTAGTTCTAATGAGAAACTATAAGCTCTAACAAATGTATCCATGTTACTTATTTTGTTTTACACCACCAACTTATTTTGTTTTACACCACCAACATCGTAATGAAAAATAGTTTTCTGCAAAAGCCTTGACGGTTCTCTTTCACACTGATATAAAGAAATACCTAATAATTTACTTTTTTCTTTTTGCAGAGGTTTGTGTGAATCCATTAAATGCTCTCAGTAGTTTTGGTACAGCCATAAACACTTCTGATAACAGGGTTTTCCTTTAGCAGTAATAACAGGACCACTAAATATGTGTTAATCATTTTGCACTTAATGTCTCTCAGACCAGCTGCGCCCTTTCCTTGATGACTCTGCTGGAGGTTTCGTGGAGCGGCTTTTTGAAGCTCTTGAGGAGAGCCGAGGTTCCCGTGGCAGCAAAGGAGGAAGTGAAAAAAACCGCAAGAGAGAACTTAAGGTAAACTCATACTATACACTAGGGCTGGGCGATTTTATTATGGCCTTTTATTAACATGTCAATATTTTTGGGCCATGTCATGATACACAGTCTTGTTCATACTGCATTAATATATGCTAATTTTAAACTTTCATGCAAAAAGGAGGAAATCACAACCAAGTCAAATTTACCAAAACTCTATTTATTAAACAGTTACTGAGCAGTGAGTGGCACAAACATAAAAAGTGTAATTTCAAAACAGAAAGTGCACGTTGCATCTCTCTCTGACTCCCGTCTGAAGAACATCTGCTAAGAACATCTTCTGGTCCCGGTTTTACCTTGGATGAGCTGCTCTGAGCAGGAGGGCCTTTAGAGCACCTTTTATATGAAGACTAATGTAGGTGTAGGGACTGCAATGTTTCATCCTCTCCTCCTTCACATCACTTTCACTAACTTTTAGAAATATGACGTCATATAGTCTTGTTTGACTTTGTTTCGATGATATTGATTGAATTCATGGGGCCACATTTAAGCAACACTAGGTGACGTTTCTCAGCTCTGGAAGAGAAAGGCTCGGCGGCGCGCGGATGCGTGTGCGCGCTGAGCGGCAGTTGGAGCGTCATCAGTGCGTCGTGCGAGGAGAAAACATCCCCTCCCGTCTTTACTAAACTGTCCCAGTGTGATTTGAAAAGAGTCCGTCGCGCGTAGCAACCGCGCGGATGAACTCACCGCGCAAACAGGCCGAGTTTGGGAAAGTTAACCGCGGACCGGACAGCAGCACCGACACCAGTAGTTGGGTGGGGGCGTATGACGATGCACGCACGTGACTGACGTAACTGGGTGCGCTTGTTTTATGTTTCTGAGAAGGAGAGACGAGAGAGTGAGGAAAAACCTGTAATTTAATGCCCGCGGCTAAAAGCAAATGCGCGACAACGTATACTTGAATATTCACGATATAGTCATTTTGTACATCGCACAGAGTTGAAGCCGAGATACATCGAATATACTCTATTTCCCCCAGCCCTACTATACACTATAACTGCATAATGAATGGTACACACAAAAGAGAGATCACATAAAAAGAGTAAGATGCTGTTTTTAATGCACGTATTGGTGTCATTTCTTTAAATCTGTTTCCTTATTGGTTGTGAATAATCAGACCCCTCCCTTGCACTCTGATATGAATTTAATTGATTTAACTTCATTGGCTCTCAGTTTTATCTATAAATATGAAACATTGTTTCATATTAACTTCATTATGAAGCTGAATTTTTGAAAAAGTAAAATAAAAATAGGTATGCCAATTGTATGCAATAATTGTATGTATTTTTTTTTTTAATAATGCCAGTTTAATTATTATTTATCTATATTTGTATTGGCTTATGATTGAACTGTTTGGATTCAGGATGTATTTGGAGATGAGGCTGACAAAGGTGCAGTTCGTGAGAAGCCCGAGGCAGGAGATGTGACAACAGTAAAGCGGAAACGAACCCATCGCTTTGAGGAGGTGGAGGAGCCCGAGGTCATTCCCGGGCCGCCATCTGAAAGCCCTGGCATGCTTACAAAACTGCAGGTACAAGAATGGTGCTGAAGCTGACATGAATTGTACAATTACTGTTTGTTTAGTCCACAAACTGAGTTGTTTTTTTTTTGTTTGTTTGTTTTTTTCCATTTCTCCATTTCTCACTCTTCCTGAACCAACAGATCAAACAGATGATGGAAGCTGCCACAAAACAAATCGAAGAAAGGAAGAAACAACTAAGCTTTGGCTCTTCTGCAACGGTAATAACATAATTCACACTCAAATAAAGACACCTTTTTGATTTCTACATGTGAAAACCAAACTCTGGCATTTTGGTGTCCTTTTATTTACAAGTGTTTTTGTTTTCCCTCCCCACCTCGCAGTCACAGCTAGACACCCCTCCACTGTCACGGCTTCTCAGTGCTCATGGAGTTTCAGCTGCTGGTGCCTCATCTCTTGCCCCCTCTCAGGCTGCCAGCTTTATGAATGATGCAATTGAGAAGGCCCGCAAGGCTGCTGAGCTACAGGCCCGCATCCAATCCCAGTTAGCCATGAAGCCTGGCATCCTCGGGCCTTTGGGGAACACTGGGGCTCACAACCTAGTCGCACTTGCTAATCTGCATGCCATGGGAATTGCTCCACCGTGAGTAACATAACAGTACATGATTCAAAAAAATTTAAGTAAAAAGGCATATAGTTATTCCTGAAACTTTACATAACTTAAGAATTTTTTGGGGGGTATCAATATTTGACAGTTATTTCCTGTTTGGCTGATTGGGGTGTGACTGTATGGGATGAAATATATGTGCTGAACATAATTGCATTACTATATATGTGCACTTACAGGAAAGTAGAAATTAAAGAGGTGAACAAACCAACGCCTCTTATTTTGGACGATAAGGGAAGAACTGTAGATGCCAGTGGAAAAGAGGTGGAACTCACACACCGTATGCCCACTCTCAAAGGTAGGTACCCGGTGATTTAGCATCTGTATTCACACATCATCTCCTTGTGCACCTCAAATTATTTCCCTCTGCTTGTACAGCGAACATACGAGCGGTAAAGAGGGAGCAGTTCCGCCAGCAGTTGAAGGAGAAGCCTAGTGAGGACTTGGAGTCCACGTCCTACTTTGACCAGCGTGTTCTTATCACACCATCTCAGCGTCCTCGCAGGAGCTTTAAATTCCATGAGCAGGGGCGTTTTGAGAAAATTGCTCAGAGAGTTAGAACTAAGGTTGGAGATAAACTGTTTGATCTTCTCGTTATCTCAGGTAATTTGTTTGGCTGCTGTTAAACGTTAGCTTTTGTCTTTTGCATTAACATCTGCACCATGAAGGCCCAACTTGAACGACTGCAAAATGAGATTGCCCAGGCAGCGAAGAAAACAGGAATCCAGGCATCTACCAAGCTGGCTCTGATTGCTCCTAAAAAAGAGATTGGAGAAGGGGAAGTGCCCTATATTGAGTGGTGGGACTCGTACATCTTGCCCTCCCACACACCCATGTAAGAATACAGTTGAAAAACTTGCACCAAATGTTGAAACTGTGGTGAACCTGTGGAACACTAGTGCAGACATAATAATCCATATTTTACAATAGTTTTCCTTCAGTTAAGAACCACCTTTTTTCTCATTTTGGTCTTTTGTAGAAATAAAGACACAAAATTTGGAGAATTGGATTTGTTTGGTGTGACCAACCTGGTAGAGCATCCTGCACAGATGAGTCCTCCCGGTAAGTTTTTGGACAAAATGTACAAAGATCAAAAGTTCTTTTCCCAAATATCTGTATAAAAAAGTGGAAAATATGCTCAGAGAGGTCTTTTGCTAGCCAGTGCGATTTGAATAACTTGCAGAGAGAGATTTGAAATATTATTAGTTACATCTTGTGAATTTTGCTTTTTTTTTTTTTCAGTTGACACAGACAAGCCAGTAACGCTGGGCGTATACTTGACAAAGAAGGAACAGAAGAAATTGAGAAGACAAACGCGGAGAGAGGCACAAAAAGAAGTGCAAGAAAAGGTCCGTCTGGGACTTATGCCTCCACCAGAACCCAAAGGTAGACATCTATATCCGAATCACTTGTCACAAACTATTTTACAGCAGGAATAAACAGAATTTGACTGTTTGTTTTCCATTTTCTTAGTACGCATCTCCAACCTGATGAGAGTGTTGGGAACAGAGGCCGTTCAGGACCCCACAAAAGTTGAAGCCCATGTGAGAGCACAGATGGCCAAAAGACAAAAGTTAGTAACACAATCTCTTTGTTTGTTGTTGTTACACATTTGTTTCTTGTACCTGATAATCAATGAAGACTAAATGTTGTTTGTTTTTTTTTTTTCTCTAATTTTGTTGCCTGCTTGCAGAGCTCATGAGGAGGCCAACGCAGCGCGGAAGCTCACAGCAGAGCAAAGAAAAGATAAGAAGGTCAAGAAGTTAAGAGAAGACCTGACTAACGGTGTTCATATTGCAGTATATAGGCAAGTATCTATAAGAAGGTAGAACATATGATGGTTAAAAATATGATCCCACATGTCTGTGATGCACCTTGGGAATATGTCTGATTCAGGCGTCTTATGTTCCCTGATCAGGATCCGTAACCTCCAAAATCCAGCAAAGAAGTTTAAAGTGGAAGCCAATGCCAACCAGCTGTACCTGACAGGCACAGTAGTTCTGCACAAAGATGTCAACATTGTTGTGGTGGAAGGAGGTAAGGGATGACACTGAAAAGAGCCAAACATTCCTGCCAATCTTAATGTGGTGTGTTTTTTTGTTTTTTTTAATATAAACTTTTACTTTTAATAAGGCCATTGGCTTGTTGGGTTTCTTGATGTAGCTCTTTTCATGCTGCTTGTTCAAAGTAGGATGATGCAACTTCTTTGTAAGTACAGAAGGAGACTGAGGGTTCTGATGAGTTGATGCAGCACTGATGTGCCTCTGATGACCAACAGGTGTCATAATGGAGTTTGTGTGTGCTCAGGCACTGCCCCTACACTATCAAGTTTGTTTGACTTAACACAGGAAAACAGTGCTGTCACTGCGTAATGGTGATTTAGAACAAAGGTAATGCTTTGTTTTTTTTGTTTTCCTCCCTCTTAATCTGAAACTTGCCTTTCTCTTATTTAAGGCCCTAAATCCCAGAAAAAGTTCAAAAAGCTGATGATGCACAGGATCAAGTGGGTGGAACACAACAGTAAAAGAGACGGTAAGATGGTTTGCCTTTTATGTGCCGTTTGTTATACATTTGTATCAGTACCGTCAAGTAATTTCAACTGGACCATCAACCTAATCAACAGTCAAGGGTAGTAAAGACTTAGGGGTGAATATACTTGCTGTTTGAGCCCGAGATCGCGTTCACAACCAGCTGCGTTGTGAGCGTACCTTGCTCACGTAACACGCGAGGAGAGCGCGTCATACCGGCGGTAACCGATTAGGGGCAGTATGCAGAGCCAGAGTTAGAAAAGTAATAAAATATTTGGTAATAGTATAATAAACCATCTGGTGGAATAAAGATAAATAAACAAGACAGCAACACGGATCAAGAGATCACTGCACAGCTTTTCTTGTGATCTCGGTAAAGAAAACAGCACCATCAGAGATGGTTTGTCAGGCCGTTCAACCAGAGCCGTCGGGAGACTGGAGAGCTCGTTCGTCTTGCCGATGGAGGCAATTGATGATGAGAAACAGCTGCAATTTTTTAGCATTTCCTCCGTTTTGTTTGACGACTTGTTACATGGGTCCTGCTAATTCAGCTCAAAACCAGACATGTCGAGTCCGAGACCGCAGCAGAGCGGCTGGCTGTCATCCTGCGTTAAGTGGCAACAGGGACGAGCTGTAGCAAACAAAACCCTCCATCACCATCGCCATGCATCTTCCAATGAGCACGGACATAACGAGCACAACTCTGTATCTGCACCCAGGACTGTTGATTTTCCGCCCGCTGTTTTGACCAGCATGTTTGTCACTGTGCGGTGGCTATGTGGATCATAAATGTGAGGATAACAGCTTCTGCTCAGCCTATATTCAAAACAATCCGCAATTTTCTGACCTCCACGTCAAGGCACTTGTGGCCAGTTGGTGCTCTAACCTGGACCAGCGCCACCCGCGTGTCAGCCATGATGCGTACGCGTTCTGAACAGCAAGTATATTCGCCCCCTTAAAGTCTTACTGTTCTAATAAATTCATTTTTAGCACCTTAGGGCTGTTGTTTTAGGTGTGTGATTAAGTTTGTCCCAGATGTTTTGTTTGTTCCGGCACAAGTTATTTTTAGCACCCAAGATGTAGTGTAAGTAGTGAGGCAGAAAATGACCAGGGTGGTGTGCATGTACTTGAAGTGCATATCAACCCGTGCTTCAATACAAAGTAAAGAGGCCCTTGGCAACACAACAAAATTTGAAACCCGGAACTTGGCGTCTCATTGTTCCTAACACTCAACACCCACTCATTCACTGCCAGTTACTCCCACTCTCTATACTCTGTGTTCCGTTATCATTTGTGTGGAGAAATTGAGGTACCAAAACCCAAGAATCTTACTTTTTCTGAAATGAAACAAAGTAATCTCGTAGCTCTGAATGGAATGTCATGTCACCTAGAGACTAAGGCGTAATGTGATGTAACTGAAGGTGCTCTTGTATAATCAAGACTGCCTTAGAGGTGTAGATAGTTGGGTTTTTTTTTTCTCCCCTTGTCTGCATATACACATACGCATGCATACATACATACACAAACATTACAGACCAAAAGTTTGGACACACTTCCCAATTGCTGAAAAAGAATTTGGAAAAAAAACAAACTGCCAAAGAGGATTAAGATCACTAAAGTGTGTGTGTGTGTGGGGGCGGGACACAGAAAAGGGGGGGCGTATTCTGTTTGTCATTGGATAAAATTGGTGTGTGCAGTGTGTTGTATTTCAAAGAGTTTAAAAGTCGTCATGATACAAGAAATTACCATTTAAATTTTTTTTTTTTTAATGATGTAATGCAGAGATTCAATCATTCACCTGATTTCATGCATTTGTTAGTAAACATGGAAAGGGTTTTTTTCATTTTTTTTTTTTTTTTTTTGGTATTATATAAGTATTGATTGTTGAACAGACGGACAGACCATCTTTATATGAATTGTTTTATTTTTTTTTGAGAAAGGGGCTTGGCATATAAGGCTTTCTTCTTCTTGCCCCTTTTCCATCATGGAATGGAACATATGTGAACTATTCCCATGATATGGAATAAATAAAAATGAAATGAAATGAAAAAAAAATTTTTTTGCCATCACATTGGCCACGGTTACCGGTACATGATGTGTGTGATAATGTGATGTGGAAACTTTGTTTCGAAAACAAGCCCACCACGGAATATAAGCGTCATCGCGACAGACGGGCAAGGGAACGAGCATGCGCAGAAAGACCGGAATTAATTTAAAGCGGAATGAGTGTATACATGATCGCGGAATTATTCTATTCGGATTTAAAATCGGAATAAACCAGCCACTTATTTCGGAATTAAGTTTGATTCGGAATGGCCATTTTCATTCGGAATTAGATGTTTACATGGTAATTTTTACTCATTTTAAATCAGATTTAATTTTCATTCTGAATTAAAGAGGAATTAAACTTGTCATGTAAACGCACTTAATAATCATGTGGTCAAGGTGAAAATTAACACGGTTTTATGTCATCCGGCAAATCCTCCAGACAGAAAGGTTGCATGTTGAAAATGCTTGTTTTTGTGGGAGCAACTTATAACCGTGCATTCACACCAAAAGCGTCACGGCTGCCATTCGTTTTCTATGAAAGCTCGCGGCAAGAGGCGTTTGAGGCGTCCAGAGCATCAATTTGAAGTTGAGAGAATCTCAACTTTATGCAAATGAGCAGCGGCGATGCCGAAGCAGCATCCAATTACAAATCAGGATTCCCAAAGCAAGAAGCCTCAATATTACATTGTACTTTTGTCTTTTACATGCATACATGAGCATAGCTGTGCTTATTTTATCAGGAATTAATATATTTAATCCAGCAAACTGACATTTTTGCTGATTTGACTGCCGTTTTTACCTGAACTCTGCTCATGTGAAACACTTTGTGATGGTTGAGGAGCTGTATGGTCAATTTTATTTGCTACATCGATCCAATGCAAAATAATAATAATAATAAAAAAAAGTGCTTATTAATCACAAAACACGTTTAAACATGACCAAATTCGCTATGACCCGGTGTGTCAGTAGTGTTCACCACAGACGGACTGCAGCGTTCACCGGGACCAACGGCTCGCTTATAGTTTCTGTTCCGCGGACAAACCTTGTTAAAGAGAGCACTCTTATCTATGCGGAAATAACGCCGAAATATAAAGAAGGCTTCCCAAAGTGCAATCCAAGGTGAAAGAGGAAACCTAAGATATGCAGCGCGATGCAGGCGTCCTGAGTGACCATAGGCGATTTTTGACGCTTTCGGTGGGAATCCACAGTAAGAAGGCGAAATATGTTAAACTCATAGCGCCATTAGCTCAAACAGTTGCAAAGGATAAAAGTAAGGGTAGTTCTTCAAAGTCAGGACATATCGATTTGAACCTGGCAATAATGAAACACAAAACGGTCATTAGGCCTCTCTTCAGAGCAGAAGGTGTTCATTTCAACTTCCCTCGCAAATATTAACTTTAACTGAGTGTCTCTGCCATCACAAAGCTTTTTCTCTCTTTTTGTCTTTTACAAAGTATCTAAACAAACTCATGTAGTCCAAGGCCTCTCTGATTTCTTCTCTGCAGGATGATGAACAGAAATCTTATTTGATATGTTTTTATGGTCTGCATTCTATGAAAAACTGTTAGAGAAGTCCTCTGGGTGTAATTTGCACTTAACATTTTGATGATTGTGACAGCAGTGATTTATTCAGTGATGGGTTGCGAAATGCATGTAACATAAACACTGCAGGATTTACTATTGGTTGTTTGTTATTCTGTACTCACAGGTAACACTTAAACAATGTGTCATCATGATGTATTTACTAATGGCTGAACACATTTGGATTTCACTGTATTATAACTCTAGCCTATAAGCGCCCACCGAAAAAGGTATGATACAAGATGTTGTCCATATGATCTCTTAATGGGGGTGGAGGCTGGAATTATAAAAAAATGTATACTACTAAATGTATACCCCCCCAACCCCCCCCGCCCCGAAAAAAAAAAAAGTTTTTTTTTTGTTTTTAAATGGTGCCACATTTGTAAGGAGCATGCGTTTGTGTATTCAATGCCAAATAACTTCAACTCTTGTTTGGTGGATTGAAGTATGAAGAAACAACACATTGGCAATTTATCGATTTGACAAACAGGAGCCTCAGTATCATGTGGAAGAACCATACACAGCCTGACACCACCTCCTCATGCTGGTCACCAGCCTGGTCACACACTGCTATGAGACGGCGTCCCATTCTTCAACCAGCATTTGTTGCAAGTCAGCAAACATGGTTGTGTTGGTCACTGTGGCACGAACCGAACACCAAAGCTGATCCCACAAGTGTTTTAATGGTGTTGAGGTCAGGACTGCTGTCAGGCCATTCCCTCCTCTCGACTCCCAAATTCTATAGGTGGTCTCTGATAAACCACACTCTGTGTGGGCGAGCAGTGTCTTCTTGGAGGATAGAGTTCAGTCCCAGACTGTGAAGACATGGGATTGCCTCTGGTTGCGTGATTTCACCTCTATCTTGAGATTGCTTCGAATGATGACGAGCCTTATTTTTCCAGTTGGGGAGATGCCGCCCTCTACCATGAGATGTTACTCAGGTTTATAAAGAGTTGGCACACAACCCACATACTTAACTCTGCTGCTTATCCCGCAAATGCATGTTTCTTAGAAATGTGTTACCATTTAAAAGGGAAATAAACACTTTCCAACGGTATAAGATTTGTCTTAAGTATTGTTACAACAAAGGAAAACTCTACCAAACACAAATTTCCTTGCTTTTTGTGCCAAATTTATATTTATTACATGTAAATTATATTTAACTCTACATTTTCCCCTTTTATTGTTAATTAGATCCAGATGGTGATGATGACACAAAGAGAAACAACAAGTGTTGGTTGATTTGGGAGGTGAGTGTATAAAGATTTTTGGTTTTTGCTGCAACGTCCTTTGATCATGTTTATTTAGTGGTCTCACCTAATCATGATTCCTCCTGTCACTCCAGGGCACAGCTAAAGAGCGTAGTTATGGAGAGATGAAGTTCAAGCAGTGCCCCACAGAGAACATGGCTAGAGAACACTTCAAGAAGCATGGCACAGAACACTACTGGGACCTGGCCCTTAGCCAGAGCGTGTTGGACGGCACGGATGACTGAAATCATCCAGTGGAGCACTTCCTGCCAATCTTCTAACTTCTTCCATCAAGCCTGCAGATCCATGACTTCACACCCAGCTAGCCCTCACTTTTCACTGCTCATCGGGGGGAGACAACACAGGCCTAAGAAACCTAAACTCCTCAACAAAGGAGGAATGATAAATGATAAAGCTGTTTTTGTGAGACTGTAAGACAATAGGGCTGTATGTATAGAGCAGCATTTATGTGTAGGTCTGGGTTGATGTCTTTGATAGGCTTTTCTGTCATATTTCAACGACAGATTGTTGTGCGTGATAGAAATCACTCACCCCAGGTTTATGTGACAATGAGAACATTTTGTCAGATTATGTTTTGTGATTTCAAAACCCTGTCTCTACTCTTAATACTTGTTGGGTTAAATGTGAGTTGAGGCGCTGGACAGCAATGAACTTTACCAATATTGTGCTACCACATCAAGAGGAAACTTACATAGGAGGATACATGGTCAATGCAATTTACTGAAACAGTTCACGGAATTTCAAGTTCGCAGTTTTTATTTTTGTTTTTGAGAAACAATTCCCCCATTTTCCTTTTAAACACAGAGCTATGTTTCTCTCAACAGTATAGGCACCCTCTAAAATAAACACGTTTAACCTGCTCTGTTTTTGTCATTTGTCCCCCCCCCCCCCCCCCCCGGCCAAATCAAATCCAGCAGGACATGCACTTGTAAATGATACAAATTTACAAATGACAAAAGCCTACATGATCCACTGGGCGGTGCCCCTCACCCTTCTTCTCTTCTCCATTTTTTTAAAATTTATTATAAGTATCCCATAGCCATCATTGTTGTCCGTCGTTCTTGTAGTTTTTTTTTCTCTCTCTTGTGCATGTTCGCAGGCCGGAGCTTCGGCAGCTGCGTGCTGACCTGCGGTCCCCCCCTCTGATCATCCCACTGCTGCTTCCACCTGTCTGTAGATGTCTGCTGTATGCTTGCTGACATCCTGCCCCCCCCACCCCGACCTCCTCAGTGTCTGCTTACATAGTCATCCCTGTAGTGCGCCAGTTCATTCTGTTTTCTCTTTTCCTGCTCTGCCCAGATGGCCTCCAGCAGGAGGATCCCCCTTATGATCCAGTTCCTGCTCAAAGTTTCTTCCCCTCCTAAAGGGGAGTTTTCCCTTACCCCGGTTTGGCTTAAGGTTTTTCTCCCACTAGGGGAGTTTTTACCTGCCATTGTTTGTTATGTTTATGTAATAATTGCTCGGGGGTTTATGTTCTGGGTCTCTGGAAAGCACCTAGAGACAACTTCTGTTGTAATAGATGCTATATAAATAAAATTGAATTGAAAAAAAAATTGAATTAGATATACAGGACTGTCAGAAAATTAGAATATTGTGATTTTCTGTAATGCAATTACAAAAACAAAAATGTCATACATTCTGGATTCATTACAAATCAACTGAAATATTACAAGCCTTTTATTTTAATATTGTGGATCACAGCTTAAGAAAACTCAAATATCCTATCTCAGAACATTTGAATATTCTGGGAATCTTAAACTGTAAGCCATAATCAGCAATATTAAAATAATAAAAGGCTTGCAATATTTTGGTTTTGTAATAAATCCAGAATGTATGACAGTTTTTTTAATTGCATTACAGGAAATAAAGAACTTTATCACAATATTCTAATTTTCTGAGACAGTCCTGCCCTCAGAAATAAAGCAAGGGACGGGGGCGTGGCCCCTGCTCCCGGTGGGCGTGGCCTGCTCTCGGGGGCGTGGCCTGCTCTCGTCTTCATCACATCTCCACCAGCGGCAGCAGAAGTGGAAAGATGGCGGCCGGTTCAGGGGCTGCGAGCGGCCCGGGAGCCCGCGGCTCCAACGCTGCTCTGGAGGCGACGTTGGACCGGCGCTTCCAAGGAGTATCCAACACCATGGAGTCGATACAGGGACTTTCAAACTGGTGCATTGAAAATAAGAAGCACCACAGCCTTATCGTTCGCTACTGGATGAAGTGGCTCAAGAAGTGTGAGTAGCTCCCGTGTCAAGCTGCGTCGCTAGCTAGCTACCCCAGCTAATTCAAACGCTGCGGATCCTCCTGCAAAACACCAGCTCGCCCTGACGGTTTCGCTGGAAGTGCAAGGCTCGTTTGCTACACCCACGATTGCAATTTATTGCTCAAATTCTAATCTGGTAATAGAGAGCATCTTTGCAAACTAAAGTGTTGTTGGTGTCTTTGCTGAGCCGCTCATGCCAGCTAAGCTAAGGTTCTGCTCCCATCACTGTTTACAGTCTCGGGCCTCTCGGACTGGCCCACCTTGGCACTGCAATATGTTAAATAATTAACTCGAATAAATGATCCAAACAGGTTTATCCCCGGTGTAGGTGGCTAATATTGCAGTGTAGTTTGAGTAAAAGCTGTTTTGCCCTGCAGTGGGTAGTAATGTGTGACTAAAGGGGCAGGGCACTCTTTCCTATAAACTTTTTACTATGCATTACTATTTTTTTATTTTATTGTTTTATAACTGACACGTTTATTTATAGTCCATAACATGGGTTGCACGTGTATATTTTTTGTAACCATTGCAGCTGACAAGCAGGTTGACGTATTCCTTTTAGTTCTCAGTGGTTTGAAAGAATCATAACAAACTGCAGGAATCTGGCTATGGTTTTATTTAATTAAACAGAGGTGTCAAAAGTATTCACATTCATTACTCAGGTAGAAGTATAGATACTAGAGTTTAAAAATACTCCTGTTGAAGTATCAGCTCAAGTGTTTTACTCAAGTAAAAGTATAAAAGTACTGGTTTCAAAACTGCTTAAAGTATAAAAGTAAAAGTAATGTAAGGGGGGAAAAAGCCATTAAGGACGAAAGCCATTGAAAATAAATGCATCTTAGTATAATGCAAATATATTAAAGAACCATATATGTGTACTATTGAGCATTAACATGTGTTTCAGAGAGCAGGAGATATGATGACTAGTTACCTATAAGTATTGTAATGGTGCAAAAAGTCAAACTTCAGAGGCATGTTATCATTTATCCTAACCTTTATTGGAATGTGCATCCAAGTTTAGTTGCAGGAATCTGAGGGAACGGATGTAAGAATAAAACTGGACAAGAACATCTGAAACGACCACAACCAAATTCATTCTATCTGGATGGAGCAATTTAACTGGATAGTTTTTTTTTAAAGGCCAAAATGAAATAGAGTAACGAGGCTGTTTTTAAAATGTAAGGAGTAAAAAGTACAGATAATTGCGTGAAAATGTAAGGAGTAAAAGTAAAAAGTATGTGTTCGTTACTTGACACCTCTGTAATTAAATATGACTTCATTAAGACCCTCAGGGAAATTATATTGCTGCAGTGGAATTCACTTAGGAATATAAGCAAGGCATTCAAATAATTGAGAGTATTTAACAGGGATTTCCTTACGAGAATGTTTCTTCTTCTTCTTCATATTGGTTTGCACAAATACTGATGCCGGACCAGATGGTTGAATCTGTGCACTCGTAGTTGGATAAAAAGGGATGAAAGGCACTGACGAGCCAATCTGTTATCAGTAATCCTCGTCCACATTCATACTAGGTTTGGGTATAATTAGGTCTTTACTGCTACTCAATAGTACTACTGTCTGTAGTTATAAACAGCTTCTAATTGTAAAAAGATACAAAATATTCTATCAAGATCGAAATGTTGAACCAGTCTGTTTATACACTGATCTGCCACTTACCAGGTGTACCTGTCCAACTGCTCGTTAACGCAAATTTCTAATCAGCCAATCACATGGCATCAACTTGATGCATTTAGGCATGCAGATATGGTCAAGATGACCTGCTGCAGTTCAAATGATCAAACGCATCAGACTGGGGTAGAAAGGTGATTTAAGTGACTTTGAATGTGGCATGGTAGTTGGTGCCAGACAGGCTTGTCTGTATATTTCAGAAACTGCTGATCTACTGGGATTTTCACGCACAACCATCTCTAGGGTTTATAGAGAATGGTCTGAAAAACAGAAAATATCCAGTTCTGTGGGCGCAAATGCCTTGATACCGGAGGCCAGATGGGTTCGAGCTGATAGAAAGGAAACAGTGACTCAAATAACCACTTTTTACAACCAAGGTATGCAGAAGAGCATCTTTGAACGCACATGTCCAACCTTGAGGCGGCTGAGCTACAGCAGCAGAAGACCACACTGGGTGCCACTCCTGTCAGCTATGAACAGGAAACT
The DNA here is from genome assembly GCF_033807715.1 of Cololabis saira. Taxonomy (NCBI): domain Eukaryota; kingdom Metazoa; phylum Chordata; class Actinopteri; order Beloniformes; family Belonidae; genus Cololabis; species Cololabis saira. Next base: position 27,075,726 of record NC_084589.1, read on the forward strand.
GAGGCTAAAATTCACCAAAATTGGACAACAGAACATTTGAAAAATGTTGCCTGGTCTGATGAGTCAATTTCTACTGCGACATTGTGGTGGTAGGGTCAGAGTTTGACGCCAACAATATGAACCCATGGATCCATCTTGCCTTGTATCAACGGTTCAGGCTGGTGGTGGTGGTGTAATGGTGTGGGGGATATTTTCTTGGCACACTTTGGGCCAATTAGTACCAATTGAGCATTGTGTCAATGTGCCACATTCTACCTGAGTATTGTTGCTGACCACGTCCATCCTTTTATGACCACAGTGTACCATCTTCTGATGGATACTTCTAGCGGGATAACGCACTGTCATGAAGCGCGAATCATCTCAGATTTGTTTCTTGAACATGACAATGAGCTTACTGTACTCAAATGGCCTCCAAAGTCACCAGATCTCAGTCCAATAGAGAACCTTTGGGATGTGGTTGAAAGGGAGATTTGCATCATGGATGTGCAGCAGACAAATCTGCAGCAGTGTGATGCTATCATGTCAATATTGACCAAACTCTCTGAGGAATGTTTCCAGTACCTTGTTGAATCAATACCACAAAGGATTAAGGCAGTTGTGAAGGCAAAAGGGTCCAACCCAGTACTAGCGAGGTGTACCTAATAAAGTGGCCGGTGAGTGTATCTTGCATATAATTTATCATTGTAACATTAAGACAGAAATACAGTAAGTTGTGCTGCTTAAGCTTACCTTACCAGACAAGACTTTCCATACGTTTTGAATAACTGCAGAGACATTCAATGTTCCCTGTTAATTCAGTGTATTTTAGTTGTACTAATCACAGTAATGCTAATTGGCATCAGCCTCATTCACACTAACAATTCATTCAACCACTGTAGTGCTGTTATTCCACCCCTCTATGCTGGGTGAACAGATGTTGAAATGTGTTACATTAATTACAGCAACCTGCCGCAGTTATGCACGATATATTACATCAATTAACTGGAAGGCTATTCAGTGTTTTGCTCATATCACAAAGTCTGCCATGATACTATTTTGATACAGTTTCCCACAGGAGCCAGCAATCACTATCAAACAATAACATATTTTGAAGGAGTACAAAGTCATCCTCTTCTAAGTGAAGTGGATATCTCAGAGTATACACGTTCTACTGAGAAGCTCACCCATTCTTTAGCTTTTGATGAACAATAACCTTGAGGAGCAGAGACGTAACGGTCGGTCTCTGAAAATACTTTAGTAATATCTGTTGGTGTAACTTGACCGGTGGTTTTCAATAACAAACCTGGGGATTAGTCGAGCTGGCAGGAACCTCTGGTTGAACACTTTGATTCATATCAAAAAGGAGGAGGAGCAACTAAAACACAAGTTTGCATTTTTTGTTTATGGGTTCAACGAGAAGGCTAAATGAATAATGACCCCTTTCTTTTAATAAAACTATATTGGAAAAGGCCACTTGTAAACTAGTTTTGATTTCTGATGTATTGATGTTGCTCAGTGTATCATTATACCTTTAGTTGTAACAGGGGTGAAATTAGTCCTTGGTGAATTGGTAATGCAGAGAGGTGTCACTGGGACGGTGACGTTCATGTGTGCTCTCAGAATGCCTTTGACAAGCAAGGGAAAGCTGCCAGTCAGACTAAAGAAAAAACTAAACAAATCAAAAACCTTCAGATGAGCAGTGTACAGAGAGGCAGAGGCCAAAATACTGGGCAGATGTTTTTTCCTCCCCCCCTTCCTCCATAAAATAAGATATAATAGTTATAAAATAACAAACATGTAAATATGTTATAGTAAAAGAAAAAAAAAACTCACTGTCTTACATTTTAAGATCTTTATTTTTTGCAATAAATCTGATGTGAAACAAACTGATAACAGAAATCCAACTTTGTAACATGGATAGAGTGTCTCTTGCAGAGAGGATGCTGCTTCATTCTGCTGCAAACATTGACCACATGTAGCCGAATAAAGTCATTACTTCGGCTTCAAACAGAATACTTTTGTATCGGTTTATTCTAGCCAAACAACTGTGTTACTTATCCAAAGCGGTGGTAGACAGGATCAGTGAAATATGCATCAGCATTGTATTTGTTGAAGACATTATTTCCCTTAGATTGTGTCAACTCAAAGCTTTTACTTCATCAGTGGCCACGTTATTTGCTGAGGCAGACAGGGGAGGCTGCAGCCCAACATGACACCAGAACTAACAATTCTTTTTTTCACAAAAATTTGATACCTTTTGTTCACTTGCAATAAAATGTATCTAAGCAAGTGAAAAACAGACTGCTGATGTTTCAGCACACATGTTGTCGACCTGCTGCGCTGCAACATCAGAGAAACTCCCCTCTGCATGAAAACACAACTCAAAGTGTTGGAGCTGCCAATACTCCCATTTTAAATAATTTATCCCCAAGGTAGTTACTGGCTTTTACTGCTGTAGCTGCATGTGAACTACAGCTCGTTTTAAGGTTTTCTATTAATGCAAATCAACAGGGTATGATTATTTGCATTTTCTCTCTAAATCTAGCATTTCCCTTCTAATAAACTACACATATTGAACTTTAAACACTAAGAATTTAAGCCTTAATCTCTTCCCAAGGAAGTTAAATCATTCTTCTCCCTCTTAAAAAGGTTAACACAACTGCAGTCTGCTGATAGGACCCAAGAGGCATTGTCACAGCACAGGGCTGCTTGGAGATGTCTGTAGCTTAGCAAGTTATTTACAGATGTTGGCCGATGCTTGTTATTCAAAGACGATAAACCTGAACCTCTTTTTTAAGTGTAGTCTAAAAAATCACTAAGTGGGGGTGAAGATGACAGTTTAGATTAGATATGTGGGAGATGATGTTGTTCATCTGTCTTCATGTCCTCATTCATCACCACTATTGCAAACAAAAACACAGCAACCAGCTTCATTGCATTGTTTGTTTTTCTTCTTTGTTCCATTTTGCGTGTTTTTCCTTTTATTTATCGACAGTTTACAAACAGTGAAATTGGTGCTCAAACACTGGGCCCCATAGTTTGCTAAGTCAGTGGATCGTAAGGGGTTCGCAGCTGTAAATGGAGACACAACGGCTGAAAGGACAGAGGAAAAGGTCTCTCTATGTTTAGCCTGCACCACTTCTAATGGAAACTCACCTAATGGGTGCATCGGGGTTTAGTGCCTGTAACATGGCAACAGCTGAGCTGATGATGTTGCGTGCAGCGTTGGCAGGTAGCACAGGTGAACTCTCTCAGACTGCATTTATACAAGACTGTATTTGTTTCAAAACTAAACCAGTCCTCATCCACCCCAGCATGTCACCTCTGTGTTAGACATTACATGGCATAATGCATGTCATATGTGTAGATGTCCCTTCCCAGCAACAACTGTATCCAATTTATTTACTAGTGATATCATTTCCCTATGGCAGCTTAGGGGGAAAAGAATTATTCAAACCTTTTTCATATTTGATCTTTTTTCTTCTTGATAATTTCTCTACTCCTCGTGTATATTTGGAGTCTTATTCTGGGTGTAAGTTCGTCTTTAAAAAGCTTGATTTGTCCCATCTCCTGTTAACAACTTAATATCTAAAATCTTCCTACTAGATAATAAAAAGAAAATAAAGTTAGAATTACATGCAGATATCATTCATGCATAACAAACTAGCACTAAACAATGGTTTCCAAAACTCATAAGAATACAAAAAAAACAAACCTATAGGCTATTGCATGTTTTACCATATCCCTTCAGATTGTCCCACCTCAATCCAGTCTTTGTTCAGCTGTTGAAAAGAGGCTGCCAAAACCAGAAACTTTAGATGTTTGTTGTTTTGTTTGGTCCGAGGAAGCCATAACAGCTCTGTGGTTTTTCCCTGTATTGCCACCTTGCATGCAGTTGACATAGCTATTTTATCTTTGCTCAAAATTTCTCATAACCATTAGTTTCCACATGAGTCAAATATTAAGACTTGTTTAGAAACTGAATGAGAAAGATTGATGTTGCATTTAAATCAACTCTGAAGTGCCTGAAATCAATGCAAACATTATCCCTAGATAAAAAAGACTCTTTATTTTTTTCTATCAACAACAATTACCATGTTACCATTATCTGACTCTGTAAAGGTAGGGATAATAATAAGCCCCTTTTACATTAGCGAATACCCCGTGATTAAAGTGCAGATGTAGCGTGTCGCATGCGCTTTTTACACTAACCGACATGGGAGGGACGAGTGTCGAGCTGCCCCGGGAATAACTCTCCTCCGAGGGTAGTCTTCACGGCGGGTCAGGTCTAATGTAAACAGAACTAACGCAGGGTGGCGGGGCGTGGGAGGAGTTTATAGATCATGTAACCTGAGTACAACCCACCAGGGAATTTTTAATTTATTTATTATTGTTTTATAAAATAAGGAAACAGCTGATGAGAGGAACAGCAGCATCAGGACGTCAGGCGAGGACACAATAAATTGGCATCTGTCCAGAACCATAAAGGATGGTCCATTATTTGAACAACTGGACACAAAGATGACAAACCCGGGCTTTGCAAGAAGCAAAACCCGGCCCAAAACACTCATCCCGATGTTCATTCATCCTTGTTTTGAAAATTACACCTGTCTGATGTCAATAAATCTAGCTGATGTGGGGATAATATGTCATTCTAGACGCCCACACAGGTTACGTTTTGATAACGCCTCCCGCCTTCCCTCCCCTCAACTCGCCTTCAGGCCCGAGGTGACAAATAACATTCCTTGCGTTTATATTACCAACACACGTTCATCATCCAGCGATATTTGCGGGATCCTAAAGGCTGCACAGTGGATGTAGCAATAGCTGATGTCCACAGTGGACTTTGCATTCATAAAAGGTTTTGTGAATTATTTCCCATCACATCAGCAAATAAATCAGAAAAGATGGTGCAGCAAGCATTCCAGTTCATTATAGACTTCAATCCAGAAATTTTGCAAGTAATCTACCCACTGTGTAGTTTATGGCTATGAGCTACATCTCAGAAGGAGACTTTTTTTCTTTTTGGATCTTCATCTCGCCTCCCTGCCCACACCATAATGAATGGTAAACAGTGCTGATTATATAGAATTAACTAATGTTTGCTGTCTGAATGTTTGTATTTTTGTCAAGAGTATAGCCAGCACACCTACTTGCAATGTGCAGATCATTTGTTTGTTTTAGATTTAAAACTGATAAAGCGTTGAGAATGAAGGAGTTTTGGGTAAAGGCTATTTGATACATTTCAAAGCGTGCAGGAGAATACTGTTCCTAATATGCAAAAAGATTTTACTTTCTTATATTATAAAGGGGGTTTCTTGTTTTTTTCTAGGTCGGAGTTGTACTTGTAGTAGTTTTAATTGGTGATGCAGTTGAGTAAAGTTTTTCTATAAAATTATTAGGGAATTTTGGATATTGTTAAAAGTATCAAAGTACTTCTATTCACCGATACCAGCTCATGTTCTATGCATGTATTTTTAGTGTAATTTTGTTGCAAGTTCTTTGTTTTGAATTGAATACCAATGCGTTCTCGTGTGAGTAGGACGTAAATTACTCATTACAATGTTTGCATTATGTCCACTGTTGCCTATTTTAGAGTATTTTGCTTCAGGACGGATTTAGGACAGTTAACATGCTCGTTTATCTATAGCACATACTATACACCCACATGTATCACAATGAGAAGTTAAATTATTTCTCTCGTACGGTTTGAGAAAGTTTAGAAATTCATAAGGATTATTGTTTAATGGTGGGTGTTCGTTTGGTGTTCTGTGTTCTTTAAATGTCAGTAATTCATATAGATTGTCTGGCTGCATGTGTAATGACATTCATAGCAGGATTAGGACTTGATAAAACTTTTCTGCAGTGAAGGATGTATCACACACCCTGTCATGGCTTCGCTGGAATTGTGTTGAGATTTTTAATGGGCTTTTTTGCACTTTTGAGCACTGCTGAGAAACATTTGATTATCATGTTTACTGTTCTGTTCTTTGACTGGCTCCATTCCTTGAAAATGTGCCTGTATAAATGCCCAGATGTATGTTTCTTTTTTAAACATCTTTTATTCATTTTTTTTATTTGATAGATTTTCTGTCCATAATAACTTCTGTCTGTTACATTGCACTGCATTGTTATATTGCACATCATATCACCTATTTAAGTTATTGTTTTCCTTCATTTTTTTTTTTGTTTGTTTCACTCCCACTGGACCTGTGTACTGTGACCATTAGATAAAGGTAGGAAATAGTGTAGCAATGGATTGAAGATTTTCCACTGAATCTGGACTATATGGACCAATATTGACCACTGTAAAGAACACACCCAACAAATTATAAGATGCAAACACTATCATAATTAAAACAGCACAACAGAAAAGATGATAAACTCATCCAGTGATATAAAATTGAAATTTAAGTCATTGTCATAGTTTATATTAAAAATGAAGGGAAATAATTGATTAGTTATCGTTTCATATAGTTCATATAAAGTAACTCAGTTTGGGTGAACTGGTGAAATACTGTCTGTTTTCCAATAAACCTCCCTAAGCCTAGTTTTTTATATTTGTGTTTGATCCGGTTAAGTGCATGTATGCGTGGTATCATCATTCCAAGATTTAAAGATCATTCAAAGCTCTTACACAAAACCTTACCTGAATTTTAAGTTCAAGACTATGACTAAGTATGGTGGATAATTTGACCTAATGCCACAGATATAATGCACTGCAGGATATTCCTCAAATCAATTGCATGATAAATTAGGCAGTTTTACTTCAAACGATATATGGACGATAACTCTGGGAGTCAAATAATATAAAAGATTCAACCTGAAATAAATAACTAAATATGAAATAAAAAGCTTAAACCTGAAATAAATAATTAAATAAAAAACTTCAAATTGAAATAAACAAATCTGAGTCACAAATAGCCATCAATTACTCACCAAAAGAAAGTAACTTCCACCACCTCAATCTCCCACAAAAAACTTAAAGCAGGTCTGCCTTTTACAGATGCACATGAGGTCATCGTATGACAACTGCTGTTCCATTTGTGAGTTGATGCTTATGATAGCCAAGCCACTTAAGCGTTCTTGTGCCATTGATGAGTGGAGGTATGTCTTGATGAGCTTGAGTTTTGAAAAGCTTCGCTCGGCAGAGGCAACTGTAACAGGGAGAGTTATTGCTATGGGGAGAGCAATCCAGAGATTTTATTTTATCTTTTATTATCATTATTGTTGTTGTATTATTATGTACAGACTGCAGTCCTAAGAAAACATAATTCAGGATCAAACAGACTTATATGTCAAACTTTGACATATCCGTTGTGAATTAAATTCACCAACAGATGGCAACATTATCTCCTTTTAAAACATTCTTAACAACATAAATTGATGTAAAACTTTACCCAATATATTGGCTAAAGTTTATAGCTTATATACGACCACTAACTGGTAATTTTACCACTCCTTGCTCGCTCCTGACTCGTGATGTCTTTTGGACGACATGTCGACATCTACTCACCTTCTGTAGCTCTGCAAGTGCTAACCTGCAGGCAAGTCAGATGTCTAGTGCTGTCAATCATTGCGCGATCAGATTACAGGTCTCTTCTCTCTCTTCCGCTTCACAGTAGCGCTTATGTGCATCCATTGCGCAAATGCGTCCCCTCGCAATAAAATGTGGCCCCCCTTGGAAGATGAGCTGAGAGCTCAGCACACAGTAGCGTACCCTGACTCGTTTGTAAGATGGACTGTTGGAATTACTGTGCGGTGAAATTAATTTCTCAGCATGAAAAATGCCATGTGTCTCAAGAGTCTCAATGCGTGAGACTTGGTGGCGGGTATTGCCAAGGACCTCAGGATACGATACACATCACAATAACTTGAGTCACATATGGAATTGTGATATATTGCGATGTTAAATTTGCTAAAAACTGTAAAAGGCATTATGCATATTTAAAATTCAAGTTGCACATCAGATTATAGTGATAATTCATGGGACAAATTGAGTCAAAACAATGTAATTTAAATTATCCATGCCATTTTATTGTAACTATACATGTTAAAATTACAACATATTTCCGCATGTTTTTCATATTATTTACATAATATGATATTAAAATTAACAATATTATTTAAGCCCATGTATACAATAAAGTTGTACTGCATTTACAACCCGTCTGAAACATGGTTTATTATTTAAAAACTAGGGTTGAGACCATACGGGTAACTCACGATTCAATACTGTGGTGATATGTGGCCCACAATAACGATAATATCACGATACACGATATCTACGATATTTGATATATTGTAAGAAATTTCATCAACAATATATCACTGTATATGTGACTGAAAAAGAAAAAATACCCATAAAAATGAAAACGTCTGTAGTTATGCATTTATTCAATGCCAAAACTTCACACAATGTACAAAGAAAGGGCATTTGTATAGTGCCTCACGGCCTCCTAGGCTTGTAAATGTAAACACTGGACAACTGGACAATTAAAGTGCATGAACATTAATAACATGTTTTATACAAACCAGGACAGTGAACTGCTTTGTTTCTAATACTGAAAAGTAGTGCTGGGCGGTATACCGGTTCATACCGAATACCGGTGTTTATTTTTCTGATATGAATTTTTCATATACCGTAATACCGGTGAGTATGTACAGTAGCATACACAACGTTGGGAACGCCTCGCGGCGCTACGTTCCGCCGCTAGACACTGTTTGTGAGGGGACTGTTTAGCAGTAGTGATGCACCGATTGTTGGGTAACCGAAATTGTTCGGCCGAAAATGGCAAAAAAACACTTTCGGTGTTCGGTGGAATAAGTTGGGGAAAAAAAACGAACAATTAATAACGGCGTTGTAGGTTGTAATATAAGGAAATAGACTGGCCAGTTGCGCACCACAAACATAAATCGTTGGCCAACCAAAAAGTAACCCAATAAGAATTCTACCTACAGTAATAGACTGGCCGCTCCCGTAACTGTTGCGCACCACAAACGTAAATCGTTGGCCAACCAAAAAGTAACCACATAAGAATTTTACCTAACATTCACCAGGAGGTGGAACCAAAACAACATAATGCTGGGAAATTAAAAAAATTTCAGTTTTTTATGTTCAATAAATATTTTCTACCTTGTAATTTTGTAAAAGATTTTTTTCTTTGAAAAGCATGCCTAAATAAAATTTATTTGATTTATGCAATGGTGAAAAAATTGGCAAAATAAATTAGAATCATAAGTGCCGCCACCTCATTGTAAACGGCATCATTTTGTGAGGCCATGCAAACCTGTATTTATACTAGTGTGGACATTAATGTTTTTCTACAATATTTCCTCCTCGTGACAGTGAAATAGGCCATTCTAAGCCAATTTACTGCAGCAATTCCTTTCCAAATCATTAGAAAATGTGGTTAACACCCAGTTGTGCATGGAAAAAAAAATACCGTGATATACCGTGAAACCGATATAATTTTGAAAAATACCGTTGGGTCATACCGCCCAGCACTACTGAAAAGTCAGTAAGCAACTTAATTTTGCATAGTGCCTCACTGCCTCCTAGTCTTGTAAATGTAAACACTGTACAGCTGGACAAATTGAAGTGCATGAACAATAGTGCGGGGACAACCGCATCAATCCATTATGTGTGTTGTAATAAAATATCGATATTTGCCATCAGTTTATCAATTTTATTTTATTTTTTTACCCACCACTATTAAACCTTCCACTATTAAACCTTTTTTTTTTTTTTTTTTTTTTTTTTTTTCCCCAATTAAATCGATATTCAAAATTCGACTATCTAATAGGCTGGTAAAGTATCGCAATATATTGTCATATCCATATTTTTTTTTGCCCACCCCTAGTGAGACTTATTATTTCGTCTGTGGCTATATCAGCTGCAATGATACAAAAGCATTTAAAGTTAAGACCCTGTTGGTGTGTTCAAATTAAGCTTAAGTGGGCCATACTGAAAGAACGACTGATATGTTTACATGTCATTAGAATAATCAAATTATGGCATAAGTCCAGATAAATCATCTTAGAATGCATGTTAACATCTTAGTCTGACTGAAATTGAACTACACTGAACAGTCGTAGCGTGACTGACACCCAGATAATGCTGTTGAAGTCAAACTAATCCCTGCATGTAAATCCTAAATAACATGGGAATTGGACCTCATTCTCTGGCTTTTTCTTGGGTTCTAACCCAGAAGCTGATACAGCGTGATACACAGAAGAAAACCAAAACTGAACTGGACAGGACTGTAAGCCTCTCAATTCAGCATTCCCTATTGTTCCAAATTGCTGCCACCAGCTAAACTAAAGATTCATGTATTTTGAGATGTAGCATAATAGTAAAGGCCCCATGCTAAAAAGCTTAAAGTTAGTATTAATGCCACCCATTGTGGTGGAGTTTAACATACTTTTGATCTGTATATCGATTCCCTTCATACGCATGTTTGTTGAGATGGAAAACGGAGTCCAGTTCAACAGCCTATTCTACTGTACATGACTGTATATGGCTCTGAGTCTCCAGCGGGAGCGAGGTGGATGAGGGCAGTACGTGTTTTTCCCTCATCTGTATGTAGGGCTGGGTGATATATCGAGTATACTCGATGTATCGCGGCGTCTACTCTGTGAGATGTACAAAATTACTATCGTGAATATTCAAGTATACATTGTAGGGCTGTGCGATTTTGGACAAAAATAAAATCCAGATTTTTTTCTCTGAAAACCCAATTTTCGATTTCGATTTTTTTGGTAAAACTACAAAAGACAATGGAATAAATTGTTTCAAATATTTTATCTTTATTTTTAAAGAAAAATAGCAAACACATTTCCCTACTGGGAATGAAGTGCAATTGAAAGATACTGTAAATCCTCCTTGAGTTTAGTAAAGTGACAACATTTACAATTTTCTTGACCAAACAAAGATGACTAGACGAGCTCTGTCTGTAATGCAGCCAGCTGCAAAAAAGAAAAATCGATTTTCCGATTTTCTTTTTTTTAACATAGATTGTGATTAATAAATCCGATTTAGATTTAAAATTGATTAATCGCACAGCCCTAATACATTGTCACGCATTTGCTTTTAGCCGCGGGCATTTAATTACAGGCTTTTCTCACTCTCTCGTCTCATCTCTCCTTCTCAGAGAGATAAAACAAGCGCACCTAGTAACGTACGTCAGTCACGTGTGTGCATCATCATACGCCCAGCACAAAGGTAGCGGCAGCCGCTCAGGCTCGGCGGCGCGCTGCGCGCGGAAGCACTTTCTCTTCCATAGTTGTGAAACATCATCTAGTGTTGCTTAAATGTGGCCACATGAAATCATTCACTATCATTGAAACAAAGTCAAACAAGACTATATGACGTAATATTTCTAAAAGCAAGTGAAAGTGATGCAAAGTAAAGGAGGAGAGGATGAAACATTGCAGTCCATACACCTACAATAGTCTTCATATAAAGGTGCTCTAAAGGCCCTCCTGCTCAGATCAGCTCATCCTGGTAAAACCGGGACCAGAAGATGTTCTTAGCAGATGTTCTTCAGACGGGGAGTCAGAGAGATGCAACGTGCACTTTCTGTTTTGAAATGACACTTTGTTTGTGCCAGTCACTGCTTAGTAAATACAGTTTTGGTAAATTTGACTTATTCCCCTTTTTTGCATGAAATTTTAAAATTAGCATATATTAATGCAGTATGAACAAGAATGTTTTAATGTAGACATAGAATCATCATACTGGTGTGATTGTATGCATCAAAGTGTTAATTCAAGGCTAAGGCAAAATATCAAGATATGTATCATGACATGGCCTAAAAATATTGATATTAGTAAAAGGCCATATCGCCCAGCCCTGCTTGTATGTATGTATGTATGTATGTATGTATGTATGTATGTATGTATATCATGTGAAACAGGCAAGGGTGGAATCCCTGCCAATTTTGAACATTTATTTTCAGTCCTAAAGGTTGTGGAGGCCTGAGTCTGGGATCTCAGATAAACTGGAGTGATTTGGTGTGTTTTCTGCAGGAGTTCAGGGTGAACCTGGCAGACATGAGCTAATAAAGCCCCATCTATGATCCCTTACGTACGTAGATAGGCACATCTGTTTTGGTTGTTAAGTGAAATCATCCAATAGTGAAATCATCCAATCATCCCTGCTTGTTGGCTGAAATGCACCACTACAAAGTTGTTTGCAACTGCCCAAAAACACCAAAAAAAGGAAAAAGACAAAGCAGTTTCGGTTGATGCAACTTTTTTGCTGTTTGCAAACGGCAAGCAGAATACAAGGAGACGAAAAAGAAGAATGCTGTAAAAGAATAAAGATAAGAAGAAACACGTAGATAATGAATGCTACTTGCTTTTTCTTTTGTTTTTAAATGTTTACGACACGGTCTTAGCGATTGATATTAAGAATATCCACCGCCGGTCCTCTATATTGGCATAATATACCAACGAGACCTGGGGCCTGTACTACGAAGCTGGATTTGGGGTTAGCGAGGTAACTTCAGGTTTAACCCTGGGTTTTCAGGACTACGACGGTGGTTCACTTCTTACCGGGGCACATCGCCATGGTAACTTATGCTGAACAGCTAACCTGCTCCGGAGCAGGTTATGTTCCAGATACAGATCGCCGGGTGTAAAAGCACCGCCCACTGACCAATCAGCTCTCTTGGAAAATGGCATGCCCTTTCGAAGAGAATCCAGTGGAGCTCTGTGCGCGGATCGTGAGAGGATCCCTCCGAAGAGAACGCGTATTCAGGGACCACCAAAACCCCTTTGCTTTCCCTGAAGAGTACCTGTATGAACGATCCAAAAAAAAAGAAAAAAGAGGTGGAGGAGAAAATAAAAAATAAATCAATCAATGAATAAATAAAACAAATCATCACCCAAAATCCGATGTACAGTCAATCCAAAACTAATACCAATTAAATAAATAAATCAAGAAGAAATCAAAAAGAAGATGCATTTGTAAGGGGATAGCAAAAAAGGGATTTTCAATTTCGTCCCTCGAACATTCTGAGAAGTCACTTTAAAATACTAAATACCCCCCTCCTGAAAAAATAAAAAATTAAATAAAATAAATAAAAAAACCCAATTCTTTGGTACAGCATCAGCACAAGTTATCGGTCAACAACAATAGTTATAGAACCAATATATACAGACTGTCTCAGAAAATTAGAATATTGTGATTTTCTGTAATGCAAACACAAAAACAAAAAAAATGTCATACATTCTGGATTCATTACAAATCAACTGAAATATTGCAAGCCTTTTATTATTTTAATATTGCTGATCATGGTTTACAGTTTAAGATTAAGATTCCCAGAATATTCAAATATATGTTTATATCCCTATGAATTTACGCATTTATACAGTCAGCGATCTTTTGCCAGCTGTCTTTCCTGCATTTTGCAGCTGCAACTGTGTTGCTTTTTGCCTGTATTATATGCCTATACTCATCATATTTCCGTAAAATTATAGTTTGCTCTTCGCTACTGAAATAAGCGGCTCTGACAGCGGACTTCTCCATGCTTGCGATTGGTCATGCGCTGAAAACACCGCCCCTTTTATGTGCACGCGCTCATATCCAGATTGGAGAAACCTGGGTTGATATACGGAGTTGATAACCGCCGTCGTGTGACCGCTTAGCGTGATTGCAATTGTCCCGCTTAGTGAATCTGGATAAGGAAAAGATATCCTGGATATGTTGAACTTGCTTCGTAGTACAGGCCCCTGAACTGACTCGCTGGTTCATTTATCGTTTTTTTCTTGTAATCTCCAACTTCATCAAATGTACTCGTAGCAAAATGTTTTGTGGCGTATGGTTCAAATGAGTTGTGGTCACATGTAACGTAACGCAATTTAGAAATCTGGATATGCAGAGAGCTTCCCGCCAGGAGGTTCCTTTTGGCCAACCTGAGTACCTCTCTGCTGCAGTGACTGTTTTCACCATGAAAGGTTTCTGAAGGCCACTTTTACAGGGCCATTCCTGTGAATGGAGACGTGCGCAAACGGCCCGGAACTCCCACTAGTGGAAACGCCCCCTTTGTCTATTTTTCAGCTGATAGCATTGTGTCCTGCTGGTAAATGAACTCCAAATAAACATACTGAAAGTATCACCACATTGGATGGCCTCTAGAGATTTGTTTCCTTTGCTGATTAAAATTGGTTCATGGTGCTGAAACATTTACTATGTGAGGAAAAACCCTGACTAAAATAACACTCACTGGGTTTGAAATGTTGCACATAAAAACTCGATCTCGTTGTAATTTTTAATTTAAAAACAATACCCGATGAAGGCGCTATGGGGTCAGATGTCGACATCTGGTGTTCCATCACCCAGCCGTGCCAGTTCTGGTTTATAAATGGGAGACATTTATGCAGGTTGTTTTGTGTATTGATTAGTAGTATAAGTCGCAAGTAGACGTTTGTCTTTTGTATTATGGAACGCTGTAAGTAAATAAATAAATGATATGCAATTAAATATGTATATGGACTGGATACATATGATGATGATGAAGTTAATCCTAGAAGAGACGTTTTTAAGAAAATGAGCTGGTCAAATGAATTGGAGTGGCATAATGAAATAGAAGTCCTGAAATAAATAAGCTACTTAAAAAAAAAAATGTATTTAATAAATGTAACTGAAAATATTATTGAACTACACTACTTTTATTTATTTTGTATGAAATTCCAAAAATGAGTTCTAAATCTGGTTCAACTGATCCTTAATTATTGTTGATACTATTGATTTTTCAAGGGTTTAAAAACATTAGATATAGCATCAACTGGTTCGTTGTTGAAGTTTTTACTGCAATGGTCAATATAGCTGATTGGACAGGCTATTTAATGGTGATGCTGTTGGTAAATCATGTTGCTATGTAGAAGTAAAGAGAAATGAATGAAACCTGGCTCAGTTACCGTGTTGGATCAGAACACGGGGACCGCCTGCTTGTGTGATACCCTTAACTATTCCACTTTTAGGGCAGCCCAGAATAACGGTGTGTTACATATTTAAAATTTCTCATTAGTTTCTTTTTCTTTTATTTTCAGCTGACGTCAATCATCGCCTGAATCTTTTCTACGTTGCCAATGATGTGATCCAAAACTGCAAACGAAAGAATGCGATTGTGTTTCGCCCAGCCTTCTCCGAGGTCCTTCCTAATGCTGCTCAGCTCATCAAGTGAGTATGAAGTTTAATTTAAGTTTGGCTAACTACGTGTTAATCAAGTCAAAGTAATGCCTCTTCACTGCATTACCGCTGAATGATATTGGTATAAACAGTTTTCAGGTATTGATCTGCAAACGTTTGTTGTATTTTAAACAAAAAATGTGAAATGTTAAATTTTTTAAACTTTTTCTTTGTGCTTAATTTTTACATAAAACTTTAAATTAATCCTTTTATATTGATCCATTTGCTTTAAAATACCACAGATGTTTGGTAAAACTCAAATGGCCTTTTTTTATCAAGATTTATCAGTAATGCAGTGAAGATAAAACAAGTAAACAACGGATGCTATGTGCTTTTCTTCTTAAACAAACACCACAGTCCTAGCGATTTGAGATTAAAAGTAACCCCTGTCGGACCTCTATATTGGTCTAATATGACACAAGACCTGAACCGATTCATTGGCCCATCCATTGTTTCTTTCATGTAATCTCCAATGTCATCAAATGTACCCGTAGCAAAATGTCTCTGGTCAAAATGCTTAAACAAATTGTGGTCATATGATTTTTAAGTTCACGTGAGGGGGCTAAACCTAATTTCCTGATTTTAGAATACCCAATCAGCAGAGACGACCCACCAGGTAGCCCCTCTCGGCCGAAAAACGCTCTCTCCTACCACAGGGCTACTTTTTGGCCCCGTAAAGGTCCCTGAAGGCCACATTACAGGCTGTTCCTGGTAATGGAGAGGCGCGCAAACGGCCCGGCCCCGAAAAATCTACCCGGAACTCCCGCTAGTGGAAATGCGCCTTTTATGGTTTTCTAGTAAATGAGAGCAGCACGCGTAATTACACGTAAACTAAAGGAAGCAAAAATAGCATTTCTTTTATTGAGCATAATAGTAATTCTTTGTATAGATGAGTGTACATTTTTGACTATCATGGTTATTTTAGAAAAATTTTGCACCAAATTGATTGAAATAGATTGATCTTCTGGTGCTAGTGAGGTGTACATCATTTGTCATTTTTGTTTTGTTAGAGATGGGAAAGTCCGCAAGTCGGTGGAAAGGATCTTTACCATTTGGGAGGAGAGGAGTGTGTATCCAGAAGAGGTCATTTCCAAGTTCAAAGCCAACTTGAACAGAAAGGAAAAGGAGAGAGAAAAGGAGCGAGTGAAACAGAAGGAGAAGGAGAAGGAAAAGGAAAAAGAAAAGGAGATTCCACCTGCAAATGGTCAGTTTCAACTTGCTGTACAATAAATGTCTAAAATTCACGATTCCTTCAGAGCAAAAAAATCTTCTTGTTACAACTAACTGAAAAGTTATATTTGGGGGTGTGTGGCATACTGCCATAGAATATATAAGCTATTAGAGGAGATAAAAGAGGCAAATAAAAGGAAACGTGTTTGAACAATATCTGCCAGTGTGTGTGCACCTGTTAGCCCTGCTATGTGGGACTGACATATAAAGTCCAAACAAAAGTAATAAACAAGCTAATTTATCTCAGGAAGCCGTGCTTATCAGAAACTGTGGCCCACAAAGGCCTGCAGGATATATTGTAAAAACATCACTTCTTGTTGTCATAGTAGTAGTTACTGACGCTGAATTTAACCCTGGGAGTAAAAGTGTGGCCTCAAGACATTGAAAAATAACCTTGGTACCACCACCACTGGGAAAGGAATTTGTTGCCTTGTTTTAGTTAAAAAAGAACCATCATTTTGTACATCATTAAGTTAAAAAAAAAAAAAAAAAAAGGCATTTCCCTGGTATTAATGGAGTCTGTGCCTCAATTCCTCTGATTTACCTGGTGCTTTTGTTCTTTTTGTAAATGTGCATATACTGCCTTTATTTAGGTGAATGTTGTTAATTGTATGATGTTGATAATGGTGTTGTAAAAGTTAGAATTTGTCTGTCAGTCGTTTCACAGAAACTGGAATGGACTGAGCAAATTGCTTCTACTGCAACTTTAATAAGAATCTTTTCCTTGAAACAGTTGATTATATTTTGACCTGGCTGCTTTTAGTTCAAGGACAGCCTGACATCTGTGATAGAACAATTAGTTATGAATTCAATTATACTGTCAATTTCAAAAGAAAATAATCAGGACATCCAATGAAATGAATATCAGCAGCCCAACTACTCGTATTCCCCTGATGAATCGGGAGAAGAAACTTTTGTCAATATGCACAAGTTGGATCTTTTATTTATTTATTTATTTATTCTTTTAACAAGAATCTAATTATCTTATTGTTGTAAATTGCTTCACAAAAAATGTGTTCATGTATATGAGAAATATGTAGTAACAGATCATTTTCCTGAATTAACAAATTGTAGTATTAGAAATTTGTTTTATTTCTTTTCATTATTTACTTTTAAAGCTCATATCTGCAAAAATAAATATAAATGTAAAAGGTTCAGACTTTGCCACAGTACCATGTGTTAGAAATGTATTTTTATACTCTAATTGTATCATTTTTATACTTATTCATCTCTCTTTCTCATTAATCCTTTAGCCACCACCAGCACCAAAGCTGCACTGAAGTCCAAAATTGTTGCAGAGTTCACTGTAAGCTTGTTCTATCTTGATCAGTTTCTTCTAAGAATGTGCCTGACACAAAATCAATGAATGGTGTTGCGTACTGTCATTTTAAAATGTACCTTTTTCCCCCCTAGCCCCAATCGCTAATTGAACAGTTGTTGAGATCTAAGCGAGCTGTTGCTGAAGAAGAGTTCAGGGAGAAACAGCTCGCAGCTCTCAGAGTGGATGTCTGCAGCTCCGAAGCCCTCAAGAGACTCAAAGGTATGATGTCACTAAGATTGTTTCTGCACATCAAACTTGTTTTTGATTTACTAATCTGAACCATTCTTGAAATAATACATGACTTCTGTTTATTTTCTCAATGCTTGAATACCAGCACCTCCCATAACTGTTCAAAGTGTGTTCTGATTAGGTTTAAAGTTGCATCACAACATTGAACTTAATTTTGACATTACCAGTATTTTATGATCAGACATGGGCATCTTGAGGGAACTTTGTGTTTAACTTTGTGCTGGTTTGTGAACGGTCTCCTCTGCTAGACAAAGCAGGAGGGAACAAGTTTGCCAAAGATGTTGAAGATGGCAGCGTGAAGCTGCAGGAGTATGTCAGCTTCCTAGAGAAAGAATTGAAAACGGGGCCTCCTCTGCTGGAAGCTTTGGGAAATGCAGACGTCTTCTACGAGACGCAGTACAAGGAAGTTAAGATTGTGGCTAATGTGAGTCTTTCCTTACAGCTTGTCATGGCAAAGTGTAAAGACATGACCATGTTTTTATTTTATGACAGAAACTGAAATTTTTTATCATTTTTACAGTATCATTTTTACATCTAACGTAAATGTAGGGTCAGTGTTATATCAATATAATATATATTTCAATGATTTATTTCTGGCTCTGCTAATAATATTCCATCTTTCTCCAGGCTTACAATGCCTTTGCCACCCGTGTGACCAGCCTTAAAAGGAAACTGGATTCTCTCAAGTCAACGCTACCTGGACCTGAAGACTCTCCCATCCCTTCTCCATCTGAAGACGCCCCCTCGCCCACCGGCTCTGACTCACCTTTTCTGGAAATGGGAGTTAGTAGAGCCCAGGTCGATCCAGAGCTGGATGGCAAAGCCATGGATGAAGGAGAAATGCAAAGTGAAAACATAGAAACAGAAGACATGGACATGTCTGATGAAGAGATGGACACTGCTGCTGAAGAGGGTAAGTTGCTATTTTACATAAATCCAGTGAAATTGTAAAGCTTGTGTATTTTTGTGTGTAAATGTATCAGCTATTTGTATTTTATTTTTCTATCAATTTCAGACGACAAGAAAGATCCGCCAACCACGGCTGCTTCCAAGACTACGCTGACGAAGCTTCCAAGCACACCTACAAAAACGTCAAAGACCAATGCTGTTCCCCCCATGGCCAACCCAGTCACCCCAACATCCACTAAAGCTCCAGCTGCTCCAACCACCCCTTTGGGGGTCAATTTGGCCAAGGTGGACCTCGGAAAGATCAGCTCCATTCTCAACTCACTCACATCTGCCATGAAGAATACAGGTGTGTTCGGGTTTGAGGGAAGTTTGCTTGACGGAAAATGTATTTGTAATTTTCTGCAGGATTGTTGCTCTTTGTTTACCCGGGAATCGGGTATATCATAGAGCTCATATTTTTATTTGTTGTTGTACAATGCATCTTGCTTACCTCATGTTTTGATTTCTGAATGACCTTTGCCAGCTTGTCTATTTCAGTCTTAAGTCATGGACATGTTTTATGTTACCACTTTTAATGTTATGTTGCTCAGTGATTTGTTCAGTAATAGATCCATCCAGTTGCATGTAAAGGACTTTTTTTTTAATGTGCTTTGGTGAGCAGCGTACTTGACGTCCACCCCTCCATTGATCTCTGCTTTGTTTAGTTAACCACACACATGGGTGGAAAATGCACATCTTTGATCAATTGTACAAATGTTGTTTTATTAGTGAACATTGGCAAAGTTCCTTGTTGTTGATGACAAAACAAATCATCATACAAACAGAAGGAAAGGGCACTGGGAGCCACGGTGCTGCAGGAAAGGACATAAACGACCGCCCAGCAGATGGTGGTGTAATTACAGAGAAACACAACCAATAATGCAGAAGTACGCCAGGCATGGCGTAGGGGTTGTGCGTACCCTACTTGTGTTGCTGGTGCGCAAAAGCATTAATCTGTCTTCATCAAGTTTTTAGTATTATTCAGACTTCAAGTCATGTGTAATTATGCTAGTAAATATGCAGAAAATACATAAAATATAAAAAGTGTGTGTGTATAATATATATATATATATATATATATATATATATATATATATATATATATATGAAAAAATGTGTACACATTGTATGACATCTAAAACTACGAGGAGGTGCAAACTAGATTTTTTTCATTTTAAAGGAATTTTCAGATGTTGACAAGTAGTCTAATTCAAACCAGTGAAACGTTTTAAAATGTTTATCATTAGTTTCTTATTTTTTCTTATTCTATTGTAGGTATTCATCTAAATAAGTCAATTAGTACAATCAGACTCAAATGGTGGAAAAATGATGAAATGGACCTTGAGTTTGACCTATGAACCCTGAAAACTAGGAAGAATATTGACACTAAAGTCAAACCTTGAAAGTTTTGTCTCTAAGAGATCTTTTATGATGTAATTTAGAATCCCTGGGATTGAAATGCCTTTTCCTAACTAATAGTTCATAATTTCCATACTCCCTACAAATATTTTTTGGAAATTTTTTGAAAATGTATACACGGCTATATCTGTTTCCTTTTTAAGGCTATTTAAGCAATTTGCACGTCAGGTAGCGTATATCCACCGAAGAAGAGGGACGCATTGAAATAATGTCATTAATATAGTACACAATATTGGTCATCTTTATCACATGATAAAAAAATCAGTGTGGATGTTGATATTCTTGTGGTGAAGCTCTGGAAACAAAACTGCATCTCTCAAATTCTCTTAACAGATGCATGGCATTCAGTGAAACAGGTTGGCAGACAGTGGTGTGTTGTTCATTTGTATTTCCAGACATTATATGCCCATTGAACTTAATCACGGTTCAGATACAGACCAAATATTTCTAATCTGTATAAATTGACATTTTTTTATAGGGTTTATTAGACCATAAGAAAAATGTACACAACCACTTACCTAGATCTTAAAACTTTGAGTAATCTGTTGTTTTTTAAATATGTACACAAGAAATTAAAGTTCTGCCCTTTTTAATCTTCCTTTCTGTGTTGTCCTGCTTGGCAGCACCTAGTCCGTCACCTCGCCCGTCACCCGGGACGCCCACTACCCCCACTGGCCAGTCGGCAACCTCCAAAGCAGCCCCTCCGAGCCCTGCCCTGGCCAGCATCCTGTCACGTGTCGACATTACCCCTGAAGGGATACTCAGTGCTCTGTCTAAGACCAACACACCAGGTTAGAAATGCTCATCATTCTATTATATTAGAGAATTATTTGGAAAAAAAGATTTTTGAACAGTGTATTTCACCACTTGTCACTTTTTCTCTGTTTTTTTTGTCTTGGAGCAGCTTTGTCCTCTCTTTTGCAAAGTGTGACTAACAACTCCTCTGCACCCTCCACCCGAACCTCTCCAGAAACAGCAAGTGTCAAAAACCCACTAACCCCAACCACCCCAAAAACGAAACCTAATCTGGGGAACAGCCTCAAATGTGACACACCTGGAGGATCCAGAGAATGGGAGAGAGAACGACAGCGGTCCCCTCCTCCTCCACCGCCCCCTGCTCACCCTTCAGCGCTTTCTTCTGTTTCTCCTCCCAGTTTAGAATCCAAGATCAACAGCTTCTTGCAGGGCAATCCAGGTTTTAGTCTGGCTCTAGGTGATGCCAGTCCTGATGGGGTTGACGGGACCCCAGTGAGAGATGAAGCAGCCGGCACCCCGACTCAGGACGAGATCATGGACACACCTGGTAGCGTGCCAGAACCTTTAGGCTCATCTGGACTGCATAAACTCTCACCCACAGCTTATCGTAGTGAGTCCTGGGATGCTGCCATCTCTCCTTCAAGAGGCAACAGTGATGGAAAATTTCTAGCCTCCTCTTCTTCCAGATACGGAGCTGGGAAAAAAAGCAACACAAAATTAAAGGACAACGAAGTGATGAAGAAACGGATACCTCCTTCCCCCGGTAATGACATGAAGGGTTTGAAAGATGAACAACACAGCCAGCTAAGGATTATGGGAAACAAAGGAGTGGGAGAGAGGAGACTTTCAGCTGGCTCTCGTAAACTGAGCACTAGTTCTGATGATGGTCTAATTGGAAAAAGAGAAGAGAAGGGAAAGAATAAAATGTCTCCAGGTAGAGATGGGGAGGTCCATCGTATTGAGACACTTGTGTCGCCCCACACTGAAGGGGCACCCATCCTAACTCTGGGGTACTCTAATCGGCATCTTGCTGGAGAACCAATCAAAACAGTAGAGAGCATCCGAGTTATTGGTCGAGGTTCTCGTCGCGGGGGAGGGCCTGGCGGTCGGCCAGGGGCTTCATTGTGGTATGAAGAGGAATACATGGGAGCTCAGCCTCCTCCACCCCATGTTCTCCCTCCTCCTCTTAACATGGGCCAGGGAGGTGCAGAGGACAGGACCCCTTCCATGCCACCTCCTCCTCCACCTCCTCTCGCTCATCTCCTTGTCCCACATCTCCACCCTCCTCCACCCCTCCCCCACACTCATCCTCCTCCTCCCACTCAGTTCTCAATGCCCTACCACCCAGACAACATTCAAACTCCACCAAACCACCAGCAGCATCCTCCTCCAACATCCCCTTTCTTCACCGGTCCTCCTCCAATCCCTCGACCCCCTCCACCTCCACCACAGCACCTTTCACCTCCACCTTCTCTGCCTTCTGCAGTAATGGTGGGGGGCGTGATGGTTAGTGTAGATCGCCCCATATCTCTGCTTCCTCCCATCAGACTTGAGGGGCCAGATCGTGGCGGACTGGGGCCCAGAGGAAGCAAATTGCCCCCCCTGCCACTTATGTCGTCATTGTTAGGCGAGCCCCCTAAGCTTCCCCGTCCCGGCACAGTTAAAGAGCCTTTTGTTCCCCGCCACACGCCGCCCCTCCACCGCCCAGGTACCCCTGGTGTTCCTCCACCTTTGCTGGGCAGAGTGAAGGAGCCTTTGAATCTACCTCTCCCCTCCTCTTCTCCCTCCCCCACATCTTCCACAACCTCTCCCTCCACTCCCAATTCCCCCGCCGTCGACACCGCTCCTGTTCGCTCACCTGTTCAGTCAGCCGGTCAGAAACCTCCCACTAGTCCTCCCGCTCAGTCCCGCAACCAAGCCTCTAACCCTGTACCTCTCCTTAACATGCCCAGTCCTCGACCCCCAATCCTTTCCTCTCCCATGTCACAGAGACACCCGCTGCGAGGTCGACCCCCGTCTCAAGATCACCCCAGAGGCGGGTTTCATGGGGGAAAGCGAGCTGGCCCTCCATTTGCAGGTGGGCCTTTCCACGCGCAGAAGAGGCCTTTCCTGCCGCCACGCTACTGACGTGTCATCACTGACGAGCCGAATGAGAAGTTCAAGCTACACATCTATCAGTGCAGTGTGTGTTAGCCCTGCTGGTATGAGCCCAGATATCTTTACTCTGTTATTTAGCTTGAATTAAAACCACCATAGGTTGTGTATTTCTAGCTGATTAAATCCTCCAGCATCAGCTTGGTAGCCAGGCATCTTACACTGTGCTCACCAGTTATAAGTTACACAGTACAGAGTGTTTTGTAACATAATATCTTCCATTTTCCCACTTATGATTACACTGTAGATTAGTTTCTTTAGATCTGGTACAAAAGTGACATAACCATAGAAAATAAAACAAAGATGGTTCAAGCAAAAATTCTACCATAGAACATTTAGATGTTGTGGGTTTTTTTATTTTCTTTTCTTTTTTTTACTACCTGTGTGATTTTGGAGCTATTTTACCTGAAGTACACACAAAGAGACACCGTGAAACCGTTTGGATCTCAGTGAATACTGTGAAGAAACAAAAAGCAGTAGTTTTGACATTTTGGGAAACATGTTTATTAAGTTTCTTGCTCAGACTTGTATAAAAAAATTATTACCATTTATAATACAGAAGTATACAGCGTGCTAATTATGAAGATTAGCTGAGCGTAAATATAGGAAAAAGGAGAAGGGCACGGCTCTGTCTGGATGTGGGGATACAACATTGACTCATCCATGCATAAATGAAAGTTTGCAAGGGATTTGTTCGTTGTTTTTTTTGCTGGGGTTAACCTGCAGCTACAACAGAACATCATAGAGTAAGTAAGCCTGGATTAAAAATGAATGCAGAGTTGGTTAGTTTAAAACTGAAAGACGTCTTAGTCTGTTACGCTCTAAGTCGATGCTCCTCTTTTCCTGCAATAAGTTACAAAAGATATCCTGCAAATTTCGGCAAGAATCATCACATTTCCCAAAATATCAAAGCAGTTCTTCAAAGGTGTGTGATTGAAGTGACAAACGTAGCTTCCAGAGTAATTTCCTCTTCCATGATGGATGGATGTGTGCTGTGCATCAAAAATTGGTACTTCTCATTTGAAGTGATTATGTTGCTGCAGCTGAGGTTAACACTTGTTCCTATTCCTATAAACACCTGCCTGTAAATAGTCTTCTCTTGCTCAGCCTTTCTTCACTCATCTATCTTTCCCACTGTATATTTCCAAGCTTGTAAATATAAAGAGTGACTAAGTTGATTCCACTTTTTCTCTTCAAGCTCTTTTGTTTTTTCTGTAAATGAAGACAGTGAGCGTCACACACAGAGCCTGTCTTTACTGTGATTGAGGCCTTGGATAAGCTTTAACCCTGAAGAATTTATCTGCAGTATTTGTTCCTTTCTGTCCTCGTTTTGAAAAAAGCCATGCACAGAAGAGGAGGGTGAAGATAAAATTATGTATTTTTTATCACCGACATAAATGTCTGCCTCTGCGTGCTCAAAGTTAAACTCAATCAGAAAATACTCGGTAGTAGATGCTGGGAAGGGGGACGTTTTTGAACGTTTTCAGCATGTGCTAACTTGAATAAAATCCAGAGTTTCAATTGAACTGGGGGGGTACTTTATTTGGTTACTATTTATCACTTGAATTGCGCTGTTTTTATTTTATTTTGCGCCCTTTTTTTTTTTTAGCTGTATTTTCTGCCTGTTTTCAGAGAAATTGTTTAGATATATTTTCACAGCTTCTGCCATTTTCATGTTATATAAACATTCAATGGCTTCTTTTTGTGCTGTTTTTCTATTATGTAGAATTTATAGTGCAGTAGGCAGCCACATGTGAAAACATTTCAACTCATTTGGATAATTTCTGGAATGATTCAACTGTTTTGGGAACTTCCTCCGTATTGTTTCTATTATTTCATGCCTTTTCCTTCAAATTCCAACGCTTGGCTCCATAAACACTTCTACACCTCTCAACCCTTCACGGGGTTTGAAAAAAAAACAAACAAAAAAAACAACAACTTTGCACAAAGGCAGTAATACTCCCTTTTTTGTAGGAAATGTAGTTTACGCCTGTGGTGAGAGGTGCAGAATGAGCGCTGCAGTCAACTCCTCATGTCTCCTGTGTTTGATCCAGGACTGTCAGTGCTTATCTACAAGTTGAGTTGAAATCACAGCGTATCAAGATGCCACAGACTTTCCTGCATAAAGTTTGTGCTTAAATGAAACAAGATTTGTTACTACGGTGTTTGAACAACCTCTGTTTTCTTGGATTTGTGTCTGTTACAACCCACTGTAAGCTGTTGTCTCTACAGTCACATGTTGCAACAACTAATAATCAAAAGTAGTTTGCAGTGATTGCATTGCATGGAGATTAAGAATTGTTTCTTTAAGATCTTCATTTAAACACCCGCTATATTCCTGTAAATAATTTATCCCCTCCCCCTAACCTCAAGAGCACTTGGTTTGAGAAATTGAGTTTGAAACTGACTGAAGATGAATCTCGTGGTGTGTGTTTGTATATTTTATAGGTTGCACTGCTGTTCTCATCAATGATGCTCTGCCACTACTCCTTGAGTGTCCAATCCTTTCTGGTGTGATGAACATACACACATTCTCCAACGGTTATTTGTTACACTGATTAGCATACTAATAGATGCAAAAAAGTAGTTTTTTGTTTTTTTGTTTTTAAATAGTAAGTGGAATGATCGTCTTTCTGGCATTTAGTGTTCTTTTTTTTTTCTTATGATGGTTGCAGTTCTGACTGTAATTAGTCAGTTGCTCCCTCAGTACAACATGGAAGGTTATTTTTATTTATTTATTATGAATTTATTTAATTATTTATTTAACTGAGCAGCCGCACGATCTTGGTACTCTGCTGTTGGAAGGCCACAGCTGTGATGTCATTTAAAGATATTGTATTAGTAGTTACATACCCAGCTACTGACCATCTCATGGATCACATATGCTGAACTCTAAACCATGTTGGTTTCTCCATTTCAGCGGATCAGACATTTACATTAACAAATTACATTACAAATAACTCCAATCTGTCATTATACAGTTGTCAGAAAATAACTAAACAGAATTAGTTTACTAAGTTCCATAAATTAATTGGAAAGATCATGTTGTGGATCTTTCCAGTGGCATATTTTGGCCTCTGTACAATACAGGTCAAGAAATGCCACATTTGTGAATTCACAAACTTTTAAGCCCTGAAGTTTAATATTGCACACATACCATTAAGCATCACTATTAACTCTTAATTTTGTTATTTGTGAGAAGATAATAGGATTTTACTTGTAAACACTCAATCTTTCCCCCTCCAAGTATGTGACATTTCCACACTTGCACTACTGTTCAATATGCAGGGTTCCTACAGGTGCTTGAAATCCTTGAAAGTGCTTGAATTTACATGTTGTGTTTTCAAGGCCTGAAAAGTGCTTGAAATTATAACTGTCTTTCACAAAATTGGGATCAGACTGTATAGTTTAGTTATTACAAGGAGAAATAAAATCAGTAAGATGAAACATAAGATGTTTACAGCACGATACAATGTACATAATTGTGATAAAAAGCGGAAAAAAAATAATTGAGTGTATATATATTCCTGTAGATATTTTACCCCAGCGATATGGTGCTTGAAGATTTTGAAAATGACCCTTGAAAGTGCTTGAAAAGTGCTTGAATGTGACCTTGAAAATGTGTAGGAACCCTGAATATGTGAAACGAGATTTCCAACAGTAAAACTGGTTCTCTTTTATAGTCTTGAGGTGGAAAAGTGATTTTATATTCAGCCAGTTATAAATCTGTCGCAAATTAGAGGGGGAGATAAAAGATTCGTGCATTTGTTTTAGCTTTCTGTCACCTACAGGAAGACATGCGCTCTTGTTTATGGTGCTCTAGCTCCCTCAAGTGGTAGATTAATGGTACTCCAACGAGGTGGCGAGTCTTGTGGATAAACACGCTAATTTCTATGAAAGATTATGAAATCCACAACATAAAAACTAATAAAATTAACTGAAGATTATTTGTAGGGCTTTAGAACAGCATTTAGTTCCTTTTTAGGGAAATAAATCGATTATCTCAATTCACGTTTGACTATATTAATATTTAAATTTCTATTTTCCATTTCTGATATAGACGGTAACCCGAATAAATTACATGGCTGTAGGTGGGGGTTCGTTTGGAGTAATTTTTTTTTTTTCTTCATAAATTTTATATATTGATGTGTAGACAAATATATTTCAGGCACTAAACTGGTGGCGTTGAAACGTTTTGTAGCAAAAGAATGCAGTGAAACCGTACAGCTCCCTGATTGAGCACAACGATGTGGTTTTTGTTTTATTCTTATTAGCCTTGCTGCCCAACGATATGTAGCAGGTTGGTTGTTGTCTGTGGTAAATATCTTGTATCTCAACGCATGCTCAGTGGTGAACTTTTCAGCAGTCTATACATTTCTTAAGCTACCACTTTTATATGTTATTTAACGTCACGTTTATATGCATTAAGTATATATATATATTTTTAATCATCATTCATTTTTTACTATTTTAAACTTGGGACGTCATGCGCTATCCACATGCTCAGCTGAGCGTGAGCGCGCTCTGGCGTGCAGCCCGGGAGCGCGCACGCAGCGTTGGCTGCGTCACCACTGGAGACGTCACCGCTGCGCGCTTTAACAGCGCTTCCGGTGTTATGGCTGCTTCCAGCGAAGTGGAGACAAATGTGACATTTTTCCTCATTTTTTCTTCGGAGAAATGAGTGCGTAGGCAAGGCAGGCGTGAGATGGCGGTGACCCAGCTGTTCCGACTAGTTGTTAGTAGGTCGACTGTCCACGTGGCGTTGAGGAGTTACAGCAAGGTGCGGTTGTGCTAACGTTAGCCTGCAGGGCTGATGTCCATGGATGTGATGGGGGAGTGACCCTGGTGACGTAGCTGGCCATAGTTGTTCTCAGGTCCACTTACACTGGAGAGATTGATACTGCTGGGATTATTTTGGACAGAGAAAAAATATATATGTGATGTGTTTGTGTATAGACAATCATACTACCTACTTTATATTTGTGTGTGTGTGTGTGTGTATGTATGTGTGTGTGTATGTATGTATGTATATATATATATATATATATATATATATATATATATATATATATATATATATATATATATATATATATATACACACACACACACACACACACACACAGGACTGTCTCAGAAAATTAGAATATTGTGATTTTCTGTAATGCAATTACAAAAATGTCATACATTCTGGATTCATTACAAATCAACTGAAATATAATATAATATTGCAAGCCTTTTATTATTTTAATATTGCTGATCATGGTTTACACCTTAAGAAAACTCAAATATCCTATCTCAAAAAATTTGAATATTCTGGGAATCTTAATCTTAAACTCTAAGCCATAATATGCAATATTAAAATAATAAAAAGCTTGCAATATTTCAGTTGATTTGTAATTAATCCAGAATGTATGACATTTTTGTTTTTTTTAATTGCATTACAGAAAATAATGAACTTTATCACAATATTCTAATTTTCTGAGACAGTCGTGTGTGTGTGTGTATATATAGTGTGTGTATATATGTGTATATATATATATATATATATATATATATATATATATATATATATATATATATATATATAAAATACAGACAGCTTTAATGTTGATACTTTGGTAATACCAGAGGAATGTTAATTAAAGAACTGTATAATTCATGGTCTTAAGTCCATGATCACTTCTCTGTGTGTGTGTGTGTGTGTGTGTGTGTATGTATATGTATATATATATATATATATATATATATATATATATAATACAATACAGATGGCTTTAATGTTAATACTTTGGTAATACCAGAGGAACGTTAATTAAAGAACTGTATAATTCATGGTCTTAAGTCCATGATCACTTCTCTGTATGTATGTATGTTTGTGTGTGAGAGAGTGGGGGGGGCAAAGTTATTAGGCCAATTCAGATTAAAGTAGACTTCTTATCCTGATAACAAACTTGTAGCAATGTTGGCTACTAAATTTGCCATGCACTGAATTTTGCCTTCATGGAGGTTATTCAGAAACGGTTATTCTATTTTGGAAATGCATCAGTGCAATGTAAAGGCCATTTTGAAGGTTTGTGGTGATTTTAATCCACAGTGCAGTAAACTGATATTTTCCCACTCTTCTAATGTATCTGAATTGTAGAAATGACAGCTGAACTAATTTTTGATAAGGATAGGCACTAAGGGAAAACACTGTCCATATTTGCTATCCACTCAACTGGAATTGCACAGTAACATCACAATATGTCATATGTTTTTTACACTGAGGGTCAAGGAGCATTTATGATTAAAAATTGTAACAATATACCAATATAATTCAAGTTTTTTTTCATCATATTTATTCATGCTTAATTTTTCACTTTAGCCATCATCTGCATCCATCAGTCCCATGTTGAGTCTTGTTCTGTTTTCTCCAGCTGCAGGTGTCACCAGCTTTGTCTGGCCGGTTACGGGTCTTTGAGTCGCTAAAGGAAAAACAAGGCAGTATCAAGAGGGCGGAAGTCACAGAAAAGCCCCTCAGCGTCCACCTTGCTGATGGCCGGACAGTAAAGGGAACAGCAGGTGTCACCACACCTCTTTTAGTTGCACAGAGTGTGCGGTAAATACACTTAACATGTAGAAATGCCACAATGCCTTTTTTGTATCCTTGGGAAGCAGCAGTCTTATTGCATGTGCTGTTTGCAGGTTAAAAGGCGCGCTTGTCAGTAAGGTGAATGGGGAACTCTGGGAGCTGGGACGACCTCTAGAGGCCGACTGTGAACTACAGCTTCTTGGGTTTGACACAGTTGAGGGGAAACAGGTAATTACTTTGTCTTATGATAGTTTTCATTATTTCTCTGAACAGCTGCATGCACATCTCTGTCCACATGCCTTTCAAGATGGATATCAATATTATTAGATCAAATTAATTTCAATTCTTTTAGCTTCTTTCTATTGATCTATGTGGTTATTTAAAGGTAAACTTAAATTAAGTGAAGACACCCAGATGCAATCACTTATTTTTAATTAAACTTTGTCAATTCAGTGAAAACTGAAAGGCTTCTTTTTTTTCTTCTAATTGACACTTATACATAGTGTAACTACATCCCCCTTAAGCCGACATAACATTTGTTATATACGTAATTAACTTTTAACTACCCCTGATTCACAGGCAGCATGGAGGACAGGAGCGTGCGTCTTGGTCAGTGTGTTGGAGGGGATGTTCGGTGCTGGTGTGTGCAGAGAAGGCTCATCAGACTTCGGGCTTTTCTGTGATCATGTGTCAGACAACAGGTGAAGTTTTCATGAAACATGGATCATCACTGTTACTAGTGTACTGTGGGAACATAGAAATTACATCCTGATATGTGTTTTTCATGCAGCAAATTTGTTCGGGATAAATTAAATCAGTTTTACTAGAATTTACTGACAATCTGCTGGTCTATTAAGAAATACAGCATAAGGATTTTGTTTAACCTGAAAGGGTCTCTTTGTACTTTAGAAGTAAGTAGATGCTTGCCTGAGATGCTTTATTTGATATGTCGGTTCATAACTCATTTGCATGGTAATAGCATGAGTGCTGTGATGTAATGCATTCATTATTAAGCTTATTAACCTAATCCATGCCTTGTTTGTGCATGATTTTGGAGAAATATTGAACTCTGTATCTGATCATACACTCTAGAGTTTGGCTTCAATGACAATAAGTGTCATTTTGATGGGTGAAAACCTGAAAATATTGTAATAAAACAATCTCTTGATTGTGCTCTGTTTTTAAGTTTCCATGGTAACAGTAACCAGACAGTAATTGCAGCCTGAACTTTTATTTTCATCAAGACTTAAGGCCATTGGGCGAGCATATGTACTTAACCTGATCAAAGATCTGAAACTGTACAGCTCCCCGATGGAGCACGCCAATATTTTTCTCTGATTGCTGAAAGCTTCTTTATTTTCGTTCATCTCCATGTCTGGGTGGATTTCTTGAATTTTCTTAAATAATATAATTAGTCGTCATATCAGTAGCAACCACCATAGTTGTGCCTGCAAAAGAAGCAGAAAACGTGAGCAGAAAAAACAAAATGTGGATAATATCACAGGAGATGCGATGTACATTAACACAGAATTAAAATGATGCCATGCCCTGTTCTTTTTGCTAAAATATGGTAGATAATTTGCATTGGAATATTTACTTGGCAAATTAAAAGCATGACACACTAACCCCAGATTATTATCTCAACTTCAATTATTATAAATATTGCTATTTTTATTTAGTGTAATTGTAGTCCTGTGTGAACAGGCAGCAATTTTTCATAGTCCTTTTTAATATAAATCAGCAGCAATCGCTGACTTCAACAAAATCATTGAAAGTTATTTGTATTATGTGAGTTTTTAGGCTGCTTTTGTTAAAATGGAAATTAACTTTTTGTCAGAATAAATTATTTCTAATCTTATCTGTAACTGTTTACCCATTCTCATTCTCGACATAATCCATGTCGAGTTTGTCACCCTTTCTGTTTTTTCTATCATTCTTTAATGAATTTAATTCTGCCCACAGCTCCTATTCTCTGAATGATGTGGAGGCGAGGTGTAAGGAGGTGGCTGGACTCAAACTCCCTTTAATTCGACTGGAAGTGAATGGTGAAGAGGTCCAAGAACTCTTTCAGGTTAGCAGCACTTTTCATATTAGTTAAAGCATCCAAAAATCATCATAAATGCTTTACACGACAAAGATTATTATAGGAGGTGGAAACTAATACAGTTAATTTGTCTTCACACGTATCTTCAGGAAACCAGCATGCACCACGTCAGGCTCCAGATGTGATCATGTTTCCTTTGCATGTTTACTGTTTTTAGCAGGTGGAAGCCCAAGAATTAAAATTGACATAGATCATCTCATTTATGTAAGTCAGGCGGTGTTTGTAGTCGAGTCACCAAACTTCAACTCAGAATCCTTGGAGTCTAAATCAGCTCCAATTCATTAAATGAAAATATACACTCATGAGTCCACTATTAATTAGTCAAATTCAATCTACAGGAGATGCTTTTTAAAACTCCTTTAACCATCTTAAAACATCTGTGCGCTATGCTCTTATTTAAAAACATGTCACACAGCATTTCTTCTTTGATTGCCTGATGGCTAAACATGTTTATATTATTTAACAGTTTGGGTTCCACGCAATTTAGAGTGAAATGAATAAAGTTTCCATTAACGTACAAATGAACATTGTAGCTGAAATGCCAGCTGCAGCACTTGACAGTAGTTATTGACAAGCTGTCTCTGCTGATGTTATAAAGTTAGCCCCATTTTTGAATCAACGGGCTGCAGCTCTGCATGGTAGCAGCAGGCCAGCAGCCTGTGAAAGAAGATAACCAAAGTTAAATTCGTCAGGCAGTTCTCTGCTCACAGTCAAAGAGAGTCTTCCCTTCCCCTGCTGTAAATTGAACAAAAACATTGAGTGTTAGAGCTCTATCTGACAAGAATTCACTCACAGAAGCAAAGTTGTTCCCATTATCTCCTCAATGGTTCATGGTACCGCTACTCGAGAAATCAGTAAAACCATTTTCTCCTGGTGTTTTAGCATCTTTGGCTTTTTCCTTAACATGGCGCAAGCATGACATGAACTAATGAGATTTGTGAATGAGCTTCTTGTACAAAAACTAAATGCAAATGTTACTTTATCCCAAATCATGATGACACAACATCAAATAAAAACCTAAAGACTTGAATTGCGGAAGGATTTACGAGTCAAAATGCAGTTTATGCACATTTCAAGCTAAAAGTCCTTTTAAAATTAGGCCTAATCTCATTAACTAAAGGCCTGGTCCAATCTTCCAAACCTCAGCACAACCTTTTCTGGTTTTTCCAGATTGCCGTGAATGCAGCCCAGACAGATTTATTCCTCTCCACAATGGCTTCATTCCTGCGTACTGCAGTCGGCCCTGCAGCCGTGATACGCTTCAGCAGACTGATTTGCACGAAACCTTGCAGGACTAAAACCTCAATGAATATTCAGAAAACCCCAGTCTAAAGAAGGCTCTGAAGTGTTTTAGGATTTTAGGTAGTGGGCATTTCTGATCAAAATATGGCTGTAATGTCATTGTCAGCCATCAAATCATGTTCTGATTTTATGCAAATTTAATGCAAATAGTGATTTCATTCACTTGTCATTTGGAAATTTACCAGACATGCACCAGCTTAAGTTTAGTAAAGTTTGTTATATTTAATTATGGGTCAGTGGTAGATTACTTTTTTAAATCGTGTATCTGTAATATTTCCTGGTTGTTGTTCTCCTGTTTGTATATGAGTTTTTCATGTTGTTTTCTAGGGAAGTACACTGAGGCTGCAGCTTGTTGAAGAGCAGATGAGCGGCTCCACTATCACAGTGTACAGGTGTGGATATATTTACATGTCTAATGTGGTTTTAACCCCCCTGTTCTCTCATTAAACCCTTTACTAAAAATGTTATCCTTCCTATGTGACTCAGGTGTGGAGACAGCATAGCCGTGTGTAACGGCCCCCTACTCCCACACACAGGCCTGCTCAAGGTCTTCAAGATGCTTCAGGTGTGTGTGTTTATGCTTGTGTGGCTGCTCACTCTCCGCTTCCCTCGGTTTTATACTCAGTTTCTGTTCTTACCCATCTCATTGAATTTGTACTACAAATTGACCTTGAGCATTAGCCTGTTGATCCAATTTTGGCTCAAGGATTGATGCCCCCACCTTGAAAGCCAAATGGGTTCTTTGTTTAATCGTCGGTGGCTCTGTAATTTTTCTTCAGGCTTCAAACAAGATAATCATGAATTTATGAAACAGTGCAGTCAAAGAGGCGGTTTTAATCCTATCAGTAAAAATCTGTTTTTAACCTCTGAAGCTCTTTCTGTCTGATGGGACACATGTGTAAATTGAATTTTCCTCATCTTTATTGATCCAAGGAATGCTTTTCATACTGGCCTGTCACTGGGCAGACCTGGACTCCATAACAACAAGTGACTGGAAATGTCGGGAGCAGGATGTTTTGTTTGTCAGAGGGTCCTGGGGTCCGTTTCACAAAGCAGGTTCAACAAACTCTGAGTCTAATCCTGAACTCTTAGTTGATCTACTCTGAGATCGGAAACTCTGAGTTTTCGGTTCCAGAACAGCGGATTTGAGTTAATTTATTCAACTCTAAGTAGTTTCACCTGGAGTTAAGCATGTGCACCACAACTATAAAAAGCCAGCATTAATTGAGCCCTGATACAACGATTCACCATGGCAACCGGCGACAACAAAAGAGCGACATACTTTTTATTTTTTTTATTTTAAACTTTATTTATCATTTCAATTTACAAAATCCCTTTGAGGAAACATTAGTTTGCATCTGAAGATCCACATACTTCACGCCGTGTCCTTTTTCACCCGAATGGAATTAGAGATTTTAATGCGCGCATACGGCGAATTTGAACATGTTTTCGAAAAATGAGTAACACCGCAGCACAGAATATAATATAAAATTAATTTAACAGATCTTTACATCATTCACCTGCAATCCTGTGGAACCCCTTGATGGCTTGGACAGGTTTATGTAGACTTGCCACCCGTCCCTTATACGGAATTGTTACGTAATTGGGAATTAAAAGTTGCGTTCCGTATTGAACCAATACAGACACATATTATGCTCTTATTTATTCATGTAATGATATACAGGTGGAGGTCGGAAAATTTGAATATATTGCAAAACTTCATTCGTAGTAAATTCAACTTAAGGTGAAACTAATATTATTTCCCACTACATGCAAAGTGAGATATTTCAAGCCTTTTAATTCTCTGCGCATTAATGCTGCACCTTCATCAATTGGGTCTTCATCAAGGACATGCCATGTTCGTGACAAGGACTTCTAATATACTGACTCTGTTTTTAATGACAGACGGCAGAACTTCGCCAAAACTCGCCTGCTGACTGAATGAATGAGGAAATCAAATGTGCGTGCGGCTCTGAAAGAGGCGGAGAAGCAGAGAAACTCCAGGTTCATTGAGATAAACCTGGTCCCGACCAGGTTAGGTTCAGAGCGTCTGTTACTACGGTAACTGACCAGGTTAGGTTCAGAGAGTCTGTTACTACGGTAACTGACCGAGAGCTTAAGTTACCTCTCTTTGTGAAACGGAAAACTCAGAGTTCCCCTCATTTCAGGGTTAACAGACTCCGAGTTTTCACTAAACCTGCTTTGTGAAACAGACCCCAGATCTCCATTAGTTGGGCCATTGTTCTCATCTGTTGTTTTTCTCTCTTTTTGACTGGTCCTCGTTTTTCTTTTACTGCAACTTTGTTTGATCATTGTTTTTTCTCCCTTTTTTTGCTATCCCATCTACACTATGTCACTTCCACATCCTAGTTGTCCACTGTGACCCTGGCCAATCACAGCGAGTGCTCTGCGTTAACACGCCTCTCAGGTGTGGCGTTTCCAGGAGAGAAGGACAGGGAGGAGTGGGAGAGAGAGCAGGAGGAGGCGAAGAGGAGAGACCACAGGCGCATTGGGACGGTAGGTTGAGAACCTTTTGGGGGAGGTGCTTAAAATGATGTTACTGTAAACAATAAAATCAAGGTTTCCTGTCAGTCACATTTGGCATGTTTTTGCACAGGACCAGGAGCTGTTTTTCTTCAATGAAGTCAGTCCAGGCAGCTGCTTCTTTCTGCCCAAGGGAGCCCACATTTACAACACCCTCACTGACTTTATTAAGGTGCTCTCAACTTGCTTATATTTTAAACTAGGACTTCTTTGTCGTCATGTTCTTTTCTCCTTTTCTTCCTCCTTCTCCTCCATAGGAACTTTTTCGTAGTTGTTTTCACTATTAAACATCCTAAGACCTGGCATATACATATATCTGGATATTGCATGTTTTGTTGTCCATGTTATAATATTTCCTTTCTTAACAGAGACCCAAATCAACCACAAAATAAATTGCACCAGGTCTTAGGAGGTTAAAGAAGGTCTCAGTCTTTTTACTAATCTTTTACTAACCTCCCTTTAGTGTTCATAGTAAAGCTGATAACATTTCGTAGAAATGCTTTTAAAGGGTGTTTTTTTATTAAACGTGAAGAAATAGAATAGAAATTGTTTTCTTGACTAACATCCAAGTCTTTACCCAGCTTTATATAGTGTCCTGATAACTTCCATGACCTAATAATCTCAGATCTTTAAAACACCATTGCCTTTGTTTCTATTTTATTTATTAGCCTCATGTTCTCTTTAAATAATTTCCATTTGGGGATTAATAAAATATGTTTAAATTGACTTGAATTAAACACAATTTGACATCTTCAGGCATGATTGGTTTACAGTCCAACAAAAAGAAAAACACTTATTGAATGCTTCTAACTGTAAAAATATGTTACTAATAAGGAATAACTTTTTTCCTCATGATGTAGAAACTGTGCATCATGGAGGTTATTCTGTTTTAGAAGGTGGGGGGGAAAGCATTTTAGAAAAAGATCACTAATTCATTTGTTCAAGGCCTGCATAAATATGTGTG
Source organism: Cololabis saira (assembly GCF_033807715.1). Taxonomy (NCBI): domain Eukaryota; kingdom Metazoa; phylum Chordata; class Actinopteri; order Beloniformes; family Belonidae; genus Cololabis; species Cololabis saira. The sequence continues at coordinate 27,112,466 of NC_084589.1, forward strand.
GCATATATGTACAGATAGATAGATATACTTTATTTATCCCAAGCTGGGAAATTGTATTTTTTTTTAACATTTTTTTTAGATAAGCAGTGCATTATTTATTTATTTACTTTGCTTGCAGCCATATGTCGGCTAAACTATCTTGTCAGATGTCCCAGTCTAGACAGTGGGATCGGTGTTTTGACTAATAGTTGTGAAACACATAATGACTCCACTAACTTCTCACTTAAATGCAAATCCAATTTATGTGCCTGCATTCTGCTTTTTGCAGAGGTTTTCAACAATATTATATTGGACGGCTGCATCACTGACACTAAATATGCAGAGAAATATCTTCTTTGGCACGAGCAGCCAGCAGTTCCTTGTTTTTATGACGGTTCCAGTTCCTTCACATCTTTTTTTTTTTTTTTTTTTTTTTTTTTTTTTATACAAACTAATCAATCTGCTGTGATTCAGGCTCAACACGTTTAAAGGATTATTATCAACCGGGTTCACCTTAGTGTGTTGGACACATTCAGGCAGACCGCTTTGACTCTAATCTAGTGGTCACTGTCCTTTGAAACAAGATTGTCCTGTTTCTGTCATCATGCTGCTGCTGTTTTGAAATGTTGATTTGTTAAGCATGCATACATTGCAAATCTGCAGCTAGTTAAAAAATTATTTTTTTTTTTTTTCTGTGAAGCCAATCAAAGATGATTTGTGCTTAAAAAAAAAACAAGTGTGAGGAAACTATTAAATGTCTCTTGTGAGATGGACAACTTTACCTTTTTTGTAAATTGAAACGCACACAAATGTGACTGTGGTTTACTGTGCTATCAGTTGTAATCCTGATCATTTGTGAGTTCTTGTCAGTCGCCACGATGTGACTCAGGTTTTAATTGTGACACTATCGTGTCACGTTGACCCACTCCTGCTCTCAGCTTACACGCATCCGTCCTGCCTGACCTCCTGCAGAGCGAATACCGAAGACGAGGCTTCACAGAGGTTGTGACCCCAACTCTGTACAGCACTGCATTGTGGGAGCGCTCAGGCCACTGGGAGCACTACAGCGAGAACATGTTCACCGTGACGTCAGAGGGCGCGCAGACCTACGCCCTCAAACCCATGAACTGCCCTGCACACTGGTGAACACACAAATCCACAAACACACAGGGATTCCTGTACCTGGGATGTATCCACCGAGACTGACTCTGATCTCTCCTCCTTTTAGTCTAATGTTCGAGCAGCGCGTTCGCTCGTGGCGGGAACTCCCTCTGCGATGGGCTGACTTTGGGGCGCTGCATCGTAATGAGCTTTCTGGAGCTCTGGGAGGTCTGACCCGTGTCCGCAGGTTCTGCCAGGACGATGCTCACATCTTTTGCACACCTGAGCAGGTAACACACGAAATTATTCGTATAAATTGAAAATGCTTTAACCAGACAGAAACTACACTGACCGGCCACTTACTGGGTACACCTCTCCAACTGCTCGTTAACGCAAGTTTCTAATCAGCCAATCCCATGGCAGCAACTCAATGCATTTAGGCATGTAGACGACCTGCTGTAGTTCAAACCGAGCATAAAAATGGGGAAGAAAGGTGATTTAAGTGACTTTGAACGTGGCATGGCTGTTGGTGCCTGACAGGCTTGTCTGAATATTTCAGAAACTGCTGATCTACTGGGATTTTTGTCTAGGGATTACAGAGAAGGGTCCGAAAAAGAGAAAATATCCAGTGAGCAGCAGTTTTGTGGGCACAGATGCCTTGTTGATACCAGAGACCAGACTGGTTCGAGCTGATAGAAAGGCAACAGTAACTCAAGTAACCACTCGTTACAACCAAGGTTTGTGGAAGAGCATCTCTGAACGCATAGCACATCGACCCTTGAGGTGGATGAGCTACAGTTGCAGGAGACCACACCGGGTGCAACTCCTGTCAGCTAAGAACAGGAAATAAACAGTTCGGACTGGAGGTGGTGGTATAATGGTGTGGGGGATATTTTCCGGGCACACTTTGGGCCCATTAGTACCAATTGAGCATTGCCACGCCACTGCTTACCTGAGTATTGTTGCTGACCATGTCCATCCTTTTATGACCACAGTGTATCTTCTGGTGGATACTTCCAGCAGGATAACGCGCCATGTCATAAAGCGTGAAACATCTCAGACTGGTTTTTCTTGAACATGATGAGTCCACTACTCAAATGGCCTCCACAGTCACCAGATCTCAATCTCAAAAGGGGGTCTGACCCAGTACTAGTAGGGTGTACCTAATAAAGTGGCCGGTGAGTGTACGTTTATCGGGGGTGTATTCGGACTAGACCTGATAAACTGAGGCGATTGTGCTCTGTAAACATGACGCCTCCATATATGCATTGTTGGAGCTGTAAAGTAATCCTGATCCCCTTCATGGATTCCTGGAAGAATCCCATGATGCCTTCTGTTGGCACCCCAGCAATTCAAGGAATTACCGTCCCTTGATGATCATTGGCCTTTCAAATACTAACTTAATCTCAGGGGCACTTTTCCTTTTGAACTCCTCTGTCTTTAACTGTTAGCACTGTCAATTTTTTGATTTTTCTTTCAGTTCCTTTTCTCCTTTTACTGCTTTTATCTTGACTTTTCTTTTCTATCTCTCTACCCAGCTAGAAGAAGAGATTGTGGCTTGTTTGGACTTTGTGCGGCGTGTCTATCACGTGTTTGGATTTTCCTTCCACTGTCTCTTGTCCACACGTCCCACTCCTTGTATGGGGGAGCCTGAACAGTGGGACAACGCTGAGCAGGTAGATCCACACACTTGTTAGCATCTTGTACGTCCTGGAGGTGTTCACTATGTGTACACGCTATAAGTGCTCCATAAAAAATGATATCCACTTAACCCATCAGTTACGCAAGTGATACTTTCCAGTTGAAAGCGTCTCTGCGGTGAGATGTTGAGTAAATGTATATCTATAAATCCCTGTGGGGCCCTTTTATAAATAGACGCAGTGGCAATTTAAGATGATTCAAAAGTGTAATTGAACATTATGGCTCTGAGCGTCTACAGCTCATCAACACAGGGAGGCCAACATGGCACCCTGAATGTGCATTAATGTTGTTGTACTTGCTCCTGCTCACTGGCTTGTCTGTGGCGTGTGTGTTTCTGAGAGCAGCAGTTGGAGAGAAGTCTCCAGCAGTTTGGCGAGCGTTGGGAGCTGAACCCCGGAGACGGAGCTTTCTATGGACCAAAGGTCAGTGGGACTGGCGGCGACTATTAGGAAAAGGAAGGTCTGCACTCAAACTAGGTTTCATAGCATTTTCTCACAGAAGCCAAAGTCAGAGGAGCGCTTGTTGCAATGACCCTGTTCTGATTCAGATGAATAAATACAGCTGTCAGACTGACAATAATATTACTGGGGTGGTTTTTTTTGTTAAACAACCCTGTAAAGAAACAACTTTTCAGGACTTTGTATCCCTCTTGAGAAGTGATCTCTAAATAAAATGAATTTTGATTTTCTTCTATTTGAACAACAAGGTTGACTGAAATGAAGTGATGTTAACCGTGAAAACCGTGACGGACAGATTGTAAAGTTTGTTATTGCTTACTTGTGTGGCTCTGATGTTACTGTCAACAAGAAGTGCAGTTTTGTTAGGAAATGTAATCGGGCAGTTGGATTATTAAGAATGGACTGCTCGTCATTTGCAGCCAATCAAACTAAAAACTGAGGTTTGGTCAATAGCTCGTCATTTGAACGGTTTTTAAATCTATAACCTGAATCTTTTACATTAAATGTATTAATTTCCAGTTATGTCAATTATCTAGAAATCATTTTTTTTTCTGTTTTCTTTTTTTTTTTTTATCCCGAGAGTATAATTTGATCGTAACATTTTTGTTACTATCCTAATTATTGGCTGACATAAAGCTGTGTATATAGTCTATTCTAGATATCTGTCAAGCACGTTGTAGTACATTTAGTGGTATGAAAACTCATAAAGGCTTGAATCGAGGCAGCGGGTCTCCTCCTCTCGCAATAAGGCAGACTCAGTTTGAATATACTGCTGTAGAGTTTATTTATTTAGGACTTGTGCATTCTCTGTGAACTACAAAGATTCGTGAGCAGTTGTTGGTGGGATTTGCTTTTAGGACAAGCGTTGAGGGAAATTGAAGAAGAAACCTCTTTATAGTTATTTAACATGTTCATCACAAATCATATGAATAGTTTCTAAAGGGTTATATGCATAACCCAGTCAAACTCGTGTAGCTATTGGCCCGGTTTCCCAGATCAGTTAAGTAGTTCTTAACAGTTAAGTAGTTCTTTCACAGGCTCCTTAAGATGGTTTGAAAGAAGTCTTTCGCTGTTAAGAACTACTTAACTGATCTGGGAAACCGGGCCATTAACAATGTATATCCAGTTAATTTAAGAGGATAAATCCATCAGCTACTCTAGGGTGATGAGGGTTTTTAAGTTTTTGATTTAACAAAGGATAAATAAGCAACTGTGTCTTTGAGCTCCAAGCACGCTAGCAGGAAGAATTTTGCTTCCTTTTCGTTGGATGGAGGTTGACGTGTTGTTGCTGGTGCCTTGCTCTGCTAAACTGAGCAGCTGCAGCTCCATTTCTGATTTAGATTTTACCCTGTTTTCATCAGCCTGATGGATCAAACCAACATCTAGAGAGATGCAGGGTCTGAAAACGATCCATAGGACCTCCTCATCCAAGGGATGGCAATAACAGCTGCTCATCAAACACAGTTGGTTAGCGCTGAACTTAGTCTGAGCAATGGAAATGAGTCCGCCAGAGAGTGGGTTTTGTAGAAAAGTAAATATACCCGGTTAATCCTATACAGCATCACAGGGGTCTGCTGGAGCTTTTCCCCTCTCAGGTGAGAGGCAGGGGTTCACCCTGGACAGGTCGCTAGTCCATTGCAGGGCCACATGTACAGACAACAAACCATACACGCTCACTCCTACGGGCAATGTAGACTCATTAATCAACCTGCCGTAGATGTTTTTGGACTGTGAGAGGAAGCCGGAGTCCCCGGACACCATGCAGGCTCCGCACAGAGGGACTCCCTCCGGGCCCGGGAGTCGCCCCAGGAACCTGCTTGCTCTGAGGCAACAGGGCTGACCACTAGACCACCGTGCTGCAGCAGCCGGTCAGGATAAATAAATCTCCTGTGCAAAGGAATGGTTTGAGGGCCGTCTGTTGTTCAGTTCTTAAAGAAAAGGTCCAAGTCATCGTGTGAAGTCCGCCCAGATATTCTCTACAAAGACACTGGTTTCATTGGCTCTCCATGACCTTTGAGCATATTTAATGTGCTCCAGTAGTTGGTAGCTAAACTTACCTCCTAAGTAAATTATAATTTGCTAGCAGTACAATTGGATTTCTTGGCTCTCCCAAGCTGTCAATTTTTTAAATTAGTATTTATTTAATGATAAATACAATAAATCATACTGTTATTCTTCTACGGCCAATATGTTGCTGTTACATAACAGAGTAGCATGATGCAGGGCAAACCGTGGAGCACCAAATGATGCACATCACACCAATAAAACGATTAAATAAAATAGTTATGGCTTTCTGTGTTCCTGTGAAAACGGGATAAACTGAGAGTGAGGGAAGTTCTGCTTTCTTGGAATCAGTTTCCGTTTTTTTGTAAGATATCAACAAAGATGCAGAGGAGTTCAGCCTCAGGTAGATGTGATGAGGTTCATGTGGAGGCAGAGTGTGTAGGAGGTAGATCAAGTCAGGTTGGGGTTTCTCACACACACACACACACACGCCACCTCAAGCATTCCTTACAAATGTGTAACGAGAGTGTGTTGGCTACAGTTGGCTGTCCACAAAAATGTACTTGGACTCTAGCAGTGTTTCAAGCTCTCAACTCAGATTTGTGCATCTCTGTTGCGACGCAGAAGTGAAGCCTGATACAAATAAACTCCTGTGTGTTTCATCACAGATCGACATCCTGATCAAAGATGCAATCGGCCGACAGCACCAGTGCGCCACAATCCAACTCGACTTTCAGCTGCCAATCAGATTCGACCTTCAGTATGTCGGGTGAGTCAGTTGAACACTTGTGCGTTTGGCTTTCGGTCTCTGAAACATTCCTACATCTGTGCTGGTTTAAGCAGCACTCTCGTGCTGATGTGGCGCGTCTTGTCTTTACTGTAAAACCCATGTTTTTTTATGAAGTCTTGTACAACCCCTGGCTGATCAAGAGAACAATTTAATTAGTATTCTGTTGTCCTTTCAAACTGAAGAAATGCATCATGGGGAAAAAAACATGGAGTTGTAGTTGTTTGAGGATATTCATTCACCTGTTTAATTGTTTTTTTTGGTTTGTTTTTTAAAGAAAAACGTTATGACCGAATATTTGGGCTTATAAGATGGCTTGACTTCTTCCAGGTTTTGACTTTATTAAAATGGAAAACTTTATTCTTCATCAGTCACTTTCATATTTCTCATAAAGCGGGTAACAGTTGAGCATAACAGGGTGTAGCCATGTCATGAAGCGGTTTTTTGTTATTCATTTCCAGTTTGCACGAGATCTTTCCATGTGGTTGAGTAGATGTCTTTCCGTGAGAAAAGCTTTATTGCTTTTTGTTCTGTGGTGAGATGCATCATCATTAAAAACCATTACTTCATCACCAAATTGGATTTCAACTATTAGATGGACAAAAATGTCCACTTCACTGTGCAGTTGACAGCCTTCTCCCCTGATCTTGTATCTGACATGGCAGCTTTGGTCATCAATAACAGCAGAAATACGCTTGTTTTTATTGTTGCGCGCCCAATTGGACATTCACCAAATAAACCTTCACCTCTTCTTCTAGTGTAGATTTGTGATTTATCCTTGAATTCTTCAGTCTATGACTGCCTCTCTTTGTTCCACTGTACCTTTTTGTTTTCCTCTGTTTAAGTGTTGAAAACATTACATTTAAATCCTTCCGCTCATATTTCCGTTTTTGCTCATGTTTTTCATTTCTTTTGTTGTGTATTTGCTCGCAGAGAGAATGAGAGAAATCTAAAGGCTGCCTATACTAAGGTTTCTTTTTTCCAGACAAAGTTCCGACTTCTTACCTTCCGTCTGACAGTTTCGGCGAAAAGATCCACCGAAACTGTCAGACGGAAGATAAGAAGTCGGAACTTTGTCTGGAAAAAAGAAACCTTAGTATATCTATCTGAAGACATAATGAACACAATACAACTAAAGGCTGCCTGTTTTCAGTTAAATCAACAGACAGATAATCAGTGAAACAGTCCTGTTTATTGATTTGCACCATGGCCTAATCACTTTTTTTCTTTTCCTCAGACAAGATGGGCAGTTGCATCGGCCAGTAATGATCCACAGAGCAGTACTGGGGTCACTGGAGAGAATGATCGCTATACTGGCTGAAAACTTTGGAGGGAAATGGTGAGAAGCTAATGGAAATAAAATTGATTGCTGTAATGTAGGATGATGCCCTGACTCTTCACTCCTCTTTTACCCCAACCAGGCCGCTGTGGCTGTCTCCCGCGCAGGTCATGGTTATTCCCGTAGGGGGCGACAACGAGGCGTACGGCAGACAGGTCGGTATCGGACTGAGATCTGCTGATCAAGTGTGCTTTTTTTTTTCAGGATTTATTTCTTGACCTGAGAAGCATTTTACAAAGCTTTAAAATAAGCACATCTCTCTCCTGTTAAGGTGGTCCAGCGGTTCCTTGAAGCTGGCTTCATGATTGATTTGCATGAGGATCAGGGCGCAACCTTAAATAAGAAGATTCGCTCTGCTCAGCTGGCCCAGTACAACTACATATTTGGTAATGATGTCTTCTAGGACCCAAAACAACTAATGCTCTTTGAGTTAACTACAGTCAATTATTGTGCCCCCCCTCCCCATTGTTAATGAACCATTTCCAGCTTCCTCTTCAGTGACTCTAATGTTAACATTTCTTTTTTTCCTGTGTTTTTGTAGTTGTGGGTGACAAGGAGTGTGAGAGTGGAACAGTGAGTGTCAGGAGCAGAGGGGGTAAACAGCTTGGACGGAGGCCAGCCGAGGAAGTGCTGGGATCCCTCACAAAGCTACGAGACGCCAGGAGCAACCTGGATGACTTGTGATGAGGGCTTCCTGAAACAATGACTTGTTTGTTTTTTTTATGTTTAAGCTTTTATAGTGTAGATTTGTCTGAAGATGTGGCTGTTAGGAATTATAATAAAATTTTATAAAACATTATGGTTAATTTGCTTCACTCAGTTAATCCCCGCCCCCCTTAATTGTATTCACTCATAAAACTGTGCCTTTCATAAAAAAATGTTTACGGCTATTTTAAAGATCACTATCAGTGTAAATCAGCCGCAGATGCAATTTGTCCACTAAAACTATTAAATATGCGAAACTTCTGCTTACATAAGCCTGGTCATGATGCGAGAGTAGAAAAGCAGACATACTTCTAATACTGGGAGAAAAGGGAGGACGCGGAGGGAGACTTGACTAAAATAGGAGCGAGAGCAGCTGTGTGTTTTCGTGGGTGTTTAGTGGAAACAGTCGAGTCAAGGTAAAGGCCAAAAAGGACTGGAAGTTTTTTTTTTTTTCCTTTTTAATTTCGAGAGGGCAGCAGGACGGAAAAGACATCCGTCACAACAGAAACACGGAGGCCCGGAGGGAGGCGTGCGCTCGGAGATGAAACCAAGCAGACCGGACGAAAGCAGCCACCGCGACTAAGATGCAGGTGAAGCAGATGGAGTCGCCGGTGGGTCCGTGTCCTCCGGAGGAACTTAAATGAGCCCCGACCAGTGAGTCGAGGCTCGTTTGTGACGCTGTTCATTCAGATCCGCTTGAAAACATTTGAAACCACAATTGGGAAATCTGACCAACAGTTTTTTTTTTTTGTTTTTTTTTTTAAGAGTACATCTTAAATAGTGTTTTGAATCTGCTTTTCAACAGACTTTTGGTCTGAAACTAAAGGAGTCGAGTAAACAAAAACAAAATGTTCACTCATGGGTCGAGTTGAGCAATAATATATTTATATTACACAAGTATGCGGTCAGATTTTGAGATTCTGGTGCTTCCCTGAAGCAGCGGAGGTTGGTACATCCTCAAGTCTACGACAATGACACAAGACTAAAGTCCACAGCCACAACAACAATGCGGCTAGACTGGACTTTATACACTGAGCTTTGAGCTGAGACCCAAACCAGACACCTTCACCCTGTTTATCTTCTCAGTTTACGCATGTCAACAGAATTAAGCGTCAAAGCAGAAGTTTGAATGATTCATGGTCTTTTTTTTAGTTTAGTTTATTTTCGGTCATGACACAAAAAAAATAAATAAAAAACCAAGAATAAAACTGACAACAAGAAAACGTTCAATTGTTCAAAGAAAACATTACAAAAAAGTTTCCAGTATACAAATAAACAAATAACATCTAGACCGAAAAAGGGGTAGGCTGAAGCAAAGCTTATTTGCCTACCCTCAAAAAGATTAATTAAATTAATAAAATAAAAGCAAAAAGTAAGAGAAAGACTGCCCGTAAAACAAATAGCCTCTGTAGGGATAACAAACATTCCTCAAAAAATAAAAGATTTTTAAAATAAAGGTGCAGTCTACATGTTACCTTCATCCTTAAAAAATCAAAGCAAATCACCAATTAAATAAATACCCAAATCAACATCAAGCCACTCATTAATTTAATATAAGGAAATCATCCTTCTTTTCAATGTTTTTTTTAAATAAAGTTAAAGTTCTACATCATTTCAAATCTATATCTAATTTATTCCATACATCCACCGCTGCCACTGTAGTGCATCTTAGTTTGGTGTTGGTTCTGATTGTTGATTTTCTGTATATACTTTCCCCTCTGAGGTTGTAATGGCTTTGTCTTAGTTTCAGTGGAGAAGGCCGACGTATACAGTGGTTGCAGAAATGTTTCAGTTTAGACTAAAATGGTCAACCAGCGCTTGATGATTTATGTAAAGCCCGAAATACCAAAGTTAGAAAGTTTTTCTCTTCTAGGAATTACAAATATCTGCTCCAGGTTTTATGTCCAGTCAGTAAACGTGTGGCATGCTGGGAGCTTTGAGGCAGCAGCACGAACCACGCAGTCCTGTACAGAATATTGTTCCTTCATCTAATAATTGATTTGTTGTTGCCGATCACTCATTGGAGAATAAACATGCACTGTATAAATGTCTCTTTTTCCAGTTTTTACTCTTTAAATGTTGCATGAACGGCCAATCCTGAGTCATTCTTGTCAGTGTTGTATCTTGAGCTGCGACTCAAACAGTACTCCTGACTTTAGCTTTAGATTAATCAAACTAAACCCTTCTGGCGACGTTTTAGTTTTTACTAGGAGATTCTATGTGTTAAATCTTTATTGTTAAAAAGAAAAACTAATTTCTAAAATTAGTATCCTTGTCTTTTCTAACAATTTTTTATTAGTTTTATGCCAACTTTAAACAAAAAAAAGGGCAGACAAGCACAGCTCTATACATTTTGTTGTAGCAGCATGTCCATTATACATTTGAAAAGAACAAACGCAAAAAAAACGGGAAAAAATGTAGTACAACAGTTAGAACAAAACAAAAACATTTCATATGCTGTACATATTTACGCTTGTCTGTCTCCTCCTTGACCCACATACACGCTCTCACACAGACACACATTCACATCCACACACACTTTTTAGTTTTTCTTTTGAATAACTGTCAAGAAACACAATTCTCAAAGCCTCGGGCCAATAAAGCCAAATATTGTATATTCATGTAACAAAAGAACATTTGAGCCAGCTGATACTTTAATAAAAAGAAGAAAAGAAACCTGTGTTCACATTAGTAGTATCAAGTTTTAAAAGACAAGCAGCTCTATGATTTATTTTTTAGCCGTCTAGATATAGAACAATAGCTGCATTGTTTATGATTTTGTTGCAAGGTCTGCACTCTCACTTTGCTGCAGAATTTGTCCAAAATCTGGAGATAAAACGCCTCCCAGAAAGCCGCCATCCGACATTGCACAGTAGTTGCGTAGTGATGACATGGGCCATTAACTCCAGTAAACACTCCTCAAATCTTTACTGTAGATAACCATATCCTCCCTTCAGCCGCCCCTCACATCCCGGCTGTGCCACCCTCCACCTTTATCTCCTTGGTGTTACACACATACTCATAAAAGGCAATATTTCATTCAACCAGAGGAGTCACTCAGAGTTCAAGGGAATTACTTTTAGCTAAAGAGACTTAAACCACAAAAGAAAACTGATGTCGCATCTGTCCACAAAAACAAAAACCAAAACCCTTCAACACTGTAGAAAGATGTTTACATGGATATCTATTTGCCAACTCATCAATATGAAGATCTTTTTTCTGTTTCATGTATATTAAATGGAAATTTGAGAGGAATTCTTGTTTGGATTCAGTTTTTGTTTCACTCAAGCAGAGTTGGAGATTCCTGGAAATGTTTTCAGGCGCTGAACGTCTGTGCAACAGTGACAAACAGTGGAGGCAGGAACCTGATTAGAGAAGAATTTCAATCCTCAAAAACCCCTTTGTGGTTTAAGGTCACTGCTGTCCTGGAAGTCGCGTTTTCCTGGCGGGAGGCAGGGTGGCGGAGACCCACGCAGGGGGCGGGTCCCTGCAGGCCAGAAAGATAAACAGGGTGCTCTGCATTGTTCTCCTGGTATCACCAAGAAGCCGTCAGCTTGAGGGATTGAAAGCTGGACCTCCAGGAATAGGCCCTCCAAGGCCGGGCTGCCTCTCCCTTCCACCCTGTTATAAATAATCCGTGTGTGTGCCCTCTGTGTGCACGCTGGGTGTGTGTTCTCAAGAAGGAGAGTGTGTGAGCAAGGAGGAGGGAGATGTGATCACTGCCAAGGCAGCCTTAGAAAGTGAAGCCACAGAAAACAATACCAGGAGGTTTGTGAGGCTGCCAGCCAAACGGTGACAGACGCAGCACATTCGACCCTCTGCTGACCTCTTCACACACACACGCACACACACACACACACACTCACACACACTAGGGATGGGCGGTATGGACTAGAAAATGTATCACGATAATTTCCGGCATTTATCCCGATAACGATAAAAAAATACCAATTCAACTCCACCTTTGTAACTATAAATCTATCTCGCTCTCAGATCCGCCATGTTTGTTACACAAAAACGTCATAAACGGGAATTTATCTATCTATCTATCTATCTATCTTTCTTTCTTTCTTTCTTTCTTTCTTTCTTTCTTTCTTTCTTTCTTTCTTTCTTTCTTTCTTTCTTTCTTTCTTTCTTTCTTTCTTTCTTTCTTTCTTTCTTTCTTTCTTTCTTTCTTTCTTTCTTTCTTTCTTTCTTTCTTTCTTTCTTTCTTTCTTTCTTTCTGGCTCATTTCCTTCCTTCCTTGCTTTCTTCCTTGTTTTCTCCCTTCCTTCTTCCCTTCCTTCTTCCCTTCCTTCCTTCCTTCCTTCCTTCCTTCCTTCCTTCCTTCCTTCCTTCCTTCCTTCCTTCCTTCCTTCCTTCCTTGTTTTCTCCCTTGTTTTCTCCCTTCCTTCCTTGTTTTCTCCCTTCCTTCTTCCCTTCCTTCCTTCCTTCCTTCCTTCCTTCCTTCCTTCCTTCCTTCCTTCCTTCCTTCCTTCCTTCTTTCCTTCCTTGTTTTCTCCCTTCCTTCCTTCCTTCCTTCCTTCCTTCCTTCCTTCCTTCCTTCCTTCCTTCCTTCCTTCCTTCCTTGTTTTCTCCCTTCCTTCCTTGTTTTCTCCCTTCCTTCCTTCCTTCCTTCCTTCCTTCCTTCCTTCCTTCCTTCCTTGTTTTCTCCCTTCCTTCCTACACAAAAACGTCATCAACGGGAATTTATCTTTCTTTCTTTCCTTCCTTCCTTCCTTCCTTCCTTCCTTCCTTCCTTCCTTCCTTCCTTCCTTCCTTCCTTCCTTCCTTCACGTATGTTGTGCGTGGATTTAACGCAGAACCATAAATCATCTTTACACAAAAACATCATCAACAGGAATTTATCGTTTTTACCACGAGATGACAAATTCTTATCGTGGGGAATTTTTTTGACGGTTTATCGTGAACGGTAAAATATCGCCCATTCCTAACACACACACACACACACACACTCACACACACAGTAATAGTACGGTGACTTGTCCTGCGATGCTCGGGCATCATTAGGTTTGTGTTCATGATTTTTGGAGTCAAGCTTGTAACTCACCACCTGAGAGAATCTCCCTCCATCACTGAGAGTCTGTCGAACAGGCGCGCGCTCCACATATTAATGCTTTTTATGCATAAATGACAGAAGGACAGTGGAACGTGTGAAAAATGATCGTCAAGCTGCTGGATGAAGATTTATCCTCTGCGAACAGCTCCGAGCAACAATCAAACCAAAAACACTCTTTTAGAGGTCATTCCGCATCGGAATGAATAAAGCTGCCTGAAAAGCTTTGGGCTTTGACTGGATACCCCAAAACCTCAGCCCACCCACACGGCCTGGGCTCCTCTCATTCTTGCTTGTTTTTTTTCCCTCTCCAACTCATCCTGGTCCAGTAACCCTGCTCAGCTGAGACCCAGCTCTCAGCTCATAGTGGGAGAGTTTCCGTGTCTGTAGCTGCTCGCTCTATCTGGCCGCTCCCCCGGCCTGTCCTCCACGCTCCACTTTTATCCTCCAAGACTCTCACTCACTCCTTTCATGCTTACATTTGCTTTTAGATTAATTTCAAAGTAATGGATGCTGACACACGCCCGTACCGAAGCAGGACGCTCGCCTTCAGGGAGACGCACGCGGATAACTCACAGCTCAGCACAGTGGCGTACAGTCCCGGGTTTGGCCTCGGTCTGCTCCAAAGTATGTCTGCTATGCTCAACACGCTGCTGACCTGATTTCCTATCCCGCTCTCATTGGAGCGGGATACCTAGATGCAGCACGCTCCGGTGAAGGGGCTCTGTGTTACAGAGCGATTTGGTTTATTGTTCTAGTAAACCTGTTGAATCGCTCTCAGGAGGGAGGAGTTTATGGTTTCAGGGGAAGGTTAAAGGTCACGTTGACTCTCGGGTGAGTTTAGTAAGTGGGGAAAATAAATCTGTCCTTTTGTTAACCTACAAATATTTATTGTTGTCATTCTCCTCCAGCTCCAAATGACTGTAAAATTCCACAATTATTATAAGGAGCGGCGAGGAAAAGAGGCGCTCCACTCAGTTTTAAATCTTCTTGCATGACTTTTTGCCAAGCCATGTGGAAGACATCTATACGCTCTTTCTGTTGGTCTTAAGAAAACGAGAAATAGTGTGAATGGGACATAAAAATGCAGTAAATCCTGAAGACAGTAGCATAGCTGTTCTAAAGACGGTTTGGGGAAAATAAAAATGAGCATCCTCATTCATCATAATTGTGCCATTTGCAAATCATTTATTACAGAACGATCGTAATGCCTCAGGACAGGATCCTCTGCAGAAACTAGTGAAGTCCACGGAGGAGAAGGTGACCTCAGACTCCGACCTTGGTTTGTTTTCAGGATTCCTGCTTTCAGGAGTAACTTAAACCTGCTGAGGGAGAGGGAGTCGGACCAAACGGTTCCTCGGAGGATAAACGGAGGGAAGGTGCTGCGGCGCAGCCTCTGGTGTAGACCTGCACCAGAGCATTCCTCAAATCCTGCACAGGTTTATTATAATACTGTATACTCATAATCATTTATACATACTAGAACTCCATACTGCACTAACTTCCTATTTGTGCTGTGGTTTGTTTTTGCGACTTTCATCTTTTCCTCTTATTTTTGAGACCGATGTTGCTACCGAACATACGGTTCTGATTACATATTGATCAATATGACTTATTTAAGGGGCAGCACGGTGGCTTGGTGGTTAGCACTGTTGCCTCACAGCAAGAAGGTTCCCGGTTCAACTCCCTGGCCCAGCGGGGTCTTTCTGTATGGAGTTTGCATGTTCTCCCCATGCCTGCGTGGGTTCCCTCCAGGTACTCCGGCTTCTTCCCACAGTCCAAAAACATGCATACTAGGTTAATTGATGATTATAAATTGCCCGTAGGTGTGAGTATGTCTGGTTGTTTGTATGTATTTGGCCCTGCAATGGACTGGTGATGACCTGTCCAGGGTGTAACCCCTGCCTTTCGCCTGAAAATGAGCTGGGATAGGCTCCAGCAGACCCCTGTGACACTGCAACAGATAAAGTGGGTATAAATAATGGTTGGATGGATGGACTTATTTTAGAGGCTGAAAATGTGACAAAAACAGTTAAAGATGTGATGAAACATCTTTGTGTGAATTGTGACATTGATGTCAGTGTTCAGATTAAAACCAACCAGTCTCTCCACTGTTTTTAAGTGGTCACCATATAAAAGATATAAAACTGACAGACTGCAGATGAAGCGCATTTCTCATTAAATGTGTTTGTTCACACTGAGCAAGGGTTGTTTGCAGCCAACCTTCATTCCAAATCTCACCGTGATTTGGTAATTTGATCAAATACTCAGTGTGTAAATATGCGTTACTCAGCAGGCGGCATGACGACAGGGACACTCACGCTCCTGCATTATCAACCCACACAACGCTTGGTGCTGGGTCCTTTCTTGCATTCCCGTGAGCGTTTTGTGGGACTGTGAACTGCCCACTCACTCTGGCTTTTACATGGAAAGTTTATGTATACTTTGATAGTTATGTAAGCCTATTATTGTGCACCCAGATGACATTCAACAGGATTTTAGAGCATTATGTACTCACACCATGTCTTATGGACGGCTACTTTTGGAGCTAATCCTAAGCGGTGGTTTATCCATCTAGTTTCTGGGAGGCAGATAACTAAGCCCATCCGTCTCCTGCATGTCCTGGGTTTTGCTTCAAGGCCTTCTCCCAGTCGGGCATGGCCAACACACCTCCCCAGAAAGATTTCCAGCAGCCATCTCCTCTGGATGTGGCGGAGAAGAGACTCAGACGACTGAACTTCTCACCCTGTCTCAAAGGGAGCGTCCAGCAGCTCCACAGAGGAAACTCACTCAGTCAATATTGGAAACTCAGCGACTGTTTCAGGAACTGCGATTCTTGTTTTTCCAACTTAAACATATGATAAATCATCTTGCTGCAGCAAATTTATTTGCAGCATAGAGCCCCCTTACAGGGGAGAGAGAGAAGACATTCTTTGCGTGTATCGTAATTGGACCCGTGGTGTTCTGTGTTGTGGCAGCCGGTCTGACCCCACTTCCATGTTAGTGCATGTGAGTCCCTGCAGTGCTGTCCAGGGGCAGCCGGCTTCCGGATGTTTCTCCACTGAATCAGACACATTCTTTATCCTATAAAAAAAACTCTTACAGAAAAAAACGTATAAGAACTGATAATATTGTGTCTTTTATTTATTTAGATTCTGCTTCTCAAGGGGTTTCACGTGCACGAGGAAACCCATCCATCCTGAACATCTCAATTTCTGTCACATCTTCCCGTCCCGCCATAGAATTTTCTTCAGGACTCAACTTTAATGCTTCAAATCAATGTTATCAAAATTAATGTTCAAACCAGAAATTCAACATTAATCCGAACCTGCCATCTAGAGATGGGCGATATTTTACCGTTCACGATAAACCGTCAAAAAAATTCCCCACGGTAAGAATTTGTCATCTCCCGGTAAAAACGATAAATTCTTGTTGATGACGTTTTTGTGTAAAGCTGATTTATGGTTCTGTGTCAAATCGACGCACAACGTACGTGAAGGAAGGAAGGAAGGAAGGAAGGAAGGAAGGAAGGAAGGAAGGAAGGAAAGAAAGAAAGAAAGAAAGAAAGAAAGAAAGAAAGAAAGAAAGAAAGAAAGAAAGAAAGAAAGAAAGAAAGAAAGAAAGAAAGAAAGAAAGAAAGAAAGAAAGAAAGAAAGAAAGAAAGAAAGAAAGAAAGAAAGAAAGAAAGAAAGAAAGAAAGAAAGAAAGAAAGAGAAAAAGAAAGAAAGAAAGATAAATTCCCGTTGATACGTGTTTGTGTAACAAACATGGCGGATCTGAGTCATTCCAATTTTGCAGTACAGGTGTACTAATGTAATTGGTTTTTATTAATTAAATTTAATTGGTGTAGTTTAGTAGCATTTAGTATTCTTTTAGAGCAGTGTTTTGGGGGCTCCAAAGACTGAATGTGGTGATAGATTTATAGATACAAAGGTGGAGTTGAATTGGTATTTTTTTTAATCGTCATTTTTATCGTTATCGGGATAAATGCCAGAAATTATCATGATAATT
Source organism: Cololabis saira (assembly GCF_033807715.1). Lineage (NCBI taxonomy): Eukaryota > Metazoa > Chordata > Actinopteri > Beloniformes > Belonidae > Cololabis > Cololabis saira. Next base: position 27,129,607 of record NC_084589.1, read on the forward strand.
TTTTTAGTCCATACCGCCCATCCCTACTGCCATCAGAGGCCCGGATCTCCGTGGACGAGCGGAGCAGGAATTCAGCAGCAGCACTTAATTGAAACGCGGGTGGTGATGCAACTCTCAGTGTCCTATAACCGACCAACCGCAAACATACCGAAGCACTTACTCAGCAGCGTCCCTCGGATTTATCCCTCGGATTTATCCCTCGGTGTCTCCATGGTGCCAAGCCAGGCCACGTAGGCTCGTTCGGACAAACATGACTCCTGTTGTTTGTGGCTATGATTATATACGTGACCCACTGGCTTCTCCAAACAAACGACAATTGCTCCTTGTATGGATGACTGAAACAGGGTAATTTCTGCAGTTTCGTCAGCCAATTAGGACCCAACCAAGGTGAAAACCCCGTATGTTCTTGTGTCACCAGTGACGACTGTAACCCTCATTAGGGCGCTCCACCTGTTGACCCTTTTGTTGCAGCTCATTTCTGCAGAGATGGCGTCACATGATACAGTTTTTTAAAAGACTTTCTGGCAACTGAAATGAGCGCAATGGGAGGCCTTGAGCCCGAGGGTTCAGTGCGTCAGGTTTATGAAATGACACGGTACATTGTCTTAAAGTATCACTTAGACGTACGGTATGTGTGTTTGGTCTGCCTTAACTCAAACATAACCCACACTCCCATCTCCATCTTTTACTTTTTTTCATCCCCTGTCCTTTCTATTTTTATTCCTCTGACAATAACCTTCCCATATGAAGTGTTTTGAGGACCCGTGAACAGTTTCACAGTTAACTAAAAGCTGAAAACGCTGCTGGCGTGGAGGCCCTCTCAACCACAGCCAGACTGTAAAGATGTCAGCTGGTTTCTCCTCTGGGTCTGTATGATTCCTACAGAGCATACATGCCCGGGTTTGATCCACACGCTGGCACAGAACCGGTGGAATGGAGCAAATATTGACTCCATCTGAGCCAAACAAATCACTCCCCCTTCCTGGGATCTTTCTCTTTTACTCTCCTTTTACACTTTCTCTGTTCCCGTCTAATCTGCCGTTGCCTCTTTCTCTTACATTCCCTTTCATCCCCCTTCTGCGGCCGCCTTTCTTCTCACCCCTTTTGTGTCCACGTCTGTCACCCTCTCTCTCTGTCGCTCCCCTTCTTCTCAAGGCTTCTCAGGCTGTTAGGTCAGCCCACCCCTCCTCCTCCCGGCTGCCCTCAGCAGAGTTCAATCCACCGCTCTCTCCATTTCTCGCTAGTTTGGATTTCACACTGCCCACATGAATATCTGTCACCTGAGTGCACTTTACATCCATCTGCATGCTGCTGCCTCAAGCACATAAAATCATTTTTCATTCTTTGACCCCCTCAAACTCGAGTGGGCAAAGTGTCAAGGCGTTCATGGCGGTACGTGCCAACACACAATTCACGTGATGTTCATATGTGCTGCAGCCGGCTACTGTAAGGTGCAGAAAGACGGAGGGGGGAAATAACTTTCTCCTTTCAGCACTTTGTTCTTTGATCTCCGTTCAAGGTCTCTTTTTTTTCTCCACATTAAATTAAACTGTGGCAGTTCGCTGCTGAAGCTGTGGAGGCCGGGTGGTGAAGATGAATATTAGCACATCCAAGTCTAAGGTCTTGGTCTCAAGAAGCAAAACATGTCCTTTCCAGAACTACCCTGGACTCAGATAATTCACAGTAAGAGAGGGCAATTTCCAATTAAAGGCATCTCTGACACTGGTAACTGAATGTTTATGAATATCAATTCAAGGCAAGCACCTTAATAGATTGATTAAGTGATTGACAGGACTGGAAGAAAAAAAGCCAGCTAATCTTTCACCAAATATCATTCCCAGCCAAAAAACTGCAGAAATGAATGCTTTGATAACAAAATAGATCATCTCTGTTTAAGTATGATTAGATATGTTTTGAAGAAAGACAAACACTCCAGCAAAAAAAAAACTTATCTCCTCTGTGAAACATGGGGGTAGTAACATCATGGTTTTGCTTTTGCTGGGATTGGGCAATTTTTGTCATTGATGAAACAAGGAATTATGGGTTATGCCTGCAAATTCTGAAGGAGATTATCAGATCAGATCTGTCCATGATCTGAGCCTCAGATGAAAGCGATCCATGCAGCAAGACGTTGACGCTCTACTACGGGATGATGAACAATAAAAGCAATGTTTTAGAGCTGCCAAGAGAAATTCCTGTTTAATCTGATAGAATTGATCTGGAAAGCTACAGACATGGGAAAATATGTTGGTACCTTTCCATGAAAGAAAGAAAAATCGACAATAGTTGCTGAAATTACTTGAAACTGACAAAAGTTTACAAGTGAAAATCAGACATTTCTTTTGATTTGAGGTTCAACAGAATCATTAAAAAAAAAAAGAAAACTAAGGACAATGTAGTGGGCAAACAATTGAGACTCATATTCATATTTTGTTGCACAACCTTTTGAGACAATCACTGCAATCAGGTGATCTCTGTAACTATCAATTAGTAGTTAGAAGAAGAAGAGGGAGACTTTGCATCTTACCTGCAACATGATCAACATAGTATGTACGAAATTTACAGAGATGTATCATTAGCGCCCATTTTTTCACATGTTGTTGTCCTCCTTCGCACTTGTTTACTAATTGTACCAAAAGAATACCAACGCCAAAGTGCATGTGGCACAGCCTAGCGTCGCGGAGCCGAACGCACCTCACTCATTAATTCGTTGGTCTTCTCGTGCATGTATACTCAGATTTCTCTGAAACTCCAGCTTAATCCTTAGCTAGATTATTGCCAATAGCTTGATTTAGATGTGCATGTAACCGCACTGAGTCAGACTTCTGCGAAAGTTGAGAGGTATTTTGGTCCACTTTTCATCCAGCTGTCTCGGGCGTGGAGGGTTTATTCTCCAGGCTGCATATTTCAGCTCTTTTGATAGATATTCAATAACATTCAGATCGGGGGCCAATTTTAAAAATGTTTTTAGCTCTGGAAGGCAGCCTCACAACATAACCAAGCCTCACAGAAAGCTTTGTGGTTTGTCAATATTATTTTGACAAATGTCAGTTTTGCTTTTTTCATGATTTGCTTTCAACAGTGAAGACCTCCTCTGTCGTTCGCTTTGGTTCAAACAGCAACAGATGGAGTGATCCGACACTGACGTCCCTTGACTTGGAGTTCACCTTGACTTTCTTTGGAAGTTGTTTGGGGCTAGTTACCATTCAATTTATACATGTCTTTCGTTTGTCATTCATTTTCTTCTTGCTTCCACATCCAGGAAGGTTGGCTACACTCCTGTGGACCCTACATATCTGACTGAAATATGAAGCGGGTGTCACAGGAACATCAGGCAGCTTACATGTATATGGGACCATTTGCAGATCTCATCCCGTCTTTTGTTTTAAAACAAAAGAAGTCGCAACAAAACAAAAATGAACTCATACATAAAGCAGCAATACATGACAAGAAGCAAAATGAATGTGGTCGCTTTTATTCACCTTTTTTACACCTCTTTAGTCTTTTAGACTCGTCAGGAGGCCTGGAAAAAAAAGCCTCTTTCTAACTTTAACAGAAGGATTTTAAGCCTGCTGTGGTCGGGCCTGAGGGTGGGGAGGGTGTATTTTCTGGAGGCAGGGTGTGTGTATACATGCAAGTTTTGCGAGTGATTTATCGCTCCCACAGGGCACGGCTACTCTGATCCGCAGTGCTATTACTCAGATCAACCAGCTGAGACAAACAACAAATCTGCTGCTACTTTTAGACCTCCTTGGACACACACACACAAACACATGACATATCTGTGTTGTGATGACTATTTGAGACAAACATTTTGCTAATCAGGGTCCTGTGGTTGGTGGTGCATGTTAACAGACCAACACATAAGCTATTTCCTCTCAGAGACCCATGGAAAGAGGGAGGAGGAGGAGGAGGAGACAGATAGAGGGCAGCAGGGAGGGAGGAAGGCAGTAGAGAGTTATAAGTGGTCACGGACCAGTGGTGGCCATGGCGATGACCTCTGCCTAATTGTACTTACTGATAGACATGGTGCTTAGAAGTCCAGAGATATCCATCTCACTAATCACACACATAACCCACACAGCAAAAGCCACTACATATGTGTCTATCCACATTTAGCCCCCTTGAAACTCTCCTCATCGTTCTTGGCATGCCTTTTAGATTAACTTTTTTATTTTGGCAGATTGAATCTAAAGCCCACTGTGTAGCGTCTTCGGTTGTTGGCTTTGAAGCCACTTATCTCCATCACCATCGCTGCAACTACATTGTTGGATGCCTGTGTGACGACCCACCCTGTCTTAACAGGGTGTTCTGTTCATGTGCAGGAGGAGGGGACCAGCCTGCATGGGTGTGCCTAGAGGAGGAGGCACACCTGACTCCAATCAGGCCCAATATTTAAGCAGGCTGGTCAGGGCCATTTGGCCTCTCTCCCCTGCTCAGTAAGCATGGCTTTCTTTTGGTTGTTTTGAGTTTGTTTGTCTTTAGTTTTCTGCACTTGCACATACACTACACTTACACACATCCACACCTGCCATACACCACTGATCAAACTGATGACTCACACCTCACCTTACCTGTTTGATTGATTTAATTATAAATAAATACATTGTTTTGAACATTTATCCCTGTGTGTCGTCTCCCATTTTTGTCATGATGAGGTCAGTTCATGACAAGATGGGGGCTCGTCACTTTAGTTAAGTTTACTGGTAGATTTGGGTTGTTACTTGCTTGTTTTTCTATCAATTGTTTGGTAAACTTAAGCTTTGTTTGTGTTCTGTGGAACAGACTGGTTTGGGAGACACACATAGGTTTTGTATGTATGGGAGGGGGGAGAGCATTAGGAACTCATTCTTTCACTGCAGGTTTATAAAGTTTATAAAGTGCTTTAGTCCTTGGGGCTCCAACTCCCGGTAGCTTTTAACAGTGGGTCTCCATATGGGACCCACTGTCTTTTTTTTTGTCTGGTTTAGATTGCATTCCACGAAAGCTGGAGTGTGGTGGTACCACTGAGAGGCCCCTGTTGGAGGGGGGGACTCGGGAGGGCCACTGAAGACTAGGGTTGAGCCAGTCAGTCAGGTTTTGGGTAGGCAGGTTACATAGGGGAGTTGGGCCCTGGGGTCTTTTGCTACTTGTTAGTTTAAACCGTTGCAGTGGGTTTTTTTTTTTAATTTTATTTAAAAAAAATAAAAAAAATGAGTTCTGTGGAGGACTTTCTGCAGGATCCATCTGTGGATAGACTGGACAGATGCACAAAAGACCAGCTGGTACAAATAGCAGAGCACTACAAAATTGCTGTCCATTCAAAACTGTCAAAGGTTAGGGTGAAGATTTTTCTGATCGACAGTTTGGTGACAAAGGGTGTGTTGTCAGAGGAGGTGGTCCCAGAGGATGATGAGAACCCAAGTGCTGGTGGAACTTTTTCATTTTCTTCGAGCCAATTAACCTTTGAACAACAAAAGGAATTGCTTAACATTAAACTTGAACATGAGAAAGAAATGGAACATATAAAACAAAGGACTGAGTTAAAAAAATTGGAATTGGAGCATGATAAGTTCCAGTTGAGTGTTCATGAAGCAAAACAGTTTAATGTTGGTTCTAATCTGCAATTACTCCCCAAGTTTACAGAGAAAGATCCAGATTTGTTCTTTGCCCTGTTTGAGCGGGTGGCAGGCGCCAGAGGTTGGTCAGATGGTGAGCGCACCCTACTGCTCCAATGTGTCCTTACAGGTAAGGCCCAGGAGGCCTATGCTTCCTTATCAGTGATTGATAGCCAGAAATATGGGGTTGTTAAGGAGGCAGTGCTACGTGCGTATGAGTTGGTACCCGAAGCCTACAGACAACGTTTTAGGACTTGGAGGAAAGAGGAACATCAAACGTATGTGGAATTTGGGAGGGATATGTTGGTCCAGTTTAACCGATGGTGTGTAGCATCAGAGGTTAAAACCTTTAATGGGCTTCGTGATTTAATGACTCTGGAACAATTCAAAAACTGTGTGCCCGTTGATATTGCCACTTATATAACTGAGAGGAAAGTGAAGACCCCCCAAGAAGCGGCCATCTTGGCTGACGAGTACTGTCTAACACACAAAAGTGTATTTGGTGACTACATGCTTCAAACTGGTGGGTCCATTCGTACAGGAAAGCAGGGGGATTCAGGGGTTCTAAATTCGGAGCATGGTTCCGGGAAACGGAGTGACCCTAATGTTTGTCATTTTTGCCATAAAACTGGACACTGGAAAAATTCTTGTTTTTCTCTTAAAGCTAAAGAGACGACATTGAGTGGTGCACAAATCAAACCGTCCGCGTTGGCTGCACCGGTAGTCCCCTCACCTCAGCTAAGTGTTAAAATGGAAGGTGTTCCTGACATGTTTTCTGCTGGGGGTGACCCTAAGGCTGGGTATTCAGCATTCGTTTCAGAGGGTTTTGTTTCACTGTCTGGTGGAAAGGCAATTAAGGTTAACATCTTGAGGGATACGGGTGCGTTACATACTTATGTCCGTCGCAACATAGTTCCATTCTCCTCCACGTCAGACACGGGCGATTTCAGTTTGATGCGAGGTATGGGTATGCAGTTAATTCCGGTGCCCCTACATAGAATGAGCATTGTCTGTGGGTTGGTTAGTGGAGAGGTGGTGGTGGGAGTGCGGCCTGAGTTACCAGTGGAAGGGGTCGATGTAATACTTGGAAATGATTTGGCGGGGGATAAAGTGTGGGCTGAGGCTATAGCTCCAACTGTGGTTACCCAGGTCCCAGTCTCATCTTACCCAAGTAAACAAGAGGGAAAAACAGAGGTTTTGCCGGCATGCGCAGTAACCCATGCTAAGAAGAAGAAAGTGAAAGGTCTGGGTAAAGAAATCACCCTCCTAATGCAGACCCTCAACACACTGAGCACCCCCGAGGAAAAGCTTGGAGGCCTTTGCACAATGTACGCCGAACTGTTGGAAGAGAACCGTAACACTCAGAAGCAGATGAAGGTGCTGCAGAAGAAGCAGAACCAGCTGTTCCAGGAGAAAGACAACCTGAGGAACGAGCACAGCAAGGCCATCCTGGCCCGCAGCAAGCTGGAAAGCCTCTGCAGGGAGCTGCAAAGACACAACCGGACACTCAAGGAGGAAGGAATCCAAAGAACGCGGCTGGAGGAGGAGAAGAGGAAGGAGGTGACTTCTCATTTCCAGGTGACGCTGAACGACATCCAGACTCGGATGGAGCAGCACGACGAGAGAAACGCCAGCCTTCGACAAGAGAACGCAGACCTGGCAGAAAAACTCAAGAAACTCTACGAACAGTACAAACTGCGCGAGGAGCACATCGACAAAGTGGTGAAGCACAAAGACCTGCAGCAACAGCTGGTGGATGCAAAGCTGCATCAGGCACAGGAGCTGCTGAAGGAGTCGGAGGAGCGGCACGAGAGAGAGAGACTTTCTGCTAAAGGAAGCCGTAGAGTCTCAAATGATGTGTGAGCTGAAGTTACAGAGTACCTGTTGGTCTCTTCTCTTAAGGGGGGAGGTGTGACGACCCACCCTGTCTTAACAGGGTGTTCTGTTCATGTGCAGGAGGAGGGGACCAGCCTGCATGGGTGTGCCTAGAGGAGGAGGCACACCTGACTCCAATCAGGCCCAATATTTAAGCAGGCTGGTCAGGGCCATTTGGCCTCTCTCCCCTGCTCAGTAAGCATGGCTTTCTTTTGGTTGTTTTGAGTTTGTTTGTCTTTAGTTTTCTGCACTTGCACATACACTACACTTACACACATCCACACCTGCCATACACCACTGATCAAACTGATGACTCACACCTCACCTTACCTGTTTGATTGATTTAATTATAAATAAATACATTGTTTTGAACATTTATCCCTGTGTGTCGTCTCCCATTTTTGTCATGATGAGGTCAGTTCATGACACCTGTCCAAGAAAAGCAGCAGCCTGGCCCTGGGACGCCTCCAACTCAGGGTGTGTTAATATGTACTCAACCATAACTCCCTGCATACACACCCTTCTTTCCACTTGCTGGTCCCTCTCACATTTCCACCATTTTACTTCTTCACTGCACAGCAGCAGGGGGGGAAATATAAATGAGATTTAGATTGTTTCTTAACAACTCTGGAGGAGCTACCGAGTTGATTTCCTCCCAACCTTTGGGAGCGTATGAGACGAATTGCTGTGATATACAATAAATATAGCATTTTTGGTGCCCTGTTGTTCACTGCCTCCTTTTCTGTTAAATAGGTGATGAGTCTGAATTGCAGGAAGAACAGTTTAGCACAGGAATCCATCAACTATGGAGCCATGTTGTAAAACAAGAAGAACATGGTGTAGCTGTCAAGCAAAATAAACACGCCCTTTTCTGAAAAACATGTCTTAATGGAAGATTTAGTTTCTTCAAAAGCTGGATCTATCATTCAGCATTTAGTATCATGTGCAAGTTAAACCTGCCATGAGCACTGATGCTCCCCCCGTAACTTTACCTTGCGAATGACGGCAAAAAAGAATTTCTGATTTCGATCTATCAGATCAATGGTTAGGGTGCCTCCCGAATACTTCCCTTTGGTGGTGTTTCAGGCAACCAGGAAGAGCCCCCAAAGACATGCTGGAGAGATTATATCTCTGGGCTGACCCATAGCACCTCGGTGTCCTCCCAGAGGAGCAGGGGGAGGTGGTTTGGCGGAAAATGATCTGAGCTGCATTGCTACGGCTGCTGCCCCCACGACCCAAACAAGCATAACTTAGTGGATGGATGGATTGATCACAGGACAGGTTTCCTTTCCCCTTCAGTCCACGTTCATTGAGCTCAGGTCAAAAGTAGGTCACGGTGCTTCTTGATCTTGTTTTTATATCTTCTCTTCTTCACATTGGAGTGTTTTAATACATCAGTTTTCAGAAGAGTTTTTAACAAAGTGCTTCCTGAATGTCTAAAGATACCATACCAAAGACTTTCCATAACAGGATCCACCCTCACTTTTTCCTCTGGATTCCCTGATTGATCTTTAAATATTATACACTGGCTGAGGAGGCGTCCCATGAACAGAAGCCTTATGTCTTCGGCTGCAGGGCTGTGACCCTTTGCTGCGTGTCATTCCCTTTTTTCTCTACTAATAGGCGACAGTTCCCGCTTGTCTTCCTTTCTCTCCCATTCATCACTCTTTCTTTTGCTTTCATCTCATGAGCTGTTTAATGACAAAGTTTTTTTTATCTCTTGTCTCTACTCTTTACATCACATGTTTTCGTGGCGACAAGGCTGATAGATTTTCTATTGATGTGTCATGCAACAAGGGCTCAGCCCTGAAGGGAACTAAAAAGTATCAGACAAACATAAAGCAGATTCAGAACGAAGCATATGTATTTGAAAGAAATGGAGTCCAAACATAGAAGGAATCAATCTATAAATAATGTCCAGATTTTTCGATGAAATGCAGAGTTTATTTTATTATCATCTAAATAATGTGGTTAAATGGGGAAAAATAAGAATTCTTTCCCCCACTTTTAGCTTGATATTAAACATTCACTACAGTTTCCTGTTTTCAACGTATAATATCTTGAAAAGTCAGTGTTCTCCAGTAATTCTGTCAACCTCAATAGACAGCAGAGAAATACCAGTCCTTATTTGCGCAAGTACAGATCCTTTTAATAAACTTGACAAGTGATATTTTTGTATGCATCCTGTACATGTCCTTGTAGTTTTTTTTTTGGAAAGCCTTAAAGTTTAATGTTCTGAAGCGTCATATACCTTTACATCAGACCGCCTGACAAATCAGGTAAAGCATTTAAGTCACTATGTACTCCCCACTGTTTACAGCCATAGTGTGCAAACAAGTTTGCATCATGGATCTTTTGCATCTGCTTGAGACCAAAGCTGAGAATAGTTTTCAATCCACAAACACACAGATATACATATATCCACCCAGACTTGTGACTCAGCCTCAGAAGTGGCTTCTCTCTGGGGTGCACTTATCTGAGCTCCAAAATTGGTGGAGTGTGTCTGGTTTCTGGTGTTTAGATGTGATTAAACGGCTAAGAGAAAACACAGGCATGTTTGTATCCTGTAAGAAGATCTTTTCTTCCCCCGCTAAGCCAAAGGCAATATTTCATTCATTCACAGCAAATAAAATCATCTTCCACTTTGAACTTATGCATGCCACAGTATGAACCTTTTCATGTTTGATACCTCTCTCCCATCAGTTGCTGCTAATGCTGTCAGCTTGGCTGTTTTTGGCAGAGTATCATTCCTGCCGATCAGTGTGACCAAACACAATGGGGCATTATAATATTGGATTGTGCAACTAGAAAGCAGCTCTGAGTTATTGTGGCTTAGTCAGGACCCCGTGTTTGTGCGTGTTTCAGAAGTACGGAGTGTATAGTTTGTGAGTGTGAGAGTGGCAAAGAGAGAGAGAGAGAGAGAGAGAGAGAGAGTTGTGTAATAAGTCCATTTTTGTGTGTGCCCCCTTTCTCTCTCTCTCTCTGTCTCACTCTGTCTCTCGTGTGGCCCCCTGGCTGCCAGGCGTCACACAAGTTTATAATAAGGACCCACAAAAAAAGTTGTCGAGTGAAAGAGAGGGGGAGAAAAAAAACTGAACCCTTCCCACACTGCAGAAATCACGGGCAGTGACTGTGATAGGAGGAAAGGGGACAGAAAGAGACAGAGTGAGAGCAGAAGAGCCCTTATACGACTTCATTACATGTCTTTGAGGAGCGGAACAGATCACTGAGCTGGACTGATCATCAATATCCGTGAAGAAGTCAGAGTTGTTCGTGGAGTCCCTTTGGAGCATGCGGCTCGGTTCACTTTTCAGGTAAAAAGTTTCACTTATCCAGCTGTTGCTCCTAGTATAAGCTTTCACACACGCCACATGTGGGTTTGCATCCTTGTTTGAGCGGCCAGGGTGTTCACGTTGACTGTGGTAGAGTTTGTTTTTTTTGTTTTTGCAGTTGTGTTTTTACTTTTTACGCACGATGTCTGCTTTTTACGCACCGGGCGCCTCCGCGCAGGATTCATGACAGGGATTTGCCCAAACGGGCGTCTGCTTTTAGGTTCCTTTGAGTTCCCCATTAGTCCTCCTCGGGGTGTATTGTGAGGTTTTTCCTCTGGTGTAAAGCTCTCCCTCTGCCTCCGCCTGTCCCCGCGGCTGTGGCTTTATGCTGCGTTCCATTTACCTCGGAAGTCGGAACTGGGAACTGGGAATGACGTGACAGCCGAGTTATCAGCGTTCCAGTTACAAAGTCGGAAAACAAGTTTGTAGTTCGCATATACCACATGAAAAATGTAAATTACACTATATCAGCATATATATGCCGAACAATACTTGTATACGACTGATTTAGTGTGACCAAAAATAGAATGAAGTGCTACGAATTTTTACAGAGCTCTCTTCTACTGTTTACAACCGGGGCAGCCATCTTGGAATGGTAACTCGGGGGTGGTTAAGACTCTCCCACTTTCCCAGTGGGAAATCCCACTTCGAGGGGCGTTCCAGTTGAAAATTCCGACTAGGAACTGGGAAATCCCCACTTCCGAGGACAAATGGAACGCGGCTTTACGCTACAATGTGCCACTTTAGCGGCCGCGGAAACGTGGAGCTGAGTAGGGGGTCGTTACTTCGGCCTGAGCGGCTCTGTTGTGTCGGGCTGTGCGGGGACCTTTGTCTGTGCTTTTTTCCTGGGTAATTGTGTAGCCTTGTGTGGGGAAGATTCCAGAGACCGCGGCGGTGCACCACACTGGGAAGAAGGGACCAATTACCCTGCCTGCATGTGGCTTGCGGACTGGTGATTGCGGTGCTGATGGTTTGGTTCTCCCGTTCAGCAGCAGCGCCTCCGTCCGCGTCTCTGCGAGTGCTTTTAGTATCATGTTCACATTAGTTTTCTTGGCTGGGCTGGAAGATGGTGTTCCACTTGTTTCCAATAATACACTTGTCTCGAGTTTATGTGATAGATACAGGGGCGAAAATCCCGTTTCATAGTTGGGGGGGGACAATAAACAGTAACATTTTAGAGAATAAATCCAGGGGGGGGACAAGGAATAAAAGTTTTAGCCTTCCTTTAATACAGCATTTTGACATTTTCATCTCTATCTCGCAAACAGGCAGAAGACCTTTCTTAGAGTAATACAAAACAATGGTATTAGGTGGAAGGTGGCAATAATACAGCACATCTGACATAATACACTGCAAAAACCCAAAATCTTAACAAGAATATTTTTCTTATTTCTAGTTAAAATGTCTTATTTTTAGTTAAAAAAAATCTCATTACACTTAAAACAAGACTCATCACTGGAAAAAAACAACAATTTTCACTTGTTACAAGTAGATTTTCACTTAAAATAAGTAGAAAAATCTGCCAGTGGAACAAGATTGTTTTGCTTATAAGATAAATCTTGTCGCACTGGCAGATTTTTCTAATTATTTCAAGTGAAAATTTACTTGAAACAGGTGAAAATTGTCAAATAAGTTATTTTTCTGGTGATGACTCTTGTTTTAAGTGTGAGATTTTACTGTTTATTATAAATTTTCATTTTTGTGCATCACTACTAAATACTACTGCATTGTTCCAAAATTATTAATTCTGTCTCAAATTATTCTAGGGGGGGACAGCTTTACTAATGGGGGGGACTTGTCCCCCATGTCCCCCCCGGGATTTTCGCCCCTGGATACATATATACAGAGGAACAAGTGACCGTTTTCACCATCTTAAAGTTATAATAAAAAGTTATTTCCTCACACAATCGTAGTCAGTATAGGCGCATTTGAGAATAGGACTTCAAAAGGCACAGAACACATACTGATAGCGGGTTTGAGTGTGATTATTGCGCGTGTGAGTGTTAAAACCACATCATCTGGGTGTGTGCAGCCTTTAAGGAGAGGCGTGCGGAGGGGAAACTCTCTCTCTGGTTAAACTCATTTGTTTGCTGGCGCTCCCAAGGATTCCCCAGGATTGAGTGAGCTGTTTGCCCGTGAATCTCCAGGGGGAAAAATAAACTTTTGTTCCCTCACCTCTGAGTCCACGCGTCACCTGAAGAAGTGGGAAAGACGGGCACACTAAAGCCCTGCTCTTACATCACTGGAACATGTGACAAGGCGATTAGTCAACCCCTCTGCTTTCAAATAAAAGTGTATGGAAAGGAATAGTTCAAGAAAATGGACAGAGAGCATTGTTGTCATGTAAGACAGAAAGAACACACTGTTTCTATGAAGTTGTATGAATCAAGAGATTAAAAACAAACAAGAGTAAATCAAAATACTTGGACTTTATCAGAGCCTAAAAGGAATGCAACTTAAGATAAACAACAGGACATGCCATGGTAGATTATATAAAGAGGGACACATTCACTTTTTCATGTAAAACTATTAGTTTTAGTTTAATTTGAAAGAATACAGTATTTCCTGACTTATAAGAATCTTATTTAGCTCGTCTTGGTCTCCTGTCCCTACTAGACTAATAAACACATTTTGGCCTCCAGTCCTGTGTTTTTGGTCTGGAGCATCACTTGTAAGTTAACACAATACCATGTTGGAAAGAAACCAGCTATTAAAAAAGTAACGGTTGCTACTCAACAGTCTGAGATGGATAATAAGAACATTTTCAAGCAATAAAAGATTCAAGACAAAGTTAATAGAAATAAAAGAATAAAATTGACATCACATTCTCTTTGGAGATCGGTCAACCTTATAAATGTTAAAGTTAATAAAATAGCTTTTTTGAAAACAACTGTGCAAACATGCCTTGTTTGGTTGGGTTGTGAAGAGAAAACCTTTTTCTCACTGAAGGGAACTTGAGAGCACATCTTACGTTTGCAGAGCTGCATCTGAGCAAACCACAGGACCTGTAAAACAATGCCCTTTGGACAGACGAGACCACCAAAGTGGAGATGTTTGCCCATAATGCACAGCCCCATGTTTGGTGACAGCCACACAGGGACCATCAGTATAAACAGCTCATACCAGCTGTCAAGCACAGTGGTGGTTGTTGTTTTATTTGTTTTTTTAGGGGGGGTGACACTGCCACAGGGACATCTTGCAGTCATTGGCTTGACCATGCATGACTCTGAAAAAGCAAAGTATTGTATTCTGGAGTCGGATGTGAGGATGTGTCTGGCGACTAGGTTTTGGGCTGGAATTAGGTCATGCTGTAGGACAATGGTGCCGAGCCAAATCTGCTACTTTGAAAAAGAAAAAAGATATTTTTAAAGGAGGGCTGTGCATAAATGAATGGCTGCAAACCTGAATGAACCGAGGCAACGTTGTAAAGAAGAGCCGGCCAAAATTCCTCAGCAGTGACGCTGGAGACTGACAGTGTCACAGAGAAAAAAACTGCTTCAACTTTTTGCTGCTAGATGGTTCTACTTATTCACAAGTATATACTTAGTGTACATTTTGATTTTGTTTTTATCAAATAATGACATGGTCTAATAATTTATGTGCTGCTCATTTGAGGTTATTATAGTTTCCTTTTCACTTCACTGCATGTTGCAACAATGCCCGCTTCAGTCATGGAATAATTACAGGCTTTATAAAGGGCATTATTCTGCTTGGTGCTATTTTAAGTCCTATGAATGTTCCACTTTTTCTTTTTCTGTTCTTCTTTCCCCAGGCTCTATGTGCTGCTGGGCTTTGTGGTGGTCACGACCTCCATGACCAAAGCTGCCAAGAGGAAGGTGAGTCATTAGATCATCAAGTTAGGTCAACAGAGTAACAATGAAGGGGTCACAAGGTGCCGGCAGTGAAAGGACAGGTTGACATTTTCACTGCGTGTCATAAAGCATCATTCACACGTTCAAATGCACCATGAAAAAAAGCTCGGAGCAAAAAGTATTTTTCCAGGTTGCACTTTATAATTTAAATCAAGTGAGTGTCTGCAGACCTACACTTGGGGGGACATTCCCTCTTTGTGTTACCGTAGCATACTCGCCTTGAAACTTCAGGTACTGATGTTGCTCACCTTAGCTTCACATCATCTCCTGTCGAACTTTTCGGCTTTGTAACACCAATTTTTACAGACATTAGTCAGACCAAAGCATGCAAAGGGATGTGCACTGCATCAAATGCTGTTCATGTGTGGTTAGGGGCTTATCAACCTCCGATCCACAGATGTTATTGTATTGTACAGCACCCTTGTACTATTTCACTCCGTTTGAGTGAAAGTGAAGTCTGTGTTTCATCACGAGGGGCTCAAGTTGGTATGAACAAGGACTAAGAAGAGGAAGATTTCAGTTTTATTTTTCCCTTTCTGTATATAAAAACGTTTTTAATTTCACAAAGGTTTGATGGATTTTATTTTAAGCTTACAATACATGCAAGCATACACTATTCTCTGTTCTCCTCATTCTTAGTTGGGTGTTGCATGAGTTCACTCTCTGTCCCCTGTACATGGACATACCAATGGTTTTGTATTTGTATTTTTTTTCAATATAAATCCTGATCTTGAGAGACTGACCTCTGCAGGGAGACATTTGTGCTTGTAATATATTTACAATTAATACAAAAAAGGAACGAAGAAATATATTTTCCACTGACATCTAGTATTTCACTCAATAGGTATTCAAAACAGAGTTTACGTGCCCTGAGATGAACCAGTTTGAAAAGGGGCCCCAGAGTCCATAGCTGCTGTGATGTAGATGTGGTGGTACAGTGTTGCGGGAGTTGAACCAGTAGCTCCAGAGGTCAGCAGCGGCTGCTGCAGGGTCACTGCTCGCAGCTCATTAATGGTCCCAGTTATGTGGCAGCTGTGTGTTTGATGGCACTCATTACAGCAAAGCAACACACCTTCCCTCCACACACATTCAACCCCACTTCCCTCACCCCTTTTCTTTCCTTTTTCTCCCACCCACCCACCATTTTACCCCCGACAGCAACAGGAGCCCTCTTAATGTGGGAGCGAACTTGACGGCGAGGCATCATGCACAAACACAAGTTTGCCACTTACACCTGCCCTCCTCCTCATCCCGTCCACAAACAGTCTGTGCTGAATGTCTACTTGTACATTTCCACTCATGTACATACACATCTTTAACCACGTTTACATGCTTGCAGAGAGAGAGAGAGGGAGGGAGAGGGGAGCGCAGATTTATGTTTTGGTTCTTTCTCAATGGAAACTTTTGTTCAGCTTGCATGTTTGCGGCGCTGCCAACCAGGCCAGTGCCTCAGTTATGAATTGAGAGGAAAAACATTTATCTGCGACCGCAGAGGAAGATTTCAAAGGATAAACTGGCACCGGCATACAAGCAGTCACACTTACTTATACACACAAACACGAATGCACGGCCGGGATCCTGTTGTTTTTGTGGTGCGTTCAGACGACACCAACTCCAGAGAATTTGTTCAGCTGCTCCTTAGCTGCCTGCAGGTGACTGGAGCGGTCTGCAGCTTGAGCGAATCATCAAGAGTTCAGGATTTACATTTTTGGCCTTGTGAGAGAGAAACTGACAAGACTGGAGCTTATCAGTGGACTGTACTGAAGTAAATCCCCGGAGAGTTGTTAGGATTTTGCAGTGGCTACCTTTATACTATGTTAACTATGTCTTTAAAATGTTGCCAAGGCTGGAAGTCTTCGTAACTTTGGAGCTGAGTTTGGACTGCAGTAAATATGCTAGAACTGTTACTGGTTCAGTCAACACGCTTATAACATGTCTTCTGTAATGCTGTCTTTTTTCATCATCATGGGGACGTTTGTAGGGTTTTTTTCTCTAGGAATTGCAAAATTGAAGGATGAATTGAATGCTAAAAAACTTGACTGGAATAAAACTAAAGAAAATTCTTTTAGCTTTTGGATCAAACCAGAATTTCCTGAACTATTTAGTCAAAACTAAGATGGACGTCTCGGTATCAAGGCAATAATCAAGGCAGGCATTTAACTTGTTGGTTGGGTTTAAATTAAAGGAAATAACCTCAAAATAGCTTTTACACATCATAAGGTATAACTGCTTAGAGATGATTCACTGAATTTCTTTATGGATCCGTTTATAATGCCAGCATTTGTTTCTTTTCGGTATCACCGGTTCCAGCTGATCAAATCTGATCATTTTCAGATTTGATGCAAAATTATAACTTATTTTTTGTGACAGGTATTTTTGTTTGTTTGTTTTTTTCACATTCGTAATACTGAGTATTACTCGATTAACCATAAATAAATTCAGGTAATGTCTGACCAGTTATAGTGTGTACTTCTGGTGTTAATTCAGTTTAAATTGTTAAACAAATCTCTTGAATTTTCCTCTTTGGTTGTGTGTCTTTGTCTCAGGTGGCCACTCGGAGGTCCAGACAGGTGTTTGAGGCTGAACCTATAGAGGGGGTGTGGTCTGACTGGGAGGAATGGTCAGAATGTTCTCAGACCTGCAGCATGGGCGTCTCACAGAGGAAGAGAAAGTGTTTACCCCCTCCACCGCCACAGACCCCTCCCCACTCCTTCTCCCCAGACAACTGGGCAGATTACCTGCCTGGGGGCATCGGGGGTCCAGTTGTCTCTCCCGCGAGGCCTTACTACCCTCCTCGTTACCCTGGGCAACACCCATCTTATCACTCTCCTTCCATCTCAAGCAACCGTAACCCGGGACTGCCTTTGTATCGGAATACGCCCTCTGGAGAAGAAGGGCCTCCCGTTCCTGGACACATCAATCGGGTGCCAACTTTTTACCAGCCAGAATTCTCCCCCGCCAATCAGGACCCTGCGTCTCCTTACCGGTCTCCCTACCACTCACCCTCACAAGGCTACAACCAGCCACAAAGGGTTTTCAGGAGGCCGACCAATCCAGGAGCAGCGAGAGCGGCCGGGGGCGGGAGCAGACGCTCCGTCTCCAGCAGTCGGGAGGTTTCGCCTTCGAGGAGGTGGGTGACGCTGGATAATTAGAAAGCAAAGCTTCTGGGCTGAGAAGAAATGTTTTGTGCTTTTTATTGTGAAAGTTGTAAGCCTTTTTTTTTTTTTACATCTGAGCACACTCACCATCACCTGTAACCACAACCAGGGAAGTCATAGTGTAACAAAACTCCCTGCAGAATACAAAACATGAAACCTCTAAGGGTCATCAAATCAAGATTTTAAAGTAAAAGGTCTTGTTTATAATCTATTGCTCTCTTATACTCCCTTACATATGTGTGGAGGTATGGGAATCAAATGATCCACTGTTTGTTTAAAGTTTTATATTATGAATTGGGATTATCCAGTATTTTATTAAAGGATGCTAATTGTTTTGGGGGCAATTTTAAAGTCTCGCCAGACTGATTTGTAAAGGCTAAAGAAAGGATTGAAAGGAAAATCATTTTTATTGAGTATAATTTATGGAAAAATGCGAAAGTCAATCCAAATTCACTTTAGGTTTTTGAAAGATTTGTTTCCAAAGTTATTTTTGAATGCTCCCCTGGTAAACTGTTGAATAAAATGGTTTGTGGTTAGCTGAGATTAATAAGAATGTTGGCTGCCTATGCAAACATTTAGCATCTGGATGAGTCTCTTCAGCAACTATTGCTTACAAACAGGTCCAATTTTGTTTATAGTGTAAAACTCTTTACATTTATTGCATATGTCGGATGCCAGATTTCAAAACTTACTTGCAGTCCCCCTGGACGCTTCTGTTCGGTCAGGAACAATATCTTTGCAGACATTTATGACCAGCGCGTGCTTTGTCCATCATGTACAATGTGGATGTCTTTTACAGAATCTGCGTTACAATTCTTTGTGCTTTCACGTTAAACAGAACACCAGTAGTTATCTGCATGTGCTTTCCTCAGCAAAGTGACTTCGCCTTTGTGAGAGGAGTCTTTAGCACAAAAGGAAGTGAGTTTTGCATAGCTGGCAGTAGCAACAGCGTTCTGTTTAGAATAAACAGTTGGCTCCACATCCGTAAGACACTACAAAAATATTTGTGTCTCATCACAAGACAAGTAGGATGGAGTGACTTCTACAGTGGGGCAAAAAAGTATTTAGTCAGACACCAATTGTGCAAGTTCTCCCACTTAAAAAGATGAAAGAGGTACATAGGTTCACTTCAACTATGAGAGACAGAATGGGGGGGAAAGAATCCAGGAAATCACATTGTAGGATCTTTACTGAATTAATTGGTAAATTCCTCGGTAAAATAAGTATTTGGTCACCTACAAACAAGCAAGATTTCTGGCTTTCACAGACCTGTAACTTCTTCTTTAGGAGGCTCCTCTCTCCTCCACTCGTTACCTGTATTAATGGCACCTGTTTTAACTGGTTATCAGCATAAAAGACACCTGTTTTAACTCATTATCAGCATAAAAGACACCTGTCCACAACCTCGAACAGTCACACTCCAAACTCCACTATGGCCAAGACCAAAGAGCTGTCAAAGGACGTGAGAAACAACATCGTAGACCTGCACCAGCTGGGAAGACTGAATCTGCAATAGGTAAACAGCTTGGTGTGAAGAAATCAACTGTGGGAGCAATTTTGTGAAAACGGAAGACATACAAGACCACTGATAATCTCCCTCAATCTGGGGGTCCACGCAAGATCTCACCCCGTGGGGTAAAAATGATCAGTAAAAATCCCAGAACCACACGGGGGACCTAGTGAATGACCTGCAGAGAGCTGGGACCAAAGTAACAAAGGAACCATCAGTAACACACTACGCCACCAGGGACTCAGATCCTGCAGAGCCAGACGTGTTTCCTGCTAAAGCCAGTACATGTCCAGGCCCGTCTGAAGTTTGCTAGAGAGCATTTGGATGATGCACAAGAGGACTGGGAGAATGTTATATGGTCAGATGAAACCAAAATAGAACTTTTAAGTAGAAACACAACTTGTCGTGTTTGGAGGAGAAAGAAAGCTGAGTTGCATCCAAAGAACACCAAACCTACTGTGAAACATGGGGGTGGAAACATCATGCTTTGGGGATGTTTTTCTGCAAAGGGACCAGGACGACTGATCCGTGTAAGGGAAAGAAGGAATGGGGCCACGTATCGTGAGATTTTGAGTGAAAACCTCCTTCCATCAGCAGGGCATTGAAGATGAAACGTGGCTGGGTCTTTCAGCATGACAATGATCCCAAACACATCGCCCGGCCAATGAAAGAGTGGCTTCATAAGAAACATTTCAAGGTCCTGGAGTGGCCTAGCCAGTCTCCAGATCTCAACCCCATAGAAAATCTTTGGAGGGAGTTGAAAGTCTGTGTTGCCCAGCGACAGCCCCAAAACATCACTGCTCTAGAGGAGATCTGCATGGAGGAACGGACCAAAATACCAGCAACAGTGTGAAAACCTTGCAAAGACTTACAGAAAACATTTGACCTCTGTCATTGCCAACAAAGGGTATATAACAAAGTATTGAGATGAACTTTAGTCATTAACCAAATACTTATTTTCCACTATAATTTGGAAATACATTCTTTAAAAATCACACAATGTGATTTTCTGGATTTTCTGGATGTCTCTCATAGTTGAGATATACCTGTGATGAAAACTACAGGCCTCTCTTATCTTAAGTGGGAGAACTTGCACAACTGGTGTCTGACGAAATACTTTTTTTCTCCACTGTATGAGTGATATCTCAGATTTAAGATTCATTCTAGGGTCATTTGTTAAAGGAGTGACATGGATTAAGCATTAAAGGGTTTGTTTTGACGGTATGAGTTTGGAGTTGTGGCCATCTCTGGTATCTGCTGTTTTGCAGTATTACATCATTATTTCTGTTTTTTGTCTTCAGACAGGTTCAACATTACTCAGCTGGCTCTGTGTTATTATAATCTCTTCATGCTGCCTTTCTGCTTTCTCTGCCCAGCTGTAAATCACTACTTCTAAGTATTCTTCTGGTGTGTATTTTGTATCCATCTCTTTTCACTCGCAGGTCGTCCAACATTCGTCCAGGCCAGTTTGGGTATGGTAAGGTTCCCTTCTCGCTGCCTCTGCATCGCCCCAACCGCCAGGCTCGCCACACTGTCAACGGCACTGAGAGCACAGCCGAACGAACTGTCACTGAAGACGACACGGAGAACATCGGGAAAGACGGAGAACAGAGGGGGAGTGATGAAGAGGACAGGGAGGTGTGGAGGACTAAAGAGGAGGGTGATGAGCGGGAGAACAGTGAGGCTCCTGCAGCTGAGGAGGGGCCGACAACGACCACCACCACGACCAGCATCCCCCGCCGACACGTGGACAAACCTTCATACACCACCACAGATCACAGGAGGAGCAGAGTCCCACCCCGACACCCCTTCTCACGCTCCTCGTCACCATCCGTCTTCAGTAACCGCCAAAGATTTGATTGGAACGCTGTCACTGCTCCACCTCCACCCTCGCGGGCTCGTTCCCCTGGTGGCGCTCCACCTTTTTCCTCCCCTCTGCACCGCTCCAGCCCCGTGCACCGAGACAGGGAGCTCCATCCAGGATTCAGCCCCCAAACCCCACCTGCCGGCAACATCTACCCCTTACAGCACCCCCACATGTCTCACCTGGGACAGGAGTCAGCCAGGCATGGACGAGGGGAAGCTCCTCGGGTGTACAGATGCTCGGGGCCTGAGAAAGAGTACCGCAGATGCTTCTCACAGGTGAGGCTGTACCACGATTTTAATCTTAAAAAAAGAAATACTTGCTTTATATGCATTACACGTATTGAAGGGGGCAGCAAGGGAGCTGTAAACTGTGGAGATGAAGGTCAGTAGGGTGTATTTTATAGGTAGATCATTCCCCAGCTCCAACACTGGCTGGTTGTCTCTGAGCAATCACATGGAAACAAGCTGCTAGGGCCTCCGCTACCTCCAGGCATGTGTGTTTGCTGGGTCAGAGCGAGACCACACACCTCCGTTATGAAGTTACGCACACCATATGTGTCTAGATTCATGTGAGTGATCGCACATACGTGTGAACATGACTATGTATGTGTTTGACAAAGTACATGTCTATATGTATATGTATATTGCCGTCATGTGTCTGGCTCTCAGCCTGCAGGGATGATTGGGGTTGCGGCCCGCTCCATACCTCCGCACGCAGCACAATGAGAGCTTTATCAGCAGCTAAGTGTCTGTGCGTGCTGCCATGAAGAGCAGCTCGACACGTACGGGTGAGGAGGGCTGATTCACCCTCAGCACACGCAGGAGGACCAGGGGTTGACCTGCCAGTGACTTGGGTCAGAACAAGACAGAAATAAAGTGCTGTAGAACATACTTACATTTGGTTTACAGTACATGAAGAGTGTCTCTTAATCGTGCCATATACATTTCTTCAGGTTCTTTTTTTAGTGGAATGGTAAGAATTTTTTAAAACATAAAAATCAGCCTTTAGGCACTTACAAATACTTACTGCAATCTATTCCCTGTAATTTGGCAGGAATGTGTCCGTTATCTTTTTGCTTTTTCTTCTCGTATTATTGTGATTTTGTGTAATTCCTCATGTTGGGGGATCAAATCTAAATACTTAATTAAATACTATGTCACCTAAAACTTTTGTAAATCAAGAAACGATTTGAAATAAGAAATCTTGCAGAAAACAGTAGCCTACTCATCCTTTGACTAGTTCTGCACATCAGTGAGCTAATGTCATTTGGATGTTGGGCCGTGTTAGGACAGCTGCACCTTTGTGCATGAACAGACTAGAGGGATAGAATATAAGAGACTTTTATTGTCCGCTAGAGCGGAAATGTCTTTGGTTCACTTTAAATTGTCCCAGTAGAACCTCTGACTCTTCTCAGGGAAGAAAAATTGCTTTTTATCAAGGAAGGTAGTTCAGTGTAGTCCTAAAGAAACCTCACAACAAGGCAGTTTGATAAAACTTGTCAGTGTCATTTTTAAAAGTCCAGTGACCCAGCAGATGAAAAACAGCAAAGTGTCGTTAGCAGTAGTCTATCAGTTTGGCCAGTTGTAACAAGGGATGGGAATCAAGAACCGGCTGTTGTTTGGTTCCCAGTGTTTCAATTCCTCTGTATAATTTGCACATTTTGCAAACGATTCCCTTTTCGATTCCAGTGGGCACAAATAATGTCATCACGCACGTTGCGTAGCTTAAGCACGTTGCTATGCTATGCAACGTGCATAAGCCAGCAGTCAATAGTAAACATGGCGCCCAAGCGATACAAACACTCGAAAGTCTAAATACATTTCAGTAAAAAAGACGACAACAGGGCAACTTCCACTTAAGTGTTTTCAAGTGAATATTTAGTCAAAGGGCAGAAATATTACCAACATGAAAAAAACTTCAACACGATCAATGAATGTCCCGTTTTCAATTTGCATCACTTTTTCTGTGCTTGAGAGCATATGCAGGGACTTCTTCCTCAACACCCATCCCTTTGTTTGGGGACACCTTAACCTACAGCTTCACATCATGCTGCAGTCACTGGACTTTAAAACTGGGAAGTCGAAGTCATTGATAAAAGTAACTGCCAGTATCAGTGTTACTGTTCAATAAAAAAAAAGAAGAAAGAAATAAGGTAATAATTAGAGATGAGAAACTTGAAACTTGAAACTTGAAATTCAGATTAATTCTAAATATTCATAATTCAAAATAAATTCAAAATTACTTTCAATTTATCAGAAAAGAGTACTAATATAATTTTATTTCCACTATATGCAAATATAAGTATTTGTGAAGTTACTATACATTAAAATGTTCACTTTTCCCACTGAAAATTCCATTTAAATAACAAAATTACTAATTAAAGCTATCCATTCAGGTTAGTGTAAACATTAAATCCAATCCATTTAAGAACAAGGTTTCTTCCCTTTGAGGTTTAAAAATGTAGTTTATACTCCTTATTGCTGTGTGTGAGACAGTCAGCCGAAGTACCTGCAGCATTAGCTGTATAGTATAATATAAATAACTGTCACAGCACATGTACGTATGTTATTGCTTTCTCCATAGCCATGATGTGATGTTGTGACATACGTAGAGTCAGTTCTCCTTTAAAAAATAAATGTCTTGCGGTCAAGTGTGCTGTATGAGCATATGTTTGAATTTAACCTGATAATGGAGGTCTCTGGTTTCTGATGATAACATCGTTTGTACGTCCTCGTTAATTTTCCTTCTTCTCCATATTGATTATCTGTCCTGAAGGTTAACTGAAAGCTGCCCTGTGCACCAACACACTCAGAAAACTGCAGTTTCTCAACAGCCTCTGGCTGCCTTCTCCAGCCACGCCAGGTCTTAAAGCTTCATTTACAACATCAAAACCTCATTAGCTTTTATACTCTTAACATGAGAGTTTATTTAATGAAATGAAATGGTATTGTTCATGTAACACTCTGACTTTCTTTTTCCACCACTTCCACCACTGGAAAGAAAAACATTTCTTCTGTCTATTTTTGTCCCCATCCCTTTCTGATTGGACAGTGTCCGATTTTTAATTTTTTTTAAATCCAATGATATCCTTGTTCAGATGTGTTAAGTACATTTAGCATGTTTATGCTAAAATCATCATTTTGACAATTCTGTCTGATAAAATCTAAACTTTCCAGTGATGGGTGCACAGATAGGTCCATTCAACAGAAGGAAGCATGGGGTTTCAATCAGGAGGACAGAAATACCTAAAGTGCCATGTGAGGGTTATTTATTCCAGTGGGCCACTTGTTGCAGGACTATCTTAAGTGAGAGCGTAGGGGGAGATGTTAAGACTGGGTTTAGTAAATGCACACACAAACTCGATAACACATTTTCGCGCAGCACATCAACATCTTTCAACAAGTGGAAGGAGACACTTGAAGTTGGAGCCAGGTTGGCACTTTGGAGTTCTTGACTTTTCCCTTTGCAGATAATTTGGCTCAGCCCCTTGTTGTTTTTTCATCCTCCTCTTATTCATGCTTTGTTTGATTGTCCTACACGTTCAGGCTAATTTAGTAGCTGGCAGGATACCAGCCCCGTGTGCCAGCAGTGCTCACGGCGGTCCTGTGATGGTCGCGCCTACTCACCATGTTACACATTTACGAAACATCAGCCTCGGCTTTAGCGCTGTTTGCTTCAACAGGAGACTCTTGGTTTTATGTGTCTTCAGAATAGGATTTGAATGATGAGTGTAGGACTTTGCCCGGGCTTGTATGTACTCAATAAGTGGGTGCGAGTGATTAAGGGAGCGAGCCAGACTGACTGTGACACATCCTATTATCTATTAGGTGTGGTTGTCATAACACGGGGCGCCTGAGGCCCATCGCAAGAGTGATTGGCTCTGTGTATGTGTGTTTTTACTGTTGCAATACGGCAATGGGGAACTAAGAGAGGGACAGAGGAAATGAGAGGGGCAAAAGGTGAATGCGTGTGCGTACGCGCGTGATGTGTGTGAGCATAGGGTGGTAGAGGAAGTGACGCAGTCAAGTGGCAGTGAAAGAGGGTACTGTTTTTAGAAAATCTGCACACAGCAGTGGGGGGATGAGGGGTTGATGATAGGGCAACGGGAGAGAAAAGGTGGGAAAGGAGGAAAGTGGACGAAATATGGAAGAAGGCTGCTGAGAGGCAGGTTGAGGTGTTTGTGAAAGGACGAAATGTGGAGTTGTGAATGTTTATGGGTTGTGCGATTCAATTTCATTGATAAATAAAGCTATAAGAAACGTGCATGCAGCATTTTACTGAAGGGATATTTTACACAAAGCCTCAGAAATGTATACTTAACATATTTATGTGGCATACGCTGCTTAAAAAGATGATCTCACACCTAAAGTTCTGCAGCATCAGCTGTAACTGTGGCACACACATGGCCAGCTTTAATCTTTTATTTCTCTGTATCTTCATACAGATGAGGTATAGCGTTCTCTGTAAAACTTCTAAAATGCTATGAAAACATTCAGGTGCGCTGATCAGTGGCCGGACGTTCAACATCTTCTTTCACCTGCGGGTGCTGGTAAATGATGTGAGCATGAGTCACATCCAGCTTATCCTCTGGAGAGTTGAAGGAATGAAAGTGCACTCAAACGCTTGCCATCACTTGTCTGCATTTCCTGCTGCATTTCGTACCATATCAAAGATAACATATGGTTTAGACACCGCAAAGTGGATAAGAACCTTTGTTCTTATGTTGAAATCCACAGTTCAACCTTTTGAGAGGTCAAAAGATTGATCTCCAGCCCTCGTCCTTGGCGTGATACTGAAGTGTGGTGTGAGTGTCTGTGAGAATTGGAGAATGAGAAACACATGGTAGACCTTAGACAAGGGTTAAAACGTGCAGACTAGACTAGACACAATACTTGTTAGTGCAAGGTACACAAGAAAAGGCTGGATGGTTGGCAGCAGCATTAGAAAGTGTGGGTTGAAAAGAAAAGGATCTTGCAAGAAGGCGAAGGGAAGTATATATCGGAGAAGGATTTGTGGAAAAGTGTGTGTTTGTGCGTGAACGAGTACCATCGCAGTGTAACGGGGGAGGGGTTGCTCGGTCCGAGGGTGAGGGGGAAAATGGTGAAATCTGAGAAGAGACTGTCTGTCTCACACACACACACACACACACACACACACACACACACACACACACACACACACACACACACACACACACACACACACACACACACACACACACACACAAAATAGGATACACCATTTTGAAGCAGACATTTCCTCTCTGAAGTCGTTCACACTGTGTCCTGATGGCTGTTTCAGCTCTCCTCTTGGCTCGTCTCTCTGTCCACCTCCTCAGAGTAAACATTTACCCAAAATCACTAAAAGCGACCTCTACAAGAGCAAGTAAGGGAGGTTTAAGGCCAAAGGCCTCCATCAGAAAAAAAGTCTTATAAAACTGGAGAGTCCTGTGGACAATTTATAGCTGTCCACTGAAATCTTTCATTTGGCCTTTGAAGTAATTGCAGGTTAAAACGTAACACATGCGTCACTCCTGGGCTGTACAGGTAAAAAGCACAGGTGTGTTGCATCTGGTTACAATGAGTTAAGATGAAATAACTGATGGATATCATCAGGCTCAGAGATGGAGTCTGTTCATGGTGTTTTAATTGTTTGATGCTCTTTGTGAAGTGTAACTTCTTACTTTCCAGCTGCCACAGTCAAGACGGAAACTCTTAAAAATCTAGTCTGATTTCTTTCTTTTCTTTTTTGGGGGGGCTAATCCAATATTTAACCATTTGGAGCACACCTTGGGACAGGGGTGAACATTTTTGCATGGCCACATGTTGCTTTCCATTTCCCTGTTGTACTGACTAAAGTCTTTATACTTTGAGTTACCTATAAAGATGTAATTCTAGGAGAGGAGAAACAGGGGTGCTCGATTACTGGCCTGCAACTGATCCCTGCAGGCCCCCCTCGGGGGAGGTGTTTGAGCATGAAATAATGCTCTGGGAGACCTACAAGAAAAAAGGGGAGCGTTAACCTTGTTACATCATTTACTTTCTCCATCTAAATCATTTTTTTAATATAATTTTGGCCTAAGTTAATGTCAACATGGTGTTAATGAGGAAAAAGTGAATGTGCACAGCTGTAAAGGATTCTTAACACATCATTGTGCGTTGGAAAGCAGCGTAGTAATTTTTTTTTAATACCACAGGAGAAACAAAAAGAACATCCAGACATGAATCAAGTTGCTGACTTCACCAGGCAGGACTTTGAAGGTCCTGCAGTGCACAGCTACAGTTGGATGCATAAAAGCCCGAGGAACATCCTCCTGTCTTGCATCACTCCCCTTCTTCAAGTATTAATTATCCATCCACCTGCAGTTACTTGTTCTCCCAGTTCCTGCTTGAAGAAAGTCAACAACTTGCCAAACCGTGAAGTTACAGTAAAAAGGAGATTAAAAAAAATTATTTCATGGAATCCAACTATCCTGCATGCTGCCAACAGTAAAAAAAAAAAAAAACAGTTGAGAGAATCTCCTAAATCTATCAGATTGCATAAAATAATAATTGATCATACAAAGAAATTACAGTTATTTATCTTTTTGATAATCAGATCAGTTGCTTGATTTAGCTCTTAATCTACTCCGCTTTGTTAACTTGTGGCTGTAAGCAACCTGAGAGGAACTCTGCGGCCCCGTTCAAACTGGATCAGCACACACTAACCAATTTCATGCTAATACAGGAGACTCTTGTGCCAAGGCGAGAGCCTCAGAGGAGGTCTGCCTGGATGCTTGACTGTTTCCCAGCAGTACCACCAAAAACATGCCATTGGATTCCACTGCACACTGGAAAATAAGACACTGATCCTGCCTTTGTAGTCGAGAGCTGAGGAGTATCTGTTGGAAGCTGCTAAACACTCTGGCTCGTCTTCAGACTGCTTCAGTGAGAGTCAGATGATCTCGTCTAATCACAGTCTGTCATTATACAGGCATTGGTACACTGAAAATATGTTATTTGGACTATCAGCACGGAGCCACACTCCTCAGCTCTAATCACTGTGCGTTGCACTTAGTTCCTTTTTCATGGAGCGACAAACAGGTCCAGATGTGTTGGTTTGTGGCAAACACGCACAAACCACATGAACTTATTCAGACTGAGCTGTATTTTATTTGCTTTAGACCTTCGACAAGCAGAGCAACCTGCCTCACTACAAAAACCAGGTGCTCCTTGTTTATAATAGCTCCTGTGGGCTTTGAGTTTCCCACAAATATTTCTTTCATGCTCGTCCTCCTCCTCTTAGTCTGTCTCATGTCAGTCCTCACTCAGGCCGTTTGGAGAATCTCAGCCTTATCAACGAGTGAGTATCATACTTGCTCCTGTGTTTTGAGGGATCCTCAGGTCTAAGTGCCTTAACATCACAAGCTCTTTTTGTTTTTTTACTTTTACCACCTGAAAGAAAACATAAAAAAATCTCCAAATGCAATCAGCAACAACTACAAGTGTAAGGCCAAAAGATGCTTGTGATATTTGCTTTATCTTTTTCTTACCTACTGGTATATACTTGTGCTTTTCAAGCCTGGACTGAGCTTCATTGATTTACCGACCAAAAATATGGCACACTCTGCAGGAAAAGGTGGCAAAAATGATAATGAATGTTTATGAGCAGGGATTAGCTGCACTTCAACTGCATCATCAGAAGTTCAATTTCACTTGGACTGAGATGATTACATGCATTTTTAAACTATAATTTTAGCAACTGCAACTATGCCAAATACTGAAAAAGTCAGTGCTAGTGCCAGTGCTAGGTCAGTGCTAGTTAGGGTCGCCACCTTTCAGAAATAGAAATAAGGGACGCCCTGATTTCAGCAGCGCAGGAGCCAAAAAAAAAAGCCCCGAAAACTTCTAAACTGAATAAAAATGTGTTTATTTTATATGAAAGAACTAAATGCTTTGATTTAAAGTTTAAAGTGCTTTAATTGCATTGAACTAGCATGACTGTACAGACAGCCAACCATACTGGCAACTGAAATATCCTCCTATGCTACGTATGTCCACATCAGCCCAGATGTAATATAGCCTACAGGTGAAGAATATGGTGTAAAAGTTAATTTATTTCAATAATTCAACTAGAATATGGTGTAAAAGTTAATTTATTTCAATAATTCAACTAGAATATGGTGTAAAAGTTAATTTATTTCAATAATTCAACTAGAATATGGTGTAAAAGTTAATTTATTTCAATAATTCAACTAGAATATAGTGTAAAAGTTAATTTATTTCAATAATTCAACTAGAATATGGTGTAAAAGTTAACTTATTTCAATAATTCAACTAGAATATGGTGTAAAAGTTAATTTATTTCAATAATTCAACTAGAATATGGTGTAAAAGTTAATTTATTTCAATAATTCAACTAGAATATGGTGTAAAAGTTATTGAAAATACGGTACCAATCGTGTCCCGTATTAGTTCAATACGGGACGCAACATTTTTTTCTCAAATAAAGGACAATTCCGTATTTTACGGGACGGGTGGCAACCCTAGTGCTAGTGCCAGTGCTAGGTCAGTGCTAAGCATCATTTGAGTAAATGCCAACCTTGGAGTTTTCTTACAGTCACTGACTGACCTGGTGCAGGTGCCTCCAGGGTGGAAAAGGTCAAAGAAGCCAGATGTTTTCATCTTGGGAGATTTTCTCACTCACTAAAGGGAAGATTGCTTTTACAGCTGTATGGTAAACATGACTTAGACCCAGCTCGACGTTGACCTAACATCCTGTTTATCTGCACAATTGAAGAAGGCCAAAGAAAATCACATTTATTTGCCGGGGAGAGGTCTTTATACCAGACCGTTTGGCCATGTTTCCTTCTTTGTGTCCAGTTAACCTCTGTCTTGCTTGACAGCCAGATCCCTGTGAGGTTTTGTGATATTCCCATCTTGTCCAAATCTGTGAGGTGCTGCCTCAAGTGGAGGAGTTTAGGAGTCTTGAGAACTTGTTCATGAGTGAGGGAAGAATGGAAAGAGAGACTGGCTGGAGGAATGGTGCAGCATCTGCAATGGTGGGGACTCCACTCGGTTGAGTGAAAAAAGCAAGATTCTCTGTTTACCAAGTCGATCTTTGTTCCTACCCTCACCATTGGTCCTGGATTGTGGGTAGTGACTGAAAGATTGTGAATACAAAATGGCTGAAATGAGCTGCCTCTACAGGTTGGCTTAATTCCCCCTTAAACATGTTCAGTGGTCTGGGAGGGCCTCGCAGTAGAGTCAGTGCTCCACATCGAGAGGAGCCAATTGAGGTGGTTTGGGCATCTGAACAGGATACCTCCACGATGCCTCCCTGGAGAGGTGTTTTGGGCAGGTTTTGGCCTCCAGGCAGAGCCAGGACATGCCGGAGAGACTGTATTTCTCAGTTGGCCTGGGTACACCTTGGTTTATTGCCAGGGGAGCTGGAGTAGGTGGCTGGAGGGAGGATAAGCAGAAGATAATGGATTGATGGACGGATATCGGAAAATCCATGAAGATTCATCAAACTTTTGAACGTAGTTAAAAAAATACAACCCCCTTCCATCAGACCTGCCTCTAAAGCCACACCTCCCAAGAATCGTAACTGGCGACTTCTGTTCACTGACGAGAAAGAGAGTTTGACGGGCAAGCCAGTGATCCAGTGGCTGTGCTAGGGTTACTTACAATAACTGGCTGATGTTTTCAGAGCTCTCTTGCGCCCACGGTTGATTTTTCTTTTATCACAAGCGTATTTAATTATGTTTTTGTTATCCCATATATGAAGATAGTTTGAGCTAATATAGCAAAAAATGTGAAACAAAAGAGATATGAAAGATTTGTATATCAGAAACAACCCAACGTACATGGTTACTGGAGCAGAAACTCTTTGTACAGAGTTTGTGGGCTTTTTTTTTTTTTTTGAACAATATTTTTATTAAATTTCAATATAAATGTACAAAAAAGCAAGACAATCAGCAAGTATCATATTAATTATCCAACAAAATGTAAGCAGGTCCTGCTGTGTCCATACAGACAAAAACAAAACAAGACAGAAAAAAAATAAATAAATAAATAAAAAAAATAAAATTAACTAAAAATAAAAAATAAAAAAAGTAAAAATTAAATGGAAAAAAGAGTTTGTGGGCTTTTTTATGTGAACGAATAAAGAGAGAGTATGGCTCTTCATACTTCGTAAGTATAGAAAGGGTGATGGACTTGAATGAATGTGTTTTAACTTACTGGTCTTGGAGTGTTTATATTTTAAAGCTTATATTTCACCTGAGAACAATAGTGATGTGTCCTGCCATGACCTCCCCCTGACCTGTTGCCTGCTGTTGATTAAATGAACAGCATTTTCTCTGAGGGACTCCTGACTGTCCCCCTCCCACGGGGCTGAGACTGGAAGCTTGGCGGTTCAGTGCTAAGTACAGAAGGACGGCCTCCAGCGCAAGATTAGCCAGAGAATGTTAATCACCGAGTCTACATTAACATGTCATGGATTTCTGTGCATGCACGCAGCGATTAGACCTGCTGCCTGTTGATTTATGGCTTCAGGGGCCAGCGGTCAGTTGTTTCGTGTGCAGTAATCCTTGAGGAATGACCTATTAAAGGTATTGAGGTGGTGTGGCCAACTATGCAGGTGTAGACTTGTACGGCAGGATGACAGTGACGTGCTGGAAATTCCCAGGTGTTTTTCTTTCACGTAAGAGTTTTATGTGTAAACAGGACTTTGTGTGTCTGTGGTTGTAATGTTTACATGCTCCTTGGTGTTGTCTCCTCTCCACCCCCCGCTCTGACAGTAGAACCCATCTGTAACATTCACAGCTCCTGTTCAAAATCACAGCGTCTGTCTTTCACCAGCTGCTTTCACTTTTCTTTCACCTGCTCCCTGCTGCCATCCATCCTTCATCCATCACTTCACCCCTCTTTATGGTTTCTTTTTATGTACAAATCACTGAGCTGCTCTGAGTTGGTGGTATGTGAGCCACTCTTTTCAGTGTGTCATGAGGCCGTGCAGAAACAGCAACGGGTATGGGCGGGTAGAGTTGTAGATGGTTTGGCAGTCTGAACCTCTTGTGTCAAAGCATCCTAGAACAAGACATCCAAATTGTTCAGCCTTGTGTGATTGTACTGAAAGAGTAGTAAGAACCGATTATGTAAAAATAAGTGAATGGGGGAATGAGACGCAAAGCTCTTCGTAGTCATGTTTGGTAAAGTGTCAAAAAATCCCCACTTATTCCCAGACACACCTTCCAAAACCACGCATTTTAGGTTAAATTGTTTTTGTAAAAGCCCCAGATTTTCTTCTTTCTTCTTCATTGCAAAGCCTGTGTCACAAAAGGGAGTCCATTTAGTGTTTAGTTTAGTTTATTTTCGGTCATGACACAAAAAAAAAAAAAAAAAAAAAAACCAAGAATAAAACTGACAACAAGAAAACGTTCAATTGTTCAAAGAAAACATAACAAAGAAGTTTCCAGTATACAAATAAACAGATAACATCTAGACCGAAAAAGGGGTAGGCTGAAGCAAAGCTTATTATTTGCCTACCCTCAAAAAGATTAATTAAATTAATAAAATAAAAGCAAAAAGTAAGAGAAAGACTGCCCGTAAAACAAATTGCCTCTGTAGGGATAACAAACATTCCTCAAAAAATAAAAAAGATATTTAAAATAAAGGTGCAGTTTACATGTTACCTTCATCCTTAAAAAATCAAAGCAAATCACCAATTAAATAAATACCCAAATCAACATCAAGCCACTCATTAATTTAATATAAGGAAATCATCCTTCTTTTCAATGTTTTTTTTAAATAAAGTTAAAGTTCTACATAATTTCAAATCTATATCTAATTTATTCCATACATCCACCATTTAAAGATACAAAAAGACAGTATCATACCTGGCCAACTGTTTCGTGAGCGAAATGACCGAATATAACAAGCGTAAGAGTGGTGAAAGTATGTGAACCTTGGATTTTAGTATTAAATATGACCTTTTTGTGCAGTAATAACAATTGTTGGTTTTCCTCACATCAGCTGCTTACTGCCTTTCCTCCAGAGGAACATGCAAAGACCCAAGATCACGTCTTTACTTCCTAATAGCATTAACTTATCAATTTTTAACCATTATGTGGGGGTTTTGTCCTACTGCATGACTGCATGGTTCATTTGTGGACAGACGACCTTGGTGCTGGGGTGATCTGGTGTAAAGACATTATTGTATGACATGGTCCACCATAATTCTCCCTACACTTTTTTTGAAATCATGATCACATGGGAGATTTTGTCTAAATATATAAAAAAAAGCCTCTGACATTAGCAGAAGTGAGATGAACCCACATAACAAATCTTTCTTTTTGCCCTGAATGTTCTGATCAAAGTTGGTAATGTTTATTTTTCCTGCATTAACACTCCAAAGCTAAGTTTAGTTTTCTCCCTATAAAATTGTAAGGATAATCACTATTTACAGTTAAATAGCTCCAGAGAGAATTAAGGAAAGCTACCCTGAACAAGGCTGCTTGTTGAGAAAAGTAACTCAATATAATGCTTTTGCCATTTAAACAGCTTTGAATTCATTATGTACTTTGTGTCTAATGTCACAGTACGGCTACTTTTGGCTTTCGCTAGTTCTACTTCACTGTGTAGTCTGTTTTGTGTTCTTGAATCTGCAGGCAATAACAGGAATCCCACAGGCCCACTTACATCTGACTCTCATCCCACCAGTTGAAACGCTTAACTGTTAATTGGAAATGTTTGCATACCGGTACTTTCATACACTCTCGGGTGTTATATGAATAGTGTCCTTAATAATCCATTTACCAAACTAACAATGATAATAACATTCCTGTTTCTGTAATTATGCATGTTCTGTCTATTGTTAAAAATGTGTGTGAATAGATCATTTTTCCCTAAACTTTCACCTAAACCTTTGATCAACTCTATATGACAGCTCTTGTTGGTCTGTTGCTGCAAGATTTTCATTACTCCATACTGCGTCACTAGTGCGTAGTTAGCTGAGATCCAATATGTGTGGCAATTGCACTACCGCTATTTCTACACTATTTGATGATTAACTCGAGTGCTTTCAACGATTAACGTGACTATTTACGAGATCCAAAGTCATCTCACAAAATAAAAAGTCTCAAACACCACCCTCCACCTCAGAAAAGTCTAGTGAATAGTAAATGTTACTAATTTAAATTGTTCTTGTAGATGAAATGTGATTTTTTTTTTTTTTTTTTTCTTTCCTTGTCTGCACACATATTAATGATTGATACCATGCAGGTAAAAACCAAAGGCATATATATGTGCATTATTGCTATATTTAATATATATACATATATACGCCTACATACACATACACATACATAAATATATACATACAAACCCAGTGATTTTTTTTTTTTGGGGGGGGGGGGGGTTTAAATAATAAAGATACGCACAATTATTGACTTGAAATTGCGTTATTTACCATTATAGTAGCCAAATTACACTGTACAGGACTGTCTCAGAAAATTAGAATATTGTGATAAAGTTCTTTATTTTCTGTAATGCAAATTAACAAAACAAAAATGTCATACATTCTGGATTCATTACAAATCAACTGAAATATTGCAAGCCTTTTATTATTTTAATATTGCTGATTATGGTTTACAGTTTAAGATTAAGATTCCCAGAATATTCACATTTTTTGAGATAGGATATTTGAGTTTTCTTACACACTAAAAAACACCTCTGTCATGGTATGAGGGGTCTGTATCACTTTCACTGGCACTATGTATCTTTGAGGAGCATGGTAGGAACCCTTCCACACTAAAAAAACTACACATTTTTACGGCTCTGACTGCTTTACGGCATACGTCACTTCCCCCTCCTTCCCGATTCGTAGTCGAGACGAAAATGGGCGGGGCGTGGAGCGCAGAGCTCAGGAGAAGCTGGTATCATGGCCGAAGCAGCGAAAAAAACAAAGAGATTAAAGTTTCTTCGGAGGAGGCGAAAAAAAGAACGCGGGAGAGTAACAAGCTAAATGCACGGACAAAAAAAAAAAAAAAATGCCCGGACAAGAATAAACATTGGCCCAGCGTTCACTCGCTGGCGTGAGATGAAAGACGAGGAGGGCTGTCCGACAAGAGAGACAGAATTGTTATGATACAAATGTAAATGTAAATGAGTTCTATGTTCAATAAGAATCAAAATTAGAATGTTTTCACATACATTGGGTTTTAGTATTTTTCCTGAGAACTGTAAAATTGTGCAGGGCTGATCTGTAAAATATAAGGAATGGGCATTCAGTTATTCACAGGTTATAAAGTATATTTTTTATTTTGTCAGTAAGTATGTTGGACTAGCGTATGAGTTTGTAGTTCGGGGCACATTATTATAACAGGACAGGGGGGCGGGGGTGACTTCACTAATAAAACCAAGTTGAACTTACTGATTTTCAACATCGTCATATTATATTGTTTAGCCAAAAATAGATACATTACCTCTTCGCTATCCATCCTGCAAACGACCGCTGAAAGCAGAAAAGTAGCTTTGAAAGTCAGTCCAGTTCATTCACTATCAAAACAAATGCACGCGACGAGGACAGGAGTTTTCCAGCAGTACGCGCTGGTGCTCATGGGAAATGTGGTGTTCTTTCTGGTAAAGCACTACTGCTTTTGTCCAAAGGAGCCGCCAAACTCAACAAAAGCTGAAAGTTACATTGTGCTGCTTTAAACCATGATACCAGTCCATATCTATTACTAGACCCCTCCTCCCCTTCATACGTTGGTGGTTCTGGAGAGCCCTCACTCTGCACTCACAATATAAAAGACATTACAAGAATTCACAGATTCTTCACCAGAACCACGAAAACCAGTGAACACAGCCTATCTCCTCTGTTTTTACTCTCACTTGCTCTGCCCTCCCTCTTCTTTCCACCCAGTCCATTAGCCTCCTGATGTTTTTACACGCCCTAAACTCCCTTGAGAGGAGGATCCATTTACACTGTAGCGCTTCTGTGATCATTCGCATAACTGCAGACACTTGGCTTTTACTCGCATTCTTTCTGTCTTTTAACATTCGTTCTGTCTTTCATAAAGGGTCTCTCTCATTTTCACTGTGCTGTAGCATCCCAGAGCTGCAACGCAGCATCCTTACATGAATGTGCCTGCTCAAGATTGTTGTCCACCTATTGTTTATGGTCTTATCAAGCACACGCATATTAATACAAACAGATAAACAGATACTACCCAGTTGCAAATGAAGCTCAACATGTTTATGGCCAGCAGAAATATTTACAACCATTACCGACCACATTTCATACACTCATCAGGGTAGATTTGAAAACATCCCCCTACATACTGTACATGTACGGTTTCAAGGACCTGTGTATTCTCCTGTGTTCAGTCAAACACACTTTACTGAGAAGATTCCACAGGACTGGATCATGTCATCCATAAATGACAAAAATCACTCAAGAGGAGAAAAACTGCTGCAAATATTTTAACAGGCTTTGTGGAAAAACATGATGATCCTTTTCAGTGCTATGTGACTTAACAGCACTTATATTCTTCCACACAAGTGCACACACACACACACACACACACACACACACATGCACACACACACACACACACACCATGAAAGTGATGCATCCAGCGAGACCCATGCCAGGCAGTACACGGCCTGAACTTTTAGACATGAGAGTCCTTTAGATACACTTAGTGCTGAGGCTTGTTCACATGGGAACTGGTGACCTGTGTGTGCATAAACTTGATGATTCTCTTGGTCCAGTCTCCCCAGATTAGTAACTAGGAATTTTCCAGCTGTTTGCGACAGCTGTAAGTTAAGTGGGGTCCAGAGAAAAAAAAACAAAAGGAGCAGAGAAACGAATCAATGAAGGAGATGAGTGAAAGACAAGAAGATTGTAGAGCATACAGAGATTATAACTGCAAGGAAATCTGAGAACTCTGTGTGCGGCGTGCCAGTGTGTGTGTGTTTGTTGAAGCCAGCTGTGTACCAGAGGCCTTCACACTCAGAAGGCTGGATGAATCTGGCTTCTCACGGTAGTGATGAGGCCGAAGGTGTCTCCACTGGATAAAGTTTAAAATACCGTTTAAGTAAAAGAGTCACTCAAACAATGAAAAAATACACTATTACATGTACACATACTTGATTTAAAAATGTACTAAAGTAAAATATACATAAGTAGAGCCAGCTATGTAAATATTAACGAGAAACAGTTGTAGGTGCTTGAGGTTTGGTTCTAGTTTTTTGCGCCCTTAATTCATTTAGCAGGAAATAGGGACAGTGAAAAGTGCAGCTGGAGTTATTAAGTGGTCCAGTGGGGAGAGGAAATACAGCCTCAAGACGCAATGATCGGAATGCAAGCAGATTGCATGTACTGTATATTTGTTGACCTCAGTGATCACATGAAAATATACCAAGTGCACCAAGTGAAGAATAATTGTCCAACACAGCATCCAAACCTTGCATCACTGTATTTGTGGAGAAGGTGATTTCTAAGGACTTGTGTAAAACACAGTGTCATGGTTTGGTCCTGTTTTGCGGTTTCCGGGCCAGTATGACTTGCTGTTATTGATGGAGGTGAAAATGTACCAATAAATAAGACCCACCCCTCAAACACAGATTAGCCAATGACTGTAGAGTATCAGTAGAACAGGTGCTGGAGCTCAGACATCTGCAGTTTTCAGCTACATCATAAAAAACATTGAAAGTTTGTGAATTTTCAAGGGTTTATTGGCATTTATGAATAAAAAAACAAACTAATTCCAGGTATAACAGAGTTTATTTCATCCAGTTTCCTAAATCCCAACAAAACAGAGCTAAATGTCTTTTTTGGACTAAACTGCCAATTTAAAGTCCAGAATATCAACAGGGACCTATGGAAATAGATATGATATATGATCAGATTCTGAACGGCTCGTAAAAGTCACATGACACTGGAAAGATCCTCCGGGCGGGGTGTACAGACACTGCAGAATTTGGCTGCAAGAAGGAGGAAACAACCAAATTCTGCAGTGTCTGTACAGCCGCCCGGATGAGCCGTCCAGTGTGACGTGGCTTCTACGAGCCATTCAGATTCTGCTCCCGTCGTTACGTAACGACGGGAGCGATGCGTGAAACCACGCCCACAGCTAACTCTGGCCGGAACAACAACTCCGCCGGCCGGAGCTTAAACCATTTTTTCGTAGCGGTGTATCGTGATGGCGTCTGTTCGAGCTAGACATGCGAATCGCTCTGTTGTTGGTTGTAAAAACCAACACAAGCGATGCTTTGTGCCCTCCCCTGCTACGCGTCATTCAGGCAGCCAATCAGCACAGAGCCTCATTATCATAGCCTCCCCGCTCACTCAGAATCCTGCATAGATAATGAGGTTAGAGAATGGGAAGATAAAGACATGGCTCAGAGGGTGAATTTCTAATTTATTTAGCAAAAAAAAAATCCAAAGCTTGTTTTTAAGACATTCAAGGCCTGTTTAAATAGGTATTAGATGCCATAATAGGTCCCCTTTAAAGAAGCACAAATATCCGTATGTTAAGCCTGAATTAAGCTTCTGCGTCAAACCAACGCAGAGCACACGCCGTCACCTTGACGCCGTCGTGAATCCTTCGGACTTCTCCGTCACTCCATTTCGCCGCGGTGCAGTACCCCCCGTGACCGCTAATTTGCAATCTTTTCCTGAATGGTTTATCCGACTTTTTCCGGTCACAGTGAATCAAAGAGATAAGGACAACTATTGTGCAAAAAACCAAAACAAAAAAAATCACACATACACGAAGAAAAGAGTGCTGAAAGTTCACGACTGCTTGAAACCGGAAACCGGAAATGCGTTGCTACCAAGCGAACCAATCACAGCCCTCTCCGTCTGCGTGTGGTCTGCGTCGCCTCGATGCGTGGTTACAATTTTCGGGAGCTGCACGTCAGTGACGGCGTCAGTGACGGCGTCAGTGACGGCGTCAGTGACGGCGTCAGTGACGGCGTCAGTGACGGCGTGTGGTCTGCATCGACGCGTACCACACGCCGTAGGCACGGCGTTGTTTTGACGCAGAACCATAACTCAAGCTTTAAAGCCATCATCTAAACTTCAGTCGTATGCAGGACTGATCAGCAGTTTCTGGAAATATTTAGTTGAAATTATTGCTTCACAGGAAATCAGACCTGATATTAAAACCATACATATACAGTTCTGCAACCCCTATCAGTATAATATTTTGGTCTTAGTTTTATATTTGGGTCATTTAAATCAACTTTTACACTGACACACATATTTTGAATATGCACTATTATATTACTGTAACTGGCAAAGGCAAAGTTAATTATACCTTATTTTATGTGCACGCTGATCCAGTGGGGTGCTTATTATGGACTACAAGAGGAATCTGAGGGAATATGAAAGGATTAATGATGTGGGGAAAAATGTATTCTGATTTCTAAATTAACATTAACATATGGGTTCATGGAGTATGGCAAAATTCCCAGAGCTATATTCCAATTTCAAATTTTAATTAAACCTTTTAATAGTTTAATCCTTTTTAAGCCTATCATTCTTTACTCTTTGGAGTATTGTGGAAATAAAAAACTCTCATTAATTAAGTGGAGAAAATAACCCTTTGGTGGTTCTGATACTTTCACATGGGTATTTGGGAAACTCTTTTGTTATTTAACTAATCATTTCCATTTATGTGCTTTCCTATTTTGGTTAAAAAAAAACAATAACTGGTTAAAATAATTAGTTGATTGGTTACATTTCACTCTGAAGTATGTTGAGGTAGTAGTTTTTTATGAAATAGATACCAAAGATATTGTGCAGTTACCCTAAAACTCCCTCCACAGCTCCACGAAGACTCTTAGAGCGATACGTAAATGCACACACGCCCGTACACGTGCTCACACACAACCTCGCATACTCGGGTCATGCACTGAAAGTCACGGTGGATTTATTTGAGCAGCTGCTTCCAAAAAATCTATCACTTCCATATGCTTGCAGTGCATTCGCTGCAGCTCGTAGCATCGTGGAAACAACATGTGTGTTTTTGTGTAAAGGCATGAAGTGTCTTACCTCCATGATCTCAATTTAATTCACTCCTTCATTGTCAGCTGTTTTCCTCACCTTCCATTCGCTGCACTCCACCCTACTGTCTCTGGGGACCGGGAGAGAAACAGCCCTCGCTTTAGCACTGTGTATTGGTTCATTGTGTGGCACTGATTTTGAATTTCCTCTGTATTCCTCATTGTTTTTGTCCTCCAGGTGTGTGGAGGAGGTGCTTTGGACCCCAGAGCAGAGCAGTGTGCAGCCTTTAACACCCAGGAGTTCATGGGTCGCCTCTACAACTGGGAGCCTTTCACTGAGGGTGAGGACTGAGCTAATGCACACACACGCATACACACATACACAGTAGTAGTAGTAGTAGTTTGTTTCGCTGCAATGTGCTTGAATGTGGCAACAGGTTTATAGGAAGAATTAAATGTCAGGGAGGAGGGGTGAAAAAAACAGTCAGTCAATGTGAATTTGAGTGAGTTTTCTGGGGTATGAGTGTGTGTTGGCAGGCCTCCACTGCATGCCCAGCCTTTCTCGATCCCCTTTCTCTCACTCCAGCAGGCCTGCATCTACACTATGTGCAGCACCAGTGGTGGTGGACGTCAAAACGAAAAGAGAATGGCTGGAACGCACTCTGTCTTTATTTTATTTTACACAAAAATTCTTCACCCCCCTCTTCTTCATTTTTTTTCACTCACTGTGTGAAAAAAATAAGAAAAAAAAATCCCACCCCCAAAACTTCTCCCAGCTCTAAGCACAGATTGCTCCTTAGGGAGATAAAGAAGAAGACAGAGAAAGACAGGAGGAGGGACGTGAGGGGTGATGGGATGCAAGGGTTTTGTCACTTGACCACTGGAAGCAAATGGAGACAATATGCCTTGTGACCTGCATGTCTTTGTTTCTTTGTATGTG
The DNA here is from genome assembly GCF_033807715.1 of Cololabis saira. Lineage (NCBI taxonomy): Eukaryota > Metazoa > Chordata > Actinopteri > Beloniformes > Belonidae > Cololabis > Cololabis saira. The sequence continues at coordinate 27,170,756 of NC_084589.1, forward strand.
CGAGTTAGGGGTTGTGTGTGTGCGTTTACTCTTCTTTTTTTGTGTACAATAGTTCATCGCAGAGCAGTTAGTGCCTTTTTATCATTGTTTTTCAATGCTGGAGGATAAGAAAGAGGAGAGGGGGAAAACATGGTGGTCATTTGAGGACTTTGAGAGGAAAAAGGAGAGTGAATAAGGAGGATATCGTAAAAATGGGAGGGGAAGAAAAGGGCGATACACAGCTGTGTGTGATATAAACAGTGTCATTATGCTTATAAAGTATGCGCATGAACCTCTGTGTTTTTACAGCATGGACTTGTTGGCAGTGGTGCTTGTGTTCTAGCTGAGTGGATCTGGGATAATATGTGAAAAAAAAATGCCTGCACATGTTTGTGTATCTGTCTGTCTGTGTTTGTGATTACTATATCAGCTGGCTGATATTTGACTACACACACACACGCACGCGTGCACACACACACACACACACACACACACACACACACACACACACACACACACACACACACACACGAGAGGCTAGACCCAGAAGCAGCAGTTCAGCAGCATCACTAAACCCACATCCAGTACACCAACCTGATAAAAAAAAGAAAATAAATTAACATGTAAAACATATGACATAAATTTCTGCTGTAAATTGAAGCATGACCCAACTGAAATAGTCAATGCTGAAGTCTGTATTTTTATATAGACAATAGATCATATGAAATGACGTAATGAGGTTCCTTCTCAGTGACTCACAGTGAATCAACTTCCATCCAACTACCACAGTTCAGGCACTCAGCAGCCTCATTTTTATCTTCAGAAGGGTTTATGATAAACTGACTGTCAGTTTATCTGTTACAAGTAACCATTAAGCTGATAAACGTGCAGCGTTTTCGTAACAAAATTATCTTGTATCTGTGCTCACCTATACAAGTTAGTCAGCTCTATTTTTATTGCCAAAGGCAGTGGGATTCAGTGCTTTGGTGTTCAGTCGAAGCACCAGCTGATAAACACCTGCAAGTGTAACAGTCGTTTGATGCACAAATGAATGCCAGCTGTACCCTTTACTATGTTGGTTTGAGGTTTTCTTTTCCCCAGTTTGAACTGAGTAATTATAAAAGGTTGGAAGTGCTAAAGTTAGATATTTCTTCAGGACCTTTTAGAAACAGAAGGTGAAGGAGGATTGCAGTAGAAAGGCCCATTTCCAGACATTGTTGGGCCAGACACTGCGGGACATCCTTGAAATCCTGAGTCAGTGTTTTGACAGAATGGAGGACATCTACATAGCATTAGGCAGGTGATTTCAATATTCTGACTGATAAATATGTATGTGTATTTTAGTGCCAAACATGTAGATGCATGCGTTGTGGCCTTTTCTGTATACAAGGTCAGATATCCAGCGGCAGGATGCTCTGTGTTTCATAAGCAAACACAGCAAGTCGCAATTGAGGACTGTTTTAATATTTTGGTCAGACTTGCTGCAGTATAAAGGAGGGAGGTGGCTTTGCATTATAATTTCTGTGTCTTTGCAGCAGGAGTGATTGCCGGGGAATTGGCCAGAGTCAAACTGTCTTCATAAATACAAAAGGGATTTCCTTTCACCCACCACCGCCTCTGATTTAAACTGGCTTTCAACTGCTCTATCTTTGCTACGTCCCTGGCCTCTGCTTTGCTGTGTGTTTTGCTTTTTTTCTGTCTTAAACTGGCTTGTCCTTGAAGGCTTCTCAGAAGAGGAGAGGACTGGACAAAGAGGAGGAAATCGAACAACCTTGATTATTTAATGGCTCTCCATCACGTTAGAAAAACAGAGTTCAGACGTTCCGTTATGAGAAACAGGACAAAAGCTCAGCAAGAGTCACGTTTACTGGCATCACTCTATCTGAGTTTGAAATGATTCATTTCATCTCTGCTAAGTAAACTGTATTGCACTGTTTACTTCAATCTGCTCCGGCTGGCCACAACTTCATACCTAGCTTCTCTGATGGACTCAACATCAAATAGTCATTCTTCTCCAGCTGCACTCAACTGTTTAGCACTTCTTTGTCCTCCATATATTTACAGTTAGTATTTTTGCGAGACAATTTGAGCTCTTGTTTTTTGCCCTCCGCCTTTTGTGATGTGGCCAATGCATTACTAGTTGAAGTTGAAACAATAAAGCTGCCAGTGTGCTTATAAACCACAAAAGTGATGGTTGTGGCTGATTTCTCCCAACATCCTCCACTTTGTGTAGCACTTTTGTAAGTGCTGCATGTGCAGGTATTGTTTTACTTGAATATTCCCCCTTTTTTCCAGGCTTCATCCCCCTCTCTGCACACCCATCCTATCCTCTTCCTGTCCCACTGCCTCCCTCTTTTTCTTTCCCTGTTCAAGTTTGTTTAGATGGAGAGATAGTGGGGAAGTATATTTAGACAACATATATTCCACTGTCTGAACACTAAGCTCAGTGAGGGACAGAGAGACGGTGGAAGGGAATGGGAGACCAGATATGGAGGCAAACAAAGAAACAGCGAGCCAGAAAGTGGCGGGACAAGAATGAATGTTTGAGACCATAATAAAGGGAAAAGAATAATAAAAGGTTAGGAGGTTGGATTTGCGTTAGCATGACTTGAGGACTCAGGAGATGAGGAGGAAAACTAGAGAAACAGGCAGACACCACACATCTCCCACTTTTAGCTCCCCCTCGCTGTTTTTGTCGGTCTCCAGTTTAATCTCTCAAAGATAACTGTGACAGAGATGGAGAGAATAAGAGAGGAGGGAAAGAGGGTGGGAACATTCCCTCCCCTGTAAGTCTTTTTTCTCTTTCTTTCCAAACATGAGCTGTTTATCCATTGTTCACATTTATCACACTTTAGCAGGAGAATGCCATCAAACAAGTAAGGAAATGGTGCTAAGGAATAAAAATGTGAAATGTACAAAGCAAACAGAGACAAGTGACTCGTTCTGTCAAAATCTTTATAATTTTTTTAATATATATATTTACATTCCCAGCTGTAGTGTGAAGTGTAGTTTTGGGATCCTCTTTAGTTTCTCCTTTTTAAAAAATAAGCATTTGAGGAGTGAAGAGACCAGTGTCATTTTTTAACATAAACTCTTTATTCATTCATGATCTGTGGTGTTTAAGAGTTTGGGACCTCCTCTATATAATAATAATTATAGTATAATATAATTTCAGTTGGGGGCAGACACGTCCTTTTTTTTAACACCTGGAGTCCTACACGACAGAGCCTGCTTATATACATGTAGAATGGGACTTGGCAATATCTTGCTGAAATAAGCAAGTCTTTATCAAAGTTTTTATATTACAGCATTAATGACAAGTTATTTTTGACATTAAATATAGAGTTTAAGGGATATGCACAATCTAACCTATTTTTTTAGGAAGCAAAGTTGTAATTTCACCATATCCTAATGACGTACTTTTGTACACTGATGACGTACTTTCCTCCCAACAGACCACTTAATCAGCCGCCCTGTTAAATCATGTATCCCCGTTCTTCCGTCTCTTGGTTAAATATCTTGAGCCTGGTGTTTACCTGTGCTGAGGCCACCATGTATTCACAGTGTATTTACAAGCAATCTGATGACCTCAGTAAAGTTTCACCTTCATCTTTCTACAAACTTGTACAAAGATAAACATGAGTCCGGGTTCATTTCTTCCTGTGCAAAACCTCCTTCCATCCACTTCCACCCACTTTGTGAGACCAAACACACTTCTTATTGTCCTTGACATAAAGTGGGTTGGGGTTTTTTTCAGGAAAAAAGTTGTTGTTTAAGATGTAAAGCAAAGCAAAAAAGCACAAACTTTATTTTGAACCTGGTACTAAATCCATTTTTTTCATGACTCACAAAGCTGCTCAGCTCTGATCTGGGTTCATTTTTGCAGAGAGCCCATAAAATAACATTAAGATACAGTTGCAAATTCTGCTTCCTTTGCAATAAACTAGAGACCGGCAAACAGCCGAATGGCATCCTGTTTTAAATTGTTCCTCTTCTTTATTCATGACATGTTTTGGTTTGTACTTGACTGTACTTAGCAAAGCATTGTTGTGCTTCAGGGGATTTCAGGAGCCTGAGTTTTTGTTAAAGCGTATGAGTTCCTTTAACTGGGATAAAACGGGGTCTCCTGTTTGCCCTTTAAACTTCAGTCTAAGCTGTCTCTTGCAAACCTTTGAGAATAATGGAAACATTTTGTTAGAGCCTGATTATGTATTGTCAAGCTTATAGAAGAGCTCTTTTCGTGGATAAACAATCTTCAGTGCCACATGAAAATGTCGAGATATTACTAAACTATTACAACAATAATTGGAGTTGTCAAAGTGAAAAATGTTTCACAAGACACACCAGTTTGCAGACAGATTTGAGGACAGAATGATGTCACCCCAAATAGTTTTCACCACTCTTGGCAGAATCAAGCTGTTTGTAATTGTATTGAAATTGATAACGCTTACTATGTGTCATAATTTAACACAACAGTGTGAGGTCGCAATTCAGAAGCACAGAATTGGTGCTTTTAACCACAAACCTCCAGTTACAGGAACTCTTCCCTCCCACCTCAGACTTATCTACGACCTGTGACTCGTGCAGCAGTGGGTCCGTGTCTCCAGCCCATTTCTTTTCAAAATAATAACTGCTCTGTCCACACACATGAACACAGTCTCAGCTTGAGGACTTTAGCACCTGTTACATTTCTGACTGTGGGGCCTCTCACTCTTCAATGTTTTGCTAGATTCTTTAAAGGAATAGTTCCACCTTTTGGGGAAAGAAACTCCCTGTTTCTTCCCAATCCTGAGAAAAGAGATAAAAAATGAATCAGATGTGTTTGTGTTAAAGCTGTATGAAGCATGGAAACAGCTTTGTCTGATTTCATTACACCATTTATGAACTATGCAGACACTGTTGAGTCTCCCTCCTTCTCTCAGCTAGAAGGCACATAACCATACTTCCTTAAAGTGTTATTTATTCCTTGTATTTTACATCTTTCCCTCTCCACATGTTTGCTTGCCATCCCCTCCCCTACTAGGTCTTCAGTATTCAGAACCCATTTATTCGTCAACCTGCTCCCTGAGGCGCTGAAGGACTTTTATTTCCTCTTTAACCTTAAAGCAGTACTTTGAAAACTGCCCTTTACACGTACATGGTATGCACCATTTGGGTCATGCTTGTAAATATTTCCTTCCTGAAGTTTGGTTTTACACCTCTCTTGTGAGTCTGCATCTCCTGAGAAGGTGTAGCAGTGTGTTCACTGAACAGCGGGGGAAGTAGCTAATGTCTGAGAGTAATGGGTCATGTGGTCCGGCCTTGGTTTCCTGACCACATTGATCATCCAGCTGCATCTTCTCCACGCCATGAGGAGAGACAGAATAAAGTTTCATGCATTTTTACATACTCTGAAACAATCATACAGTATATATGTAGTTTATTAATCTTACTGCTCTCTGCTTGTGTGTTGTAGTTGGTGTGGAGAAGCAGTGCGAGCTGACCTGCAGACCTGCTGGCTACCGGTTCTACGTTCGTCAGGCGGAGCGCGTCAGAGATGGGACGCCCTGCTTGAATGTTAGCAGCAATGATGTCTGTGTAGAAGGACGGTGTCTGGTAAGTGGATTTTAACGTGCCTGTGTGGGAGATATTCTTTTTCATGTGTCTGAACCTGACTCCAGTCTGTCTAGCTCGGGCTGACATGGTCCAAAAGCGGGTTCTCTGAGTCTAATGTCTTGACTCGGATACAAACCTGCCATTCAGATTCAGATTGGCTTAGATTCCGGGCCTCTTTTCTCTGTCTTTTTTCTCATTTGCAATTTTAATCTCTGATTTCATTCTCATTCCACCCCTGTGCTTTTGGCAGGAATTTTGTGAGCACCAGTTACCAATTTACAAAGATAATAGTGGAAAAAACACCATCATCAGTTGTGAAATGTCAATAAGACTTGGCAAGCTTTTGTCTACTTCATCTCCACCCCTACTGCCACATCTTCCTTGTTCTCCTACCCCACTTTCCCCCTCATTGTTTGACCCATCACTCACATTTTTTCACTGTTGTTCTCCTGCCAGACCGAGGGATGTGACGGGGTGCTGGGCTCCAGCGCTGTGACTGACAGGTGTGGAGTGTGTGGTGGGCAAAACACATCCTGTAGAAAGGTGGCAGGAAGTTTCCAAAATGTCACGGTTCCCCTTGGCTACCACAAGATTATGGACATCCCACCTGGAGCCAGACTCATTAACATCACGGAGAGACGAGCAAGCCCTAACTACCTGGGTGAGATGTAAACACACAAGCAAGACCTTGTGTGGTCGTACTAGCAATGCTCCAGTTTTTCTAAAGAACAGTGTCTACAGCTCCAGTAAAAGTGAAGTATTGGCGAGAGCTGTGCAGATTTGGCCTGCGATCGTGTGTGTGCTGGCTTCCACTATGATTGTAGATTTTGTGGCCTTGCAGAGTCGGGCCAGAAAAAGCTAGTATTGTTGGAGCCCCTCAGGAACCAGTGAAGTGTGTACATGTTTACATGTGAGTGTTTGCCTCGCCAGCCTCCTGTTTGTTAATGAGAAAGCACTCCAAACGCTATGTTTGTCTGTCTGGGAGTATGTTTGAGCACACAAGGGGGTATCCTAAGAATTCACCAGAATAAACAGGGTCTAAATACGAAAAGAAAATATGGCTCCAATCTTTCTGACATTCTCATCCCCACCCCCATTTCTCCAGCCATGAGGAGCGGCACAGGGGTGTCGGTGGTGAACGGGCGCTGGGCTGTGGACGCTCCAGGGGAGTACCAGGCAGGGGGGACTACTTTCACTTACACCCGACCTAGAGTTCAGTCGGAGGAGGAGAGAGGAGAGTCCCTGAGGGCGCCGGGACCCACCACAACACAGCTGCAGCTATACGTAAGTGCTGGAGCACAGGAAGGCCTTTATTTTAACCCTGCAAGCAAACAAAATGAAACTAAGGAATGCAGCTGCAATGAGCAGGCTCCAAGCAGGGTGGCAGCATTTGAAAATATCACTTGGGTTCCTTAGTGAGCACTAAAACATTTATGCTGCATTGATAGAAAGTTGAATTTGGTTAGCAGTAGGGCTGTTCGATTTTGCCCAAAAATAAAATCTCGATTTTTTTCTCTCAAAATCTGATTTTCGATTACGATTACGATTATTTTGTGAATTGACAAAAGGCAAAGAAATGATTTCAAATGTGCTGTTTTTTTATTGAACATTTGCCCCATTGGACTTTAAGTGCAAACTTTGCTCTTATTAAACCAAAAATGAATGAATAAAGTGCAAAACTCTGTAAAATAAGTTGAAAAAAAGTTTAAAAAAATATAATAAAATATAAAGTTTTATCTCTGAAAAAAAAAATCAGCAAATCAGCACTTGCAAACATACAGTAAGTTATATTTCCAATTAAATAAAACAAGACATTTTCTAATTAAACTAATAATGCACACATATCATTAATATGTGTGCAGACAAGGTAAAAAAATCGATTTTACGAGTTTCACGTTTTAACATCGTTCTAATTACATAATCGCGATTACGATTTAAAATCGATTAATCGAACAGCCCTAGTTAGCAGGAGATTCTCTAACTCGTACTTTGTATCTCCAGAGTACACAACTCACCGACTGTCACACTGGAGACAAACATTTCTGCACAGCTTCCCACATAATCTGTTAAAATATGAGATACTTCCTAAACCTAAGTCAATAAAAGCCCTGGTTTGGGATAAAATTATTACTAAAAATTGCATGTTTTGTGAAATACTTTTTGGTGGCAAATCGTAAAACATTAAACTAAACACAGCAACAAACTGCTACTTTCTATGTTCACTTAAAACTGCGTAATGATGATCTCACCAAAGCACACCGCCCATCTTCCTTTGTGTGCCTTGTAATTCTCTGCTGTTAACTCTCTTTTGAAAGCAGGGATTGCAGCACATGCATGGCCGTTTGTATCAAAGCAAGAGTTATGCAGTAACGTCTCCGCTGCGTATCAAATCAGCACCATTCCAATGTGGCCCTGTTCATCGCATTGGATCACATTAGGAGCCTGGTATTCACTTTGAAGTTGGCCTTCCTCTTGCCCTCCCAGCTGCCACTTCACATTTCAGCTGCAGATTAAAGCATATTGACCAGCAGTTGCCCTGTGGCATGCAGCTCATGATAACTGTCAGAATAATAAAAGGTGGCTTCAGCAGTGAGTGAAAGAATCTGACTTTAAAAACAGCCAGCAAGAGCGAAAATGTTCTCCACATCAGATGCCTGAAATGCACTTAATAAAATACAAAAAAAAAGCAGACCGGCAGCTATGTGCAACAAAATCTAGTGTGAAGGGCCCTTAATAGAACTTAGTGATGGTACATGACCCAAATGGGAACATGTTCAGTGAAAGGAAAAAGTGTCTGTGCCAAGGCCGAGACAAAAGTTTAAGTGACTTTATGCACTCCCAAAGTTTTCCACAGTGCAAAGTCATCTAATAAATCTGTTGGATCCAGTTGGCAGCCCTTGCTTTACCCTCTTCTCTCTTTTTTTGTCTTTTATAGCTCTCTCCCTTTTTTGTTAATGTACTCCATCGTTTGTCAGTTTCAGTCGCGCTGTGAGAGTGCTGCTTTGAAATTCCACACATCTCTTATAATCATGACCCAGCAGTCCATGCAGTCTCATTTTTGAACTTCAAATCACCTACTGATCTTCAATCAAAACTTAACTGATGATTGCGACACACGTGAAAGTATTATATTGCCTTTCAAGGTTTGTGACACCATGAAATTTTGATCTGAGATGAGAGGAAACATTCTCAAAGTACCGGTAATGTTATTTCCAAGCTATGAAGCCAAAGTGTGAGTGTAAATAACTGAGAGCAGAGAAAGAAAGTAGTGCTTAAATAAGGAATGCATTAAATGAAATAGGCAGGTTAACTTGAATACAGTTACCTCAAGTCAGCCAAAGGGTCTTGCAGGTCTTTGCCAAACCAAAATCATAATACAAAAGAAAAACCTGGTTGTGCACGTGTGTAGAGGCCTCTCTCTTCCTGTACCCAATGACCTGACCTGGCTTTACCTTACCATTACTTTAACAGTGATGAAGAAGAAACAACAAAAACAACAAAAAAAACTAACAAATAATCACACTGCTTTTATATCCAGACAAATCCATGACTGAGTAAGTTTTTAACCAAAGTGAGGCAGGTGGTGAGGGTCATCAGTCACAGGTATGCAGCCACAGGAAGTTGTGGTTGGACTTCTGTTGATCATTTGCCTTTAACTGTTTTCAGTCATTGGTCATTTTGAGTCCTAATACATTTAGATTTGTTGTATAAGTCATAGTTACAACTGTGTGTTTTCTCCTCTGAATAAACTACCTTTTTTATGTCTAAGGAGATGTCAGACAGCAAGGGATGAGATAAATGTCCCTATTAGTCTATGTTTTTAAACATGGAGAGCTTTGTGAACTGTTTGAAAGGCTGTATGTTACTTGATCTTAGTGCTGAATATGTAGTTTTGATCCGAGCTCTTGCTGTTCACATTTAACATCTAGCGGTTTCCTTAGGTTTCAGATGACCTGTTTAAGAAACGGAAGTAAAAAGGCATAAGACCATGGAGAAAAGATGGAAATTCCTTAAAAAAATAAAATGACAAAGGATTTTTGACTCTCAGCTGAGCCAGTTCTGGGATAATCAGAGCTTAATTATGTAGTTGCTGCCCAACTAGCCTTTACTTTCTGCTTAACTGAGTTCACATCATGAGGGCAGTAGCCCAGGTAGAGAAGCCCAGACCTCCTACTCTCCAGCAACCTTGTCCAAATCCACAGAGGAGATACCGTGGTGTTCCCATGTCAGCAGAGGTATATAGTCTCTCCCGTGTCCTCACAGCCTCCTTCTGTTTGATTACGCCCAAAACATCTTCTAGGAGGCATCCTTACCTGGTGCCTGAACCACCTCAGCTGGCTCCTCTCACTGTGAAGGAGTAGTGACTCTACTTCATGTCCCCCCTGAATGACTGAACTCCTCACCCTGTCCTGGAGAGAATCCAGCAGTGTTTTGGCCCTTACCCACAGTTTTTGGGACTCGGGCTGACCAGCCTTTGCCTTTTGGCAGTCGCAAATCGTATATAGAACCACGTCGATGAAACTCACGCTGCTATATCTAATTATTTTTATGGAAGTAAAATCAATAATGGGAACAATTTTAGCGAATATTGCTGCAACAGCTTTGCAGCTTGCACCTCTAAGGAGAAATACAATTGTATGTACACAGAATATTTCACAACTTTGTGTTTTTGTTCAGAGCCCAACTCCTCTCTCCTCTGCACTGTGTCAAGAGTTCTCAGACAGACGGCCTTGTTTTAAGCATTATGTTCGGATAAAGACAGCTATACTGAAGCTTACACTAAGCTACATCAGACTGCCCAGGGCTTAATAGCAACGGCCTCACCTTAAGATCCTCCTGCAAAGCAGGGGACATGTACAGATTTACAGCCTTTAACTTTGTTTTACTCACAAAACAACACTGACATTGACTGCAAAATACAACAGATCAAAAAGTTGTCGCCATGAGACTCCTGCCAATTAGGTTTGCATAGCTGGGACTACATGAAGCTTTGCAGCATCACACTGAACCCCCCGTGGAGGAAAGCAGCTCTAAATTCTTGTCCTGACCTTGGTGTATTGTCTCCTTTGCTCTCCAGATCATTTTTCACAAGGACAACCCAGGAATCGACTACGAGTTCTACCTCCCGGTGGAGAAGGAGGGAGAGAAGGAAAGAGTGGCAGAGAGGGGGACGCACAGAGAGATGCCCAGGGAGCACCCCAGGGAGCACCCCAGGGAGCACCCCAGGGAGCACCCCAGGGAGCACCCCAGGGAGAGAGAGTCAGCGAGGGCCCCGCTTCGCAGTGAGTCTGTCACACTTTAACCTTAATATAGCCGGATCTAGTCAGTGACTCAACTGAACTGCAAATTTAGCACAAGATTTCAGACATTCTTTCCAAATTAATTTAGGAAAAGCCACTTTCAGATGTGACTTGACGTCTTTTTGGATTAAGATAGGTGTTGTTGTGGGCCGAGTGGGAGGGAGGGGCTTTTGTATGAACATGTTTATGTGCATTTGTTTGTCCATGACCTAGATAGGAAGCCATCTCTTCAAGATGTTTACTGTCATGTAACCCTGACCTCATAATGACATCATTAGCCTCTGACTCACCGCGTTCCTCCTTTATTTTTCAATATTTCATTATGTTTTGCCTGTTTCCTCACCCGTCATCACTCTTTTCTCCTTTCATTTCCTTGTGTCTGTTTCCCAATCGTTCTTCCACCCTTCCCGCCCTTTCTAATTTGTCTTTGTCCATCTATGTTTTTGTATTCACCCAGGTCCTCTCACCGTGTCAGTAGAAGACCCTCTCCCTGCTCCTCCTCCTGTTTTGAATCGCTCTTTTCCCTCCACCTCATCCTCTTCCGCTTCAGGATCTTCTTCGTCTGTGTTTTCTCACCCGTCCTCAGACCGGTGGACACCTGAGCGGATGCGAACACGAGGATCGGCGCCCAACAGGAATGCTCGGATCCCCCCTCGCACTGACCTGCCACCGGACACACAGTCTCCGTTTGTGTGGCGGAGGGGCGGCCTCACCGAGTGCTCTGCTTCCTGTGGCAAAGGTCAGACCTGAGCATAAACTGGAGATCTCATATGATTCTTACACTCAATTCATGACTGCTACTTATGTCATTATAGGTCTAATTATTCTTAGGTGATGTGGTGTCTCCCTCCTCTGGTTGCTGGCTGCTAATACAAGAACATAAAACTATAATCTGCTTCACACTTTTTCATGACTTTCTCTGTCTGTAGGTTCTCAGCACAGAGTCGTTGTGTGTTTTGACCGCCACACAGACGAAGAAGTCCCAGAGAGGAAGTGTGACTCTGCAGCCAAACCTGTTCCTGAGGAGCAGCCTTGCAACACACATCCTTGCCCACCATTGTGAGGAAATTGACATTTAAATCCCAGAATATATGAATATCCTAAATGTATACATTATGTTCTTGCAGTAGCCACTAGTAATGTAGATTTACTGCAGAAACATCACAAAGAAAAGTGTTTTTAATCACTTATCTCTTTATTCTGAGTTCTTGACATTTCATTGTATCAGACTGCTGTAAGAAAAACAAAATATGTCTTCACACATAAAGTAAAAATGTGTAATTGAAGTCATCTTATTTTCAGGTGTTTTCTAAAATTACCTTTAGCTTTTCTTGATTCAAGTACAACAGCCGGCTGTAATAGTTTCTTCCCCTAAACACAGTTATTAGTTTTCTGGGAATAAGTTAAAGGCAATTGATTTCTGCCACAAAACATTAATCAGTCGTAGCTTGTGCAGACCGTTAATCAATGCAGCACTGTTTTGCCTTTTTGGGGGTGTGTTTCAATGTTATTGGGGGTGTCTCAATGTTGTTGCACCTTTGAGCAAACAGCAGAGGAAGTCAAACAAAAATCAATGTCTGAACAACTTTTACATCACTTGACACACCGCTGATTGTATAAAGTCGGCTCTGACTGTTCTCTACTTTGGCTGGTCCAGTGTGAACAAACAAAGGTAGCAGAAGTAGGCAAGGAACATTTGTGACATGCATGACACAAAAATTATCAACATATATGTCTCTACATGTAAATTTAAGATATAAGCATTTCTCCTTGTAGACTGACCTATGTAAGACAACAGAACACATTTTTTAACAATGAGCTTTTAATTGTGATACATCTGCATTAACAAACTTGAAGATTTGTGGTGGACAGATGCTTAATTCCTCTCAACTGTGATAATGTCTCCTTTTTGTTTGTGCTAGCTGGGAGGCCAGTGCATGGTCAGAATGCAGTGTGTCCTGTGGGCCCGGTGTGCAGCAGAGGCAGCTCCAGTGTAGGCAGAGCTTTGGAAATCGCTCCACGATGGTCCACCCTCAGCGCTGCGCCAACCTCACTCCACCAGATTCCACGCAGGCCTGCGAGCTCCGGCTCTGCTCCCGCTGGGAGGTCAGCTCTGATTGGGGCACGGTAGGTTTTTGATTCCCTAAAGCTTCACTAATAGTATAGTCAAGACAATGTGATCTCGAAATTCTGCTACCGTTTGGTTAATCTAGCATTTATCGTGTTTTATCGTCATCTTTTGCCACAGTGCTCAGTGGACTGCGGAGTAGGAGAAAGACTGAGGAGCGTGCGTTGCGTCAGCGAGCAAGGCGGCGAGGTGAGCGAGAATGAGTGTAACTCCAGGCTCCGTCCACAAGGAAGTGAGGACTGCAACATGGGCCCCTGCGTGACAAACTGGTACTTCAGTGGCTGGTCCAACACTGTGAGTAACGCACACACTCAGAAGAAATGGAACAAACATGCGGTCGACTGTAATCCTCAACATGATCTCCCACTTTGTGGCCTCAGTGTTCAGCGCAGTGCGGCCCAGGGGTGCAGAAGAGAGAAGTGGTGTGTTTGACCAGAGGAGGGGTCAGAGAGGTGGAAGGAGGAGGGGACTGCGTTGTGGAAAAGCCAGCAGAGATGAAGGCCTGTAACAACGGTCTGTGTGTACCAACAGCCATGTGGTTCAGCAGCTCCTGGACAGAGGTAAGCTGGACGGGCAGTGCCAAATGGTACAGCTCCATTTTAAAATGTAAAACTATACAGCAGTATGAAATTAACATGATTTCCATTTATCAGGTGGTTCCACATTCAAAATAGACACAAAACTATGTGATGGAAATCACTGCACGGGTTCAGCAGCAACTCTCACTTCCAGCGTCTGTGAGCAGCTTTACACTGCATCCTTGGAAATAATAATAATTAAAAAAAAAAAAAACATTTAGATCCAAAGACCCTGCCACCTTTTCTAGGTCTCACTTAACCTAGCCAGATCTCAAGCCCTGTATTTGAAATGCTTCTTCTAGGCAAGTTATCTAGCCAAACCTTTTATTTTTCAACCTCAAGATGAAACTAGAAACATGAACTATGACTCATGCCAGAGGTTAGCCTTCTGCTCTGATGGTGACATACAGACTTTGCCATCATGCTTGTTTTTTTGCATCTTGGAAACGTTCATGTGCTGCTCCATGCTTGAAAGGTGAACGCACGCATATGTTGCATCAGGTCTAAAAGGGTTAAACTGAACTGACTAAACAAAATGGGAGTGGAATAGTGAATTTATTATCACTGCATCCTTCAACTTCCATGACAGTGTGGGGTTGCATTGCAAACCACAACATGGGTAACATGCAGGTATATTAATTTATCATAAATGTTAAACTATATATTCAGTTACATGACAGCTTAAATCTTATCAGCCCCTGACACCATTACTGAAACTGAACCTGTATCCAAACATCAGTGAGAAAATATATCCCTTTACAACTACACCAGATAATCTATTTAGTTATGTTCTTTAAAAAAAAGAAGAAACGTTGTGTTAAAATCTCCTTATCAATTGCAAATATTTAAATTTAGCTTTTGATTTACATTACACAATGTGTGAACTTTGCGGGAAATAGGATTGAACTTAAAGTAGTGCTTTATTGTTGTTACTACTCCATTTACTTGGCTGGTGCTGAGTTTTTGACTTTTCTTTTTCAGTGTAATGTGCCATGTGGGGATGGATCCCAGCGACGGGACATAATTTGCGTCCAGAAGATAGGAAATGACTTTACTGCTGTGCCAGCCTCTGAGTGCTCTCATCTAGAGAAGCCTGCAGCTGTCCAGGAGTGCGACATGGGAGAGTGTCAGGCACAGTGGTTCACAACAGAGTGGAGCGCGGTAAGAGATGTTGGGACAGGAAAAAAGAAAAAAATGTTCAATATCAAAATTTTCATGATACTATAAGTGCAAGTGTCTGATAGTTCTTGTGATATTGTTTCCACTCCATGCCTATTTTGTGTTTTGTTTTTCTCTCCGTTCTCAGTGCTCGCGCTCTTGTGGGAAGGGCCTGCAGGTGAGAGAGGCCAGATGTCTAACACCTGATAAAAAACTCAGCCAAGACTGCGACTTTAGCCCCAAACCTGAACAGGAACAATTCTGCAACACAATACCGTGTGGTCCACAAGTCGCAGGTGGGTGTGTGTCAGACACCACATTCATGTGTATTTTGGTCATTCTCCCCTCTAACCTCTACCTCCTACCCTCTGTTCTCAGATAAAAACTGCAGGGACAGACGCGATAACTGTATGATGGTGGTGCAGGCCAGAATGTGCGTCTATTCCTACTACAAGACCGCCTGCTGTGCATCTTGTACCCAGAGTGCCCAACGTGCCAAGAGACACTGAGCAGTCAAGAATTAGGTTGAAGAGGCTGATCGCGCCTGAGAGGATGAGTCTGTAACAAATGAAAAGCCCAGACTTGGCATGGCATTCAGATAAAACATTTAGCTATTTTCACCTGACTCTTCAGGTAAAACACTGTGAAAGCAGCCCATTTCTTCTACCAGCACTCACTTATACCTGATGTAACCTCCTAGAGCCACACTCATTTCACTGAGCTTGCTTCACTTTACTATGTTCATTAACAGGTGCATTGATGGTGCCATTTCTGTCATTTCCACTCTTTGAGACTCATTTCAGAGGCTGAATCTGCTTACTGACAACACAGCTATGTTTTAACCTTTGTTAAGATCCCAGGATCTTGAATTAGATGCAGTCAGACATGTATATCACTACTTCTGTGTTAAATCATTAACAGGTGTGCCAGATGAACTGTGTGGTCTGCATTGTGAAAGCAGGTGTGCAGAAGATCTGCTGGAATAGTTCTTTGTACAGTCACTTCCACTGCGATAATGTGACTGCCCCCAAGCCAAGAGCTGAGCAAGATCAATTAATTTTAAATGTCAAATGTGTTTAAATGTCTGCCAAAAATATTTCCTCAAGTGTCCTTTTATTAAGTATTCGGACAGTTGAACCAAAGGGGTGGGTTGACGATGGCAGTGTGACCAAATATAAGCGGGGCTAGAGACAGAGATTAGACTTTTTCTCGGGAAGGACACTTGACTTTGATGTTGAAACAGTTCCATTCAGGTCTGTCTCAATCCTTAACATTTGATCCCTTTTTATTAAAAGAGCTCCGAAAGAACCAATTGTTAAAAAAGTACACATGCCACGTAGAGATTCAAAAATGTATGCAAAGTAAAAGTGCAGTTTATTCAAGTATTCACTCCTGTTACAAAGGAACATTTTTTCATAAGTTACAAAGTCTGAATCATGAGTGCCTTTTAAACTACATATAATTAGAGCTGATCACGTTCAAAATGGAGCAGCAGAATTTTGTATCTAACTGTTCTGACTGACTGTTTTTACTTGTTTTCCTATACGCACTTGTATTTGAAGTTGTACAGTTTTTACAAGACTAAAGGTGCTGCTGCTCACTGAACAACATACAGTACATTATTTTTTTAAGATAAATATATCACATGATAGAACTGTTGTTACTCTCGTCTTTAAATCAAATGAAAAGGCCAAACCAGCTGTGAGCTTCTCTCTCTCTTTATAGCTTGAGTTCCCAGCCTTGTAACTGGCACTCAGCCTCAAGACAACTTGTTCTTACTGAAGTCTTTTACCTTTTTAAAAATGACTCACTGCTAAAATGATGAGGTAATTTCCTCAAATATTTGGTCAGTGTACCTTTGAGCAAGGATTTCTCCAAGAGGAGCCGGAAGTGAATCAGTTGAGGGACGCTGCAGAGTTTTGAGTTGGTTATTATCATAGTCAGCATCTGGTGTTTATAACTTTTTCTGATGTTAAAATAACCGTGCATTGAGAAATGTGTCTTTTAAAACTAGTAAGATAATCTAAAAAAAAAACAAAAATCAAGCATTGACCACACAGCAAACACTTCATCAGCATCAATTCAGTGTTGGTTTTGTTCATTTCATGAGATTTCGTAACAATAATAACAAATCATGACATGGTCTTTTACTTGAACAACTTCTGACTGATTGTGCAGTCATGACAGCTGTGTTACAGCATTTTAAGACACACTTCCTGGAAGGAGATGTTAAATCTGTCACATGAGAACAGATGAAGTCAGAGTTAAGAGACCTACGTGAGACTGAGAAAGCTGCTTTCTTTCTTGAAATAAAGTCTTTTAAAAATGTTAACCATAGTACAGATCAAAGGCAGCCATTCTGCTTTAAAGATTACAATTTTTTTCTATCGAAGTGGCACCCTCTGTATATGTGTATAAGTATTGTTTGATGTTCTTTTTCTTGTCTTCACTACCTTTACATGCCTCCCAACATATAGGCTGCTCACATTCAGTCGAACATGAAGAAACTGTATATTTGTCAAGTAAGCTTAAATGTATATCATTTCTTATTGAATAGTTGCGCTTATATTTTATAACTGACAGGAATGATCAGAAAGTGTTGTAGGCGACATTTATACACATCTAACAGTCATATAATTGTTGCTTCTGACAAAAGAATTGGTGATGTGATTGGACGCTGAATTTATGGATGTTTGCGTGTGTGCATGCATGTGTGTGTATGGTTGTGTGTTGCTGAGCAAATGTGGCTTTTTTTTGTCTCTAATCCCTTGTAGTATAAATTGCATCATATAAAGGATATTAATTTATCTACGATTTGAAGAACGTGTAATTTATTTTTTCTTTTGAGGAGCTGTAGGAAATTTTTTGTTACTATGAGAGTTTATAAAATTGTTATTATCAATATAAATGTTTTTATCATACAAAAACAAAAAAGTGTGGGAAAAATTATCCCAGATCTTCATTTTAAATAAAAATGAAATACCACACATGAAGTGTTATGTTGTATTTGTTTTGCTTTTTCGGCTGTGACTAAAGGTAAAGTTGTTTCTTATATCCAAACGGTGCTGCTATGAGTCAGTAGAGTTTGCTTCAGGGCGAAGTGATTGGTTAGTTGTTTTAAGATTTCTTGAGCAAAGATGTTCAATTCATCAATTAAGCCAAGACATTCCTTATATTTCTTTTTCTTTTTTTTGCAATATGGAAGAGACATGGCCAAGGAAAAAGAGAAAAATCAGCTCACAGTAATTTTCACCAAATTTGTTGAAAATCACTAAACATTATAGAGCCTTAGAAACAAATCTTAAAGCCATTTTAGGCATTCATACATTTTTTCTAAGCATTTGTTAATTTTATTTTTGATTCTTAATTTCCTTAGTAATCCAAAGGGACTGGAGGAGTGAAGGGTCGTGGCCAAGATTTTAGAAACACTCATGTTAGTTAAAAGTTCTCTAGTAATGATCAACAATAATGTGTAGTTGCTTCTTCAAAGTAGTACAAATGTTGTGATGATGAGGTGTGGTAGAGACCCAAATGCAAGAGATCTACAAAGTTATGAGCAAAAATCATTTAGTTTATCAAAATACATGGCCACAAGAAAAATAAAAAGCTCTAAATACAGTGGATGAAACCAACAAAAGGAAGGACAGCAGACCTCAGAGAACATGACCAGGGGCAAAACAAAATGGACTTGCAGGGGAAAAGGGGAAGACAAGAGAATATATATATACAGTCACAGGTGTTGAGGATAGAGAAGTGTGAACGATCAGGAGAGACTGGGAAGTCAAATAGAATTAAATAAACTTTAAATGGACTTTCAAACTAAAACAGGAAGTTAAAGATTAGAATAAACCTAACAGATGCTTCAAAATTGCAAAAATTCACAGAGGTTATCAAGAAAAGAACACTGTGATGCCAAGATCTAACAAAAGAATTACATTATACCAATTAAGGGTTTTACGATAGACACTTTGCAGCTGTTTTTTTTCAAGAGGAACACATTCTAATCTAATTTTCCCATCACTGTGTTAAAAGACAGCTTTAGAATATAAAGTGCCTCAATTTTTATTCATTAATGGCATAATAAAGTCTTTCAATAATACATGTATCCCTACCTATTTTGTAGGACATAATTTCCAGTGGGATTTCTTTCTTTCTTTCTTTTTATTTTTTTTGTGTCCTGCAGCCCAGTGGCAAAATTAGCTCATTTAAATGTTTGAAAACGTTTTATTTTGTCTGGAATTTTTTTTAAACATTTTCTCCCTTAAGGTGAACAACTGACACTTTATCTTATCAAAACCTAAATAATGAGGTGTGTCAGTTTCTCACTCAACTGTGGGTGTCAGGCACGTGTAAGTTGTCTTATCATCTTATTTGGATAGCTCCTACTACCAACACTCCTTTCCCATCCTCAGGGCGCAGTGGGCTTTTCCTGCTTGTCCTGTGGGGAGCGAGGGGAACCCCCCTCGTGAGTTGATGTATGTGCAAGTCCATATGTGTGATGTAGGGGTAAAGCTATATGGTGGAGAACACTGGCTCACAGAGGGAAGGAGACAGTGGCAGCAGATGGTGACCTTTTGGAGGGAATTAACATGAACCCATTGACTCTCCTTTCACTGAGAGTCTTATGCTCCAAGCGGTTCCCAAGTCTTTGGTGTCCCAAAGATAAGAAACCAGTGCTCACATTTGGATTTATTAAAAACTCAGAAACTCAATTTTTTGTAATACCCTATTTACTAACACTGTGCTTTCAAAAACCACATGATACAAATATTGTGCTTGATCTACTTAAAAGAAATAAGTCAACTTTTTGCATGAGATTATTATGTAGATCAAGAAAGACTAGTCTTTGTATAAACTACTTAATTTTTTGTATGTAAATAATACATTTTGCAAGTACAGTCAACTTAATTGTTCTTTACTTGCAAAGATTGAGTTGACTTTACTTGCAAATACATTTTGTACATACTAAAAATTAAGTAGGCCTAGTTTATACAAAGACTAGTCTTTCTTGATCTACATAAAAATCTCATGCGAAAAAGTTGCCTTAATTTTTTAAAAGTAGATCAAGCAAGATATTTTTTACCATGGTGTTCTACTTAAACAAATAACGCATGTTTCATCTAAACGTTGGTCAATCTGCCCAATTAGATTCAAATTGTTAAAGGAAAAGTAAATACAACAAGATCATTGCTTGTTGTTTGTGTGTAAATGAATAGATTGCCTGGGATTACATAAATACTGCTTGTTAAGAAAAAAATGCACAATGTCTTTTTTTTTTAACAAATGCAGATTCAGTTCAAAACTAGATGTATTCATGTAAAGCAACAAACTTCATTTTTAATTGTGAATATCACAGATTTAAATATGTTTGCATATTTACATGCGTTTAGATTTATTTTTTTCAGTGCAGCTCGTAAAGTAGGCCAACTCAATCCCCGAGCTTTTTTTTTTTTTTTTTTTTTTTGCCACCAATGTCACACATTTCTCCGTGTGTGGGTGTGAGCGTGATTTGGGGCTCAGGCGTGAACAGCTGTAGTCGTGACCGCTTCGGCTCCACGTCAAGCAGCATCGTTTCAGCACCAAGGCCAGAGCCAGCGGCGAGAACAATAGGCGGCTCCGCGCACCGGGTCGCCTAGGCAACGTCTGACTAGTTCCCCCCCGCAACCCGCCGCTCACTGGAGCCCAGGGATCTAAAGTGCTGGAAATGCTGCACAAAATCACACCGTGGATATTATAAAACTGCGCTCATACACGAATTTAACAGATTAGGTCCGTGATTACGATTAGGCGATTACGACTTTCTCTTCGGGGGAATACGTATAGCGAGAAATGGTTATTGACTGTCCCTTGGAGTTAAGGCTGATTTATGGTTCTGCGTTACACCAACGCAGAGCCTACGGCGTAGGGTACGCGGCGACGCGCAACGTACGTACAGGACTGTCTCAGAAAATTAGAATGTTGTGATAAAGTTCTTTATTTTCTGTAATGCAAATTAACAAAACAAAAATGTCATACATTCTGGATTCATTACAAATCAACTGAAATATTGCAAGCCTTTTATTATTTTAATATTGCTGATTATGGTTTACAGTTTAAGATTAAGATTCCCAGAATATTCTAATTTTTTGAGATAGGATATTTGAGTTTTCTTAAACTGTAAACCATGATTTGTTTATTTATTTGTTTATTTAAAAATGATCCCCATTAGTCTTCGCCATGGGAAGACTATTCTTCCTGGGGTCCACACATAGACATACAAAAGATAATATAAAAGATGATAATATAATAATAATATAATAACATAACAATAAAGATGACAATAATCCAACTCAAAAAGGGTGAAAAAACTTCACTATAATTCCTGAAATAATAAATTGAACCAAATTAAAAGATTAACTAACCAACCATCCACATCATAGAAGTATATATATAGAAGTATAAATATGTATTACATATCATAATATACTCATACATTATAATATACTCATACTTCTAAACCATATACACTCATAGCCTACAGAGATTTAGAATATATTTACTATTAATTTATAATATACATACAATTTGCACTATAATCACAATATATACCTCGGAGAGATCATAGAGATCAGCAATATTAAAATAATAAAAGGCTTGCAATATTTCAGTTGATTTGTAATGAATCCAGAATGTATGACATTTTTGTTTTTGTAATTGCATTACAGAAAATCACAATATTCTAATTTTCTGAGACGGTCCTGTAGGCTACGCCGTGACCCCTACGGCGTAGGCTCTTGCGTGGATTTAACGCGGAACCATAATTCAGGCTTTACGTCACAGACTGGCCGCCGCTCTCGCGTGATGAGGGGGAGGGGGAGAGAGAGAGAGAGCGCACACCGGCATCCACAGGACGGGGAGAGCCACGCAGCCGTGGGACGCGGAGACACGACAAGAAATACATGAAAGCCAGAACTCTTTAGTTGAAATACGCCCTTTAACGGCGGGGACTATACCGGCAAAGCTGAAAGAGACTATTACAAGAGACAAATCTAGTGTGAACTACTGTAAGTTTTGTGGAACCTGTCTACCCCCCTTAATACTTTGCAACTAAATTGGAAAAAAAAAAAAAAAAAAAAAAAAAAAAGAGAGGGGACTTTCTTGATTGTAATAACCAGTCAGCTTTGTTAGAATTTCCTATACATTTTTTTTATTCCGGTAGTTTCGGTGATAATAAGCTGTCACCTGCCACCACCAGGACTCTCCTCCGTTTCCCTCCAAGACCAGGGACACGGGATTTTTCCCTTTTTCCTTTTTTATTTTGTTTTTGCTTTTCTAAAAAAAAAAAACGCAACTGAGCCCGTGGTATCTGCACACTGAGGAGGCGAGAGGGGGAAAGCGGCTGGCACAAAGAGCGGAGAGTATCCAGAGACTGGAGGCAGGACGGGACTGGAGAGAGCGACGGCGGTGAGGAGGACAACAGAGAGAAGCGGCGGAGAGAGCATCCTTCAAGTTCCGATCTGAGCCACAAACCCTGCTCATTCACGGTAGGAGCTGGAGCATGGGGAAGTTCACATTTATTTCCATGCATTGTTTGGTTCTGGCGTTTCAATGTATATGTGCATTAAGCCTGAATTATGATTCCGCGTTAAATCGACGCAGAGCCTACGCCGTAGGTTACGCGGCGACGCGCAGAGTGCTCTGCGTTGGTGTGACGCGGGACCATAAATCAGCCTTTAGTGTGTGTGTATGTGTGTGTGTGTATACATTGAGATGGGATCGGACAAAGAGCAAGGGAGCCCCCCTGACATCCGTGTGTATGCTGTAACCTACAGCTGCCTAAACAAAGAAACTGCTCTATTGCAATGATTCCCCCCCAGTCACGGTGTTTCTTCTCTTTTTCATGTGCAGGGATCCTGAACACCGTTTATCCAACAAAAGGTAATGCTGGCTCACAAAAAAAAAAAAAAAAATGCTTTTTGTTTACGTTCAATTTGGGAAAATAGTGCCATTATTGCTTTTTGATTGGCTAATTAACATTTGCATAATTGTTTTTCAATAAGCCGGTGGAGTCCTTTGTCATCAGGCTGGACAATAAATACTCATAATCATCACTCAAATGCTTTTATACTCATATTTACATTCAAATAGTGAATTTTATAAGAATGTTTATTTACTAATGTAAATTGTTCCTTTTTTATATGCTTGAAAACGAATATGTTGATTCTATGGTACATTTGTAAATATCCTTAAAAAAACAGTCCCCCAAGGTAATTTTATTAATTCTGTTGGATTATGCATCATTAATTATAAATACCACCATAAATAATTGGCATAATATCCGATTTTTAATGACTGCCTCCAACTGTTTTTTTTTCTGTCTCCATCTTTCTGGCTTTAAAACAAGGATCTGTCCAGCATCCGCTGGTCCTTTCCAGGGATACCTGCTCGTGATCGTTTGCCCCTCAGTCCCTGGAATAATCTCCTCCACTTTGTCCCAATGAAGGAGGCTGATGCCATCAAGTTGTTTGTGGGGCAGATTCCCCGGAATCTGGAGGAAAAGGACCTCAAACCCATTTTTGAGCAGTTTGGGAAGATCTATGAGTTAACCGTGATCAAGGACAAATACACTGGGATGCATAAAGGTAGGTCTTGGTTTCCTATAACACAGCTTTAAGAGACAGAAAAATAATGACACAAAGATAATTGCAGATAGCTTGATACAAGACTAGGTAAACTGATGTTTAACACTTAGGCAGATATGTCATAGGTGGATTTTTCAGCATCAATTGCCCCATGTATCCATAGAAACTGTCACAGCACACCTGTGCAGTGTGAGATCTCGAAGACACACAAGCAAACTACGTTGTCGCATGTACACTGAATCAAAATGCTTTTATGTAGGAATATGAATGTGACAAAAATGAATTCAATGTCTAATTAAAGTGTTACTAAAAATTAGAGCCGTTGACCTTAATATTCCATAAGAGGATATCTCATATAAATGAATCTTAACTATATGATAGGTTGACCCAAGAGCCTGTTATTTATGATTAACAAGTTTTAGAGAACTTCAGATACTACAAATGAAGATGGGACACATTCTTCTTCTTTTACTCACTCAAACACACACACACACACACACACACACACAAACACAAACAAAGTGACCGGGGTCCTGTCCTGTGTGCTACATGAACCAGATTACACTGTATGCTCCAATCAGTGTAATGGGCCTGTAAGCCTGGGTGACACAGGGAAAGAATCTGTTGTTTTGAGAATCCCCACAGCCACAGTAAGCCCCTCTTAAAAGCAATGAGATGGACTACAAGATTCATGTGTGCCTGTGCTATCTAATTTCCTGTGTGTCAGCGTATGTCTTATTCTTTGCATTTCTTTTTTTTTTATTTCTTTTTTTTTTTCTGGCATTATGTTGAGTCATCATCAACTCCTCAGATTTAACGCCTTTGTGAATTAATTTCTTTTAACCTGAATTAGTCTGTGTGAGATGTCACTGGGGATGCTAACCTGCTGCTAATCTTGTTGTCTTAGTGCTGGTGACAGGTGTAGTAAACAGCTCTGGCCAGCCAGCTCTTCTACGTACCCCTCCCTCACACACTCAGACACAGGTACAGCACATAGGAAAACAGAGGGAGTGCATTTGGAGTGATTGTGAGGCATGCATAGTGGCTGGAAGAGGGGATGAAGCTGACAGTGGCAAGCCTGAAAGGCCTTGTTAGCCCCGCACACACGTCTGTGGTGCTGTCATGTGTGCTGACTCGTGCCGTGTCGTTCTGAAATGTGCCGTGCCGTGGAGTGTTCTTCTCTACGCTAGAGTACACCACAATGATGTTGTCCAGAAAAGTTACTTTTCAGTGCATGTTTATTTATATTTTTAATTGTCTCACATGATTATCCAGACGATATTTTAGAGTAGGCAGCGAATAATCAGGGAAGGCAGCGGGAAAAGGGAACATTTAAATGCTTAGCGACAGTGTGTGTATGTTTGAAAGTGTGTGTATTTGTACTGGGATAATACAGACAAAGACACAAAGAATAACGCATTTTTTAGAGCCATTAAGTGACCTTTTCTACCATAACTTCTCTCTCCGTCTTTTTCTGTTTGTGTGCCTTTTTCTGTCTGACAGGATGTGCATTTCTGACGTACTGTGCAAGAGAGTCGGCACTGAAAGCCCAGAGCGCTCTTCATGAGCAGAAAACACTGCCGGGGGTAAGTGCACGTAACAAACAATCATAAACACACACGTCCCCAGACATTACTCATTTTGCACTTACGCAACAATACGCACAATTTTTCATGTATATTCATATCACAGAGCCAACCTCCTCACTTGCGTACACAGACAGAACGTTCTGCTCTGGATACGCGTTCACGCACGCACACACACACACACACGCACACACACACACGCACATATACACATGCACACACACACAGAGTATGTTACTGTATGATTGGAGGTTCAGCTCCCATTAGTAACAGTGCAACATAACTCAGCAGCCGGCAGGCGTCTTGCTGGTAAGGACAAACACTCCCATTCACTGGAGACACATAGGGTACTCCGTGAGCATTATCATCTCCATTTCTCTATCTTTCTCTGTCTCTCCATCTTCCTGTCGTCCCCTCTGTTAGCCTCCGGTGATAGCTCCCTTCTAAAGAGTGTGTGTAATTAATGTGACCATTCCCCTTTGTCTCATCCCAGGCTCCCTCTAGTCTCTCTAGTGAGGGATTGAGCGTTGCGGCTGCGCTGGGGTAGGACACTGTTCATTATGGAAGGGGCACTGAGCAAAAGTACTGTCTGTCTCATAGGCTGTACCTCTCCATCGTTCCCTCTTTCATTTTCTCTCTGACCTGGTTTCCACTGCAGGATTGTACAATACCTGTTTTGGAACATCTTGCAAATTTATCCTAATTTTTTACATCAGAGGATTTGTGCAAAACCACCCGACCTAGACAAAGTGGAGTCAATCTGATACGTAATCCTGAACAGAAATTGCATTTTCTAATGTTATCCAAGTTCTCATTTCAATTTTTAGTTACGAGAGAATAGTTAGTCTGTTTCTGTCGTCTCTGAACATCTATCTATATCATTCTATCTGTGTTGCCTTGCTCTTCATCAGAGTTTCAGTTTCTGCGCCCTCTCCAGAAGCTTGTGAGTTGATATGATCTTTGTGGGAAAATTGTTGAAGGAGAGCCTGAAGTAAGGGCATTGGGGGAAGGGAAATGTTCTGACACATATGAGCACAAATCCCTGCATATATACATATTGCAATGATGCAGGCTCTTTCATCTAGCTGGGGGAATGCCTCCGTATTTCCACATACACACTCACCTATACAAGGACAGTGTACTCATAATGACATTAATCCAATTAGGGACTGCTAAGAGGTCTGACCTCTCTGCATTTAATCACCTGTCGTCTGTCTGTTGTAGCTTTTCTCTCTTGTGCTGCTTTGCTCTTTGACTCATACTTATATCCTATTCTTCTGGGTTTTACTTTATCCTATTCCTTTATTTACAACTCTAGCAGTTATACATGTGTCTGCATTCTTAATGGAGCGTTGCACCATATTTCCAGATAAACGATGATAAATATTCTGGACGCACAGAGAAAACATTTGCATTGTAGATACTTACCAGCAGGGGAGATTTACTAAAAGGCCAGCAGGAAAAAGAAATCTGAAGCACCTCTCCCCATTGGAAGACAAGTGCTAAGGGTGTGGTTGTCGTGGCTTTTCCTTAAGCCAGGCTGTTGATGGGAAGAAAAAAATAATAATAATTTTTCTCAATTTGTTTGAACCTGTGAGTATTATCTAAAAAAAAAAAATGACATATGTTTTGATCAAGTGGCTATTTCAGGATGTTTGTGAGTTGACCTGAATTCAGGTGATGTGGTGGTTTGCACTGTTGCCTCAAAGTTTGAAGGTTTCTGATTCAAATTTGAAGCCGGGGTGTGCAGACTGCGTGGAGGTTGCATGTTCTCCTATTGCTGGGATTTTCTCTAGGTTTGCTAGATCTTCCCACAATCCAAAACATGCATGTTAACTTAATTGGTTATTCTACATTTAACACAGGAGTGAGTGTGAGCATGCATGGCTTTTTTTTCTTCTTCTATGTGGCCTTGTCATTGTCATTAATTTCCATTGAAAGCGTGTCCCTTTGGTATAATGACCCATGGTTGAGTTTGCAAGAGTTTATATTATTCTGGATGTATCAATCTCCACATTTTTTGTAGCTACTGCATACATTATCTTGATGGGCCACTGAACAGTGAATATTCGCCCTCACAGTATCTTTACGTTTAGTCTTCTATCTCTTTTCCCTGCATATATTCATCTTTTCTCTGTTCTATTTTCTCATTCCTCGCTCTGCCTCCATTGCCTTCTTTGACAGGATTTCAACTTAAAATTTTTTTTCTCTCTCGCACACATTGTCCTTTCTTTTTTTTCTCTCCGTGAAATGCGTTTCCGTCTTCTCTGTATTCTTTTTTTATTTTCCACCAACCCTCAATATCCGTTCCCTCATTCCAACCTATTCCTTTTTTTCCACTCAAATCCCCTTTGTCCCGTGCTCAACTCCTTCTCTTCCACTTTACTTGCATCAGTAGGATATAACGTTCTTTTCAACCCCCCCCCAAGCGCTTTCATTTTATTTCATGGCATCTCCTCACCACCCCCCACCATTTTTCTTTCCCGCTGTCCTTTACTCATTTCTTTCTCTCACTGCACACTAGCGCTTCCTCCTTGGATTCTCATTTCACAGTCATTTATGGTAACCCTTCTAAGTCTTCTCAACACCAGTCGTCCTCACACAGTCTCCCACCATCTCACTCCCTCCTACCTTTCCTCTACCCCTCATCTCATTTCCCCTCCTCTTAATTAGTTGACCCTTTTGACCGTTTCCCTCCCTAGTATCCCCCATCTCCTCTCTTTCTTCCTCTTCTGCTTGTCTTCTCCTGCTCTATTTGTTAAGCTTCATGATGGGTTTATCACAAATTTATTTTCAAAGCCAGCTTCAGGGCTGGCTGTGGGGCAAGAAGCCTGAAATGTGTATATGTGTGTGTTTGTGTGTACGGTCGAGGGGGACTTGGATATTGGAATTACTATAAATTGCATTAGGTGGTGTAACATCAGGCACCTCATGTAACATTTATGGAAATGTGGCATCACACTCATACAGATGCTTTTCTCCTACATCCATGGCAAAGTACTTAAAAGTGTTGCAAAAAGTGTTTATCGCTGGTGTCCGCCACTGATGGGGATTAAATGCAAATTTGACAATTCAAACATGCCAAAAGAGTGATGAGAGTTTCAAGAAAAACATATAGCGGTACGCAGAGAAACAATGTGTCAAATCTACTTGCTGGTTTCAGCATGGGCAACAGAGTGTCAGATTGGAAAATGAGGAAAAAAAAAGTACAGAGGGATTGAGAGCAGGAGGGAGATGAACAGATGGCCTTATCAGACTGTCCTGCGCCTTGTGTTTAATTTGGACACAGAAAGAGAAGCAAAAAAGAGCGTGACATGAGGAGAGCAAGAGTTACATGATATTAGTCACAGAAATTTTACAGTAGAAATGCTGTCCAGTTGGATTGTAGCGTACAAATATCTTGTTCTAATACAAGATATTTGTAATTCCCTCTAGTTTACATCCATGTGAAAGAGTTTCCATTTAGCTGCCACATATTATTGTTCATTTGCATCTGATAACTGGATTGCTTATTTTTATTATGCATGTGGCACTTTCACATGTAGAAATGAAAATTGTCGCAAAAATGTGTTTCTTGGTGTACAATACTGAAAAAAGCATGCAGAATATAGCTCAGATAATGATCGGCGAGGGAACAGGACAGGATCAGGATAAACATCTCATTTGCTTCTGTTAGAGGGGTCATATAATGGAGAAACTAAAGTTTACCCTAATATAAGTATATGTGCAAACAAAATGAAATACTTCAGTATTTTCTATTCGAAAGATGAAGAAAAGCTTTAGATTGCTTTTATGTATCTTTAGTTTAAACAGATTGTGCAGTAGGTCGACAGCACGTGTGCGAGGTCAGAGGTCAGGGCCTCAGCCTTCAGGGAACAATTCCTTTGGGGAAAACAGAGGATGCTGTTGGGGCTATAAAACTTCCTTTCCAGCAGAATGACGTGGCCTTTAAGTTCTACCATCGCCATAATGTAGAACAATATATTTGACTGAATTAATAGATCTCTTTCTCTTAGATTTTTTTCCTCTTTTACTTTGCTACTTGTAACAACAATTTGGAACGCATAGCTTAATTTCTCAACCCAGATTTAGTGACAATACGTAATCTTTCATAATAGTTTTTTTAAGTTTCGTCTTTGCAAAGACAGTTAATCAAAGACATGGCATTTATGTTCACATACATTTGTACACGTATATGTTCATGCTAATTGAAATGCAAAATATCGAGTAATCAGTTATTCAAAATGAAATAAAAAAAAACTGTCCAAATTCTTTAATGCATCCTCCCCCCACTCTCTTCATCAAACAGTACTTCCCATCCATCCTGGTAAGATTTTAACCTAATATCTGCCTTCACTCACTATCTGCCACTGCTGAGCTTACTGCTGCCATATGTCCTCCCATATCTCTCCCCTTATCTGTTCTTTTGTTCTTCACTGTTGATATCTTTCTCTCCATTTAATCTGCACCCTCTTCTCTTTGTATTTATCGCTCCCTTCATCTTTGTGTTACCTTAACCACAACTGTTTGCACATACACACACGTGTGTGCACAGGAACACATGAGCACACACACATACATCTGTTTGGTCACGCTGGCATCCGCAGATCTCAGTGTAGGTGAAATTAAAGTGTGATAAGCTGCTTACCAGGTGTTTGTTGTTATGCTTCACTGCTTTCCAGGCAGCACTCTGCTCCCTGTTTTTTGGTCGGAGGCTAAACAAAGCAGGCACATGCACATATACACACATCGTACTTCCCGTGACACACTTGGCACCTATGAATTATTAAAAAGGCAGAAGTGCCACAGGACAAGTAGTTAACAATAAGTGATACGGCAAAAGATCAATACATGTATTAAAAAAATAGAAGTTTGTAGTTGTGATATCGATTAAATGCATACGGTCTGACAGTTCTCTGAAGCCGATAAATTGAAATAGTAGTCCCAGGGTTACTGTTACAAAAATTACAAATTTTATTGAGCCCAGATCCAAAGGAGGAGTGAAATTAGGTATGTCTTGAGCTGAAAATGTTCTGCTTTATATGGATGCAAAATGGGCGTGCATGTACAGACCTGCGAGGTGCAAAAACAGCAGCGATGCTGTTGCTATGTCTTATACTGATGTTACATCATTTTGTACTTTAAGTACAGCCAAAGAAATAGAAACACTGCGATATTGATGTAATTGATATGTGATACACGTGAAGTGATACATTTAATCCACATCGATGTAATTGTGGTTCACAAAATTGCTTAGCCCTTTAGTATGCCAGTAGTATTATGAGACTGGAAAGATAGCCACTATCTTTGCATGTGTCCATCATTCAGTATGTGTAGTTGATGGTTATCAGAGCCACTCAGTATGTGTGTGTGTGTTGTGTATGTTCTGTGTGTGTGTTTCCATGTGGAATCTAAGAAGCCTGGCAGACAGCATCCCTAAGGGGCAAAGCTATGATGAGCAATTATCCACTAGGGCGACTTTGTAGGCTAATTTCACATATTTATGTGGTCAGCAGCACTGTTTACTATTCCCCTTCACTGCTTACTGCTGCATTTTCAATTTAGAACAGACCCCAGTTCCCTCTCTGTCTGTCTTTATATTCTCTTTCACTTCCTCCTCTGCCTCTATCTCTCCTCTCCTGATGGGGTTTGTGATTCGTATCGCTCCCCCCCTCCTTCACGCTGTTTCTCTATTTTTATCCTCACTGTGTGTGGGACGGGAAGGGAGTAGAGGGACAGGTGTAGATTTGACTGTGTATGTGTGTGTGTGTGTGTGTGTGATAACAAGACAGAAGTAATACCGCGAGCACAAAGAGTAATACAGATGGTGAATGCAGACCAGAAGGGTGTTTGTGTAGCATTATCTACAGCTAAGACCAGGGGGAATTTATCTTGCTAATGAAAAAAGAAATGTCTCTTCTGAGTGTGCGTGTGTGCATAAATGTGTGTTATGTGTGTGTATATATATTTACATATATGTGTATGTGTATATACATATACATACATATATGTATATATTTATTTTATATATATATATATATATATATATATATATATATATACATATATATATATATATATATATATATATATATATATATATATATATATATATATATATATATATATATATATATATATATATAGGTACATTTTGCATGTAGTCTGCAGAGACAAAGTGTGATGGCCTTATATTTCACAGAGAAATTGAGGGACAATGTTATCGTAGCATCATAAAAATCTGACCCCAGAGAGCACCTGCCTCTTTAAGACCTCTCTCTTTCTCACACTCACATAAACACTCATGCTTGCACACTCGCACACACACAGAGGAATGTTTATGTACTGGTCACTTGGATAATTTTGGTTGATGTGGACATGATTACCACATTGTGTGATTGTTCAGTGCCAAACCAGCGTCTCTCAGATGCTGAGCTCCAAAGTAGCCTAAAATTGAGCTGAGTCCATATCACACACCATCTGTTTTGTAAATGCCGCCAGCTTCTGTCTGTTTTTTTTCCCTTCACATTCATAGAAGAGATTTTCTGTTTAGTTGTGTTTTCAGTCTTTATTAGTTATTGTGATGCATGCTTTGCTTTTGAATCGTCACATCTAAACTCTGCTTTAAATCTTATTTAATACAAACCATAGGCAGTGTTGTTTTTCCATATAAATCTTGATAAATTTGGAAATCAAAACTTGTCTGCTGAAACCCTCACATTTAAAAGATATGTTAAAGATAGGAAATATTGTAGATAGAAGACTGCAATAGGGATACATTAGGAGAGCCCCTTTTGTGTGTTTAAGGAATTTTCAAGAAAGTAAACGTGCCAGAAAGAAGTGTGCCAAAAAAAAAAAAATCACTCAAACAAATTGATCTTAAATGCTGCCCAAGTCCCACTGCCTGGATGGCGATTGGACCACTAACCAGTGTCCTTGATGAATTGTGCTGGATCATGTGGCATTTAATACCCCCAATCTTATAAACAAGTCGTTGTCACTTTTACTTCTTTATTTCTGTGATCTGCATTTACGTGAATTGGCAGGTTTTAGTCTACCATATGTGAATACCAAACTACTCACTACAACCAACAATCCAGATGCCTTGTCACATGTAATATTTATGTGTCTGGACAGAGATGGACATATAGAGCAAGGGGCCTGAATGAATGTGTGAGATTGTATGAATGAAAGGGTGCCGAGTAGACGTGGAGGAGGGCCATGAGGAGGTTTAGTATGAATAGGGGTGTACAGACAGGGAGGGGGTAGGGTGAGACAGGGGAGGAGTTGAGGAGGTTATGTTAGAGAGAAGGAGGAAACAAGACAAAAGTTTACCATAATGAGCATGGAGGAAGGGGCAGGCGGGTGGTGTGTGGAAGAAAGGCTTTTCTCTGGGTGGTGGAGGACCGGGAGGGAGTCAGGGCATACTTCTGTCAGTTTAAACAGAGACATCTGTCAGAGGGAACCACTGGTGTGTCCCTGCATATGCATGTGTGTGTAATTAGGCGGCGAGCCGATGACAGGACTTTTAGTTGCACCTGGGGTGTGACGTCCAATCTGAGGTCCCCTCTCTAACCACACTTCAACCTTATGTCCAAATAATGGCCTTTTCACTTTGACCATGGGGGGGGAAGCTGTATTTAAAGTTGTTAACGGGAGGTTTCAGCATTCAGTTTGGTACCGTTTCTATCTGAGGGCTTTAACTATTACCATAGAATTAATACAAAAAAAAGAAAATGCTGGTACTGCAAGTACAAGCTAGTTTAATTCTGTCCTCATCATGTTACATTTTCAGGAATTAAGACATCACATCTCCATTCCCTTTTCTCTTTGGCTCTGTGGAAATTGATTTAAGGACAAAGCAGATGTAACAATTTGGTATATTAGAAGGAAAGATTAGCCTTGCTTGATTAGATTAAGACATTTGGGCCATTTAAATACTGCCTTTGGGTTAAATGAGACTCAAAATATTTCTTGTGAAGTTTTACCCATAAACAGGAAGAAATAGTTTAAGATAAAAAAACAAACTAAAGAAAAACAGTAAAAAAAAACTGCTTTATCTCAACATTTCATTCTAGTACACAATCAATTTTTTTATAGTTCATTTATTCTGTCACAAGAACATCCCATCCATTTGCACATCTTTAATATTCTGGGATCCTGTTTAACACCATAAAAATGTGTCACAGGTTCTGTATTGAATGTAATCTCAGTGAATATGAGATTTCTGTAATAATGAATTTGTAAGGCTTTGAGCATTCTTTTTAATTCACCAGTTCATTTCCCAAAGGACTTACACTTCCTAAAATAGAAAGAAGGTCCAAGTGCATAGGTCTAGGAGTTATCCGCTATAGTGCCGTTGGATTATGTTAGACTAAATCCAAAGGATCAAATTTCTGTGAGTGCTCTGTTGCTGCATGCAGAATGTTCTCAGTGGGGTTTGACAAAAACAGCATAATATTCTACGGATCAACAGGATGGTTAGTTCTGCTCTATGCATGGTTTAAAGCCATTAGTACAGACGATGATAAAGAGAAAACGAGAGAGGGAGAGAGAGTGGGAGAAATGCAAGTGTTGCTAATCCATGCTCCAACAGAGAGGCTGATGAAGGGTTAACTGCCAGATAGTGCACTGAGCAGAGGAGATGGAGGGCAGACTTCTCAGGTGTGAAGAATGAAATGAGAGAGAAATGGGAAGGAGGGATGGGAGCAGGGGGATGGGTCACCTAGGAGCGTGTATTGTAGATGCAAGCCCCCGTTACCAGGCAACGGAGCTGAATAAGATGCCATGTTGCTAGGCAACCTGAGGGATGCAAAGCCTAACGTGGCGGTATAGAGAGATGATAGCATTCAGGGGTGGAGCTGTACTGCCGGGCTGCTTCACTGTCATTTTTATCAGCATTTCTCACATTTCAGTGTCTTCATCCAGCTGTGAACATGAGAGAGAAACTCAGTTTCATCAGGAAGACCCTTGTATTGTATTTACAATGTGTTGTGCACTACTGAAATATTAACATATGTGGTCTACATAAAAACGCATCCTTTGTGGACATTTTGACACACATGCGGGGCAGAAATGTGATGCAATAATGTGGTTCAGGACCGATTATTATCTGTGAATTTACATAAAATAATATGTATATGAGTTTTTTTATGGTTTGGTGATAATAATTACAGTAGTGATTGATGTTGTATAAATTTATCATCATTAGAAGTTGATATTATGAGCACATGCAGCACATTTAATTGCTTCATTACATGGCAACAAAGAAATTGACAAAAATGTCCTGTACTGTAACTACTACATTCATTATCATTTTTATTTCATGTTCATTTTTACTTTGAAAACATTGAAGTGGTAACATTTTGCCAAACTATCTGCATTATGATGTTCTGCTTGTTAAATAATTTAACTGCTGTGTCTACAATAAAATACAACCATTCATCATAAACAAACCAAGAACAGAGAGATTTTTCTAATCTGTTTCATAATAAAAGTATATTTAGATAGACAGGTAGATTGTTTTTATTTATTTTCTTTAAATGCAGAAATATAAATCACACTGCACTGCTGCATAACTTAATTGTGTTTTTATCACATCAACACTAGTGTCTGGCAGAGCTATGGGGATCTGATTGTAGCATGCAAATCATGTGAATGAGATACAGACAGTGTGGGGGGGGGGATAAGAAAAAGATAAAATAAAAAAAGCAGAGATGCCTGCGTCATTAGGCAAATATGGAGGGATTATGGAGCTGAGAGTGGAAGAAGGAAAGTCGAGGATGGAGGAAGAGGCAGAAATAATGCTAGATTGTGTAGAAGGGTTATAAATAGTTTTCTTT
This sequence comes from Cololabis saira, assembly GCF_033807715.1. NCBI lineage: Eukaryota > Metazoa > Chordata > Actinopteri > Beloniformes > Belonidae > Cololabis > Cololabis saira. The sequence goes on from NC_084589.1 coordinate 27,205,543, forward strand.
TCTTGAGCGCCCTGAAAGATGGGCATCTGAAAATGTGTGGATGGAGTGCTCCAGATTGAAAATGGAGGAAGAGTGTGTGTGCGTCTGTGTGTTGGGTTGAAAAAGAGTGACAGTCCTTGTGTTTTGTTTTTGTGTTTTTCCACCTACATCCACACTCACACAATTGTATCCTGTCATGCAGCGCACTGTAATCACCGTTATTCAACTGTTTGAACGAACATTTCGTTCTTATTGTGGAAAATTGCCCTGCAGAATTTCCATGCCAAAAAAGAATCCAAAAAGGCAAATTTATAGCCTTGGCTCGTCACAGTATTGATTCATGATTCCCACAAATTTAGATAGATGCACAACCCCCCCCGTCTCTCACACCATGGTGGAATGGTTTGTTCCACTGACTTTGCGTGGGTGGGGGAGGGGGTAAAATACGATTTGATTGGATAATCCAAGGATTTAATATCCTCTAATCCTGGTACAATCCTCTCCGCATTACTGCAGGGAGTAAGATTAACTGTATGTGTGTAGTATGTGTTTGTCTCTGTGTGATGGAAGGAAAAAGTATAGTGTGCAGTGTGTGTGTGTGTGTGTGTGTGTGTGTGTGTGTGTGTGTGTGTGTGTGTGTGTGTGTGTGTGTGTGTGTGTGTGTGTGTGTGTGTGTGTAGATGAGTTACATGTACAGTCTGTATTTGTGTTGTCACCACAGCATATAAGTGAACCTGTGTTTGAATGGAGGACTTGGGCATGTGTGCATGAGTGGACATGGCTCAAAGTACAAATGTTCATTCAAGCTCAGACTCCCATTATATATCACATATATGCTCTGATGCATGGCCTCGCATATGAGTTTGCTTGAAGATGCCGAAATCCAGCACTGGCTTCTTAGTATGCAGCAGGATGGCTCAAACCACACTCCTGTGTGAAGTCAGCTCCTTGTGCACGCACACATTTGCAGATGGTCACTGTTAATCGAGTCTAAATTGGAATGTGAGTAATTAGAGGATGATTTGACTTGAAAGGAACGTGTAGCTCTTCTTGGGCGTCGGAGTAAAGGAGAGTGACGAAGACAGACGGAAGTACAGTGTGACTAGCAGGGACTATACTCTGTATTTTCTCCCTGTCTCAAGGGAATTTTAATCACTACAGTAAAGAGTCAGTTTCCTCACACTCATTCCTCCTTCTGTCCTCTGACCTCATCTCTTCATCATTTTCTTAAATTCACTACCTACTGCTCACTGTACAGATTTTTCCAATTTCACATCTCAAAGAGAAAATGTGTTTGGAGTGATGTTTGGAGGATAGTACAAAGCCAGCAAACCATTCACCAGCACTAATTCTTTGTTTACGCAAAGAGCACAGCAGTCCCCCTTGGCAACCATCATCCTTGTTTACCTACCCAGTGTGCCGTCATGATTGCCATGGCAACAAGCTGGTTGTCATACCAATTTTCCTATGCCATTGTGCTGTCTCTGTAGCAGCAATTTTTTTCCTATTATTTGCTTTCCTTCCATCTTTTCTGATTTTGTCTCTCATCTTTCTCAGTTAATCCATATTATCTAGTTTAGATCATAATGCCAGAACACACAAATGTGCAGACTGTCTGTCTCAGAGCTAGAGAGCGGTTCTGCAACTGCTCTGCATCGGTGCAGCTTGGGGACAGCCTCAAAATTATGTGGAACAATTTAAGAAGTTGGGTTAATGGACTGTTGTTGGTCTGTTAGCTTTTTCTCTGCAAGGCAAAGACAAATGTCGGTAGACATAGAGGAGATCTGCCTTATGACTGAGTAAAACTAGATTTTGAAATAATGATGACTGTCCCATGTAGCTATTGTCTGTGGTTTTTCACCAGTGTAGCCTTATTCATTATCCCTGTTTGAGCTTTTTCCTCCTTTTGATGAAACTGGTTGTTGTCCGCCTTCGCCCAACTCAAGCTGACTTTCAATTTATCATTCCATCTCTGTGTAGCAAAATCTCAGAAAAATATTCACTGTTCACTTTTTGGAAGACTCTACATGTGCCCCTCTGCATTGTTTGAATATCTGCAATCCGTCTGTCTGTGTGGGATGAGATTCAAGCTGACAGATACCTTGCTGCTACCATAAACAAATCCTTACATGCACAATGATAAGCTTGAATCAGCCTAATGAAAGAAGAAATGGAAGAGGTGATGGATGGATGCAAGGACAGAGAAAGGGTTAGTGGACACAAATCTTGCTACAATCAGCCCGCTCTACAACAGAAACCAAAATCAATGTACAAGACAGGACTGATCAATGAGCTGATAGAGCAAGATGGATGGCAGTGTAGATGGACAGGAATAACACAAGGATCATGATATGATGGATGGATGGATGGATGGATGGATGGATGGATGGATGGATGGATGGATGGATGGATGGATGGATGGATGGATGGATGGATGGATGGATGGATGGATGGATGGATGGATGGATGGATGGATGGAGTCTAAAGTTACAAAAAATATTAATGGGGAGTGTGTATTTTCTTCAAGTTTATGTTTATACTGACAGCTTGATAAATCTTTGCGTTATAAAAAACATTTATGTGTGTATGTGTATATATATATACATATACATATATAATATATATATATATATATATATATATATATATATATATATATATATATATATATATATATGTATATATATATATATAAATTTATTATATATATATATATATATATATATATATATATATATATATATATATATATATATATATATATATATATATATATATATATATATATATATATATATATAATATATATAATTCTTTTCAATGCTGTGTACATGTGTTGTAGAGGAAGTGTCTACAAATGTGTTTGCATTTGTGCGTTAGTGTCTCAGTGCGTGATGGCCTTGCCTTAGATCAATAGCTTTGTGGTGACAGCCAGAAGCTGATTAATCAAATGTATGGATCATTTTCTCTCTGCTCTGCCCTCACCTCAATTACCAGCTTCATTACATTGCCTTAACACCCCACTGGGATCTTTCTCCATTCCGCCTTCTCATCCCTTCCCCTCCCTCCCCATCATACTCCTCCTCTCTGTCGCCTCCTGCTCCTTTTCTCTCATATTTTTCTGCTGAAATGTTCTCAGCATCTCTCAGTAACAGCTCTAAGATGTACAGTACCTATAATTCAGCTAAAATCATACCTGAGTGACAGAGAGCCACCCATACACAAATATGTTTTTCTTTGCTCTGTGTATTGATGTACGTTCCTTGTTCAATCCTCCCCTCTCCTCCCGTCATCTCCATCCCTTTACTACCATCATTCAGCAGCCCATCCTCTCCTTATTCCCTTCTCCCTGATAATAATTATCTGTCGCCTTTGCCTCTGTGACATGACTAAGCACTGTCTGTAGTATGTTTTCGCCGATTATATGTGGCTTTATGTATGAACTACACTATCCTACAGCTTAAGATATATGAATGGAAAGGATATTCAGAATGTGCATTTGCAATGATGCAGCAAGGAATCTCTGTATTCGTGACTTTCTTTTCAACAGAGCAAGTCACGACTGAATCGTGGCTGCTCCTCCCTCCTCTCCTTTTGCTTTCTATTCTTTTTTGAATCATCTCTCACGGGCAGCTCTGCTTTCATCCCTGTACTTTCCGTCTCTCTCTCCCTCTCTCTCTCTCTCTCTTTTTCTCTCTCTCTCTCACTCTTCATGTAATACTTCTTTTTCCAGTGTTTCCATTTGCTCTCTGGATTTCACTTGACTTCCCACCTGCCCTATCAGGCGGTTGACGTCTGTTAGCGTCCCTGGGACTCTCTCGACAACTCGTTTTCTTTATCCTTTTATTTTTAACTGGCTGGCCCTGTTCCCTTTACGCGCTCGTCATTTCACCCGACAACATTATCTGTCTTTCCTGACACCCACATCCCCTTTGCCCCTTCTCTGTATCTCAGCCTACTCTTGTCCCTCATCTAATCCGCAGTTCTTCTGTAATCCAGCTCAGCTGGCCCTCATTCTTAATCTTGTCACTTCTCAATTCCCCCACCCCCCTGCCCCCTCCAGTGCTCCCTTGTGTTTGCGTGTGAGTGCGTGACAAAAATCACAGGTGGTAAGGCTATATGAGTTTAACATAGAAAGACGGCAGTCTAAGACAGAGTCCAGACACTAACGCCATGTCCAAACCTTGATTTATCAGTGACATAAGAACATAAGGACCCAACCAAATAATGTGTCATTCGCAGCCCCACAAAGGAGGTATTTTGGAAAAGGCTTTATTTACTTCCCTTTTGATTGTCCACTAATTTCTCATTTCACTTCATACCTGCAACTGAAAAGTAATTACAGGACAAAAACATATTATTTTCCTAGGATATAAAATATTGTATGTCACCATAGAGAATATTTAGTATCAGTAAAGTCAGTTTGATAGTGAGACAAACCAGGAGACTTGATTAAGGTGACTATTTTCATGGAAGTTCTTTTTTTTTTTTTGTTTGTCTCAGATGAACCGGCCAATCCAGGTGAAACCGGCTGATAGTGAAGGTCGAGGAGGTATGTTGCACCCGCCCACTCATCCACCACACAGACAGACAAACACACACAAGTTCCTTTCTCCCTTCCTGGGTCATCCTGTTAAGTCATCACAAATCAGAATTATTCTAAACATCAACATCCTCTTACATCCACAGATGCCCATTGGTTGGTGTGCTTGCATTAAAGATTATTCACATACTGGCACACTGTGACACGTAGAAGGTGTCAAACTGGATAAGACAGAGATGGCAAGCAGTCAGCAGGGTGCTTGGCAGGTTGTTGGACTTGGTTTGAGTAGATACTCTTACCTGTACACGCAGGCACATAATCAGATCTTTACTCCTCAGGCCCCTTCGTTATCGCCAATGTTTTATCACTAGCCAACACTGCTCCCTAGTGGAGAGAAATCATAGTCCCTTGGATAGACATGTCTATGAACACAACCTTCAGTGTTATAAACAGAGGCATCACACATTCCGGGTCAATCAAGTTGATTTCATGTTCTTTCTTCTTCTCTTTATCCGGTACATCTTCTGTCTCTCAGAGGACAGGAAGTTGTTTGTGGGCATGCTGGGAAAGCAACAGAGTGACGAGGATGTCAGAAGGCTTTTTGAGCCCTTTGGCAGCATAGACGAGTGTACTGTTTTGAGAGGACCAGATGGCGCAAGCAAAGGTAAATTACATAAAGCAGATATGCTCAAGCATTCCCAAACAAGATATATCAAGCTTCTTTATTTCATTTAGCAGCACTTTATAATTGAATGATCCTGTTTTGTTGCAGGATGTGCTTTTGTTAAGTTTCAAGGACATGCAGAAGCCCAAGCTGCCATCAACAGCCTGCATGGGAGCCGCACAATGCCCGTGAGTTTTGTGCCTATGATTACAAATGATTAAAACTGAATGAAAAAAAATGAGTAAACTTTGTCCCATGAACGCATAACACCACTTACCTTTGTCCTCATCTCTCTGCTCACAGGGAGCATCGTCCAGTCTGGTCGTAAAGTTTGCTGACACAGAGAAGGAGCGGGGGCTGAGGAGGATGCAGCAGGTGGCCTCCCAACTGGGCATCTTCAGTCCCATGGCTCTCAATTTCCCTGCCTACAACGCTTATACACAGGCGGTCAACGCACAGGCAAGCACAAGGATACAAACACTCACTGTACCATACTTGTATGTACACATCAAGTTTGTAAGGGGAGTGCTGTGCCTATGAAAGGATGTAATAAGTTTCAAGAGGCTATCAGTGGTCTAATTGGAGCTAATGTTATTACCCAGACAACAGAACATACGTCATCTTGCATTAGCTTTCCCGCAACACACAACCATTAACCCACTGACTCGGGACATAATGGCCTTGTAATTAGATCTCTATTCATCTGTTCCTGCATCGCTCCCTCTCCCTGGCCCTTCCTCTCATTTTTCTTCCTCATTTGTCTTTCTTTCTCCTTTTCCCATATCAATTCAACGACCCCTCCTTCTTTTTCCTCTATCCCCTCCATGTCTCTATTTCCTTCCTCGTCTACAGCTTGTCCAGCAGCAGGCCCTGGTTGCGCAGTCAGCGTACTTGTCTCCTGTGGCAACAGTTGCTGCCGTACAGATGCAGCAGATGGCGGCACTCAATGCCAACGGAATCATTGCCACACCCATTACACCCATCACACCATCCTCGGGTAAACTGACACACGCGTGCCCTTCACACTCAAAACAAATGTCAGTGTTGCAACATGTGGGAGTTTCAAGTCACCAGATGTTCTTATTTTTACACCTTAGTTTACTTTTTGGGGGGGAAAACTAAATGGTGAAAAACTAAAGATTTGAGAGCACAAATAGTCCAAAAAGTGAAAATGTCTGTGACGCAGACTAATTGTTTTGGTTGGATTCATATCTATAGGTACAAACACTCCTCCAACTATTGCAGCAACACCGGTGCCAGCTCTCCCTCCACCAATAGGAGTGAATGGTTACAGCAACGTGCAAGCTCCCACCAATGGACAACAAACAGAAACAATATACACCAATGGTGTTCATCCATATCAAGGTATTTCGATAAAACTAGAGGATTTTATGAATATGTAAAATAATGCCCCACATAAATTAAACAAATGGAAAAGTATATGTGCTCATTGGTCTTGTATTTTTCATGTTTACTGGTTTTACACTATGTCCAGCCCAGAGTCCGGCAGCAGCCTTGGATCCATTGCAGCAAGCCTACGCAGGCATGCAACACTACACAGGTTGGTGTTGGAACAGATGCCATTTTGATCTGGATCCTGTAAAGATATTCACTCGTTTGCAACATGTATGAATATAGTCTAGAATGTACTTTATAATATGTATGGATCATTGAAACAAAAATGTAACAAAATGCTCTGACATAACAGGGCACATGATGTTTGTTGCTATGAAAACCCCTTCAAGTTAGAAAAGAATATTTTAATTTACATGTCAAATAATCATTGATCAAGGATATAATAAATAAATGTGTGCAAATGAGCTTACAGTTCAGGCAGGAGGGTAAATGAAGATGCACATTTGTTAAAAGTGAGTAATGGATGCATCTGTGTGTTCTCTGACTTTCAAGGATGAACAATTTTCAAGATGAATTAACTTTATGATTTATTTGATTTCACTGAGACATCATTTGTATACATGGTCCCTAATCTTTGACTTGATAGGGTGATGTAATCTGTGCACACCAGACTGAAATCAACAGTGTCTTTTTATAGACCACTTGCTCCACTCTGTTGTTACAGTTAATAGTTTTCACCTTCAGCAGGAGACGTGTCACTTGTAAGGAAATGACTCCATTGGGCACTCTTATGTTATCACCTGTTGTTTTTACCCAATCAAATGTTGTTACTCTTTGTCTCCTCCAATAGCCGCATACCCTGCTGCCTACGGATTGGTTGGGCAGCCGTTCCCCCAGCAGCAAACACTGGTTGCCCAGCAACACCAGCAGCCCCAGCAACAACAGCAAAGAGAAGGTGGGTTGACTTCCTTTGTCACTGAGTCTGCACACCTCTCTCTTATTAAAAGTTGTTTATTATAAGGATTTCAAAGCTCATAATCATATTTCAATCTCTGTCTCATATACATGTGTGTGTGTTTGTGTGTGTGTGTGCTCATGACAGGTCCAGAGGGGTGTAACATCTTCATCTACCACCTGCCTCAGGAGTTCAGCGACTCTGAGATGCTGCAGATGTTCCTGCCCTTTGGCAATGTCATATCAGCGAAGGTGTTTGTGGACCGCGCTACGAACCAGAGCAAATGCTTTGGTGAGACACACAGATGGGGAAAGAAACAGGGAAGAAAGGGGCAGAGTAGGTGCATCATAAAAAGTGATGGACAAGTGAAAGAAAACAGAGACTGGGGTTGTGAAGGATGTCATATTTTGTTGTTGTCTGCATGTAAACTATCAAATGAAAAAAAGGAAATAATGATCTCTGTTATGTCTATCTTTCAGGATTTGTGAGTTTTGACAACCCAGCCAGCGCTCAGGCTGCCATCCAGGCCATGAACGGTTTCCAGATTGGCATGAAAAGACTCAAAGTGCAGCTCAAAAGGCCTAAAGATGCCAACCGCCCGTATTGAGTGACAACTAAAAGGAGGAAGAACAAATATAGAGAGGTGAGGTGGAGGGGAGAAGGTAGCGAGTCATAGGATTTGAAAAGAGATTCGCTATAGTGTGTTGGGGAGCAGGTTGATGTAATTGGCTTGATGAGAGAAAATGGGCAAATTAATTTTATATTTTAACAAAAAAAAATTGATATTAAAAAGCTGGCAGGAAAAGCTTTGACATTGAAGTGAATATGCAATTGGGTTTCTCATGAAAGCAACTTAATTATCTCAGTAAAAGTTAAAATACAAAAAGAAATTGTTCTCCTTATATTTTTCTTTCACAATCTTATTTATTTTCTTTCCTGCTGTTTTGATCTTTTCCTGAAACGCAACTTACCTCACCCAAGATTCTTCCGTCCAATCATAATTCATCAGGACCCCATCGCTATGGCAATGGTTGCCTAGTGACCGATAAAGCCCTGATACCCCCCCTTCCTCTCGCATTGTTGTAAGTTGATTGGTTGGCCTGTGTTTGGGTTGCTGTGGCGATTGACTGCCTGTGTTGGTTGCCCTTGGCAATTTTTGTTCTGTCACCTCAAGCAACCAGCCATGCGTTGACCTGCATGTCCTGTTGCTGTAGTGATCACAGACTGTGTTTGGTGCATTGTGACTTTATTTTGTATTGACCTGTGCACATACTGATCAATAACTATGTATAGTCAGGACTGCACTCTGAATCAACAGATTTGATTGGATATTCGATACACTTAATCATTCCATAGTAATATGATCAATTCTGTAGCAACGCTTGTTATTTTTTGCAGCTTTGTTTTTGATCAGTTTTTGTAGTGTTCTGTTTGGTGTCATTATTATTTGAACAAATGGTTTGGGTTAAATCGTGCGCGTGGGCATCTCTGTGTGCATATGTGTCTGTGTTACACTGTTAGTGTGTAATACAGAACAGAACAATCCTTGTTGTACTGGTGTCCGTACAGAAAGGTGTCCAGAGGTTTCCGCGGTGGAATGGTGAGATGTAGAGCAGCAATACAGAAATCATGAAATGATTTTGATGGAAAAACAAAAGCTTGAGAATGTTTCGAGTACATAATGGCAGGCCGTGATGAACAAGAGGACATGTTACAAGCAAGATATGTCAAAATACGGTCACAAACTGATCCAAAGAATGAGGTGTACAAGCTAGAGAAGAGCCAGATGAGATTATGTAATTTTAATGTCAAAAACACTGTCTTTATGGGTGAGCATGCACTTTCTTGAGCTGTAAATCCTTAGCCTGACTTCATTATCCTGGATTGTAACTTTTTTTTCCATACTCTGATGCAGCACTGTAGTTTCTTTGCTCCTTTATTATTCTCTTTTTCTTTTCTTCTACATTCTCTATCACTGCTTCTGGTTTCCTCCTTACCACCTTCACCAACTCTGTCCTGCTCCTCTACCAATCTCCCGATCTTCTTCTCCCCTCTACCTTTCTCTCCTTCAAATGTTTTATCATCTTTTCTCACCTGAGGATAATCTTTCTGTTCCTCTCGCTGGTGTTTTAAGGTAAAGGGTATGTGGTTGTCATGGTGGAAAAACAAGTGCCTCTTGCTTATCGGAGAACAGCCTTCAGCTGTAGGAATTCTGGGAGAAAAATAATTTAAGATTCCTTTAGTGTGAGGTAAATTTGATTCTCCACAAACCCTCAACCTTCACCAAAGAGCAGAGAATGTGAAGCTGCTGTAAGGTCAGTGTGTGTGGAGGCACCGTCAAATGGCAGCACACACTATAAATACATAAAATAAACATCTCCACTTCTATTTCTGCATTAATTTTTACATAACAAATTCCTGTGGATACAAAGTCTTTGTATTACAAAAATATAGACATGGTGGATTTGAACTGTGGTACTGAATTCCTAATTTTCTGCTCAAATTATCACCCAGAATTTCTATACTGCAAATGCCAGAGAGTGATGCATGTTGTTAGTAGTGTTTGCTTGCCATGATCCGAGGCACATGTGTGCAGCACAAGCCAGTAAGGACACAAATAAAAGCATATGCCCAAAGCTTTACAGACACACACATTCTTACCTCCACACACCCACTTCTGGTCACATGAGGACATGAGAAATGGTTTTCACTGTATTGAGCTGCATGATCTAGACACTGTGTATGCCGTAAAGCACCATGATTTACTGCTGTTAAAAGATCTTTACAACTGTGAATGATGCTTCCAAACCGAAACTGAGAAAATCTAGGAGCACCCAAAGGTACAGTTTGTTAAAGGAAGTGTGATGATAGCTGCAGTCATGCCCAGAGACGGGTCTTGTTTGATTTGGAGGGGCATATTTTATCAAATGTGAAGGTCCAGTCTGTTTATAAATCTTAAAGGTTGTCTCTTCTGTGTTCCCTCTCTCCTTGCTCATGCATCACTCCCTCTACCCTCCAACTACCCCTTCCTTCACAGGTGACCTCTCAGAGTCCAGCTGAGGTGGAATCCCGGGGTTCATTGTGCTTTCAGACTGTCTGCCACCTGTGAGCGCCTGCGGAGTGCTATCACACACACACATACACACACACACACACACACACACACATACATACAGGCATACACTGACTGATGCGCACACACAAAGAGAAATGCACTCTCAAGACTGAACCTGAAATGGCTGATATGTACATAAAGTGCACAAACACATGCTTAAGGACACGCACATAAATACACACGGTTCACACAAGTAACTTACTCATTGAGCCAAGAGCTTGGTTTGACCATAGTCTGTGTGGAACAGGGTGTAAAAGTCAGCTAAAACAACTCAGACCGTGTGCTTTGGGAGGATGCTGATAAAAACTGCTGATACATCTCTTCAATAGACTTTAACATGTCTATCCCACATCTATTACATGACAAATATAGAGCAATGTTTCCTAATAAAAAAAGACAAAATACAACAACTAAATGAGTAGGTTAGAGAGACTTTGAAGACCCTAATGACCTGTAAATAGTTTAGTTTACAAAGAGCAGCATTTAAAAAAAGAAAAAAAAATGAGAAAAAATGCAAAAAGAATAATACTTTAGATAAAACACTTAACAGGACACAGCAACATAACTATTATTATCATTATTGTTATTATTATTACCACTAGTGACGTCATCATTTTCATAAAAGGATATGACATTCCAATTGTAAAATGGGAAATCACAAACCTATTTTAAATTTCTACTTAGATTTTAGGTGAAACACAGGGGGAGGGGGTATTGCACTTTGATTCGGGAGGTTTTAATATTTGAACTATTTTTTATTTATTTACTGATTTAACAATTATTTTGTTTAATGGGGGAAAGGGTTTGAGTGGGATGCAATATTTTGATTTTAGAATTTTCTAGAGAAAAAAAAATTTTGAGGGCCTGTTTCTGTCAGACTCTTGCAATTGAGTAATTATAATGTATCTATTAATTATTACAGCAATTATATTTATTTCTAATTTATTGAATCCTGTTTTTGATCCACTCTCTTTTTAAGTTTAAATAAAAGGTATCATACTAAATGTCTTGATGTGGTTCATTCAGTGTGTATGTGACTGTGTACATCTGAAAAGAAAAAGAGAAGGGTTTTACAGAATTCCTTTATACAACAGGTATTTTTACACAAAAACCTGGATTTAAAAGCTTCAACAGAAAACAGATCTCACATCAGTGTCGTGACCAGAAGGGGGCGTAACTAGACTGGATCCTGTCATTTTCATTCACACTGAAGTGTCAAGCTTGTTATCTCCTGTTAATCATTTATGGAAGGGAACTGCTATTTAGCGACAATAAAAATGTTACTTTTGTTTTATCTCTGACAAATTAAAAAGGAAAGTGATCTATGGATGTTATATTGTAAACAGAAGACATCAAGATTATGTTTAGGACACACTGCCTGAAATAAAAAAGTCACTCTAATATTTAGTTGGAGCGCTTTTAGCTTTCATTACAGCACGCATTTGCCGTGTCATCGTTCCGATAAGCTTCTGCAATATCACGACATTTATTTCCGTCCAGAGTTGCATTAATATTTCGCAAGGATATTGTATCCTTGATGGGAGAGTTGGACCACTGCTCAAAGTCTACTCCAGCACATCCCAACGATTCTCAATGAGGTTATGGTCTGGGCCCTGTGGTGTGCAGTCCATGCATTAAAAATCATGTCTCATGCTCCCTAAGCTTCTCTAACTATATGAGCTTGATGGATCCTGTCATTGTCATCTTAGAATATGCCCATCGCATCTGAGAAGACAAAAATTAATTGATGGAACCTGGTCATTCAGTACATCAGGTTGTCAGCCGGCTTCATTCTTCGGACACTTAAGGTTGCTGCACCTAAAGCTGACCAACTGCAGAAACCCCGGGTCATAGCGCTTGTATGGTAAAGACAAGGCATGATGGCTGCACCACTTCATGTTCTGTCTTCTTACCCTAATGCACCCATCCCTCTGGAACAGGGTAAATATGGACTCATCATACCACCTGACCCTTTTCCATTGCCCCAAAGTCTAATCTTAATGCTGTCTCACAAATTGAAGCCTTTTTTTTCCCAATAAGCCTCACTGATAACTTATCAGTGATAAGTGTATTTCTACATAGCTGTTTGGTCTAAATCCTTTAAGTTTCCCCGTACATTGTGCATGTGGAAATGTTCTTACTTTCACTATTAAACATAGTCACAAGTTCTACTGTTGTTTTTTTCTTATTTAATTTGATCAAACGTTTAAGCAATCGCTGATCACAATCGTTCAAAGTATTTTTCTGACCACATTTTTTTCTTCAAAGAGGATGGTTCCCCACTATCCTTTCACTTTTTAATGAGTCTGACAGTTCTTAACCCAATTTTAGTAGTTTCAGCAAACTCCTTGCATGTTTTCTTTGCCTGATGCGTGCCAATAATTTGACCCTTCTGAAACAGAACAACATATTTTCCACAACCACAGGATGAGTCCTCCAACATGCTTAAGAAATTTAAAGCTACTCACTGCAACAGTTAGGCTTAAATAATTTCTTGACAGCTAAAACATAATCATTCATGCAGCATTTATCCAATGGGAGGCTTTTACCTGTTTGTTTCGTTAAATCCAGGTGGTGACTTTTTCCTTGGACAGGCAATGTATGAATTTTCTGTTCTGTTAGAGATGGAAAGTCAAAGGATAAACTTTGTATTCCTAAGTGTGGATTGATTTTTTTATGAACCTTGCTCTCCACAGACTTCAGTAAGAGTGATAAAGGTGTTTTATAATATACAGTAGTTGTCTGCCAACCAGAAAGTTTGATTCCTGGCCTTGCAGTCCATCACTGAACCCCAGGTTGCCTCAGATGCATCCATCTATGTTTGAGTTTGTGTGATAGAAAGCTGTCTATGTAGATCTCTACAGATTAAGAGTTGTGAATGGGCGACTATGGCTTGCAACGTGTGCATAATTTTATACAAGTACTAAACATTTGATAAAGATTTTAGTAAGTACAGGTTAAAGGGTAAAAATAGGGCATTATCTGCTTTTTTATTTCATTAAAAATATGTTTTTTGGGTTTAGAATTAATGGAAGTCATTATAGACACCCCAAGAGAAATTCACCTGTCACCTGCTTGCTTAGTTTTATTTTTTGTCAGATCCAAGGAATGTGGTCTCCTTGCATTTTATGGTTTAAAAAAAAAGTAACTTAAAGCTCTATCAACAGAGCTTCCTATCACCATTCAGATGCATAACAGCCTCAGTGACCTCGTTTTATTGAACCTGCCTCAAATGTACAAACTCTATCACCCTGTAAACCCTTTACATGGCTCATGAATCAAACAACTGAGGCACAAATAATGTTAATCTGCAAAAGAAAACTTTTTTTAACAGTGAATTGTAAGATTTGGTCCCACATATACCTAAAAATCTCAGTACCGAACTGAATACCTAGCCCGATAGATCAGACCCACATTTAGAAAGCTGTACTTTGTACTGTATTTTCACATTGATGACAAGGCTACTGAAAATATGAAATTAAAAAAAAATTTTTTTAATGAATTATAATATCTTAAATAGAAAAAAAAACGCAGCCAGTTATGCTGCATGAGCAAACAACAAGGTCAAAGGTCAACTAAGCTTCAAAATTGAACAATTTATTTACAGCTAGGGTTGCCAACCGTCCCTTGAAAAATAGAATCGTCCTGTATTTATAAACTAAAGTACGCGTCCCGTATTGAGCTGAAAGGGGACGCACTTTGTCCCGTATTACTGTGAGAGTTAAAAAATAGTCATAAAATGGCAATGGAAAATGGCATTGAGCTGTTGAGTGACAACTGTAGTCTACAGTCATGGCTTTTTAGGCACAAATATGTTTACAAGTTTTCTACAGACTTTCTGTTTGCACTTTTGTTATTGCACTAAAAATGTGCACTATTACCGAATGGATGTTCTGTTTGCTTTCTATTTTATATTAATTTATACAATTTGAAGTTATAAGCAGGATAGGTTTCACTTTAAGAAAGATACTTATTTTATTCAGTTAATTTTGTTATTTTGTAAAATGTTTGTGAATTGCTTGATAATAATTTGTTTCCCATGTGTTCATGGCATCCAAAAATATGCAGCTAATTCAATTCAGGTTCGAGTCAAATAGTTAAAAAAATTGTTTCACTCACAAAAAAAGGGGCTAAAAGAATTCACCACGCCAGGAAGGGTGAAGGCAATCGGGTCGGCTGGCCCTGCCGATGAAGTGTCCCTTATTTACTTTTCAAGCAAGGCATGGCAAATTTATTTATAAAGCACATTTCACATGATGAGCATGGACTCAATGTGCTCAAATACAAGGGGTCTGTCCGGTATGTATTCAGTGAGCATGTCAACCATGTAGGAGGGAGCTAAGCCATTCATAGCCATTCATTTAAAGACAATAAGAAGTACTTTAAAATCTACTCCTTGTTTAACAGGGAGCCAGTGAAGAGAGGATAAAACAGGAGTGATGTGTTCATACCTCTTGGTTTTTGTTAGAATTCTGGCCACAGCATTTTGAATAAGCTGGAGTTTATGTAACATTTGCTTTGTTAGTCCTGCAAAAAGTGCATTGCAATAATCTAATCTACTGGAGATAAAAGCATGAACCAACTTTTCAGAGTCTGATTGTGACAGAAAGCATCTTTAGATATATTTCTGAGATGATAGAAGGCAGTCCTGGAGACATTAGGAAGGGTGAAGGTTGTTTTTGTTTTTTTTCTCAACCTCTTTATTGATTTTACAAAAAAACAAGGCACATTATACATTCCAGAAGAACATTTGCATCAAAGAACACTGAGTGACCAATGAGTAAAACAAAACAAAGAAGATACAGAGCGAAAAAGAAAGAAAAGGACTAAACAATAAAATAAAAAAATAAAAAAAGCAAGTGATCAGTCAGGAATTAGGGTATAAAGATGAAGATGCTGGGCTTTTGGAATCATGCAAGATTTCAAAACATTTTTGTACTGAATTATTTCGTTTAGATATACAATAAAGATTGGATTAATTTTCAAAAAGCAACATTTATGAATAAAAAATGTAGCCAATATAATTAGCTAAAAATAGCTGGGATAGGCTCCAGCAGACCCCCGTGACCCTGCAAAGGATAAAGCGGGTATAGATAATGGATGGATAATTAAATGATTGATTCCAATGTCTATTTTTTGTCCTCCACTTGTAAACCATATTTAATGTTTCAAATGTAAGAATAGGAAGGGTTTGATCATTATAGATTATCCAGTATTGGAATGCATCCCTAAAGGTCCTAGTTAGGCTACAAGAGAAAAAAAGATGCTCTTGTTTTGATGTCTGCGTTACAAAAAGTACAAATATTCAAATCTAAATTAAACCTTTTATGTAAAAAAATCATTACATGGATAGACCTCATTCATTATTTTAAAATTAACTTATTTAGCCTTGGGTGGAAGTGGAAAGGAGAGGTAACTGGTTCTCATTTTAATTAAGAAACTAATGTTGAAACGTATGTTTCCTCTTAAAAAGGTGAAGAGAAAGACACCAAAGTAAAATTAGTTCTCAAGAATTTATTATTGCATTTTTTATCCAAAATAATACAACAATCTATAACAGGGGTTTTCAATTCCAGTCCTCGGGCCTCCCTGCCCTGCATGTTTTAGATGTTGCCTTGCATCAACACACCTGATTTTAATTAATGGTCCTCATTAGTTTGTCATCGAGGTCTGTACAACTCTGTTGATGACACAGCTCCGTGTATCATGGTGTGCTGAAAGCAGGGTAGCATCTAAAACAAGCAAGGCAGGGGGGCCTGAGGACCGGAATTGAAAACCCCTGATCTATATAACTAAAGAAGGCATTTGTGGACTAACCACAGCCATCATGCCTTTAAGTTGAGGAAGGGTGAAGGTAATCAGGTTGGCCGGTGTTCTGCCAATTTCTGCTCCCTGCCGAGAAATGCTACTTTGTGGTTCTGCACATGCGCACAGACGATTTTCAAAGTTTGATTGCCACGCTAAATCGATAATATGGGATGTTGAGTATTTGATCCTTCAAAATACACCACTCATGACATGAATTGCATTACACTGTGTGAACATTAAACAATAAAGAGGGAAAAAAAAACAATTCTATCGCTTTATTTGATATTCATTCAGTCATTCGCCTTTATTTAACCAGGCAGGTCATAATAACATATTCTTATTTACAATGACGGCCTGGCAAGAGACAAAGACCACTTGGGGGAAAAGGAGGTGGTTTAGGGAGTAAAACACAATAAAATTAGAGCTCTACAAAAGGTAGAAAACCATTAGGTAGCATTTTTTTGGCAAAGCAGCAAAAAATGGCAGAACACCGGCCCTGCAGATGAGGTGTCCCTTATTTACTTTTCAAGGAGTTGGCAACCATAGTTACAGCAGACAACAAAATAACTATGATTTCAAATAATAATAATAATAATAATAATAATAATAATAATAATAATAATAATAATAATAATAATAATAATAATAATAATAAAAGTTTTCCTCTGAGCGGAAACCGAGCGCATATACTTCTGAGGGCTGATTTATGGCTCCGCGTTACACCAACGCAGAGCCTACGGCGTACCCTACGGCGTAGGCTCTGCGTCGATGTAACGCAGAACCATAAATCAGGCTTGAGCGTGTCAGCAGGCGAGTGCCGTCTCTCATGTGCTCGGACGTCATCCGGTCCCTCCCTCGTCGTTATCCCCCCTCTCCCCTCTCCCCTCTCTCCCCCCGGCTCTCTCAGTGCTCTCTCTCCTCCAGCTCCTGCCGGCCGACCCGCGCCGCTGTCCGGCCACACGCCCACACAAGCCCCCGCCAGGGTGGGGTGACACCAGCCGGACACGACGAGACTCACACTAACAAGCCTGAACGCTTGCTGAGGGGAGGAAAAAAATAAAAAAAGCAGCAGCATCTCATATAACTCTTGGTGCTTTTTAGTTTTCAAAGGTTTCATATACATCAACCTCCGGACTGAGGAAACATGTAAAACCAATCCCGGATCTGGACAAGCTGCGCCCTTGTGAGCCGGACCCCGTTAGGATCCCGTTAGGTTTCAAGAGAGGAGACGCGGACTGCGCCGTGGACTTAAGACGGAGACCCATTTTTTTGTTTCAGGGTGGAAGCGGGCATTTTTGACGCTGCTTTTCTAACAGAAAAAACACCAAAGTAAGTAGCGTTTCACTTTCATGTCGCCGACCAGACGTCGCTGGCGCATGTGCTGCATCCCCGCTCACGTCACCGCGCAGCCCCGCACTAAGGGGTGTTCTGATGGAAAACAGGCCCATTAGTGGAGAAAAACACGGGGGGTTTGTTTTTTTAAGTATGTGTGGATCAACGCTGATGCTAATTGTTGTTTTGGTGCGTGAACTCTGCCGAATGACCGGTCTTTGCTGTGAAATTGTTGCAGGTAAAACCACTGTATGACTGAAGCTAAGTGGCATGCAGAGGCCACATGTGCATGATGGATGTGTTATTTTTGAAGAAATATGCAGTTGAGAAAACGTGTTTTCCTTTTTTTTGTGTAAATATAGCGATTTGTTCCAGTTTGGGACCCAACTTCCAGGGTTGTTGTGGTTTTTATCCATCCCCTACTTCCCTCAAGATAGCAACATTGAAGCTAATCTGGACACACTGTCAACAAAACACCATATGAGGGATTTAGGAAATAATGTGGGAAAAATTAAGGAAAGCTTAATTCTGAATTATCATTCTCAAATCTATGTGAATTTACAGGACTGTCTCAGAAAATTTGAATATTGTGATAATTATTTTCTGTAATGCAATTTAAAAAAAAAAAAAAAAAAAAAAAAAAAATGTCATACATTCTGGATTCATTACAAATCAACTGAAATATTGCAAGCCTTTTATTATTTTAATATTGCTGATTATTGCTTACAGTCTAAGATTAAGATTCCCAGAATATTCTAATTTTTTGAGATAGGATATTTGAGTTTTCTTAAGCTGTAAGCCATGATCAGCAATATTAAAATAATAAAAGGCTTGCAATATTTCAGTTGATTTGTAATGAATCCAGAATGTATGTATTTTGTTTTTGTAATTGCATTACAGAAAATCACAATATTCTAATTTTCTGAGACAGTCCTGTATATTTAAAAATGGTGGGCAGACGTATGTATAAATATAGAGCTTTTTATTGAAGTAATATATTAAACTGCTTATCTTTATGTTCCACTGTATATCTTTGCAGTTTGAACTGGGTCCCCTTTTGCTAATATGCACTGATGAAATGCATTTCTAAAGCTCTCTTCATACAGCACTTTATGATTTACTTGCAACATTTTTTCTCCATCACACACACATTAACATACAGATGAAGGGTGATCAGGTTCATCGAGTATCTGACAATGATTAGATCTTTCTTTTCAATCAGCAATCATTCATTAGTTTGAACATCTATGAACCTTGAGTTTTACTTCATCCCAGAAAGTTTTGCCCCTGTGAGATTATTCTAACTCCCTTAGCTGAATGTATGGGTAAAACTGACCTGGACCCTATGAGGAGAAGAACATATAACTATTACCCTCATACATCCTGAACAAGCCTCTTCAATGTTAATTTGTTGACTGATTGACTCTCCCCATCAATAATTTATCAGTGTCATGCAACACTGGCAAATGTACTGAAGTCGACTCCTTGTAATCTTTATTTACAGCACAGCAGATTGGATTGCCGTGATGAACCAGTTGCCTGAATCGTATGTCTTGCCTTGGTGTGATTTCAGATTTTCTTCCACTGACAGAAAATAATTTAAGATATAAGGATTCTTGTGGTATTTCAATTGCTATACCTTCTAATTAAAAAAAGAAGACAGTTTTCTGTCAACTGCTTTCCCAAAGAATGCCTACAATTTGAAGGATGTGTATTCCTCTTTATCAAAACACCCTAGCTCAAAATGCTCAAGGCATGACCTGAGTTACAGCTAATGAACCATGTGCAGAGAGCATGCCAGCCTTCTGAGCTGCCACTTCATCCCATAGCATGTGCAGTCAGGATCTATGACTTCACCCGAATCCATCAATACTGAAGGTTAAATGCTATTTTTATTGCACGTCATTATAAATCTAGACAACTAACATTTTCGCCCGAGATATTCGTTAACATACACAATATGGGAATATTTTATATATTTGTATAATATATATATATTCAGTTTTAGTTAGAAATTATTCTGTCTGCGCTGATGAGTCAGAGTTGATAGTATCATCACAAATAAAACCAGTCTAAACAAAGTGCAGTCTAAATTTAGGAAATTCCAAGATTAGCAAAGTTAACCAAAATTGTGACTCGTCTGTGCCATCTATGAGTAATTGGCGTATGACTTTTTTTTCTGTGATTCCCAAGGAAGTAATGATCTCAGTGTGAAGTCGGTTATAAGCAATTTATAAGGGCAGAAATCCATGTTTGTGTGTTTGTTTAATCTGCAGTGCTAAACTAACTGACTGTGCTGTTCAGTAAACCCAGAATGAAGAATAATGTAAGGTGTTTTACTTGTATGACTGCTCAGTTTTAACTTCAGTCTTGTGACCTATTTGGGAAATCATCATTTAGTCAATCAGCCATTCCGTCCCCGGGTTTATCAGAACTGAAGTTTTGAACTCTCATGTTAAAGTCTGCTGGGTCTCCTGATCATGTTGAAGGCGGATAGGGAAGGTCTTGCTTATGGATGAATAAGAGTAAAGGAGTAGTTGTACAAACACGGATGGTATGTTACTAGTGACTCATAGTCGGACCACATTGCAAGAGTCTTATGACTTATGTTCCCCTGTCTAGCTTAGTTTCCTACCATCCTGATGAAGCAGTGGGTGACTGTAAAACACCATATACTGCTATTCATCCCTGGAGGGTGAATGGGACTGTGTTTACATTCTCCATGGACTTAGTAGTAGGTGCTAGTCTGATCTGTCAAGGTCTTCCTCTGAGGCTTGTTCCTCACATTTCTTTTTTTCTTTTTTTCTGTTCATCATAGGCTCATAAACCCAGCATTCAGGAAGCGCATCAGTAACAGCTGGAGCAGTATTCTGCCAGCTTGGCACGAGATCACTATTTACAATTCAGATATGCTTGTAATGTATATTCATAGTGAGGGAGGAAAAAAAGAGACAGTCAGGCAGAGGGAACTTCCTTTCTCCCTCCCCTACTAGAGGCATTCTTTACTTTTATTGGACCTTTGAAATGGTCAGAGTCTGGTCATCTGTTCTGGCAGGCCAATGGCATGTAGTGTTAGGAAAGCACTGTGTGGAAAAAAAGGGGCTTTAACATGCTGAATTCACTGGATGAGCTCAGCAAGTAGCCCTAAAATTATCCCCTTGTATCCGAAATTGAATGCACACAACGCACTGTTGCAGCAATGTATAGTGTAATAGATTTGTCTGTGTTACGTTGCCTTTTACTAACCAACCCCCACCCCTTATCTTTTATTTATGGGTGTGTTTGTAGAAAAACGCTGAGCCCAATTACAGCTGATACACTTGCAAACAGTTTTATAATCAGTCATTTATATACAGAAAACACAGCTCTTTCTGACCTTTGAACCACGTGTACTAATGCTTAGAAGCTTATTTACTTATCTGTTTTTTGAGGAGATTACACAGCCCTTTTATGAAGCCAGATATGGATGCCAACGTGTTATTCTGCAGAGCTTGTATGAGCTGGCTCAAGTGAGAAGTGGTGGTACCGAAGTGGAAGAGCTGGCAAAAGGACTTGGAAAAAATATGTCATCCTTCCCATCCACCTGAGTAAAAGAAGGAGAAAAGGGAGAAGGGATAGCCCAGCGCTCAGCCAGTTGAGGTTTTGCAACAGGAAGCAGGCCAGGATGACTAATGTGACACAAAGTGGAAAATAACCACTGCACTCAACTGTGACACCTTCTCGTGAGCAATGCAAGCAGCTACAGCTAACTACTGCATCCTTCACGTTGTTTTATGATATGCTGGGGTCAGGCATGAAGCCCTGTTTTGAAGTGTTTTTTTTTTAACTTGTTCAGGGACCACACTGAAGAATAAAAAACAAATGGAGCCATATATCTAGTCAGTGAAACAGCAAGTTCTGGATTTCTGGTCAGAATTTGTCATCTGAAACATCTCAGGTCTGTTTTGTGTTGGAATGAAAACATGCTGATTTTAATCACAAATTTAATTATTGACACAAAATAAGAAAAACACAAATTATACATTATTTAAGAGATATTTTAGTCATTAAGTTTTGTATAACAGACTTGAGTTCTACTTATTAAATATGTATTGTTATTCTTTTCTTTAAAAAGCTCTCAGTTGATGACCCCCGCCGCCAGAAAAGTCAAGAATTATGCGGGGGGAGGTCACCTAAGTATTTATTTAATGGGTGTTTTTAATATTTTCAATTGATGCATTAGTAATGTAAATGGGATTTTATCTGCACCATAATCAATAGACGTTTAAGAGAAAGCCACCTTTTAGATACTGATAATAGCTTGTTCATTACTTAATTGTTTCCCGTGAACTCCAATATTGCATCACATTGTCAGTTTAAAAAATTAATCACGCATACTTCCTTAATGCTTTTCTGCAGGCAAGGCTTTGTCAGTATTAATATCAAAGTGTGGTTTGGGGCCTTTACTTTAAAGCAAGAGTGAAGTACAAATGTTTCTGGCTTACTGGAGTGAAAGAGGGGAATCCTTGGTGGGTTACTGGCAGGGAGCAGCCGGGTGGGGATGGGAGTGGAAGTGAATCGCTTACAGGGCCTCGGTATTTGCAGCTGTAGATCTGTGAGGGGACACAGGAGATGGAGCATGTGGGGGCGCCCCCGCTGCCCGCCACTCTCGGGTGAATTATGACTCATCCCTCGGATGCCTGTTCTCCCTCACCACAGACTCCTTTTACTAGCTTTCTCTGCCACTCCCTGAACCTAGCACCAGAAATATTTTTGAGTGCCCTCTGGGTAAAATGCAGCACTCACAGCTGCCATAAGCTATGAGCTAGTGATGAAACTGTGAAGGAAAAGATTTTCCTCAGTTGATCTGATCTTTTTTTTTTTCTTCCCTCATGTTGGGCCTCCTTAACTCGTAGCCGCTCCCTGTGTTCTGTTATATGCATTTAAAAAAAAAAACATTGAAAGACTTGCACCAGTTGGGACACTTTATTCATTTAGACTGCACCAAACTCTGCTTATACATGTACATGCCTGGATAGAAGAGTTTAGATTTTACAGCATTAGGAACCATATCGTTGTGTATGTCTTGAGATATTATATGGGAAGACTAATAAGCCCATAACGGTGTTGCTGAGTCCTGGTGCGTTCTGTGCTTCAGGATGCTGTCGGGGCTGACCGAGTGGTTCTGGGAGGAACGGCTGTGGTTTCCAGAGGGTCTGGGCTGGGCCGACCTGGTGGATCGGGAAGGACGGGTATACGCGAAACCCCGTGATTTATGGGTCGCACTTCCCATCGCTCTGGTGTTCCTCATCATCAGACAGATCTTTGAAAGGTCAGTCTATTTTTCACTCGTGTCCCATTGCCTATCTGTGCTCCTCATCTACTGTTTAATTCAAACACTTACTTCCTCTCTGTGTACACGTTTATCTCCGTCCTTTTTCATTTAGCCCTTTTCTTTAGGCATTGTCTTTCTCCTTTTTTGTCTTTAAGTTTGTCCATCAGCTATCTCCTATTCCATCCTTTGCCTTGATGATTGTAATCTTTTTTTTTTTTGCCACGCTTGTTCTTTTTTCAGTAATCACTTAATCCTTGCTTTATGATAAGTGAAAGCCCAGTGATTCGGGCGCTCCTTTTTTTTCCTAGTAGCTACTTTTTGATTACAGAGTTCATCTTGTCTTTTGATGCCAAGAGCTTCTCTTGCTCATTGTGGTTTCATGTTTCTCCTACAGTTAAGTTGCAGTTAAGTAAGGAAACCGTTTTCACCGTTTGCATGCACCGTTTGATAAGACAAGCGGTGAAAGCACTCAGAGTTATCACATTTACATTCATTAAAATGGATTGTGGTTGTTGCAGCTGGCAGCTGCTCAAAAAGTTGCAATATGTAGTACTTTCATTGTGCAATATAGATTTACTATCAATCATTATCATTTCGCCATCCTTGTCACCCATTCAGCATTTAATACTTGCTTTAATTGTATGATTTTTCCAGAAAACCAAGATTATGTAGTTTTATAACTTAACATAATTAAAACCACAGTTAATATGTAAAAATGTTCCTAATGAAACCAAATCAATCAGAGCAGGGTGGCTTAAAAAGAAATAAACGTTTAAACTGATTTAGATCATTATTGCAAATGTGGTAATTATATGCACTAAAGGAAATGATCAGTTAATATCTATTTCTACCTTTTTATAAATATTTTATTTCTGCACATTTTGTTCCATTTGGAGGCAACAGAAGGTAATGTTTGAGGAGGATCGTAAAAATAGAAGTCTCCTCCCAAATTTATGAAAGACCACTGTGTTGTTTGGAATTTTTGCTTCCATCCCTCACTGGCAAATGCTGCAAAAGCAACTGGACCTTTATCTACTAACCCCTGCTCTTTGGCAGAGGAGGATGCAATGAAAATGTTTTAGATAAACCATAAAGGTCTTCTTGCACTCTTTCCTCGCTGGAGAAGTAGGTGTTTGAGATTGGAATAGACATAAGCACAACGTTTTTCCAGGATACAATGTATGTTCCTGTTTTTCATCACAGTCTTACTTTTTTAAGCAGCTTTAAATTTACTCAAAGGTTTTTATATTTTCAGAATGTTTTTTCATTTTAATCTTTTCAACCATTTTCTTATTGCAGGACAGTGGCTACACCCTTGGCCTCTTTACTTGGAGTGAAAGAGACTGTGCGGCTCAAAGTCTCACACAATCCCACACTGGAGTCTTACTACTGTAATATTACCAAAATCCCTAGCCAGGTAGATTTTTTTTTTTCACTCTCCACATTTTAGAACAAAGACCAAGCAATGTGTTTGACAGCAAATGCTAAAGTCTGACCTGCCTGGCTTTTTGTGCTGGTCTCAGTCTTCAGTAGCAGGTCTTTGCAAGCAGACGGGCTACTCGGAAAGACAAGTGCAACGATGGTTCAGAAGACGAAGGAACCAAGACAGACCGAGTTTACTGAAAAAGTTTCGAGAGGCCAGGTAAACTCCGCCATATACACACTCTTTTAGACATATATATTATGCGGAGCTCTAGAGCTTGTTGAAACAGCTGGTGACCCCTGACTTCCTCTGGCTATACAAGCACATTTCTGGCTGCAAAAGTAGCCATCTATTTTTATCATGCACTCTATATAGGACCACTCTGGTGGTACCATTCCTTTGTCCCAATTGTTTCACACATAAACACACACAAACAAAGACAATCATCAACGTGTATACTGGAACAAGGCCTCAACTCCTGGAAGGGTTCTGTCACTACTAGTGTTTTTTATTTTTTTAGTGAGCATTTAATGTGAGAGAAGCAGAATTCAACCGCCTATTAAAACCAGGCTGCAGAGCCTGGCAAGTGTTAGTTGGGACTGTAATACTCTGCCACAGGCAGCAGCAGACAGCATGATAGTGTAAGCATCACACAGACTGATAGACAGGGAAACGTACATTGAAATACATGTGCAAACATGTTTTTTATTCTATCCACCGGGTTGTGTTCAATATAACAGTCACTGCCATCCACTTTCTTGTCATTGACATTGTTTACGTTTGATATCCATTAAAGCTTAATAACTGAACTATTTTCACATTTTTCTGTTTTCACAGTTATCAGGATATATGAACTTCTATGATATGAAAGTGAAGCAATAACAATAATTAATTTCTAGTTGTATTTGTATTAATTGTATCCACGCTGATTCTGTCGGAGTTGATAAAGGGATGTTGCTGCTGTGTTTGGCTGGCAGCGGTCTCAATGAGAGCTACCTGGAAACCTGAGAAATGTCATTGTTATTTTGGTAAACTAATACTTTAAACAGCTGATTGTCTATGTGCAGATCACTCATTCACTCTGAATATGATGTGTGGAAATGCGCAGGCGTGCATGTGACCGCATGTTTGTCACTCCCTGGTTATCGTGTGTTTTTCACTGAGCTGGTTGCAACATAATGACACTTTTCTGTTGAATCAATCTATTGTCTGTGTGCAGACAACGGGGTTTCTGTCTCTCTTTCTAACTTCCCCCACTGCTGTATCTCTCACACATCCTTGCTGTTTTCTATACCTCTGTTTCCACCGTTCTCTATCACCATTGTAGCTTTTATTTTTGTAAAATCTTTATACACCTGTATGAGCAATTGCATGCCTCTTCCTGTCTGTGAAACCGTGGAGGTCATTGTCTGAAAGCATCTTGTGTTTGACCAGTTTTGTTGTTGTGTCCTGATTTGACACTCAGTGTAGCTGTCCAGATTTTTCCAGGCAGTTCACCCAGCCTGCCAACTCTCTCTCCAACTCCGAAAGACTTTGTGAGGGAGAATTTGGGAGTATGTGATGCATTTATGCATCTGGCAGAAAATGTGTTCATCATCCTATCCCCATTGACTGAGGAGAAAGTGTGTGTGTGTATGTGTGTGTTCTCTTGCAGTTGGAGATTTACCTTTTACCTTCTTGCTTTCATTGCTGGCCTGGGCGCCCTCATCGATGTGAGTACCGCCATGTTAACCTGAACCCGCATCTTTATGCATATATCCTCATCCATCACCTGTCCAGCTCTTGTAACTTCGTTCTCTGTGGTACTTGGTCCTTTTTGCTGTGATTTCCTCACCACTTGCTTTTTTCAGTGAGGAAGCATTGACTCCCCCCAATGCTGAGTCAGTGGATATAAATACACTTGTCAAGTTCTGCTGTCTCATTCTCATCCCATCTCTCCTTCTAGAAACCTTGGCTGTATGACATGAAGGAGATGTGGGAAGGCTTTCCAGTGCTGGTATGTCTCTGGGACTGCTGAGTACGTTGAATGTACAAGGGTGTCTGTTTATTAAATTTAGGTCCCTGCTAGTGGTGGATTGAGGATTTTTCCAAGTGAGGGGCCCATAAAAGGACCCCATTTCTCATAAAGAGGTCAATTATTTGTCCAACATTTTTGCACACAATCCCTCTTGCTCCAGTCACATCTCATTCAAGCGTATAATTATTTTAAAAAAAACAGACGGTGAATCTTATGAATTATTTATTGATTTTTACCATGCATAGAAAAAATGCTTTTAAACACACACAGCACATGATACACAGACATGGAGACAATGAAATGCTAATGTTCATAAATCGTGACTAAACATAAGTAAATTACTGTTAATAGCTGAGTGAGTGCAGTTCAGTAAATGCTCTTTCACACATTAATGACAACCAACGTGGCGTTTTCTGGCTTATTAACAAACTCCACAGAATATTGACTACCATGAATGTATTTTCTGTGAAAGGCTAGTCACATGTAGGCTAGTGTCTGGTTTTTCTCTTCCAGCAGAATCATTTAAGAAGTCCTTCTTCTGTTCGCTTTATTGAAGTAGCTTTTCCTGTTTGGCGCATTAGAGCCACTAACTTGATGTGGAACTGCATCCACCTATAATCTGATCATCGTTTTTGGACGTTGGACAGACAAGTGATAGGACAGGGGTACTTGAGTGGGATCATCAGATATCTGCTTGGCTAGAAAAGCCAAGTTACCTGCACAAAATGGGAGAAGGTATTGAAAATTTCCTCTGTTGCACGCCATTTTTATTTGTCTTTCTGGACTTTCCATCAGCACAATAAGGCCTTGTGTCGACATTGTTGCTACAAGCTACTGTCATAAGATGGTTTACTTAGTCAAAATAGTTGGCATAATTATAAAGCAACTTTTTCAAATTTTACCTCTGGCTCTCCCAGTAGGCATGGGCGTTAAGTCACTTTTGCGATGATTATCTTTCCTGGTTGTTCTCTGTTCTGTTTTCTCTTCCATCATTACTTTTTCGGGTCTCTTAGCCGGCTCTGTCATAATGTTCATTGTAGCTCTGTGAGCTAGTTTCATCTTATGGCAACGTGGCTGATGTTTGATGTCATGAAGCTGGTGCAGTTTTCTGAGTTGAGAGCGAGCTAGATGATACTGTCTTAAAATAATCAAATATTCCTTCAAAGGAAAATAAGTGATATTTTAACATGAAAAAAACAACCTCTTGTGCCACTTTAAATTTAGTATTTTCTCTCTCTTAATTTTGGTCCAGGTCACATCAAGTTGTCGTGGTTGTAGGTTTTCCTGTGAAACAAATATATCAAAGAAATATACCGTAATCAGAGTCCCAGATGCGCTTGATGAGTGTTTATTTTAATGTATGTAATTTTATGCTTTAAAAAACAGGTCTCTCAAATGTGTGCTGACCACCAGGGTCCTCTGTGATTATCACCTGATTATATTTATTTTTAAGTGTGACCTTTGACATTAAGCCAAGAAAAATCTTCAGTCAAGCTTTTGAAAGTTGTGAAAAAAATGTCACAATTTTAAATCCCTAAATGTTAATGAAAATGTTTTGAGAATATTTGGACGGTTCTCTCATGATGTGAATTATTTTCTTAATATGGATTTGTGAAAGTTATTAAAGAGATGTTGACGTTAAAAGATTGTTCTCCTGTCCTCCAGACTCTCCTGCCATCTCAGTATTGGTACTATATGATTGAGTTGGGTTTCTACGGCTCTTTACTCTTTAGCGTGGCTTCAGATGTCAAACGCAAAGTAAGTGAATTTGTCTTTGTCTTTTGCAAAACATCAGATTTTTATACAAACCGATGGAAATCACACAACATTTTGTAAATTAATATTGATACATTACAAGTCATACAGACTAAGTCAACTTTTCCTTTTATGTAGCTGTTGCATTATAATCTACTCTACACAGACAAAGGCAAACTTTCATTTCGTTATCTGACACATCTGACATCTGTGGACCGCGGGTGGACATTAGACTGTTGTTACACGTGTGTTTCTGTGCGGTCTGCTTGTGTGTTTGTTGAACTTTGCCCGACCTGGTCAGCTGAGCGCAGTGGGAAAAAAATCTTTCAACTGAGGCACACAGTGTTCCTCCAGCACAAAAGTCTAACCTAGATACCACTTAAGCAGGATTTGGTGCCCCACACACAAACCCATTGAAAACATGCAACACACAATTACAAATTGTGGTTTTTCTTTTTCTTTCATAGCCTCTGTAAAATATGTTTTCCCCTCCCACGTCTTTTTCATTAGGACTTCAAGGAGCAGATAGTTCACCATGTAGCAACCATCCTCCTAATCAGCTTCTCTTGGTGTATGAACTACATTCGTGCTGGGACACTCATCATGCTGGTGCACGACTCCTCTGATTACTTTCTGGAGGTAAATCCCCAACATGCCTCTTTGCAGATTTGCAGGTTTCCTTCCTGTACAGACATACACGTGTTCACACTAAAGTGACATGTAACCTCATGTACCTTCACCACCATTTATTTCTAGTTTTGGTTGAACTTACAACAGTAATGTTTGTTAACAAGAATGGTGTTACCGCATTTTTATACAACCTGGGCTGAGGTTATTAATCCCTACAACTAGAACATTTGGACTTTAAACGCCTTCACATGCCAGATCCACGCTGGCTGTCGGCCCCTAATCATGCAGGTAATGGTTGTCCTGATAGCTTGAACAGAGGGTGACTGGACATATTTTAATGTTTTCTTTTTAAAAGATTTTAGCCCATATTCAGAAGGCTTCTTCAGTTCTAAGTGAAGTGGTTTCAGGCTGTTTCAGTCTCACAAGAAGGGATGGGTGGGTCAGTGATTTAAGATGTGACTTCAAAACATCCCAAAGTGTGAACGCCCCAACAACGCTCTTCAGGCCTGAAACTCCCCACCAGTCATTTAGATTTCATGAAGGCTTTTAGTGGAGAGCTGAAATGTATTCAAGAACCAACTATAGAGGTCCAGTTGCCTTCTTTTCAAACATGTAAGTGGTACACCGATCGTACACTGCCTCCTTGTGGAGGAGAGTGTCCTTTTGTCACTGCTAAACAAAAGACTAACCAATAGTCATTTTTATTGTTCAAACAAGTACAATATCCATTTGTCTGTACATTTTTCTCTCTTCCTCCGACAGTCTGCAAAGATGTTCAACTATGCTGGGTGGCGAAATGCTTGTAACTATATCTTCATTGTATTTGCTGCTGTCTTCATCGTCACTCGCCTCATCATCTTTCCCTTCTGGTACACACAAACACGCCTTGAACAATTGTTTTGAATATGTAATATACTACTGGCCTTAATTTTGCTCCGTCGCAACTCGCCTGCTCTTAATCCCCACTGACTCTGTTTCAGGATCATTTACTGTACGTGGGTGTACCCAGTGACCATTTACGACCCCTTCTTTGGCTACTACTTTTTCAACGGACTGCTGATGACTCTGCAGTGTCTACACATCTTCTGGGCCGTTCTCATCATCCGTATAGCACTCCGCTTCCTCACCCACAATGTAAGCAAACACAAAGGCGCATACGGTCAAAAACTCAGTGAACATTCACACGCTGTTGAAACAGTGCCGTTGATTATATTTGAAACTGATGAAACATCAAAATGCGGTGCTCTTGAAAAACACCTTCTACATATTTTGTTTCTTGTCGCCGTTCTGTTATGAAGATATGGACACAGGATGGGGCTTCAGGGTTGATACAGCTCTGAAGTGGCAGCAGAAGCAGTCAGTCACGTGTAACTCAAAAAGCTTGAACAGAAGGCAGCTAGATGTCTTTTCTAGGTTTTTGAATTCAAAAGCCCCAAAAGGTCCAGCTGTCCTTTTATTCAAGCTTTTCAGGATTACCATTTGTTACAACTACTGATCTGTAAGCGTTTGAAGTGTGAGATGAAGCGTAAGCTGTGAAAAGAGTTTGATATTAACACTGAAAGCAAATATGAAATGGGTAAAAATACTTTTGTCATATCACAACTACATTATTGTAAAGTTATTGTGCAAACAGTAATTTAGACACAAAAACATTGGTCGGGTTTCCCAGATCCGACCCTTCTTAAAGCTAGGGTCTACGATCTTGAGTTTTTTTTTTAAAAAGACACCTACTCCCCACACAAACTCCCTCCCCCCTGTGCTCTGCCTCACATGAAGCTCCCGCCTCCGACACACCCCCTCTGGTACGGGAGCCAGCAGGACCAAAAACAAGCGGCGCCTTTGCCGGAGCGCTGCTTCGGCAAATACTCTTTCTAAATATGTCCTTCGTGTTGCCGTACTTTGGGAGGCGGGGAGTAGGGTGAGGACTGTCCAATCACGGACATTCAAGCAGATTGACCAATAGGCGCCGTTCGGGCCGAATGGCGCCTATTGGTTGACTTCTTTGCAGGATTACAGCAGATAGAAGAAATATTTTCTTTTGGTTCTTTTTGCTAATCCTATTTCATAGATAACACTATTGGGCCATAACAACCTTATAAATGATTTTGATAAAAATGTACAATATGTAAAATCATAGACCCTAGCTTTAAAGATTTAAGAAGGCTCTTAAGAAGAGTTCAACTAAGAAGGGGCCCTAAGATACGGGTGTTTCCCAGATGACTTCTTAACACCGTTCTCAGGACCGCTCTTAAGATCGCTCTTTAAGAAGCTCTTTGGAGGAGCTGTCCACCACCGCGGTTCTGAAACTAAATCAATCGATGCCAGGCAAATCGATCACCGATCACTATCACCGCATTTTCACACACAGCACTGCTACTTAACGCACTAATTCCCTGCTGCCTGCGCGTTATGTGTCTTATAATGAAAAACTAAGATGATAAATATACTTTAATGAACCTTTTTCATGATGAAAACAAGACTGCAACTTAATAAGAAGTAGTCTTGGTAAGAGAATGAGGAAATGTATTGTTTTTTTTAAATGTGAAAGATGGACGAAAGGACAAATTAACTTAACGATCAGCATATAGGACCACATTGTATCCTCCTGACTGGTAAAACAGTATCGTTCACCTCAAAAAAATATTCTGAAGTTTATTTAGCTGCTTGACCTTTTTCACTATTAAGCAGAATCTTGCATTCATCCACGTTGTATTTTCGGATGTTTGATGTGCACTCGGGCACGGCTCAGGAGGATCGGTGTCACGGCTGCCACACTCCGTGACACCGACGCCTTGCTCAGTCCGGTGCTGTCCCCCACCACCTCCAGGAAGCTCCCCACTGCGTAAAAACGCAGTGCAGCCAGTAACTGGACCTCCCGGCTCAGGGTTGCCCTCCGGATATGTGGAGACACCAACGTGATGAGGCGTTGTATCTCAGCCCGTGGAAGCCGGTACCTCATCTGGACAGCCCGGTCCAACAGCACGTCCAGGGGATTGAAGTGCTGATGCACGAATGCGTTCATATAAACAGTTCTGCTTCACACACGGTGACGCGGTTGATTTGCAGCGAGAATATGCTGTATAGCAGCCATGGTATCTCACACGTGTGATGTGGCAACGCCTTTATATAAAGCAGTGGATGAAGTCTCCCTTAATGAGGTTCTAGCTGAACTCAATTACACCTGTCAGTTGCCTGATGTGTTAAATGTGGCAGGTTTGGAGGGTGGATGTTTTTGATATGCCCTGAAGCATTTTTGAGTGTGGTACATTATCTCATATGTGCACGCAGATGTGGGATGTGTGCAGATGTTTGCCTGACGCACCTGGATCTGTGAGTCTTTGTTCACTAAGAAGGCTGTAAAGAGTGGGTCAGCAGCATCTTACACTTCCTTCTTAATGAAAGAGCTTCTTAAGCTAAGAGCGACTCTGGGAAACGCGTCTTTCTTTCACAGGCTCCTTAAGAAGGTTTGAAAGAAGCTCTTTGCTGTTAAGAGCTTCTTAACTGATCTGGGAAACCCGGCCATTGTCATTCATTTAAGATGGTATTTGTATCTTCCAGGGGTGTATGAGAACTCTGTGACCATGATCAGAACAGTATATCACAGTAAAATAATGCCGTAAAGCTGAAATTAGAGAAACAGCAGCCTATTATAAGTATCTGTGTCTTTTCCTGACCAAATAAATATAAAGTTATGATGATAACAGCTTTAAATTCAGAGAACAGCTGGACAGTCTTGAGGGTATCCTGATGCTGACCGGCGCCTCTGGGAAGTCTGACCAGAAGGCTTTTTTGACTGATGACACGTTACTAAACAAACTCCTTGTTGTTTTTCAGGAAAAAGTGGACGATGACAGAAGTGATAAAGATGAAACGGACGAATCAGAAGAGGGGGAAGAAAATGTAGAAGATATTAAGCATGTAAAGAAAAATGGACCTGTGCAGAACGGTCATGCAGTCCACAACAACAACCACAGCAAGACGGAGTGAAAGCAAATGTCAGAACAGAAAGCAAGAAGGACTCATATCCCTCTGAGGGGGAGCAACAAGGGTGGGATGGATGAAAAGAGAGAAAGAAGAAGGGATGTGGGCGGAAGGGGGCAAGTATTCCCTGAAACTAAAAACAGCAGGTATCTTAGAAAAATTGACACTGTTGCGTTTACACAAACACATGCTCATTCAGACGTACTTTTAGAGGGCACAGAGATCCAGCTGATAGTATACACTACACAGTGTCATGGTGTTTTTCTTTGTCATCAGAAAAAAAATATTGCCTTTGATATTATTCCCAAAAATGCCATTAATACAGGAGAGAAAACAGAGAGGAGCAAAGTGTGGAGGAGAAACAGGAAGGGGGTGATGCTGCTTCTACTTAAGCTTTTGTGTTTTAACTGTGCCTTAGAGCCAGCTGATGGCTGCTTTAAAAAAAGAAAAGAAAAAAAGTATTTCAAACCTCGCCACTTTTGAAATGATGTTGCTTTTTTTCTACAGAAAGAACAAAACAAAGTGGATATTCATTTTATGAAGTTCAGATTATGGGGCATTTATTTCCCTTTTTCTGTCTATGCAACTATGTAACTCTTCAGCTATTGCAACATCTTTGCACAAACATGAGGTCATATTCTGCAGCAGGACTGTGTGCCTATGCTCTCTTGTGCAGCTTGTGCCATTTAAGAAGTATTCTATTCGGTGTTAATCCAGTCGAGCTTATTTTGTGCGAGTCCCACTTCCAAAAGGGATGCCGTTCTCACTTCCTTTTTGTTAAAGCCAAGAGCGGTAGACATAAATCCATGTACCGCCTGGGACTGAGAACTCACAGTTACCAGATACATTTCAAGCAGCACGTTTCTGTTGCCACATACTGAAAAGAGATGAGTCAGTGTAAACATTGTGAAGGTTTTTCTGTGGAATTTATTTTGTCGTTATTTTTGAGAGGCAGATTTCCTCAGCTCACTGCCTAATAGATGAGGTTATATTCATTGACCTGGCTCAGAATTTTAGGTCTTGATTTAAACAATGATTTTAAGTATGATTTTTTTTATTTTTTTTGTCTGTAATAGGTTTACAGTCATGTTATTTCATGTTTTACTTTTTTTTTCTTTTTCAAAGAAAACTGTTGTATTGGTTTCGAAGGTTTGAAGGTTTATGAAATAACAAGCGGTCCAGTTTTGTTGTCACACTTTTATGTATTTGTATGTCAAGTGCCTTATCTGTAATGAACAGGGAGCGCTCCTGTCTTTATGTCCTCTCCTTTTCTTTCCTGTTTCCACATCACATCGATGACTTTCACCTCCAAGTTCTGAACATGCTCCCTCCTCACTGTTTCTTTCAACACTTGCTTCTCTTGTTTAAGAACCACCTTTTTAAAGTGACTCATTCCACTACCAGATTCTCTTTTACTAATCCTGACCAACCAGCAACCTTTTTTTCACCAGTGATACAGAGGAAACAGCTGTGTCCTAATGACAGTGTTGTATTATTATTATTTTGTATTTTTGTTGTTTATTGATGCCCAAGTATTGTTATTAATGATAAAAGATCATAAATTACAATGAAAGCATTTATATGTGTCTGTGTCATATCTGCCAACATAACACTAACAGAAATATAGTGAGGCATAAGAACATGCACAATAATAGTTATACACCTCAATTACTTAATTTCTGTTGTACATCTCAAAGTGTGTGGAAACTATAAACATATTTTTGTGTCAAAGTAAAAGTTCCATACTCTTACTACCTCAGGGATTAAAATTTTATCAAATCGATTATATCCGACAGCTGAATTTGATGTTTAATCCATCTTTGTATGTGTAAAATCAGCCTATTAAGTAGCTTAAATGAGCTGTTCTTTAACTGCAGTTGTAAAAACACACAAGAGGGTGGAAATTGAATTGTTTTTTACATATCTCTACAGACACGATCCTGTTCAAAATTGCTTATGTTTAAAGTTTACCTACTTAGCCAAAACTCCTATTTTATTATTGAAATTGTGTTCTTTTTTTTTTTTAAATATATAAGTGAACCCCAGCATTTATCACACGTTTACATCCATTAAATCAAAATTTGGGTTTCCAGATAATCAGAATCAGAAAGAAGTTTATTGCCAAGTAGTTTAACACACACGAGGAATTTGTTGTGGTGATTGGTGAAATACAAAGATGCTGATGATAAGACTGACACTCCTTGGGAAGCTGTGGTTATAAAAGCGCTACCATCGGAGGTCTGATGTTTGCCTTGCTCTTTGAGGGTTTGATGTGATCACTGTAATATCTGAAGATCTGTCAGACGCTCTCAAAAAGCAAGGTTGTGGATATTCATGAGTTTGGCATGGAATTCAAAATTATCTCCAAGATATTTGAAATAAAACTCCTCTTCAAAAGAAAAGCACTAGTCACATACAGCCAAGGAAAAGTTTTAACTGACTGATATTTTTTAATTGGGAATGGCTGCTCCAGAAAAGTCCAAGAGCACACAGTCTGGTCTAAAAAGAAGTCTGAAAAGTTAAGAATTTCAGGTAACTCTCAAAGCTGTCAGTGTCAAAGTGTGTGAGTTTACAGGCAAATATTCCATATATTTTACCTGCACATGGATAGCTATTTAAAAAACTAAAAACAGTTATGTGCCAGCTATACAAGTAGTGCCCTCTGCATAGAAAAATCTAAGGTATAGTTGTCATCCCGTTGCTGCTTCCACCTGCCTACGTGGATGTCTGCTGTTGCTGCTTCCGCCTGGAACTCTTCCCTAAGGAGGAGGGACATGCCTGGAACACCTCCCTAGGGAGGTGTCCAGGAGGATCCGATACAGATGCCCAAGCCACCTCAGCTGACTCCTCTCAATGTGAAGGAGCAGCGGCTCGACTCCGAGCTCCTCCCGAGTGACCGAACTCCTCACCCTATCTCTAAGCCACCCTGCGGAGGAAACTCATCTCGGCCGCTTGTATCAGGTATCTTCTCCTTTCGGTCACTACCCAACGTTCAGAGAGAACCATGGCCTCGGTTTTGGAGGTGCTGATTCTCATCCCTGCCGCGTCGCACTTGGACTCAAACCGTCCCAGCACATGCTGAAGGTCCCGGTCCAATGAAGCCAATAGGACAACATCATCCGCAAAAAGCAGAGATGAAATCCTGTGGTTCCCAAACCGGATCCCCTCCGGCCCCTGGCTGCGCCTAGAAATCCCGTCCATAAAAGTTATGAACAGGATCGGTGACAAAGGGCAGCCCTGCCGGAGTCCAACATGCACCAGGAACAAGTCTGACTTACTGCCGGCAATGCGAACCAGACTCCTGCTCCGATCATACAGAGACCGGACAGCCCTTAATAGAGGGCCCCGGACTCCATACTCACTGAGCCCCCCCCACAGAATGGCACGAGGGACACGGTCAAATGCCTTCTCCAGATTTTCTGCACAACACAGAGGAATGGATTAAAAGAATATCTACCAAGTTAATGAAGTACTAATTCACCAACCAAATGAGATCACAGTTATTATGAATGGCTCAACAGATA
This sequence comes from Cololabis saira, assembly GCF_033807715.1. Lineage (NCBI taxonomy): Eukaryota > Metazoa > Chordata > Actinopteri > Beloniformes > Belonidae > Cololabis > Cololabis saira. Next base: position 27,241,939 of record NC_084589.1, read on the forward strand.
CTGAAAGAACAGACAGGCATATGTTTGCCAATATATATAGTATGTGCACATAACTTAAATTTTTTTTTATTAACTTATGGTCAAAAATTATACTTTTGTCTAATTTGTGTTTTGTTTTTTTACTTGTGTTACAAAAGATCTCAACATGTTTGGTAATATTTACTCATATACAAAAGGTCTAGGGCTGGCAAACTGACAGAACCCCCACTACATGAGCTGTGTTATGTTAGAGAAAGGTTTGCAGTGTGTCACATGAGTAACCCAACTCCTTAGAGACTAAAACCATAATTAAAGCTGCAAGCAACGATGAACGTTGATGAACGCTCCCGCCCTGGCCGACTTCCTGTTCGGTTTTGGCCATGGCGCGAAGAGACTTTTCTTTAAGTTGCAACATGATACAGGTGTGTACCGATTTTCGTGCATGTACGTCAAACCGTATTGTGGGGCTTGAGGCACGAAGTTTTCTAGGGGGCGCTGTTGAGCCATTAGGCCATGCCCATTAAAGCAGCACAACGTAACTTTCAGCTTTTCTGAGTTTGGCGGCATCTTTTGGACAAAAGCGGTAGTGTTTTACCAGAAAGAACACTACGTTTCCCATGAGCACCAGCGTGTACTGCCGGAAAACTCCTGTCCCGTCGCATGCATTTGTTTTGAGAGAAGACGAGACGCTTTTCTGTTTCACCAAGTGAACAGACAGAACGCAAAAAAAGAGATGTTAAACTGCTGGAAAGGAACTGGAATTTACCGGGATACCTTAAACAAGGAAGCCAGGGAGCGGTAGCCTATATGGAGGAAATAATGATTAATAACGGTCTGGATCAATATGAAATCCCTACTAAAGAATGGAGCTCCTCGTCGGAGCGCCACTCTTTATAAGGGATTTACTGCCGCAGTTCTGCACAACCCACGTCTTACTACCTTGTTTAGGAGTGTTTGGCAGCTGCTTTGGAAAATGTTTGACTCGCCATGTGTTTCAATAAATTAGTATAATAGTACAACATACAGTACATGTTTTGTATTACTCTTACTTTTCTTTTCTTTTTTTTTGACTGCTATATTATACTGAAGAGGCTCCGAGTTGTGAGCAATATTTTTGTTTTCCTCGTGAGATTATTTTTTTCCTCTGCAGCTACAAATCAAATAGTTCATATTTTTTCCTCAACAAAATTAATCTCACTGCAGAGAGCTGGCCAGCAACTGCGTTTAGCTGGAGTAGTGGGGAATAAAACCCGTTTGAATGATCCAACCCCGGTCTGTGAGTGTTTGTTCGTGGTTTAATAAACCCGTATTTTGATCCGACGCCCGTCTGTGTGCGTGTTTGTTTGTTTACTGAACGTTATGTTTGATCGTTACAGCCGCAATACAACCGAGCCGACAACTCTTTTACTCTTTTACTCTGTTATATCAGATAGCCTACTTGGCCTCCGTGGTTCTGCCTCCAAGCAGGAAAGCGGTGAAAAGTTAAACCATTAGCGATCTTTTCCCCACGTCTGTTGTGTGGAGCTGCTGCAGCCACAACACAGCAACGGGTTACCAGCTTCTGGGGAGCTGCGCTCCACGCCCCGCCCATTTTCGTCTCGACTACGAATCGGGAAGGAGGGGGAAGTGACGTATGCCGTAAAGCAGTCAAAACCGTAAAAAAATGTGTAGTTTTTTAGTGTGGAAGGGTTCGTACCATGATCCTCAAAGTTACATAGTGCCAGTGAAGGTGATACAGACCCCTCAGACCATGACAGAGGTGTCATTAAACCTGTTGGAAGTTGATGTACCATCACAATGACTCTGGAAATATGATATTAAGGTGGAAAAGTTACATAGTGCCGCTTTAATGCAAACCATTAAATATCAAATTTTTCGCATCAAAATGAGCATAGTTGAATATCTCAAAATCCGTAATAGCTAGCATGATGAGACTAAAATATGTTGTAGTACAACGCATACAACGGTTTTTTTCAATGTTGTAATGATGTCTGTACGATAAACCGTTGCCTAGCAACAAGCGTCCAAAATACAATGGAATTTTTTTTTTTAATTGAAAATTAAATATCGCAAAAACCGTAATAAGTAGCATGATGAGGTTGTACGGTCCTTTAGTGCCAATCGGGCCGAGTGTTTTCTAAATGTGAACGATGTCTCTACGATAAAGTTCGGCCGAGCAATAAGCGTCCGAATTCTCGCCTTTTTTTTTTGCTTTTTGGCATCTAGCGTTGCCACGGTAACACTTTTGACTGAGAAAAGTAATATGCATCGAGGCACGATGGAGACGCATCCAACGATGTATGCCATGCATATGTAAACATTGCGGTTCGGGCCGCATTAACGGACGAAAAAAAGCGTTCGAAATAATAATAATAATTCAAAATGGCCGACTTCCTGTTCGGCTTCGGCCATGGCGCCAAGAGACTTTTCTTTAAGTTGCAACATGATACAGGTGTGTACCGATTTTTGCGCATGTACGTCAAACCGTATTGTGGGGCTTGAGGCACGAAGTTTTCTAGGGGGCCCTGTTGAGCCATTAGGCCACGCCCATTAATGCAAACAATTAAAAAAATCATTTTTTTCACCAGGCCTGACTTGCGTGTAAAATTTGGTGACTTTTGGGGCATGTTTAGAGGGGCAAAAAGGCCCTCCTTTCGTCGGAAAAATAAAAAGGAGGAAAATAAAAACGAGAACTCCTACAGATACAATAGGGCCTTTGCACTGTCAGTGCTCAGGCCCTAATTAGAAGATACTGTACTTTTTTGCAGAGGTGTCAAGTAACGAAGTACAAATACTTCATTACCTTACTTAAGTAGAAATTTTGGTTATCTATACTTCACTGGAGTAATTATTTTTCAGACGACTTTTTACTTTTACTCCTTACATTTTCACGCAATTATCTGTAGGCTACTTTTTACTCCTTACATTTTAAAAACAGCCTTGTTACTCTATTTCATTTCGGCCTTTAAAAAAAAATGATCCAGTTAAATTGCGCCATCCGGATAGAGTGAATTTGGTTGTGGTTGTTTCAGATGTTCTTGTCCAGTTTTATTCTTACATCCGTTGCCCTCAGATTCCTGCAACTAAACTTGGATGTACATTCCAATAAACATTAGGATAAAGGATAACATGCCTCTGAAGTTTGACTTTTTGCACCATTACAATACTTAAATAGGCAACTAGTCATCATATCTTCTGCTCTCTGAAACACATGTTAATGCTCAATAGTACACATATATGGTTCTTTAATATATTTGCATTATACTAAGATGCATTCCGTGATTGTCAGCCTCTTGCAGGACCAGGAGGTGGGCCATGGACCTGTCCTTGATTATTTTGTTCATCTTTTATTGAGTCTATTTTAACTTTTGCTTTGATCTACTGGTTTGGTAACTTCAGCATTTTAAATAAAAACAAGCTGAGGAATTTGGTCAAACTTTGCCAGAAAACAATTGGCATTAGCTTGAATGATCTGGATCACATCTATCAAGCCAGAGCCACTCGGAGGGCAAAGGCCATCCTGGCGAACCCTCACCATCCTCTTCATGCTGAGTTTCAGCTTTTCCCGTCCAAGAGAAGGTACACTTTTCCCTGTAGGGCCAAAACAAACAGGTACCTCAGCTCATTTATCCCATCTGCGGTAAAGTTTTTAAACAGCCTATAGGGGGAACAATGTGATGTGATGACTGTTTTTATTATATTTATTTATTTATTGTATTGTATGTTTGAAGTGGGATATGTATGTATGTTGTCCTGTGGTTGCAAACCAAATTGCCCTTCGGGGACATTAAAGCTTTTTCATATTCATATTCATATTCATTTTCAATGGCTTTTGTCCTTAATGGATTTTTCCCCCTTACATTACTTTTACTTTTATACTTTAAGTAGTTTTGAAACCAGTTCTTTTATACTTTTACTTGAGTAAAAAACTTGAGTTGATACTTCAACTTCTACAGGAGTATTTTTAAACTCTAGTATCTATACTTCTACCAGAGTAATGAATGTGAATACTTTTGACACCTCTGATTATAACTATGCCATTACTATTATTACACGATCCGTGTGGGAAATATACCGGCTCTACGTTAAAATACACTTCTACAGTCTACAGATAACTGAGATGATCCGGACACAGGGCTAAACACACTGGATCCACAAAAATAACAGGACTTTAAAAAAAACCCACTTCAACCAAGTTAACTAGCATCAACTTTAGGGTTATCCAATGTGATGTCTCATCTCCAGCTGTCTATTAAACACTTAATAGTGAGCTTATTTTAATCAAAAACTAACCCCTTGGACCAGGGAGAGCTAGTTAAGCCTGATGTATGGTTCCGCGTTAAATTTATTTATGGTTCCTTAATGGATTTTTCCCCCCTTACATTACTTTTACTTTTATACTTGAAGTAGTTTTGAAACCAGTTATTTTATATTTTTACTTGAGTAAAAAACTTGAGTTGATACTTCAACTTCTACAGGAGTATTTTTAAACTCTAGTATCTATACTTCTACCTACGACGGAGTATTAGGGCCAAACTAAGAAAAAAAAAGGAAATTACGAAAATAAAGTCATAATAATATGAGAATAAAGTCGTAAAATTACGAGAATAAAGTCGTAATATTTTGAGAATGAAGTCATAATATTACAAGAATAAAGTCGTAATATTAAATATATTATAAATATATAAATATAACTTCACAAGATGCTCAATATTCAACATTTTAACACACTCTTCCTGTTAGAGTTCTCAATTACCACTTTATTCTTGTAATATTACAACTTTATTCTCATAAATTACGACTTTATTCTCGTAATATTATGACTTTATTCTCGTAATATTACGACTTTATTCTCATAATATTACGACTTTATTCTCATATTATTATGACTTTATTCTCATAATATTACGACTTTATTCTATTACGACTTTATTCTCGCAACATTATGACTTTATTCTCGTAATTTTACGACTTTCTTCTCATTATATTATGACTTTATTCTCGTAATTTCCAATTTTTTTTTGTCTTAGTTTGGCCCTAATACTCCGTCGTATCTACCTGAGTAATGAATGTGAATACTTTTGACACCTCTGCTTTTTGGTGACTTTAGTTTATGCGTGTCTTCCTCTTCTGGCAGGGACCATGGATCTATTATAAAACGGCAGAGACAGAGGAAGAAAAAAAAAAAAAAAAAAAGGATTTCCTAGCGGGTGACGTCACTAGTATCCGTCTGCCTGCTGTCCAATGGGAAGAGAGGAAAATAACACGCTTGCGCTGGAAACGCCATCTTACACAGATATGGGGGTTTAAACCAACTCAGGAAAACGGACTGTGACGGTTTATAACGCTGATTTATATTCACGTGGAGCCCCCCTCGGCAGCGTCGGGATAACGTAAAAAAGCATGGCTCCAGGCCCATATAACAGGAGGTGAAAGCGAGCCGGGAGAGCCTGCACTGGTTGGCCTGGAGCTGACCGGGGGAGGGACAGACTGGGCTGGTTTCTTTTTTTTTTTTTTTTTTCTTAGCAGAAGTTATTTGTTTATGTTTTTCCACACGGATATGACCTCTTCGAATCCCGGTAAGAATGTGTAAAAAGTTATAATAACGATTTAGTAAGAGTTTTGTGTAGCTGTCGTTGGGCTGTGCGTGCTTTTGTCCAGCCCTTCACTGCCAGCAGATCGCGTGACAGCGTCGGCTAAGTTAGCTTAGCATCGGAGCTAACGATGCAACAGCCTGGCTGGCTATTGCATAAGGGGTAGCAGGCTAAAGGCTGATTTATGCTCCCGCGTCACACCGACGCAGAGCCTACGGCGTACGTTGCGCGTCTCCGCGTAACCCTACGCCGTAGGTTCTGCGTCGGTTAACTAGCTCTCCCTGGTCCAAGGGGTTAGTTTTTGATTAAAATAAGCTCACTATTAAGTGTTTAATAGACAGCTGGAGATGAGACATCACATTGGATAACCCTAAAGTTGATGCTAGTTAACTTGGTTGAAGTGTGTTTTTTTTAAGTACTGTTATTTTTGTGTTTAGCCCTGAGTCGTGATCATCTCAGTTATCTGTAGACTTCACTCGCGAACTAAGTGTATTTTAACGTATATTTCACCCACGGATCTTGTAATAATAGTAATGGCATAGTTATAATGTCCTTGCTGTAATTTCAGTGTTTTTCAGCAAGGCTTCGGTGAGTGTTATAGGTTCTTTTTCAGCACTTAAGATCAGAGGTGTCAAAAGTATTCACATTCATTACTCAGGTAGAAGTATAGATACTAGAGTTTAAAAATACTCCTGTAGAAGTTGAAGTATCAACTCAAGTTTTTTACTCAAGTAAAAGTATAAAAGTACTGGTTTCAAAACTACTTAAAGTATAAAAGTAAAAGTAAGGTAAGGGGGAAAAAAGTCATTAAGGACAAAAGCCATTTAAAATGAATGCATCTTAGTATAATGCAAATATATTAAAGAACCATATATGTGTACTATTGAGCATTAACATGTGTTTCAGAGAGCAGAAGATATGATGACTAGTTGCCTATAAGTATGGTAATGGTGCAAAAAGTCAAACTTCAGAGGCATGTTATCATTTATCCTAACCTTTATTGGAATGTACATCCAAGTTTAGTTGCAGGAATCTGAGGGAACGGATGTAAGAACAAAACTGGACAAGAACATCTGAAACAACCACAACCAAATTCACTCTATCTGGATGGAGCAATTTAACTGGATAGTTTTTTTTAAAGGCCGAAATGAAAAAGAGTAACGAGGCTGTTTTTAAAATGTAAGGAGTAAAAAGTACAGATAATTGTGTGAAAATGTAAGGAGTAAAAGTAAAAAGTCGTCTGAAAAATAATTACTCCAGTGAAGTATAGATAACCAAAATTTCTACTTAAGTAAGGCAACGAAGTATTTGTACTTCGTTACTTGACACCTCTGGTTATAATGTCCTTGCTGTAATTTCAGTCTTTTTGAGCAAGGCTTCAGTGAGTGTTATAATTTCTTTTTCAGCACTTAAGACAATATGAAGTCACCTGTCATCAGTTATATTGAGCATTCCGTTTACATGTGTTTATAAATAGATTTGACAGACCCAAATCTGGGTATGGGGGCAAGTGGGACCCAAGCAAGTGGCGGAGTTGTTGCACCGAAAGGGACCAACAAAAGACGAATTACGTAAGTGTGTGTTGCTGGTGATGTTTGGTCTGCCATGTCTAAACCTTGTTGTATACATTTTCTGATTGGTATAACTGCGGTTAAACATTCTTGTGAGAAAAATAGTTAAAAAGTTGAACTTCACCCTTTGCATTTCAGGCAAGACTTTGATGACGATGAAGGAAGCAAGTTGTTCAGGTATTTTTGCCTTTTTTAATGTTTTAAGTTGCGTTTCTGTTACACTGCAAAATAAAATCGACTCTCTGAATTTGCAAAAAAGGTACAGCTGCAGGGGGGGCAGTGTCTCGTAACTCTCTGTAGCTTGTCCTGCCAAATTTCTTTTCAAAAGAACAAAAGTGAAAACCTCAACATTGACGAAGATGTATAAAACATCTTTATTCTTTGAAAAATTATTGGCATTGCCGTATCGCTTTTGGGAAATAGTCAGATGAAAGGTGCGGCGGATGATCATTCAAATGATTACTCAGAGGTAAAACCAACTAAAACTATAAAACACGCTGAAACACAAAATGCAATAAAAGTACAAAACAAAGAATAAAACCAGTAAAATAGGACAATAATAGCAAAAACAACCAGAGTCTCATGTTGGGTTGAAGCCCAGAATATAAATGGGTTTTTAGATGGGTTTTTAAAATGGACAGTGAATGCCGCAGCACATCAGAGTGTTCCCAGGCTTTGGAGCAGTGACTGTAAAGGGTCTGTCCCCTCTGCGCTTCCACAAAGACCTTGGTATCTCTACAAGGAGCTGATCAGCTGATCTGAGGCACGGGGCTACTGAATAGGCAGAGTGTCACTCATATAGGTACAGCGGGGTGATGCCTTTTTATGGATTAAACGATGAATAAAATAATCTTAAAATGTATAGGCAGCCAGTCGAGCGACGCTAGAATTGGTGGTCTCTTTTTGGGCGCTCCGACCAGGGTGGCTGCATTGTGGATGAGTTGGAGATGTAAGAAAGAAGACTGGCTGTCTCCAAGATAAAGTGAGTTACAGTAATCCAGCCAGGAAAAGATAAAGGAACGCATTACTGGCTCAAGATGTGGAGCTGTTAAAAATGGTTTAGTTGATGAAGATTTGGAAAAAGCTTGACGTTACCATTGAGCTTATCTGATGCTCTAGTTTAAAATTGCTGTCCAATTTGTAATCAAAGTTAAAAACTGATGGGTTTTAAAAAGCTAGTGAAAAGACCCTTAATTAGCTGGGGAAGTGCCACTGGAGTCATTTGGTCCAAACACTATAACCTCTTTTCATTAAAATTCAAAAAGCTTACAGGCAACCAATCCTTAATGTCATCAGGACATGACAGAAGTGGCTTAATAGAGAAAGCATCTTACATTTAAGATAAATTTGACTATCATCAGCATACACAGTAGATGAAAAGACATGCCATGCTTTCTCAATATGTCGTTTGGTTGGATCCTAAAGGAATAAAAAACACAGAAAACAAGAGGCCCTAAATTTAAGCTCTGTAGAACCTCAATAGACATCTGAGCCGTGATGGATTCAAAGCCAGCTATGTTGACACAAATGGATGTTCCTGCCAAGTATGACCTAAACCGGCTAAAGCAGTACCTTGTGTCCGCACCAAATTCTGAAGCCTAAACATTAAAATCCTGTTGCCCACCGTGTTGAATGCTGTTGTTAAATCCAGCCACATAACCACATAATGAACCACATAATGTCCAGCGTCGGTGCCATTATTGACCCTTAGTAATGCTGACTCTATACTGTGCAGTGATCTGAAACCAGTTCCAAGTAGATCTCTTTCTCCAAGATTCTTGGTTAAAAAAAAGGCATGTTGGAGATGGATCTAAAATTAGTCAATGCAATGTGTTAAAGGCCGGGTTTGTTAAGCAGGGGTTGAACAACTACATGCTTTAAAAGTGGCAGGTACAACACCAGCAGCTAGACTACTGTTAATATTAGAAAGGACCGTCTGATCTATAGTAGAGAAGATCTCTTTAAAAAGATTAGGAGGGGTGGCATCTAGAGGAGAGCCTGACGCCTCAATCTGTCTTTCCAACTTGTGTAAGAATGACAGACATGCTTTTAACTTTTCAAGAAAGGACAGAGGTTGGGGGGTCAGAAGAAGGAGTAATAATCACCAGGCGCCAACCATCTTACTTTTGCATTGAGTCTCATGCGGAACTAAGTTTAGTTGAAGTTCCTTGACTGACCGATAGAGGCTGGCTCCAAAAGCCAGTCAATCACCATTAACCTCCATGATAAAATGTCCAAAGTTTGAGTAGAAATAAACACAATTACAGCCTGGTTGAAAAAACTGTTTTGGTCTGTATCATTTGCTTTCACACCCATGATGGGGGGGGGGTGAATATTTTTGTACCACGCCAGGAGAGTTGATATCAAGCAATACATTAAGTTCTAATAATATTGATTGGCAGTCACTTTGATTAGACAAGTATCACTTTTAATCTCTGGAGGGCCACATAAATGGTTATGGTGGACCGGATTTGGCCCACGGGCCTTGAGTTTAACACATAAGGTCTATGATAATGACAGCCCTTATGTTTGTAATCTTATCATTAAAACATTATCCGAAAAGTGTTGCTCGATTCAGACGATGCTTCTAAGGACGCAGCCTGTGGAGCATGAAGGACAGAGTCTATTGTTTAAAACAACACCTGTCGCTTATGCTGATTAGGGACAATAATATTAGACAGATGTTTTTTTTTTTGCTTCTGTAACGGTGTCCTGATAGAGTTGCCAGCAGTTCTTTAGGATTTGGAGCGAGACTTGCAGTTTTCCTTCTTCCACCTGCGTTCAGCTTTTGTTTATGCCCTTTCTAGATGCCTGGGCTCTTTGATTGAGCCAGGGCTCACATTTAGCAGGCTTTAATTTAGTTAAAGGAGTCATGCTACAGGAGGAATGAAACCAGGAGCTAAACTCCTCAATATTAGTAGCAGAGGAGACAAAGGGGACAGAGAGTTGTTTTAAAAGCAATGGGGGGAAAAAAAAGGGTTAAAAATCCTGCAGCGCTAAAATATGGAAGATTACAGGGCAGCAGTTCATATGTGAAAACTGCTCTGTTAAGCAAGATACAGTACACTTATTTGAATTGTCTGGGCTGCTGCGATAATATTGTTTTGTTTTTTTCTTTTCTTGCGCAGGGGTGATGATGAAACAGGAGGCTCCGGCAATGACAAAGAGCGCTTTGCCAGGTAGGAGGAGAAATTAGGAGACATTTGTGCAAGTAGTTTATGGCAGCGCTTACCCCCCAGCTCTCTTATTCCCTTCTTTTTTTATTTATATTATTTTGTTTGGTTTTTTTTGTTTGTTTTTTGTTTTTTCTTGGGCCTTTTTTTTTATTTTTGTACTTAACATCTGGGCCTTTGTTTTAGTAGGCTGGTTTTATTTTCAGGTTTTTGGAAGAAGATCAAAGTTTTGCCGATAAGGAAAAACTAGCCAGGTATGGCATTTAGCACGGAGGATGGCTCCTTCTCCTGCTTGTATCCATATTTATACAAAATGCAATGATCGAATACTATCCTGTCCTGCTGGGATCTCAGCACAAGTCATTTTGAAAGCACAAAATTACAAGTAAATTTGACCACTCTCTGTTTTTGGTGCCTGTCAAGTAGCTGGTTACCTCTTTCAATTGCCACTGTTATGTGTTACTAACTGCACTGCTGTGTGTGAGTAAGGGACCTTTTTTCTCAACCTTTGGTTATCCCGTCGTCTTGAACGACTGTCCTCTTTGTCTATTTTGTCTCCCCCCCTTCCCAGGACTACTGAACGGTCGTTGTCCTTCTGCACTTGCCTCTTTTGTCACACAATCTGGTATTAAAATGCCAGACTTTCTTGCTATCTCACTCATTTTTAAAGACCATTGACTGCCTATATTGTTTTTATGCATCCATTACTTCTCTCACATTCTCATTTTCAGCACTTCTTCCTGATTTGCAGAGTTACTTTGCAGCATTAACTCTAAACTATTCTTCATGTTGTCCACCTGCCCTCTGCTTTGCCCCATCTCCACCCCTCCTTTTTTTGCTCTACCTTTTCCACCCTTGATTTCTCACTCCAGGGAGAATCACAGTGAGATTGAGAGGCGAAGGCGGAACAAGATGACGGCCTACATCACAGAATTGTCAGAAATGGTGCCCACGTGTAGCGCGCTAGCGCGGAAACCAGACAAGCTAACCATCTTACGAATGGCAGTGTCCCATATGAAGTCTCTCAGAGGAAGCGGCAATACCAATGCAGATGGATCATACAAACCTTCCTTTCTCACCGATCAGGTATGAGTCACAGAAAAATGTCATAATTGATGAAGCATCAGTTTTAAAATACCTGCTGCTAAAACAAGCTATTTATAAACCTAAGTTCCACCTACAGTAACCCAGTAGTGGAGAAAACTTGGAGCTTTACAGAGTGAATGTTCATGGAGACAACAGTGTATAACAGGACAGTACTGCTTATGAGAAGTCAATTGTTCTGTTTCTATCGTCTGCAGAGTGTGAACTACATTGTACATGTGGGAAAATTATATTAAGGGGGGTCTGAAAGTTAAACCTTAAAGACTTGTGCCTGGTTGTCAGCTACTGTTTTAAACAGCTTGGGTTTGATGCTTCTGCAGTGTTACCTGCTTTTGCAATTTTTAAACTGAAACATTGATGTTACCAGTGTTTGTTTACCTCCCCCTATTATTTCACTTACCTTGTAAATTGCTAAAATCAAACTAAGAATTTATGTCAGCTCTTGTATACATTCATATGTCTGGCAGACACTTGAAAACAGGCAACTGTGGACCATCATAGAGGGAGTGCCTGTTTTGTCTACTCTCCCCAGTTTAGCAGTGTAGAGAAGTGACCAAACTACATAGGGTCATAGGTATTGAATGTTTAGAGGAAATGTATAAAATCAGAGGTTGGAGATGCAGTTTTGTACACTTGCACAGGGACTTGATATGTCTCTCATCGTCACTGCTCTTTGATTCTACATGTTCACAGGAGCTGAAGCACCTCATCCTGGAAGCAGCGGACGGCTTTCTGTTTGTTGTGTCATGTGAGACTGGCCGCATAGTTTATGTCTCCGATTCTGTGACACCTGTCCTCAACCAGCCCCAGTCCGAATGGGTTAGCTCGTCTCTCTACGATCAGCTCCACCCAGATGACACAGAAAAGCTCAGGGAACAGCTCTCCACTGCGGAGAATAACAATACAGGTATCAAGCATGCATGACCCTCAGTGTAGTGCAAGGCTTCACTGAGTTGGGACAAAGCAGACCTCTCTTGTGAATAGGGGTGAAAAAAAGTAATGACTTTTAAGTGCAGTGTTTCATTTACCTGTAAAGGGAGGATGTTGGACTTGAAGACAGGAACAGTGAAGAAGGAGAGTCAGCAGTCGTCAGCTAGAATGAGTATGGGGGCCCGTCGGTCATTCATCTGCAGAATGAGGTGAGACTCAAAATAATTGATTATCCAGTTATTTCCTTGCATTGAAATGAGTCTTTACCATTACTTGACATCTATATTTATTTAACTTATTAGTTTTTATGCTGTTTGTCACTGTAGCTGTTTATCAATGAAATCTCTCTAGTCTTTTTTGCAATGAATGTACATTTTTATGTCTGTTGTTTTATTGGTTTTATTTATTGCAACAAGTATGTTCTTATTTTCTCATATGTATAATGTCTTCAATAAATTGAAACAATTCATAGTCAAACTTTATTTCAATGGGACTATAAAACTAAAAGAAAAAATTGAACCATTGACAAAGACAGGAAAACTAAATTTTATTATAAGTGAAGCAATAAGATGCCTTTTAAAATAGATTTTTTTTAATAAAGTAAAATGTAGAAATACATGATTATAGAAAAATTGTAGAATGTTTAAAATGAAATGATAGAAAATGAAAAGAATGCAAAGAAAGAAGATAAAAAAGATTAAAAACCACCTGAAGTCAACGTAGCGTGGTTTCATGGAAGTCTTGGTCAGCTCCTGTAGCAGGAGTTTGTATCATTTTGATCGGATATACTGTCAGATAGAGCATATGTGAATGTTGAAGTTTTCTACCCATCTAGCTTTAAAAAGTGCATTAGTTATTCCAAGAAAGACATTGAGTAACTTTAGAGGTATGTTTCAAGTGAAAGGGGTTTTGGTAGCCCTGCATCAACCAGTCACCTGGGTCTTGCTGTATTTGATTACAGGGTCATTTTCTTTCTGAATGTTTTAACTATTTTTTTTTTTGGTCTGTTTGCAGGTGTGGCACTTGCCCAGTAGAACCAATGTCCATGAATAGACTCAACTTTCTTAGGAATAGAAACAGGTGACTAAGACAACACTGTTCTTTTTAATTAAAAAATTAATAAATAAAACAAAACTAAAATAGTTAAATTTTATTGCTGGCATAGTAGTTCCATCAAATAATTTAAAACATATTTTACAATTTATTTTTCCACATTAGGCATGGGTTGGGAACAGCCAAGGAAGGGGAGCCACAGTATGTAGTTGTCCACTGCACAGGATACATCAAGTCTTGGCCCCCCGCAGGTAGAGCTGGTCAATTTTTACTGTTGATATACAAATCTTTGTTACATTTGCTTCATCACATGTTTTGGCCTTATGTGAGATGGTAAACAGAAAAATTGTTTATATGTCATTTAATCGAGTTAACTTTCTCCATTACAGGAGTGTCGTTAACAGATGACGAAGCAGACAACAATCAAGGGAGTCGCTACTGTCTAGTTGCCATTGGAAGATTACAGGTAGGATGGATACATTTATAAAAGCTTAGAATGAAAACCTTCTAACGCCTCCTCATTTATAAGTTCTTAGTCTGTGTATGTAAGTGAAAGGGAACAATATATGGAAAATGTAATCTCTGAAATGTTTGCTAGTATTCATACTTATCTCCAATAAACTACAATAACATTTAACGCCTTACATGAAAAGATGACCAATAATAATCGTTTTAAACGTTAGATTGTTTTGAAAAGGCAGTAGTTAAAGTCACAATAAAAGGTTTAAAGTCCTGAACTGGATAACCGACGTGTCATTTGCACTGTAAGAGTATGTTTGGCAGTCATCAATATAATCATTGTGACATTTAAAGCTTCAGTATTGTGTCCCCATGTAGTGTTATTTTTCGGGGGTTGTGTGCGTCATCTTTAGAGCAGATTTTTCAATCTTTTCTCCAGGTGACTTGCTGCCCAGGTGACACAGACCTTAATAGTATCAGTGTTCCAGTGGAGTTCATCTCCCGCCACAACTGCCAGGGCATGTTCACCTTCGTAGACAGCCGTTCCATGGCTGCTGTCGGCTATCAGCCCCAGGTAAACACAGGAGATCAAAGGATCAGGGTCAAACAGCCCTAATATGTTTTGTGCCACAAATGAATGTTATATTTGTCTGGACTAGCGGAAGTGTTCTTGTCTGTTGTGTTGCAGGAATTATTGGGGAAGAGTATTTTAGAGTTTGCCCACCCTGAGGACCAAAGTCTACTGAGAGACAGCTTCCAGCAGGTGAACAATTCAACTAGTTATAAAACATTTTTTCTTTTTTCTGCACATTCACACACTTTTCACGTGTAACTCTTGTGACATTAGATTAGATCCAGTGTCTTCTGGAACCACAAGACTTGAATAATAATTAGACTGCTTATTTCTAAAGTCTAATTTATGTGTGAAGCTCACGTTTCTGAATCTGAGTAACGTCGGCTTTCCTTGGAAGCTGGTTTGTTGGTCATTTGCATGCCTGAAAATAGTTCAGTGTATGAGTCTAAATGTGCATGAGAAATGCTTCAAGATGGGGAGAGCCCCTTTTTGTGACTGCTATGCTGCAAAATGAAAGAAGCATTCACAGCACTTAGCAGGTTTGAAATTAAAATTAAGTAATTCAGAGTTGGTCCAAAAGTGAAACAAGCCATACAAGTGAGAAGAAAGGGTAGTTTCCGCAATTTAAACATTTTGTTGAGTGTATAATGAATCAATACAATGTTTTTACTGTAAGGGAAGTTGCTCTCGCAACTTCCAGTGCAGTTACATGCACATCTAAATCAAGCTATTGGCAACAATCTAGCTAAGGATTAAATTTAGCTAGATTTCTCTGAAACTAGAGTTTTCAGAGAAATCTAGCTATGGATTAAACTGGAGTTTCAGAGAAATCCAAGTATAGATGCGTGAGAAGACAGTCGATCATTAAGTGCGGTGCGTTCGACTCTGACGCTAGGTGGCGCTACACGATCTTTCGAGTTCGGATTCTTCAATTAGTAAACAAGCGCAAATGAGGACAACATGCGTAAAAATGGGCGCTAATGCATATCTGTAAATTTCGTACGTACTAAGCCTGATCATGTTGCAGGTAAGATGAAGGCAAAGTCTCCCTCTTCTTCTGTTACCGTGTTGGTGTGATGTCGTGACTGTTATTATTCCCGCGGGTTGTTGCTTCCCGAAGGGAGAGTCGCCAGTTAGTCAGTAGCTCGGTTCAGCGTGGGTTGCATATACATGCTGAAATAACTCAATGAGGACCGCATTATCCAGCACCAAAAGCTCGATCTCAACAGCTTCAGTTCGGTTCGACTACAGACCGGCTAAAGGCTGAATTAAGGTTCTGCGTCACACCAACGCAGAGCACACGCCGCAGCCGTGACGCCGCAGCCGTGACGCCGTCGGGAACCCTTCGGACTTCTCCGTCACTCCATTTCGTCGCGGTGCAGTACCCCCCGCGGCCGCTAGTTAGCGATCTTTTTCTGAATGGTTTATCCGACTTTTTCCGGTCACAGTAAATCAAAGAGATAAGGACAACTATTGTGCAAAAAACCAAAACAAAAAAAATCACATTATAAACGAAGAAAAGAGCCCTGAAAGTTCACTACTGCTTCAAACCGGAAACCGGAAAGGCTTCGCTTCCAAGTTAACCAATCACAGCCCTCTCCGTCTGCGTCGCTCGACGCGTAGTTACAATTTTTTTGGAGGTGCACGTCAGTGACAGCGCAGGTGACGGCGTGTGGTCTGCGTCGACCCAAACCACACGCCGTAGGCACGGCGTCGTTTTGACGCAAAACCATATTTCAGCCTTAAGGTGTATACATGGTTTTTAAAACTATCGGTCGGATTAAGGCAACAATTCAAATTTCTATTAGTCCATGTAAATGTACTGACTGTCTTCAATAACAGTTCTCACCCATGAATACTGTTGTCCATTTGCTTACTGCTTTTTATTATCTGTGTGTATGAAAACGCAACCACGTGATTGTTTGGCACCTTACGCTTGTTTGTCCTCAGGTGGTGAAACTGAAGGGTCAGGTTTTGTCAGTGATGTTTCGGTTCCGCTCTAAATCGAGAGAATGGATCTGGATGAGAACAAGCTCATTCACTTTCCAGAACCCCTTTTCGGAGGAGATTGAGTATATCATCTGTACCAATGTCAATGTCAAGTGAGTAACATGTGCTTCTTTATTTCACAATCAAATACGGTGCTTAATGAAACTAGTGAAGTTATGAAATGTGACTGTTGTGAAGCATTCCTCTGTCTGGATGCAAACCATTTGCCTTCAGGCCCAGGTCCTCATATGCTCCACCCACAACCCCTTTTAATAAATCAGACACCTCTCACTCTCTCCCAATGCTTCTCCTCTTCACCTTTCAATGATTGTGGGGAAGTAGAAACTCCACCCAGGATCCCCTCACTCCCATCTCATCCCCAGGGGCTTCTGTGCCCCCCTCCCTAAGTCAAAGCAGCCCAAATGGCCATCCTGTTGTTCTCAGCCCAGGGCAGATAACCACCAGGTGAGACCAGGCCTGAAACAACTCCCCCCTGCCTCTGCATGGGGACCGGAGGCTGCTTCTTCATAGGAGACTAGTGGTGTTTCTTTCAAGTCAAAGTCCTTCAGTGTTTCCCATAGGATCAGCTTATACTAGTGGCTGTGAGGCACTTTTTGCACTGGTTGGGGTTTTTTTTTAATTTTTTTTTTCCAGATTTCCTTTATTTTCCTCTTCCATTTACAGCCTGGTCAGCTGCCGTACTCCTTCATTCTGCCAGTCACTGAATAGACTGCAGTCAAGACCTCAGCAACCAGATCTACTTGGGAAAATTAGTTTTAATTGTGTCGTTTTTGCACAGACTTGTCTCAACACTCATTAGGCAGGTCTGACTGTTGGCATTTATTGTAGATATATCAGACACAGATTTATTAAGGTGATTCAATGGTGAGGGCCTATGTTACTACTTGAAAAGTGGAATTATTAAACTTTCAAGCTATGCAGGTTAAGCAAAACAGCAGAGCTACAGTTCAGTTCAGTAGTGCCCGATGTGACCCCATGCAAAATGAATGAGGCGTGATCACTTAATCGTGTAACGCTTGGGTGTAAATCATGCCTCAAAGTGTGAATGTATCTTTACGGCAATGAACCGATGCAAAGCAGTGAGGAGTTGCTACTTTTTATTTGATTTCATATAAAAATAAAGTTAAATTAGCTTTTTAAATCTAATTGGCAACAGTGTACAGCAGCAAGCATTCCTCCTGTGCCTTACTAAATGTTGATACTAGGATGCATTAAGAGGGCAAGGGCTTTGTTGGGCGGAAGGGTCAGTTAAAGCCTACACTTGTACATTTCATGATAAAGCATATGCAAAAGGATTTCCAAATATATTAGGGCAGTCATTAATATTGTACTCATTAGCAGACCTGTGGGAAACCCTCTTTCTTATTTTTTGTTTTATTTTTTTGTTTCTCATTTCCCTCTTTGGGTAGCTCCTCCTTCTCTTCTTTATTTCTATTGATCTAGAATCGCACTGTTAAAAACAAAGCATGTCCCATCATTCCATAGTTGGTTAGTATGAAATGTAGTGTAAACACATCTGCTGTTAACAGTGGTGGTGCAGCATGTTGGTGATACATTTAACAGATTTTTCTCCTCTTTTCTTGAACTCATTTATGTTCCCATGGTGACTGGTGGCGGGTTGAGTGCTGTTTTGTCAAGAGGTGTTTGGGATTTCTCACTCTGCAATGTCAGGCATAAAAATGGAAACAAGTCTATTTTTGGTGCACTTCAAATCAACACTCCATGTGTCGCGTTTGCTTTTTCAGGCAGTTGCAGCAGCAGCAGCAACAGGCCGACTTGGAAGGAGGGGGAACGAGAGATGCACTGTATGACCCCGGAAATATCACCCTCCCACAGGTTAGGCCATGCACCCGACATAAATGTACATGTGCAGCTTGATTGAGGATTTTATTACCACTCTGTTTTGTGTCTGTTGCTTTGGTGACTTATGAGGGTTGTTGTTGTTACTTTTTTTTTCTCTTTGGAAATGGAAACGCTGGAAGGATGTTGACTTTACTCAGGAAAGCTGTTCCAGATGTTGGGATAGTTCCATTATCAGAATTTCCTTCAGACTGCCTGCCATAGATGTTTGAATTAACTGCAAACACATTCAATTTCATACTTGGTTACTTTGAGATAGCTTAAAGGAATTAAAGTATTCTGGCCAAAATCAAATTAGGAAAATTTGAAATTCTAGTTTTAAAAGCCACTTGTATATGCCGCCGGAGTTGGGCCTGGGGAGAGAGCAGTAGTGCATGTGCTTCTGTCGTCCTGTCCCAGGCTTTTGCCTCGTATTACTGGAAGATGAAGCTTATACAGAGAAGCGGTAAAACCTTCAGGACTTATGAAATGGGCAAAGCTGTACATCTGTCCTCCTGTGTTCCAGTTGGCCACTGCAGACTAAAACAAAGATTTGTTTTGTTTTGGTGTGTGGCATAATAGATCAACCAGGAGAAGCTCAATTCCAGCAGACTGAAAATGGGCACTTTTGTGGCGCAGGCTGACATACTTTAGTCTGTAAATCGATTCTCCTCCCATGCATGTACAGTATATTGGAGCAAAGAATGTACTTCAGTTAGTAGGCTACCGCAGATATGGTGAATAACTTATAACTGTGAAAGCAACAACAGAACCAATGAAAAAGTAATTTTGAATTAGATAAAGAGGTTCTATCATAAACAAGAGATAGGCCTGTGGCAATACACAGATTGTTTGGTTGTAATAAAACAAAGTTCTTAAAACTGTGATTACATTAGGACCTTGCATATAACACATTCAAGGTGAAAGTGATGCAGCTTAGCTGGGTAGCGGGATCCTGTTTTTAAGGTATGAGAGCAGAATACGGCTCAAAACTGGGGCGCCTAAGCGAACAGTAGAGATCCTTGTTGGGTCAAATTTGTTTGTATGTTTAAGTGTCATATGGGAAGGCAAATAACACCTCTGTTGTGACTCGGCTGTTTTTGTGTTTTTAGGGAGAGGAAAAGAAAAAAAATAGTAAAGTGACTCATAGCAATATGCCATTGAATTAAAATAAAAAATATTTTTATTCTACTATGATAATACTGGTTTGTTGTTGCTTTTCTTTAGCCATGTTCACAATATAATTATTGATTTGAGGTGTCTGGGGGAGCGACTTTTCCTACCATGGTAACAGTGACATGCTGAATACACTAAATTGAAGTGTGCTTATCCCAAGTATTTTTTTCCCCCCTTTTTAAATATTAAGCATAAAACTTATTTATTTATTTGTTTGTGTATTTTAAAATAATTTGAGCCATGACTGATATTTATGACGGTCTTCAGATGCCGGTACAGGCAGTGACGGCAGCAGGGCCGGACCATAGCAAAACCATAGAGAAGCCAGAACTCTTCCCCCCCATATTCCATGGACAAGATCAGAGCAAGGGCATGCCCTCCACCTCGACTCCATCCACTCAGATCTATGCCAACAATTTTCCCGTTGCCCGTTCCAGTGATACGTACAGGTATGAAGTCTTTTTTTAATGTGTAGACGTGTGTGAGTGCGCATATGTTTTTATGTGCACTACATCTAAAACGTCAATTGAAAAGTTTGCAGTTTTGTCTTGTCACTCTACAACAAACGATGATCATCTGTACTTATGGCACTGATCTGGACATCAGATTTAATTGTTACATGTGATTTAATGTAATATACCTACCTGCTGGTCTGTCTCTAAAAGTTTACATGTCAACCCGGGGGAGTTTTTTTGTGCAATGTTGGCTAATAATCAACATCAGCAGTTGGGAAACTCTCACTTCTTCTAGTTTTTAGTCTGCTACAGCTTAAATTTAGGCTTCTTTTTTTTTTTACACTCAAACTGAGTTAGAAGTGAGGAACAACAGCTTGAGGATGTAACAAATCTTGTAAGCATTAAGTGTTTCACCTATTTTAATGAGTACAAGTAGAGCAGGTAAAGAAATGCAAAGGATGTGGAAATTAAGCAGGTTAATCAGTGGAGGTGTTCTTGAAATAAATTAATCTCCGAGAGTTTATAATGGAGGATGACAGAATTTGTTAGTTTATTCATCATCATATAACCACAAATGAGAAGTCTGGGCTGACGCTGCCTCGTGGTAAATGATGGCAGTAGCAGATGCTGTTCTTGAGAGGAGCGTCCATATGACTGCATATAAATAGCTGGGTGCAGACCAAGAAGTTGCTCTGAGGGCAAGAATTATTGCCTTGAATTTGACTGGGGCAACCATGCAATCGTCCACATCAAGGATACATGGTTGGGGATGCTGCTTGGAAAATATTTTTAGGCTCTTAAGAATTGAAAACCTGCATTAATGTCTGTTTTAAGGTGGCTACATGAACTATCCAGAACCCCTAAATACTGGTTGCTGTTAAACTTGAATTGGCAATGTCCGTATATGTTTTTTTTTTTTTTCCTGCCACATTATGTAACGTTGTCCTGTTTTACAGTGTCTGTGTCCATTTATGTCAGCTGGGTAACAGAACGCTCACTCTTATTTATCTTCTCTGCAGACCGGTCAGTATGACTCCACAGATGGCACAGCCTGCTCACTCAGCAGGGCAGATGCTGGCTCAGATGTCTCGTCAGAATGGAGCCCCACAGTCAGTTACCCCCTCGAGCACTAACAGCCCTCTCCATGGAGGACCAGCAGGAGGGTGGGTTGGGCCTGGAGCTGGAGTCAGACCACAATTTAATAACCAGGTAAGTCAGTAGTTGTGGGGTTTTTTTTTTTTTTTTTTTATATATCTTATCATTCTTGTTATATATGTATACCAGTCACTGATTACATTTTCAACCCTTACCACTGCTCTTACTCTTCCTATTCTAACTACAGGTGGCGCCGCAGGCAGCAAAGACCATGTCGCCACAGTTTCCTCTCATGGGAGGATTTGGAGGTGGTTCTTCCAACACTTTTGGCCAGATGCCCACGGGTGCTGCTCCTACCACAAGCAATGGCACAAACTACCCTCAAATGAATGCTCGTGCCAGCCTCAACACCAACGGTTATGGTGGGTCGTGTGTACATATAAATGTGAGATTTTCCCTTTGAAGTTATATTCTTTATACAGTCTTATTCTTCTGCACTCTTTCATCAGATGGCTCTCAGTCTGGAGCTCAGTTCCCGTCTCGAGCAGCGGAGGCAGTGTGGCCTCAGTGGCCAGGACAACAGCATGCTCAGAGTAATGCAGAGCAGCATCCTAACGCTCAGGGCAACCAGCAAGACATGTTTCCAGTGAGTGACATAAGCTCAAGTTCACGTTTATCTTCATGTTGTGCAGCAGTTGAAGTAAATAAGCTTGTCTCTCTTATCTCATTTAGGACGTATTGTCTATGTTAGACCAGCCGGCCAACTTCAACAGCGAAGACTTTGAGATTCCCATGTACCCATCATATAATGAGTGACCTGTTCAGTACTCGTCTATTGGTCTTCCCCTTTCTCTTCGTTCCTGGTTCTGCTCGGCTTTATCTTCTACGCAGATCTTCTGTTCTTCCTGCCTGGGAGGGTAGCATTCTGTACTCGCTTTGAGTGGCTTAAATTGCATAACTGCACATCAGTTAAAGATGAAGGGATATCTTTCTGCAGATGTATAGGGGAGGAAAACCAAGAATTTGCTACTGACTACAAGACCATTTTCACAATATTCCAGCAATTTGTTAGAGAATCCTCTAGCTAGCACTGCCCAAAGCTTTAACAACTTCTTTTGTAGATATGTGATATACAGTATATAAGAAATATATAAATGTTTAAAAACGCACAATCCATCACATAACCACACTTGAATAAACTACACACAAACACTCTCGCACTCTGGTAAACATGCGTAGGAAGTAAAAATACACAAAGGCCTTTTATTCAATTCATCAGTGGATTCTCTCAGGCATATATTAATAGAATATAATTTAGTTTTAACCTTCATCATGTAGACTAACAATTCTAGTCAGTGATTTAAACTTGGGGAAATAACAGGGATTTATATGTTTAGCATGCATGCTAATCTCATTCTCAGTTATAAACCTACAGCATGCCGCACAGCTGAACTGCTTTCATGAACTGCAACTACCTTGTGAAGATTATATGGCGTACAATTGTTATATATACATGGGTAGCCTCGCCTATAAATTGAATTTTGTTTTTCCTCTTTAGGAAATTTTCTTTTTTTTTTATTATACTTTATTTTTCTTTGAATAATGTACTTCAACAATAGTTACAGTGGCTACATACTATTTTGAAGATGGCCATAATGTATTTAAAATATTTTTCTTTGTCTACAGAGTTATTTTCAGTATGCATGTATGTATGTTTGTAAAGTGGATGCATACATATAAATGTCAGAGGGTTGCTGCCATGCCTGATTTCATTTTTTTCTTTCACTCTTGTTATCCTGTAGGTTTGGGCTCCTTTTTATTAATCAAAGAAATCAGAGCAATAATTAACATGCAGGAACTGTGTACTTTAAAGCCATTTTGACATTATGTTTTCCTTGAATATTATAAATAAGAATTGACCGATATTGTAGTAATCTTGGATTTTAATGGACATGTTTTCTAAGCATTTTATTGGTTGAACCTTGACATTCGTTGCTCTGTGATTGGTATTTTACGGATTGATCAGGGTATTCAGGATTCAAATGGAATGAACCAAGTTGAGAACAAGTGGACCTATAAGTGGGAATGTCAACAAAACATTTTGTCAGTGTTTTCATCCTCGTTTATGTTTGTATGGGGACTAAATCTTTGCCGACAAGATCTGTTTTTTTTTTTTTTTTTTAAATATAGGTTTGTATGTTATTGTGGAATGAAAGTTAGGGGTTCTGAAATTTCTCATTTTTAAATGTTTGGATTTTAAAGTTACAGGTCTTAGTTTGCTGTCACACTTATGTGAAGGCAGATAATGTAATTGTGTGTAACCCATGTAGATAACGATCTGGTTTTCATCTTCCAGATGATGGTGATTGTGTTGTCTTGTTTGTTGCAGAAAACTTCTATGATTGCTCTTTATCCATTTTTTTTCACTCATAGAAACACAAATATATAAATATACTGTACATGTTTATGAAATTTTAAACAAGATAAAGAAATGTTTGGTTTTTGTATTAAATTGTTATATTGTCAAGAATGAAGCAGTTGGACTGTAATTTGACCCTCACATTCCTACGGTACATGGCAGCACTTTGTGGTCTATCTGTAATTACATCCTTAATCACAAAATCACTTATAGCTGCCATCGATCATAGTTGTGTTTAATGGTGCTCTCAACCAATCGCACTCATGCAAGCAGCATGCATGTTGCAGTAGCATCTATTTATGTACTCAGGTCTCCAGTGCCTTCTCATCTGAGGAAACAAAAGCCACCTTTGATTGGTATCTGTTGTCTTTCCCCTCTGGGGATAAGTTAGTGAATGCTCAGAGATCTTTGGTTATCTGCTGGGATCAGATTCCGCCATTGTCCATCGTTCCTCTCCTCGTCGAACTCCTTCAGCGTGAAACCAGAGGTAATTAATGGTAAAAGTGTTCTCCCCTGAATTCTTCTTTTTCTGTATTTTATTTTAACACCAAGAAACCCTGTCCTGACTTTTTTCATTCAATAAATTCACTATGTCAATTAGTGTCACCAGAACACAAGCACTCTGCAGTTTTTTCCGGGTTTCTTTTGGTTTGTTTTTTGAGGTCAGGATCAGTTTCCAGCCCCTCAAGTGGATTACCACTAAGGCATCGTATTCTCTTTCCTCTTTCTGCATCTTTGCTTTTACTGTCTTTGACTACTTTAAGGAAGTAAAATAATCCAAATTTAGTATATGTGCACAGGGATATACATATAAGCCTCTTGAGAAGCCTTGTGTAGGTTATGCACAAAGTGCCTCTACATATACACCAGGTAAAAAGCTTTAAAGACGCATGTGCAGCTACATCAGTCTTATCAGTGTTATCCTGTGTCTGTGCTGTCAGCTGACGACAGATCCTGTGACTCTGTTGAGGTGTCATCTCCTGTAAAGGTGTCTCCTGAAGAGATGTCCGTGTGTTCTAATCTCAGGAACGACCTGGTTGTTACCAAACTCCCTGTTAACTATTCATGGAGGACACGGTTGCCAAATGGGGCTCTTGAGTGTCCACAGGTCCATCTTATTGTTTTAAGAGGACCTCAGAGGCCAGGGACGGGAGGAAAATAATTAGAAGTTTGCTGGATTTTTTTTAATTTGAAGGTGAAGTGATTGAATAATGACTAACATTCGAGGACGTGCTTCTAGAGAGGTTAATAGATCAGGCGAGTGTTGTTAGGTAGATACGTAACTTTGGAGGTAGTGGACTTCTCAGCATGGACCCTCCAACCTCCCCTATGAGCGATGTGGATGTGGATCTTGGTTTTGCGCTCTTCTTCTTTTTCCTCCTCTGCTTCTTTTTGTTGGTGACTATCGTCCGATGTGCTCAGCTGGTCCTTGACCCCTACAGTGCTGTTTCTGCTGCCTCATACCAGGACAACGAGACAGAGGGATGATGGAGACCAGAGACTGGTTCAGACTCCTAACGTGGATTCACAAAAATCTAATTTGGCTTTCTACATAATATCTTTAACTGAGTTTGTTTTATGAAGCTTCTGCTTCATTAAAATGTTTGTGGAAAAGCTGCATATTCTAATTATGTAAGTATAAAATGTTGAGTACCAGAGTTGTGTAGTGGTGTGGTTGTATGGTGGCTTTATGGTGAAAAACAAAATCCAAAAGTCCAACAGTTTGGACAATAAGATGGCAAAAGCATTTCCAGAATTAACATCCTACCATGCACAGTAACAGAGAAAACATTTTCTACCAAAATTATTTTTTTCTGCCCTTTTTTTGTCTTTTACCCAAATATGTATATTTGTGTCTTTCACTTGAGGGCCACCAGAACTTTTCTTATATGCGATGACAGCACCACAACTGCAAGGTGAGTGAATGCTAACTTTTGATTTATACGGTTACAAATATTTGAGATGGAAATATCTGAGACCGAAGCTGTCTGGTTGTTTGATATGAACAGATCAGACGCCACCTCATCCTCAGTCCACATAATAATAATAATTAGAGCACAGATATTTAAAAGTTTAACAAAAAAAATAGGAAGGAAAAATGAATTTTAGCTTGCTCTCCTAATGATATCAATATGTTTGAAAGCGTTTTGCACAAAATTAAAAAGTTAATGAACCAATGTTCTTTGACAAAGTTTTACTGTTCTCTTAAAGTACTGCATCGATTATTGGGAACAGAAATATTTCCAAATATTTAGTGATGACCAAAATCCTAGAAAAGAGCAGTGCAGAATATGTATAAAAAAGTTCATAATATGTTAAGGAGGGAAGAGTAAGAAAACAACTGACTTGAAAAAAAAAAGACGCTTGGAGGAGTTCATCCCCAATCCAACACCACGAGACTACATGAGGCTGAATGAAGGGAGCTGGGGATTATCGTACAGCATTTATAAAATCTGGATGGTTGATATGGCAACAAGTCTCTGATGATGTTCCCAGAACAGAAGAGCCCTGAATTCATACTGCCCCCCCTCCAAAAAAAGAAGGAAAGTTTATTCCACAAGAAAAGACAACATAGTTCACAGTCTATTAGTATTTTTTTAAACTATACAACACATATATTTCTATTTCAACCGCTACCTGTCTTTTACTTTGAGTTTTGAGGAGACCTATTATGGCATCTAATAAGATAAAATAAGATAATCCTTTATTTCTCCCTCAATGGGGAAACTCACTTGTTAGCAGCAGTACACTTACAGTTTTTCACAATTGTTTAAACACATTTCCTGATAGACTACCTCACTTTCTCAAAACTCTAAACACAAATTACAAAACTCACACACAAAATGCTAAATCCTACACTTCTCTTGCAAAAGCACACTCTACACCCAAAACAGTGTTAACTCTTCACTAAATGGTATTTCCTTCTCATATGCCAAACACATGAACACTGAACACTGATGTGCAGAATGGAAGACACTATAGTATGAATGGAAAACACTATATGAATGTCTCAGTAGAATCATGCATTTGTATGTTCAGTGTTACACCTTCAGCTGTTGGATGTAATATATCACCATATAGTATTCTTATGTATAGGCTACTCAAATAGAAAACAACACACAATTCTTTACTGTAACAACAAATAATATTTTACAGTATTTGGACTCAAAATGTGCAGTCCACTGGACATCACAGCAAGCTGTGGATGAAAACTTGACAGAAAATAGAGACAGAACAAAAGTATTAGGCTGCGTCCTGCCTTTCATCCCTGGCTGGCCACAGGACCTCGTCCACGTCGCAGGCGATGTTCTCCCTGGCCGAGCAGCGGGGGAAGAATCTCCTACAATGTCGTATGAAGCCTTGACAGGCCTCAGCAGTGACATCGCCACATGTGTCCTCCGTGGCCTGCAGCAGTGGGATCCGTGTCTGAGGATTTCTCTCATATACCTTCCATCTCCAGGCAGAGAAAAACTCTTCAATTGGGTTGGGGAAGGGAGAGTATAGAGGGAGATATAGGACATCAACTTCTGGATGGACCCTGAACCACTCACGGACCAGAGCAGCCCGGTGGAAACTGACATGTCCCAGATAACAACAAACCTGACCACCTCTGTGTCCTCCATCTGGTCTGACTGGACAATGTAGAGCTGGTCCAGGAATGCTAGAAGAAGTGCAGTGTTGTAGGGGCCAAGGGTGGCATGGTGATGGAGGACGCCGTGGTGATTGATGGCAGCACACATTGTTATGTTCCCTCCACGTTGGCCAGGGACCTCTGTGATGGCACGCTGGCCGATGATATTCCTCCCTCGGCGCCTTCTTTTTACAAGGTTGAACCCCGCTTCATCAATGAATATGAATTCAATGGCAAATCAGTGATTGCATATTGCATAACAGCCTTTGGAGTTTAGAAATGTGATCGACTGTGTGTTCTGTGTGAACAGCAAGAGAGGGAATTCAGGAAGAGTGTGCAGGATATTGGGAATTGTGTGTAGTGTTGTGAGAAATGTGTGGTATGGAATGGGAATTTGAGTCTAGAGCAGTAAATGTGCTTGGAGTTCAGCAGGATTGGTTCAGCCACCTGAAACATGAGTTTCAGGTTGTGCACATTGTGTCTGATGTTCCAATAAATGTGTTTAAACAATTGTGAAAAACTGTAACACACACATACAGGGGAGGAGTGAAAAAAAAGTAGAAAATATATATAATTACGAGATATATATACACCTATTTTAAACAGGCCTTGAATGTCTTAAAAACAAGCATTTGATTTATTTTGCTAAATAAATTAGAAATTCAGCCTTTGAGCCATGTCTTTAGCATCTCATTCTCTAACCTCATTATCTATGCAGGATTCTGAGTGGGCGGGGCGGCTATGATAATGGGCTCTGATTGGCTGCCTGACGCGATGACGCGTATCAGGGGCGGGCACACAGAGCATCGCTCTGAGCGCGGAGGAAACATGGCGACCACGTCCGAAGAGCAGCCGGCTGCAGTACACTATAATTATGATCCAGAGTCTGACCCAGAACCGCAGGACGAAAGTGAGTCTGTTGCTGAGTCGCAGCCGCGGTTACAGCAGGATGTCTCAGAACGGTACGTTAAGATTTAAATGTAATGGGCTACGAAACATGGCGGAAGCTCCGGTCGGCGGAGTTGTTGTTGTTCCGGGGCAGAGCGATGGATAAAACAGAGTGGCGGTCACGTGGCTCATGGAAGCCCCGAAAGTTCCCAAACAAAGCCGCATAATACGGCATAAAATTGTGCCCCTTATCAGCCAGGTACTTTTTGAGTCAGTTAGGCACCACTTTAGCCTTCCCGACACTCGTCTAGTCTTTCAGACACACTTTCTACTGCTGTTAAACTCTTACCTTTAAAGTCCGAAGCGCCGGATGTTGACATGGTCTCGGCGAGACGCCTTCAAAATAAAAGCACTAAATATCGGTCTCCTTATAACAAATAAAATAGGAGCTGGCTTTAAATAACGTTAAAGGAGCTGTATGTAAGAGCAATAATAAAACGAATCATAAAATGACCCCGATATGTCAACATACATTAAAAAATCATGTTCATTTCAAATACTTATGTCACTGACAACAGCACTCAAGCCAGGATATTCCTGTTTAAAAAGAGGAGTTGCAGCCCTCAACTGATGTTTATGTTTTCCTTTTTTGTTTTGGCCTGAAGCTCCACCCTCCACCTATCTCCCAATCACCAAGTCAGTATTGTTTCGGCATCCGGGTTGCCAGCTCGGCTCTAATTATCGCAGCCATGGCAGCCTACGTTCCTGCTGCATTCTGCAGCCTACCTGGCAACCTCTGGTCGGGGGGAGGAGGGGGAGGGTACACGCCGCTCAACAATATTTTGAAAGTGACTGCAGTACCAGTTTTGGACATTTCTTACAGACGGCTCATTTAAAGTCAAATCAGAATTACAAACGTTTGCCTTGGGTTGAGCAACATCAGTAATAGAAAATATACACTTAGAATCTAATTATCGTACAACATAAAGTAAAAATATAAAAAATAAAAATAATAGTAAATAAATGAATAAGTGAAACATCAACTGTGTTGGTGGAGTTAGTGTGTCTAGCACCGCCCGCCTCGGATACGCCGCGACACAAACCATGCACTCTCTATTGTAGCTAGCCGGAAGTTTTAGCATCAGGCTAACTGCATATCTGCAGCCAAAAGGATGGAAAACAGTGACGGGTGAGCTCATTTACAGAGGCGTCTCTGCACAAACACCAGTTGTTTATTTGAAAGCGACCCTGTGCAATACAAATACGACTGTTTTTCAAGCCATCTGTTTCAGTGATTTCTGCACATGAGACCATGTCATCGCATGCTAAGCTAACGTGCTAAGAACGGTCACCTGTTCAGAGCTGTCGTCTCTCAAACCAGCAACCTATTAAAGGATCTGGACAATTGGACTGGTTCGCCAAAGCAGTCAACTGAATGGGATTTTAATGCTGCTCGTTTTCCTGGACTTAAATGTTTCCAGTTATCCCGTGATGTGTTGTTTAAAGCTCATTTCTAATTAACTCCTGATGCACATTTTCAGTTATTATTGTCTAATAGACGTACAAAGCAAATACAAAGATAGTTTCTAGTATCATATATCAGTCCAAAGTCTTTGTGTCCATGTTAGTTTATGTCCCTGTGTGAGTTTCAAGTAAACAAAGTCACAGTTTGACTGAAAAAGTGGGGTTGATAACTCACAGATTTATTGTATCTTCACTCAACAGTAGATAATCTCATCAGTTTCTATGCAGTTTTCTTTTACATCTAGATCTATTGTTCGCTAAGAAAAATTACTTGCTATATGTCAATAAGAAACGGGAAAAGGTAAATCAGAACTGTGCAGTGTTGCAGATGAAAGTCCTGGAATAAACCAGACCTTATTCCCACATGTGCTGCTTCTGAAATATGTTGTCATTATAGCCGCGGTTGAATTGGTTTGATATTGGATATTGGATATTATGAATTCAACACCCATAAAACTTGTGATACATACCACTGATTTTGGTCAAACCACTTGTGATGTGTTCATGGTCATCTAGACTATATATCACAAAACAGTAATTATTAAAAAATCATATATATATGGGCTTATTTAATGAGGTTTAATGAAAACAATTGGTGTTTTGTATCACAAGTGTTATGGGTGTTGAATTTATTAAACCTCATTAAATCAGCCCATAATATGATTTTATAATAATTACTCTCTTGTGATATATAGTCTAGATGACCATGAACACATCACAAGTGGTTTGACCAAAATCAGTGGTAGGCTATGTATCACAAGTTTTATGGGTGTTGAATTCATAATATCCAATATCCAATATCAAACCAATTCAACCGCGGTGTCATTCTAACGGTTTTATAAACACGGGCTCTGAGATGCAAAATACTGCTAAATGGAACAGAAGAACCGAAACAACAGACACAAAAAGAAAAAAACTAAACAAAACCAAAAAAAAAAAATAGTCAACAAGACGGTAACAAAACAGAAGATGCAACTTTTAAGAAAACGAAAATGCTGCTTTCCATAGTTATTTATTTTTCTAATATTGCATTTTTCTGAATGTCTCTTTTTCATCCAGTTGTGAATGTTTTTGAAATTGTGTTTTTTTTTTTTTTTAACCCTGACTTTGCATTTACCGGTGTTGTGCCAAAAAGTGATTGCCTGCCAGAATCTGATTTCTCCCCTGAAAATGGGTCTTTTTACCTGTCAAAAATTGATTGAAGGCCAAATACAGTTAATGAAAAGTTGTTTATGCCTAAATATGACGTGATCTCATTCTTGAGCTTCATAATCTGAAAATCTGACGTTTTAGCGCTATCGTTCAACGGGCTACTGTGCGCGCTCCCGCGGCCAGAAATCAGAAGAAAACAGATTCTGGCAGGCAATCACTTTTTGGCA
Organism: Cololabis saira; assembly: GCF_033807715.1. Lineage (NCBI taxonomy): Eukaryota > Metazoa > Chordata > Actinopteri > Beloniformes > Belonidae > Cololabis > Cololabis saira. The sequence goes on from NC_084589.1 coordinate 27,272,792, forward strand.
CAACATCGGTATGTTTTTGCTGTTTTGTTTTGCATCTCAGGGACACAGTTGGTGTTTTTGAAAATGTTTTAAATGTATTCAGTTTTTAATTTGGTTAAATTACAATAGGCCTCTTAAAATTGCCTACCTCATACTGATGCACCTTTCACTTTCTTAAAATTGTTGTTGTTAATAAGAGCTTTCATTTGTCTATTTACTGTTCAGTGAGCGAATATAACCGAGTCAAATTCCCTGTCTTGTTTTACCTGACTTGGCCAATAAACCCGATTCTGAGTACATTTAAACACAGAAAAGTTATTTTGAGTAGTTGTTATCATTTGTTTATATATGAGGCAGAGAAACATACACAACAGAAAAAAAGATTTGTTGAAACCAGTTTGAAAAATTCTGTTGGATAAACGCTTGACTTGTTCGTGTGCACCTTCTCAGGATGGAGGTGGATGGCTGGGACCCAAGCCTGGAGGAAGAGCTTGGCATTTCTCTGGATGAGCTCAAGAAATGGATCGAAGAAGCTGTGGAGAAGAGCGAGATTGTACAGAAGAAAAGAAATCAGTTGACTGAGCTTAAGGAATGGGTGGAGCAGAAAGAGGAGGAGGAGGCGAAGACAGAGATGCTTCTTAATGATGCCAACCAGTGAGACAATATTTACTTTTCTTCACTGAGTGGTATAATGGTGGCGGTATTAACACAAGTTCATGTCTTTCCTTTTTCTACTTTTGCTCAGGTCAGTATTAGAGTGTGAGAAGCTGGTGAAGGCAGCTTATCAAAGTAATGGTCTTGTCTACCGGGAGAGCAGCTCGGAGGACGAGGGAGGTGGAGGAGGTGCACTGGCCTCTGAAGTCATTGAGATAGATGATGACGATGACGACGATGTTATTGCTGTTGGCTGTTGTAAGTCATCGTGTTTTGTGAAAAAAAAAAAAAAAACAAGCTACCATTCAGTATCGGACTGTAATGAAAACACCGAGGTAATAATTTATGACTTTCTCTTTTGATCTGCACCTTTAGTGGTTCCCCCAAAGAAGACTTTAACTCCTTCCAAAGACCCTGTGGTGAGTACAACAAAAGAAATCTACCTCATTTTTTTATTTAAATCCCAGATGTCTCTAATTAACTGGTCTATATGGCAGAAGTTTCAAAATGTGGATTTATTTTATCCTTTGACTTTTTTTTTTTATAAAAACCTATCAAATAGATCAGCCTTTTAGAGAATGACAGCTCAGATAAGATGATCTTTATTGATTCCAAATTGACTTCTTTTTCTGCCACACATGGTCAATATGTCTCAGTATGTGAAGAAATGTACCACAATAATTTGAAGGTCTTTGATAACCTTTTCTAAGATCATGGAGCTTAATCAGCTGGAGAAGATTTTAGATAGTTGGATTCATTAAAGCATGTCCTAACAATGAAAAAGCTGAATCTTTAAGCAGGTACCAAAAAACCCTTTCAGACTCAAGATGTATAACGTCAATTGGCTTCATCACTGTTATAAGGTCTGTGATGGAAAGAGAGGTGGTGCATGTCAGATGGTTGCCATTGATGCAAGACTTGAAATTAAATTAAGTAAGTTATAACACTAGTCTTTATAAAGTCGGCATTTCCACTCAAAAATATACCACATTGCCCTACAATTCACATTAACATTTTAAGCACTGGTTGTGGAAAATACGGTTCAGCTTGTTGAATTCTGATTGACGTCCTACACTTGAGGAGGAAAATGGGATCTTTGACTTCACCTGGTGTCACCAGTCCCAATGTTGCCATGGGTGTAAGATATGAAGATGCGACTCAATTCAAAGCTGCTAAGTCCTCATATGCTTATTTCTTTTCCAAAACGGCACCATTTCACAATAAAAATTCATCTCTGCTTCACATGTAAGCTGCATTCTATTCAACAAACTGGCAGTTGATAGGAGCAGTTAAAATATACCATATAAGACAGAGAACGCTTTTATTTATAGTTTTTACACATTCATTTGGTTCAGATATACAAAAAAAAAACAACAAAACTTGAAATTGCAGCAGCTAATAAAGTGTTTAACAGGAATAGTGACATTTAGAGCTGAGTGGGACACACACAAATATGTTCCTGAGTTATTTATGTAATGTGTAATGGTTTTGTCTGTTATTTATTTATCACACCAGTTAAAAGAAGCTTCTGCAGTTCTGCAGAAAACCACCCAGCAGGTGCAGAAAACATCCCAGCAGGTGCAGAAGTTGGTCCAAATTGTCAACAAACCCTCACCAAGTGCACATTTGCTCCGGTCTCCAATGCAGCCTTCAGGTCAGTCGGACGAGCACAAACTAATTTCCAAGCATCACAGTTGACTGGACGAGTGATCAACACTCACGTGTGTGGCTTTCCTACCTTCCAGGTATCCAGGGTTCAGCACCAGCAGTGTTTATATCCCAGGCTCCGTCATCACAAGCATCGACCCAGCCAAACCCTAACATGAAAGAGGATGAACTTTTAGTCGGGATGAGCATTCTGGGAAAGAAACGCACCAAGACATGGCACAAAGGCAACCTCGTTGCTATCAACGCTGTCGGTGCGGCCTCTTTTAACAATCTCTTTTGAGTGACTTTTGAAAGCATGTTTTCTGCGGAGTAATTGAGTTTCTTAATTATTTTTCGCTTATCTGATTTTTACATTTTTTTTTATTTACCTTGATGTTCTGTATCTTTAAAGCTTCACACCCTCTGTCGTTAATTAGGAAATGGTGTGTTCAAGTATAAAGTGAAGTTTGATAAAGGCAAGAGTCTGCTGTCTGGAAACCATGTGGCTTTTGATTACAACCCCACCCTGGAGAGTCTGTACGTCGGCGCTCGAGTTGTTGCTAAATACAAAGATGGCAACCTGGTGTGGCTCTATGCAGGAATCGTAGCAGAGATGCCCAACAACAAGAACCGCATGAGGTAGGCTGATACAAATGTATAGAGATGCTGAGATCACCAGTGTGACTTCATTGATATCCCCTTGATTAATATCCTTTGATGATTTCAGGTTCCTGATTTTCTTTGACGATGGCTATGCTTCGTATGTAATACTACCTGAACTCTATCCAATATGCAGACCATGTATGAAGCTATTTATTTATTTCTTTTTTTTTTTATAAAAAAATAAATACAAATAAGATCAATATCTTAAAAACTGCTTAACACATGAGACCATTTGTGTTTTCACAGTAAAACATACTTGGGAGGACATCGAGGATGCATCGTGTCGAGACTTCATCGAGGAGTACATCTCTGCTTATCCCAGCAGGCCAATGGTGCTCCTGAAGGTCGGCCAGATAATCAAGACGGAGTGGGAGGGAACCTGGTGGAAGAGTAAAGTGGAGGAGGTGGATGGCAGCTTGGTCAAGATCCTGTTTTTGGTATGTCAGCACTAGTATTATTTTTCATTTTTGGAATAAAAATTCAGATGAAAAGTATTAATTTACAACTTATGTGTCCAACACCAAACCAAAACTTTAGAAAAATACTTTCACAGTAACAACTTTTTTTGGGGGGGGGGTTATTAAAGCATAGTAAACACAAAAATCCAGAGCCACTGGTCGTTTCAGCCAGTGCTGGAAATGATTTCTGCAGGTTGTGGTACAAATCAAGAAGAAGAAAATGCTGCACAGTCTTAAAATGTACATGCAGTCAATGTTATTTCAAGCAAGCCAATCACAAAACTAACGCTGTACAAATAGAGTTCAGTGTAAAGTTTAAAGTAATTAACGAATAATTATTATATATTCAAAGTCATGCAGTATAGTAGAACTAAAAGGTTTGACCACTTACAGTCTTCCTTATTACCATTAACAAACCAGAAATTGGAACATGGTTGGGAAAGGATTATGTTTAGTTTGCCTTTGCAGCAACCTATTATTACTAATACTGTGACAAAAGTCACTAATTTTCAAAGTCAGTCTAGATTTTAATATGAAAGAGTAAACTTTCATGACTCTTATGAAGTTGTGACACTATTGCTTTAACTTAACTTGTCTGCCTTTGTTGGAGTACAGTGTTTCCGTAGTGAAGATGAGATCAGCTTCCTTATAACTTGCCCATATTAGAAATATTATTCTCTTGTTAATGAATTGCTGAATACTTGTTGACAGCAGCAGTTGATGGGTTGAATCTCTTGTGTTGTCTGATGCTGGCAGGATGACAAGCGGAGCGAGTGGATCTACAGAGGATCCACCAGGTTGGAGCCCATGTTCAATCTGAAAATGACAACGGCAAACACCCACGAAAAGAAGCTGGCTGGCCACCAGAGAACAAGACCTAATATGGGTAACACCCCACGCCCATGCAGGCAGACATCTGCGCTGATGGAAAGGCTGTGATTTGGCGGTTAAAAAAAAAAAAAAGCAGGAATAATTACAAAACAAACAAAAGAATATATCTACTTTATAGATTACTGTCTATTTTTAATGATTGTTGTTTTTTGATTTCCAGGGGCGTTGAGGAGTAAAGGCCCAGTTGTTCAGTACACCGGGGTCGAACACGTTGGGTCGTCTCCTGTGAAAGGATCACAGGCTCCAGCTACTGATTCTCCAACAACGCCGCAGATTCAACCCCGTCCACAAATACAGCAACCCCAGCAGAGTCAGCAACCCCAGCTTACCCAGCATACCCATCATACGCAGCTTACCCAGCAAACCCAGCAAACCCAGCATAGCCAGTTTACCCAACATACCCAGTATACCAAGCTAAGCCAGCAAACCCCTCAGACACCACAACAAACTGTGCAGCCTATTCGCATTGAGTAAGTATGCTTAGTAAACAAACTACAGACCACAAAAGATATCAATAAAGAATTAAGAGTTAATCAGTCACCTAAGATCAGTGTATACCATCCATTTCATCCTGTTGTCAGTCATTATGGTTTGTTCCCATTTTAACTTGTTGTCAAGCACTTTGCTGAGTATTTTGTTGCTTACTATGCTGGAAAAAAAGGATTTATTTTTTTTTGTCCCTGGGAGTATGTTTTATGTTTTTGACATACCATAATTTCAAATGAAATGAAATGTTTACAAACCACCAAATTATTCAAGGAAATATCAACTTGTAGTGTGTCAGTAAGATGTAGCGCCAGCATATGGTTTCAGAAGAGCTTCAATACCACCACATTGAGTCTAAATCCCGATGTAAAGAAATGAGGAAAGTAGAAGTGATGGAAGGTAGTAGTAGTGTGTCTCTTTGCTGGACTACAGTGAGCTAAAGTAATGGTCCAGCTGATGCTGCACCAGATTATATATAAAAAAAGAAATTGGGATAAACTTTGAAATGGATGGGGACACAGTAGAAGCCTCACTCTAGGCCAAACAACTGGAGTCATCATGTTGCAGCTGCTCATTTTATTACATGTTTACAGTTTACATTAAAATGTCTTTGCTGTCTTCAAGGAATAAACATCAGATGGCAAAGAAGAGCACATCTCCATTTGTCCCTGGTATTGGGGGCACGCATGCCTCCAAACTCTTGCAGTCTGCATCCTCCAACTCCATCACTCTCTCCAAGTGAGTTCAACTTCTGCCAAAAAAAGTGACACTGCTGTGAAAAATGTAAACAAAAATACAACAGAATCATTCAAATCATTCAGAATCCATGTTTAACTTAAAAGACAGCAAATCAAAGTCTGCATCCCACAGGCTTTGCAAATTACAGGCCTATTTCTAAATTACCATTTGTATCACATATCCTTGAAAAAAACTTAACTGTCAATTAACTGCATTTCTGAAAGAACACGGTATTTTAGAGCGCTTCCAGTCTGTTTTTAAAACACTGTCTAGTTTTTAATGACTTTTAGCTGCGGACTCTGGAAACTGTGTTATTTTTGTGCTTAGATTTAACTGCTACTTTTGACACAGTGGACCACAACATTTTAATTTCTCCTTTAGATAGTAGGTGTGGCATCAGGGGCAGAGCACCACAATGCTTCAGGTCCTGCCTTAAAGATCAAAGTTTTTGTGTTGTCATCTGTGACTGTGTCCTCCTCTGCAACTCTAATCGTGTGGGGTTCCACAAAGATCAATATTAAGCCCTCTTCTATTCTCTCTGTATCTGCTTCCACTTGGGTCCATCCTTTGAAAATGTGGTGTTTCTTTCCATTGCTATGCAGATGACAGCCAGATTTTTGTGCCACCTAAAGGGGACCTATTATGGCATCTAATACCTATTTTAAGCAGGCCTTGAATGTCTTAAAAACAAGCTTTTGATTGTTTTTGCTAAATAAATTAGAAATTCAGGATTGAGAAACACTGCTCTAACTAACTGAAATGATGACTCATTTTGTGCACATATTGTACAAATACTCTATAAACATGTGTCTGTAAATAAATAATTGACCATTTATGCACGTACACTCTTAACTAAGAAGTGGGAAGTAACAGAGAGGAAGGAAGCAGCTCGGGTGTCAGAATCATCTTGTTTCAACAAGATGATTCAAAACCACATTATTAGCATAATAACAACAGCACGACTCCGTAAGAGTTGCAGTGCTGAACTTATGAAAGTTGTAGAAAATATTAATTTCTGTTTTGTCTCTTCATCTGTATTCATCCGCAGTGTAAGAATATTGACTACTGCAAGTACTGCCCCATCCAATTTGACGCAGTCGTATCAGAGACAGTTGTCCTCTCTGGCTCCCGCCCCGGCTCCCGTGACGCATGCGCTGGCCACCATCCCTCAGCAGCCCTCGTACCGAGCCCCGACAGACCGCATCTTCTACCTGGCACACACATGCCAACCTGCTTGCCTAAACCGGGTTCGACCGGTAAAATCCGACATGCACAGAGGGAAGAACCCCCTCCTCAGCCCTTTGCTGTACGATTTCAGACGCATGACAGGACGACGCAAAGTCAATCGCAAGGTAAACTTGGACTGTAATACGACTGATGACCTTTTACACTGCTTTCGTTGTCTTGTATAACTTCAGCTTTCTACATGTCCACCCCTCAGATGTCTTTTCACGTGATCTACAAAGCTCCGTGCGGACTTTGCCTTCGTAACATGGGAGAGATCCAGCAGTACATCTTCCAGACCCGCTGTGACTTTATATTCCTTGAGATGTTCTGTCTGGACCCCTACGTACTTGTGGATCGGCCATTCCAGCCGCAAAGGCCCTTCTATTACATTCCAGACATCACTGGCGGAAAGGAAGACATCCCGCTTTCCTGTGTCAACGAGATTGATACCACCCCACCTCCTAACGTCGCCTACAGTCAGTATCACCACGTTTACAACTAAGGACAGAAATGAGCCTATTTGGCTTTTGGAGAAGTTTTATATCACTCCATCTAATCAGTGTTTGTCTGGAGATAAGCATTGTCCTGACAGGAGATGCTGAATGCACTTTTGCTTTGTATACTTGCAAATAAGTATGTCATCATTAAGAGAGTGACGGCTCTTTTCCTGTCTTCAAGGTAAAGAGCGTATTCCCGAAGATGGAGTATTTATCAACACGAGTGCAGACTTCTTGGTTGGGTGTGAATGTACTGACGGCTGCCGAGACAAGTTAGTGGAGCTGCTCCTTTTAAGAACCTTCATTTAAAAAAGAAAAAAAAAAAGTTTACCATTGCTAATTGCCCTGGGATTTTGATCTTGTCCTGTCTTAATCACAGATCCAAATGCTCGTGCCACCAGCTGACTCTTCAGGCTACAGGTTGTACGCCGGGAGGGCAGATCAACCCACACGCAGGATACCAGTACAAGCGATTAGAGGAGTGCCTGCCCACAGGGTCAGACATAGCACACATTGATCCAAAGCTCTTCCCTCTTGCCTGAACTCTTACTAAAAGACTAACTCCCACCCTTCTTGACCTCACGAGAAGACAACAGATCATTTTGTTCTCATGATTCAGAGCTAATTATGTCTTATTCCTTTTCCTTTTTTTTGGCCTCCTTTCTCTTAGGATCTACGAGTGTAATAAAAGGTGCAAATGTTGTGCTCAGAGCTGCACTAACCGACTGGTGCAGCATGGCCTGCAGGTCCGACTCCAACTGTTTAAGACTCAGAACAAAGGTTGGGGCATCCGGTGTCTGGATGACGTGGCCAAAGGCTCTTTTGTTTGCATTTATGCAGGTGATGAACAGATTGGATTTAGACTGTTGGCTGATGAGAACACTTGATCATTTATGAATTCCTCACTTTTTTTTAAACTTATTTCCCTCCACTTTTAACAGGTAAAATCTTGACAGACGACTTTGCTGACAAAGAAGGTCTCGAGATGGGTGACGAGTATTTTGCTAACTTGGACCACATAGAAAGTGTGGAAAACTTCAAGGAGGGATATGAAAGTGAGGCTCACTGTTCGGACAGTGAGGGAAGCGGCGTAGATGTGTCCAGGATAAAAATCCAGCCGTCTGCTTTAGCATCGAGCGCCGCTGGCCGACCGCCCAAGAAAAGTGAGTACAAGTCCATAGCTGAGGAACATTAGACACGAGGAGATCGACCACAACTGCTTTCAAACATAAATCCTGTTTATTACACAGAACAGGAGGTAAATGTGACTTATCTGAAGGGATTTTAGTTTCTTAATAAACTACCTCAGCACCATACAGCAGCTCTATCCATCTGTCTGGGGGGGCCATATAGAGTTTTCTGTTTTACACATATCATGTTTCCACCTCTCACAGACCGTAGCTCAAACTCATCAGATGACAGCAACGAGGACGACGAGAAAGACTCAAAGAGCGAAGATGAGAGTGACAGTTCAGACGACACGTTTGTGAAGGACAACTACTTCAGCTCCAGTTCTGTGTGGAGAAGTTACACCACACGTGGTCAAGCCAAGGGCAACAAGGAAGGTACGCTGAGTCTGTGTCGCCCAAATCAGAGGAGACGTTTGTCGCTGATAACCATCGTTTTCCTTTACAAGGAACTCCTCATGTTAGACTTGGCTTTGATCCCAGCGTTTGTGTGTGTTTGGATTAGCAGTCATCAAGAGGCACATGCACAGCTCTTAAATATTTTCCTTTTAAATTCAGACTCTTACCTTAGGTCTTAGTTCTGGGCAAAATCTTAAATGTCAACTTTTTGATAAAGGGTCTGCAGATGAGTGATGCGTGTTTCACTAACTTGAGGATCTGTGTATTGGTGTCTGTGCTAGACTTGACACTTCTGCTATGTACAAACAATTCAAAGGAACTAAAAAAAAGGAGCTGAATTTTTGAAGGCTAGAGAGCGTTTACAGTGGTTGTGCCGTGCGTGTACATGTGGAGAGCTGTACAGTTCTTTCTGATGGAGAGCATGATAAACAGGGGATTTATTGAAAATATTTTTACGACAAGACTAATTTAAAAACATTTTGCAAAAATCATGACCCTTTTTTCTGTTTTGAGATCTAGTATGTATTTTTGTGAACTTGATAAGATATAATTTATCAGACGTTATTTAGGACATGCTGTGGACTGTTTGATTAAGTATCAAACAAACGTGAACATGTTTTTTAATAGAGCAGATTGACAGCAGTTTACACGCATCATGCGAGTGAGGGAGAAAGGAGAGCCGACGAATGTTTTATGTGACAAAACCAGAGGGAGTCGATGTTGCGATGGCTCTCGTCTTTCCGTCTGCTCAGTGGGCTCTCAGCCACGCTCTCTCACCCCTCTGTGCCATAAGTTTATTTTTGAGGCCTTTCTGTGATGCAGCACCCCCAGCTTTCATTTGACGGCCACATGTTGAAACAGAAGTTGATCTCAGCTTGAAGAACAAAAAAGAAAATAACCATTTCTCCCAACACCATTGGGAGAAATTGTGTTACTGAACTGACTAGTTATAGTAATAAGTACTCTGTGTATTTAATCTACCACCTTTGGATGAGCCATAGCTTTACAACAACAAATAATGAGATTCTACCCTGTGTTGTGAATAATGATCCAGGAGATTGTGTCAACTTGTGAAGAAACGTATGGGTTGCCCTTAAACCAACTACAACACTCCTTCATTGTGGTTTTGATATGTTTATCGATGTGCTGTGGAAAGTTTGTTTTTCTTTCTTCTCACTTGCTTTCCGACCTCCCGCTTCAGGGAGTCAAGACAGTAAAGACGGAATGAGCATCTCAGTCAAAGGAAGAGACGATGAGAAGCCGCCGTCCATGCCAGAAGAGACGGGGAAGAGCAAAGTGGCGTCCTGGCTGACGAGCCACGGGATGAAGAAAGTGAGTCAAAAGGGAAGCAACGAAGGAATTACTAAGCATGATGATTCATGGGAGGGAGACTGTAGGGGATGTACTTGTCCTCTCATCATAGGGAAGATTTTTCTTCCTCTTTTTGGAGAATAAACCATGAAAGTGGCTCTTGGCCTTTTAGGTGATTTAACTTCATGATTGCTTTTCTAAATGATTTATAACCCTCCCTTTGCTTTTTTTTTCCACAACAGGAAGGCGAGGATAGCAAGAAGTGAGTAGGAATCAACCAAATTATGTTTAAATAGATTTTTAACAATTTTTTTAAACAGTAATTTAGAAAGACCACTAGAAATAACAATATCACTTAAAAATGTATTTTTGTGCTTTTTGCAGTCAAATGAAGACAGAATCTGGGAAAAAGCAGGACGTGATGACCGTCTCTGACAGCGATGATGTTCAGACCATCAGCTCAGGATCTGAAGACAACAAGGAGAGGGAGAGGGAGAAGGTCACCCCAGGTAAAGGAAGGAGAGAGAGGAACTAAAACTAAACTGCAGGGCTTCAGGTTTTTGTTTTTCCTCCTTTCATTATGATCTTTTCTCCCGCTTCTTGCTCAGGTGTGATTAAAAAGCAGGTGGCAGTAAAATCTACCCGAGGCATTGCCCTGAAAAATAGCCACAGTATGATGGTGAAAACAAGTACACCTGGAGGTGGGGGAGGGTCATCGGGTCAGGGGGGGAAACATGGACACCAGGGCCAAACGGGGGGAGGAGGAGGAGGAGGAGGAGGAGGAGGAGGAGGAGGAGAAAACCCTCCCAAATTCACTCGCCTGTTCTTCGATGGTGAAGAGTCGTGCTACATCATTGATGCCAAGCTGGAGGGAAACCTTGGCCGTTACCTCAATGTAAGATGTGGGAATAGGCTGAAAAAACCCATCATAAGTCACGTAAAGGCCTTTCTTTCCTCATGTAACGTCACCTGTTACTTCTCTCGTGCTACAGCACAGCTGCAGTCCTAACCTGTTCGTCCAGAACGTGTTTGTGGACACGCATGACCTGCGGTTCCCCTGGGTGGCATTCTTTGCCAGCAAGTGAGTTTGGTCACATCAAAAGTCATTATAAATGATACTTTATATGTAGCATAACATAGAACATGTCTCTCTTGTCCTTGCACTTATTTCCGTACTCGTGTCCTGTTCCAGGCGGATCCGGGCCGGCACAGAGCTCACCTGGGACTACAACTATGAGGTGGGCAGCGTGGAGGGGAAAGAGCTGCTGTGCTGCTGTGGATCCACGGAGTGCAGAGGAAGACTGTTGTGATCTTGGTGTGATCCTGCTGCACCTCTGCTGCTTTTGTACGAAACTTCTAGGAGCCCTTCAACACTATTAACCCCCTTGCCACCAGCCCCCCCCCCCCCCCCCCCCCCTTTTTTTTCTAAGTTGTTTTATGATTTTTTTCCCTCTTTGTTTGTGCTTTTATATCGTATTGGCCTGTTACTTGAGTCGTCTTGTGTTGTCTGACCATGTTTTCTTAACATCTGAATAAAAATGTCTTGAATCACTCAAGTTCTCTCAAGTTCAGGGAATCCTTTTGTGTTATAAAAAAATAATAATTAGTAAAGAAAAAACTAATTATAGATGGGTGGTTGTGCACTGCTCAATGTATTATTTCGAACTCATCTTTGAGTGTTGCAACACCAGTTTTTAAGATCCCTGTTTTTCACTAAAACAGGACCCACCAATCATCTACACACACACACACACACACACACTGTTCATCTACAGTCACACGCTCAGACCAGAAGCTCCGGGTCTTTCTCACTTTCACACAAGTTTTTTGGTTCTCTGAACTTTTGAAAAAATGTTTTACTACCCAACAGTTTTGAAGCGACATTCGGGATGTTTTTTCATACTCTGGTGAGTAAAAATCTAAATATCGATGTCCAATGTTTGTAGTTATTTAACGTTATTTAAAAAGCCCGCCTCCCTCACAAGGAAAGGACCGGTGCGATGGTGATGTGGCTTAAAGGACAATTGACAGGTGTTGTGAGACTTTCCTCCTCCTCGGAGAAAACAATGATCTATATATTTTTCTAAATCAGGGATTTTTCTTCGTTTGGAGTCGATTTTCCTAGTTATCCACGTTTAAATCCAGTTTTTCTTCCATTGAAACATTTATTTTGCCGCGCTGAATAAACTGAGGTGAAGACGCTGAAGTTGGTTTCTGATTGATGCTCACGTTTGACAAGGCTAAAGGGCCATTCCGCTGTTATTTATTTATTTTTAAGAGCAGTACTGTGGTTAGTATTTTAGTTTTTGAACTGGATCTGGTCTAAAGTGGCCTAACCATAAAAAGGTTAAAAAGAAAATATTTTTTTTTCTTATTTTAATTTTTCAAAGTAGAATTAAGGCTTCAGGAACCACAAACTGCTTTATATTTGCTTCCATAAGGTATTCTAACTTTACCTGTAGTATTTATGATATAAAAAGGTAATAGTATAACCAAAGTTTAATCGGGTTTAAGTAGGTGTCAGTGCTCAAAAGAAGTGATGGAGTGGCGAATCGGAGACCAGCTTCAGCGACGTCCCGATAGTGGGGGCTGCAGGTGCAGGTGCTTTAAAAACGAAACAAAACTCACACCACTGAAGGCAAAACAAATCAGTTGGAGTGTTTGAACTCCCGTATGTTAACTAAATTTGACTTTGAAGATTAAAGGAGAAAAACGAGGGGGAAAAAAACAAACAAAAACAAAAAGGTTTGTGTTTAGACGTAAAACTAAGAAATTTTAGTCTAACTTAATTTAGTTTAACTTAATTTGTTCTGAACTGCATTACGGCGGAAGCTCTGCGTCGATTTAACGCAGAACCATAATTCAGGCTTTAACACTCACATCTCAGGTTGGTTGGAACCAAAGGCATCAAAGTTCCTCGCAGGGATTTCCTGAAAGTCAATGTCTCAAACACTTGGTAAGTATGGATGGCTATTTCTGCATTTTTGGTTTTGTTTTGTTGTTCTAATAAAGCTATTGCTCATCCATCACATACAGCCGTCATTCGTACTTGCGTGGTCAAATCAGCCGCTCCTAAATTTCATGTGCGGTCCTATTTCAGTCTTTACGGCAAATTAATGAATGCGGCTCAAAAACAGAAAGATATGAAGTACTGAGTTTGAGATAATGCAGAATTTTTTTTTTCATATATTTCTTTCATTATCTTGATTACACCCATACTTCCATCGTAATATTTACACACTCTTACTATAAAAGAAAAGGATGAAACACTTTTTTTCTTTTTTTTTTACTTTAGGTTCTGTGTTGCAGAGACTATAAAAATGAATTCTTCCATAATTTCACCTAATACCTCACATACCTTTCTTTAGGACTACAATCACTACAGGCACACTGAATTTCAAACAATTCAACTGAATAAATATATGAAATATTAAGATGTAAACCTCAAACATTTTACTTTTCTACAAAGGCCAGTTGCCATTTTGCTTCAGGTTCTGTGTTGCAGACTGTAAAAGTTAATTCTTATAGCCTTTGTAATATATACACATATGTATATACATATACATATAGGTGGATCTATAAAGTATCTATATAGATGGATACTTTATTTCCATTTTACTTAATTGGGTAACTTATATTGATACCCAAAGTGAAATTCAAGGTCTCAGTAACATACAGACATCACGATTAAAGGTGCAGTTTTAAGTTTTAAGTTTGAAGTATGGGGGTAATCAAGATAATGAAAGAAATATATTAAAAAAGAATTGCATTATCTCAAACTCAGTACTTCATATTTTCTGTTTTTTAGCTGCCATCATTAATTTGCCGTAAAGACTGAAATAGGAGCGCACATGAAATTTAGGAGGGGCTGATTTGACCTCGCAAGTACAAATGACGGCTGGCTTGACCGCAGTGAATGAATGAATGAATACTTTATTACAGACTCAAAAGGTTCCATATAAAATACATAAAAATACATAAAAATTACAAGTCACAAATACATGCAAACATCTGTTCCAATGTTTCCATAGTCCAGATGTGTACCTTGTATCACTCCATTTGATGTTAGTGAGTGCAGTTATTAGACAATTTTCTGACTCATGGAGTCGACACATACATTTAAACATAAAATTCCTCAGCAGAGCATGGAGGATGGGGACATAACAATTAACAAATAAAGTGCTTGCATTTGTCCATCTTGGAAGCTTAAGGAGGATCCTGAATGCATCATTATTTGCTACCTGCAGTGATCAACTGATGGAGTACTTGCTGGGGCGGGTGCCGTCCCCCTGCCCGGCTCTGCCACGGCCTTGTTTCTTCCTCTACCTCTCCACCCAGCTCCAGTATGGCCTCGTCACCGTCTACCACCGCCAGTGTGTTATTTTCCTGGGTAAGAAACCAGTACTTGTACCAAAAAAAAAACCAACAACCACAAACGCAACGAATTTAGTCTTGATACAAAACTTGTGTCCTTTCCAGAGGAACTTCAGTTCTTTCTGGGCAAGCTTTCGTAACCGAACATCAGGGATAAAATAGATCTTGATGACCATGGCAGGTGAGAACTTTTGCCTACAATAACATGATTAAATGGAAAAAAGACAAAAAAAAAAAAAATCTTGCTACTGAACCTCTTGTTTTCTTCCCAGAAAAGATGTGCTCCTGCCAGATCCTCTGTCTCTACTGAAGGAGGCTGATGGAGTCCTGGATCCTTTGTTTGGGGTGTTGCATTTTCCTGATGCCATGCCCAGTCCAACTGAATTCATAAAGGTAACAAGAAATAACAGTGAGTGAAAACTTTGTAAATGAGGATAACACAAGGAGACATCTGATTAAATGTACTGAGCCTTTTCTCTGCTCCCCAGATGAGTCAGGAGTTTCTGAGGAAAGCCTCTCCTGAGCTTCATGAACTTGCCAGGTCAACTTCTTCAGAGGCTGCTGAGCTGAAAACTGGTAGGATCATTTTATTGGTTATTAAGTATCAGAAGGAGAATATGGAGCACAATGTAGAAAAAATGCATTTACAAATATAGGAAATAAAAGGTATAAATACTATTTTCTTTTCACTTTTTTTTTTTAAATAACAAGAAGGCCCAGAAGCTACTTACTTAATTTTTTTCTTGTGAAGCAAAGTATGTCTGAGTTATAGTAAAACAATAAAAGTGGTCTTCAAGAGCAAAACATGAACCGTCTTTTCAAGAGTTCAAATCCAGATGAAATATTAACTCAAAAGAAAGTTCAGCGACAGCGTGGGCTTCCCTTTATTACGTTTCACCATTTAAGAGGTTAAAGAGGTCTGGACTCGATGTAAAGTTTAAATTTGGAATCTGGTTGCTGTGAACCTACAACATTTAGTCCAAAGAGCAGTCAAAACAAACAAATAAAAAGGCTGAGAGCTACTGGGAAACAATCTAACTGGCCAAGTAAACAGTTTGGTATGTAAGAAATAATCATGAATAAGAAATAATCATGTGTAATAATTTATTCTACAATATAGAAATCCCAACACTATTTAACGAAGGGAGTAACACACAGGAAGCAGGAAGCCAAGACGACCATTAAGAGAACAGTCACAAAGCAGATGTTGCAGAGCATTCATAAGAATCAAGAAACAGGTTTGATTAAAATACAAAAACCTTAAACAGACCATCTCTGTTGCAGTGCTCTTTGAACACGTCTGTAGCAGACTGACAGCAAAAACAAAAGTGTGGACGTAGCCTTGAATGGCTCATGATCTGTGCATCATCGCTTGTAAAACACAGAGAAGCGGTGTGATGACGAGTGAAAACAGCCGCGCTCAGTCATGATTGTTTATTGATCATCTGACAAAAGACACAAGTGGCCACATAAATCCTGAGGTAAACAGGGATTTAGCATCCGCCAATGCTCAGACTTGTGCCGTAAATATGGTTGGATGTTGCGTTTCGGCTGTAGACGCAAATAACAAAGAAAAAAAAAACTGCCCTGAGCAAACTGAAGACAGATGACGTAAAGACCTGGAAATGCATCATGAAGGACCATGTTCTCTCATGTTTGAGCCACTAAATAGGGTTGAAATAGTTTACTATTTAAACATAAACAAGTATTGTAAAAGCTCCTTATCAATGCGTCATAACTGGCTTATACTTCTTTTCTCAACATTATCTGACAATAAAGTCATGTGTTTAAAAGATGCTGGGTGTATAAACAGATAAAAGAACAGACTGCAGCATGTTAATGAGGGTTAAAAACATCTGGATCACAACACAACAAGTTAGAGTAACTCATATATAAACATTATACAATGTTTTCTTTATCTCTGAGAGAGATGCATCTGTTTTATGGGAACTGTAGGACCCAGCGCCGAGCAGAGCCACTTATCTTATCTTCATCCTCCCAGTTTTGCAGATAGTGGATGCTGCAGAATCAGGAGATGCTGCTCTGCTGGTTTCCACTCAGCAGATGAGATGCCTTTCATATCTGCCTAATTATCCTGCTGGCGTCATTCGTCATTTCATGATGTTATCGTTCCTGTTTTCCGCAGGTACTACTGCATCTCCAGAGTCCATCACTCTGAGAGAGACGGAGCCCCTTTCTGTTCCCGCTGCAGAGGTACGGCTGCTCGCTGAAGCTCATGTGGCACATGTTCTGAATCTCACCGGGTTCGTCCGCCTTCTCTGTCTTCTTCTGACTGCTAGTTCGAAGGTGAGGAGCTTATTGATCAACATGGGGAAATGATTGACTTCCTCATGGCTCAAGCTGATCCCTTTCCAGCAGGTGTGTGACCAAACTAAGAGGTCCTGTTTCCAGTAAGATTAACAACAAAAGAAGGTTTTCAATAAGAAGGGTAGATCAAGGAAAGGAGGATTTCGGTCCTTCGTTGATTATTATTTTAATTGAACAGAAGCCTTGGAGCCGCCGAGAGGAGAGCAGGGAATAGAGCTGTTCAAGGAAGCTGGGGACCAGGAAGAATCAGGATCCAGCATCGAGTAAGTTCAAGTTTCAAGCGTTATTGTCAGATATGCTATATGGACATACAGCGCAAATTAAGTTACAGTCCTCTCTGACCCACGGTGCAAAATACAAGTAATAAAATAGAATAAAATTACATCAAGAATAAAATATGAATAAAATAAACAGTCCATAATTAAAATTACATAAACTAAACTTGAATATTTACAGAGGTATTTCCATGATGAAATTAAATAGGAAATTAATAGATTTTAAATAACTATATAACAGGTGAGGTAGTGCAAATAAGGCAAGTGAACTGTGCAGTCCCTGAGTTCTTGAGGGGGGGGTTTAGAGTCTTAATCGGGTTTTAGAAAAAACCACAGTACAGAAACTGCCCTCGTCAGAGTTATTAATGATCTGGGGCCTCATCTATAAAGCTTGCTTGCGCAGAAAAAGCGCCTGAAAGTTGCGGAAGCCGCCTTCTACGCAAATCCTCGGATCTAAAAAGAAAAAACTAACCGAAAAATCTGCTTATCTTTACGGCAACTAGGACCCTCCCGTAAGAATTTACTTAAGACACGGGGAACTGGCGACGCAGGGTTTGAGGTGGTGAAATGAAGCCAGATTCATGTCATACTCTTAATAATGTCATCACATATCACAAAATATATCAGACTTAAAATAATAAAATAATAAAATAAAATAATATAGCGCTGATCGTGTTCCTCTGTGTGTGAAGCTGTCAGTCAGGACTCTGGTGCTGCTGGAGCTGCAGCCGCGGCGCAGGACACGCCGGGAACCTCCTTCACCGCTTTAGGACAGAACAAATGAGGGGCTGCGTTTAGGGAGCCCCACGGAGCCCCTCATTTCTTCCCTAAAGGGACTCAGATTTGTTTTCATATATATGAGTTTTACGGGCGCGTGAAACCTTTACGTGCGGGTGTATGGTGCCTAATTTATGGCCCCGCGTTAAAACGACGCAGAGCCTACGGCGTAGGGTACGCGGCGACGCGCACCTACGCCGTAGGCTCTGCGTTGGTGTAACGCAGAACCATAAACCAGCCCGGGGAGACGGGAGAGGAGGAGGAGGAGGGGGAGCGGGGGGGGGGGGGGGGGTGGTCTGGGGGGTGAAGCGGGGCCGTTCTCGTATCGCTTTCATACAGTGTCTTGATAATTTGCAATTTAAGGCTGAGCCTACCGTTAGTTTTTAAACTGTAAAAAGTAAGGGGAAAATAAACATGATTTTGAAAAGACGGGGGGACGTGTGTCCCCCTGTTGCACCGGGGAACTCACGGCGTTCCGCGCAGCAACGGCGTGCTGCCACTCACTCGCTTTATTTTATACTATTTATTTTTCTACTTTTACTGTGACCACAAAATAATGTGGTTTTCCTGTCCTCCTCCTCATCAACAACATCTAGATCTCAGATCTCAGTGAAATTCAGTGGCACGGTGGCTCGACACGTTCATTCATTCATTCTGAAGCCAAACAGGTTGCAGGAAGCCACTGCGCATGCTCAGCAGGCTCATTCATATGCAAAATGATTCCATTTTCGGTAGAAAGTGGGCGTGTAGAGGGCGGGATACCAGGCGGATTCACGTGCGCAGCCTTCCAGCTGGACTGTGATTTATAAAGAGAACCTTACGTGGAAGTCTGCGTGCACGCGGTTTTATAGATCCGGATTTTTTTTTGCGCCCGGCATTTTCGGCTTTTGAGCGTACGTGCACTTTTAGTATGACTCCTACGCAGTCCATTTTAAATGAGGCCCCTGAAGATTAACACAGACAACCGCAAAGTCTCTATTCTGTTACTTCTCGACCTTAGTGCAGCTTTTGATACTGTGGACCATGTCATTCTACTTCAGCGCCTTGAACAGTGTTTGGCCCTCAGAGGCCTCAGTTCTTAACTGGTTTTCATCATATCTAAGTGGTAGATTTTTCTCTGTTTCGGTCAGAGAAAAATCTGATAATGTCAGCATTCAGTATGGAGTCCCATAAGGGTCAATTCAGGGTCCCCTACTTTTCAATTTGTATATGTTACCACTTGGGTCCATCATTCGGCATCATAATATTCAATATCATTCTGATGATCATGCTGATGACACACAATTATATGTATCTGTTACTGCCGATCATTTGAGCACAGTCAATGACCTCATTCAATGCATTACAGATATCCAGTATTGGATGGCAACAAACTTTTTACAGCTGAATGAAGAAAAAACAGGTTCTTTTAATTGGTCCAAGTGCTCTGAGGCAACATATTCTCCCTTTGTTAACTCCTCTGTCAGTAAAACCTTGTGAACTTGTCAAAAACTTGGGTGTTATTTTATATGTTGATCTTAACTTCCAGAAACACAAAGCTAATGTCTCCAGGACTGCCTTCTATCATCTTAGAAATATATCTAAAGTAAAATGCTTTCTGTCACAATAGGACTCTGAAAAGTTGGTTCATGCTTTTATCTCCAGTAGATTAGATTATTGCAATGCACTTTTTTGCAGGACTAACAAAGCAAGTGTTACATAAACTCCAGCTTATTCAAAATGCTGCAGCCAGAATTCTCACAAAAACCAAGAGGTATGAACACATCACTCCTGTTTTATCCTCTCTTCACTGGCTCCCTGTTAAACAAAGAGTAGATTTTAAAGTACTTCTTATTGTCTTTAAATCTATGAATGGCTTAGCTCCCTCCTACATAGTTGACATGCTCACTGAATACATACCGGACAGATCCCTTAGATCATCAAATAAGAGTCTCCTCATCATACCTAGAATTCCTTGCCGCAGGAACTAAGATCTCCTCCAACAGTGCCCTCTTTCAAAAGCACTAAAAACTTAAAAACTTAAAACTTAAAAACTCATCATGTGAAATGTGCTTTATAAATACATTTGCCATGCGTTGCCTTGTAGTAGGGGGCAGAGGACGGAGGGACGGTAGAGCAGGGAGGAAGGGGAGTCTCCTCCCTGACGGCAGCAGGGAGGTGAAGAGCTGAAGAGGCTGTGGGATGGCTGGGTGGGGTCACCTTTGCTGCTGATGCGGCTCTTATAAATGTCCAGAAGGGGGCGGAGAGAGACACCGATGATCTTCTCAGCTGCTCTCACTAGGGGCTCTACTGTGCCGGGCTCCTGCTCTTCTCAATTTACGGAGGAAGTACAAGCGCTGTATTTTGCTTTTTTGGCCAGTGATGTGGTGTTGTGGCTCCAGGTCTTCAGAGATGTGCACACCCAGGAACTTGGAACTGCTCCCCCGCTCCACTGCAGCACCGTAGATGGCTAGTGGAGTGTGCTGGGTGTGCACTCTCCTGAAGTCCAGAATGATCTCTTTTGTCTTCTCCACATTCAGGTGGATATTGTTGTCCTTGCACTACGTGGTCCTCTGCGTTGTTGATGGGACCCACTCATTCACCTTGTTCCACAGAGAGCAAACACACACACACTGGCCTGCTGACCGTCTTCCTGCCCTTTCAGGCTGCAGCTGACGATGGTCTCCAGTGAAGACTCCACGTTGTTGCCTCAGGAAGAGCCCACCTGCCCAAATGACCAGAACTCCCAGAGACCAGCGTGTCCTCCCCTCACCGCCCCCCACAGCGAGGGAACATCAAAGAAGTCTGAGTGGCTTCGAGTTAGAAGTGCAGCAGTTTGTGCATTTTGCTCAAAAAAATGCATTTAATTCAAAATTCCAATAACTTTATCCTTAATGGTGTAGGTAAGGTCATCACGTTACTGTGTGCTGATCCGCTTCTTTTGGATATACAGACAAGAATTTGTAATTTTTTATTATTTTTTTATATCCCAGAAATAAACAAATCAATCAGTGAGAAGGAAAAAAAAAAGCCTCTGTTCTCCTCAGTTTTGCCTTCTGTGTTCTCAGATAAAATGATCACAAATGTGTAGCTGTTACTTTTGCAGGTTAAAATAGTGTAAGAAGATCTGTTGACTTCTAATATGACATTACAATTAATAACAAAAACCTACAAAGTGTTCTCCATTTGGCTGTTTATCTCTCACACCCTTTATGTCACCAGGACATCTGGCCGGAGGTGAGGGTGAAAAAACCGAAGAGGAGGAGGCAACTGATCTTCTTCGACCCGGAGACGCAGCGGTCACCGGAGGAGCAGCGGATCCTAGACCCCTGATAGAGAGGAGACCCCTGCTTGTTGCAGTGCCGTCCTCTGGCAGACTCCCTCCTCCTCAGCTCCTCAACAACCCCTGCAGATGTCAGTCACACGCTTGACAGCCGTTCTCCCCCACAGCCTCCCAGAAACCCCTGCTACGTTTCCTTTGGCCCATGGCCGTGTTCTTGCCCTGCTGTTTCCCTGTCATGGATGTTGTCTCACAAAGCCTGGCCCTGGACTGGCACTTTTTTGGGCCACTCTCTCAAAATCGTTGCAAAAATCAATGAACTGGTGGTAAAGTGCAAGTTTAAAGGGGACCTATTATGAAAAACAGTTTTTTTCTTGCTTTAACATATATAAAGTGGTCTCCCCTCAGCCTGCCAACTCAGAGAAGGAGGAAAGCAACCAAATTCTGCAGTGTCTGTACAGCCGCCCGGATGAGCCATCCAGTGTGATGTGGCTTCTACGAGCCGTTCAGATTCTGAACGGCTTCCGATTTACATAGGTTGGCCTCCGATGTGTGAAACCACGCCCACAACTAACTCCGCCGGCCGGAACTTCCACCATTTTTTAGTAGCGGCGTATCGCGTCATTCATTCAGCAATCAGCACAGAGCCTCATTATCATAGCCTCCCCGCCCACTCAGAATGCTGCATAGATAATGAGGTTAGAGAATGGGAAGATAAAGACATGGCTCAGAGGCTGAATCTCTAATTTATTTAGCAAAAACAATCAAAAGCTTGTTTTTAAGACATTCAAGGCCTGTTTAAAATAGGTATTAGATGCCACAATAGGTCCCCTTTAAAGTTTTTTTTTTTTAGGTTTTTTTTATTTTTTATTTTTTTCCCCTGCAGTATTGCCGAGAGAGATTGAGTTGTTATGGAGAAAGGCTGCGACCATAGTGCAGATCTCAGGATCCAACCTTCAGGTCGGCGAGAGAGACCCCGAGTCTATGGACTCTGAGAGGGACGGCGAGGCGGCAGAAACAGAGGAGCACACACTTGAGCTGAGCTCTAAAGAGGTGTAGCGGAGTTCAATTATTTGTTGTATGCAGGTATGAGATGGAACGTTTGACGAGATTATACATTGTTGTTACGTGTCGGTGTCTAAATACAGATCGAGAGAGGAACGGGGGAACAAAAAGGGTTTGAAACTTCAGGTAAAATGTAGAATGAGAGAAATGTTGAGGGGGAAAAGCCTCTGACCTGAGGTCGGCTGGGGTCAGAGGGACGGATGCTCACCTTCTGTTGTGGGATATCCAATGTTAGTGTTTGTGTCTGCATGTGTGTCCAGCTCCGAGTACATTACCACTGGACCTGTCGGACCCAACGGAACTGTCCCAAGAGACCCCCTGTGTGTCCCTGCCCGGGAGTGGAGAGTGGGTTTAAAACAAATAAATGAATAAATGAAATCAAGATGCCTGACTGTGTTGATGCAGTCACAATTAAATGCACGTTTCTGCAGGTCGTCTGTCTGCAGGTCTGTCTCCCCACCGCCGGACATGGGAGGGGTGGAGGCCGAGCTGCCTCCGAGTCTCCTGGGTAATCATCTCTAGCCTGTGACAAACTCCAAGATGAGAAATGGGGCTTTATTTAGACTCTGACGTTGGAGTACGTTGATGTGTTTTACTTGTGTTTAGGATGTCGACAGATCTGATGGGGCCAGAGGTGAAATCTTTACTCTTCAGTTCCATTTTACCGGAAGATGCCGACCGCAGAAGTGTCAGCCGCTTTTCTCAGTAGCTGTTGGGTGAAGCTGGAGTGTGTGACGTCCCACCATTCAGGTCAAAACTGTGTTTATGTTGCAGCATCAGCACCAGCACACGCTCTTATCATCCCCATGTGGTGCTTGAGTTATGACGTTAAGCTTAAGGTTCATAAACAGCCAGAGTTGAGGTGTGAAACTAGAGTCTAGGTGCTGAACCTGGAATCTTTATTCCCCTGAGGCAACAGTGCCAGCCACTAACCCTCTGTTACACCGTAATAACCCTCACAGTTATGGATAAAGTCTAAAAGGTGATATGTTTTGTCTGTAGACCGTGTATCAGCGGGGAGGTTTCATGCGGAGCAGGAAGAGCCTTACGGGGAAATCTGGATATTTCCTGGACCCAACTATGGAGAATTGTTTCCGAATTTGTAACAGGCTCACACTCACAAATATTGTTCCTGTTGTTATTGAGGTGTCCTGGTGATACGTTTTGAAATAATCTCAAAGAGCTTTTAAAGCATTTTTCTGTTGTTTTATAGTTACCTTGTTTGTGTTGCTAATTTCTATTTGAATTGTTGTTCCACATTGGTCACGTGGCTAAAAAGTTACATCAACTATATATGAATATTTGACATGTTTTTAAAGTTATAAACATTTTTTATATGTATATATGTTTAATGAAATCAGCTAATGTGTCCCGTTCCAGTACTGTGTTCTTTTGAACAACAAAATTAATAAAAAAGCAAAGAAAAGAGAAAAAAAAGCCTCTGGCTGTTGTTCCTCTCAGGAAAGAACACACTGTAGGGAAAGGTGTGAGCTGGACAGGTACGGAAAAACATACTGGAGGGTGCAGGAGGTGTGAGGAGGAGAAAGTAAGTGGAACCAGATCTCTCCCTCCCTCCCTCTCTCTCTCTCTCTCTCTCCTCACACATCTTGATTCTCCTCTGAGGACTTTTCTCATGGGGGTTGTGACCAAAGTTTATTATTAGCGTCCGTCTCAGCTCGCCCTCTCTCTGTCCGTCATCTCATTTCTGTCTGTATCTTTCTGTGTTTGTCTGTATTTCTGTTGCCTTTTTCACTTTTTCTTTTATTTGATTAACCCCCCCCCCCTCTCTTTTAACATTTTTTTTAAACATTTTGTGGCGATTCCGTTTAGCTGCGTCTCCCCTTTGCGTTAGGTTTCTGCTGACTACACTACGGGCTATTTTTTACTTTTCCTTATCCCCATGTCCTCTCGTTGTTTTCTGTGCCACTGATTTAATCATCGTCGTACCATCCTCAGCGCTTGCCCTCTCGGCAGCTGATCTCTTCTGTTTCATCCCCCCTGGTTCTTCCTCAAAGCAACATCTCTTCCTCTTGAGCTGGACCTTCTCCCAGTAGATCTGCACTCGTGTGTGATGGGAAGGAAAGAGCTGTTTTCTCTTTTTAAAGGTTTGCTGGACTGTATTTGCCTCTGCTTGAATGTGAGTATCATACGTGCATCCATTTCTCTCAGTCTCTTCTGCACCTGCTTGATTTGTCCTCAACCTGGGATCACCTGCATTGTGCAGTGGGAATGAAACTCTTCAGATTTTGGAAAGAAGTCCTTTACAGATTGTAGATGTTTATGTAGGTCAGTGTCAGCTTTGTGTGTATTTTCAGGGACTCATGTCCAGCACTAAGTGCCTCCTCACTTACTCCTATGCTGGGCTTCTGATATTAATAACAGTCTCAGAATCTGGATGGAAATAGAGCTGCAGCTCCTCCAAAGAGACCAAAGTCTGTTGTTGACCTCCTTTAGAACGGGCTCAGGTCACCGAGATCAACGATGCAAGAACTTGCAGTTCGGGAGGGCTTAGGTTTGCATTAAAGACGACAAAAACAAATAATGCATCAAACTTGCTGTCTAAAACAATATAGAGCTGCAGGCTTTGCTGAGAAAGAAAATACAATGCGACATTTATCCTGCCTCAAATCTCTGAAATACAGCAAAAAGTTTCAGGAACGTTTCAAATGATGAGAACTTTCTTATGGGGCAACAGTTGATGTCTGGATTATTGATGCAAGATATCAGATACCTTAAAAGCTGTCTCACTGCCCCAACAACTGCAACCTTAAAGCAGTTTTGGATCCAAAAACGTTCCTCCAATTGATGTCAAAGTGCATCTGCAATATAAACAAATAAAAAGAGGTTTAATTGATTTGACCTTCATTTTAAGGAGCTGCTAAAATCCTTTTTTTTCTGTCAAAGTACAACATTACAACTGGATGATTGTTGGCACAAACATAAAGCAGGGCTTTAATAAACATAATCCTCTCAATAAATTAAAGGTAAAGTTGTTTGGCCACAGTAAAAGTAGGAGTGTTTAGTGGAGAGCAATAACAACTGTGAAGCACGGTGGAGGAAATATCATGGTCTGAACTTCTTCTGCCGTCTCTGGGTTTGTGCTACTCGTCATGGATTCAACTATGAATTCTGGGTTATATGAAATTGTGTGTGAAGATACTGTGCAGTTATCCTTCTGAAAGCTGAAGTTGGATAGGAAGAGAAACTTTAAGGGGGATATTGATCCTCAGCACAACAAGGAAATCCTAAAGTAGGACACAGCAGTCACAACATTTCTGCTGAAATATTATGTAGCCAACGGTGCTCTTCACTCGTCTTTCTGTACAAATAAAAATGACTGGAAAAAACATAGTCTTTCAATATTTTATCCAAAATATAATACAAACATTTATAAAGTGTTGAAGACAAACAGAAATCACCTTGACTCTCTTACTTTCAAGAAGTCGCAACTCAAGGCAGACTGAACTGATCTCAGAGCACAGATTGTAGGAAATATAATTTAAATTTAAAGTGAAAAAATAATCTCCTCTTTCAATTCTTTATTTTGTTAAATTGCTTTTAATGATTCTGTTTGACGACTTTGTCTACAGCAAAGAAGCCGTGAGGTTTCAGGCGACAATGAGCGGGACTGTGAAAATGGTCACCTGATCTACAAAAGCGGGGACGTCCTCGCTGACAGATGTAGGTGTCACAACACCTGGAAGAGTGGGCAACAACTAAAAACAATCCAACTTTATTGATCTCCTTCTTTCTTGCAGATGAGATCGTCCAAACTCTAGGAGAGGGGACTTTTGGGAAAGTGGCGCAGTGTTCAGACCACGGCAGGTGAATGTTTCACCGAAAAGTCGAACCAGTTTGTAACATGAATGCTTTCCTATCTTTAACACATGATTGATGATCACACAGGGGGGGAAGTCAAATCGCCCTGAAGATCATTAAGAACCAGGAGAAATACAGAGAAGCAGCCAAGCTAGAAATCAATGTACTGAGGAGGATCCGTGAGAAAGATCCACACCACCAACAGTGAGTGGTTTGTGACTACACAGAGTTAAATGACGTTATAATTGCAGATGTTTCACACGTCTCCCCTGTGTTTTCTGGACCTGACAGAAGCTGCGTGCAGATGACTGACTGGTTTATCTACTACGGCCATGTGTGCATCTCTTTTGAGCTGTTGTCGCTCAGCACCTTTGACTTCATGAAATCAAACAACTTCCTGCCTTATCCAATTAACCAGATCCGACAAATGGCGAGCCAGATCTGCCGCGCTGTCCGCTGTGAGTCCAGTTTACACCCCAGTAACCCCACCCCCCCCACCCAGTCGTCCTACCAGCAGAAAGATGTTCAGAGGGTGGCCTGTAGCCCTGAAGATAAAGCAAGCGCTCCCATTTGTGTCAGCTAAATCAAAGTGACACACAACCATGACCAGCAGATGCTCTCTCTCTCTCATTGTTAGAAATGTTTAATGGGTCAGGCAACCATTTATTTTAGCGGATTCACATGGAGCCAGTTTACTCTCTTCATGATAAATCGACTTGTAAAATAGCAAAAATAATGGAAGAAATTACAAAAAAATGTATTCTTATTAAAGGAGCATGAGGCTCCTTTAAGAAATGAGACTCATTAGCGCCACCTTCGCCACAATGGCCGCCGGGGGTACTGCAGCCAACAGCGAAGCCGGCACGGGAGAACGGGGAGAACGCGCATGCAGCGTCATGTGACGTCACATCCGCAGGACAGCGGGACAAATTCGAGCCCGGAATTGCAGCACATTTTGCAGCACACAGCCTGTTCAAGGCAACGGAGAGATACACTAGAGGGCTCATTCTTTTTGGTTTGGAAAACTTCATCTGACATTATTACTAGAAAACTTAAAACGTATACAAATTTTTTTCATAAATCCTGCCTCAATTCTGCCTCATGCTCCTTTAACTTAAATCCCTGTAACCCTGCAAAGAATAAAAATGGGTATAGAGCATGGATGGATTAACTTAAATAGTTCTTAAAACACAAGGTACAAAATTAACATGATAAAAGTGGTGTCTGCTAAGCTGCTGAGTTGTCTCATTTGTAGTTGCCGTGGCAACACAATGTCCTGCTGAAACTGGCCGGGGGCTGCTTGACCTTTTCCTCACAAACGTTAGCTTATAAAGGCTTAACGGCTTCTTTTAAATTCAGTATTAACAACCAATAATTGGTTCACTGGCGTTGGAAAGAACTGAAGGCGATCCTCCCAACATGTCGGAAACCGCAGAGCAGATGGCCATGAAATGTCAGTATTCATTCATGATTTCCAGAGGTTACCTTCACGTGACTTTTAATGGAGCATCCCCCTGACATGAACCTCTTTTTTTTTTTTGTTGTGAAAAGTTTTATTAACCGCTCGTAAAGGGTGCTACAACTACTTGTGTATTCTTTTTCTTCATCCAGTTAAATATGTGTTAAACGGCACAGACATGATGTATATCGTAGTTCCTATGAGAGAGTTGGTGGGGTCCTCTGCTGTAGCATATTTAAAAGTTTCCTTATAAACACAATGAGAGACCCTGCAATGTGCTCTGATTGTTCTGCTCCACCGGGCTGACCTAAAGCGACTCATTATTTCACATAATTTCTCATAATTGGTGTTTTTTTAATGATCTGCAGCTGAAGATGTGTCCTACTATGATCTGAATTGCGTTTGTTTCTGTGAAGTGATTGTTATAAAGACCGAACGCTTCCACAAGCCTTCAGGCATAAAGGAGGACTGACTGTTGCTTTTCATGTGGCACGCTCTTTTAACAGTCACTGCAAACATTTATTCATTCTACGGTGACCTGACGCCACTTTAATGAGCTCTTAACAACTCAAGTTTTGAAAGTGAAAGGATTATTTACTCAAAAGACATCACAGAGGAAGCAGAGCCACTCTCTTTCTAACAAGTAACATAAAGCTGCACACAAAATGTCAGATTTCTTGCTTCTTAGTGAAATAAGCCTTGATTGGGGTTTCTGATGTGTACATTTTCCAGCATCCTTTCTACAGACTTTTTATTTTCTCCCTTATAACCAGCATAATGTCAAACTGTTTAATTAACAAAAAACAAATTAACGAGAAGAGGGTGTTGGCTCCTGATAAATCTCAGCCCCCCCCCTTGCTCTGTCTCCTCTGCAGTTCTCCATGACAACAGGCTGATTCACACCGACCTGAAGCCGGAGAACATCCTATTTGTCAACTCAGACTACTCGCTCGTATACAACGCTGAGAAGGTCAGAAACAACTGCGGGCTTCAGACCTTCAGGGTGACAGAAAACCAGGATGTTGAATATGCAGCTATCAATAACGGCAGGATCATCTCAAAAGCTAGTTCGGGGTTGTCCATCTAGATGCAAATATAATTCTTAGGATCTTTCTTTCTTTGGCACAGTGTTTAGCATCTTTGAAGAGATATTGCAAAAAAAATTATTCTTGTAAAAACATTACTCTATATGTAAAATATAGTATAAAAACAGAAGGTGTTTAAGTAAAAAAAAAACACCCATGTCTTATTTTATCTTCAATAAAAAATTACACTCTTTCATTGTGATTCACAGAGTTAGTTAAACTGTAAACTATGGTAGTAATTCTAACAAACAAACTTAAACAACTATAATGACTTATATAATGTAACTTTAACTTAGCTTTACCTTTGGAAGGATTAGATAGCAGTGGCACTGACTTACAGTACGCTTTTAGTTCAGTTCAGTACTTTTAGTCCAGATCACAGCAGCAAGTAACACATTTAATTTGGTTATCTAGTTTATCTAATTATTTACTTTCTGAAACAAAGATTTTGAGTTCATGTTTGTATAGGTTGTTTTGTAGAGACATGGAATGATCTACAGGTGTGTTGTTGGTAAACTGCAGTATCCCGATTGTCAGCAGGTCTGTTTGTTTGGGAGTTGTTGTTGATGTGCACAGGTCCTGCCATGCTACTTTGCTCATTACTCACACGAGCTGCGTGCGCCTGTGTTTGTGGATTGGCACACATTTTTGGACTTCAAAAGTGAGTAGTCAAAAGGCAGTCTTCATGATGATTTAGACACTTAAGTAAATCAGAGCATCTGAGCAATCTGAGCAATCTGAGCAGTGTGCTAGTGGTCCCTTTAAACATTATTCCATAATTACATTGATGTTAGGCCTTCACTGTCATGCCAGGAAGCAAATGCTTTTCTTTTTTTACACCAACTGATTGCCATTCCCAGGAAGTCAGACATTGCTGTCTTGTGAAAGCGAGGTTTTCCTCCCAGACTATCAGCGGTGCAAGCACTGACTCTAATGTGCAATTTGCCACCACTCTTCTGTCCTAAAAGTGCCAGACCATTATAATGGTTTACTGCCTAAAGAGCGAAATTTACTGCCTAAAGAGCGAAATTACCGGAGTCAAATTCCTTGTTGGACAATGTTCGAACCTGGCCAATAAAAATGATTCTGATTCTGATAATTTTTCTTTTTTTTCCCTATCCAGTTTCACCAGAAAAACAGCCACTTGTGCCTGCGGTGTGTCCCATGTCACAACTTTCTTTTGCCACTTTTACTTTGACTTATTATTTGATAAGATTAAAAAAGAGGAACAATTCCAATTATCGGTACTTGGCGAGGAGTCAGAAAAAAGTCAGCTGAAGATTGGTCTCAAAATATATTATTTATAACTAAAATAGTACTCCTTTGAGTTGACCATTGTGTTGTAAATACAATCTTAGCTTTAAGATAAAAGTGTCATGTCGCTCCATTTTGGGTTTGGCAAGTAGCCTCCTATCATTTTATAGTTTACAGAAAAGACAGACGTACCTCTGGGTTGTGTCTCACTGAAAGACTGAACTAAATAAATAAATAGTGATATTAAGATGGTGATATCCAAATACCAAAATAAAGATAAGTATGTCTTCTGATTCCTGAGTTTTTGCCATTACCTACCTAATGAAACATAAATTACTATACTAA
Source organism: Cololabis saira (assembly GCF_033807715.1). NCBI lineage: Eukaryota > Metazoa > Chordata > Actinopteri > Beloniformes > Belonidae > Cololabis > Cololabis saira. Next base: position 27,302,969 of record NC_084589.1, read on the forward strand.
ACTATATATGTACAGTATATACGTATATGAGTACATAAGTATCAGGTTTGAATATCTGCAGTGTTTTGTGCTCAGAAATGCTGGGGTCGTCGCAGCGTACAACACTGTCCAACACATGCATAAGCTCAAATAAACTGAACTAAACAACATAACAAAAGAAACAATCTCTTTCCATCCGTTGCCAGGTGACCATTGTGTCATTTCACCTCACATCAGGGTTTATCATCCAGCGACGATAAACTGTTGCAGTTGTGTTTGCATTAATTCCAGCTGTCTCACGATGTAAAACCAGGTAAAAAAGGAGGTGGCTGTTAGTGCTGATGCTCAAATTTCCACCGCCATAGTCCTGCACAAAATCAATTAAGTGAACATCTGTCGCAGTAGCTCCTGCAGCTTTGTCTCTCTCTCTGCTGGTGCACCGTCTTCTAACCTGAACAGTACAGTCCTGGTTCTTCTGAAAAACAAATAATTCACTGTGTTTAACGTAATAAATATGTGTACACACAATCCCCCAACAACAGCAGTATGAGGTTTATGCTGACTTTTCTGAGTGGGTGTATCACCCTCACCCATCTGCGCTAGTTTATCTTCTTCTTTTCGTTAAGCTGCAGCTGTAGTTGGTTTGCCCAATGTCTGCAAATCCAGGCATCCGGGGAAGGTGTGTTGAAGTCTTAAAGTTAGCCGGGTAGTTGTCAAATTCAAGTTAACTTTTCAGTTTTAATTCAAGACTTACAGCCGACAGGTGGAACTCTGAACTAACTTGTAGGCATCATCTCCTTTTTGTGGAAGTTATAACACATTTCCATGGAAGTTTCTGAATTTGCATGACTAAGACATAAATGTTTTTGCTTATTGCTGTGATAGTTAAGTCCATAAACAATGGTCTCTATCTATCTTCTATGTAGAAGTGCAATGAAAGGAGAATAAATGACACTACAGTAAAGCTGATCGACTTTGGCAGTGCCACGTTCGACCATGAACACCACTCTGTCGTCATCTCCACTCGTCACTACCGAGCCCCAGAGGTCATACTGGGTAAGAGATATTGACTCACCCTGCATAGTAATCAGGGAGCTGTCAGAGCTGTTTGGTTGGCAGTGAAGTTATTTCCTCTCCTACAGAGTTGGGTTGGAGTCACCCATGTGATGTGTGGAGCATCGGCTGCATCCTGTTTGAATACTATGAAGGGTTCACACTGTTCCAGGTAAGATGTATGGCTTATTAAAAGCCAGCGCAGCTTGACCTTATTACTTCATCTTCACTTGTCCGTGTTTCTCCTTGTAGACTCATGACAATAAGGAACATCTTGCAATGATGGAAAGACTACACGGACCAATTCCCCCAAGAATGGTTCATAGGAGCAGGTACCCTTCTACTCTTTCTTGGTACTGTAAAACACACAATAAAACACTTTTACTTAACATAATGTTTGTTTTTCTCAGAAGGCAGAAATACTTCCGCCATGGCCGTCTAGACTGGAACGAGTGCTCCAAGGCTGGACGCTTGGTGAAATCCAGATGCAAACCATTAAGGGTCAGTTGAAGAGGGCGCAAACCTTTAAGCTGAAATGAAATTCACCCCTTGAATAACAGGCTTTTCTCTTGTTCTCTGATCCTCCAGGAGTACCTGTTATCACATGGGACAGAACACCACCAGTTTTTTGATCTCTTGGAGAGGATGTTGGAATACGAGCCCTCAAAACGCAACTCTCTTCCTTCTGCTCTGGAGCATCCTTTCTTCACACCTCCCCATCATACAGCAAGGACTCAGGGCTGGAGGAACAGCTGGGACATGAGCAAATGATCCTGAATTGCTACCTAGTCCTACGTGGGCCATACCAGCAGATTTGCAAGTTTTAGCTCCATCGCAACAAATCAAATATACATATTGATTTAAAATTGGAGAGACTGATTAAAAGGGCTCACTGTGTGAGCAGTGACTTGATTCACATATTTGCAAATTAAGAGAGCTGGAATGAGTATGAGGTAAACTGCATCGTGCACGGAAACTGATAAAGAATAAGCACATGAGAGGAATAATCTGGGTCAGATGTTTTGGAAATAAAGTAAGATAGTTTAGATATATGAGAAGAAAGGATGAGGAACATTTTGGCAGAAGGATGCTGGAGATGGAGCTGCTAGGCAGGGAAAAAGGACCAAAGAGGGGATTTCTGGATGTGGTGGGAGAGGAGATGCAGTTGGTTGGCGTAACGGAGGAAGATGCAGAAGGCAGGGTAAGATGGAAATGGATGGTCCCCTGTGGGGATCCATGCGGGGAAAAGCTGACAAAGAAGAAAACTATTTGCAAAGAGATGATTGAGTTGGAAGAAGGAAAGAAAAAAAGTAAAATGGAAATAGTTTATATTTTCAAAAGTATAATCTGACTTCCTAATTTAACTTTTATATTAAAAAAGTATATTTATTCAAACATTTATATCAAAAGGACATATAAAGCTTCTATGCTTGCCACTTTTTAATATTTTTTGTGACATCATTGTCTCAGGCTTCAATTTGTTCATCATGTCAGCTTTTCCAGTAATTACAACAATCAGTTTGAAGACTCTTGAAATGTGGTCTTTAAAGTCCTCTATGCTTAAACTAGTAAGTGCAGAATGCTTATAAAATTACAAACTGTGATGCATTTAGAATTAATATGATTTTATCAATTCAGGAATGTTTCATCCTGAAGATGATTCACACATTACAAAAATGAATGGATGGTCTAGTAAAACGCTTCCTTCCCCATGGTTGATAGATGATGTCACACACGGATGTAAAATGATGAAGTGTACATTATTTTTCTTCTGGCAGTTCAGCACTTAACGTTGTACGTTTGAGGCCTGAATTTCAATTAAAGAAAAACTGTAAAAACTGGGGTGTTGTTCAGCTTTTGACCAGTGGTGTTTATGGTCTGCAGACTTGTTGTATGTACAGCATATATGAGTTGGACTAAATACGTTTAAACATGCAAAAACACAGGTACAGCCCACAAGCTATATCATGTCATATCATGTCATATAAATTCTAAAATGTTTAGGGAATATGTTGTCAAAGAAAAGAAAAAGACAAAAAGATCGTTGAGTTTATTCTTAAGGTCATTGTTTATGGCCACCTTATAATAAGAGTGTGTTTTTGTAATAACTGTGGTGCCGACTGATATCTTTGGTCCTTAGATAAAAATCCCTTATTCAATTCTCATGTTTTCAGTGTGGCCTCTCGGTTCATCCAGTCTAGTCCAGTGTGTGACGCACACACACAGCTCCTGTAAATGCCACAGAGTCACAGCCCTCCATTGACGTGTTGACTAAAAGCACCTCAGCAGAAAGCACAAGGCTGAATGAGAGCGTGAGCTTGCCAGTTTTTCTTCCACAGCCTTGGCTGAGTTGGAAGAGGTTTATGCTTGTTTGTGGGGAAGGCTGTCTACACCTGTGTGTGGGCGGAGAAGCACAGAAACATGGAAGTGTGTGTACATGATCTTCTCTACCATGCCAAAAATCAGTTCAGGCTGTTTATGAGCATTTATCTTTGACAAAAATTGGCAGTTTCACTTTTAAGATAATATGAGAAAAACTGATTCTGAATTTTAGTCGTGTGGGCCTTTTCTTTTGTCCAATTGCTATTTTTAGATCCCAACTTCAAATATTTAAAGGGATTGTGACATGAAAAACACATTTTTCTTGATTTTTTGTGTTTAGTTGGGTGTCTTGACATCAATTACACCCAAAAAAAAAAAAAACTTTTAACATTCAGTGTATTGTGTGCTTTCTGGGAATTTCCGCATAATTGTGCAAAAACGGCGCGTCTGGTTGGTTGGCGGACCGTTACGTAAAGGGCCGCTAAATCACCGCCCCCTCCACCCAGGTTGGGAGGAGGAGCGGGGCAATGATTGACAGGAAAGGGGGAAAAGGACGCGTTTTTCACAAGCAAAAAACACCGTCATAAAAAAAGCCAGGCCTGGAGTACTGGAGTGAAGTTTTTCTTGTTACACCCTTTTAGACACATTTGAGGGATATTGGCCAAGACTTTTAATAGTGTTAAAAGCATGTTAAAAATTATGTCACAATACCTTTAAAGTAGTTAGGCCATCATATTTCCTTGTGATGTTAACATACTTTTGAAGGCTTCACATGGAGTAGAAGTACCAATAAAATCTACTGTGTTATGTGGCTGACTGTGGCTGGTGCCAGACTTTCACCTGGATCCTCTGTGCCTAGCCATGTCTGCACCGTGTGTCTGTGTGTGTCTGTCTGTGTGTGTGCGGGGAGGGGGGAGGGGGGAGGGGGAGGGCGGGGGGGAGCATTAATACATTTTATGTTTATGTTTTATGGAAAGCACTTTGTGTTACATTTTTTTTTGTATGAAAGGTGCTTTATAAATAAAGTTTGATTTGATTTGATTTGATTTACAGTTAAACCAAACTGAAGAATCCACTGCAAGTTGAACCCAAGGGTGCACTGAGTCGGGACAGACAGGAAGACTGAGGCTGACTGTGGAAAAGGCTTCAGTCTTGATGCCTCTTAAAGAGGATGCCCCTTTAGCGATGCAACAGATAATATGATGAAGGAAATAGTACTTATCTGAGGACATCTAAGCAACTCTATTTTTACGTCAATTTAGTACTTCACTATTCCTGAATGAATGTTGTCTTAACAAATCCCGATATTCAAAGATTGCATGTTTACTGAGCAGAAGAGAAAGTCTCCAGATACTCATTTTGGTGTGCTCGCTGAAATGAGCATCTGGGGTAAAGCACACCCATGGTCTGAATCCTACCTCAATAGTCAATCATTCAGTGTGTCATGAAAAGGGCAAACATGCTCATCCTATCACCTTTTCATTGGTGCCCCAGGGCTGCAACCTATTTTCTTTTCATGGCTTGATCACATCATTTCTCATACCATTGCTATGCTGATGATATTCAATTCTATCAATCTCTCCTGCCAGTTGACTCCACGGTCCGGACAAATGCCACTGCTTCCCTCATTAATATCTCCTTCCACAAATAAAGAATAGGTGCCTTCAGCTAAACCTAAAGACTGAACTCTGTCATCCTGGCCATCCAGTCTGTCCATCATGATGTTGAAATCAGTACCGACTCCTCATCTCTCAACACAGCTAGGAGGGTGAGGGATTTGGTAGTAATGACTGATGACCAGCTATCCTTCAATGACCATATTGGTGCGATCTCTTGCTCATGTCGTTTTGTTCTCCTCTGCATACAGAAACTCTCGCCTTACCTAACTCAGTATCCCACCCAGCTGTAGGTACAGCCTTCCAGATGATCCAGAACATGACAGTATCTTCTTCATCTTAATGGTTTATACTTCCAAATGTCACCTGGCATTAGAGTTCTCAAAAATAGAATGATCTTCCAAAGGCAATAAGAGCGGGGTCGTCCCTTTCTATCTTTAAGAATCTCTCAAAGACACACCTCTTCTGAACTAACCTTCTCCCCTAACATATTAACAATCCAACCCTCACTTTATTTTGCTGTACTTTATTTTATTGCACTTATCGTCTTGTTTTATCCCTTACCATTCCTTCTAGATACTACAAGATGTACTTCATACTGTACCTTGAGCGTATTCCTTGATTTCTAAGTTGCTTTTGATAAAAGCATGAGTAAATGTGAATGTACTTTCAAAGGCTTTAAATGGGTATAAAGTTGATATTTTCAGATTAAATTCATAAGTGCAGAACGCTGGGTTTCCATCATCTCTGTAAGGTGAAAAAACATTCTAGTGAGGCAGTTAAAACAGAAGTACTACAATATTCTTGTATGTGCAACCAGTGGCGTAGCCAGAAAAAAGACATTTGGCGTGCACCAGCAAAGACCGAGTGTGCCAAATTTATTTTCAACAAACTGAGGGTTGCAACCCCACAAACATTCAAAAACACGTATCTATCTCCATTCCAACATTATTAACACTACAAAAGATTCTGGTCAGTGGCCTAATAACAAACCATGTGTCTCTTAACAAGCCATGGGCCTTGAACTAGCAACAGACACAGGCTGCCCATAATAACTTGGGCTCAACAGTCACATCATTTTGGCAAGCCCGTACGATCTTATCTTACCTATATTCAACACCGAGTAAAACAATCTGTTAGTAACCATAAAAGGCAACAGTAGTTTGGAGCAGGTCTAAACATGTCCACACATATGATGTGCTCTCAAATAAACCAGTAACAAAGTAATACAAAAAAAAACACACACACTTTATGGGCCTGATTTACTAAAGGTTTGCGTGCGTAAAAACGTGTGCAAACTTGACATCACCCGCAAACCAATGTGCAAGCTGATCTACTAACAGCGTGCAAAGAGGACTGCGCCTCTCAAATGAGCAAAATAGCACACGCTGTTCATTTAGTACTTTTGCCCTGATGAATAATCAATATGGGGCGTACCCACCAGAAATCGCTAAATACTGGGAGGGGGAAATGCAAATACGTCCATTTACCACACGCAATGAGATTTACCAAGCCTGAAAGTTTTTGCGGGGATTGTGATTGCGTCTGTATTTAATACGTTCGAAAGGAAGGTGCTAATCTGCCCAGCATTACGCAGGGATGCTTGTTGGTGCCTGATTTGAGGACTGGGGTGGGGATGGCTCAACTTGTGGTGAGGATTCTCCACATGCAAAAGGAGAAATATTTTATTTGAATGTTAAATCGAGTATTATTCAGCAAAAGGTTGCCACAGGACAGGAGGCACATTCATTTTTTTATTTGTGATAATAAATAAATCACGTGTTTTCATGGAGAAAAAAGTGTTTCTTATTGTGCGCCTACCTTGTTCTGCAGTTGGCTCTGCTATCAGTTATCTGCTCCTCGCAGAAGGTGAGCTGCACCTGCTGCTCAATGCTGGTTAGAGGCATCCCTCCACCTGTCTTGTTTGCCGAAGTTTTATTAAAGGCCACTTTTTCTTTAGTTCTTCGCCTTATATCTTGCCACCTTCTTTTAACCTCATCTGCCGTACTTTTTGTCTTACCAACTGCATTTATTCTATCGCAGATTTTATCCCATATTGCGTTTCTTTTGGTAATGTCTAAATTTCTTTGCTGTAGTTCATGAATGTGTTTATTTGCCTCTTCCACTAATATCTCTAACTCCAACTCGTCAAATTTCATTTTGCGCTTGCAACTATCCTGCTTTCCATCCGGACTCTCCATGGCGCAAACCGTAAGACACGCAACACCTCATTTAAATACTGCGGTTTGCGCCTGTTATCAATTGCGCAAGCATTCTTAGTTGATCACCCGCAAAACACACAACAACAGCACGTGCAAACTTTTTCAGTGCACACGCAATTTAGTACTCTTTATTTAGGATCTTAGTAAATCAGGCCCTATATGTGTTCTCAAAAAACATCACCAAAACATAAGCACACACAGAGACGTGGTGTGACCAATGAGAGGAACGTAGTAAAGTATAAAACATGCGTACTCATGCACTCTCATAGAGCCATGACGTAGGTATCCACATTACGCAAGAGCAACAACGCTATTTAACCATCTGACGGATAGAGACGGCTTCCATGAGAGTCCAGTGGCCCAGAGCCACTTAAAGGATTCTCAGGTGGATCAGGATCCAACACGTGACCCGCCATCCTTGAAACACACGCCTGTTCTCATGCATGACGAGGCATGAAGTCTGAAAATAGAAAAGAAAGACTCTATATGATGCACACACACTCAAAAAAGTGTGTGCAAAGCCCTTCGAACACAATCTTAAACATGATGTTGATGTACAGCAGTTATATTCATTTGCTGCATGCTTTGGATTAAATTGGAGAAAAATCCGCACACCCATCTCTCCATCTGTCCTCTCACTGATTTGGATCTGCTGAGACAGGACCACCTCAACCTCCCTCTGCTCTGTACTGACCACCTGCTTTTTGGGGTGATGAAACTGATCCCAGCCCTGTTACGGAGCCTGAGCTCAGTGGGGCGTGGTTCTCAAGGGGATCTTATTAAAGCATTAACCGCGCCTGGCAGAAATCAGAGTGGTCCAAGTGACAGAGGGAGAATGTGACACCTTGAAAAGCTGCCTGAAGCGAGTCCATGTGCTTTCAATGCCAACTGGGGCATTAGAGCAGCCTGAAAAGCACAACATCCAACGTGTAGCATCATTCAAAGACATGGAAAATACAGAAAAAAGGACCCAAAAGAGAAAGTAGGAGAGGTGCTGGAGCACATTGATAAGCAGCTTATACAATCCCTCTCATACAACACCTGAACAGTTGTTGAAAGCAAAACGATTTGTCTGGTGTGATACATGAGAGAGAAGTGGGAATCTGTTTGTATAGTACATCCAATACTGATCATTTCACTTGTACACAAAAGGTTGCATCACTTTGTTTTTCTGCCTAAAACTGGAATTTAAAAGAAATCTATAGGAAAAGCATACTTAATCTGATCTATTAGAATTTGGTAAGGACCAGATATTCCATATGTACTGGGACGTTAAAATTCCAGATTTCCCATTAGTAAAATTAAACTCCTCCTAAATTTGGATTTCTGACTTGCAATATTAGTGAAATGCAGCTAGCTCCATCCTTAAATCCAACCTCAACTGAACTGCCCCCCCACCCTCCACGCTCTGTCTGTGTACACAAACACGTACTGTATTGTTGTCATCAGATTAACGTGCTAATAATAGCTACTCCAGTCAGGAGGCCCATAATGATTTCTCTTACTTGCAGCTGGAGCACTTTCAACTCAGTTTGGTTGCTGTTCCCAGTTACAATTTAAGCTTTCCTACTAAACTGGACTCCACCTGGCTGAGTTCCAGTGAATATCTTCCACCTGGATGTAATACCGCAGTAGAAGTGTTCAAAGGTGAAACTGCGGGAAACAAGTTGCCAAAATGTGAAGATACATTTAAAGAATTGTTTATAGTTTATCTGATTGATTTTCATACCAGTGCCTGGCCCCGTCATCTGACAGCTTCTTGTTAAATTAAGAAACAATGCTAGATTATGCAACGTATCATTGCTCTCGCTTTTCTGTCTGTGAAGAGGTCAATACTTATGAACTGGAAGATTCGCAAACCAAACTGCTTTCACAAATACAATTGGCTGAAGGACTTTTTGGATTTATTATCAATGGAAAAGGCAACCGCAATCCTCAAAGATAATGAAAATAACCAATTTGCCCCATGGACTGTCATTAGACAACAGTTGAGAATAATGTAATAATAATATGACCTGTTGTGTTGGTCACATGCTTCTTATTTTATTTTACTTATTCTTCTTTTAGAGCTGGACCTGAACTGACACTAGAGGCACCATCATTCTTAAAGTTTATCTGTACCAACCCTTCCACCCACCCCCTTGTCTTTTTTTTTTTGGTGTTATTGTAATGTTTCTTTTTTTGATTATGTGAAATGTGGTGTTGTAAACCTTTTTCTTTTTATTTATTGTCCCTGTCTTCATTTTGAAAAATTTAAATTATAAATAATAAAAAAAAAGAAACAATGCAACAGTGTAAAAGGACCAGTCCGTGGAAGTCAACATGACATCAGCTACTTCCTTCAAATCCTCATCACAGACACGTGAGTCATCAGGTGCATTTCCTAACGAGATTCACCTACTTAAGTCCTTTAATCTGCGTTGAAGAGTTGGGGGTAGCTGAGTGTGGAGTGAGTCGAGAGGAAGGAATGAGCGAAGCAGGGGCTTCACCCCGATTGCAATCATTTTCTGCAGTGAGGACCAATATGCACATGTGTCTCAACCTCTCCTCAGGAGACTTCTTCTTTTTTCTTCTTCTCTAGTTCCCCTGTTTGTTTTTAAGCTTTGAGGATTTCCTGCAGGTGGTGGTGAAAGCCATCTGTCTGCTCGCGTGATCAGGACTTCTTGCTGTCAACAGATGTCCAACTGTGACCACCTGCATGGGTAAGAAAACTGTGCACCAGGAGACCAGAAAAAAAACAGAACACAGAATTGTAGTTTCGCATTTGTCATTGTTTGTCCTTGTATAAGCTCCAGCTTTTCAGATTAGGCAACCCAGCCTCCTCTCGATGACAAACATTTATGTTTGAAGGTGGTGTGTGTGAGGCCTACAGGAAAATGAGTGTCAGAGCCTTGTCTGACTGCTGTCCTTGTCCTTGGCAGGTCTCAACCTGAATTATTGCTGTGAGACTGCCATAAAGACACAGCATGTTTGAAGGAGAAAGCCATTATATTTCCACCCGTCTCTTGTCAAGAAAGTAGAGGTGTGGTCGTTTTCGCTCGTCCCCAGAGCCGGCACCCATCATGGAGTCTGTGATGAGAATGAAAAAGACACTGAGGATGCCCATCAGGAAGCTGGGCAGATGTGTGTCTGGGCTGAAGAAGAGGAGATTGTTCCCCAAGCACAGGAGGAGGAGGAGGAGTAGAGGAGGGAGAGGACACAGAGGATGTAACATGCTGGGGAGGACCCCTGCCCCCCGAGCTGTACCTCCTAAAGCCCCGACAGTCATTCGCTCATACCAGCCAGACCTGGACCGGGAGAGGCAAGTGGACGCTTTATAATGTGGAGAAAGGAATGTAGGGAAGGAAATGTCCCGATACTTGTGGACATGGAAGCAAAAATCAATAAACATACATTAATTTAATACATCAAGTATGTGGTAAAAGAGAATACAGATTTTGTTATTATTAGATTAGACACTTTCTGATACATGCAGGTTGTAAACATCAGGATAAACTGTTGAGATGATGTAAACACCACACAAGTTTCTGAGTTCTGACCTACTACCACTTAAATAGTCAGAATTTACAACCAATGTGGTTTTAATATATTTGGTGTGAACTGGTGCAGTTTTGTGACTTGACTTCAAACTGTAAATGAAATATTCCCGAATGTAATTCAGCGAAAGACAACACTCACTGGCAAATAACCATCACAATGTTCACAAGCTCTTCAAAGTGGAAGATCAACATTGAGTCAACAGAAGCTAAAATGAACATTCAACTCAGTTTTAGCAGCCGTGTCGCTTGATCCGAGTTCTGTCATATCAGGTGTGTTTTTGTGCTCCGTTTACAGGAAGTCGCGAGAGGAAATGAACACTCAGAAGAACGCAGAGAGAGCAGCGATGAGATCTCACTTTAGGAGAAAATATGAGCTGTCAGAGGTTTGTGAACACAACACAACAAACTCATCTCACTACAGTTTCAGCTTAGCCTTGTAGCTTGAAGCGCATCTTTTTTTGAGATATTTGGAGCATTGAAGCATGCACACACATCACACACAGTTACACAAAACCCAATGTGAAATAATCAACTCCACCACAAAACAGTTACAGATTTTAAGTCATTTCATGTTTCTGTGATACAAGTTTAGATTTTCTTTGTGAAATAAACTCGCACTGCACAAGTTATAAACTCAAAAGATCCCTATATTGACTTTTAAATGAAGTATAAACATCACTTTTTCCTTTAATTAGCCCAATTCTTACATGTATGACTTATTTCCTAATTCAAAAACGAACCTATGCAATATGTTGAAATTTTACTTAAAGGCGTCCGTCAGTTGGTTGAATATGGAGCCATGAGAGAAATCATAGGAGCTTATACATCAGGAAAAGGAAATCTGCTCCCTACTAAATACAGAAGCAGTGTTTGAAGCACTAAGGATGCCCTCACAACCTCAGCATGAATCAAGAAGCTGGGTAGCTGCCAGACTCTGCCGATAAAATGAATGATCATTAGCAGGTGTGAGCATCTCCAGATAAGTAGATATTTTGGCCTTTGCTGGTCTGGAGGATTCATTTGTGTGTTAACGCAATTTGGAGACCACAATGGCATACTGAAAACATTTTTTTTTAAAGATTGACCCCTGGAAAGACATCTCTTCAAAAAACATCATAATCACAACAGCTCAGAGATTTGGATCTGTTTTGCAATGACAGGAAACTGGACACCTTGCAGTTATTATGTCAACCACAAGCTCTTCAGTATGCCAAAGTATTTTACAATGAAATGTGATGCCATCTGCCTGACAGCCAAAGCTTCTACGAACTTGATTATTTGATTGCAAACAAACCAGCCAATTTACAATCGAGAGGCGAAATCTGCGCCCAAACAATTGCCCACAAGTCTCAATGACCTAAAGCAATGTTGTAAAGAATATTGTACTTTTGAAGGAATAATTACGTGTTATAAGTATGTTCTTTTGTGAAATTACTATTTCCTTTCCCTGTTGGCGTTGAATGACTGATGTGGACACAAATTCAGGGTAAATATCGCTATCCAAGTTCCTGCCTTATTTAAAACCCTTCACTCTTCTTCTTTTCCCACCTTGGATGATTCAGAGCCGAAAGGACAAGAACCACCTGAGGTCTGTTGGCGGGAAAGTGTCTCTCCCCCACGAGCTGTCGAGGATGATTAATCCTGAAACCAAAACCAAGGACGATGGCTTCAACCTCCTGACCGCCTTTCAAGGCCTGAGCTTCAAAACAGCAGCGGTCACAAGCGGCAAACACAGAAGCGTGTCCACAAACAGGGACTCTTGTAAAGTCATGTGACCAAACCTGTGTAAAGCTGTATGTAACCACAGAAATGACTTCTACACATCTGTGTAAATGAACATGAATGCTGATTCCAGCTGTTCTGTTGATCTTGAGTGTAAAGACTCAGTCTGTTAACGCCTGATGGCATTTGAACATATCATTCAAACATCGTTTTTTTTCTTATTTTACTTTTTTTTTAACTTTTTTTTAAGGCATGATGGTAAATATAAACAATCAACTGAATATGCTCAAAATGGAATGCACTCAGTGTGCTTATACCTACATTCCAGTTATTATAAACACTTTATTAAAGTCTGCTTTCAAATGCTTACTAGATACACTTCAAATGATGTGCTTTTTGGGAGGTTTATTTTAAGCTGATAAAATGATCATTTGAGAAGCTAAAACACATGAAATGTAACATCTTACAGGTCAAACAGTATTGTGTGTATGACTTTTTAAATGTTCACTTCATATTCACTGCCATTACTTAACATTTTAAAGAAATACAAAATAGTTGTACTAAAAGGTAAGGGTGCTTTTCTGTTTACTAATTAATTTATTTAATTTAAAGCTACCATAGCTAGTTCACAGGGCTGTTGAAGCTCTTTAACTCATATAGATCCATCTGAGTGATCTATACACAAGTCAGGAATCTCAGGGCCACACGCTAACATTTATACACTTACACAACATCTATACATTTTTTACATTTTTTGAGTGTTAAATTTGTCTTGTTTTCCTCTTCTTTTCTTATGAAGAAAGATAACTAACATTTACTGTTTTGTATTATTCTTGCTGTGTGTAATTAAGCCACATTTGTATCTGCAACGGTAAAGAACGACATTTTAAGTTACTGCTTTCATTTATGTTAAGTTAATATCGGTGTGTAAATAGTTTGACACTTTCTAGATGATGGATTTTATAAATCATGAAGCAGAAACCAAAGGACCTTGGAACTAACATGTAGACAGAGCTGAAACTTGTAATAAAGACCTTTTTTGTCCAGATGGATTCACTCTTACTTTGGCCCACTGTCCAACGTCTGAGTATGTGTGTGTGAGTGTGTTTGGGTTAAATAAGCCTTACATTTGCGCTCTGTTGTCTTTCTCTTGAACTCTGACAGTCAGACTCATAAATAATCCCCAGCTATCAGTTCATCAGGGTGAAAATGCCCATCCAAGGCTCCGTGTGAGGTTGGAGCTGGAGGAGGGAAGTGATCATTGCCCGAGAGGCAACAACGACAAAGTTCTCACAGGTCCGGATGCGACTGACCAACACACCTTGTTTGGATCATGAGGAGCATGTCCATAGGAGTGCCGGTGTTAGTCAGGGTGCAGAGCACATCTGGGTCCAGATTCTTTGGTGATGCATTGCAAAGGGGTCTTTGTATGGCTGCAGCCGGGACTGTGGTGCATGGTAAGTTAGAAAGGGGAAAGGAAGCTGCAAAAAAGATCAGAAAGACGGGCATGGATGGACGAGTGCGAAGCTTTGAGGAGATCCCTCACACAGGGAGGAATGGCTGGATCAACCTGGTGAAGTTCTGGAGAGAAAATCGTTTCCAGCAGCTCCACAAGCACATGGAGAGGACCTTCAATGCCCTCGGCCCCATCTACAGGTACAGGGAGGTTTACATCTAATGCTATGCATGGTTCTCCAGTTTGTTCATGTATCTTTGAGCTCACACGAGCCTTTCTGTCCTTGTGTGAAGGGAGAAAGTGGGGACCCTTAGCAGTGTGAACATCTTGTTACCATCTGACATCAGTGAGCTGTTTCAGTCGGAGGGGCTTCACCCTCGACGGATGACCTTGCAGCCGTGGGCAACACACCGAGAGATACGTAACCATAGCAAGGGAGTCTTCCTCAAGTCAGTTCCATCTCTTTGTTTTACAGTCTCATGCTGTGGATCTTTTTATCTTTTCATTTGGCAAAGTTTTCCAGTTTAAGACTCAAGATAGACTTGCACAATCTCCCCATGAGCACAATCTCCCCATAGACAGCAAGTTTATTTTAAGTGGTCATTTTCAGCTGGAGACATAACATAACAGCTTTCAGCCACTGTGGGATTTTTTTAGCTGCTGGAAAGTTGTGGAAAGAAATTCTCCTTCATTCATTTGGGAAACTCATATAAGACATTAAAAACAAATATAAAAATAAAAGCATGAAATGCTGATGTTAAGCTGAGTTTTTATGATGCATCCCATAGTTTAATGGAGACCATTCAATGTTGTATTTCCACACACTGGCTGGATTTATGATCTGATGAAGTGAGATTATGGATAGCAGGTCTCATTATGTAGCCACATTTGCCCTTTTCAGTGAAATCTCCTGGTGAACAGGGATAAAGCTTTGATTAGATCATACAGCAATACTTCCCTTGGGTTGCAAGTTTTCTAAAAGTTCTCTTTAGATATGCAAATGAGATATGCTCAATTAAAACTCCCCCAAGAACCTGATTTTGTTGTCTTAGTCTGCCATAAGGTGGTTTAATTTATTTCCAAACTGACTTAATTGCTTTTTCTTGGATTGTAAATTATGTTTCTAATACTGGAAAGGTTAATCTGTCATTTTTGGTCACCCTCATTGCAAATGTCTCTGACACATACATTATGTGTGACCACACAGACATCTTGGACTTAGACATCATGGTTGTCGTCCATCAGTTTTTGATACAGTAGGTTAGAAACAAGGTTAAGTGCTGCAGATGTCAATGGTTTTGTGTGAAGGCAGGGGGATTCACTTGGCTCACTTGGTATAGAGTGAAATGGGTCTATTTTGATGACTCACTGCAACCCGTCTCCACAGGAACGGCGAGGAGTGGAGAGCAGACCGCCTTCAGCTCAACAAGGAGGTGATGATGAGTGCGGCCGTAAAGAGCTTTCTCCCCCTCCTCGATGAGGTTGGGAGAGACTTCTGTCGTATGCTGCAGGAGCGAGTGGAGAGGAAGGGGAGGGGAGACGAGGGCAAGCGCAGTCTCACCATCGATCCCAGTCCTGACCTTTTCCGCTTCGCACTCGAAGGTCGGAGGTCATTTGCATCATCCTGGTTTTTATGCTTTTTATGTACCAAAGTCTCTTGATTTTATTTACAACTGGCAAATTAAATTTGGTTGATTAGTTGTTCCCACAGCCACCTTTAAATCAAGTGTCACTCAGCTTAGCAACCAGCAATTTGAGCCATAAATACTCTCTGATGCCAGGGGGAATATTCAATCTCCCCCCCCTTTGGTAGTCTTTCTCTCTGCAGACATCTCATTGGTTCTAACCAGTGAGCTTTAATTTGATAATATTCTCACTTTGAGAAAGAGCAACATTTTAGATCTAGCAACTGAAAATATCTGTCCTTAACATATTCAAGATGTAGGAGGTCAAAGGGTGCATACTTCTTTAAAAATAGAAATGATCAAAGCTGCAGCATTCCTTCTGCAGGTCGGCTCTTTTTATGTGTCTATCTTCATCATACCACATCCACAAGTGTCAATCCTTGTGTGACTCAGCGCACTTTTGTGTCTACGTAAGCGCAAAGCTGAAGACTGAGTCATGTTGTTTTGATCTAAACGGATCACAGTGCACAGTCAGGCACTAAGCCAGAGTGGGAGTGGGCCCACAAGAAACTCTATCCCCGTGGATGATGTTAAGTTAATGTAACATAAGCACGTGTGATAGATGAGGGATCGGTGAGGGAAGGCAGACGTGAAGCTCCTCCAAGTTCATATGTGCACTCAGAAAACATTACTTCTCTGTGTGAAGATGGATTTAAAAAACGTTACCTGTCCGATGTGGAGAAAAATGTTGTTTGAATTACTTACAAATAATTGTTTATATCAATCATATTCAAACAAACATGGGGAAGTAAAGCTTTTACCACATTTTTAAGATTCTCCTCCAATTCTTTGCCTGCGGCACGTCATGACTGCAGGCAGCAGACTCAGAATGTGGTTTTGCATTGCCTTGTTGAAAAATGCATAGATGTGCCTGGAGGTGGCATATGTTGCTCTACAATCCCAATGTTCCTTCTTGCATGACACTGCTGCCACAGAAGTGTAAATTAACTTTTGCCGAGGACACTGATACGACCTCATACCATCACAGCGCCTGGACGGCAGTCTGATTAGTCCCATGTGGCAACATGGAGAGTTCTTATGAAAAAGATTTGAATATACTCATCAAAACAGTTTAATTTAACTTACTTGTACAGCTTTAATTCACAAAAAAGTAACCTCAAGGCACTTCACAATAAGGAAATTCATTACAGTGCAGAAAATAAAATCAGGTTCAGTCTGTTTTTTTCTTTTAATTTGGAAATGACCTTGATAAGGAATCCAACATATTGCGTTTGAGTTGTACTTTGTTGTGCTGGTCTGCCCCCTCTTTTTCTATTTCGTGCATGTTTGCAGGCCAGAGCTTCAGGAGCTGCATGCTGCCCCGCAGTCCCCCCTCTGATCATCCCACTGCTGCTTCCACCTGTCTGTATAGATCTCTGTTGGATACCTGCTGACATCCTGACCTGCGATCCCGCCCTCTGACCACCTCAGTGTCTGCTGTCTACATCTGCTTATATAGTCATCTCTGTAGTGCACGAACTTACTATTGTGTCTGTGTCTCTCCTTTCTCTGTTCTTCATTCTCTGTCTGTTCTCTCTTTCCTTGCTCTGCCCAGCTGACCTCCGGCAGGGTTCCCCTCAGGGTCCTGCTCAAGGTTTCTTTCCTCCTAAAGTGGAGTTTTTCCTTGCCACTGTTTGGCTTAAGGGTTTTCTCCCACTAGGGGAGTTTTTACCTGCCATTCATCATGTAATAATTGCTCGGGGGTCATGTTCTGGGTCTCTGGAAAGCGCCTAGAGACAACTTCTGTTGTAATAAACGTTATATAAATAAAATTGAATTGAATTGAATTGAATGCCTCCGAGCCCAGAGACGTCAACAGTAGTTAAGATATGATGCCCGGGTTTATTTTTAAGTGGCATTTGTGACAGTATCTCTACTGTTGCGTTTACCAAACTAATCCTTTACCCATAAAGTTATGTGAGCTATTGATGGATGATGGTTCTGGATATGTTGGTGTCTGAGGCTGAAATGGAAAACAGATAATGAGAAACAATAATCTATGAAATATTGTGGGATCATACTAACTGTTTCTAATTTCTAACACCTTGAAGCTCAACCTCCCCTTCCTCCTATCTGCAGCCAGTTGTCATGTCATCTATGGAGAGCGTGTTGGGCTCTTCTCCTCATCTCCTTCCCTTGAGTCTCAGAAGTTCATCTGGGCTGTCGAGCGAATGCTGGCCACCACCCCTCCTCTCCTCTACCTCCCTCCTCGCCTCCTGCAACGTGTCGGCGCTCCCCTGTGGACGCAGCACGCCACAGCGTGGGACCACATCTTCAGTCATGGTAAGAAGAACGTTCATCTCATTGTCCTTAATCCTTTGCTTCATTCTCCTCACTCCTGTCCTGTGCTTGGTGCAGCCGAGGCAAGGATCCAGAGGGCGTACCAGCGTCTGTCCTCCTCCCAGGGCAAGGCGTCTATGACAGTGGCAGCTGGAGGCCCGTACCCTGGTGTTCTGGGGAAACTGATGGAGAAAGGGCAGCTGTCTTTGGATCTCATAAAAGCCAACGTCACCGAGCTGATGGCCGGAGGGGTCGACACGGTGTGTGTGTTTACGTTTTTTATTGTCCTGAGTCTGTGCACCTGAGTCTCTCTCACCCCTTCCCCTCTTCAGACAGCCGTACCACTGCAGTTTGCTCTGTTTGAGCTGGGACGCAACCCGGAGGTGCAGGACAGGGTCAGGCAGCAGGTGAGGACGTCATGGGGACAGGCGGGCGGCGACCCTCAGAGGGCCCTGCAAGGGGCACCGCTGCTGAAAGGCACCGTCAAAGAGGTTCTCAGGTACAGAAATCTCAGCTCTACCTGCATACTTTTAGCAGCTTTTGTTGCTTATGTTTGTGCAGTTGTCTGCCCAGATTCACTTACACACACCTTCTGTTAGACAAGTGCAATATACTATGTAAATGGACTTCTGCATCAGCCAGTGGTCACATGCTAAAATACAGATGGTTAATTTGGTTATTTATGTGTACAATTTTCAGGCTCTTTTATTTTGTTTTAAGTTTAAACATGAAAGATAATTCCTGAATTAAATCCCTCATCAACAACCACTTACCAATTCTTCTCACCTTGCTGAAAGGAGCTGAACGGTTTTTGAGAAGCCTAGAGTAAATTTTCAAACCTCCTTGGACTATATTAAAATGACTGCCAAGGTCTGATGAAATCAAATCCCGAAAGAGTTTCAAAATAGATCAGGATAAAGCTCCAGAAAACGTGTGTACAGTATGTTAACTTTGAACTGGTCATGTTTTGCCAGACTGGCTATACATGCAGATTTACTCCAACCCTCCAAGTTAATGATATGGAAATTCTTCAAAAATTCATCCACCCTCTATTCCCATTTCCTCGTAGTCAAGGTCAGTGAGCTCTGCTGTCCATTCCTGCTAATTTGAAATAGGCAGCTGCCCCCCAGCTGCAGCATCATAAACCTGGAGGATTTGATGGTGTAGCATTCGCCACACTAGTGATGTAGTCAAACTGAACTTTGGACGTGCAGAGTCGTGAGGCAGACTCTCCTTAACCAACCCAGACCTCAACAATCCCGAGAGCCATGCTTTCAAATGATCTTGATTTGAAGCAGCAACTTCCAGTAACGTTTCTTTGACCTAAAGCAGGAACGGCATCCATGACAACCAAAGAGGAATAACCCACGGGGATGGAACAAAAATAACTTGCACCTTCAGATCAGTAGGGCATGAAAAGCTCACGCTCCAAGGTTTACAAAAGCTTTTATGGGAGATCATGTTTTTGTCATCATAAATCTATCCTGAGCCTTTGTCTGTAATTGAGTGACATTTTAAAGCTGATATTAGTCAACATGAACTGGAGTGGGTTTATTCGTTTGTTTCAGGTTATACCCAGTGGGAATCACTGTCCAGAGATATCCAGTCAGAGACATTATTCTCCAGAATTACCACATACCTGCAGGGGTATGTGACATGTCCACTCTGTGACTGTCTTTGCTCATGTTTCCCGTAATTTTAAATAACAGCACACAAACTCATCATTGCAGATTCAGATCTACATCAGAGCTCCAAATATTTTGTTGTAATCATTCCCACAGACTATGGTCCAGGCTTGTCTTTACCCGATGGGAAGGAGCGCCCAGGTGTTTGAGGACCCACTGCGCTTTGACCCCAGCCGGTGGATCCATGGGGATGATGGCCGGAGAGGGGAAGGGGCGGGCTTTCGCTCGCTGGCGTTTGGGTTCGGGGCGAGGCAATGTGTTGGCAGGAGGATTGCTGAAAATGAGATGCAGCTCTTGCTCATGCATGTAAGTGAGTGAAGAAGATGGAAGAGGAAAAATAATAAAACATCTAGAGAAGGATGAAGGAGGGACCAGAAAGAAGGGTGTGACTCAGGATGGGAAAAATAAAAATGTAAAGGATGTTGTTGACCGAAGAGGCTGGAATGATAAAAGATTTGACAAGTTTAACCGTAGTCTGTTGAAGTAAAACAGGCGAGTGGGTTTAACACATAATAATGAGTTATGGAGTTAAGTCCAGCATTTGGACATTAGTAAAACAACAGGATCACTGAGCAGAAACATGAAGTAGACTTTTCACTCCCTCCTTAAAGACGGCAGACAGCCAGGCGGAAAATGTCCCAAAACCACAAACCACACCACATCATAGCAGCTGTGTGTCAACAGCTATGATCTGTGTTACGTTGTGGCCTTTTTGGCTCTTCTTTATGGCTGTTGTTGGGCCAGTTTTCGCAAATGTGCAGCATTTTTTTAATAGTTTCAGGCCATGTGTTCCTGTTAAGATTGGTATGCGTCTCTGCTGCCTGTGGTCGTCTTGTACCAATTCGTGGTTGTGTTGTGTCTCAAACCAGTCATTTTAAATCTATTTTAGCATTCACATCCATTTTGTGTCAAAGCTTACTTGGATCATATACTGTACCATGTATCTGTGGCCACTCAGTGTCTCTTTGTGTTCATCTTGTACTTCTTTATGCTTGATTTGGTCTTTTCATCTTCTTTGTGTTCTTTTGCTATAAGAGTTTGGTCATTGTGCAATTCCTTCTTGCCATTATCTCCTAATTTATAACTCATTGTTATGTGTGCGTACTGGAAATTATTTTCTGAAATAAGACCAACAGCCCCCAAACTAGTTTGGCCTGTGTATGTAGACTTGTGTCGAAATCTGTGAGTAAGGAGTTGCATATTTATTTAAGAGCAATGAGCATGTTGTGCACATGACTTTCATCACTTTAATGTACTATCTGCTCTCTAATGTATACTCTTCTTCCCCCCTTGCCATGACCTTTTCATCAACCCTTCTCCCTGCCTCCCCTCTTCATCCTCGTCTAGATCCTGCTGAGCTTCAATCTCAGCGTGCCGTCTTCAGAGGATCTCAAAACCACCGCCACCCTCATCCTGCAGCCTGAGACTCCACCAAGGATTACTTTCAGCAAGCTCTGACACAAAGACCAGAGTCGTACCGTCACCCTTGGATATGTTTAATCGTGCAGTTCATCACTGTGTCATGTTTATTCCTTGGCTATACTTAACGACGAGCTTTTAAGTCAACCTCATTCTCTGCATTTAGTTATAAGATAAATAAAGATGAGTTTCACCTCCTCTGACGTCTTCAAAGTGACTTCTTGCAAAAGCACGGGTAGTTTGTTCTCCATCAGATGGCGCTAAAACCCGCCGCCTACTTGTGCAGGTGGTTGACGCGCAGCGCTCAGTCCGGACCTGCCGCGGCCAACAGGTCGGTCATGCTTCCTTTCTGAAGAACACCTCGACTTTCCTACTTTTATACTACTCTGTGTGCGTTTACTGTACGATCCTGTTAGTACCTGCTTCTATTTGTACCCTGCGGTTATGTAAGGTGAATTTACTTTTGCTTTTTTCCCCCCATGTCTGTCCCTCTGCCTGATATTGATCATTCGTGTTTCATTTGTTTGCTTTGGGGATTCATGGGATATCTCTCTTTCTTTCTTTCTTTCTTTATTATTTTACTTGAGAGAAAGCAAAATCAAATCTGACAGTCTTTTTTCATGGTCAAACTATTAACATGGCTTCTTAAGTGTCTTAATTTATTCTATTTGGTTACCTCAGCGCTGAACTTTGGTCTCCACACCTGTAAGTGACCGTTGCTCCTCCTGATAATTAAGTGCATTTCTGATGCGAGGCGTGGGTGGGCTTCACGGTGCGGGGAGCAGGAGGTTAGCTTTTTAGCAGTCAGCTCAAGCACAAAGGTCTGTTTGCTCTTTAGCTAAAGATTTACACCCTTAGACAGCATGTCTTTTCTAGGTGACCGTGCATGGAAACAACCCTGCAGGTCCGTGCGCTGCTCACCTCCCTTGAAACTTTGAGTAAACTATTATCAGTATTACACATGAGGCTGGAGCTGTTGTTGGTTTTTTATTTATTTATTATTTTCTCTTTAAATGTCTATCAATAGCCTAAACCCAGAAGATAATATATATATATATATATATATATATATATATATATATATATATATATATATATATATATATATATATACATTACACATTACATCTGATGTATCTCAGAAAATGAGAATATTGTGAAAAGGTTCAATATTGAAGAAGCTTACTGCCTCACTCTAATCAGCTAATTAACTCAAAACACCTGCAAAAGCCTTTTTAAATGGTCTACACACAATCATTGGGAAGACTGCCGACTTGACAGTTGTCCAAAAGACGAGCATTGATAGCTTGCACAAGGAGGCCAAGACACAAAGGGCCATCGCTAAAGAGGCTGGCTGTTCACAGAGCTCTTTGTTCAAGGACATTATTGGAGAGAGTGTGTGTGAGAGAGAGAGTGAAGGGAAGGAAAAGATGTGGTAGAAAAAAAGTGTAAAACCAATAGGGATAACAGTACCCCGGAGAGGATTGTGGAACAAAAAACATTTAAAAATGTGGGGGATGTTCACAAAGAGTGGACTGCAGCTGGAGTCAGTGCTTCAAGAACACCCACGTACAGACGTATGCAAGACCCGGGTTTCAGAGTCTGGAGGAAGAGAGGAGAGGAACGGAATCCGTGTTGCTTGAGGTCCAGTGTGAAGTTTCCAGTCAGTGATGGTTTGGGGTGCCATGTCATCTGCTAGTGTTGGTCCACTGTGTTTTCTGAGGTCCAAGGTCAATGCAGCAGTCTACCAGGAAGTTTTAGAGCACTTCATACTTCCTGCTGCTGACCAACCTCATGGAGATGCAGATTTCATTTTCCAAAAGGACTTGGCACCTGCACACATTGCCAGAGCTACCAGTACCTGGTTTCCCTGTTCTTAATTGACCCGCTAACTCGCCTGACCTTAACCCCGTAGAAAATCTTTGGGGTATTGTGACGAGGAAGATGTGATACGCCAGACCTAACGATGCAGAAGAGCTGAAGGCAGAGCAACTTGGGTTCTTATAGCACCTGTAATTCAGGCAAAAGGAGCCCCAACTAAGTATTGAGTGCTCATACGTTTCATGTTCATACTTTTCAGTTGGCCAACATTTAAAAAAAAAAAAAAAAAAAAAAATAATTTTTTTTTGTATTTTTCTTAAGTAATATTCAAATTTTCTGAGATACCAAATTTGGGATTTTTATTAGTTGTCACTCAGTTATAATCATCAACATTAAAAGAAATAAACATTTGAAATGTATCAGTCTTTGTGGAATGAATATACAAGTTTCACTTTTTGAATGAAATTTTATACACACACATATATATATATATATATATATATACATACACACACACACACACACACACTATGCAGTGCAGGAGTGTCCAGTTTCTGTTTTGAGTTAAATTGTCCAACAGTTTGGGATCAGGACTTTACATTACCAGGTTTGACCTACGGTTCATTCCCATGCTTTAAAGCAGGGGTGTCCAAAGTCGGTCCTCGAGGGCCGCAGTCCTGCATGTTTTAGTTGTTTCCCTGCATCAACACACCTGATTCTAATTAATGGTCATCAAAGTCTGGATAGTTCTGTTGATGACCAAGCTCCTTGTGTCACGGTTTGATTTAAAAAAAGGGACACATCTAAGACATGCAAGACACCGGCCCTCGAGGACCGACTTTGGACACCCCTGCTTTAAAGTCTTTTCAATTTTTGGTGTCATCTAGGCCCAGCAAGGCCCAGCCACTTAGTTTTGAATTTGGGCAAGTGGGAGGAGTGATGTGGGGGCAGCAGGGGGGGAGGTTGCAGGGTAAAAATTAATGAAAGAGGTTTTTCCAGTTGACATGAGACTCGGTAAAAGATAAGAGCGCAACGTTGACAGAGAGAAGGTTAGGGAAGGTGGAATACAGACAACTTACACAAAACAAAACTGAGGACACTAAAAAAACTGAAAGGATTTGAACTTTTCAAAGGAGAGTTCACACGAAATGGGTAAGTGAGTTAATAATTTTGTTTTCAGTTTTTAGCACAGGTCAGTTTTGCACGTATTCATACAACTATAATATGGTTTAAAACCCCAAAAGACCCATTTAGCAATGTGACGTGTTTAATGCATGAGGTTATATGAGGTTGATGTACAGAGCAACGTTGTTCAGGTTTGCTGATGTTTAGAACTTCATTCAGGGCTCACAGTGGGATTAAAATCTACCGTCTTGTCTTGACTTCAAACATACGCTTCATTTGAGAGCATGCACAGCCACGAGCTGGCCGTGTTTGTTTCACTGAGGCCCCGCCCACCACCAAGTTCTCCTTTGTATAAGTCATGATGTCCTTCGCATGGACGGATATTTTGTAATTTAGTGTGTTTGACCTGAAGTTTGCTTTATCTATATTTAGTTTTCCGGGAACAGGTATTTTTTTTTGTGTGTGTGTGTGTGTTTCCATGTGTACACACAGATGGATGTGTCCGGGGAGCATCTCAGTGGGACATGTAATGATGTGAGCAGCAGTGCGGCAGAATTGGGTCATAGGGAGGTGGAGGGAGATGAAAAAATACGAAAAACTGACAAACTGAATATGAAGGGGCCGAGGAGTTCACGAACCCTCCAGTCAAAATTCTCATTGGGGAGTTTTGTTCTTGTAAATGATCATATTTGTGTGTGTTATTTGCAGAGGATTTGATAAGATGCACAACATGAAAGATATGAGTTTGTTCAAATTCCTCATCCTCATTCTCATCCTGGCGTCTTTACTCTCTCTTGTGCTGTTTATACTCACTGACCTTGTCAGTGCTCCTCTGGTCCTCATAGTCTTTATGGTCATTACTCCATCCTCCCTGCTGTGGCAGATATTGCTGGCTTGACCTACTGTGAAATCCTTCAAAATGGATTTCATTGTTCAGGACGAAAGCCTAAAGTCAAATTGTGACGTTTGACACAAATATGTGGGCTTCGTTTCCTGGTTTGAACTCTCAGCGACTGATTGTGGCTGAATCGCTGACAAAAGGTGTAAATAGGATAATATTTCTTTCTTTTCTTTCTTTTCACTGGGCTTAGGAAGCTGCAGGAAAGGTAAATCACCACATAAATAAGCATCGTACTGCTGAAGTCATATAAAATCCTGCCTCTTGTGACTCTGATGGGCTCATTTCCAAGAGCAGCATGCAACTATTTTCTTGTTAAAATCTCCTATCATGCCACACATCAGACAGTCAGAAATTTTCTCTGGATTGGTAGAAAGCCTAAACGGGTTAAAAGAATATTTAGCATTGGACTTATGTTTCTCAGGTGGACAGAATCGTGACTGTGGGTGAATGTTAATGCTGCTCTCTATCTGCTGGATGTGTAATGAAACCTTTGTCCCAACGAAGAAGATGCAGGCTTTTTCCATCACACGTGCATGACGGCTCAGTGAAATTCTGTTTCTGCTCATCCAAACTTGTTAAAAAGCTGAGATCATGAAATAATATGAATTTGAGTGCCTGAGTCAGTCAAATTTCATACGATTCAGTTCAATGTTATTTATATAGCGTCTATTACAACAGAAGTTGTCTCTAGGAGCTTTCCAGAGACCCAGAACATGACCCCCAAGCAATAATTACATAATTAATGGCAGGTAAAAACTCCCATAAGGAGGGAAGAAACCTTGAACAGGACTTGGCTCATAAGGGGGGACCCTCCTGCTGAAGGCCAACTGGGATCGCAGGTCAGAATGTCAGCAGGTATCCAACAAACATCCATACAAACAGGTGGAAGCAGCAGTGGGATGATCAGAGGGGGGGACTGCAGGGCAACATGCAGCTCCTGAAGCTCTGGCCTGCAAACATGCACAGAAGAGAAAAGGAGGAGGCAGACCAGCACAACAACAATGGATCTCAGTTACGCTTCTAAGATACTTCTAATTAATAACTGAGGGTTGATCTGAAGAAAGGAAAGAGAAGAAGAGCAGAGAAGGAGGGGTGAGAGGCACCGCTCAGTGGATCATGTCGGTGCCTCCCTGCAGCGTAGGTCTATAGCAGCATTTCTACAACGAAGCTATTTTAACTGAGCTAAGACTAAGCTAAAACGAAACTAAGAAGCTAAGACGAGCTGCTCTAGTCTTGTCCTGTAGCTGCAGCTATGACTACTGACCCTAACACACTAGAGTTTACACTAACTATAGGCTTTACTAAACAGAAATGTTTTAAGTTTGGTTTTAAAGGTGGAGGTGGTGTCAGCCTCCTGAACCCAAACTGGAAGTTGGATTCATAGTAATGGTTCCTGATAGCAGAAGGCCCGTCCTCCAAATCTACATTTGGACACTAGGAACTACGAGTAAATCTGCCCTCTGAGAACGGACAGCTGTATAAGGAACATGAGGTACTATTAGGTCTTGACAATATCGCGGAGCTAGGCCGTTATGGGCTTTATACGCAAGTAAACACATTTTGAATTGGATTCTGTGTTGAGATGGTGAGATGCTGTGACATCGCAGTAACAGTTGGAGGAGACGTCATGCAAAACAAGGCATCTATAAATCTTACGTTTCTCTTTCTCGCAGCTTTAACTGTCATATCAGTTTTGTATGGCACATCAAGTGATAGTCGCTGTCACAATTTGGTCTCAGCCTGCCATACGCTGCAAGGCCAACTGACTATACGTGTCATCCTTTGCTGTTCTCATTATGTAACTGGTATAAATGATTTAAATAATAAGGGATTTTCCCAAGAAGTGCCCTTCAGTAACTTCAACCCTCACCCCACCAGTAACCCAGAGCTCTAACTGTTGAGTCAGCGCTGCCTTCTTGACCTAGTAGCTTTTATAAGTTTAGAACATACTAGTGGTCTTCCACAGTGGGTTCTGCAACACTCAGCACTCAAATTTGTTTGTAAATTTGCTTTGATCAAACCCGGTTTTCACTGTCCGCTTACCCATGTACTAAGTGAGGTTTTGGCTTTTATTATGCTCCCATAGATGTCGAACAACAACCATCTGGAGCTTTTGTTCTGACTGTATAACTACAAAAATACAACTACAGTCTTGTATTAGTCCTTATATGTTTTAATCCTCTGAATAAATATCACAGCTGACTTTGGCTTGTTTCCTGCTCCAACAGTGAGGAGAAAATTATATTTTGCTGAACATTATGTGATGGGTTGTTTTCCCTTCACTTTCCTGATTAACAACCTCCCTTTAAATGAAACGCTTCCCTGTGGTCACAAACTGTTTTCAGTTCCTCCGTGTGCCAGCCTAAAAAGCTCCTTTCCATCTTATTAGCCCTCCTGTGTGCTTTCCAAAGCCTTCTAAGTGCTTGTCAAATAATATTTGCAGAGCGGTGGTGTATTGTTTTCCTCTATTATCCAATAAAATGACTAAATGTGATTCTGTGTGAGGCCTGCCGGTGGTAGTTCATTGCAGGTCAGTGTCTCGCTTTTCTCTCTGTGTGATTGGAAAAGCTGACAGTGTATTTACAAGATGTTTCCTGCACTCCTGTCCTGATACACGGGTAAAAATGTTCCTGTTAGCAATCAATAATGCTGCTAATATTTTGTTTAACCTGTTTGAGGTGTTGCTTTGTTTCTTTTGGCCTCTGGAGTTGGCTTGTAGACTAATATCCCCCCACTGACAACATTTCTGTCACTACAGCTTGCATCAGGCGCTACTCAGAGGCGATGACAATGCCGGACTCTTTCATTCAGCGCCAACAGCTCGATGCCAGCATGGCCGACACCTTCTTGGAGCATCTCTGTCTGCTGGACATCGACCAGGAGCCAATCACAGCGCGCAACACCAGCATAATCTGCACCATCGGTGAGTGTGGTAATTTGTTGGAGACACCATGTCTGACCTCCAAGTTTGTTTTATGCCAACTTTTGTGCATAATCAGTGACTCCCTGTCAAACAGCTGCATCATGGGAGGCCCTCTGTGTGGTGGCAGGATTTGATGCTAAGCAGGGACACATTTGGGTTCTTGGTGCCTTTTTCTCCGCCCACAAAAAGGGCAGATATCTCAAAAGAAATACAACGTACAAAATGCTTCTCAGTTTTTTAGACATCTGTATCTTCAGATCATTTTTATGTTTTCATTCAGGGAGATTGAGTAGCAGGTGTTAAGATGAACATAAAAAAATTGGTAGAAAAAAATAATCCAAGCAGACATTTCCTCTTTGACTTGTTAGCCAAGATGTTATTTCTAAAAATAAAGGACACAGGGAGAAAATGACTGAAAAAGTTGTGAAATACCACCTGAAGGAATATCTCACAGTAAATCAGGTCAATTAGCAACATGTCAGTCACATGATTGGATGTGAAACAGTGTCACCGAGAGGCTGATTCTCTAGGAATTGAAGATAAGACTAATTGTAAAAGCAACGCTGACAATAATGCTTCTCAACAAAAAAAAAAAAAAGTATTCTGAGATGTAATTCTGTCTGAAACTTGATATAATTAAAACATTAACTAGGGACGAAAAAAAACCAGTCTTGAATGTCCCTGATCAGGATTCAAGGAAACTTTATTGGGGGTGTAACTGCCCCTCCTAAAGTCCACAATCATCCTTCGTCTTCTTCCCATTGATGCAGAGATTGTTTTTCAATGTATACGCATATCTAATCACTTTCAGGCCAGCTCTCACTTAATTCTGCAAGAAAATGTCAGAACATATTTTGCATGTATTCCAATAGCAAAAAACGACAACAAACAAAGAAACGTGCTAAACACACATCCATTATCCATACTCAAATCCTCATAAAAAGAGGACTGTAGCTACACTCACACTCTACTTCTCTACTCCTCCTTTTTTTCGTCCCAGGTCCTGCATCTCGATCAATCCCGAAACTCCAGGAGATGATCAAGGCTGGGTTGAATATTGCTCGTCTTAATTTCTCTCATGGCTCTCATGAAGTAGGTGCAACATACAGTAATGTGTCGCTTGCACATGCAAGTCTTGGTTTTTCACTCTTTCACGTTCCGACTCTGTCTGTGTCGTCCAGTACCACAGTGAGACCATCAAAAACGTCAGGGAGGCGGTGGAGACCATGTCTTCCGACCCCTTGTGCTATCGACCAGTCGCCATTGCTTTGGATACGAAGGGTCCAGAGATCCGAACCGGATTAGTGAAAGGGGTGAGTGTATTGCTCTTCATCTACAAAACAGCCTCTTGTGCACCAAGTCAAACAGGTTAAAGTTTGTTATGTCTCCTGGGAAAAAAAGTGACTGTTTGCATTTCCAACCTCTCATCGTGGTGTTTGTGCTGTCGTCGCCTGCCGTCTGCTTTGTTGAGCAAAACCTCAGAGCTGTTGGCAGCCTCATCAAGCCTTGATTAGCTTACAAAATGACATGACATAAGCCTTGTTTTTTGTTTCTTTTTTAACTGTTTAAATTTCTGCAAATTAATTGGCAGATAAATGTGTATTTGTACACCAACCAAGTTATATTGACAGTATATTCACATTATCTCGACAGTATTTTTTTTTTATAACCTTATCAAATAAATGCTGATTCCAAATGAAGAGAACATAAATTACAAGGACTGTAGATGAGCTGAGAACATTGGCTCTCTCTCATTGTTGTAACTAGCATGCTAAGAGACACTATATTTTGAATAAGAATGGACCTTCTTTCTTCAGCGCTTCCACCACAGGTTCAGCTAGTCATGAGGATTTTTGGGGAGCCCATTTCCATTTAACGGCTTGATGACAACTCATACATGTGTCTCCAGTGTGCGTTTCCCTCACTGATGTTGTTTTTAATGTGTGTTTTTCATAGAAAGTTGAAGAAGAGGTGGAGCTGGTGAAGGGCAATCCTGTGCGCGTGGTGACAGCAGACAGTGACAAAGACAAGACGGATGAGAAGGTGATCTGGGTGGACTACGTCAACCTGCCCAAAGTCCTCCAGAAAGGAGGGAAGATCTACGTGGACGATGGCCTCATTGCTCTCAGAGTTGTAGAAATAGGTGATGTACATAATGTTTACAAAGCCTGTGTTTAATATACTAGTTCTCATTATTTCAATTTAAAAAAATGTTATACTCTAAATGAATATTTCATCTTTGATAAGTTAGTTTTAGGGAAACTGCGTTATTTGCATGCATGT
Organism: Cololabis saira; assembly: GCF_033807715.1. NCBI lineage: Eukaryota > Metazoa > Chordata > Actinopteri > Beloniformes > Belonidae > Cololabis > Cololabis saira. Next base: position 27,333,000 of record NC_084589.1, read on the forward strand.
GTCCATAGCCATAGATTTTTGGTTGAAAGTCTGCTCCGTTACTGTACAAGTGTGCAATGCACCCCCTTCATATTTTAAGCAGATTCATCTTTTTGTGTAATTTTTCTTTTAATCTTTCACAGTTTCAAGGTAACACAAATTAAGAGCCCACCTACATGCTCGGTTCTTTCCCTCATCCCTTTTGACCTATTTCACAGCTTTGTAGCAGCTTTTATCAGTCAGTCTGCCCCAGGGCAGCTGTGGCTGCAAACGTAGCTTACCACCACCAGAGAGAATGTGTATGAATGAATAATGGTCTAAGTGTAGCACTTTGAGATTCATTGAATGGAAAGTGCATTACAAGTTAAAATTATTATTATTATGGGCATGCCAAGTAGTGGCATGACCATATTGCAATCGTCCAGAATGGCCCAAAAGGCAATGTTGCTAGCGTTTCGCTAACATGCTAAAGTCGCAAAGGTCCCACGTCACACCAGCGGGTGTAAAGCATGACCCCGCTCTGTTGTGGAAAAAAAAAATCCCCAAAAAATGAAACACGGCCGAGAAAACCTGAAAAATGAAGGTGTTAAATTAGTATCTAGAAAGGTTTCCCTTTTCTTCTTATTATTATTATGGGCATGCCAAGTAGTGGCATGACCATATTGCAATCGTCCAGAATGGCCCAAAAGGCAATGTTGCTAGCGTTTCGCTAACATGCTAAAGTCGCAAAGGTCCCACTGCGCACCAGCGGCTGTAAAGCATGACCCCGCTCTGTTGTGGAAAAAAAAAATCCCCAAAAAATGAAACACGGCCGAGAAAACCTGAAAAATGAAGGCGTTAAATTAGTATCTAGAAAGGTTTCCCTTTTCTTATTATTATTATTATTATTATTCTTATTCCGCACTTTTTTTCGTCCGTTAATGCGGCCCGAACCGCAACGTGCACCCATGCATGCCATACATCGTTGGATGCGTCTCCATCTTGCCTCGATGGGCATTACTTTTCTCCGTAATAGGGGTTACCGTGGCAACGCTAGTTGCCAAAAAGCAAAAAAAAAGGCAAAAATTCCCACGCTTATTGCTCGGCCGAACTTTATCGTAGAGACATCGTTCAAACTTTCAAACACTCGGCCCGATAGTCACTAAAGGACCATAAAACTTCATCATGCTAGTTATTACGGTTTTTGCGATATTTAACTTTCAATTTAAAAAAAAAATCACTTTTATTTTGGACGCTTGTTGCTAGGCAACGGTTTATCGTACAGACATCATTACAACATTGACAAACCCGGGACGCTTTGTACTGCAACATATTTTAGTCTCGTCATGCTTGCTATTATGGTTTTTGAGATATTCCACATTGTTCATTTTGATGCTAACGGAACTTCGGATGCTTGTTGCGCAGCAACGCGGTTTCGTAGAGACTTGGTTCCAACGTTAAAAGACTCAGCTTGATGTGGACTACAACATACTGAGGTCTCATTACGCTGTCGTTTACAGCTTTTGAGTTATTGAAGCCAAATTGTCACATTCTATCCTATGGGGCTTGTTACCATGGCAACAAAAACCAATGCATTTGTATGGGGGACCATGTGAATAAACAATCTGTTAATGCTGCCCGAACCGGAACGTGCACCCATGCATGGCATATATCGTTGGATGCGTCTCCATCGTGCCTTAATGTGCATTACTTTTTTCAGTCAAAAGTGTTACCGTGGCAACGCTAGATGCCAAAAAGCAAAAAAAAAGGCGAAAATTCAGACGCTTATTGCTCGGCCAGACTTTATCGTAGAGACATCGTTCGAACTTTCAAACACTCAGCCTGATTGGCACATACGGACCCTAGAACCTCATTATGCCAATTTTTCAAGTTTTTGCGATATTGACCTTTCTTTTTTTTTTTTAATTTCCGTTTGACTTTGGACGCTTGTTGCTAGGTAACAGGTTATCGTAGAGACATCGTACAAATGTTTCCCGACTCGGCACGCTGTGGACTTCAACATACTCAAATTTCATGAAGCTGGGATTTAAGGAAATTTTATGTCAAAATCCAGGCCAAAAGGCCCCATTCATTCGGATGGGATTTTGTACCATGGTGAAAAAAAAAACCTATCCGTTAACGTAGCCTGAACCGGAACATGCACCCATGCATGGCGTACATCGTTAGATGCGTCTCCATCTTGCCTCGATGGGCATTACTATTCTCAGTCAAAAGCGTTACCGTGGCAACGCTAGATGCCAAAAAGTGCGCCCCATTAATAACTATTGGGAGCACAGGAATGAATGAAATACAAGCGTAAAAACACCTCAAACTGACATAGAACCACCCCTAACACAAACACTACAGCCCCAAACCAAAGCAGCAAGAGGGGACGAATGGGTGGTAGGGCATGCCCATATCAAAATTTCCAGAAATTTTCTAGTTATTATTATTCTTATTCCGCACTTTTTTTCGTCCGTTAATGCGGCCCGAACCGCAACGTGCACCCATGCATGACATACATCGTTGGATGCGTCTCCATCTTGCCTCGATGGGCATTACTTTTCTCCGTAATAGGGGTTACCGTGGCAACGCTAGTTGCCAAAAAGCAAAAAAAAAGGCGAAAATTCCCGCGCTTATTACTCGGCCGAACTTTATCGTAGAGACATCGTTCAAACTTTGAAACACTCGGCCCGATAGTCTTTAAAGGACCATACAACTTCATCATGCTAGTTATTACGGTTTTTGCGATATTTAACTTTCCATTTAAAAAAAAAATCACTTTTATTTTGGACGCTTGTTGCTAGGCAACGGTTTATCGTACAGACATCATTACAACATTGACCAACCCGGGACGCTTTGTACTGCAACACATTTTAGTCTCGTCATGCTTGCTATTACGGTTTTTGAGATATTCCACTTTGTTGATTTTGATGCTAAAGGAACTTCGGATACTTGTTGCGCGGCAACACGGTATCGCAGAGACTTGGTTCCAACGTTAAAAGACTCAGCTTCATGTGGACTACAACATACTGAGGTCTCATTACGCTGTCGTTTACAGCTTTTGAGATATTAAAGCCAAATTGTCCCATTCTATCCTATGGGGCTTGTTACCATGGCAACAAAAAACAATGCATTTGTATGGGGGACCATGTGAATAAACAATCTGTTAATGCTGCCCGAACCGGAACATGCACCCATGCATGGCATACATCGTTGGATGCGTCTCCATCGTGCCTCGATGGGCATTACTTTTCTCAGTCAAAAGTGTTACCGTGGCAACGCTAGATGCCATAAAGCAAAAAAAAAATGCGAAAATTCGGATGCTTATTGCTCGGTCGAACTTTATCGTAGAGACATCGTTCAAACTTTCAGACACTCGGCCCGATTGGCACTAACGGACCGTACAAGCTCATTATGCCAATTATTACAATTTTTGCGATATTGACCTTTCATTTTTTTTTTAAATTTCCATTTGACTTTGGACGCTTGTTGCTAGGCAACAGATTATCGTAGAGACATCATACAAAGGTTCCTAGACTCGGCACGCTGTGGACTTCAACATATTCAAATTTCATGAAGCTGTGATTTAAGGAAATCTTTTGTCAACATCCAGGCCAAATGGCCCCATTCATTCAGATGGGTTTTTTTACCACGGTGAAAAAAAAACCTATCCATTAATGCAGCCTGAACCGCAACGTGCACCCATGCATGGCATACATCGTTAAATGCGTCTCCATGTTGCCTCGATGGGCATTACTTTTTTCAGTCAAAAGTGTCACCGTGGGGGGCGCTAGACGCCAAAAAGCGCACCCCATTTTTAACTATTGGGAGCACAGGAATGAATGCAATACAACCGTAAACACCTCAAACTGACATAGAACCACCCCGAACACAACCACTACAGCCCCAAACCAAAGCAGCGAGAGGGCTCGAATGGGCGGTAGGGCATGCCCATATCAAAATTTCCAGAAATTTTCTAGTTATTATTATTATTATTATGGGCATGCCAAGTAGTGGCATGACCATATTGCAATCGTCCAGAATGGCCCAAAGGGCAATGTTGCTAGCATTTTGCTTGGAAAAACGAGGAAAAACATGAAAATGAAGGCGATATATTAGTATCTAGAAAAGGTTTCCCTTTTCTTATTAGTGCCACGGCTGCGCCACGTGGCACTCCTCCTCCATTGAGATGCGCAAGCTCAATGGAGGAGGAGTGCCTCGTGCGCAGCACGAGGCACTCATACAATTGCTCAGGCTTATTATTATAGATTCTTCCGTAAAAACTTTGGCGCGTAACTAGTCCCACAGCTTTGAGAAAACGCGAAAAGTAAAAACGTAGAAACGTGCGCCTTAATCGGGAATCGATTGGTATGACTTTTATAAGCGATTGGCGTGCACGTTTTTGCGCAACGTGCACAAACGTGCGCTTTTTGCCCCATCCGGAACGCATTGCGTGAACTTTGGGGCCTCACCACTCGCACACCGTTACTCGAAAAATTATGAACCGATTTAGAAAGTTGTAGGCCCTGAATTTAACTACAGTCCTGTGGATTTTCAGAACGTTGGCACGAATAGTTTTTGCACGAAGTGCAAAAACATTTCCAAATTTCCAAACTAATGGGGACCATGTATTTGTATGGGGCAGCATTTCACACTGTGTGTGGGATGAGGTTAAAAAAAAAAAAAATCACCTTTTTTCTGAGTCACCTATCTTTCTCATACTTGCACGTAGAAACGTCATTCAAACTTCAAAACGGAGGAAAACTTCTCTTCTCTCTCTAAACCCCAGACTGTTTTTTCCGAAAATGTACACTTTTCAAGATATGAGCCCTCAAGCGAGGACTGGAAATCACTTTTTTGTCAAATCTTCAGTGCGGTTCTAATTGATCAGAGTGCGAGAGACTTTGAAAAAATGACCATAATTTTTATTTGTAACTCGAGCTCACGGCCGAACCGTAAAAGCTAGAAAGATAATCTTTGGTCAGAATGTAGACATAGATGTTGAGATTCAAATAATATGACTTTGACAGGCGTGGTGTGCACAAAATTTGAACGGGGGAGCCAAGAGTCACGCCAAATCCTGCCTCTGTCTCCATTGACTCTAATGTTAAAAAAAGTTTTCTTCAAAAAAATCTCATTTTTGTTTTCGAATTGCCGTTACTAACACATTTTAAGGAATATCTGAATAAAATTAAGATTGTCAGAATCTTCCGGGTTCTGTCTCTCTCACGATGTCTTTGTTTTTCTGCTAGGAGCTACAGTTTGATTACAAGGTGAAGTTATTTGAGGCTTGTCAAATCCGAAAAACTAGCTGAGTCATTCCAATACAATATACACTACCATACTTCCGGGTTATGTGACCCAGAACTAGTCACATGACCCACTCAATGCAGACTTCATAATACTTTACCTTGGATAATGGAGGAATCTGAACCCTGACCTTACATGATCCCCAGTCCTGCTGGGGACAGGTTCATGGGATATATATGTATATTATTATTATTATACATATAAATATTTACATTTGTATATTATATATACATATTAGCCCCGCCCCTTCTTCTGATTGGCCGATACGTTATAGTCCAATATCTTTTGAATGGTTTGACATAGAGAGTCACGGGTGGTATCAAATGACTAAGTATCGAGCCCCTGACCCTCATTGGTGCAAATTAACCACGCCCCTTCTTCTGATTGGCTGATACGTTAAAGTCCAATATCTTTTGAATGGTTTGACATACAGAGACATGGGTGGTGTCAAATGACTAAGTATCGAGTCCCTGACCCTCATTGGTGCAAATTAGCCACGCCCCTTCTTCTGATTGGCCGATACGTTATAGTCCAATATCTTTTGAATGGTTTGACATACAGAGACATGGGTGGTGTCAAATGACTAAGTATCGAGTCCCTGACCCTCATTGGTGCAAATTAGCCCCGCCCCTTCTTCTGATTGGCCGATACGTTATAGTCCAATATCTTTTGAATGGTTTGACATAGAGAGTCATGGGTGGTGTCAAATGACTAAGTATCGAGTCCTTGACCTTCATGGGTGCATCCCGCGATCATCCGGCAGTAGTCCGTGGCACTTCAAAATTTCCCGGGAATTTTGGTCTAGTTATTATTCTTATTCCGCACTTTTTTTCGTCCGTTAATGCGGCCCGAACCGGAACGTGCACCCATGCATGGCATACATCGTTGGATGCGTCTCCATCATGCCTCGATGGGCATTACTTTTCTCCGTAATAGGGGTTACCGTGGCAACGCTAGTTGCCAAAAAGCAAAAAAAAAGGCAAAAATTCCCGCGCTTATTGCTCAGCCGAACTTTATCGTAGAGACATCGTTCAAACTTTCAAACACTCAACCCGATTGTCCCTAACCGACCGTACAACCTTATTATGCCAAGTATTACAGTTTTTGTGATATTGACCTTTCATTTTTTTTTTTTTTTCCGTTTGATTTTGGACGCTTGTTGCTAGGCAACAGGTTATCGTACAGACATCGTACAAATGTTTCCCGACTCAGCACGCTGTGGACTTCAACATAATCAAATTTCATGAAGCTGGGATTTAAGGAAATTTTATGTCAAAATCCAGGCCACATGGCCCCATTCATTCGGATGGAGTTTTTTACCATGGTGAAAAAAAAAACCTATCCGTTAACATAGCCTGAACCGGAACATGCACCCATACATGGTATACATCGTTGGATGCGTCTCCATCGTTCCTCGATGGGCATTACTTTTCTCAGTAAAAAGTGTTACCGTGGCAATGCTAGACGGCAAAAAGCAAAAAAAAAGGCGAAAATTCGGACGCTTATTGCTCGGCCGAACTTTGTCGTAGAGACATTGTTGAAACTTTCAAACACTCAGCCCGTTTGGCAGTAACGGACCCTACAACCTCATTATGCTAATTACTACAGTTTTCGCGATATTGACCTTTCATTTTTTTTTTTTATTTCTGTTTGAATTTGGACGCTTGTTGCTAGGCAACAGGTTATCGTAGAGACATCGTACAAATGTTTCCCGACTCAGCACGCTGTGGACTTCAACATACTCAAATTTCATGAAGCTGGGATTTAAGGAAATTTTATGTCAAAATCCAGGCCAATTGGCCCCATTCATTCGGATGGGGTTTTGTACCATGGTGAAAAAAAAACCTATCCGTTAACGTAGCCTGAACCGGAACGTGCACCCATGCATGGCATACATCGTTAGATGCGTCTCCATCTTGCCTCGATGGGCATTACTATTCTCAGTCAAAAGCGTTACCGTGGCAACGCTAGATGCCAAAAAGCGCGCCCCATTAATAACTATTGGGAGCACAGGAATGAATGAAATACAAGCGTAAAAACACCTCAAACTGACATAGAACCACCCTAAACACAACCACTACAGCCCCAAACCAAAGCGGCGAGAGGGGACGAATGGGCGGTAGGGCATGCCCATATCAAAATTTCCCGAAATTTTCTAGTTATTATTATTATTAATAATATTATTTTTTTTTATTTTTAATTATTTTTTTTATTTTTTTTTTATTGCCAGACACAACTTTTTCTCAACTAGTTTAGAGTTTCAGACTTCACCTTCGCTGGAGGGGGATATTTGAACGATACAATATGCATACCGGTACATGTCTTCACATACCTAATACTATTACCTATAATTCTATTTTGTAGCATTATCATATGTAGACATAGTGATCTACAGTTATATCCTGCACTACTTAATATTTATTTGCTCTACTAACGTTGAAAACAGTTGGTCTCATGATAATCTGCGTGAGGTAGGTCCCTTGGAGTCTTCTGATGAAGCTTTGCCGCTCTGGTCTCTGCAGGCTCTGACTGGGTGGATACGGTGGTGGAAGCAGGTGGGACGCTGTGCAGCCGTAAAGGCGTTAACCTCCCCGACTCCGACCTGATTGGCTTACAGGCTGTTAGCGAGCAGGATGAAGCTGACCTGAAGTTCGGGGTGGCTCATGGTGTAGACATTGTGTTTGCCAGCTTCATCCGTTCGGCCCAGGATGTGAAGGATGTGCGCCGAGCTCTGGGGCCACACGGACAAGATATCAAAGTTATCAGCAAGGTGGAAAGCCGGCAAGGAGTTAAGAAGTAGGTTTAGAAAAATCCCTCTCGATTTTAACCATTTTAGGCAATTTTATCTATAACCCAAACGGATCCTGAAGGCAGTGACAGGATAAATGTACGACTCATGGCGTTCTGATCTTCCTGCAGACAGCGAGCTGCCATATTTGTTTTTTAGATTGCATCAAGAAGATTAAATGTCTCACAATTACATTGTGTGAATGAATATTAAATGTGACAAATGTTGTTTTACACCTCATGTTCTCCTAAAGTCTGCATCATCTTACTGCTGCTCTTGGATGTTGTCCAGACAATTTTATTAAGATCACTGCTCAGTTTTGTTGTTTGTTTTTTTGCTTTTAAATCCTACAATTACTGTATATCTGCAGTTCTACTTTTGAATAATGCACGGAAACAAACAACATCAATATTGCTTTTGTCCTTTATGCTCCATTATTCTCGCACTGGAGATCTTTTCACCCTTTATTTGTCTCCAAACACTCAGTCCTTCGCTTACTCATCCTCTTAAATCTGTCTCTCAGTTTCGAGGAGATCCTAGCTGAGAGTGACGGTGTGATGGTTGCCAGGGGTGACCTGGGGATTGAAATCCCTGCTGAGAAAGTCTTCATTGCCCAGAAGATGATGATTGGGCGCTGCAACTCTGCTGGGAAGCCTGTCATCTGTGCCACACAGGTCAGAGCACATTTTAGCCGGTCAAATGTCAAATGACTCCATGTAAGCTCCCATTAAGGTACGCTAGAAGGTGCACATTAACCTTTCACTGCTTTATAATGTACTTTCACACAAGGCTCTTTATCTCCTTTCTCATTTTGGACACACACAAACACTCCTGCAGCCAAGTTGAGTCATGACATTGTACCTTGTCTGTGCTCGTGCTCTTGACTTGCAGTGACAGCGTTAAAGCTGGTTTGCCATTCGCGACCTGAGCTCAGAAACATCACCAACATGCAAACTCTAATAAGCATTATCCACAGCTTCTTAACTGCTAGAAATATACAGTTTCTCAGGCGACGCTGCGAGCAGTCTCATTTTCCAGCTGTCTGCCTTTATTGACCCTGTTTCATCATTTCCAGTAAACCGATAAAGATGTTGGAAATTCATGCTTTCCCTCCTCGTTGTAAATAACCTCTCACCACACCCCCTGTCTATCTCTCAAAGTTGGCTCCCTAGACCCATAAAATCCTTTATTTTGGATACAAAGTTGCACAAAACTCAAATGGTTTATATTTGACACATTCCCTAATCAGGTTCCTTGTGTGTTGTTAATAATATTTGATGTTGTTAGATGCTGGAGAGCATGGTTTCCCACACACGGCCGACCAGAGCGGAGGGCAGTGATGTAGCCAACGCTGTGCTGGACGGAGCTGATTGTGTAATGTTATCCGGGGAGACTGCTAAGGGACAGTTTCCAGTAGAGGCAGTTGCAATGATGCACTCGGTGAGTGTCTTCGTGTGCAGATCACATCTGTTTTGTCACATCTGATCTCAATGCCCTCTGATAACGCTCTGTTCCTGTGTGTGGGTTGCATGGTGTCACTCTTTGCGTCTGTCAGATCTGCAGGGAAGCAGAGGGAGCCATTTTTCACCAGCAGCTGTTCGAGGAGTTGCGTCGCCTCACGCCTCTGTCCTCTGACCCCACAGAGGTCACTGCCATCGGCGCTGTGGAGTCCTCCTTCAAATGCTGCGCTGGGGCCATCATTGTCCTCACTAGCACTGGGAGGTGTGTACCCACACTCTCCTTCCAGACAAGTGTGGATGCACCAGACAGCTCAGGGAAAATCTGCATCACTTATCTTGAATATACACTACATATATATTTTCAACCTGAAATGTATACATGTTTGCTATCTTATTGCTCTTATATTTGTAGCTACTTTAGCATATGAGCTATATCAAATACTTTCATTTAATCAAAAGGACATGTACTTGATTAGATTTAAGGAAACACGTTAAAGACTATGCACACATATTCTAGAAATATATAAAATGTTTGTTTATTGTTTGCTTTGTCTCGAAACAACAACAAATCACCGTCAAATTAAAAGCGTCAAAATAGCAAAGCAGTCTCATCCAGATATAAAGAACAACAGTAAAATAATGTGTTCGAACAGGGAACAGGAGGAAGCAGAACACTTAATGTTGATTTATTGTGCTCATCCACTGTGAATTTCAGTACCTGAAAAATAGGCTGTACGCTCAAATGCATGTAGACATAAATGAATTCCTGTGTAAGACCTGAGTAAACACAGTTTTGCTGCTTCCTTCTTGCAAACAGTGTTCAGCACAGGATCTCTTGAGGTTACTGTTGTTTTATCACAAGGCAAAGCTACAAATTGAAAATCAGATAGGAAAAAGTAATGCTTTTTTTTCTACTGTGAAATCATCTCTCCTCCAGAGACATACTCAAAACATGTATCAACCAAAACAGAACACACAAACATTCATGAACACCTGGAGATCAAAAGTACAGAATATATTTTGGCAACGCATTAAAAGACACCACATATCAGTGGGTGGTGCTATGTATTTGATTCATAATCTCAATTAATTTATTAATGATGAGATTAAAATTATGCTTGAATAACAGAGTCAAAATAATATTTTTCAGCACACAGACAAACATCAGACTCTGGGTATATTTCAAATGAATGGGGAGAGATTGGCTGATCCATGTCACGGAGCCGTGGAGCTGATCTAGTTTTGTCACACATACCAGACCAAGACCTCTTTGTTCGTCTTTGATGATTTAATTTACCTCATAATCCATCCTTCTATCCTCTCATTTTTTCCAGGTCTGCACATCTTCTGTCTAGGTACCGGCCCCGCTGTCCAATCATTGCCGTCACCAGAACCCCTCAGGTACTTCCATCCACTATACAACAGAACTCTGTTTGTCATGAACAGTGATGCCCTTTTCTTGTTTAAACTATGATTTTCAGTATTAAATATGATCAAATAGATAAATCTAAGACTTAAAAAAAAAAATGAAGTGACTTGAAGTGAGCAGTTTGTGGTTTTGTGGGCATTTGCACTCACTGAGGTCTACAGTAATATTGGTTTATTTTCCTCAAACAATTGCCTGCATATAACACATTTTATATCATTTATTTTAGCTGATTATCTTTGTCTGCTGTTTGGCTCTCTTGCATATTTATGAGGAAATGTGAAAGTACAGTACAACCTCAGGGTAATTCAAATATGATCTCATCAACATGTGCTTCATGTGACGGTTAGGGGTCAGGTTCAGTTTCAAAGAAGATTATCTAGATGCTGATGCTTCCTCCTCTTCTGTACTCCTGACAGCATCTGCATTGAATCAGGCCAAAGGGTCATCAATATCTTTGTAAGATGCTTATGCATTATTAATCGACTTGAAAGAGCATAGCATTAAGCGTGCATGAAATAATGTCAAGATAAATGGTCTGAACGATTAAAGGTGTGATGATGTTATTGTAAGCAGTTCCTGTGTTTGGAAACAGAAAAAGATTGTTAAACTTTAACAATCAAAAAGTTTAATCCTTTTAAGAGCATGAGTTTATAATTGAATTAATGTTATACTTTTCTGTCTTTTCTTCCTTTTAAGAACTGGTGCCTCAAAAGATGCGTTTCTGGAAATGGTTCTAGTTTGGGCTTGAAATCCTATCGTCTTCTTTTTATAAGGCGGTGTCTATTCATTTAAATCTGGCATAGACTCCCGTCTGCTTTCTCATTGATTTTTTTTTTTTTTTTTTTTTTTCCTTGGATCTTTTCTTTTAAGCCTCTGATGTGAAGAGCATTTTGCTGTTGCTGATTGTTTTGAAGTTATGCTCTTTCACCTGATATTAAAGTTACCTTATATCATTGTGACGGCTGTTGTGAGATAGAGCTGCATGTTGCTGGGCCACTGCTGGTTAATATGATTGTGTATGTGTGTGAGTGGCAGCTGGGAGGATGAGAGACAAGAGGGAGGCAGGCTGGAGACTGAATATTAAGCTTAACATGGACTTCAGATGGTCATTTCAGTTTTTTTTTTTTATTATCTACAGTGCTTTTACATTATACCCATCTTACTTCCTAGTTTCTAATTACTTTATAATGCTAAAGGAATATATTACAATATTTTTTCTTAAACAAGATGTTGACTTTAATGCTTTTCATAATGGGTGGGTGCCCAGCCACAACTCTTAACCTTATGATGTTGGTGCATAGAACCCCTGAAATAAGTTTGAGAGTTTGAGAGTTTCCGATGGCGTCTAAAGAAAGAATTATATTTTGATGACTCTAAAAATGCCAAAAACCATGCCATGTCCACTTTAATATTTTGTTGCATTGTGATCGTTATGGTCTGCTTTGACCATCATGCATTGCAGAATATTAAAACTGCTGTCTCTGCTTCTGCCAGGGAGAGGTATCTAAAAACAACAAACTACCCTGCTGTTGCTGATATCTTGTTACAGTAATGATCTCTTGTTGTTGCATATATATGAACCTACTGATCAGCCACCATTTCTCACCTTTCAGCAAACAAGGCACCCCAGAATATTTTAATACGTCTGTATTTTCAAAATGTATTGTCATAAAAGGGTTAAGTCCCACTATATTGCTTTTGTTTTTAATCAGCAAATGTATTTATTTGTTTAATTAACAGTGACTTTCAGGATTTGATTTCCAATGAAAAATAAATCCTGTTTTTATTCCTCTTACTGTAGCTGCAACAGATGTCTTCATTTGTTCCAAAGTTTTGACTGGCATTTCATTCATTAATTATTTCACTGTAAGGGACCAGGCCTCACCCCCTGCTCTCTTTCTCAGGTGGCTCGCCAGTCCCAGTTGTTGAGAAGTGTGTTTCCTGTCCTCTTCCACCCTCTTCCTGCTCCCATCTGGGCCGATGACGTTGACAACAGGGTCGACTTTGGCATGGAGATAGGTCAGTGTGTGTCTGCAGTTTGTCAGTTTGTGAACATCCTTTGGTCTGAAAATAAACTGACATTCCTTGAATACTGCTTTCCATCCATGATTGCAGGAAAAGCAAGAGGATTCTTCAAGTCAGGTGACATGGTTATTGTGGTGACAGGCTGGATCCCAGGGTCTGGTCACACCAACATCATGAGGGCAGTGAATGTCCCATAACGACATCCCTCCGCCGGACTTGTAACATCACTGACGTTCTGGCCTGCCACTGAGACAAGGATCAATGTGATGAAATTCCCAGAACCAGTCCTTAAATTAAAACAATAAACTTCGAACTTTTGAGTAATATCAGGAAACATTTGCTGCTGACTCTGATCACATTAATGTTGACTTTGTGTTTGTTAAAAGCAATGACTCCCTTCAAATAAAACTTGAAGCATTAATTCTAGCTGTCTTGTTCTGAATTGATGCTTCACTAACTGAACTTCCTCTGATATTGAAAGAGACTGTTGTCTCTGTGTCTGTCCTAATGTCATATTTTACACACACTTTTATAGAATTTGGAGATCAGGTTTTTTTTTCCCACCCCTAGTCCTGACCTTATCTCTCTGACTGCACTTTTATTTTTATTTAATGAACAGTGCTTGGGTGATGCCACAGCTGCATATTGGTCACAAAAAGTAATTATATTAGTTCAGGTGTGAAGCTTTGCCTTTCTTTTGCAGGCCTCCAAGTATTTTTGATTTTGCGACTTCAACATTTTATTCCAAAACGTTTCTCACATAGAACATCTTAAATGTTTTGGTGCTATTTGCAGTTGAATAGAATATCATATAAACATATCATTATTGAAATGAAAAATTCTATTTTGAAATATTTAAAATTACTTGGGTATTAAGATCAACAATTTAATATAGTGTATATATTTATTTTGGGTAAGGGATTTTGAATTTGGTTGCTAGGATATTTTTTGCCATGTCTAAAATTATATACATACCATATAAGAGCTAAACCTGTTTTATTTACCTCCTTGTAAACTCAATTAGAGCGTCCCCTATGTGAAATATGATTGCTAACAAAATTGCATTTTTTTCGGGGTTTAAATAAACTTTCGTCATCTCTGCATCACGCGCTCTTTCACTGCATTGGTGAGACCTGATGACGCGCGACCTGTACCTGCTAGAGATGCGTGCGTCTTCAGCTGGCCGGGCATGCGGCCTTGAGGGCTGGGTGATGGGGATGCGGATACCATGGCAACTGTCCGATTGAATGCAGAGTTTTCTTAACCTGCACAATTGTTCATTAGACATGAAATTGCGTGGCGCGCCTCCGTGGACGTGCGTCCTCGACCTCTAGGCTGAGTTGGAAAAAGGAGTAAAGTCGAAAGGTAAAGTGGACTTGATCCGCTCGGATCAGTTGCACGTTCAACAAGTAGTTTTATTATTTTTGTTGGAGGAGACTTTTTGAGTCGCTGTATTTTGCAGCAGCTCCCCCCCATCCACCCCCACCTTAACATGCTGAATGATCTTTCATCGGAGCCATAAGAGCTGGAAACGACACCGCCGGACACAACTGAAACGGGGATAGATCCGGCTAATCAGAGCAGACAATATTTCAAACGTCATTCTGTGAACACCAAGTTTTCGGGCATCATTTTTGTGAAACGCGCCGTTGTATTGTCTCCCCTGCTGTCTGAGCGCCTCGGTCGTCTGGCAGACAGTTATTTCGGTGCGCCTTTCGTCATGATGAAGGGACATTGTCGCTCGGATACTGAAAATGACAGCGTGTCGTGGACTCCGTGAAAGAATGGGTTAGATTAGGTGGAATTTTGACTCCTGTCTGCAGCCGTGAGTGTTCATAACGATGTGTTTTTTCCCCTGTTTGCGTATTTCTGGGTGTTGTGTTAGAATGAATCCGTGCGCCTCGGAGTGCGAGCGCCCGTCTGCGCCTGTAATGCGCGTCCCTGATTTCCATTGACAACCCATACGGTTTTGGCAGAGGATCAAGCGTCCTTGCCATCAGTGTTCGGATGAATGATCCTAAATTTACTACCTTATATCTTACACATATCTTACACAATGGCGTGTGCTGAAAAGGGGCTAAATTGGATACGAGGTCTGGACATGTAACACAGACACCGGCGGCCAATGAGCGTCGAGCGCCGTTATCTACAATAAACCGGGAAACCGGTGCCAAAATGACCGGCGTCGGAGCGTTGAGGGCGGCTGTGGAGAGGAGAGGGGGGGCCTCGGGCGGAGAGCAGCGTTTCAAGGACGAGGAAGGAGGAATGATGCAGAAACATCTGTAAATGGGGAAAAAAGACACTCTTAAAGAAAAGAGGAAAAGTGAGGTTACAGGCGTCACGCTGACAAGGTGAAGGATTCAATATCTGCGTGGGGCCATTTCCAAGGGCACAGAGGTAAGGATGGCCACATTGCCAGATAAAGGGAGAAAAATGTGAGCTGTCACCTGCAAAAGAATGAATAGTCACTCTGGACACTTTTTATTCCCTACTTTTATTTAATCATATAAGTCTGACTGACGTCCAGATTCATCCAGACAGGGCACAATAGCCTATTAACCCCCGGCTCTCCTGAGAGGGTCGGAAGTGCGCCCACATCCATCCATCCCTGAGTTGGGATGGATGGGGTGTCTGGAGGTGTGGGTGGGGGGGACAGCCTGCCCAAGCGGCGCAGCAAGGGCAGCCTCCCCTCCCCGGGTTACCGGCTGTCCCTGGCCTCCCTGGAGGGGGAGAGGGGCTCCTTCGGGGCGGAGAGCGGGTCCTCGGGTGGCCGCCTCCGCCGCCTCTCCATCATGAGCTCCTCCACCAGGGATGGCCTCACCTTTCGCGCAGCGGGGACCCCGACCACCCCGGGGCCGCTGCCGCTGCCCCCGCCGCCGCAGCGCTCCGTGGGCTTCGCGGCGGCCCGCGCCCCCCTGGCCTCCACCTCCTCCTCCGCCGGGACCACCGGGGTCCTGGTGGTCGCCACCGGCACGGAGACGACCACCACCACGGCCTGCAACACCACCGCCGCGGGCAGCCCCGACACGGTGGCTCAGTCCGGGCTGGGCGGGTTCGGCATGATGATGGGGCTGGACGGAGAGGACTACAGCAACTCCAACCAGAGCACCTTCATCCAGAGGCAGTTCGAGGCCATGCTGCAGCCGGGAGTCAACAAGTTCAGCCTGCGCATGTTTGGGTCGCACAAAGCCGTGGCTCTGGAGCAGGAAAGAATGAAATCAGCTGGGTCGTGGATCATACACCCTTACAGTGACTTCAGGTATGGAGCCGCACAGACACACCATAACTCTGTGGAACAAATGCCACTTGTAGCATATAAAGGATGATTAGTCTTCTTTTAGAAGAAAAAATGATCAAAAAAAGTGGAAATTGCTGATTTTAAACAGCACTCCTGAAGCATGATAATATATGCTTAAGAAGGAAAAAATTGGAAAGAGAACAGATTATGCATTCATGCATTTAGCAGCTTCCTGTGCAGTTAGAGGGGACCTATTATGGCATGTAATACCTATTTTAAACAGGCCTTGAATGTCTTAAAAACAAGCTTTTGATTGTTTTTTCTAAATAAATTAGAAATTCAGCCTATGAGCCATGTCTTTATCATCCCATTCTCTAACCTCATTATCTATGTGGGATTCTGAGTGGGCGGGGCGGTTATGATAATGAAGCTCTGTGCTGATTGGCTGCCTGAATGACGTGTAGCAGGGGAGGGCACAAAGCATCGCTCTGGGCAGAAGAGCAGCCGGCTGCGTACACTATTAAACCGTGCATGCGATGCGAGTGAGCGTCAGCGACAAAATCAATTCCATTGCTTTATTTTCTATTGGACTGTCCTAACTGGCCACAGCGACGCAGCGCTGCGCAGCACGACGGGGCACGACGCGGTGCGTCGTTTTGAGCTGAACATTTGTCGGACGCCCTGCTTCTATTTTCTTCCTGTCGCTCGCGTTGAAAGCCGGTTGAAAGCGCTGTAGGAAACAGTCATGGATGAGGAACGGCTGATCCAGTTAGTTGAAATGAGAAGTTATCTCTATGATTCCTCCTCATTTCACTACAAAAACCTCAATAAAGTGGCAGCTGGCTGGAGGGAGATGGACAGAGAGCGTCCGATGTCACACAGTGCGATGCGATAGTCGGACGCTCGCATGCAGTTAGGACACGGTGTTTAGTTGTGGGCGTGGTTTGCATTTTGGTTACGTAACGAAAGGGAGCAGAATCTGAACGGCTCGTAGAAGCCACGTCACACTGGACGGCTCATCCGGGCGGCTGTACAGACACTGCAGAATTTGGTTGCTTTCCTCCCTCTCTGAGTTGGCAGGCTGAGGGGAGACCACTTTATATATGTTAAAGCAAGAAAAACTGCGTTTTAAATAATAGGTCCCCTTTAAGAAGGAGAAAATTGGAAAGAGAACAGATTATGCATTCATGCATATAGCAGCTTCCTGTGCAGTTAATGGGTGAAATAGGGGGGAGGACAAGAGGCTGAATGTAGAGTCCATTTATAGGAAGTTTAGTGTTAGAAAAAAGTGTCTGATGGAAACAGGGTTTGTAAGAGAATAAAAAAAAGTGTTTAGGGGGAAACAACAAAACAGAGGGAGATGTGTTTATGAGAGTGGCAGTAAAGGAACTGAGTAGGTGAAGGGGCCTCCAGGGTAGACAACAGCACGCTGGCAGTAAGACAGCAGATACCGGCTGCATTTTGTTCATAGAAAAAAAAGTAACTTGCATGGATAACAGAGGCAAGGAAATGCAAATTGGGAGAACAAATTTAGCCAAGAGGTGCAAGATGTCTTTCATGTCGATTAAGTGAAATGCTGATAATGTTTTCATGCACCCAGTGCATGGATCCAGCACAGCACTCCCTTCTGGGAAGTATGTATAACAATTTAGAATAATTTTGTTTCAAGTTCAAAATGAGTCAATTTTACTGAATTCTCTGGCTTAACATTTATTTCACATGGAGATACAGTAAATACTGGAGAGATATTTGGAGAGATATTGCATGAGTGCTCAGGGTAATTTGAATGCCCCCCATAACATATGTTACCATCAATTGGCTGATAGTTTAAACAGTCACATTCTTGACAGTTAAGACTCCTTACTATATATTCACCTCTAAAAGGTGCAGGTGGCCAGGAGAGAGATTGACAGCATTCACAATTTCCAGACACACTACAGCAACAATGGAGGACTTGATCCCCAAGGCTCTTGGCCCACTTTTGTCTCATCAGCCACACAAGGGCATACATAGTCTGTTCCGCTTTGTATTGTCTGTGGATGCAATGATCCTTCCCTATAGTGGTCGTTAAAGGGCAGGTGCAATGATGAATGCTGACAGTGATAAACAGAGGGAAGGATAGATGAAGGGTGTGGAGGGAATTTTGCCACCTTCGAACATCAGTCTTTCCTACACTTACTTATCCCCATCAAAGACAAGAGAAAAGATGTTAATAGTCTTCATTATCCTATTGCAGGGGGATAATTGAATTCTTTTAAATTATGTATGTGTTCAATATTATGCATGTTGAGTATGCATTATGCATAATTCAGTCACCTAACTTTCCAGTTAAGTACCTGTAGTCGTGAACGACATCTGAAGAGGTCTTTTGTGAGTACACACAGCAGAGTGGAGGAGACACATTACCTCTAAAACTGCTTTTTGTGTTATTTCCTGGCATCAACCTTGAGGACAAGGGCTTGTTAGCTTATCTTCATCAATCTGTCATCACAAAGTCTGCTGATAAGCTTGTGCACCTCATTATAAAATTACATATTGTTGCTTCACCCATTTGGTTAGATTATTTAATGTATACGTATTCATAAACACAGATTATATAGTAAAATGTAGGTGCCAGTTGCTGTTGTGCTTGTTTTTCTGCTTGTCTAGCAGGATGATGAGTGGAAACTTGCGAGGTACTGACATGTGCCCAACTGTGAGCAGGGAACC
Source organism: Cololabis saira (assembly GCF_033807715.1). Classification (NCBI taxonomy): domain Eukaryota; kingdom Metazoa; phylum Chordata; class Actinopteri; order Beloniformes; family Belonidae; genus Cololabis; species Cololabis saira. The sequence continues at coordinate 27,351,920 of NC_084589.1, forward strand.
ACTCCCAGACTGCTCAGGAGACACTTGGCCTCAATTACAGTAAAATTAGTGTTTAGCTTGACAACAGCTGAGCAGGTAAAGGCAGGTCAGTTATCCTGCAGCATCTGTTCATGTTCAATTTGGAATACTGATGAGGCTATAGAGAACAGCTTTGATTGCATTTGCAATTCCTATTTGTGTGTATAGTTAGTGTGTGGACAGCACTCACAAGTGTGCACACTTATATTCAATTCAATTCAGTTTTATTTATATAGCGTCTATTACAACAGGAATTGTCTTTAGGCGCTTTCCAGGGACCCAGAACATGACCCCTGAGCAATTTTGACATAAACATAAACATAACATAAACGGTAGCAAGGAAAAACTCCCCTTTAGGAGGGAAGAAACCTTGAGCAGGACCTGGCTCATAAGGGGGGACCCTCCTGCCGGAGGCCATCTGGGCAGAAAAGAAAAAGAGAAAACAGAAAAAAAAAACTGAGAGAGGAGAGACACACACAATGGTAAATTGGTGCACTACAGGGATGGCTGTATAAACAGATGTAGACAGCAGACACTGAGGTGGTCAGAGGGCGGGACTGTAGGTCAGGATGTCAACAGGTATCCAACAGAGATCTATACAGACAGGTGGAAGCAGCAGTGGGATGATCAGAGGGGGGGACTGCAGGTCAGCATGCAGCTCATGAGGCTTTGGCCTGCAAACATGTACAAAGAGAAAAGGAGGGGGCAGACCAGCACAACAAACTACAAGAACAATGGAGAACAATGATGGTTATGAGATACCTCTAATTAATAACTGAGAGACGCAAGAGAAGGAGGGGTGTTGGGCACCGCTCAGTGGGTTGGTGCCTCCCTGCAGCGTTGGTCTATAGCAGCATTTCTACAACGAAGCTATGTTTGAGACAAACTGTTTTATTCTTGTCCTGCAGCTGCAGCTATGACTACTGAGCCTAACACACTAGAGTTTACACTAACTATAGGCTTTACTGAACAGAAATTTTTTAAGTTTGGTTTTAAAGGTGGAGGTGGTGTCAGCCTCCTGAACCCAAACTGGAAGTTGGTTCCATAGTAATGGTTCCTGATAACAGAAGGCCCGTCCTCCGAATCTACATTTCGATACTCTAGGAACTACGAGTAAACCTGCCCTCTGAGAACGGAGAGCTCTCTTAGGAACAAAAGGTATCAGGTCTTGCAAATATCGCGGAGCTAGGCTGTTTTGGGCTTTATACGTAAGTAATTACATTTTGAATTGGATTGGAGTTTTACGGGGAGCCAGTGGAGTGAGGCTAACACTGGGGAGACGTGGTTTCTCTTGTTGATTCCTATCAGCAGTCGCGCTGCTGCATTTTGGATCAGCTGGAGCCTATTCAGCAAATTACTTGGACATCCTGCTAATAGCACATTACAGTAATCTAGTCTAGAAGATACAACACGTGAATTAGTTTTCCGCATCACTCTGGGAGAGGATGTTCCTAATCTTTGTAATATTACGGAGATGGAAAACCTGATTACAAACCTGATTAATATGCTGTTTAAACGACAAATCCGGATCGAAAATAACAACAAGGTTTCGCACAGTTTGCCATCACAACAACAACTAATCCTAAAAGATGCTTGGTACCAAAAATAATAACTTCTGTTTTCTCGGTTTGGAGTTCAGAGACACGGGTTAGTGAGGTATTTAGTTTGACTTTACAAATGCAATTTTATTTTGGATGTGATATCTCTTTGTCTGTTGGGTGGCTTTGATTTACTGGATTCAAGTTTGATTTAGCTGCCTAAACAGAGGGAACCTTAGAGTTTAGTCCACAGAGGCGTATTTAATGCACAATGAAACAGTATGTTACATGAAAATGCTACAACTATAAAGAGATGAACTCAGAATAGTCTCATTCAAAACTATGAAAATTGCAACAAAACATATAATTCTCTACAGAAAAACAGAAAGAATTGAGTTGATACATGTAAAATGTAAAATAAATTCACTTTTAAAGTATATGATGCTCAAATGCACTTGTACACATAGTCAGTGAGGTTTCCTTGGGTTTCTGGGGCACGCTCACCCAGCAGACACAGCCTGGCTCGTGTCCAGGTGGCACTACACCACCCAAGGCTTTCGTCTGCTGAACCACATCCAGCATGAGGCAACTCCTGCTGCCTCAGAGACCGATCCAGTGCCCCTACACCTCCTGACCCCTCTGCTGCCCAATATAATGCAGACCCCATTGAGGGCCTGATTTGCAAACCCTACATACCCCCATGGCTTAGCCTTTCTTCTTTTTCTTACTGACCTCCTTATGTGTAGTAATCCTCGGAAAAAAGTGGTCTATTTCTGGTCATCACCACTGAAATAGGGCTGCAAAAATCAACCATTGTTATCATCTAAACATTTTGCAATGATTTAATCTATCAAATGACTTATTTCTTTGTTTTAAAATGTGAGTAAACAGAGAAAAAAAATCCTAGCTGGGATACAGGCACGGCTTATTTTGCCCAAGTAACACTGAAACCCAAAAAACGACAAACGTCCTTATGATATTAGCATCTACATATATGAATAGCTGTGACAGACAGAAAAACAAACCAGGGCAGCGCTACAGATTACAGATTTGCTCCATATAATCACAGTCGCCAAGGCGTGTTGTAGGGGTTAGCGTTGGTTGCTGTAAATAATCACTTTATTTGTTGCCAATGAGTGGGAAGTGATATATCTGTCAGTATAAATGACAACGTCGGGGAGGAGAGTATATGGAGTGATGACTCACGCATGCTTAATCTTCATCAGTCTGGCGGAAGCATCACAGCATGAGGTTATGCTACTAAGTAAGTGTTCAAATGCAATAGACCGCAGAGCTTGGCAGTGGTTTCCTGGAGAAAAAGAGACAGGGTACGTATAGACTGAGGCAGAGTCAGAGACAGCAGCAAAGAATAAGCAAGCAAAGGTGATGCATGAAGGGATCAGGGATATGGAGAAGGAGAAAAAGAGAAATTACAAGAATCCTCTCCAGTTGATTGGATCGGCTCCTCTCTCATGCACTAAATGCTTTCAGAATCCAAATGACACGAACGATTTCCTGCATTTTTATTACTGCCCTACGTCACAGCGTAATGTCCCGAAACTGATGAGGCCGACCAAGGTTACTCATAATTTGCCTCAGTCTGTTCCCCGACGCAATGCAATGTAATTGAGCGTCTTGCAGATCGACTAAAACTGAATACATTTAGCGTCTCTTTGTGAAGGTTAAATACATTTGCACAATGCTTCCACAAATAGCATGCTGTCATATTTAAGATGGAACAGACTTCATACAGATGATTCGTGTGACAGTGTGTGCATGTTAATGCAATTTCAACATAAAACACTGAAATAAACTATGGGGAATAATAATAAAATATTTCAGATAATTTGTTTTCTTTCTTCCAGACCTTTTGCACCATGACTCACATCCCAGGCATTTCCTCTGTGGACACTTTTTACATAAAAAAATAATTGATAATAAAAACCTGATTAGAATGGCTGTTCAGTATAAATCATAATATAAATCTCTGAGTGATACATGGCAGCCTCATGAAGCTTTGACATGTCAAACTGTGTTAAAGGCTACCATCACATTTAATGCTGGTTCAGGTAACTGTACATCCTTCCATAAACAAGATAAAAAACGACTGTCTCTGAAATAACTTGAAATTGACAAAGTAATCATTAATAATTTCCTGAATATTCATTCATTAAAATGTAAACATTGCTTTTAAATTGCGGTTCAACAGAATCATTAAAAACAAACAAATGAAACCGGCCTTGTCAAAAAGGATGGGACCCTAATCTTAATATTTTGTTGCACAAAGTTTCGAGACAAACGCTGCAATCAAGTGATTTCTGTAACTGTCAATGAGACTTCTGCACGTGAGAGGTCTGTTGGTCCACCTTTCATGAGCAAACTCCTCCAGCTATTCCAGGGTTGAAGAGTTTCTTCTCCAGACTGCATGTTTCAGCTGTTTTCATAGATGTTCACTTCATCAACACACCTGATTCTAATTAACGGCCCTCATTAGCTTGTCATCAAGGTCTGCACACCCCTGTTGATGACGCATCTAAAGTATCACGGTGTGCTGAATCAGGGAAACATCTAAAACATGCAGGACAGTGTGCAACGAGGACCAGCGTTGGGAAACCCTGGGGCTCATAGAAGACCACCTCAGAATAATCCAATCTTTTTCTTCTTGGCCATTCTTGAGTGTTTTTAGCTCTACATTTTTGATCACTGACTTGTTGGAGGACCCATGACCTGCAGCTGGGACCGAGCCTCTTGACAGGGCAGCACATTTCACTCCAGAATGCCTTGATAACTTATTGCTCTATGTTTACAGAAGCAAAAGTTAAGCATTCAAAGAGCTGATGTTACTTGACAAAAAGCTCAAATTTAGTCCCATCTGTCCAAAAGACATTTTCCCAGATGCTTTGTGGCTTGTCAATAATTTCATTTTGACAAATTCCGGTCTGTCATTTTTATTATTTTCTTTCAACAGTGGAGTCCTCCTCCTTTGTCTCGTCAGTGACAGATGGTCTGACACTAGCCCCTTTCACACAGAGATTCCGCAATATTGGTGTAAAGAAGTCCTGCCAATACGCCGCCTTTGTTGGTTCACACAGAACCATACAACGCCGGCATAACGCCGCTCCCGTCTGTAAATTCACACAGCATGCCGGCGTTCCGCAATCAGAGGCGTGACGACAGCGTCAGCGTCTAGTGGCATGCCGGCATGCCGGCTGTGTCATTCACACAGACCCCGTTTCGTCTCTTGTGACGGCTCTGTGACTACCTCCGCTGCCGGCTTATTGGTGGGGCCACTTGGCCCCCCCATTCCGCCTCCGTGACTTTCACACAGAACAGCGAGGCGGCTTAAAGGCGCAACGTTCCCGCCTCGAACTGGCTGTGTGAAAGGGGCTACTGATGTACCTGGACCTTGGAGTTCACCTTGAATCTCTTTGGAAGTTGTTCTGGGCTTTTGGGAAACCATTTGTATTATCCATCTCTGCAATTTGTCAATTGTCAATTCTCCTCTTGCAGCGATGCCTAGGAAGGATGGTTACAGTCAACTTCTGAATGAAATTAGCAACTGTTGTCACAGGAACATCAGGCTTCTTGGAAATGGTTTAAAAGCCCCTTTCACACAGCCAGTTCGAGGCGGGAACGTTGCGCCTTTAAGCCGCCTCGCTGTTCTGTGTGAAAGTCACGGAGGCGGAATGGGGGGGCCAAGTGGCCCCACCAATAAGCCGGCAGCGGAGGTAGTCACAGAGCCGTCACAGAGACGAAACGGGGTCTGTGTGAATGACACAACCGGCATGCCGGCATGCCACTAGACGCTGACGCTGTCGTCACGCCTCTGATTGCGGAACGCCGGCATGCTGTGTGAATTTACAGACGGGAGCGGCGTTATGCCGGCGTTGTATGGTTCTGTGTGAACCAACAAAGGCGGCGTATTGGCAGGACTTCTTTACACCAATATTGCGGAATCTCTGTGTGAAAGGGGCTTTTAATTCTCTTTCTGATCTACTCAGCCAACTCTCTCCTTTGCTTCCTCTTCCATGTCCAGCACAACAGAGTGATGACTTTTAACCCTTTAAATAGACAGACTGGCTTACTGCAAGATTAAAAATGGCTGTGATGTTAATTATAGGACTCACTTAAGTCTAACATGTCATTTTGGTCAAATGATTTTGTGTCTTTTCGAGGGGTACCAAGTACTTTCATTAGTATGTTTTTATATGAATAATTCTGTTAAACCACAATATATAGCCAATGTTTTATTTTCATCTGTCAGTTTTCAGTCAAATATTATTTACTATTACTATTTACTAATATTACTTTTGTCAGTTACTTTTTCAGGTTATTTCAGTGATCATTGTGAGCTTTTCGTTCCCTAATGGGTACCAACATAATAAAAGATATAGCATTATGAAATAAAAGTGTCATGAAATAAATAAACACACCAATATGAAATTAGTTTTCATTTAAAAAAATGATTTTATTTATTAATGTTTTATTTATTTTATCATCATATTTATTTATTTTATTGAATATTTATTAATGTAAGATTTATTTTGTATGTTTTCATTGTCATATTTATCTATTTAATGAACTATAAAAATGTAATGATTTAAGTATTTATTTATTTTTCAGTGAAACAGCTTTCCATCCCAACAATGTCCATGTCTTTTTATTTCTTTATAGATATTGCTCTGATATGAAAAAAATGTTATCAATGTTTTTGATCAGTATTGCACAAATATTTAAACTTACAAGGAAATAACACAATAAATATAATTAAAATATAAAATATATTTCAAAGCATATCTTAGATGTTCATGTTATGGACTTACAAGGACATAACAAAAGTGCAGGAGTTGAGTAATTCTCTGTCTTTCTAGATTTTACTGGGACCTGCTGATGTTAGTATTGATGATGGGCAACTTGATCGTCCTGCCGGTGGGCATCACCTTCTTTCGAGATGAAAACACTGCCTCGTGGATCATCTTCAACGTGGTCTCTGACACGCTCTTCATGGTTGACCTGGTTCTCAACTTCAGGACTGGCATTGTTAAGGAAGACAACACAGAGATATTGCTTGACCCCAGGTCAGAAGGAGTATTTGTGTGTACTGTCATATTGTGGTACTGCGGTTGTGCATGCTGGAGCATACCAGCTCATTCAGCCCATTGCCATGAATTTAAATTTGCTCTTCTGGCCATCTGTAAGGTTACTGTTCAAACAAATTCATATGAAGGATGAGAAAAAGTGATGTGCCAGAGCTTTGTTTAAGCTCCAGTGTGTTCCAGATTAATATTAATGAGGGGTGTCTCATGCCAGGAAAATGTTTGACTCACTTCCACAAATGAGGCATGTCACTGGTCTTCAATTATTATCCCCTCACTCAGGGCGATACGCCAGAACTACTTGAAGAGCTGGTTCCTGGTGGACTTTGTGTCATCCATCCCGGTGGATTACATCTTCCTGATGGTGGACAGTCTGGACTCCGAGGTGTACAGGACGGCCAGGGCACTGCGCATTTTCCGCTTCACCAAAATCCTGAGCCTTCTTCGGCTGCTCCGCCTGTCCAGACTCATCCGTTACATCCACCAGTGGGAGGAGGTGAGCGGCGCAGATGAAGGGAAAAAGAGCCTGTTTAAGACATGATTCATCACAAAGCACTTTCTTATTACACAGTTTGTTTTGAGGGTCGAGACACCCCTCCAGCTCACCCTTTTTGTTTTATTTAACATGGGGCCTCTGACCTCGAGACTATGGGATGAGATGCCTTGGACAAGTGTGGTTATACCCTTATTTTTTATTCTGTTCCATCCTCTGCGCTCTCTTTTTTCTCTCCATCAGATATTCCATATGACATATGACCTCGCCAGTGCCATGGTGAGGATAGTAAACCTGATTGGTATGATGCTGTTACTGTGTCACTGGGACGGCTGTCTCCAGTTCCTTGTCCCGATGCTGCAGGACTTCCCTCCTGATTGCTGGGTTGCCAAGAATTTGATGGTGGTGAGTCTCCATCCAGGAGTCCTAATGCAACTGTGTTTCTCTACTACACACATGGGAACATTGTTTTATTGCATGATAAACAAAATAGAAATTTCAAGCGGAGTTAAGTGAATTACACAAAGCGCTCTCAGAGCTTGTTTGAACAGAGTTTAGAATATTTATACCAGATGAGGGCAGAGTGCAAATTCTGAAAAGAGCTGGGGTTTTTCTGTGCGTGTACACAGGGAGGCTGTTTATGAGATATTAAATGGTGTCTTCCTTTTCTGAATTAATTGGCTCATGCAGCAACATGTCCTTCAGGAATAAAATGGACTGTCATCATTAGGAAGGATTAAGAAGACTGTCTAATTAAAACCCTCATCAGAGACTGTGTAGAGGTGTGAATGCACGCAAAGGTGCAAAGCTGCATGTAGCCCTACAGCGGCGGATGGAGATATGCAGTTGTATTAACAGCTGAGTCATGTCTCACTGGTTGCTATGAGTGATGGTTGCTAAGCAGACTGATGCTGGGATATTCCCCAGAGAAAGTCCCATCATCCTGCATTAATATCTTGTTATAATGTGACTCGCACGCTAAACAGCAGGTGCACACAAACACACAGGTGGTTCTATGTGTTTATACTCTCATTCACTGAATGTGTGCTTTTTATGTTCTGCAGCCACGCTGTTTCAGCAGTTACAAACTTCTGAGAGCTGTTAGTTGTTCTGAGTTAAGGTCCTGGGGGAAGGGGGCTTCTGTAACATGACTAAATTGGGAATGACTAGATATTTTTATATATATTATGTGGTTATCACTTTACACTTGCTTCTGCCTGTGTCCCGCTGACAGAACGACACATGGGGTGTGCAGTACTCCTATGCTCTGTTCAAAGCCATGAGCCACATGTTGTGTATTGGGTATGGTGCCCAGGCTCCAGAGGGGATGACGGATGTGTGGCTCACCATGCTCAGTATGATCGTAGGCGCCACCTGCTACGCAATGTTCATCGGTCATGCCACCGCTCTCATACAGTCACTGGACTCCTCACGACGGCAGTACCAGGAGAAGGTGAAATGTGAATTTCATCCATCTGTTGCTACTTGCATTTCTAACTATAAACTGTATGTAATAGTTTAAATGTCCTCTATTCTGCCTATTTATGCATAAAGTGCTGTGAAAAGGCATTTGTCCCCTAACAGATTTATTGAGATTAATTTTTTTTTCTCACTTCTCATTTTTTTGTCCCCCCTTGTTAAATCATGAAGTAACTGTGATCAACCAGATGTTTTGGAAAGCTGAGTTAAATTTTAAAAGCCATGCCCATGCCTTATTAATGCCAGGCATGTAAAAGTAAGAAATCCCTTAAAGACAACCTGTCTGACAGCATGACAAAGAATAAAATATCACAAAAAAGCAACACATCATGCATGCAGCATCTTAAGCACTGCAGGCTTCACATTCCTCAGTTAAGGTCAGGAAGGGCAAACACTTTGTCACAGCACTGTGGTTCTGCAACAAATTTTCATTAAAGAGCTTTACATTTTTATTTTCAATAATCAATCCATATGCTATGAAAATTTTCCAGAGCTTAAAGGTGTTTAATGCTCAATTTCCAAAGTTATAATTCAAAAGGTTGAAAGGCTAAATCCACAAACCTTTTGGCTTTTTTATTATCATTATTGTGAAAACATTGTTACATATTTATTCATCAAATAAAAACTAGTGTTGCTTGAGTGTATTAGCAGCTACAGCCCGATTTTAGGTTTGAAAACATTTATTAACTACAGCTGTAGACAGGTTCTCCCTCCTGTCACCTGCTAAGTTTTTTTTTTATTTTTGGAACTGCTTGATCCAAAAACTCCCAGCACAACCCAGACCAGCACAGATGGGCCGGGTTGAGCCCATCTGGTTGAAAGCTTGGCATTTATGGAAGGATCTTCATGTGGTTTGAAGGATCAAAGCAAATCAATAGTGTCAGGTGGAAATATTTTTTTTGTCAAAATATAGTAATCCTGTGACTCAAGTTAATTCATCTGTCAACAATATACCACAGTCTTGTTTTGATATGCAGTTGGCACTTGACTGTCTTTACTCCCAAGTGAACGCAGCGGGACTTTGACTGCAGCTCGCTCAACTACAAGTCTAAGCAGGTTGTGAGAATTTGAACCATGGCATCGTTATAATATTGGCAGGGAGAATTTGCCAAAGATGGAAACTTTTTCCAGAGATGGTGAGCTGCAGAGTGCAGCACTGAGAGGAAATAAAGATTTGATCAAACATTTTGCAAAAATACTAAAAATAATTACAGATAGGCATTGAATGTATGTATCACTGAACTCATCAACTAACGTACATTATTTTGTCCAGGGGAATCATGTGATTCTTAGTATTCAATCAACAATTGTGTCGACTTTGGAAGTGGCTAAATAAATATTTGTTGACCTAAAGTTGATCATTTGAATTTGCATTTTCTGAGTGACAATTGCAATACAAAAAGAAAATATGCGAAAAATATTTCAGGAAAAAAATAAATAAGAAAAATCTCAACAGCTTTTCCCTGATAAGAGTGTTTTGAAAGTTAAATAAAGAACATCTTTAATTCACTTGTTCACAAGTCACAGCATTCAAAATGACTCCTTATTTATTCCTTATTATGTCTATTTCTGTGATACTCTAAACGTTCAACTTTGTGTGCAGAAGTATAGTGATTTTTTTTTAATTCCTTAAAGTGACCAGAAAAATTGCATTCAAGTAATTTATTTCTGTTAGCTCTCTGTAAAAGGGAGACAAAAGTTGCTACCAGAAATATAACTAAACTCACCTCAAACTATTAACTGTCTGTTAAAATGAGAAATTGATGAGGGAGTGATACATTTATACTTATATATCATTTATTTCTATACAAATCAATTTATATCTGTATCACGGAGAGACTGCTCCTTTTCAAGGAGAAAAGAGTTTGTAAAAATTAAGTAAAAAAAATAATTACACATCATCATTTTGAATCAAAGTAATTTTACAATCTGTATTTCAATATTGTTCTCTCGCAACCGTGCCTGTTACTTGGTGACTAGTTGAAACAGATTTACAAATTTGTTGTTTTCTCTTTATTCATGTACTTTGTCCTTATTTTCATATGATGTTATTGCAGTACAAGCAGGTGGAGCAGTACATGTCCTTCCACAAGCTGCCTGCAGATATGCGACAGAAGATCCACGAGTACTACGAGCACCGTTTCCAGGGGAAAATGTTTGATGAGGAGAACATCCTGGGAGAACTCAGTGAGCCACTGAAAGAGGTAATACATCGTAATGCAAATGTTTTCATGTCCCCAAGAAAGCTCTCCGACCTCCATCCCTTCTCACGTAATCCATTAAACCTCTTTATTTAGGAGATAGTCAGCTTTAACTGCCGGAGCCTGGTGGCCAACATGCCGCTGTTTGCCAATGCTGATCCCAACTTTGTGACGGCTGTGTTGACCAAGCTTCGCTTTGAGGTGTTTCAGCCATTTGACTTCATCATTCGCGAAGGCACTGTTGGACGTAAGATGTATTTCATCCAGCACGGACGAGTCAGTGTGCTTACCCGTGGCAACAAGGAAACCAAGTTGAGCGATGGATCTTACTTTGGTGGTGGGTGTGTTTTATTACTGTTTCACTGTTTTTGGAAAAGAAATAAAAGAAGGTTGTTGGTAATTCTGTGGTTGCTTTTGTGCAGGTGTACAGTGTGAGTTGATTGCAATAAAAGACTTTCTCTGTTATTCTTTAACCACCGCCTCTCCTCTCATCCTCAGAGATCTGTTTGTTAACTCGTGGACGGAGGACAGCCAGCGTCCGTGCAGACACCTATTGCCGTTTGTACTCTCTCAGTGTGGACAGCTTTAATGAAGTTCTGGAGGAACACCCAATGATGAGGCGGGCCTTTGAAACTGTTGCTGTTGACCGTTTGGACCGTATTGGTAAATTATTAATTTCTGATTTCTGCATTTGTCTCACAAACGTATCTGTTCAGTAACTAACATAAAATATCTAAAGGTAGCAGTCCAGTTCTGCTCAATTAATTTAAACACAGATCGTAAAGGATTAGCAGTGTTTTCAGTGAAGATTAGAACATCTTTGAGTCTAAAGTATGGGCAGAAATATGTGCCACTAGAAACTGAATTTGAATAATTTATATTTGAATTTGAATTGCTCAACTTGAATAATTGCATTAAAAAACTGAATCTGAATCACATAATTTGAATATGTATTGTTTAATTTGAATTATTGCATTGAAAAACTGAATCTGAATAGCATCATTTGAAATTGAATTCAACTGTTCTGAAACTGTATTTGATCCTCACTGAAAATTCAACTGTCTTTATACTTTCACATTCAGTTCTCACGATTCAAATTCAGTTCTTGCAATTTAATTTCAATTTACTGGAGTTACCGTGCCAGACATCCGGGTCTTCCGGAGGAAGAGCAATCGCGGCAACGCGCGTCGTACGGTGCGTGTCGCCGCGTAGAGAAAACACAATAGGTTTCTAAATATCTAGCTCCCATTGGTCGTTTATATATAGTTTTTCAATGCAATGATTTAAATTAAACAATACAAATTTAAATTATGTGATTCAGTTTTTTAATGCAATTATTCAAGTTGAGCAATTCAAATTCAAATATAAATTATTCAAAATCAGTTTCTAGTAGCACCTATTTCTGCCCATACTAAAGCTCCTGCTGTCTGCTTTGTTTATTACCCGCCAGACAACTTTACCTTCGATGAAACCTATTTTCTGGTTTTCCTCCTCTACAGGCAGGAAGAACTCAATGCTCCTGCGGAAGTCGTCCCAGGGTGGTTCTTTGGGGGGTAGTATGGGTCGTGGTGGAGGCCGAGGCGGAGGGGGTCCAGGAGCTGGAGGAGGCCTTGCAGCAGGGGGTCTTGGTTCCTGTGATAGCATGCTAGTGCAGCAGATTGTCAAACATGATAGCATGCCAGCTATGCAGGATGCCATCGCAGCCGCTGCCGCAGGAAGAAGCGGGGTGATGGGAGGTAGCGGCACGGTATCCCCTCGGCCACGCCCTGTCATCTGGGCACCGCTGGTCCATGCCCCCCTACAGACGGCAGCTGCCACCAGTAACGTAGCCATCGCCCTGATGCACCAGCAGCAGCAGCAGCAGCAGCAGCTACAGCAGCTGCAGCAGCAGCATGCTCTTGGAGGGGCTTTTTTCCTGCCTTCCCCAATGATCTCTCCTTCTCCCTCATCCTCGTTCCCTATTTCTCCTCCTCGTGGTCCTGTGCTTCAGCCCCTACGCCCCTCTGTGAGCTCTCTCATTGGGATGATGGCACTGGGAGGTATGAGTGGTTTATCTCCAAGGGGAGGATTTCCTGTCTCACCTTCAACTATGTGCCCTCCCAGTGGGGTGACATCACCTCCAACTGCTAAAACGCCACCCACTCCAGCCTCTACTGCTCCACCTTCTGTCCAACAAGGAAGGACTCTTCATTACAGCCCAAGATTTCAGGCCGACCATCCGTCAATGACCGCTGGAGGACTCGGAACCCCGACAGGAGGAGTGCCATCTTCCCCGATCCACAAGGTGACAACCACCAACCCACCCGCCTCTTCCAGTGGTCCACCAGATGGCAACACTTGTCAGCAGGGCGCAAAAGAGGCTTTGTTACGTCATAGTGGAAGTAGCTGTCAGGGTCTGCCAGCATTGGGAAGACTCACCCAGGAGGCCCGGCTGCTGTCAGCCTCACAGCCCACTCTGCCTCATCGCTCCTGGGCCGGACTGCAGCCTCACCCTGCGCTTCATCGGAAGGCTTCTGGTGGTAATTTGTTGGCAGCTCCATTCCTGGCAGGACAGTTGGCCAGGGGAGGAAGCGCAGGCATGCTGACCTCTAACCCTCAAGTACAGCTGATGACAAATATACCATGTAACACACAAGCACAACCCAACTTTCCTGTGCTTTCCACCATAACACAAGCTACAGCCCACACTGCCTCGATACCAACACCCACAGCTGCACACATGGCTTCTTTGCAGTCTTCATCCCCTCCAAAGCAGACTCTGCTCTCTTCTGCCATCCCATCACCTGCACTCACTCCTTCATCTTCTACAACTATACTCTCTCAGACCTCTCGGCCAAAGCCAATACCAACAAGCCTTTCTGGCTTCTCCTCCCCTCCTCTCTGCTCCACCCTGCCATCAGTGGGAGCCAGCCCGCTGTCTACTCCCCGTCCCAAGCCAATTCCTACACCCTCTCCCCGTTCCTCCTCCCCTTCACCATCCTCCACACCACCTCCGTCCTCTGTTTCTACCCCAGTTCCTCTACCTCAACCTTGCGGGCCCAAGTCACTACTCATTTCCTCTTCTCCCCCTTCCTCTCTGCTCACCTCTTCTCCAGCACATCCTCAGAGCCCCAAAGCCAAAGCATCTAACACACCTCCCTCTGCCTCTCCGCTGTCTGGCCTCAGCCCTGCCCTGACCCCAACCCCTTCAGCTCCCACTCAGACAACTCGTACCCAACCTTCTACTCCCTCCCAAACACCTACTCAGACAATCACACCGGTTACTCCTGCCCAGACATTTACTCCTATATCTTCTCCATCAACTATCCCAGTCTCATCTGGCCCATTCCTGAGTAAATCCCAGAGTCCAACACCTTGCCTCCAGCCCTCTGTCTCCAGCGCAAGCAGACGCCGGACCTCAATCCCAAAACAAGTATCTCCTGTAACTCCAATACAAACTTCACCTCCTGCATCAACACCTGTCAGCACCAGCTCTCCAACTAAAGTTACTTTCTCAGTTCATCCTGTGAAGCAAACCTCTCCTATTTTAACTCAAAGCCCCATTTCTGGTGCCAGCCATACCATCCAACAAATCCCACAAACAACCTCATCTTCAACAACTTTACGTCCAAAGCAGAGCTCCACTAACCCTTCCTCCCTTTCCATCGCCTCCACCACCACTTCTTGTAGTTTACAGTCCACCCCTGTTCAGTCCCTAAAACAATCCACCACAGCCTCTCCTACCCATTCCCAAAAACTCAACACAACCTCTGCCCCGGTTCAGACCTGTCATGCATCCACCCCTGAACCCAGCCAGACTGCACACGCAGCCACTCCTGGCAACTCCACTTCACCTAAAAATGGCAAAAAGGACCCTCAGCTGCCACTCACCAGAAAAGACTCAGAGGGACTAAGACACAAACTACCCGCCAATATGTAAGAAAGAAGAAAAAGAACATTTTGCACGGCTTTGATTGCAGTCAGTTCTGATCAGCAGAGCCATGGATATGCAGACTTACATGGACAGGTACATCTTGTTTGTATTTAATCTAGGATGTGATTGTCTTAGAACATCAGGTGTTCGTGTGTTCATCAGCCGAGCCATTGATCAAGGAGAAAGACTTTATTGGTCTGCTGAGAGGATAATGTCCTATGACAGAGTCTAAGAAACATCAAAATGTAAACATGCGTATCTGTGTTAGTGATTGTCGGAGCAAGCGGGGGAGCTGACGTGGGAATATGCTGCACGCAATGAACAGTAACAGTAAAACTGGACAAAAGCAACGCACAGGTTTGTTAATGAAAACAGCAATACTTTGATGCATTTTACTCATTCGCACCAGGAAATGACAGAGATTATAAATGAGAGAAGACCATAATCTGTTTGCTGTTGGGAAGAAAGTCAGTTTGTGATGTCAAAATACAGGCATCAGAACCGACACCCTCCGGGTTCCAGCTCCAACTCCCCCTTGCCTCCCATTCTCCACCAAAGTGTAATATTTTCTCATCAGAATATCAATAATTATGATATAGCATTTAAAAATAACTGTAAAGTTAATACTGATATGAATTTAAATTCTTAGGAAGAGTCCATTGGTAGTTTTGTTGTCCCAAGTGTGTGGTGCTTAGTTTATTTAACAATACAGAAATTTGAAGCCAACATGTTCACTCTGACAGTTTCTAAAAATTGTGTTTTGTGTGTTTGTGTGACTCAAAATACCGCTCTGCTGTGCCCCGTGGCTCACATGATTTTATTCCACCCAGGTCCCTGTATTGTAAATAACGTGCCTCTCTGTGGCTCTGTTGTGTGCTTCCTCACCCCTCAGCCGCTTCGCTTTTCATCTCCTTTTTGTCTAGCTGCCTTTCATCTGATTTCACAGCTCTGGTCATTGCTTCTTGGACGCTTGCAGTCCACTCCCTTTCTCTTGGTTTGCCCAACGCCTAGCTCCCTGCTGGCATCAGTTTCGTGCTCAATTAGCTCTCATCCTTCTGTCATCTCATGACACTGTTTGGGCACTTTTTCCAGTGAGGTTTCATGTTTTCTGTGGGTAGCAACAAGACATTTATTACTTAACCCTGATACCATGTTGCCTAGACCATATATATATATATATATATATATATATATATATATATATATATATATATATATATATATATATATATATATATATATATATATATATATATATAGGACCAAATGTTTTTTATTTATCACAGCTTTAGCTTTTGAAAAATTAAAAAAAGCTAATAATACAGTCAAAATGATGATCTGGAATGTGGCAATGAAGGGGATGGTTATGATGATGATGATGATGATGATGATGTACATTTGGATGAAAGAATAAAGTAGATTTATACATCAAATGTGTGTTGATATACAAGCTTTTCTGAGGGCTTTTCCAGTTTGGTTTAGTTTGAAACCGTGTCAGATTAGATGGCATTTAGGGAGAATTTATAATAGGTAACCAAAACTTAACATTTAAAGAAATATCCACTAAAGTAAAGGGCACACTTAGAAATGTCTAGATCAGAATCAGAAAAAAGTTTATTGCCAAGTTTGTTAAACACACACAAGGAATTTGTTGTGGTGATTGGTGCAATAGATAGATCATTCTAGATCAGAACACCATAAAACCAGGGACTGTGTATATATTAAATGGTTAATAAAGGATTACAACAATGTCCGGGTGGCAGGAACAGATCAGTTGGGAAACCGACTAAACCCAAAACAGGTTTGGAGCAGGATGCAAAAGTAACTGACATCCACAAGGGGAAATCTTCTTTCAAAGTCGACAGGAAGTAAGATTCAAGGTGAGTAAAATGGGACAAAACAATGTCAAATATGAAACAAACCCCGAGCTCTGACTGTTTTTCACCAAGACTCATGCACCATTTTGCAGTTTGAAAGAAGCTGATTCATCTTCTCACCAACTTTTACTGAGTCTCCGCTTTTCACATAATGCACCTCTACAGTTTTATGAGAAAGTAGCATCTCTGTATTTTTACTGATACATAAAAGAAAACTGGTAAAAAAACAAACTTCAAAATGTAATTTAAAAAAAAAATCCACAAAGCAAGGTTAAGGTTAAGAGTTAACTTTCCACTGTGCTGAAAACATTGTTTTTGAAAGACTTGGCTGACTCATGCTCAGTTCTGTGAGTGTGGCAGTCGCCAGGATGTTATGAATACAGAGGTGATGAATACCCTCGACTCACTCCTACGCACCACTGACGTATCTGGCCAAACCAAACAGAAATGCAGCCAGAGTCTTTTTTCTTTTCTCTTCATCATGGACAGGTCCCCATCATGATTGATCCATCCAACCATTCTTTGCACTTCAAGAAAGAAAAGATTAAGGAGATCAATAATAGCTCAATTACCTCATAATTCATGTAGAAAACAGCATTTGACTGAGTGATTCCACTTCCACTATGTCTATTTTAGCTATTTCACTAAAGTCATCTTCCAGTTTGGATATTGAACTGGTTATCAGGATAGATTCTCAAAACAGTAAGTTCCCATTCAGACTCGGATGAGGCTCTAGCGTAAACTTGTACGTGACCTCTGAGGATTAGACGTTTTGTGGTGAGCCACAAAACTACTGTTTAACAAAATAAGTTCCAGCGTATGTTAATGAGAACTGTCTTCTTCCCATCCCCAACTCTTCTGCTTCTGCTTCTCCTGGATCCCCAACCCTAATCCTCTGCTTCTCAGCAGCAGGCAGCCACGCTCAGATCTGAGGTTAAGCTTGTATTGTGGGGACATTTAAGTCTCTGCTGCTCCTGAAAGGAACGAAATGAATATCTGCCTTCATGAGGGCTGATTACAGCTGCACTGGTTCACCTGCTCCCCCTTCCCTTCTAGCGCTGTTCTTGCACGCATTTCCTGGTGTCCGAGAGGTTTTCACAACTCTCCTGCACATTGCAGGTGTCAAGGAGAGAATTACTTTGCACATACAGAATACGAGTTAAGAGGGATTAACATGTTGGATTCACGTTCATTTGTATTTCCACTGTGTTTTAATAGCAACTGCTGAGTCACACATGGCAGCAATAACCTGTAAAATGATAATTACCTTATAGTCGTAAATATTTGAGTATTTTCAGGCTTTCACTTAAAGAGAGCTGTGAAGGCAGAAGCTGTAGAAAAAAATAGTTTGTGCCTTATTGTTGCAGAATTAGAGCAGTTTTGCGGATCAGGCCTCAGGTAACCACTCTTACTGGAGATTCACGGTTGTAAATTGCACATGGGCCACTAGATGGCAAAAACACTTCAATTATTTGACAACGACACTAAGCAGAGCAATAATCTGTTGCGATGGAAACCACTATATCACAGAAATATGCAACTCTGGGTTAGCCGAGGAGAATAGAAAAACCATTAAAGTTACAAGAATTTGTTTAGAGATCACAGTGGAGTCAGGAGGCAGTGTGGAAGAAGTTGATGGTGTCAGACCAGTCAGGATTACCAGCCATGAATAGAGGTGGGGTGGGTTGGGGGGGATAAACGGGACTTGTAATTACTGCCTGTCACCGTGGCTCTGAAATAGACACAGAGGGAAGTCTTTACCCACTGGAAACAAACTGGACCTCCAGACAGAAACTATATAATGACTGTTTTATCCCTCATCAACAGTCACCCAACCCACAAACAGACTTCAGGATCCTGCATAAAATGCTTTAAAACAGCCAGGCTGCTCATGACCTCTTGTCACAGCAGGTTGCAGCTGCTTCTGCAAATTCAACCACAGACTGATGTTAACTCCTCCAGACTCCTCTGAGATGTTTTAAGACACTAGAAGTCTACACATTTCACAGTAAAGTGTAGTGGCAGAATTTAAATATTCAATGTATTCAAGTACAATATTTAAACAAGGTTTCAAGTTTTATAAACTATAGCTCCATTTGAGAGGGAGTAAAGAAGTTCCTGCCTAAGTTAATAAGAACTTACACATTTGGTGAAGAAAAGGAAACAGCAAATACATTTATCAACTTAGATATATTCTAATTTCCATCAGGTGGCCTCCATCACGCACTCATCCACAAACACAGTTGATTATTGAATTGGTGACAATAATTATCTTTACTCAGAAAGGTATGTTGAGGAACTAAAAACTGGACCGAGAACCAGTGAATAACCTGCTCAGCCAACTTTATTTAAAAAAGACTAGAACAGCCGAGAGCTAATGATCAATTTTGGTGGATAAAACTCAGTATTACCAATAAAAAAGGGATCAATATTGAATTTGAACTGTTAGGTTACTTAACACTGACAAAATAGTGACCTTACAAGCTCAGATAATGTTTCCATGTGTTATTTCAAAACTGGTGCGAGTTTTACAAAAGCAACAGATTTCATTTCCAATTAAATAAGTTGTAGTATGTTGAAGGTTAATTGAATATGGAATTGATCCTGTATTGTAACCAGTATTAATTAATATGCAGCTAAAAAACAACAACAAAACATAACAATATATGAATACTGGACTAGTTTTGTTTTACTGTTACTTTACAAATGTGTTTTTTGTTGTTGCTATAATATTTTCAGAATAAAAAACTGATAAACAAAGCATATACTCAGTTAATTAATACTTAAATTAAATTAAATTAAATTCAATTGTATTTATATAGCGTCTATTACAACAGAAGTTGTCTCTAGGTGCTTTCCAGAGACCCAGAACATGAACCCCCGAGCAATTATTACGTAAACATAACATAAACAATGGCAGGTAAAAAACTCCCTTAGTGGGAGAAAAACCTTAAGCCAAATAGTGGCAAGGAAAAACTCCCCTTTAGGAGGGAAGAAACACTGAGCAGGACCTGGATCATAAGGTCATACATCCATCACATTATGACATTTATCAGTTAAACAACAGAGTGCAAAAAATATGATCGCAAGACCAATTGTGTTTCTTTCAATCCTAAAAAATGCATTGTCCAGATAAAACTGTATGAATTTACAAGAATTGATCTGAATAGCTTCAAATTGACTCTTAAATTGACTCTTAAAAAATAACCCTTATTTATGTTGGAGCAAAATCGGTGCTGTGTTTTAGCTGTGTAGAAATCCCCTACCAGTTTAGATAATAGCTGAAACATTTCAAAAAATAAGAAAATAATGTCTAATTTCCCTCTGTTCAGTACAATAAGGATTACTATTACCTGGGTAATTGAGAATCTACGCAAATTAATGTTTTTCTTATTGACTTCAGCATTTTAGGACCCCCTCAAAAGCTACTGATTTAGCGTAACCTCACACGGAAAAAAAGGTGCATTTATGACGTATACATGGTGTATAATGTAACCTCTTTTTCTGGTAGCAAAACCACAGAGCGAGCACAGATTTAAGATTTCAGGGGGGTGGTAATAGGTGGGCTGTTTGAGTTCACCACAAAATTATATATAGACTTCCTGCTCCCTCACTACAAAACCCACCAGCACATACACACTGGCACTCCAGGGAAACAGTAAGATGAGGATGAGATTCAAGCTTTAGACGAGCATGGTGATTCCCACACCACTTCAAACAGGAGGCACACGGGCCTGTGCTCTTCAAAGTTGAGCTTTTGCAGATAAGTTGAGTCACATGAGTTTCTTTTTGTTTTGTTTTTCACTTTTCTCTTTTGGAGATGGCTACTGTTTCATCTCAGTAGGCCCTGTAGTCTTTATTTTCTTTTCATTGATTCACAAAAAGTCTTTTTTAGGAGAAAAAAAAAGTCCCTATTACCGTTGCCCTTTTGACGCTACCACATTGGATGTGACACATCATCTGTGTGAGTTTCATTTAGCAACACCAGTTTCCGTTTAACTTCAATGATCTGCCGGTCTCTGTCTCTGGCCCTGGTTTGGAGCTCTGCTGCATGACTTCCACTTCTCCATCCATGGTCCCCCACCCAGATGGCTTCTGGTTGGTGGTGTGTGTGTGGAGGGGGGAGGAGGGGGCGGGGCATTAAGGCAAGGCAAGGCAAGCCTGTTTGTATAGCACAATTCAACACAAGGTAATTCTATATCTATATCTCTATAGAGAGAGAGAGAGATATAGAGCAGATGGAGTTAATATAGAGATAGTATAGTGTAAATAAGTATATTTATATAAATATTTATATGGGCATGAATATAAATATATATACACATACAATAAATAAATAAATAAATATTGTATGTGTGTACAAATATAGAGAAATATTCAACTATGTGTATGTATGTATAGGTAAGTGTGTGAGTACAGTGTGTGAGTATAATTATAGTATAGTTATTTATTATAAATACTTGTTAATAAATTATTAGTGAATGGAGGTAGGATTAAATAAGTTTACACTTCTTCCTACTCCTTTTTGCACATGTAAATTAAGACATTAAGTGTTAAAGGATAAAAATATTTGTTTTGTTTTCTTATCTTCTCTTTTAATTGTTGTCTTTTACATGTACAAAAATAAAAATCAAATAAAAATCAAAATTCAATTGCAAGACACAATTAAACAGTAAATGACAAATAAAATGAAATTAAATGATAAGAAAAGAGGTAAAATAATAAAAAGCACAAGTTGTAAGGGCAGTAGAGTAATGAATTCTATTTCCAGTGAAAACAGTTTTGCATCTGACAGGTATAGTGCATGGGCCAGAGCCCAAGATTTCACTTGTCAGTACCAATCAAGATGACAAAACTTACTTATGATTTTTGAAAGGATCCACATCTATAGATGATATTTTGGTATGATAACCCTTCCTGAGTGGCAGCTGTATCGTACTTATCAGTTCATGAAGTTACCCACCCCCTTCAGAAAATTACATTTTAGATGCTGGTGCATATCCTGGTTTAGACTCATGTACAGGATATCTGTCAATGTTTCACAATATTGTCTTTGGTATCATTTTAAAGGGGACCTTTGAAGCGTTCATTCAAGCTAAGATGTGATGCATTTCCTGAATCCTTATGGTCCTGTGAGTACGGTATTGCAATTTTTGTATTTTGTGTCTCTGTTGTTCCTAGATGACACAGGGCTAAAAGATAGTATATCATTTAGGCGAAAATTGTGTAAAAATGTGTGTTGTTTATAGTTTACAGATGTGCAGTGACCTCGATGTTGGTCAGAAAGATTCACATCTTAGCTTGAATGAATGCTTAATGTCAATGTCAATGTCAATGTCAATTTTATTTATAAAGCACATTTAAAAACGACCGAGGTCGACCAAAGTGCTGTACAGCATACAAGAAAATAAAACAATACCAAAAGAAAAACACAGTACACAGTGTAGAAACAATAAAATCACTAACATACTAAAATGATCAATAAAATAGTAATAAAAAATAGATAATAGAGAATAGACGACAAAGAACAGACACATAAAGTGCACAATCACTTCACACAGATGTGGGGAACTAATTTGTCACACACTAAAAGCCAAAGAAAATAAATAAGTTTTCAAAGAAGACTTAAAACCCAATAGGGTCTGGGCAGATCTAACATTTATTGGCAAACTATTCCACAGCTTAAAATGATACCAAAGACAATATTGTGAAACATTGACAGATATCCTGTACATGAGTCTAAACCAGGATATGCACCAGCATCTAAAAAGTAATTTTCTGAACTTCATGACCTGATAACTATGATACAGCTTCCACTCAGGAAGGGTTATCATACCAAAATATCATCTACAGACATGGATCTTTTCAAAAAAATTATAAGCAAGTTTTGTCACCTCTGGTCTGGCCCATGGACTATTTCCAGTGAAAACAGTTTTGCATCTGACTGACAGGTAAGCAACAGGCAAAGATATCCCTCAATCCGCTTTCACTGCCCGCTGCGCTCGACAGTACCACCTCCAGGAGAGATGCCCGGTGGACGGAGGAGGGGAGGAAGGGAGGAGGAGGGGAGGAGGAGGAGCGGGGTCTCCAAACCGGCCCACCTCTATCTCTCTCTCTCTTTCTCTCCATCTTTATCCCTCCATCTCTCTCTCCCTCTCCCTCCTCCCTCCTCCTGGGGACGGACGCGGCCGCCGGCCTATCGCACCGCAGTCCGACCCCGTCTCCCCCCCGTCCCCCCCCGCAGCCCTGCCCACCGCGGCGGTCCCCTCTCCCGCCCCGTCGGAGCCAATCCGCGGCCGGGGGGTAAGTAAGTAGGGCAAGCCGCTTCCTGGTTCTCAGAAAGGAGGAGCCGGGAGTCGGAGTGGGCGAGCGGAGGCTGCTTACCGGGGGGTCAGAGCAGCTCAGAGAGCCGGCGGAGGATCGGTGTAGGAGACACCGGGACATGGGGAATTAAAACAAAAAAAAAAGAAAAAAAAAAAGAAGAAAAGAAAAAAAAGAGCAACAAACTACAACAAAAACTAAAGTAAAAAACGGTTGTCAAGCTCCCCCTTGATAAAGAAGTGAGAAGATAAATAAGAAGAAATAAGAAGTCGTTAGGGTGGGACGCAGTAATCCAGGAAGTGCGCTCCTGCGCGGCTCAGGTGGGAGGACAGGTGACGCACCGGCGCTCAGGTAACCCCGCACTCTCTCCAAATCACTCAAAACTATACACACACATATGTTCAATGTAGTTTACGTGACAAGTCTGCTGGCCGTGACAGCAACTCCACGTACCTCCCTCCCAGTCCTCCCTCCTTCCCGGTGTCTCACCGGGGTCACGGGAGGGCGGTGTGCGTCACGGCCATTCGGTAACATTTAGTTACATTGTGGAAGTTGACTTTTCCTTTTATTGTATTTATTTTTTTTATTGTATTTTATTTTTCTTTGTGGGTGTGGGGAAGGTGTATGACAGGGGTATTTAACCGCGGCGGGGTCGGCGGGGACGTTTCTGGAGACCGGGCTGCTAATTATAGCCCAGGACACCGGCTGACATCCTAAACCTAACCTGCTCTCACGCACATCACCTGCCTCTGTTCACTGGATCTGCTGGATTTAGCCTCTTGCACAGAAATGATGTCCCTCCAGTGGTCTGTTAATCATCATTATCATCACCACCACCACCGTCCTCCCCACGGCGCACCCTGTGTTTTATTTTAATCCTGACCCAATCCCGTGTTAGGATAGGACGCTGTCAGGCTGTAATGTTAGGTTAAAGCCTGAATTATGGTTCTGCGTTAAATCGACGCAGAGCCTGCACCGTAGGCTCTGCGTCGGTGTAACGCGGGACCATAAATCAGCCTTAAGGCTGCTGCCTGCATGATGGGTGGGGAGGGCTGTCAGGCTGTAGTGGGCTGCTGGGTGTGCGTCATTATAGAGGTGGATGTGTGTTGCTGACTCGCCCCTCTGACAGACCGGCCCGACTAGATCAACTGGCTTG
The DNA here is from genome assembly GCF_033807715.1 of Cololabis saira. Classification (NCBI taxonomy): domain Eukaryota; kingdom Metazoa; phylum Chordata; class Actinopteri; order Beloniformes; family Belonidae; genus Cololabis; species Cololabis saira. The sequence goes on from NC_084589.1 coordinate 27,376,012, forward strand.
GGTTTGGTTTTCCCTGTCTTGGCCACGGCTTGTTTGGTTAAATCTTTAGGTGTTTGTGCAGGCAGTTGTCTTCAGGTGTTTTAGGCTTCCTTCTCCGCCTCTGAGGGGCCCAGTGTTGGAGTGCTTGGGAAAAAACCATCAATATTGCTTCCAGTGGTCAAACTTGTGACTTGCAGGGTGGGTAAGTGAGGACAGGAGAAGTCTTGCTGTTTGTTTTGTCTCTGTGCGGCAGTCACTATCATCATGTGACTGGACATTTCCAGTGCTCACTCAAAGTGGAATGGTTCCCCCACGCATGGATGTGCTGTCGGAGTTGTGAAATAAATCCACTGTCTGCCTTAACTTTTCTTTTTTGCAGAACATAATTAGACAGCTGTGCTTCATCCCTTGCTGCCGCTGTCCCGACATGACCTCCATCCTCTGCTGTAGGCGTGTAGGCCTTCTTCTTGTAGCTGATATCCGTTTCCCTCTGACACTTCATCATCATCATGTGTTCATACTGAATCTGCAGCACATGAGCGCTTATTCACTTACTTATCTTTTGAATATTTCTTGGAGAGCTGGGGAAGTCAACAAAGATATTGTCCTTATGCCACTGCCTGTGTTTATTATGTAATAATTGTGTTCTTGTTAGACAGGTGCGTGCGTGTGTGTGGGCGTGTGTGTGTGTGTGTGTCATGGGCTTGCCAGGCACTTTTTACTGTCGGAGGGCTTCTTTTCGGAAGAAGCCAAAGTAGGAAGCAGTTGGTTTCGATCAGCATTTTTTTATTCTGTTCTTTAACGAGAACCCCCCCAATCCCCCCCGCCTTTCTGTTCTGCATCAGGGTGATGCATCATATGATTGCATGTGGGTTTGTGTGTTCAAACATACTTCACAAATCAAAAATGAAACAAGTTATTCAGTCAGGACAAGTTAATTATGCTCAGAGCTTTCCTCAAACACCAGAATACCCATAACTGCTTGTGAATTTAATTGCACTTGCTTCCTTTTCGCTCAGGTTTATGAACTCTGAACTCAGAGAAAAGGACCAAATAGGAGGAGGCGAGAGAGAGAAAGACAGGCAGCAGGTACCCATCTTCTCCTGGGTTTATGGACTGGAGGTAGGAATCATACACTATTTATTATGTGCTTCACTATAGGTGTACACCTCTGTCACTGTCTTTCTTTTTTGTCACTTTTTCTTCTTGAAAAAATTAAGCCAATTTATGTAGAATAGGACTTCACGCCTACTTGGTGCAAACAGAGCTTAAGTGAAAGGTTTCAAAGTGATAAAAGGCTGATTTTCAACATTGTTAACATTCCCACATGTCCCGTATTGATTTTTTTTTTAATAACTAAAAGACATTTCATGAACCAAAAAAACCATACTTATTTGTTATTTGTTATTGAAGTTAGTTTGTACCCACGTAAGAAGTTATCAATTTAAAAAAAAAAGTTTCTATCTTCCCTCATTAGTCATAACAAAGACAGCCAACATTTTATATTTAGCTAATCAAAGGAACCAAACCCTTAAATTTGGGAGGGACATATCTGAAGACTTGTCATAAGAATAATAGCACATTATTAAATGTTGCCAACAGTTAAGCAGGTTGGTTATGTTTTTAACACTCTAGATGGTGATGCACAAAATACTTAACCTTTCATATATGCTGACTTGTAAGTGATTTATAAACCCTCCTTCTTCTTGCTCTTCTTTAGAGTCTATATTCTTGAAGACGATTGACTGCATTTGTCCAGTCGAATATTTTATCATCTTCTGGTTGAAATCGAGGTGGGAAAAATTAGGATGCTCAAAATATACTTTACGCTTACTGAATAAGGCAAATGAATAGAGGTATATACGTAAGGATAAAATATTAATTGTAAAAACGTCTAAACAAGTAATTCTGATGAATTACATTTATCTTTTTCTAAATGTTTAGACAATAGCAAAAGAAAAACTTTACAGGGCCCACATCGTGCTTATTTTTATGTTCACAATTTCGCTTTCACAGCGTACTTGATTTTTCAAAAATATATATTTTTTCCCACACTGCAACCCTTTTTTCCACTTGTGTCTGAAATACTCCTTTTAGCTTCTGTCTCTTGTGGGCTCACAACCTTAAAAGTCCCGTCTGCTTTGACATCGGAGCTGATTGGTTCATTAATTCCTTGTATTTGCTGTGGCCATGTAGATACTATTACTGTAACACAAATGTGTTACACCGTGGTGTAGTAATGTCATGGCACAGGCTGTTTCAGGGAATTCAGGAGAGGGGGGTTTGTGGGCGAGAATAATTCCCATACAGGCTTTGGGAATTGTAACTTTGCAGATCTTTAGCATGCTCAAAAAGCTACATTACAGGATGGGAAAAGCCTGAAAAACAAAAATGTCTACTTCAGTAAAAGCTCCAGATAATCAGACTTGATGATGGAACAGAAAGCCAGCAAGAGATACAGTAAAATTAATCACACAGATAAAGATGACGTTGCATACTTTAAAAACACTTGATGTTGACTCATAAAAGCATTCGTGCGGAATGAAGAGCTGAGATAGAAGTTCCAGCTCTTCCTGTCATGTCACAGCAACAACCATAATTACCGGTAATATTAAAATATCTTTGTTTGCCAGGACCTGTTTTAAATCCTAATGTGATATTATTCTGGTAGAGTAGTTTTCATCTTCAAAAAGGATTATTTACTTCCACAGAAAAATGTCATCTTGATGAAATATTTTGCAGCCCTGCAGGTGAATTGATTGATCAGAAATTTGTGAAAAAATCCTGATGCCATTCTAACAGTTTTTGGTGTTCAAACACACGTCAGCATACAGATGAAGCAGGTATTTAGAGATGGTTTAAAACCGGGTCAATTACAGCAATAAAACGAATATAAGGCTTGCGTAGTTTCCACATAAACAGAACGTCATACTCGCATTGTCACATAAGAAACCAATACAATTTCTAAATTGTTGTAAAAAGACTGAGATAATCTGAGATCTGTGTGTGCTCACGCGCCAGACTGAGTGATATAAAAAAGGGACTTTAGACTGATTTCCTTGATATTGTTTAAGTACAGGCACGTCATTTTGTCACTGATTCTTTGCTTCTTTGACACAGTTTAAACCGCAAATATCTTGTGTGTGTGTGTGTGTGTGTGGGGGGGGGGGGGGGGGTCGAACCTCTGTACGCACTTGCCTTCAGGGGGTGGGAGGAGTCATTTGAAGACATCCCTGCCCTTGGAACAAAATATGAGCTGAATAAAGTGGTCAAGCAGTTGAATATTTTATAAGCAACCTGGAAGTTAACTCCTCTGTGGTTTGTTGGCTGCAGACGCTCTATAGCTCCAACTGGCCCTTTAAAGAAAGCTAAGGAAATATGTAGAGGATATTTCTAGGATTTTTTCCCCCTTTTTTGGAAAATATACAAAAAAGTGATTTTGTGGAGATTTGATAGCAGCGTAACAGTAAAAGGTTGAATTAATAATTTCAGCTTCATGCAATGGCACACTGTCTCATTTAGAATGAAACGAGGAAATGCAGAACTTTGTAAAGCAACCAAGTGAGATAACTGCTTTTAAGGCTTATAATTCACTTTTAGGCACATATGGGCCTGACCTGTTGGTAATGACATTTAAAAAATGTTTAAACATCAAATTTTAACTTGAAATATGACTCAATCACAGACCTTATTATGTTTTTTTTTTTAAATGGATACAGTTTTGATTTAATATATTGGGAGAAAATTGAACTCAGACGTTGCAAACAAGTTTAATGATAATAATAAATCAATCATAATCTTTAATATGTGTGTATAAGTCCTCCTCTAGATACCTGGAGCTATTGCAAGTCAAATATTTGTTTTGATTGTGCTAAACAGAAAAAAATGACACAAATTCACTCCATATAAATGATAGAGAACAACAAACTAGTCTCTACTCCATGACGTTAGAAGTTGAACAGTCTTTGAACAGTCTTAAGCAGTTAGATGTTTCAAATTTCTTTGGTGTGTCTGGCCTGTGGATTTGCTTTTGTTTGTCTGTGGAGGGAAACTTGTGTGACCAATCCTGTGACTGTGGCTTTGTTGGACCGGTGACTGCCATATGTCTGTAAACCGGTGCTTAGAGAGAAGTGGCATCGAGTGGTCTGTCAGGCGGGGAACGTGCGCACATCCTCAAAAACACATGTACATACATGCATGCATGCACACAGTTCCAGGAAATGTTTTAATTAGGGCATGTGAGCCCATATATAAATTCCCCCTTTTCAGACATGGGTCTTTCAGTTTCATGCGAACTGAGTGAGTGGGAGGAAGGTGGGGAGATATAGAAAGAGAAAGGAGGAGGGAGAATGGGAGTTGAAACGAGTGGAGGCTTTTTTTCTTTCTTCACCCCCAATATTTGAAGGTGTCACCCCTTTTCTCGATGCCTTTGTTCTCGTTCAACATCAGTTATTCTGAAAATGAGAAGAAATATCACCTCTTTTCTCACATTGGTGTATAATCTTTTACATGAAGATCACAATGCTTCCGTCAATGGTTAATGGTCTATGAAACCTTACGGTTAAGCTATTGCAGTGCCTGCAAAAGTCTGCTTTATGACGATACGCTTCTTTTATTTAAAAATGCGAGTCTGGACTCCTGAACAAGCCATGCATTTTCACCATATATGTCAGTTGTTTCTCCATATGAAAGCAGTAATGACCCAATGATGACTACACAAAGTCCCTTATCCAGTCTGCTGCTACAGTTAAGTCTTGCCCCCACTTGTTCTGTGTCAATAGAGGAAGTTATGTATCTGCCATTTCCTCTTTTCAGTCATGAGTTTCTGTAGCATTTGACAGCCCTCCCTTGCTCTCGACCACCAGCATCGCAGCCCACGCCACCCCAGCGTTAACCAACTAGCAGGTGGCCGTGACTCTTCTTCTTCTTGTAAAGAGACAAAAAAAGAGAAGAGGCAAAAAAAAAAAGCTTGAGAAACAAGCTACGGGCTGAGGGAGTGATGGTGATTCAGCTCTTCTAGTAACAGTGCAATTGTTTCTGTATGCAGTGAGCGGGCGGTTATCATAAATAGGTACAGAGAGACAACGCTTCAGGGAAAGTGAGAATAAACACCCCAACATGAGCAGACAAAGGGACTCATTGCTGCTGAAAGTGACCCCTTTCATGAGTGTCATTTAGAGGGGAACTCCGGCAGCAAATGGAGACTCGTATTCCAAGACACTGCATTTCAATCCTTTTGGAAAAAGAAAATCCCCTTTGATAATGCTTAAAAACAAATTCAATTTATAAGAAAGGACACACGGCCCATTAGTCTAATTGTGTTAGTTAAATATCCTTTTTTGGACCACTTTATGAAATATAATTTACATTTCATATGCATGGATTTAAATGACATCCTCCACACACACTTTAAACAAGACTAGCACTTTATATCTAGGAAAATAACACTTTTTTGCTTTCTGGCCTTTCTGACACCACTGCAGAGAGCGATGATGATGTCCAACTTGACTGTAAAGCTCCCCCTAAAGTTGCTTTGATACATTTCATTTATTATAGTTTGCATAAAAAACAAATGGTTAAAATTGTTGTTGTGAAGGTGATATTTTTCTTTCCTCATTGCTTTTAGTTGCATTTCTCTCACTTTGTGTTTTTAACCAAGCTATGTTTCTTCTTTTTTACATGTTTTTTTTAATTAATCTTTCGTTTAGATCTTTTTGGTTGTTTTTTACTTTAATCTCTGGATCTGTTCTAGTAGTCGAGCATCTTTACTGAGCACAGGAAGAGGAAATTGATCAGGATCAGTTAGTTTTGCAACATTTCTCTATCTATGTGTGTGTGTGTGTGTGTGTGTGTGAGTGAGTGAGTGTATGCGCATGTATGTTTGTGTCCAATGCTTTTGCAATATGTTCCTATTTAAGTAGGAGGTCAGAGAACAGCAGCTGCTGAGACCCTCCTAGAAATTTTGCAACTTTATGAAGAAACGGAAATTATCTTTTCATAACACCTGCAGGCCGAAAAGGTTTATTAAAGAATAAATGAATAAATAAATTCCTACATTCACAATAATTTTCTTCAAGAACACGTCGGAATCACAAGACCAGAGAAGTTGTCATGTTTCTCATACTTTCGGGAAAATAGATTCTGATTAACTCACAATTACACAGCAGTTAACGATACGATACTGCTTCAATGAATAATACTAGACTGTTTACATACTGTAAATACGTGTCCTTTCTTTAACCATTTCCTCTTCAAAACCACCCCACCTACTCCATCACCCCCTCATAACATTGACTACATGGGCCATAACCTGTTCACACGTACACAATACCGGGAAAAAGAACCTGAAATAACTCTTTACGTATTTTCTGAAGCATATCTATTGAGTTATTTTCAGTTCAGCTCAGAAATAATTTTGCAACAAGAGTTTGTGGTTTCGTATTTTTCAGCTACAGCACGTTGCTGAGTGTTTTGTCCTCAAAATAATCAGTTATATTATATTCTCCACTGTCTCACTATATCTCAATTATATCCATATTTTGTCCCCCTAAAACAAGAAGATGTACACTCATATTTTGGGGGGGAAAGGAAAAAACAATAGATGTGAGGAGCATGATTTCAGTTGTTTCTTTTAGCAGTGCCTTTAGGAGCTCTGAAACAAAGAAGAGATGAGCTTTGTATTCGGTTTTAGTCAGTTACAGATATTTATTTTTGAGATTCTGATGTGTTACATCAGAATGAATAATTATACTCATGGTAAAACATTTTTATTTAAATAGTGTAGGTGTGTGTGATATGTATGTATGTGTATATATATATATATATATATATATATATATATATATATATATATATATATATATATATATATATGTGTGTGTGTGTGTGTCAACAGGTGACACTGCATACAATGTAAAGAGCTTCAGGAACACAAACTTTAGTATAAAAGTAAAAGTTACCTATCATTAATTAATCTATTATGCAATACCAATTACATATAAGAAATAAAACATTAAAAAAAGTAAAATTACAAACACCATCCAATGCAGGAAATGGGAAAGGGTTCTTCTGCAGATATTTAAATAGCCCACACTACAATAAATCAAATGAACTGCAAGCAACATAAATTCTGCAACGAGCAAAAGTAACAACCCCAACCATGTCTTAAGTAATCACAAAATTAGAAAATTATATCAGTGTGTTTTGAAAAAATATATATAGAAAAAATAATTTATGCTACATGTATATTTTCAAAATAAATTGAATCATAACAAAGCAAATGCAACTTTTGTTCTTAACCAAATTTGTGTCAACATGAGACGTTTTTGTAAATGGAAAAATTTAAAAATCTGAATCTGAGATGTGAAAATGAAGGGCCACTGACACCGAGATGACACAAGAAGCAGCGTCACATACCTAGGTGCAATGACTTTGCCATACCATTCCATAACACAATTGCTGCTTGTTCTCAGAAAATAATCCCAATAGAGGACAACAAAGGAAATATGATGCCAAGTCTACGGACTTTGTGGATTTCTTTTGCTTGTCTTGTCAGATACAACCAAGTCACAAATTTGAATTTTTGGACTACGCTGCCATGTAGTTAAATGACAGTCACGAGGAAATCATGCATAGATTGCGTACAAATGTTCAAACATGCAGTGTCCAAGCAACCCCTTTCCAACTTTGTTAGAGGCAAGGAAATGTGCTGGGCTTAAACACTGCACTCATACTAACCAAATGAAGCAAACTTTAGGCCCTAAAGTCTGCTTTAGGCATTTTGCACCAAACCCTAAAGTTTAGGGTTTATGCTTGGGTATGATGCAAAATGCTGAGGGTGAGTGCACCCCTACACTCCTACATCTCAAGTTATGGGACAAGACTGATGTATTTCCTTGTAAGTTTGCTGCTCAAACAGGTCCTAAATGTTTTTACAGTCACTTGACTGTTAAGTCAACAACTGAAACAGCAAAATAAAAGGTAAACAGGCAATCAATGTATCATCAATGTAGCGCTTTTTTTTGTCTCATACACCATCTATGTGGAGATTGACACAGATTTCTTTTCTATACACTACATTTCTTTTCTATATAAATAGAGCTTTTTTTCTATCATACATGCAGTCACACACCAGTGTGGGGTTCAGGCTCTGGGGACTGTGAGGACAGGAATCAAACCACCCATTTACCAGATGGGAGATTACTGGTCTACCTCCTGATCTCGATGAGCAGTGGTCACATGTGGCCGACCTGGTCAATGTCCATCTCATGTTGTCCCACTCAAGCACACCAAAGGTGAAGGGGTGAAAGATAAAATACATGAAACTCTGTGTGAAAAGTAACAAACCTTATATCTGGAGAGGTCAGGAGACTGTACATCTAACCTTACAGCTGAGAGAGGAACACTCTACCGAAAGAGCTCAAGTGAAACCGTGAACTGTGTCAGTCCTAGCATTGAAACTCTTCTTAGGAAAAGACTAAATTGCATGAAATGACACAAAATGTTTGAAATGCATTGAAATAATTTGTAAAATATCTTAAAAAGTGATGTGGATAAAAGTTGTATGGTTGTGCACACCTTGATTCTCCAGTGTTCACACACACTCGCACAGAGCTCTGGAGTGCAAGGGGAAGAAACTGCTGACCAGATAAAGAGATGACAGAAGGGGGGAGAAAGAGTAAAAGCATGAAACTACTCTGTCAGCATGCCTTCTCTCACATCTGTGTGTGTTCTCTGTTTCACAGTGAAATTCCCTTCTGATGATGCTAATCATATAGTTGGGTGCCACCACATCTCTCCTTCAGACATCTGCACACACATACCCCGCACGAACACACACCTGCAAGGACTCATGCTACTTCCTGTGGCTGCGTGCATGCTCACCTCTTGCTCGATCGCTCTGTTTATCTCCCAGCCGTCATGTCACGGCTCCTCTCCCTTCTCTTTTTCTGTCTCCCCCCCTCCTCTCCCCTTGTAACTTAACTCTCTCGACTCTTGTTTCATGTCTCGTCGCTAACACAGATTGTTCGAGGCTGAGACTAGATTTTCCTGTCTTTACCTCCCCTCTTCTCAGCTTTATCTTTCTGAATCTCTACACCCACTCCGCATTCTCTCACTCACTCACTCACTTACTCTTATGTTTCTCCTCCCCCATACTCTCCCTATTTTTGTGTGATTTCTAAGAACATGTGTGTTTTTAGAAAACATACCTCACTCATGTTCATTTTACGGTTGTCTCTTCTTAAATCTCAGACTGTTTTCCCCTTTCCAACCTCAAAGTGATTTCCTCCCCTGCTACTGCTCCCTCTGTCTTTCATTGCGGCAAATCAAGCACAAGTGTCATACTTTGCAGTGATTCTTCTCTTTCGTCAGTAGAAAATTTAAAAAGCAGTTGCAGTTTTTGAAGTTTGGCATGCATAAAAGCAATCTAAAGTGTAAAAAAACATTATTATTAAGCTTAAAGATACCACATAATTAATGGACTCACCAAAATCCATTATCATGTTAAAAAACTGCAAAATGAAAAAAATACTTGCATTGGGTTAGGTGGAGCCTCAATATTAAATAATAATCTGGTTTTAGTAATTTGATTCATGTCAATTAAATGATCAAATGTTGTTCCAAAATATTGGTGCACAATAATTTTTCGTTATTTAGACTTGAGGTGCCTCTAAGCATTGGAACCGCAATACCCAAAAGCTTCTTCACATTTATATGGTTTGAAGGTGGTTATGGGTTATTTATTAGGAGTTTTTCGATGTTTTTAGGGTTGCCCGACCTACAAATATAGATGTTAGCTGTGAAAACCTTTATTTGCATTAACTTCAGCTTAGAGGCCAGTTGGTATTAAGGGACAGGGCGTATATGTGCACCCAAATGTCTTGCTCCATGTGCTGATAAGCTGATAATCCTCCAGCAGATTCACATGGGTGTCCAGGTCTGGCATGCAAACCGGGTGCTGCTGCTGCAGCTCGCGGTGGAGTGTGGTGTGGGAGGGCGAGGGGATAAGGGCCTCTGCTCTGCCAGCCAAATGAATAATGTAATGTGTTTCTGGAACTAAGACCATACCACGCGCATGCGTTTAACATTACACACACACACACGCACACACCATAATGCCCCAGTTGCAGTAAAGATAGAGGAGGGCTGGGCCGCAGGGGCTTCCTTGAATTAAAGAAAAAAAAAAAAAAAAAGACAAACTTAAGCTGAGTAACGTCAAGCCAGTGGACTTTCTTCTACCTTTTTGTAATCCCTTTTCAGTCATGTCATTGCAGGATACAGTCGTTGTAGTTATCATGATGTAGCCTCAATTCTTGTCTTTGACAAATTCAAATGGTAATTCAAATTCTCCCTGGTTGTGTCTGTCTTTATATCTCCTGGTGGGATGCAAATGTGCAGTCCGGCGGGAGCTGTTGAGACGCACAGCAGGTGGAGTTAGTGTTTTATGGCCCAACAGAGATGAGCTGGCTTGTTAGAAGACATGCACATGTGAGTTCAGTTTCTGGCTTGTATTTTTTAAGTAAGATTTTTAGACAGAACTGAAGGGAAAATGCAAAGGTTGATGAAGATTGTGTGGCAGTGCCATGCTGAGCTGAGATCAGCAGCAGCAGCAGCTTTGGTTTGGCAGGCATATGTGCACTCATCTCTTCTCATCCCCCAGTTTCCTCCTCCCCTACTCTTCCTTAGAGAAGGTGTCCTAGTACTCCACTCCTACCCAAATAAGTGAAGTGTAAAGAGAAGTTTTTTCTTCTTAAGCATAAAAATCTGTATGTCACACAGAGAAGAAAAGTGGTGTGAGGAAGACAAGTGTGTGGAGGAAAAAAGGTATGAGCTTCCATCTTGCTTTTCCTTTCCATGTGTTCGGCTCCTTTTTCTTTCTTCAGGGCCAGTGGATGTTTTGAGAAAACTATTTGTTAAGTGGTGGATAATGATGTTTCAAGTTAATAATGTTTCAAGTATGGGCTGGTCTGTCAAGAAGTGTGTGATTGTATGTGTGTGACTCAATGTGTTTCAGTTACTGTAAAGACACGACCGACAACTCTATTTGTCACTGTTTCAGCGTAATCGGTGTGTTTTTATAATGCATTTGAGCTTCAGTGCATGTGTAAAAATTCAACTTGTGATAGATTTTGTTAAGTCTGCTTTTAAGATTTCCAGGGAAAAAAGTCCAGGAACCATATTCTTGTACGTCAGTTATTTAAGCCTTCACGACACATGTAACCCCTCATTCATCCGTACATTAACCAGCACACACACACACACACACACACACACACACACACACACACACACACACACACACACACACACACACACACACACACACACACACACACACACACACACACACACACACACAGGCACTCTGGAAAACATCTGACATCATACTTCATAAGGGCATTTCTCTTTCTCCATCTGAGCCACAGTTTTGTGTGAAAAGTATAAAGTCATATTTTCCCCTTTAGAGCTGGAGCCTGATATAATTGAGGTGGGCTGGGAAAACTTACAGCCTTTAATGGAAAATAGGAGCCATAAAAATAAAACTAACGGCTCAAGATCCAGTTAGCACACTCGTGTTTTGTGTGTAGTGGGATTCCAATATATACAACAGATGCTACCATATGATATGATATCCTTTTATTATTGAGATTTATTCTCAGATTGAATCTTTGGTCAATAATACAGCTGTATTTTCGTGATTACCACAGAGTCAGTTATTTTTTGGGGGGAAATTGCTCTGAATCATGGTAGCGGTCCATAATGGTGCTGTTAAGTTTCCATTTCCTCCAGGGTAAAAGCATATCCACGGCGGATTCTCCTCTTTGTGTGTTTTTTTTATTTCTTTGGTTTACTCTTGCTGCTCACTTGAGCAGTTCGGTATCAGTTTGAGGTTAGCGTGGGTAGTTATGGATGAAATGAAAATTATTTCATATTTTCAAATGCCACCAACATTTTAGCGTCTAAAGAAAATAAATATTTCTTTCTTAAATGAGCGAAAGAGTGTGCACATAATGAAAGTAAAGGATGAGGAAACGGTAGCGTTGCAGAGGTGATTAATTCCTCCACTGCCGACAAGAGTAGGAGGTGAGTGTAAAAAACAAAGAAAGAGATGAAAAATGATTGTTGGAAAGGTAACGTCTTAACATCCGTAGCATTAAATGCACAACTAAATCATTACATGACAGAGCTGAAATATTTGTTTAGTTTTTTATACTTTGTATGATTAAGGTGGCATTAAATAAGACACAAAAAGAAAAACAATTATATCTGTTATTTTACTTTGTCTTACAGCACCACATTAACATGAATAAACGTATAATGACAAAGATTACGATTTATAGCGATGGGTATTTACGAGCAAGCATTATTTCGTGTGCAAAACAGTGTGTTTGTGCTGTCTGTCTGTGGCTTGTTTAATATTAGTTGCACTGTGTTGCAAGATTCAGCAACTTCTGCAGACATGTCCTTGGTAAGCGACAGAAAACAGAAACAAAGTGACGATGAAGGAGAAGGGGGGGATATGAGCAGCTTGTGTACATCGTAATGTGTCAGTATTAAGTGACTCACACACAAATAGAAAATTGATGGGAATTACTGTATCTTCTTTGCAATCTTATTGTTTTCCGAATACGTACGTGTTCTAAGGAATAGCTATGCCTAAAATAACCATCTTGAACCACTAACCACCCATGATGCTTTCTCTCTCTCTCTTTTACTCTCTTCTGGGCCGGAAATTTAACGTGCGTTGTTATGTGCTCCTCTTTATCTCACTTTTCTGCCCTTCTTCATTATTTTCTTTTGGGTGTTTTTAGTGTCTCTTTGCTTGTTGAGGGCTATTTGATACTGTTATATCCTTGTTTGTGTATTTATCCACACGATAAGATTGTGTTTAAGAAGGTTTCCAAGTATTAGTGGTCCTCATTCTGGTGTGTTATCAAGTCTACAGACAAAGAAACACAATGCACACATGCAAGGTCAAGTTATGCATTTACTCTTTGCCCCACAGACTTAGGTGTTGAGTTTCCATTTTTTTTACACTTATTTTTTTTCCTGTATTATTGTATATCTCTAATACGTGACTCTATGGGAGATTATAATTAAGATGATCGATTGTTCAGTCTCTTATTTAAAGTGATAATGTGTCTATAAATGGTCTGAAAATTGAAAAATCTCTGCCAAATCTTTTGTTTGCACAAGTTCAAAGAGGCTCAAATCCTTACATTTACTTAATGTATAAAAACGCTGAGATTATTCATAGCTATTCAAAACTTTTGCTGGGCCATGACGGATAAGAAAACAAAGTTTGTGTAGAGGAAACAAAATAGTCGTTCGCTCCTCCACTTCCTCGCTTTTCTCTGTCAGCGGTTGCCTCTTATTGTCATTCTTGCTGTCTCAAGTTGAAGATAAAACTATTATGAAAATGCTTTGGCTTGAAAAATACCAGATAATATTTGTTATAGAGGATGCTCTTTCATTTTTGACGGCCCTAAGTTTACCACACTTTCAGAGGAATAACTTCTTGCACCAGTTTCTCTGAGGTGCGTTGTAATATGGTCCAACTCTCATATTGCATCTACCTGAATGTTTGAATCAGGGTGTAATATGACTCATAATGCCAATATGATTTTGGTTCTTACATGGTTGTTCAACTTTGAAATTCTTTGAGTTGACTAAAATATGTTATTTCTTACGCGTGTTGGTTGCATGTGCAAGTTTCCTTCCTGCTAAGGCGGTAGATCTAATTGTGTGGTCTTATGCCTGAAGGTTGTTTCATCAGCATCGTGCTTGGTCCTGCGTTAACCTTGGTTCCACTGCCATCCATCTACCTATCGGCCCCCTCTAGGACGACAACGAGATCCTGTTTATCGGAAAGTGTTCGGAAAATGGGCCGTTGAGTTTTGGAGAGAGGGGGCGCGTGGGCGCCTTAGGGGGAGGGGTATCTCTGAATCGCTCTTCGTCAACATGCACCCTCTTTTGATACGACAGGAAGGAGAGTAACAGAATGTGCGAGAGAGGTCGACTTCCCCAAGGATGAACGCTTAACCACGACTTCTGACGAAGAGATCAGACCTCGAACCTGTGCGGGTAGAAGGAAATACTTAAAAAAAAAAGAAGAGGTGGTTTTGAAAGAAAGCAAGAAGGAAAAGTGAAGGAGAAAGCTTGTAAAGAGAGAATAAAAAATGGATGCCATGAGACAGCTGCCTCGTCTCCGGCTGACTGTGCCCATGCCCATAAGAACAGGAAAGGTAGGATGGACATTTTATACCTCTGGGTGCAACGTGCCATTCTCAGATGAAAAGAGAAGGGTTGACGTATCTATAAAGGATGGGAAGAATCTGAAAGTTTACATAGAAGTATTAATTGGGAGCAAAACTTTAATCGTTTTACTTTTTCATTGAATGGGTGGAGTACATTCGAGAAAAAGACCGTTGATGAGTTTGTCGCGTAACAGGTTAAATCGAACAATGGTGGGTGGGGGGAGCCACAGATCGAGACAGGGTATGTGTAAGTGTACATGTGTATGTATGTGCGTGTGTGTGTGTGTGCTTGTGCGTGTGTGTGTGCTTGCACCTGTGCATGTGTGTTTTAACAGGGTGTGTTTTGGAGCAGGTTAATCAGGCAGACGTACTGTTGTTGTGTAGAGCCCTCTGGGCACTGTGTGAACGCTGTTATTGGATGGCCGGGGGGCTGCCCGTTGCTATGGCAGGGAGATAAAGAGCAGGGAGCGGGGAATGCGGAGAGTTGTTTGTGGAAAATCTGGTCTGCTCAGGTGTGTGAGAGATATCGTCGACCAGGTACAGTGTGAGGGTGAGGTGCGAGCTTAGGGATCCAAAGAATAGAGTTGTCGGATGTTATTACCGTCAAGCTTCTCAGAGAGGAATAAAGAAAGTCATTGTCCCTCCTTGGCTTGCATGATGAGATTTTACCATCAACCACCTAATTATGTTGTTGAAAAACTGGTGACCAAAGCTCTTCATAGGATCAAGAAAAAAAGATAAAACATGAGGCATTTATTGCACATTTAGACATCTGAGTGATACTTTTATTTCAGGCCGCATAGATACAAATTCTTCTCTTGCTGTCTCTTGCTTTTTCCTTCCTCATTCTTTCGGTCGTACTCCCCTTTTCACCCACTCTAGTCTGTCACTTCCTTATTTGTCCTTCACTTGCTTCTCTTCCTTCTCCTCCATCAGCCCCTCTCTGTTCGTCTCCTGGTATTTTAATCAATCGGCTAATGCTATAAAGGTTTCACATAAGAATTAACCTACTGCCCCTTGGCCACAACACCTACAGAGCGTTGCATAACCCTGTCCTGTCCTCATCACCGCTTGTTGGTCTTATATTCCTCCTGCTTCAGTTATTATTTCTACGTTTTCTTGCGTTCATATTCTGCCTCTGCCCTGGCTCTCATACTACCGTTCTTCTTCAAGTCCCCCAACCCCCAACTCATTGGCTCGAATGGCCTCCATCTAATTTAGTAATCTGGAGGGAAAGATCTCAGGATCATGGAGAGTGGTTGTTAAGCCCTGTTTAAATTGTCCCTCCCATGAAGAAGAACTCTTTGTGAGAGTCACGCTACTGAAGATTTACTTTTGAAAGAGTTAAGTATGGCGCTCAGAAAGAGTTGCAGGTTAATCTTTCAGTCCTAGAAGCTACAAAGACATAATATAAATAATATTATCATTGATTAAAGAAATGAAACAGATTCATTTCAAATACATAATGGGATATAATGTTAGCGTGGGTAATTTGCTCTGCCCCCTCTTCCTTCACATATCTGACCATCCCTCTCTGTATTTTAGGTGGCAATGTCTCCAGGAGAGGACGGTCTGATTGGGATCCCCTTCCCGGAGCACAGCAGCGAGCTCTTGTCCCACCTCAATGACCAGAGGAGGACGGGACTCTTGTGTGATCTCACCCTGACCTCCCGAGGGGCTCGCTACCCAACACACCGCTCTGTCATGGCCGCCGTCAGTCTCTACTTCCGCCGGTTGTTTGGAGCGGAGGAAGGTGGTGGCGAAGGGGGAGGAGGCTTCAGTGTTTGCCAACTGGACTGTGTGGCACCTGATGCCCTGGACGCCCTCCTGGAGTTCGCCTACACCGCCACTCTTACAATCCCCAGCTCTGGGATGAGAGATGTGCTGCGAGGAGCTCAGCTTCTAGGCATCCAGTGTGTGGCTGATGCCTGCAGGGATATCCTCGGGGAGACGGCCGAGGCAGAGGGAGAGACAGCAGAGGTGCAAAGAACCCAACACCCAACATGTGACAAAATGATGAAGAGGGAGATTGGTAGAGAGAAAGCGTCCAGAAGAAAAACAGACAAAAAGAGGGTGAAGAAAATTTGTTTAAATACCATCAAGTCCTCTCCTTTGAAGCTGATGCCTGCTTCTCCTGCTTCTCACCCTTCCCCTGGATCCGACAGCTATCGCTCCCTGCCCTCTACCCAGCCTCCCAGCCCCGAACAAGAGGAGCTTCACCTCAAACACGGGCAGAACGGGGATCCCAGGGCAAACAACGAGCCAGGGAGAGGAGCCACACTAAATGGAAGGGTCCCTTACTGGCCACAAGAGCGTCCCCATATTACCCTCCCGGCCACAATCCAGTCCTTAAATGACAAGCTGTCCGAAGACGACGAGTTGGAGGGTTTGGGGGACAATGTCATGCTAGTGGGGCAAAGCTCCACACCTACCGAGGCAGCTGATCAAGGTGCAGCCACGTCAGTAGCAGGAGGAGGGAGGAAGAGGAAGTCTCAGACCCCCCAGCAGTGCCCAGTCTGTCAGAAAATCATTCACGGAGCAGGAAAACTGCCGAGACACATGAGAACGCACACTGGGGAGAAACCCTTCCAGTGCCCTGCCTGCGGGGTTCGCTTCACACGGTATGACATGCATGAAAATCAGTTTCAGTTTTTATCGTATGATATTCCTGTCATTGTTTCGTCATTTATAACGTCCTCTCTCTGTCTCTCTTTTCTTTAGCAATGATAAGTTAAAGATTCACATGAGGAAACACACAGGCGAGCGCCCTTACCCGTGTCCCCACTGCCCTGCCCGGTTTCTCCATTCATATGACCTCAAAAACCACCTATCCCTCCACAGTGGGGCACGGCCCTTCGAGTGCCCCCTCTGCCACAAGGCCTTCGCTCGAGAGGACCACCTGCAGCGCCATCGCAAGGGTCAGAGCTGCCTGGAGCTGCGCACACGCCGGCCCAGGCGTGCGCCCGACCTGACGGAGGATGGAAGAGGGGATGAAGGCAGGAGGGAGCAGTCCAGCGCTCTCTCTTTACAGGCCCACCCCTCTGTTTTCCACACCCACCCGATGCTGGAAGGTTTGGCTGCGTCCGCTGGTGGCACTCCAATGATATTTGCAAGCGACATTGAGAGGGAGCGGTCTCTTACCCTTCAGGCTCTGGCCCAATTTGGTCATCAAAGGTTGGCCGGCTACCCTGAGTTTTTATTGCACGGGCTGGACCTGCAAGGAGCCAGAGAGATGGTGGGAGAAGATCCTGGAAGAACGCACATGCCAGCTGGACAGCGTGACAGATGGGCAGATCAAGAGGAAGAGGATATTGCAGAGGAAGAAGCCGAAGAAGGGGAATAGTGAAGAGATACTGATTTCATGTGGTAAAGTTTCCACAATAAAAAAAGAAAAAAAAAGAAGAAAAAACTTTCTTGCTCAGGTGGACTAATAACCTGCTGCTCCCATGCAGAGAGCACTTAAAGAGAAACTAAATATCAAAAATTAAACCAGGGAAAACGGGTTTTCTGATATATTTTAAATGTTTGTCTTCTGGTTGTTGGCATTTTATTTCATTTAACTTTACATTTTGCTGTTTACTTTCAAATATTTTAACTTGTAGCTGTGTCTGACGATTTGATTATTTTTTTTCTCGCTGCTGTGTGTTGAGTGTGAGGTGCTTTTCACTATGCATACTATCCAGGGCTGCAGCATGGAGGGATGTTTGAAGATGTATATTTTTATTCTAAGGATTCAGGTGCAATTTAGACATTTTATCACCAAGATCACAAGAATGTTTTTATGCCCACTGTCCTCTGGTGGTCATTAGTGGACATGCAGTCTAATTAATCAAACTTGTTATCAGCGTTGTAAGCAATAATCTTGTCAATTTTATTTTTTTTGTTGTAGAATTTATGCTTGATTTTTTTGGTACTTGAACCAAAGATCTGCGTTCTTTCTTAAAGTTTAAGTTAACGGGAGAGGAGAGAGGCGAACTGTAGCCAATTTTGGGTTTGAACGGAAGATTCTTCCCAAATCTTTTGATAGCCATGAGAAAGACTCTGCTTCCATATCAGAGTGTTTCAGAGCTGCGCAGCTCTGTGTTTAATGCCTGACCAAAAGAGACAAAGTCTGGGTCAATAACTTTGATTGATGTGTAAGACTTTTTTTTTTTCCTTTCCCAGAAGCTGTGGACCTCAGTCTTCCTATGCACTCATTTGGGTTCTTTGTTGAAACAGATAAAAATGGGACAAGGTGAGGGGATGACCAAGACAATGTGCCCCTTCCTTTGTATTTATTTATTTATTTATATTTATTATGGCTCTTCTGCTTTTGTGAGACCAAGTCCAAGTGTGAACACAGATCACAATCCACTCGTTGTCCAAAACTTAAAGAAGCTGCTTTATACTAAAGATCTTGGCTAAAAATCTCCATATACGTGAATGCCTTTCAGTAGTCTGATTGTCATATTTTGGCTATTTTTACTTTTTCTTGAATGAATCCCTCACGTATTTAACCCACCAGGTACTTCAATAACACCGGCAAATTCTGTTCTTCCAGGCAGAAAGAAGGGAACAGAGCTACAAAGTAAGGGGACGCAAGACGTTTAATGTAACTTGAACACAAAATACCTTTTGCAGCAAGCTTTTCTGCTGTTGATTCAACATTTATTGTACTGTATAATATTATGTTGTATGGCAGTTCTGGTAGATCGCCCACCACTGTGACTAAAGGGGCCATTATCTTTTGATTATATCTATTTCTGACCAAATACTTTTGAATTTCCTCATACTTTACGTGGCACTATAGCAGGATGCAATTCAACAATTTATGTTTTAAATGGCAGAAGTTGTACTTTTATTTTCATTCCTCTTAAAATCCATGTAGCTTATGTGCTGGTCTGTTCTTGTGTGCATCATTATGCATTATTATAGTCTCTTTGTTATTTAGTCAATCTTTCTTCATTTCCTTTTTTCATTTGCACTATGAGATTTGAGAGCTTTGAGCTTTCCCCCCCTGAACTTGAGCATCATCTATAAACACATTCTGTACTATTTACATGGTTGACTGAAATAGTACTGTAAAACTCTCATACATACTCTTCTTTTGGCATATTAGTACAGAGTTCTAGTCAAATATAATATATATCGGGATGAAGTTGCCTTAGTTTTTTTTTTTTTCCTTTTTTTGTGCTGCAACTATTCTCAGGAAATCTTGAGCAATGCACTAAGTGATTATACAAAATATAAAATGGGAAGAAACTGGTGCTGTAGGGCGATTGACACCCTGTATGCACGTGTGATGCCAGTAGTTTCAAAATATTGAATTTTATATATTTTGTATCATACAATCAAATCAAGTTAACCAATATTCTAGTAATGAAAGGGGACTACTGGCATTGCAGGAACCTGTCTTACTGGAAAGGCAGTATGACAGTTGGTCCTGTGCGTGAAGGGTGTTGGTACTCCCGACTCAGAGCTTTGTGAGTGAATTACGGTTAACTGATGCCAGCTGTGAAGTGTTTCCATGTGAGCTGTTTGTCTTCTTGGCTTCGGTGAAGGGACATGGGGTATGGTCTGATAGAGACCCCGCTATCAGGGATTTTTGTCTTTCATTTTTTAGAGGAACTTCTCAGAGATATGAATTCATTTCCCATGATTTGTTTTAGTTTATGTAAAGAAAATAAAGACATCTAAGCTTATCTTGTCTGTGTTGATTCATTGTTTTACTTTAATTGTTTTGTTACCTTTTTTTCCAGGGATATGATATAGTCAGTCCAGATTCTTAGAGATAATGTAGTATCATGACTAATAACGAATAATTTTGAAAATAAACCATGTCATAATCCAATTTTATGAAGAGCTCCTAACCAGAGATCTTGTAGTTGGGGAAACAGCGCCACCCGATGGACAAATGGTACAACTCTCTTAATTAAAGTTTCCTGCGTTTACCTTTTTAATAAGTTTCATCAGCCTACAAGTGTCCGATCAGCTAATATTGTAATTTCATAAGATTTATAATCTTTTCTAATATACTAATTTAGACTGGCTTCAAAATAAAAGATCAATATTCAAGAATATAGAACCCAAAATGTTCCCTTGAAATAAGATAGCTCAGAGGAGAAAGGATTTAACGCATCTTATACTCTTTTTTTTAATATTTTTTTTAATTTACAGATTATTTGAAGACATTGTTTGCCACTTATGGCGGGAAGTCTTTTACATGGATATACTCTAAGAAGAGCAGATTTCAGTTTTTAGGTTTTTGTATTGCAAGGGTTTTCTGTGTCAGGACCTAAAAAAAAAGTCTAAGTGAGCTCTTTAAGAAATACTTACAGATTACGAATGAAACGAACAGGGCGTGTAACCGAGTTAATAACTGTTGTAAGGGTTATTCAATTGATGCCCCATTAACGCGCTGCGTGCAGATCTACGGCCCTGGCACCAGTCCCACTGTTCAGATCTGCGCAGGTGCGCATGCGTGAAAATACTTTTTTTCTTTAAATCTTGAAATACAGTGACAAATACAGAACAAAAGGCAACATACAGATACCGAGATTCCAGCACCAAATAGAAAGGAAATAAACAAAAGAATATATATAAAAGACAAGACAGTTGAATCTAAATTAAAAAGATAAATACAAATAAAAACAGCATAATGTGCGAGAGTAGGTTTCAAACAAATTCAGCGATTTATGCCGATGGTCTTTTGTGCCTTTGTGTTTTTTTATGAGTAGATCGTCCTCATATATTGTTCAAGTTCTTTTTTAAGTACAAGGAGTTCAGGCTTTCTGTGGATGCATTTGCACTTATGTATGTGAAGCTTTGCTAAAAATAAAGACATTTATAAAAAAAGAAAGCGTCCCTATCTTTGTGATTAAAATTATGAAAACCAAAAATAACATTCTTAAAATAAAGATGAAAATCAGTAAAGACAGAATCAGCAATATACTTGTGCAAGTCCCTCCAGAATTTATAAGTGAATTCACATGACCAGAATAAGTGAGAATATGTTTCAGGATGCCCTTGGCAAAAAGAACAATGAACATGTATATCATTCTTAAATTTTGATAAATATTGTTTTGCACGGTAGAATTTGTGTATCAATTTAAAAGAGATCTCTTTGACTTTATTTGTTAGAAAGAATCTTTGTGGTAACGACCGAACTTTTGTCCACCCAATATCTGTCACGAAATTGAGCCAATAAAATGTGGCTGGTGTTAATGGAAGTTAAACCGTCCTGAAACATGGCTCTTACTTTGGCATTCGGAAGCTTACCAGATGAGAAGCAAACACTACAAAGAGAAGACTGTGACACATCAGGAGGGTTGTGTGAAGAGACTGGTTACCTGCCCCTGCTGCATCCTGCAAGCACGCGGAGCTGGGACAGGACGTGACGTGCGTCCTCTCAAATCCTCTTACTTTAATTAATCTGAAGCAGCAGACCTGCACTTGGACTCGTTCATCAGCGGGGCTTTGAAACATGGTGTGGACCGTGTGAGGAGTCAAACGGAGAGGCTGGTTGGAGGAGCAGTTTAGGAAGAGGTCGTCCTAGCTAGAGAGAGCCCTGCAGGATGCTGCTGCTTCCCTCACGGATGCTGTGGGCCGCTGTGAGGCGACAGGCCGCTCCGCGGGTCACCTACAGCTCTGCGGTGCAGCCACAGGTGGGAGAGAGAGAGAGAGAGAGACACACACACACACACACACACACACACACACACACACACACACACACACACACACACACACACACACACACACACACACACACACACACACACACACACACACACACACACACACACAGCAGCAGCAGCATCATAAGACTATATTTTGATTTTAATTTGTGAGTTATTGCATTTCAAAGTTTTTTTTTCAAAAGCATGAAAGTACCCTGAAGATTAAAAATAGTATATTTTTACTTTAAAATACACACACACACACACACACACACACACACACACACACACACACACACACACACATATACAGTATATATATATATATATATATACATATATATATATGTATATGTATATATATATATATGTGTGTGTGTATATATGTATGTGTGTGTGTGTGTGTGTGTGTGTAGAATAAATAGTAGAGTACAGTATATATCCAGTCCATTCTAAAAATATTGGAACAGTAACGCTTTTCTAATTTTGTAACATTGCCATCTTTAAAAAAACGTTTTATCACTGAATATAAGCAGTGAAGCTATGTGTTATTTTGTTGTCACACATTATCTGTTATATAAACAAACAAACAAATGAATGTGTGTGTGTCTATTTATAGATAGATAGATAGATAGATAGATAGATAGATAGATAGATAGATAGATAGATAGATAGATAGATAGATAGATAGATAGATAGATAGATAGATAGATAGATAGATAGATAGATAGATAGATAGAGTAAAGGGAGTGGATAACTTGCCCGTCTTTGTTTTATTTGTCTTGTGTTTTTTCAGTGCCCCACCATGTGCGCATCAGCCCCTGCAATAATGTCATTGCACATCAATCTTCGTCCATCACTATTTTCTCTTTTCTTCCCCTCTGCTATCAGATAAAACCCAAAAAGTCCAAGTTTGGTCCTCTGAGTGACGAAGACCGAATATTCACAAACATATATGGCCGGCATGATTGGAGGTAAAAAAAACAAACAAGCCTCAATGTTGAACTATCTTCACCCACTCCCCCGAAAAAACCTACATGTTTCACTCCTGCGTCTCTTCCTGTCAGACTCAAAGGTGCTCTCACTAGAGGCGACTGGTACAAGACTAAGGAGATCTTACTGAAGGGCCAGGACTGGATCCTCAATGAGGTGAAGATCTCGGGTCTTCGGGGCAGAGGGGGCGCAGGATTTCCCACCGGCATGAAGTGGAGTTTCATGAACAAACCTAGTGATGGCAGGTAGGAAAAGAAACTATGTGATCTGTCGGGGAGCCTAACTTCAACAGTCAAGTTGTTTCCTTTGATTCTGCGTGATAGACCCAAGTATCTGGTGGTGAATGCAGATGAGGGGGAGCCCGGGACGTGTAAAGACCGTGAGATAATGCGTCATGACCCCCATAAGCTGATAGAGGGTTGTCTGGTGGCTGGGAGAGCCATGGGCGCCCGGGCTGCATACATCTACATCAGAGGAGAGTTTTACAACGAGTCATCAAATCTACAGGTAGAAATACTTCATTTATGATGTGTGTTTTGTATTTGTATTTGTATTTATTTATTTAGCACAATTTTTAAAAAATAGTGCAAGGAGGGAACGAAGCCCAGAGGGCTTGTACAGAGTTCCACTCCCGTCATCTACTGTAAACAGAAAATTAAATGTACAAACATAGGAAAACTCTAATTATAAACATGAAAAGAAAACAAGGATACATAATAGAGAATACATTGAAAAATTAGGACATGAGATGTTTTTTCAGCAATTTTTTGAAGGATATAAATGACAATGTGGACTTCAGAGACATATCTAAATTGTTCCAGAGTTTAGGACCTCTAAATGAAATATTAAACTGATGAAAAGATGTTCGACAGAAGGGTAAATGTAGATTGACACTGTGTCTAGTTGAGTATGAATGTAAGTCAGATGAAAAACTAAAGAAATTATGAAAGGTGTCCGGAAGATCTTGCTTATTGTTGATAAACTTGTGCACAAATAAACATCAGTGAAAAACATTGAGTTTATGAATGGGTAATATAGAGTATTTTTTGAACAGAGGTGCGGATGGATTATGTCTATTGGACATAGAGATTGATCTCAGGAATCTCTTCTGGATTATCAGTAGTTTGTTAAGGAGGGATGGATAAATTGCAGACCAGACAATATTACAGTAATTCATATATGGAAACAGAAAACTATAATACAAAGTTAAGTGAGCGGAGCGATGGATCAGGGGACAGACTTTCCTCAGTATACCAAGCATCTTCATAGATCTTTTGCATACTTGATCAATATGGTTTTTCCAGTTAAGGCCTTCATCCAGAACAACACCCAAAAATGTGGTGTGAGGTCCCTGTTGGATTTCAGTTCCGTTAATTAATATTTTGGTTTCTTCTTTTGTATGAGGTTTGTTTTTGTTGCAGAAGATCATGAAGTTACATTTTTTTATATTGAGAGTTAATTTATTAATCTGGAACCAGTTTGTAATTCATTATTCACCAATGCAATAAGCCATCCAACCATCTGCTCTTTTAGTTCTGATTTTTTTTTTTTTTTTTTTTCATGAAATAGCTGGCCATTAATGAAGCATATAAAGCAGGGCTGATAGGGAAGAACGCCTGCGGTTCAGGGTATGACTTCGATGTGTTTGTGATGCGGGGAGCTGGAGCTTACATCTGTGGAGAGGAGACAGCTCTCATCGAGTCTCTTGAGGGCAAACAAGGGAAACCTCGTCTCAAGCCGCCTTTCCCTGCAGACATAGGTGAGGTAAACGCTCCACACACACAAACATCCTGTTTCTTAAGGCGCGTAATTATGGTTTAAGGAACTGCAGAATAAGTTTATATTGTAATTACAGTTATTCACTGGTCTTTCTCTCCTTCAAGGTGTGTTTGGATGTCCAACAACAGTGGCCAATGTGGAGACGGTTGCTGTGGCGCCTGCAATCTGTCGTCGAGGTGGGGCTTGGTTTTCCAGCTTTGGGAGGGAGAGGAACTCTGGGACGAAGCTGTTCAACATCTCGGGCCACGTGAACACCCCGTGCACGGTGGAGGAAGAGATGTCTATTCCTCTGAGAGAGCTCATAGAGAGACATGCAGGTGTGTGGTTGGATATTTATTTTGTGAAATGTTGACACAACTCTATCTTAATCCACTCGTCTGATTGGTGCAGGAGGAGTGAGAGGTGGCTGGGACAATCTATTAGGAGTGATCCCAGGAGGGTCCTCCACTCCCATCATCCCTCGACACGTGTGTGAGGATGTTCTGATGGATTTTGATGACCTGGTCCGCGCAGAGACAGCCTTGGGAACTGCAGCTGTCATAGTCATGGATAAATCGGTAAACAACTGGCTGTATAATCAAAGCTGGTCAACAATGCACAGCACCTTATGTGACAGTAAAAAGATAGTCTGAGAGACACGTTTTCTTTTTTCATTCAGACTGATGTGATCCGAGCTATAGCACGTTTGGTTGAGTTCTACAAGCATGAGAGCTGTGGCCAGTGCACCCCCTGCAGGGAAGGTGAGGAACTGCATGTAAGATGTATACATTGCAGGGTTTCTCGCAGAGATTGCTTAACTGTGCATTAGATTGTCAGATCAGAAAACTTGCCAGATTTCATTATGGTTAACAATGAAAAAGTGTGCTTACATTTATAGAACAAAACGCATAATGCGATTAAAAATCCAAAACTGTGTTGAAATTACACTCAAAAGAAACCCTAGAACAGGGGTGTCAAACTCATTTTGCTTGGCGGGCCGGATTTGACCAATTTTTTTCTCGCGGGCCGCACGCTCAAAATAACAAAAACGGTGCGGAATATTTCTTGTCTAATTCTTTTTTTTTACTATTGTTATCTAATCCAATATCAGTTTAGTTAATTTTAAAGGAAATATATGGGCAGAAATATGTGCCACTAGAAACTGAATTTGAATCATTTATATTTGAATTTGAATTGCTCAACTTGAATAATTGCATTAAAAAACTGAATCTGAATCACATATTTTGAATTTGTATTGTTTAATTTGAATCATTGCATTAAAAAACTGAATCTGAATCGCATAATTTGAATTTGTATTGTTTAATTTGAATCATTGCATTGAAAAACTGAATCTACATTCAGCTCTCACAATTCAAATTCAGTTCTTGAAATTCAATTTCAATTCTACTGTGCCAGACATCCGGGTCTTCTGGAGGAACAGCAATCGAGTGCAGATACAAAGAACTCGGTTATCAGTCACGTGACGTTTTTTGTTGTCAGCGCCATCTGGAGGACCGACCGGGGACATTCCAGCCCCCCGAGTCTCGCACTCAGCAGCACGCCGATTTTTCCCAGTGGCCAGCCGCGGTACTGCAACAAAAAATCCCACGGGGCAAAGAAAGCTTTTTTCCCATAGACCGCAATAATAAAAGAGAAGCCTCTAAAACTGTTCACAGAACACCTCCAGCTGTAATCACCGTCAATTACTAATCTTTGTATTCTAGATTTTTAAGTCATGGACTTTATACATTTACATTTATACATTGTTTTTTTTAAATGTTTTTGTTGTTGTTTTTTTTTATTGTATGACTGCACTGTACTGTATTTTTATGTTCAGGACCCCAGGAAGACTAGAGGCACATTTGTGTGCTTCTAATGGGGATCCTTAAATAAACTAAACTAAACTAAACTATACATACCCATACCTGCCAACATTGGGCTGTGAAAAAGAGGGAGGTTTTCTGGGGTAGCGGTTGGAATGCTCCACTCACAACATCCCTGCCCTGATAGAAACAAGACGACTTTTAATGAGCTTTAAATCCATAGCTACAATGAAATGTGCTAAAATGTACCTCCCAAAATGGCTCTACAGCTTTTTTGGAGCCAAATATGTTTAATATTAATAACAATAAAATACAATATACAATTGTACATTGTGCATTGTTTTTTGTTATTATTGTATGTACAATTGTATTTTATTGTTATTAATATTAAACATATTTGGCTCCAAAAAGGCTGTAGAGTCATTTTGGGAGGTACATTTTAGTACATTTCATTGTAGCTAATAGCTATGGATTTAAAGCTCATTAAAAGTCGTCTTGTTTCTATCAGGGCAGGGATGTTGTGAGTGGAGCATTCCAACCTACCCCAGAAAACCTCCCTCTTTTTCACAGCCCAATGTTGGCAGGTATGGGTATGTACAGTGTTGGGCAAGTTACATCCAAAATATAATACATTATATATTACTAGTTACTGTCATTTGAAAGTAATTAGTTACATTACAATATTACTATATCTGAATTGTAATGCGTTACACTACTTGTGTATTACTTTTGAGTTACTTTCAACAAAATAGCAAAAAAAGATAAATCTTGTCCCACTGGCAGATTTTTCTACTTATTTCAAGTGAAAATTTACTTGAAACAGGTGAAAATTGTCAAATAAGTTATTTTTCTGGTGTTATTTTTCTGGTGATGACTCTAAATGTTGAAATAGCAGTAAAACCACATTCATTGATAAAATTACATAAGGGATGGAAAGGAGGGGTGGCAGTTTTACAGGGGGGATGATTTGGACCGTTTTTATCTCAGGGGGGATGATTTGGACCGTTTTTATTTCAGGGATGATTTGGACCGTTTTTATTTCAGGGGGGGATGATTTGGACTGTTTTTATTTCAGGGGGGAGGATTTGGACCGTTTTTATTTCAGGGGAGATGATTTGGACCGTTTTTATTTTAGGGGGGGATGATTTGGACCGTTTTTATTTTAGGGGGGATGATTTGGACCGTTTTTATTTTAGGGGGGATGATTTGGACCGTTTTTATTTTAGGGGGGATGATTTGGACCGTTTTTATTTCAGGGGGGGATGATTTGGACCGTTTTTATTTTAGGGGGGATGATTTGGACCGTTTTTATTTCAGGGGAGATGATTTGGACCGTTTTTATTTCAGGGGGGGATGATTTGGACCGTTTTAATTTTAGGGGGGATGATTTGGACCGTTTTTATTTCAGGGGGGGATGATTTGGACCGTTTTAATTTCAGGGGGGGTGCCATCACATCACCCCTCATCCCCCCTCAACTCGAATACTGCTCACACGGAACTCAGAACTTCTTCATAAATAACTCCCAGAGAGAAAAAAAACACCAGCAAGCTAACAAACAAACCAATAAAGCTCTCAGAGTTAACAAAACGAACCAGCAATCAACTCGCAGCTGTTTTAACCTCTCCTCCTGATGGGCTGCAGGTGTGGTTTAAGGCTGATTTATGGTTCCGCGTTACACCAACGCAGGCCATACGCCGTGGGTTACGCGAACTACTGCGTACGCTACGGCGAAAGCTCTGCGTC
Source organism: Cololabis saira (assembly GCF_033807715.1). Lineage (NCBI taxonomy): Eukaryota > Metazoa > Chordata > Actinopteri > Beloniformes > Belonidae > Cololabis > Cololabis saira. Next base: position 27,404,225 of record NC_084589.1, read on the forward strand.
GATTTAACGCGGAACCATAAATCCGCTCTCACAGCGCGACTGACTGTGAGCCCGGCTCGAGCTCCTCGCCGACTCCACGCTCATATATATTTAATAAATGTATAAAGCCCATATATTAATAAAGCCTCACTTGGCCGGGCCCTAACGCTGAGACCATGGTAGATTTAAGTTACACGCGGACACGCCGCACTGTTGACTTTTCCCTGCCGGCTCTGCTCACTAAACAGTCCCCACACAAACAGTGTCCAGCGGCGCTACGTTCCGCCGCGCCGCGTTCCCAACGCTTTTTTCTGTTGTCGGGATGTCTCGCGGACGCGGTGTTGGTGAATTCTTTAAAAAACAACAGCTAAACGGGTTAAAATGCGTTGTAACGTGCGTTACTTAGATTGTAACGAGTAAAATATTACCGAAAATGTATTAGTAATGCGTTATATTACTGCGTTACAGCAAATAGTAATACATTACTGTAATTGCGTTACTTTTGTAACGCGTTACCCCCAACACTGGGTATGTATAGTTTAGTTTAGTTTAGTTTATTTAAGGATCCCCATTAGAAGCACACAAATGTGCCTCTAGTCTTCCTGGGGTCCTGAACATAAAAATACAGTACAGTGCAGTCATACAATAAAAAAAAACAACAACAAAAACATTTAAAAAAAACAATGTATAAATGTAAATGTATAAAGTCCATGACTTAAAAATCTAGAATACAAAGATTAGTAATTGACGGTGATTACAGCTGGAGGTGTTCTGTGAACAGTTTTAGAGGCTTCTCTTTTATTATTGCGGTCTATGGGAAAAAAGCTTTCTTTGCCCCGTGGGATTTTTTGTTGCAGTACCGCGGCTGGCCACTGGGAAAAATCGGCGTGCTGCTGAGTGCGAGACTCGGGGGGCTGGAATGTCCCCGGTCGGTCCTCCAGATGGCGCTGACAACAAAAAACGTCACGTGACTGATAACCGAGTTCTTTGTATCTGCACCATGGATGATCTGCACTCGATTGCTGTTCCTCCAGAAGACCCGGATGTCTGGCACAGTAGAATTGAAATTGAATTTCAAGAACTGAATTTGAATTGTGAGAGCTGAATGTAGATTCAGTTTTTCGGAATGTAGATTCAGTTTTTCAATGCAATGATTCAAATTAAACAATACAAATTCAAATTATGTGATTCAGATTCAGTTTTTTAATGCAATGATTCAAATTAAACAATACAAATTCAAATTATGTGATTCAGATTCAGTTTTTTAATGCAATAATTCAAGTTGAGCAATTCAAATTCAAATATAAATGATTCAAATTCAGTTTCTAGTGGCACATATTTCTGCCCATAGAAATATGCATTTTGTTTACACTCTATGTAAAATATATTTCTTCAGGATCTTTTCTTGAAATTTCTCATTTTTTTTCAAATTATGTAAGATACTTTTAATATCATTTTACAAAGATAAACAGTAACAAGTATGTTTTTTTTATATTTCGCTTTTTTATAGGAAATTTAATTAAATGCAAAATCTTTCTTATTACCGGGTACATCCGAGTGTTTCTTTGTGATTTTGAGATTTTTCCAGTACAATTAAGTGTATTTATTTTAAAAAATTGGCACGGATATTTACGCCAGTGTGCCGAAAAAGTCAGTACTTCTCTTTTAACTGTTTTACTTTGTCACTATCCTCGTATTCAAAACTGAAATTCCCAGAATAAATATCTTCTATCATCTTTTTTAGCAGTGATATTTTTCCTGCGAAAATATATAATAGTAGTCAGTTAATAAAAATAAACGACCGTCTACAAAGAAATAAAATCGGCAAATGCATTCTAGAAAACAAAAAAAAATGTCAAAAACTGCTCTTAGTGGAATAACGATGGATTTGTAGAAGAAATATATTATCGGATATGCTGCGATTCATGGCAATTATTTATGCCTTCCTTTTTAGTAAATTAACATTTCGTTTTTTTGCATTGGAAACTTCTCACGGGCTGCATGAAAACCTTTCTCGGCACATTTGACACCCCTGCCCTAGAATGACCGTACACTGCCATGTAATTCTGATAATTATTGGCAACATTCGTCGTTCTCTCAGGAGTGGACTGGATGGATAAAATCATGTGGAGGCTAGTGAAAGGAGACGCAGCGGTGTCAGAGATCGACATGATTTGGGAGCTCAGCAAGCAGATTGAGGGTCACACCATCTGTGCTCTGGGAGATGGAGCTGCTTGGCCTGTACAGGTGATACTGAACTACACTGCTGCACTTTTATTTATTGAAAACAACCGACAGAGACGACAACTTCAAGTACCAATTCAAATGGTAAACTCATGCCCATTTCTTTCTTTTTCTTGTTAAGGGTCTGGTACGTCACTTCCGGTCAATCATGGAAAGCCGCATCGCACAGTATAACAAGAAAAACCCTCCGAGAGAGCCAGGGATCGAGATGATCTAACACGGGAAATGCGCTGCAAACAAAACCTTATGGATATTCTCTTATTACTCAATCGTTTTTTTTTTGTTTTTTTTTAACAGTTTTGAAAGAGAAACTATTTAGTCAGAGCAAGTTCTTAAAGATGTAACTATTTGAAAATGTATGATTTAATTCTATTATACTTCATATTTACTGTTTTTAATTATTTCTTTCTCAAATATAAAGAAAAAAATGAAGAACCTTCAATATGAAAATGTAGCAATATAAACAACATTCTTAGACACAACAATAAATTAACTTTTATTTCATAAAGGCCTGAAATGAATTCAGTAAATCTACTAAAGTATCCCCAATATGATCTGTACAAAAAAGAATTGGCTTAGGAAAAGATGTCATGTTGATGAAAAAAAAGTGACAGAAAAGGGGACAAAAAGAAAAAAATAAACAAAACTGGCCAGTGATCAGGATCTTTGTCCTGTTACATTTCTATATTTTTGAAAGACACTGCTCAGATTCTTCACAAGTTGTGGTTGAAAAAAAAAAAAAAAAAAAAAAAAAAGAAGAAGAGAACTGGAGGCAGAATGGCGGTCATTATGGCCCAATCCCAATTCTCCTTCACTCGCCCTTCTTTTCTCCACTCGCACTTCTTTTCTTCCCTAAGCCCTAAAAAAGAAGGGGGAGATTTTAGGGCACTTGAGATCTAGGGCACTTGGCCCAGGTGCCTGTCCCAATTCTCCCCCTACCCCTCGTTTTCATCCCTTCCCTGATCAGGAAGCTGAGAGCCAAAAGCTGTTTTAATTTCAGCTGTAGCGCTGTTAATATGGCACTTTATTAAGTTTTAATATTTTTTCAGGTATAATGGTAACCTTAAGATCCCCAACCGGGACTCAGTTTATCCAAATAACGCCTGTTAAGAAATTTGACCCGATGTTTTCGGAGATGAGAAGAGCCGCCGGCCCCGGGGAGCAGCCTCAGCTCACAGCCCGAGAAGAGACGTTTCCGCCGGGTCAGGCTGCTCCGTCAGCCCCGGGAGAGACACTCTCTCCCGGGACGCAGCTCTGTTGAGAATCACGCCGGCTGAAATAAATCATTTAGGAATATGTTGGTTTAATAGATGAAATCTAACAGTTGTAGCTACGCCTGTTAAGAAATTTGCTCCGAAATTTAGAGATTTCTGTCTGCCGGGTCCGGAGCTTGGGTCCGCGTTAAATCGACGCAGAGCCTACGGCGTAGGTTGCGTAACCTCCGCCGTAGGCTCTGCGTTGGTGTAACGCGGAACCATAAATCCCTTTATTCTGGCGTGATCTTCCGCAACTTTATCTGAAAGTGTGTAAATTACCCAGATAACAGCTGGATTACTTTGTGGTTTCTGAAGACTATAATATCAGAAACATCCAAAACAAATCTGACGAGTCACAGGATTATTTCTCTCTATTTCTCTGAGACCAGTCTGCCTGTTTGCCTTCGGTCGGCGAGTCAAATCGACGCAGAGCCTCTTTTTTTCATACCCCCTCGCTCGCCAAGTCAGCATCTGAAATCCCTCGATTTGAAGGGGCTATTCTCAGCCCCTAGCCCTCGTTATGCCCCCTCCCCCTAGGTGAAAAGAGGAATTGGGACACCACTACCTTCACGGGAACGCGCAAAAGTTAGGGTTAGGGAAGAAAAGGAGGGCGAGGGGGAGTATTGGGACGCACCCTATCTGTACATCCACAGAATAGGGTCTTGTCAGTCTTGTTCAAGTTCATCATCAAAAGTGTGAGCATAGAGGGGATGGAAAAAAAATGATTTATACAAACATTAGTGTGTCTATGTGGACCAACTTAAAGCAGTCCAGAATGATCCACGTGATCAATGAGTGATTATTGGTTGAAAAATAGAGGCTACTTTTCGGTGAAAGTTCTTGAAACTTTGCCGAGAGCCCTGACAGAGACGGATGTCCCTTCTGTGTTTCTTATGGGGCCATCCAGAATGGCATAGACTGTTGTTGTGGCTGCGTTTTGGCCCGAGGGGGCTGCGGAGGGGGGCATCGGTAGCCCTGTCCCCAGCCTGAAGAGATGGAGTTTGGGGAAACTGGTCCAGGGTTACCTGACCCCGAGGGCCTGGACGTTGGGTGGTCTTCCTCTTCATCCGAAGAGTCGCCAGTGTACGCTACCAAACCTGTTCTCAGTCTTTTCACTGAAGGCTCTGAAAGCAGAAGACACGGAGCAAACAGAAGAGACGGGCAGCGCGTTTGGAGAAGAGGGGGAGAGAAAACAAATAAAACCCACAAAAAAACAGCATAGCAGCAGCAACATGGTTTAAATGCATCAGGTTCAATTCAATATTTCCACACACATTTTGGGAGAAACAAATAGTTAATGGATTTATGTCAATGTTTAATTCGGCAGAGCAGCGGAGGGGGGGGCAGCCGTTAGAAAGTAGCCAGCGTTACAGCCGTTCAATTGAGCGGCAGGATGGTGTCATGGGTCGAGTCGTGCCCCACCCCCAATCAGTATCCAGCATCACCCCACAGACATGAAAGAGAAGAAAAACACAGAGAAAAAGAGAAAAACACAAAAACAGGAGAGATTTTTGTTAGCGAGGAGAGAAAACAAACTAAACACAGTCCAGACTGATGATATCAGTCTTAACGTGGACTTAGCAGATGACTGACAAATGCACAAACGTGTCGAGCCACATCTCCACCTCACTATGAGGAGATTTGAAGTCACACCAGCAGAATCCTGAGAGACTCATTAGATGCAGACGGTTTCAGGCTGAGTGGTCGAGTAAACGAAATGAGGCTTAAATTTAGTTTTTTTTTAAGTTAACATGATTTTATAGGTCTGATAGATTTATTTGATACGTTGTTTTAAGAATTACCAGCAACATAAATCAAATTTGAACATTCTAGTGTTCTTGGACAGGATTAGCAGATGTACATTATGACTGGGAACAAATCCATCTAATAAATTCAGCACATCCGGGCTCTGATCACAGAGGCAGCAGCCTCAGCAGAGAGGCCCAGACCTCCCTCCCTCCCTCCAACACCCTCCTCCGGCTTTTTCACGAGGATACAGAGATGTTTCCAGCCAGCAAAGAGGTGAACTCTCTCCAGCGTGTCCTGGGTCTGCCTTGGGCTCAAGGCCTGAGGCCTCTGGGCCGCAAACTAAGGTCAATATTATAAACGGGCTTCGTCCACAGTAATGACCTGTGGACTTCAGCTGGGATTTGTCAATCCACAGGATAAAGCCCTTACCCAGAGGACCTTGCGGTGCCCTCCTCTCTTCCATCTTAGGCCGCACTCCGTTCACAGGCATGGATGGTGGCGGAGGCATTAGCTGCCGACTACAAAACAAAGAGGGTATGTAAATTAACCATGGCTTTTAATTATATTTGACAACATACTAACACTAGGGCTGGGCGATATGGACCAAAAGTCATATCAATATTTTCTAGCTAAATGGCGATACTCGATTATATCGATATTTTTTCTGTGCCATAGTTGGGGTTTCCCCCAAAGCATTAAAGCATAGCATCTCTGTTAGCTTCATTTTTTTCGGAGTCATTTTTAATACAATGCCTCGTGCCAAATGTCACACAGGTACCTTTATTAACAGGTCTGCACAATATTAAATTGTATAAAACAAATTAAATAAAAATAAACTGCCTGCATATATAGAATAAAAATGCTTCTTGAATAAAATAAAACAAATATCCCTTTCCTGCATAACAATTAAATTAAAATACACTGTGCAATTAATACAATGTAGACAGTAACAGGCAGACTTTTCCACTGAGGTTGGCAGATGTGCAAATAACAAAACATTCGTGCAAATCTCAAATAAAACATTCAAGTCAATTTGTCACAAAATAAGCTATATCAAAATAAAAACATTTTTTTTTTTTAATCAATATAAACGATATTGTCTCGGACCATATCGCGTTTGAAAATATATCGATATATATTAAAATCTCGATATATCGCCCAGCCCTAACTAACACATATACATACGTATATGTATTTAAATAAAAAGCTTTATAAATGAGTACCTGTCCCTCTCACTCCCCAGGCCAGAGGAACTTGGTGGTGGGGGTCCTGTCGTATCTGGGCCGCCCATTGAGAAGCCTGCACCTAAATTAGTCATATGAATGGGTCCATGCTATGAGCAGAAAAACACACAGGGACCATTAGCAGACATCCCCGACTAAGCCCTGTGCTATAAATAATATATATACTGTATATCTCAGCACAACATTAAAATAAGTTCCCAGCCTGGTTACACTAGCATGTTCCCCTTTCCATAACGAGCGACTCCTCAAGATTATCTGACAGAATACCTTCTTCTGAAACTCCACATTACCAGTAGAAATTCATGGGTAACTGTAAGTAAGCATCATCAGGAAACAGCAGGCCAAAACATCTCAATCAAAGAACATAAAAACAAACATTTAAATGAAAGAAGGATAAAATGTACACTTAAAACTGGAAAAAATTAATCGTGATGGATATTGGATAAGATTGGCTGATGGCAGTAAAACGATGCAAACAGATTGGAGAAGGAAAAAAGGAAATAAATAACTAAAACCAGAAAATGATGAGGGGTTGTAAATGTACAAGAACTGTTTCTCACCTGGTATCCAAATAAGCCGCTGTCCCTCTCGTCTGGTACTTCCTCCGTGAAGCGCCTTTTCTGTGGTTGGGAGCCTAGAGCGGAGGGAGGTGGACCTTTGGGTGGGGCTGTAGCAGAGAGAGGAAAATGTGCAGGAGGAAGAGTCTGCAGAGAAGCAAAACAGCAGCATAAACTGGTTATTTCTCTACCTATTTCCACTCTATATGCACAGACACACAGAAATATGTGAGTATACATACGTGCATTTTTATTTCTATAGGTGTACAAGATATTAATAACAATCATAAGGGATTATGAAAGAGGTGAATTAGGAGATGCTTGATGCTTCAAGAAAAATAGGCTAAAGCCTCATTTTTAATTTCACTTTTGTACTTTTCTACACCAATTCCAAAAGTTGTTCCTGTCACTGTACCTCACACTTTTCTACGTTATTTTTTGTATGGTCCTTCAGAAACACATCAAGGACCGGTGATAAGTCAATTTCCAAAACAGATAGCTACAGCTGATGAGTTTTTGCTGTCAACTTCAGCAAAAACCCTTCCTTATAATATCCGTTTTCATGGGGGTTACATTTTTATTGTAAAACCCACTAACCTCTGTGTGATCCTCATCTAATTTCACAGTTAGCAATCACAAACACATACTCACAACAGTGATGTAGGTCTATCTATATATAGAGAGATCAGGGTCCATTGGAGAACAGTGAACTAAACATTCAATGTTTTATTTACGCAACTTAGGAGACACATGAAACCAAAACAGTGGTGTGAATGGAATGACCCCTGAACAAAAGTCGGTAAATACATGGGAATTTCCTTTCTTTTATTTTACCCATGCGTGAAGTTTGATGACAAAACATTTTCAATACTTTTGGATGTCTGCCAAACCGCCTGCTTCACCATGTAGCCCACTGCATCAGGCGGAGAGGACTTGTGTAGACCTATGAGTGAGGCTTCATTTTCTTAATTGTATTTGGTTAACAATTTGCTCCCTGTGCTCAATACTGCCCCCATGATTTCCAGTGGTATTGCTCTGTTTCATGCATAATATTAAATGATGGACGGATCAAATGATGTATCAAACTGCAGATGAAATCTAGGCAGGAAACGAACAGAAGGTTTCCTTGTGTCTCGCTATCCGTTTATAAAAAGAGAGTATAAATGGGCCTTAAGTTTATGTGAAAAGCATTGATTGATTAAGTTGTTTGTTATGCACTATGATTGGGAAGGAGCAGAAACCCCAACTACATCCTTGAAACAAAATGTTGTCAAAATCCTTTTAAATACGTTTTCCTACTGTTGAACTTGGGGGGCAATTTTACAGCAACATTTCAAAGAAAATCCAGCTCCATGATTGATTTGTGATGGGTTTGGTGAATCTTACCCGTTGCAGGATATCTGGAGCAGGAGCAGGAACAGGAGGCATAGAAGGAGCAGGGATGGAAGCAGGGGCATGAACAGGGGCTGATGTTGGAGCAGGGGCCGGGCGGAGAGGGTACTGAGAAGGCACACCTGCGGGTGCCCCTGGTGGGACAGGAGGTGGTACACTATACGCTGTAGGGAGGGGTTGAGGCTGAGGTGGGGGTACAGGCATAGGGTAGCCGGGCTGGAACCCAGCTGGGGGGTAGTAAGATGCCTGAGGAGGTAATCCGTTCACTATTGGAGGCTGAGCAAAGCCTGCAGGAGGAAGAGAGCCAGAACACATCAGGTCTGGTTGTTGCAGGGACTTTTATACTAAAGATGAGACAGTTATTAGAATCACTAATATGTGGTCAATGAGTTATATAAACAGTTGTAAGGCTTAAGAGAAAAAAACAACAATATCAACAAAACTGTATTGTCTTTTTATGCATTGTTCAAATGGTTAACATACTGCTTTGTATGTGCAAAAAAACAAAAACAAAACAAAACATAGTAAGAGAGGAAGTACCTTGCTGCGTTGGCATCATTGTGCTCATCTGATTAAGGTATCGAGAGTACTCTGCATGGACCTAGAAGATAAGAACTATTGTGTAAATGCATTGTTCAGTGTTAAAAAAAAAGTAAACCGAAATAAATATACTATGAAATACAGACTAAATGGCATCACTGACTTTTGGAAGGATTGTGTTATCATTAGACTTATGAGACCATGACAGAAACGCTTTGTTCAACAACTTCAAGTATCAACATTTCTTACAAGTATCTATCTTTTACATAGAGTTTTTACAAAAAGTTGAGTTCATTGCTTTTGGTGTAAAATTCCTCCACCACAACATCAGAAACTGCTACCAATGATGTGCAAATTATTATTTCAGCGGAACATCTGCAAAAGCCACGAGAGACCATGCTTTTCTTGCCACACTTGGGTTGCAATGAAAATACATATTTTTTTTTTTTTTTAAATTGAGTGTGACAGTTGAAGGGGCATTTCTATGCAGTTTGAGCACATTTAAACCGATTCCATCATTGTGGGAAGTAAAACTTGAAATTGTCAACTGATCACAGAAGCAAACAGAATTTTGCAAGGCCAATGCTAAATAGTCTTCAGGAAACAGTAAGAGAGAACTTTGGAAAAACTATCATTGCACAGTCACAAGACATGACTCACTGTCTGGAGGAGATTCTCACACAAGGTTTTTGCTGCTGCTAGTCCTTCTGGTTTAGGATGACTGTAGAGGAAAACACAAATTTGGTTGTACTGAGTTTATGTAGCTGGAAACCAAAGCTAGAGATTGGGGCTTCCTTCATTTAAAAGTTATTGTCTCTAAAAACAAAAAGAAAAGAAAATCTTCATGTTCTAAAATCATAGGGAAGCACTTACCTAATATAAATGTACATGGGTTCAAAGGCCTCTCGTCCAGATGCCGGCTCCAGACATCCTGATCCTTTTCCTCTGAGGAAGACTTTGGCCCCCGTCTCAGCCTGGATGTGCTGCAGGTATGAACAACCGGGGCCCTCGACTCGCTCTTTGACCACAAACCCTGGGATAGCATGCTCCAGACCTACAAAAACCTTATCTTGAACATAGTGCATCTGAATGATTTTGAAAAAAAGACAAAGACATTGATGAATAAAAGTAAAATAACAATAGTTTTTTGTTATTTTGCTGGTGACTGTAAAACAGCACATGGTGGTGGTGCTTCAACACATCTATGCTAATTTTCTACAACTCATCAAATTAGTTCCATCCAAATTCAAGGTTGTGGACAAAATTTGTCTTCAACATGTGTAAAGTGGCTTTAAAGTAATTGTAGTTATACACAGAAAGGGAAATCCTGAACATTCAAATATATGTTCATCACAGTGGCCATCAAAATTGCTTTTTGTTGACGTTACAGTGCTTTGCTTAGTAAGTATTGGACATTTGACATCTTCTGGAGAGATTTGTTCAAAAGGCTGCATTAACTTCAATTCATATATATTTATTTATTTATTTTATTTTTTTTTTAAAAGGTGTCCAAGATCACATTATTAAAATATAAAAATAATGATGTGCAGAAAACTAAGCTTTAAAGTCTATCAGAATTTATACCTAAATATTATCCCCCACAAACTTTCAAAACAATAGTACATGATCTTGAAAAAAAAATGCAAGTGACTAAGTCAACACAGGTTCTTGGAAAACACTATAAAAACAGTGTCAGCTATTGATGGCACTTACCCCTGACTGAAAGTGAGGTTTGTGGTTGGTCGAAGGAGGCAGTGTGGGCGGAGGTGGGTTATGTTGATTGTAAACTGTGACCGAGGCCCCGCTTGGGGAGAAAGACGAAGAGGATGGTGAAGCTGTTGCAGCCTTCACCACACCATTAGTGATTATCTCCTTGATTCTATTAACTGCTCCTGAGGAAAAGGAGGAAGAGTATCAGTAACATCCAAAGCTGTATGAAATCATAAATTTGCACTAGAAAAAGAGTTAAGTTTAAAGAGCACTGACTGTCAACAAGCTCTCTCGTCTGTCCTTGAACATGCAAATACAGAGGTCGATCCCTGTAGGGAACATGCAGAAGCAAATGGTTGTAAACATGAGGAAACTTAACAGCATTATCCAACAGTTTTAAGATCAGTTACTGAAAATAAGTGATTAGGAGAAAACTTACCCTGGAAGTGCTTTGCCCTTCTCTTCTCCTGTCATGTAACGCCCTCTGGTTGAAACTGCAGCTCCACTCACTTTACTGATCTGCAGAGAATAATAAAATAAATCACGAGACAGATAGAAACCAGATTAGAAAATAATCAATAACATAAGTGATGAGCTTAATTCCATGAAGTTGTCAGTTGATTTTGTTGCTGACCTCATCCTGCGTTTGCCCTCGTGTCAGGAGATTTCGGCAAGTAATTGGGACGTCATTGATCTCAACTTCTGCTACCACCAGGTCATCTTTGGCTTTTGACGGCACTTGAGGTTTTCCAACACCCATAACCTGAGAGAGGAAAGGCAACAATGTTCAGAACAGCTCAGGATTGTGTTAATATTTTATTTGGCATTTTACTATAATCAATTAATTTAATTCAAAAGTCCAAAAGCCAGGGTCTCTGACAGTTGGGTTTTTATTTGGGTCCTTCCCAAAGGTCTTTTGGACTCATGAACTACATAAAATATATTTTTCAACAAGACAATATAAAAGGAGGAAAGATGATGCACAGGAAGATGAGAACAGGTGCCCGGACTAGGTTGCCTGCAGTCCTGACTTGTCAACAATAGAGTGTGTGGAAAGTTTTGAACTAAAAACTGAGAAAATATGCAAAATGGGACAAAAGCAGGGATATAAATAAGATCTGAAACACTTCCTGAATCCAGAAAGCATGGTGAGATGCTAACATCAAAGTAGTATAGTATTTCCCTACTATGCAAACTTTTCTTTTTTTAGAATTAAGTTTGCAAAACAAACCATGAACATCTGGAGTTCATAATAAGTCTGAGAATAACTTCAGTACTTTGTTGTTGTGCATTTTCCATGAACTCGTATCTCAATGATGAAACAATTCAAATTTTTTTCTCAGAAGTATGACGATAATAAAACGAAGAACATGTTTATCTGAGTAACCGTCCTAGAACAGACAACAGGAGTATATTTTTTCATTTAATAAAATTATGACTTCTACCTAACTTCTTTCAGTGACAACCCATAATCATCCAAACCAAAGTGCAAAACAGTAAACATACTGAATAAAACTACACAAATTATCTCTGTAGATGTAAAAAAGACTAAGACATTTGTTTAGTTCAAGATGGTATATGAGAATTTCCGCCTCGCAACCTGACAACAATCATGTTCAATGACCTGCAATAAAACCAGCACCTATAACCAGAAACACAAAAGTAAATATTAACTTACAATAAACAACTATTCAAAATCTACCTGTTTCTTCCTCTTCTTCTTTTCCCTCCCTCAAGTAACATTTCTGTGACACTTAAATAGTTTGTGAATTACCTTCTCAGGTGGCCCTGGGTGTCCTATCTGCGAGGGTCTGAGTTTGCCTTTGGCCACTAACATAGCGTTGATCTTGGCGGCCACCGCCGCTGCAGCATCCAGAGCTCCGGTGGGCGCAGCTTCAGCCTCCGACATCCCCCCGGAGCCGGACCCGGGGCCAGAGCCGGGACCAGGCTGGTCCCATTTGCTACGGCGCCTGGACGGGCAGCAAAACAGAGAAAGGGGAGAAACACAAGGATTTCAGAAAGATGTGATGGAGCAAATTGCACTGCTGTAACCTGCTACACTAGGGTTGCCACCTTTCAGAAATAGAAATAAGGGACACCCCGATTTCAGCAGCGCAGGCGCCAAAAAAAGGGACATCCCCAAAACGTCTAAAATGCATAGAAATGTATTTATTTTATATGAAAAAACAAAACGCTTTGATTTATAGTGCTTTAATAGCATTGAACTTGCACGACTGTACAGACAGCCAAACATACTAGCAACTGAAATAGCCTCCTCTGCTCTGTATGTCCACATCAGCCAAGATGTAGAATATAGCTACAGGTGAAGAATATGGTGTAAAAGTTAATTTATTTCAATAATTCAACTTAAAAGGTGAAACTAATACATGTATATTACATAGTCTCATTACAGGCAAAGCAAGATATGTTAAGCCTTTATTTGTTATAATTTTGATGATTGAATTGTTTATTGATTTCATAATATATTCTAATTTTTTATTTGGGGTTTTCATAAAATGTGAGCCATAATCACCAAAATTATAACAAATAAAGGCTTGAAATATCTCACTTTGCATGTAGTGGGAAATAATATATTTGTTTCACCTTAGGTTGAATTTACTACGAATGAAGTTTTGCAATATATATTCACATTTTCCGACTTTCACCTGTATATTATGACATAAATAAATGAGAGCATAATATGTGCCTGTATTGGCAACTTATTTCAAGGGAAGGGTGGCAACCCTATGCTACAGTAAAAACAACGCTGCGATTGTTGACGTTTTGGTAACGTGAAGTAGTGATAATACTGAGTCTATAGACCTGTCTACCATTGCAATGACACAACAGTTCCAGCCCATCTCGTGTTAGTGTTTTTATAGTGTTTTTATGCCCCTACACGCCACAGTGCAGAAAACATTACATAATGTGGCTTACGATAGCAACCTAGCAGGCTAACTCAATGCGTTTAGACGACGAGTCAAAAAATGACCCCACAAAAAGATAATAAACACTTTTTTCCGACACCTACCCGCTGTTTTGTGTTCCGCAAAATGACATTAATATTCAGTTGAACCCAAATATGTCCTCTCGATGCAAAATTGAGAAGAAATCTTCCTCGATATGTGCAGAGATCCTCCAGGAGTCGGAGCTGGTTGTTGCTGCAGCTGTCACTTCCGCTTCCGCTGCTGTTGCAATTACAGGCATCCGCCACCAGGGGGAGCCACACACACACCAGCGCTGTCTGGCAGGTTCAGGTGAGCGGTTTCTGTCTCACCAACAGTCTTGACTGGAAGAGGGCCAGGCAGGTGAAAAATAAAAATAATATTTTAGAGGAGGAAGATTTTTTTTTCATTGTGCACTTCGAGAAAAAAGTCGAAATGTCAAGAAAAAAGTCGAAATGTCAAGATTAATGTTGAAGTACAATTTCGAGAAAAAAAGTCAAAATTTCGTGAATAAAGTTGAAATGTTGAGAAAAAAGGCGAAATTTCGAATTTATTCACGAAATTATTAATATTTTTCTAAGTTCTTGAGTGTCTCGGTTTTTTCTAAATTGTTTTTCAATCTTTTTGATCCCCATGCCGAAGAGCACCCAGCACTCCATGCGTTTGCAGTTAGAAATACATAGACACTGTTGTTTCTGTGAAGGATCCCCTGAAGATGTTTTTCATTTATTTTGGAGTTGCTCTTTCAATACCAAATTATGGAACCATATCTGTAATTTGATTTGTGTTTGTGTTGAACCACATTTCTCCCTTTGCTTTGAACATGTATTGTTTGGCTTCATTGACTATCCATCTGTTAATTATTTTTTTTTTATATCATTAATCTTATTATACTATTGGCAATATGTTTCAATGTTTTCACAAATCCCGTTATATTAATCAAAAGCCTCTTTTTTGTATTTTTCGAAAATGAGGTTAAACAATAACCATTAGACTCTCCACCAATGCAAAGGCCATCAAGACCTTAACTTTGTGTGCTCTTTTTAATGTATTTCTGTACTTCATTGTGTCTCCCCCTGGCGGTTGTATTGTGCTGTTTGCATTTTGTCTTTCTAAAAAAAAAAAAAAAAAAAAGTTTCTGTCTCACCTATCCTGCTGTTCATCCCCGTCGAGCCACTCCGGGTGACTTTGCCATCAAAGTTTTTCCATCCGTCCAGTTTCTGCACCGTAAAGAGGAGCAGGAGTCTTTTTTTTTCCACGCGTGGACACCGTGGACTATAGTCTACTCCTTCACAGTAAATCTCTGAGACAAATGTTAAAGTTTTCAGTGGAAGAAAAAAATAAATATAATCTTGAGCTGTTCAGTGACCGAGGTGAGTTTTGACATTCATGTTTCCTCTTAGAATCTTAGAATTAACACAGTTTGATTTTTATGTCTGCACTGATTTTAGTTTGTTTATTCCTGTTTAACCAATTTAACCATCATTTGACTACAAAATTCCACATTTTCCACCATTAAAAACAAAAAAGAGTTACATTGTATTATTTTAATGCTGCAAAACGTGTTGTACTGTTTTTGGACCCTCTGAGTATAAAATTTGTCAGACTTAGCTCATTCCTTCTCATTACTTACAGCACCTTGGATACCCAGATAAAATAAATAAATACATATACATTTTCTTTCAAAAGCTGTATCTTTTGACCTATTTTTCATTGTTTTGTAAAGAAACTACTACTGGAGGCTGCTACTGGAGGTTGTCAGAGCTGGATAGTCCACGACCTTGAGGCTGGTGCATGATGAGCCCAACATCCAGCGCCCTGTCCAGGGCCAGGGTGCAGCGGCATGCTTTCTTGCCATCTCCCACCCTGTGCTGATGTACTGGGTTACCTAAAGTCAATCTGGCAGGTGTACAGTTACTGACCACCCAGCAGCTCGGAGACATGGCATGAGGTGCAGGTTACGCTGGAAGGTGAGAACGCTGCATGTGGCCAACATGGATCAACAGAATGAAAAACCCTGGTTTAATTCCTTTTGTTCTGTGTTGCAGAGTGTTGAAAGCAGTCCTAAAAACTACGTTCTTAGGTTTGATTAGGATGAAGGTCCGTCATGTGTGCCTTAGAAAAAATGGCAGGTTTTTCTTGCTTAAAATTAGTTTTCCATCACACCCCCTCTATTAGAACTTATTATTTTGATACTTTTTATAATAGAAATAAAAGACTGTCTTAAACCTTTTGTATGCAAAACACTTACAGAATTAACTTGATACATAGTTTTTCAACTGTTGTCAAAATAGAGACAAGCTTTTAAATATACCATCAGTGTTTGACGTAAATGGTCTCTCTCGTCAGGATATCTGTTGGCTGCCGGGTGAGCAGAGCTTGTTCTGAAGTGTTGAGCTATCTGGAGGAAGGTGTGCTCCCTGCTAGGGACACAGTTACTTGGGTGGGTCAGTTACTGAGCCACCTGAGCTGGAGATTCAGTCAGTGTAAGGACAGACAAGTGGAAGAACATGTTGTGTAACATACTATAGACACAGTGAAGGCATTTCAAAGGAGTGGGTTTGCAACATGACAAAAATAACCCTAAAGAGTTTACATAGAAATGTAGAATTCTTAGTGCAGAACAAGGAAGTCTGTCTAATTAAGAACAGGAGTGAGAATATTTGGACATTTTGTCCATGTAATGGCAATTGACAAAGCATGACAGAAACTAGATAACAGTTATTTGTCATCTAGATGTATTGTTATTTGGTTTTCTGCATGGACCTCTTTGCATGTCAAAACAAACTTTGACATCTTGTTCCAGATTATTCTATGTACCAGTCTGTGTAAGAAAATAGTCAAAGCTTTCGGAATATAACCATCAAAGGCTAAGGATCCAGCCATTTTATCCTAAACATTAAGATAATATGGATCAAATCCATGCATAATCCTCTTTTTTTCTTTCCGATATACATGAGCACATTGAATAAACAGAATGATAAATGTTTTCTTCATGGTATGCTGCAAACAAGTAATTTTGTGGTGAAAATGGCAGCTGTAGGAAAGAATAAATAATATAAGTGGTTAGACTCCGTTTATTTTTGATCCTTGCACCATTGAAAGGATTAACAAGGATCATTGAGTAAATATGCAGATCTTCTTGTATTCTACCTGCAGGGGTCGCTCTCATTCTAACTATGAACTATACACAAAGTCATCCTAAAGGGAGTACAATTCTACTTGAATACATTAATATAATTTCTGTTATTTTATATTCGCTCGATCAAATAATCACATGGTTCCAAATTGCTTTTCCTGATGACCAGTTATATCTCCAAACATTTTACTTCATCCTAAGGAAAGATCCAGCCATGTTCGAAAAATATGTGTTTTTGGTAACAATAAATGTAAAGAAGCTCATCATCTTCTGACAAATTAAAGAAAATTTAAGCCGGCAGTGAGAGAATCTGTTGGTTCTGTCTGTGGCTCTGGCGTTATTTCAGCCCACTTCAACTTTAAAGCAAAGTTTCACTCCAACTTAATACCCTGAAATTTGAACTTGATTTGAAATGTATATCCTATTAGCATCAGCCTCGCTATGGTGGTTGTCATCAGCTCCCAGCTCAGTTGGAAGTCTATGGAAAATCTTTTGACTGACCTAGGAGACAGTGCTGTTCATCCGGGAATTGTGTGTTATTCCTCCAACAGACTTCCACAGACTTGCAGAATCAATTCCAAGGCATGGTAAAGCTTTTGTGGTGCCACATGATAGCTCAACATCTTACCAAGACACTCTATCTGGAACTTTATTTTAATTTGTCATCCAAGCGTTAAGCATTTTTCCTGAAAGCAGTTGCAGATTAATTTTCTTATTTGTACTTTTTCATCAGCGCTAAGCGGTGTAGCTTCATGTCCCGTCTTCAGCCATGAACTTCAGGGTTCGCACGAGAGAGTCGTCAGAGGTCAGCAGATCTTTGACGCCTGCGTTGACAGGCAGTACAGGGTGAGAGGAAGCACTGAAACACAGGGAGAAGGAGCGAGAAGGACAGACTGCAGTAAGAGCCTAAGTGTGAACCGTAGTGTGTATGTTGGTTGATGTAACCTCCGGCCTTGGAGGCCGTCAAAGCCAGGTCTGGCCTGATCCTGGCGGCTGACACGGAGACGTGAGATCGGGAGACGTGACGGGAGCAGGGCGCCTCACGGTGGGGTTGCCAGAGGTTGAACAAAGACACACTGTTAGTTCCTAGGTTTCGCTGTTTGCTGTCAAACCAGTAATTACAAGCAGTTTTTTGTTTTTTATTATTATTTTATTACAATGTGGGTGTACGTATAGTCCGTGTGGGATCAAAAACTTTAGTTAGTGTAACTACAAATGCATGGAGTGCTGCTGGGTGTGAGAAAAAAAGTATACTTCAGGTGCTCTTCGGCATGGGGATCAAAAAGATTGAAAAACAATTTAGAAAAACTGAGGCACTCAAGAAGATAGAAAAATATAAAAAGCCTTTATTTAATCATGGCTTTGTAAAAGTTAAAAAATGCCAACATGTTTCGGCCATGTAGGCCTTCTTCAAGGCAGATAACGGAGACCGAGACTTGAGTTAGTGTGTTGGATTTCAGCTGGTTTTATTGCTTCAGACGTTGAGAGCTGGAGGTCTTTAACCATTTAATGCTTGTCATATGAAATAACTCCAACAAAAAAAAAAAAATGTTTAATTTGAAGTGTTGATTATATATTGAAAGGAAAAACCCTGCCAATTTTGTATTAAACAAGTTACAAATCATTATGTTTCCTATCATGTGGAAACATAATGTAAGTTTATGTATTTTTTTATGTAGTTTATATATTTTTTTATAATAGTTTGGTTTGGTTTATAAAGAAATCTCACTCTTGTGAATAAACGAGACCTTGTGGAGCCCGAAAGTGTAAAGGGGACAAGAAGTGATTGAGAGAGGGAAAACAGATGGGGAGATTGAGTTTTAGAGGAGGGAAGGTGGATTGTGAGGGGAATCTTTTTTTCTGTATGTGTGTGTGTATGTCTAGAGAGAATGGGAGCCTCTTATACACTTCACAGCGTGAATTTGGCCGGGCCTGTGGCCTCGTCTAGTCTACCCAGCAGGGTGCTTTCCTGAGCGGGCTGCCCAGGGGAGGGGCACCTGCAGCAGCCTCAAACACTGGTCAAGAGGAGCGCCTGGTGGGTGGAGAGAGGGGAGGGCTGGGATGGAAAGATGCTTGCTGGTTCCAGGAAACTGACATGTGCTGAGGTTATAAAATCCTCAGGTAGAAGGCAGTGATGCTCTCTAAAGAAAATATCTGTTGTTGTATTTCCCTCCGGTGTTGAGAGGAAGACGTGACCTGTAATCCCAGGATGAAATGAAAAGCTTCTGTCGCAGGGGAGGACTGAAGTTATTATTGGAGCAAGTCAGCTGGCGTTGTAACTACTAACCAAAAACAACACAAAGTTTATAGATTGGCCAGCCTGCCAACTGAGACAATATTTTCCATCCATTTGGTTGGGTTGACCAAACACCATGTATTTGAAGTTTATCAAACATTCAGTCATCCCTGCAGATCTGAGGGAGGACCTCATCCGTTGATATATGGAGTTTTACATCGGCACAGACATTCAAAACCTTATGCATACTCAGAAAATGAAATAACTCACTCTCTCCGCGCTTTAATATCCGCATTTCTGCCGAATGTGGTTTTTGGATAAGTTTCATCTTCAAATGAGATACAACCCTCCGTCCTCTGTCACTTTGGTATGATTAATCCCAAAATCACCAAGTCTCACATGAAGGTGCACAGTTTCAAACGTCTCTGGCTCTCTCCGTCTGCACGAAATTCCAGTTAAATGGATGAGTGTGCTGTGCGAGTCTCAGCTGTCCGTGAACGGTGGATGGATATTGCATTAACTTCACAACAGAAGCGCCTCCTGCCGTGTGCCTTCACATGGCTGTGGATAATGGCTGCTGTGGGAACATTGTGTTCACAAGCAACCAGTCCAGGTAAATGGAAACACATGGTAGGGCAGCATGGACTAAGGGAAATAATGGCATCACAGAGCAGAGAAACGCACCAGCTCCCATGACAAATGACTTCGGTATGAGTCTCTTCAAACTGTCGCTATGGCTGTAGCCGTGCAGCAGAGCCCCGCTGGGCAGCGTCACTTCTTGTGCAGCCTTGAGGTTTTCTGTTTCTCAGTTAATGTACTTATGTATGCACTAAAGTGTGCAAAATAAATACAGGCAAGCGTCAAGTTAATGTCATTTAAATTTGAAAATGAAATCCCCTTAATTATCCAGTACTTGATTATTACAAACTCGGTAGGTCATTGAAAGCCCTCTTAAGAGTTAAGAGTTCTCTTTTCTTTTTTTTTTAAATAGGGAACTGGTTCATCTTTATTGGAAAGTTCTCCTCCATCCAGAGGCAAACAGGCTATAAACTTCCAAAAAATGCAGTACAGTACATACATTTATGATGAGGCGCATCATTTTGCAGCTGTGCCTGTAGTTGGTTGACTTCCTAGAAGTTACTTTCTTTTCGTCCTGGTGTGGCTCCCCACAATGTTCATAGACGTATACAGCGCAGTAAAGTGAAGAAACGAGAGAGAGATGGGTTAGGGTTAGGATCTAATCTATAAAACACTATTCATCCAAGAGCACATTGTTTTTTTGAAGAAAAAGGCTCATGCAGCACCACCCCCGCCCATTTTCCTATCATCTCATCCCCATCCGTACGCCTTTCTGTCAAACAAAAATATTTGCTCATCTGTGTCAAAGAGCAGCAGGGTTTGCAATACAGTATAGTGCAGCCTTTGAGTTGAACAGAAAGAGACAGGCCTTCACAAATTTGGAAGACCGCCTAGAGTCACGGATAGAGACACAAACAAAAGTACGAGGGCAACTTCAAGATGTTTCATCAATGTGGATTTTGCTGTGTACTATAGTCATGTTGAGTGTAAATGTCAGTTATATGGTGCGTGATTTGTTGAGTCCAAACAGGATACTTACGTCAGTGTTTGAAGAGCCAGTGACACAATGACTTACAGAAAGAAAGCTTAGTTTATTCAGGACAACATACTCTGCAATATTATAAAACTCAGTTACAGTCAACACCAGTAAAAGCCATGCAAAGCATTGCATGATTCTGAACAATAAGTACATTTTTAAACCCAACATGCAGGTCAAGATTATAGCAAATACTTTTTTTTTTCTAAGATATGTCAGGGTTCAGCAGAGGAAAACAAAATCCTCTGGACCCACTTAAACATAATTCATTATGTCAACAAACATTGTCTCAGAAAGATGTCCCATCGAGGTCCTGGCCAGACACAACCAGTTGTTCAAAAACAAACATTTTCTTTGAACGTTCTCTGAAAACAAACAGAGGTGCATCAGGCTTTCACTGGAAATGTGCATGCGCAACATATGGCATAAGATCTGCTGTCTTGATATAACCGTAGTCCTTTGACTAAATAACCATCCTGAATCCTTGAGTTAAACAACTTTACAATTGTTATTTCTATAGAAACCATTTGTGTAACTTAGCCATTATTACAATAAACAATGTTACAAAATGCTTTAAAACCAAATCATCAGGATGTAAACTTTGTTGCTATTGCATTGTTTAATTTAATTCATCCAATTTTTTGAATGTTTTGTAGAAATAACATTAAGTAATATATCTTACCAAGATTGTCATTATATGCTGGTAAAACTCTCTATATATCTAATATATTTGACTCTTAATCTCCTGACAAGAAATGTTGTCCTTTCACAAAAAATTTATACAAAGTGCTGTCACTTATTTTATATTCTTTAATATTTAATGCACAGTTTAAAGGACAAGTCTGTCATCTTTGGTGGCTGTTGTGGAAATCATAATGCATTTCTGCACCTTCCCACATGTGTGCGTATAGTGTTTAAAGCACTTCCATGTGCACACTTGTATTATCGTCTACCGTTGGAGATTAATAGATACTACTGCAGTGGGCTGCTCTTGCGGCAGAGCTGATTTGCTGATGTAAGCACCTGCTGATTACGTTTTCGTTTTCCAGTCAATAGTGTGTAAAAGAAGGGATTCACACAGGAGTTTCCGTAAGTCAGCCCCGTGAGGATACGATTCACTGTCACCTGTGTCCCCACCGGTACCGTCCGCAGCATGTCGGGCTGGTAGAGAGGTAGCAGCTGCCAGACCCAGAAAGGGAGGAAGCAGGCCCAAAAAGCAATGACAATACCTAGGATGAGGAGCAGAACTTTGGGTTTAGGTGCACGAGGGGTACAAGTAGTATTCCCACTGGCCCAGGCTGGCCGGGTCTGGGACACCCAGTAAAGCCGGCCGAGGGTGGCGTAAAGTGCTCCGATGGCCAGCCCGGGACCGAGAATGCTTGTGCAGAACAGCACACTCAGATAAGCCTTGGAGCTCTGCTCGTCCCACGCCGGGACACACAGCTGGCCCTCATTGTTCTCCCCGTCCTCAAGGTGCAGAGTGATCATCATCGGCAAGCTGAGAGCCACGGCCAGCCCCCACGCCAGGCCTACCCGCAGCAGGCTGGAGGAGTTCGTGGAGGACGTGCGTAAAGGGTGGGCGACAGCCCGGTAACGGTCCATGCTCATGGCAGTGAGCGTAAAGATGGAGGCGTGCATGGTGAGGAGGTCCAGGCTCAGAAGGAGACGGCAACCCAGCTCTCCAAAGGTCCATCCAGACGCCAAGCTGTCGTACACAATGAAGGGAGCAGTGAAAAGGTAGAGCAGGTCGGCAAGAGCAAGGCTCAGCACCTGGAGGTGAAGAGAGGAGGAGGATGGAGAGGAGGTAGGGGAAGAGGAGGGGGAGGTAGAGTTGGCAAGGCAGGATGGCAATGGTATTCTTGTTAGGCAGCAGGACGGTCCAGCTCCACGTCTTCTCCTACTTCTGCTGCGCCTCAGAAGGAGGCCCAAAGTGTAAAGGTTTCCGGTGATGCCCAGCAGGGAGAGGAGCGAGAGGAGGCAGCAGAATAAAGCGGTGGACGCCAGGCTGGGGGATGGAGAGATGGAGGGAGAGGAGGAAGGCACTGAGATATTGGGGAGAATAGTTAAGGTGTAGGGTGAGGGTGGAGGCAAAGAACCTGTAAGGTCCATGATCAGAAAGGTTAAAAGGTCTGCAGGTTAGAAGGATTACAAATGGTAAAAGATGAAAACACAGACTGTTAAAAAATGTTAAAATAAAGATGCAGAGAGGAGAAAGAGCTAGGAGGTGGAGTGAATCAAGAAGTAGAAACAAATGGAGAGGAGAATAAAACAATATGTGTAAGTTTTCTGTCATTTCCTCTCTGTAATCTTTGTTTTCAGGATATTTTATTTGCTTGATACACATGTGTGAAGAACAACAAAGCTAAAACTCCCATCTGTATATCTGAGGGTGCTGCAGTGGGATTTATGTGCAATGGTGAAAGAATATTAAAGTAAATAAAGTAATGTAAACATGTTTAAATGAAAATGTCAGCAAAACGAGGATGGTTTATGTTTCAGCAAAAACCTGCTCTGGCTGGCACAGCCATCACAGTTTTATAGGAGACCAGCAAGCCTGTTACAGTTTTAGTAAAATAATTGGATTGTCGGGGGTTCCTAGTGAAGACTGTAAATCTGGCTTGAGACCTCCTTCTCAAGGACAGCGGATTGGCAGCTATTCGGCTAATTTAAACAAGACAAAAGCGAATAACATTACAGCAGGCATGTTTTACAACTTCTTCCGAACATGCCCGTGCTAAATTGCCATGTTTTTTGTTTATATTTCTTGTGCGTGCGTTGCGCGCTTTTACGCGCCGGTGGTTTGGATGTGGACTGGTGCGTGACTCATAACGCAACAGGACTGCGGTCTGGCGCCGTGTTCAAGGAAAAAGTACCAAAAAAAAAAAAAAAATCAGCAGCGAATTCTGTGAGACAAACTTACATTTGCTTCAGAACGGATGACTTTGTGGAGAAACATTATCTGACGCGACAGGACAGGCGCGGTGTCGGTGGCTGACCCGGGGGGGTTCCGGGGTTAAAAGCTACTGTTGAACTTTGCAGGAACAGTCGCCCCCCGCTGCACAGACTCGCAGAGGCTCCCCTTTAAATAACAGCTGTGTTAACCACTAAACATCGGCCAGCAGGAAATCTGCATTATTTCACGATTCAAATAGTAAAATAACATACCAACTCGCAACATTTGACAACACGCGTGTGCTGTGTCCCTGTCAAAATTAGGAATCATTTTATTTTCAAAACTATGCAAACGGCATCCTTATGACCTTGATATGTTTAATGGCTAGAAAGTACTCAAATAAATATAAATGAATACATATAATCTCTAATTTCCTTTATAAATCGTCCCAATGGAAAAAGGACTATAATCTTGCATATGAAAACCCATGTTGTGCCCTCAAAATATATACATATTTATGTATCTAGTTCTATAGTTTCCTGTCTATTAGTTCATGTTTTTTTTGTTTTTTTTACTTACTTTAGAGCTGTTTAATCCAAGAAGCTGAAAAAAATACTATTCCTTGGACCTGGTGGATGGAAAAAGTCACTTCCCATGTTGAAGTCTTGAAGTCCTCCTGATCTGTTCAGGTGCAGCTGAAGGAGGTGATGATTTGAAGTTGGAAGGGGCCAGTCTTCTGAAGTTCGCGATCTGATCCCTGCTGTCCGTCTTGTTCAGTCCTCAGCGCAGCTCTGTGTCCTCAATCAGTCACTGATTTGTCTGAGTCAAACTGTGGAGCGTGTGTGAGTGGGTAAGCAGTGGGATGGGACACAGAATGAGGGGGTTTATCCTGCGGACTGAATATTAATATCAAGTGTCGGCCTAAATGAGGGTCCTGGAGCCCCTACAGAGAGTGAATTAAATGTGCTCGGGTTCTTTCTATCATTACAAGCTCCTCGGAATTTATAGGATCGACTTCCCTGATCACAGATTTCCCTCTCCAACAGTTGATTGTGTCAGGGAAATTACTTGGTTTGTGGCTGAAATCTGTTTGAAAAATTTGGGCAGCTTTCATAGCAAATATTTCTGAAAATTACAGTTTATTCGTTTCAGTTGCTTTGAATTATGACTATGAAAGCAGTCTGACTAAACTGGCCCATGCACAGCAGGGCTGAGTAGCGCTGTAAGAATTTGAGACACAGATAAAATTGATATTAGTGTGTGTTTTAAATTCACATACTTTACAGCCACATTTCAAAGGTTTAAACATATGCTACATCATTTATAACGACTTTATAATGATTTCAATACCTCTGAGCCGAGCAAAAAATCTCACCGGGAATCCACTGCAAGAGCTTTCCATGAAAGTCAATATTCTGACCGTAAATGGTCATATAATGTCATATTTTGGCAAATAATCACATGCTGCATAACTCAGCTGCATTAAATTATAAAGCTACCATTTTATTGCAGTTGATTTATGAAAGCTTTATGGTTTAAAACATAAAGAAGGGGATGGTTTATTCAATATAGTGCTTATTCACTTAATTGGATCACTCATATTAAAGACAGAAAATTAAGAAAAACAACAGGAACATTCATAATTTACTGGTTAATGAGTGAACAAGGACTGTTTTTATATTTTAAATCTCCGCACGGCAATTTTGTAATTTTGATAGCAATTTAAAGCAATTAAAAATTAAAATTTTCTATTGTTACAAAAATGGAAAATACATTTTTTCAAAGTGAGCATCACATAATAATGAACATTTAAAACTGTATATCAATTAATTTGTGAAAGGGGTTAAGAGCTGATGTTTCATTAGAGGACATACAGGCATTCTGATGTGTTTTTAAGTTCCCCAACATTCACTTCAACTCTTTAAAACAAAGAGAAAGCTTAGCACGATGCACTATGGATTTGTGGCTTCAGAAATCTCCTCAAGGGCAGGGAGAAAGGTCAATCAAGAGCAGCGTTAAAAATGATTTTCGACATGGCTTTCTTTTTGAATAAATCAAATTTTCTCACTTGGCACCTGGAAAATGCAATCACACTCACAAAACTGAGTCTTCCAGTAAGATTGAAATTGAGTTTCGCGTGTCTGTGGGAAAAGCAGAGAGACAGTCCCACTGAGCCAGCGTATCACTGGTATTCACTGTCATTTTGTGACGCACTGCAATAACTAATGCACTTCAACTCTGACCCAATGTCAATACCACAGCAGCTCGTTTTCAAACGCAAGGCACCTCACAGCCCCATGAGGGATTTAAATGGTGATCTGGTGTTTAAACTATAGAGGAAATTAATTATCCACTATACTCGCCTGGATCAACATTTTTCCATGTCAGAGCACAGTTTAATTGGTAGACACTTTGACAGCATCACTGAATAAACGGGTCTTTCAGCGGTTATCAAAAGCAACTCTCAGTTGCCTGTTATCCACTGAGTTGTTTTTGGCTCGGACAGCTGTCGAACCCACATCTGCGGTTTGCCAGCTTCGAGAGGCTGGACAACTTGGAAATGATTTAGTTGTGACTACAGTCGGTAAAATGTGCAGGCTGCGTGCCTCATGTTGGTGGTGGGGAGTTCACGTCGGCAGCTTCATACATGTGCTGGCGTACATAAGATAGACAGAGACAGACAGTGAAGACTAAAGGGGGAGGTGGTACTGGTGGGGGGGACATACCTATCCCCACAGGGTGTGAGGAATTTGAACAAATACCTGGCACAGGCATGCCAAAATAGGGCAGAGGGGGGATAGGGCTGCAGAGGCATGAGAAGCCCCCTGTTCCTTCATACGAGAAGATGAGCAGCTACAAAGACGTGTTGGGTGGAAATGGAGGAGGCAGCATGAGTGCCAAGGTAGCAAGAAACCTGCAATGAAGTGATATTCAGCCATCTCAGATTTACATTAAGATGGAAAGAAATGGAGCCGGATTATATGAAGTGTGAAAGAAACCCAGCTGTTGGAGCTGTTACTCCTTAAGTCTAACATGCAAACATGGGGGTGCGGGGCGGGGTCCGAGCTCTGGGCTGTTTATTTGTATTTGTCAGAGCACATCAATCTCAGCCGGTGGAGACACCCACTGTAATTTCTAATTACATTTACCTGAGCTATGGGTTTTGTTTTCGATGCCTTTGCTGTGGATGTGATTCCCTTTATTAATTAGCGCGCATAAATCTTGTATGTAAATGTGGAAGACAGAAGAGGAGACATTAGAAAATGACAGCTCGTGCTGTTGTTGCCAGTGAGGCGTTCAACATGATGACTGGGACAGTGATTGTAGCTATACATTTAAGCTCATGGACTGTCTACAGTTGATTATTGTCAGCACTTTCAATTATATATGTTTTTTAAACATATATGTTTTTCCATATTTTAGAAGGCAAAATAATTTCAACTTTTGTCAACAGTCAGTCATAAGGACCATAGTGTATCCACTGGTATAATATGATCATAAAACCAAAGTCAATTTAAATATAGTGGTGATTTAAAGGATCACTTGGGTCACTTGCATTATTTAAAAGCTGGAAATGATTTTACAATTTTTTTTTTTCTGTATTGTACACAGTTGATTTTAAACTGTCAAAAGCAGAAGTGAATGGACATGTTTTTCAATATTTTGTAATATCTTTATCTCTTTTTGAAGCAAACCCAAAGTAAGGAGCTGTAAGACGTCAAATCAAAGTATGACAAATACCAGCAATAACAACTCCCTAACCCTTTCCTGGACGTCCTTGCTTGCATCATTCATTTCATTAATTAGCTTAACTGTTTCTAAGCAAACTGACTGACAAATTGAGCGTCCTCACTGCCGTTGGCCTGATTAAATGGGCGGACATCTTGTTTGTGTGTGTGACAAACTGTTGTTGGACCAGTCCGCTTCGCAACCTGTGATGAGTTATTGATCCCCCGGGGCTCACCTCGCTCCTTCCCTCCCCGTGCCTGTGTGCGTTTGCAGTTGCACATCAAATTTCTGTTCCCTCAACACAAGCCAGGAGTTTGTCCTGAGTGAGAGTGTCCTCAGTCCAAAGTTTACAACGTTCCATCACCTTCATTGCAAATTCAATCAATCAATCAATCTGTTTTCATTTAGGGTCCTGAGGAATATTCTTTGGACTTCTTTCTGAGCCTTCTGGAGCCTTTAAGATGACATTGTGGGTTTATGAAAAAATTTAAGAGGTAATTCAACAAATCATGAATAATAATAGTACTCCAACAATATCTCATTGAGGGTCCAGGGATCCTCTTTCTTGAGCTGATTCAGCAATATCCATGACGCAAAGCATCTGTGTGGTTTTTAGTGAGCACATTGCTGGAGATCTGGCCTCTGTGCTGGCCCCTTGAAGTGCTGCTGCTGCGGGCGGACTCCGCACACTGAACCAATATGTGCCTACTCCTGAAAACACCGAGCATTGGATCTGCACTTTGGGTGACCATGATACAATCTGGAACGTGTTACTTGTGAGCCAGGCTTTGCTGCACCATCTGCAGAAATCAGATCGGCTTTTCACAGGCCGATGTCAAATGTTGGCATGGCTGCCAGTAGTTAACCAGGCAGGCGGGGAGCTGAATTCCTGCTTACCAAACAAGATTAATGTCATTCATATGGTATGCTGTCATCTTTGATTAGCATCTTCCAAGTAAAAAAAAAAATACAAAACAAAACAAATAAAAAAACCACCACAACCTCTACTTATTCCTGTCTGCACAGCTGCTGCTGATTGCAGAACTTGGTCTATAATCATTATGTCCTCAGAGTGCAGGTGTGTACGCTTCCGGTCAGTTCGCTGCCCTTCAATGTGATTGGCTGATCACCAGTGTAGAAATGAAGCTTCCAAGTCCGTTTAACAGTAAACTCTCTGCTGGATACATAAATTGTTAAAACCTGCCCACTGGTGGTCTGGAATCAGTATTACACAGTATTACAGTATTACGCACCCACGTTTTCCCCCGGTGGAAACAAACACAAAAGCGTCTTCAAAGTAACCCCCCCCCCCACGCGCACACACACACACACACACACACACACACACACACACACACACACACACACACACACACACACACACACACACACACACACACACACACACACACACACACACACAAACCACAATGACAACAACCAAAAAACTGTGGTCAATCATGTTTCGTATACAAACCTTAGCCCTTTATATTCTGGCACTTTAAATGAATCATTATGTAATTAGGGTTAAGCCACGATTGAGGATGGGACAATGGAGATGCTAGTTGATGTTTTAGTGGTTAAACAAGAGCACTGTTGGTGTATATCATCCACCAATAATTTGTAAAATAAGTGAAGGAAAATGTTTTTCTATGGATGTGCATATTTGTCATTAGACCAGAAGAGATTGCTTGAATCACACCAAGTGATATATGTTGTACACCTGTAAAAGATGGCACCAATATTTATAAAAAGAAATATTACTCTTTTGAGATATACAAGAACATACAGTGATGATCCATGTCTGAATTAAAACCAGTTCCAACCCAGAGTTGATATGTTTAGACCCGAACAGGAAAATCATAGTAAGCACTGAAACAATCGCAAAGCAAAACCTATTTAATGATTTTCTGCTTTTGTTTTATCATCCAGTTGATATTCTGTACATAATCCATCTGACTCAACCTTGGCACCAAAACGGATCAGAATTGTACAAGATAAATTATAATCACATGACACTTTAAAAAATGGGATTGAGGGTTAATTGGTTGTGTATATATAGCATATATATATATAACATATATATTTGGCTTTTCAAATGTAATCCTGTATTATTGTTCTAAACCTCTTGTCCATTTACTCATTCACGGATATCATCAAGCCATCAAGCTCTCCCACGTCACTTTGTCTGTCTCCTCCTCTCTCTCTCCTCCCAGTGAGTTTTCCATGGGTCAATAGTAATTACAGCGTGTTTTAACAGAAACACTTATGCAATTTAAAATGGCACTCATTGACTAGTTGCTTATATGTGCCATTGATTAAGTTTACACTTGTGTAAATGCATGGATTTCCACTGAAAGGTATATAGGTCTTATGTCTGTTGCTGGATCCAGCTGATTGGCTTCTTTGTTGTTTTGCCCTCATCATCTTTAGTCTGATCCCTATTTCCAAAGAATGAGTCCATGACATCATAGGACACTTCCTAGCCTCCTTGACTGAGATTAAAACAGATTAAGTATGAGTTAAAACACACAAATGCCTGCACACACACATGTTGATGCCCTACCTTGATCCCTGTTGTATTTATTGAGGTAATTATGGTTATGAGGCCATATTTAACTGTAATTGTTTGTATACGTTAAAAAAGAGGCAGAAACCTATTAATCCCATTATTGATCAATGTGGGTTACACTATGGACAGGAAATAGTGGGACTCATTTTTGCCATTAACTGTTCATCATGGATAGTTAGATTATAAATAAATACAAACATAAAACAAGTGGAACAAGTTGGAATTAGTCAAATAATGTAAATGTAAATTTAATTTTAAATGAATAGATTTGTTTTAAAGTAGTAGTAGGTAGTGTGGCGGCGCGCATGCCAGCCTCTCATCTGGATACACGGCACAGCTGCGGGAGCGCGCAGCAGCGACCTGAGCGCTCGCCGACAGTCCGCCAGTACAGGGCGTCTGGCGCAGTACTTTCCTCATCCTTTTTGCTTTTTGCTTCTTCTTTTACTCTTTCTTTGTTTTCTTAACTGCTTTGTTAAGAAAGATTTGCATTAAAAATTAGAAGAAAATAATGTCGCGCTGATTTAAAGGGCAGCAAATGTCAACAGAGGGTAAGTGCTCCGAAATTTAACTACAAATGGACTTGTTTGGACTCCACTTCTGGCTTACGTCTTTTATTATTATTATTTTTATTATCATTGTTATTATCGTCGACTTTGACATTTATGTTGTTCTCCAAAGGCAGACTGTGAACTTGGACTGAAAACTATTATTCTTTATTATATTACAGTGACATTACTGCATTAGTCACCTGCGTATGAGTTGTGGTTGGTGGAGTTACTGTTGGCTCCAAAAAGGACTTTAGTGTATGACTGACTGCAAAGTTTGACCCAGCATTTGGACATTTATTGATTAAAATTACTACTTTTGGCTTGTAAAAACATGCTTAAACAATTTTTAAAGCTATCTACATTCCATCAATGTATGGTAAATGTTTCCTTGACAATGTAGCCTTTAGATCAGGGTTGGAGAATTGGGGGAAAAAAATAAAAAGATGCAAAGAAGCAAATGGGAGAGAGTTCTGAACAGATAAGGTGCCCACAGAGCTTGGGGTGGCCTGATGATTTAGACGTTAATCCTTTTCTGTTTTTAACAGTTCCTATGACCTAATAGGAATCCCATCTGTCTTCTGAAATGTGTTTAAAAATTATGTAATTCCTCTCAACATTGAGAAGGTGTAGGTTACAGTAGCCACAGTGATTTTATAAGTGCTGTTTCGGTTTTACTCCTCAAAGTATGGAGCTGTGTCAGCACTGATGGATAACTTTAAATCAAGCGGCAAGGCATGGCTCAGGATTTCTCAGGAAAGCACATGAGGTAAAGAGGTCACAAAAGCAGGATTAAGATGACAGCAGTCTCTTCCCACACAATTCTGTTTTAAGTTTGCATATTGTATTTTGTGAGACTTGATTTGACTTGACTTGACTTGACTTTTTGCTTCAAAAATGGAGTCTCTATTAAAAAAAGCAACTGCATTTAATTTACAGTTCTAGTTTGGAGCAACTTCTAATGAACTGTTTTAAAAAAACACACCCATTCTCCCAAAACCCAGTTGGTCAAGATGGCTGAATAATTTGATGAATATGTAAAAATTAAGTGCCCCTTTTTAAAATATATTTATTTATTTATTTATTTATTAATCAATGGTCTATTGCACTAAACTGGCCGTGCATATTTGTCTACTATTGTCATGGATTGGATTGTTTAATCATAAATTGGCCTTTAACTCATTAAGCTTAAGTTTGGTTGGATGTTCTGATCAGATTTCGAAAAACAGCTCATAATTTCATGATATGCTGTTGACATGGACTTGCACCGTAGTGTGTTTAGATTTCCTGGGACAGATGAATAATAGTAGGATGTGATTAGCCATGTGAACAGCAGAAGAACAATCTGATGTAAAAGAACAATTTCCTATTTCCTTTAGCAAATATGTATGTGCTTTAAAAAATATAGCTAGCCAAGTAGATCCCTGATATGACTCTTATAAGCAACATCTTAAAGTTTACTGATCAGTCAGGTATTAAGACAAAACATTTAAACGTCCAGTCAGAATGCTACAGGATAAAGTGTAATGTGACACTGCACATTACTGAGATAAGATCAGAGAAGATTAACCACATGTTGCTGCCCAGAGAAAGTGCTGCACTCTTTATTTAGTTCTATATGCCCTTCACCATATGTCGATAACCTCTAAAGAGTTTTTTTTGAATCAGAAACATTTTATTTCCATGAAACACTCCAAGCATATTGCTCAAAAAACAAGAACAAGGTTAGGGGATGGTTAATTCACAAATAAAAAAAATTGGATGACATTGGATGAAAGTCTTTATTTGATGTGTAACTTTTTGAAAATAAAATGCCATGCCAACAGGCAGTAAAAAACCCAATAACTCAGTAATCATAATAACCTTGATAGTCTAGTTGTTTAATCGATTTGATGTTACACTGTGAAGATTAAATAATCCCATAATGTAATAAGCAGTATAGTATGGGTTTATGCAACTTAAAATGGCATAGAAATAGTAGAACAAAAGTTTTAAAATACTGTCTTCACACAGCACTGGAGGTTTAGCATCATGTGTTGGACTTAAATAATAGTCCGTACCACTCTGTGCAACAATATCACACTGTTCTTGTTTAAAAAAAAACAACGAGGAATTACCTCAAAGGTCACCCAGAGTTGCTTTTGAGTCCTCCATGCAGACAGTTTAAATTACACATATTTCTGTTCTGTTTTTGGACCTAATTTTTAAGTTTCATGCTAAGGCTTCAAAATTTTACAACAACTATGTTTTCTTTTCTGTTTCAATTGATAAATCACTGTGTCCAACTTTTTTTCATTTAATGTTTTTTTTTGTTGAGTCCACGCACAAAGTCTAAACAAACTTTACTTAATTTAGTTTTACAACTGGAAGCAACAAAAGTAAAAGCTTGCTGTGTAATAAGTCGAATTACAGCATAGCAACAGTTCGCAGAAATAATCTGTTTTCATTCTTTGGGGAAATAAGGTTTTAACCAAAAAGAAAGGAAAAGCAGTCTGAATATATCGATGCCGGCTTTAACCCAATCAGTGCTGAGTGTGTGTGTTGCAGAGATCTGAATATTTAATTAATTAGTGAAGGGTTTTCTTGAGTTTTAACTAGCGCACTGCAGCCAGCACCATCTTGACTGACCAGATTAAGATTTGGCCGTCATCAGGCAATGACCTCTGCACTGCACGCAGCAGAAACGTTTTCAATTAGAGGGAATAAGGCTGAGTGCCAAAGTGTTTTCAGAAGAGTGTGTTTTTATGTGTGTGTGAGTTTTTCAACAAACGATATAACCAAATCCATACCTAAATTTCATCTAATACAGTCTGGCCTCGTGTTTAAATTACACGCATTTCCAAATAACCTCTATCTACATTAGATTAATACACATACCACTGTGCAAAGCGAATGCAGCATGTTTTGGATGTCATTGAAAACTTTACTGGTCCCTGTGGTGTTTTATGAGGGCGTGTGACATCTATGTGTTTCTTTAAGTCTGGTGGCTCCAGGCTGCATTAGAGTATTACAATAACAGCTCAGAATCTCAGCCTGAAATGGTGACTGCTGGGCTGCATTATAGATAATGCAGTTACCAGGTCTTGAGACAAGAAAGACAACTGTATAGAATAAAAAAAGACGATGTAGAGCCTTGTTGGATTGATTTCACCTTTTTTGAACAGTTCCATGTGAGTCAGACAATACTCAATCCTAATATCACCTAGCATTCAGTTGGATTTTATTCCCATCGGTGTCTGGTGCTCTGATCCTTTAGCCATCAGCTGCAAATACTGAAACAATATGAACTGTTTAGATCAGTTCGAGGAAAGGTCGCTGTAGTAATTTCGTGTGCTTGTGCATATATTTGATTTTTTCAGGCTTTGCTTTGAGATCTTCTGCAAAAGCCCTTTTCTATGCTTAAAACATGATTAATATCTGCCTCGTGAAGTAAGGTTGAATAGATTAACCAAGCTTAAATGAAAAAAGAATGATAGAAATAGGTTTGAATGTGAGCCATGTGACACACAGAGGGAGAGAGAGAGACACCAAATATGTGCCCTGTTTTTTAACCTCCACAGATCAATATGAGGTATTGATGGCTCCACATTTGCATTCTGCCGTCCATGTTCTAGGTTGTACATGTGCACTCACTGTTGATTTAACTCCTCATGTATCAACCCACTGAAGAAAATGAACAATTCATACAGCAAAACAGGTTGTAATTATTACTTACTCAGTTGTACTTTATTTTCATTTGGATAGGTAATTGACAGATCAGTCATCTGAAATGAGAGGTAACGAGAGTGACGGTGCAGAATAAAGTATACTCAGTAACTTTGCCAATGACACTTAAATCATATCCTTTGCAGACTTAATCTGTCAATATAACATCATAATATGGTCAGATAATCTGGATAGAAAGAGGACAGGGGAGGTGGCAGAGGGAGAGAAAACATGAAAGATAGGTGGTTGCATCATTGTGGTATTGTATGAGGACAAAGAATGCAATAATTAAAGCCTTGTGCTTCTCCAGGTTATTGGGTTAATGTCGTAGAGTCACAGTTGTAATTCAGTCAGACTGGCCTCAAATTGGCGTCATCTTTTGCATTCCCTTCTAGTTCATTTGCCTCAAACACTAGAGCTGTAGCTGCAAAGCCACTTTTTTTAAGGTGGGATACTTCAAAGACAACTCTTAAAATGTTAAAATTAAGAAATGTGATATTTTTTCTGAAAAATATTTGCTCATTTGCAATTTGAGGCCAGGACCTTTTTTTTTTTTTTTTTTTTTACAAAAGACTGCAGCAAATACAGTATGAATTTAAATATTGTGCAAAAAGAAAAGAATAAAAAAGTAAACAAATGGTACACTGGAGAAAAAGTTCTTAATCTGGGAAATGACACAATTCTAAATGGCAAAGAATTTGAATTCTTCAACATTTATTGCATATAAAAGTCATATAAAGATTGAGAATGTGAAAAAATATAGTATGCAATGGTTTATGGAACTATAACATTGGAAGGCAGGAATCTTTAGACAATCAAGTGTATTTGCATTAAAAGCAGACATAAATCTGCACACATGCCCTCAGGAAATCTAATAAGGCACTGTCATTGAACACTGCCATTAAAATCGACCTTATTCAAAACAGCAGCCAATGTAAACAATTTACAGAACTGAACTTGAAACAGTATCCCTAAGTATGTTGAGTCAACTGATTTATTTTTCTTTCAGCACATATTAATACTTCATGACGCTGTAGTATATGTGCCTAAATTGACCCGCCG
This sequence comes from Cololabis saira, assembly GCF_033807715.1. Taxonomy (NCBI): domain Eukaryota; kingdom Metazoa; phylum Chordata; class Actinopteri; order Beloniformes; family Belonidae; genus Cololabis; species Cololabis saira. The sequence continues at coordinate 27,439,337 of NC_084589.1, forward strand.
GCCATACAGTTCTGTCAAGAATATGTGTTTCATTATCAAACAAAACTCGTACCAAATGAGGCTCTGAACTATTGAGCAGATGTCATTCAACCAAAAATCTGAAACTTTTTTTGCCTTCAGTGGAAATTGTGTAACCATTTGCAACCATTTTTGCTGGCATCACAGTCGAAGTGATCATGTGCTGCTCAAAAATAAAGGAACACTTAGATCACACATCAGGAGATGACAGAAAACTTTTACAGATATACATTTTAAAACTTTAGGAACAAAATGTGGTCAATAATCCATTAAAAAAAAATTTTATGAGCAATATATTTTTGGAAACAAAGGCATTACAGTTTTTTCAGCACTGTTTGAATGAAACTCATGTACACAAACAAAAACTTGTAATTTTAAACAGTGAGATTACTTTCTATATAATTAGAGATAAATCTTATTAAAGAATCCACGTACATTTATAGTCTGGCCTACCTCCCAGCCTTCTTCATATATGGAAGGCCTGCATGTCAACTGTACATGAAAAATTTTTTCCATGTACTGCTCCGTGAATGTAGTTCTGTGATTAGTCATTTCAGATATTTGTCACCTCATCACAGTAAGGTGTGACAACATGAAGACTCACAGACTCACATTTTACCTTTACACTCACACACTAATACACATAGTCTCCCTTCATCACTTCTCCCACCACTCTTGTCGACACGTCAGAGCAGTAGCAGATAGCAGACCTGAGAGCTTGTTCATTTGTTGATGTGCTGGCAGGGACTATTGTTGTGACGCCAAGGTCATGACCCATTCTTCACACATTGGTTCATTACAGTATCAGCTTAACATTTTTTATTGCCTTCCATTTCATTCCTTCAGCATAGTAATACACTGTATTGCTTCTAGACATTGTCAGGCCTTATATACAACAAGCTTTTAATGTTGTTCAACACACCTTGTGTGGGTTGCAACTAATCCTAAATAGCAACATAACAAAACTCTGGTATTATCAAAGGCAAAATCCGTCCCTGGATCTTTCGTCCGTCTCTACTTTCGAGGGCTAAGGAGATTGAGAACGAGCTAGTTTGACAACATAGATACTTAGGGATTTTGACCATGCTCTCTGTTGTGCTGCATGTTGAACAACTGACTAAAGTTTATATTTATTTATTTTTTAAATCAATATTAGTAACCTGAGAACTGTAAAACATCATATGACGGGGTGGCACAGGGGGTTAGCAGACCTGGGCATTTCCAGTCTCACCTCACAACTTGAAGAGAAGAGTTGAAGTTACTAATTCAAAATTAATTAATTAATTAATTAATTAAGAAAATCAAGGACAGAGTTGGAGGACATTTTACAGTGATTATATACTCGGTTGAAGAAAAAGCAAGAGTTGGCGTATTTTGTTGCAGCTGCAGAGTACACATACATCTGGAAGACTGAGATGAAGCTGAATCTTGTCTTCTTGCCTTCAAGATTTGTGGTAAAACTGGAAATGCAGGTGTGCTAATCCCCTGTGCCGCCCCCTCGCGGGATGTTTTGTATTCTTGCTTCTCTTTTGAATCCCAAAAAAAAGAAAAAAAAAGTCTTCTCTCTGCTACTTTTATGTTTGTGTTTGACTACAGAGATGCGATATACAGTATATGTGTTACCCACCATTGTACTTTGATGCTTGGGCTGGATAGACTTCTTTGTCCTCCCGTAGACTCAGACACTGGCATAAATTAATTAACAAAGCTATTCTTGGTGTTCTTCCATCCTACCAACAGACATAGATCTTAGAAAAAAAGCCCTGGTGGATACTGTCACGGTCCCAAGACTTGATACTATTAACTGTACCTAAAATTTGAAGTGAGACGAGGAAAAAGACGTTTAGGTATGCTGCTCCCTACACTTGGAATCAACTCCAAACCCACTTGAACCTCAAGGATCTGGTTGCGTTACATGATATTAGGGCATAATTTGACTGTCAAAGTTAATGCATTAATGTGTATTTAACACCGCAATTTTTTTAACACAGGATTAATGCACACACATTTAAAGAAATAGATCCCTCAGCCCAATCTGCTTTTGTTTGGAGACACAAAAAGAGATTGGGGTGTACTATAATTTAAAATGCACAAACCATTAGTAACGTGATACATTGATTTTCTGAAGAGCATATTTGGGGGCTCTTTTTCTTGTAGACTGTAAAATACAATAAAAAATAAAGAATATATACTTTTTCCTCATACGGTGTGTCACCGCGTTGCTCTGGAAGCCGATGGGAACATGCCCATCTTATGTGAAAGTTAGCTAGATACCAACCGACCCATGTCAGGAGCTGCAGGGCTGGCAGTAGACGTTTATCGAATATCCCACATCACATGTCATCTGTGAGGAAATCAGAAATTACTGCTCTGTTTAGCTGACCCTGGGTTAGTAGTATAATAAAGTGATGATGGCTAGCCATTGGCTGAGTCAACTGTCAATCATAAGGGTGTGCCTCATATTATAAATACATGTATTTCTTTATATAAATTCACCTTATGTGGTACAAAAAAATGTACCCCTCTCAGAGTAGTCATGGAGGTGATGTGTCATGGGTTTTTTTAACTCGGGTATAAATGCGTTTATTAAAAACTGCTTCAAAACAGGGAATGTTTAATTGAACCTTAATCTGTTAGAATTACTCAGATCAACATTAGTTGTTGGATTTTGGACCAAAGTTTGCCCTTTCTAGGCTTTTATGGACATGTTTTTGACTTATAATAGTGCAACAACAACCATTTGCTTAAAGCAAAGATTATTGTGAGCTCCTGTATTATTGCAATTTGATTTAGATTTTTGTTTAACTTAACAGAACACAAAGAAAATTATATATATTTGTGTGATTAATTGCAAGTTAACCATGACAATATTTAGACTAATTGTGATTAAAAAATTAAGTTAGAAAACTGTGAATAGAAATAGAAGATTGTTCTCATATTTTTACTTGTATGTTGTTTCACTTGATTTTTATTTAATATCTTTTAGTTGCATCAACAACTGAACTTAACGGATCAATAAAATTTGATCTTGTCTCTCATTTTTTCTTAAATTAATAAACCCTTTGAATTCCATTACATACCATACCTGAGTGTTGTTCTTTATGGAAAAGTTATGTAAGTAATCTGAGGATTAGCAAAACCCTTGGTGAGATTACAGGAGTCACGAGTGCAGCTGTAATCCACTGCACATCACTTTACATCAGCACTCTCCCTCTTTACCCATAACCAACTTAGTGTTCAGGTTTATTCCAGTCCTCAGTCATTATCTCAGTCACATCTGTAGCCAATCCCAATCCCTACCTCTTACTGCCTGTAGTCTTAAATTCAGCATATTATTCATCGTGGATGACTTGGTGGCATACCCAAAAAGAGTTCCCTTCCATGTAGAGCTGGATTTCATCTGTTGTCTTCATCAAAACTTGAACTCCTTGGACATCTCAACTGCTTTTGCTTAAAATTGGAATGGCCCGGTCAGTAATATTCTGGAGCTATATTATAAACAACAAAAGATCAAAGATAAAATAGATCACCAGTATTCTCTTTATTATTTTAACAATGTAGATGCAACTGTCTTTGGGTCAGCTCTAAATCAACAGAACACAACATAACAGAACACAACATAAGTTATATTCAGAATATACAGATGTCAAGAGATTCAAATAGAATATTTTTCTGTTTTTTTCCTCACAGTTTCTTGATAAACTTAAGAAAACCTTTGATTCTTCAGGGTTAAGAGTGTCCATAGGGAAACAATCCAAGACTGTGCGTGCATTAATCCTCAATATATGTTGGCCACACACATCTGCAATTTAAAGTTGTCCACTGGGTACACCTCTTTAAAGTTAAACTGGTGCACATTTACCCAAATATGGACCCAACATGTGACTGGTGTAGAAGTGCACCTGCGACATTAATCCACATGTTTTGGTCTTGTCCCTCTCTGACTAATTTCTAGAAGTCAGTTTTCCGTTGTATATCTTAAGTTTTGCACTGTTAGATTGAGCCAAATCCTTTATCCACTGTCTTTGGAGTTATGCCAGAGATGGACTTACCACTTTTCACACAAAGAATGCTCTCATTTAATTATTATATCATTTATCATATCATATATATCATTTAATTTAATAATTTAATTAATTAATTTTCATCACTAATTGCCAGGAGAGGTGGAAAGGTCCGGCTCCCTCTTTACAATCACACTAGATGAGGTGTTATGTTAATAATAATAATAATAATAATAATAATATATATTATATATTATGTTGTGTATGGACTTAGAAAAGATTACATTTACTGTCTGAGGTTCTGAAAACAGATTTTATAAAGTTTAGCACCCCTTCTTAACTGTTTATGAGAAATCTACTACTGGTGTCTCTGAATAATTTGATGGTTTTGTACAATATCTATCAATATGTTGCTAATAATCAATAAAAAGGCAAAGACTACTCTCAGGCCATCCACTACTTGAGCATGCTTCTGATGATCATGGTTCCATGCAGCAGAAAAAACGTCTTCCAAGCTGCCTCCTATACTTCTACGGAAATTTCATTGTCTCAAGATTTGCAGAAATGTGTCTCTTCCAGGATGTGTACAAAATCTTGAGTCAGCTGAAAGGTCAATAAAGATCTTGAGTAGTAAAAAAAACCACAAAAAAAACTCATCATTCAATAGCTTGACCAGACACCTTTACGTTAAAAATCGCATTTAGTAATTTAACACTTTAACAGTTTTATTAGTCATTTAACACTTTAACGGTTTTATTCAATAAGAATTACAATTTAGGAACAATATTCAAGCTTTAATAAAGTAAAACACATTCATCTTATTTACTGTATAAAACAGGAGAAGAGGTGCAAAGTATGTGTAAGTTATAAGTGTCAAAGCATTAGCGGAGATAGAAAAGTAATTGTTGTTCAAAGACATGGCCAACTACAAATTGAAGTAATTGTTTTCTGTGTTTCATTATCACTCTTTCATATTGAATTTTTGCTCACATCTTTACAAAGCTGTTTCAGTTTATTGTTTATTGTTTATTGTTTAAGTTTGTAGGCAATCATTTATGTAAAGTTCTCTCCTGCGTCTGGACTTTGGGCCATTGTAACACCATGACTTTGTTCTTTTTCAGTTATTATCTTGTGGATTTGTTGACGTGTTTGGAATCTTTCCATTTCATGACCCCAGACCCTCAGACAAAGACTTGCTTTAGTCTTGAATGTTGCAGTATACAGATGAATTCATGGTTGCCTCAATGACTGCAGTGTGCCCAGATCCTATGCTGTAAAATTAAAGAAAAACGTTTTCTTTTTTTTTACTTTAAATACTTACTAAAGCCTGTGCAAACTGAATTGCAATTCCCTTTTTCTCCCCCCAATTTCTCTGAGCATTGCACAATCTGACCTTGTGGTGAACTTGCTTAGAAGTCCTTACCTGGGAAGATGGACAATGGTCTTGGATATTTTCTTTATCACTTTAGAATGGTGGACTCAACATTATTTACAAACAGCCTTGTAATCTTTTCTAGATTGATAAATAGAGTGAAGAAGTGTTTCTCTTAAAATATTGCTAATGTCTCTCCATTTTGGTATTGTGTTAATATACATCTCAATACTCATCAAACTGCCAAACTGTATCTTTTTATCTGAAGTTGTAGACTATTCACCTGATTTTAAAATCTGTTATGGGCCAGATGATTTTTTTTAATTATGTCATCCATATAGATAAGACTTGAAAGACAATGTACTTTTTCTTTCACCTAAATGTTGTTATTTTACCACTGCTATTAAAATGTGTAATTTTTGGAATAACTTTGTGAGTAATTTCTCACATTTTCCCTCTCTTTTTGTTTGATCAGGCTTGATTTCAAGACTGGCAGCAAAAAAGGAATGGAGTTCCTAATGCGAAGGGATATAACATGAACACTGAAACTTGAATAAAGGGAAGAGGACTGCCAGACGACTTTCTTATATATACTTTCTCCTGGAATTCCCTGCTCCTTGTGGCATCAGGAAAACTATTTTATGAAACATGGGGAGGTCAACAGACAAGTGAAGATGAACCCTTACGTCACTTCTCACTTCAGGAGGGATCTTTTCCCCCATTTTCATTTGTTGTAGACTTTTGTGTTTTCCTCTACGGGTCTTGTTCCACATCTGTTGTTTTGCTGCTTTATTTGAACTTCCAGTAATGCACTGTTATGGTTTAGGGACTGTTTCTGTCCCGTGGTTCCTATGATTTGATATTACTATTAATACCTCAGTACTTCTGGCAATAGTCAGGAAAGGTAAACACATATAAAAAGCAAATTTTCCTTGCTTAATTTTAACATTTAAGTATACTAAGAAATTTTGTTCATATTTGCATGCATGTTAGATAATAGTTTTTACTTCAAAGATTTTCACGCAAGTTGCCATTTTCATGTGGCCTCTGCATTTTATTATCTTTTTTGTTCTAAGGAAATCTTTCAGATGCTCAAGTAGACCTTTGTGATGAGGCTCAAACAGAGATGCTGGTTAAGAGACTTCAATCCACAAAGGTAGTTAAACTCTTTGCCAGCTTATTTCTGCAGTACTTCTGGGCTCTTCTCCTTCTGTGGCGAGCACCCGATTTATCAGCCTTGGCACCTGACCCCCAACAAATGCAGAACACTTCCTAAGGTGATTTGTGTACTTACCTTTTTCCTGCATTTAAATTGCCAGCCTAAATCTAAAAACACTAGTCACTTGAGATAGATCCTAGTAACCTTTCCATGTTACTGCCCTTCCCTTTTGTTGTCAAGTATTAGTGATGTCTCAGCTGTAATGCTTAGCGGCAATGAGGTTTGTCTGCTCTGAGACGGTGACTGTGACAGGTAATTGTTAAAAGTTGTGTTGTTCAGCTCACTATTTCACACACATCAGTCAGTACACAAAACAAGTTCACAATGGCCATGAAAGAGATATACAGACACTTAGAAAAGAAATGTGAAATTGTGAAAGCAGTTACATGAGAGGGAACAGGCAAACACAATATGTCTTTCTGTTGGCTCCCTTTTACAGGAAAGAAATTATTATGTTTCAATAATACCACATTTAAAGAATAGTTACACTTAGCTGAAATCAATATGTTACGCGCTGCTACTTATTATTTTAATTTACAAGCACTGTATTTGTTTTTGTGTGGACAATTATTTACACAGAATAATTAATTGAAAAAATACTTTGATTTGACTTCATTTTTTTTATATCCTTATGCCCAAACCAAAGGATTTGCAAAACTGCAAAAAACGTTGATCGTAAGATTTTGCATGATTTTCTTTTCTCTTTTGACTGCATGTTGCAAACATGTTCCTCAAAACGTTCCTTGTATTGTTTTTATAGGAAAAAACCCAATCCTGCATGCTCCTCTGTAATGTATGCTGAAGTCAGTATGACCCAACCTTTTGAATGAATTACTGCACATGAGCCACATAGCTTTTAGCTATTCATGACACCCTTCTTTTCCCTCTATCTTATTGCATCCCTTCAGTGTAATTTAAGTACATTACTGTTAGTGAATGCATATAAACCTCCAAGAAAGCCTATATTTGCTGAGGAAATAGACTACACTGGAATCAGAACTACACGTTGTGAAAGCTGAAAAAAGTCACTGACTAATGGCCTTGAAGGGTGTAATCCTCTTGTTGGACTGGAAATTATCCCCCTAATCAAGACAGAATGGAAGGATCGCGTTGGTAATAGTACACATAACTTCACTGACTTTGTCAACGTACTTAATTACCATCAAGTTAAACAGAAAAATACTGAAATTCAATCACAGATGATGGGAGCGGCACGTGTAAAACGTCGCTTCAGTGCTGTGGTGGATGGGCCAGTGGAGGAGGAGGAAGTAATGAGGCTGGCACAGAGTGCTGCAGATACCGCAGGGCTCGGAGGGAGCCCATCGGGGTCAGGGACCCCATCCAATTGCTCCCCGATCCATGCCCTCAACGGTAAACCACTACCACTTCAGAGCAACGCCAACAATGCACGGAGGCAGAGTGCCATTGGAGAGTCAGCTGGGAGAGATGCAGGAGGAGAAGGTGTAGTGACAACAGGAAGACTATGCTCAGAACCAAAGAATAAGAAAAGCAGTGGTGTAGGAGGGAGAGGGAAAGGCTGTTTTTCATCAGACCAGGGTTCACTCTCTTCCCCCTCCACCACCAGCCGCCGGCGCAACAGGCGCTCAAGTCGCCGGCCCCGACAGCGCTTTGTGGGCAAGGACGGACGCTGCAACGTCACCTTCGTCAACATGAGCGAGAGGGGCCAGCGGTATCTCAGCGACCTCTTCACCACCTGCGTGGACATCCGCTGGCGCTGGATGCTGGTCATCTTCACCCTCTCCTTCGTACTCTCTTGGCTGCTTTTTGGCTTTGTCTTCTGGCTCATTGCCTCTGCGCATGGGGACCTCTCCATTCAGCTTACCCCCAGCTCAGGTTCCTCTCTGGGATCAGGAGAAGCCGGTTCTGGAGGAGAGTTTGATAGAGAGGCAGTGGTTGTGGAGACATGCTTCCTCCAAGTGAACAGCTTCATGGGGGCCTTCCTGCTCTCCTTGGAGACACAGACATCCATTGGTTACGGATTCAGAAGCGTGACCGAAGAATGTCCCCTGGCGGTGTTGGCGGTCGTTTTGCAGTGCATTGTGGGCTGCATTATTGACGCCTTCATCATCGGGGCAGTCATGGCCAAGATTGCCAAGCCCAAGAAGCGCAACGAGACGCTGGTGTTCTCTGAAACAGCCGTGGTGGCACTGAGAGATGGTAAACTCTGCATGATGTGGCGGGTTGGAAACCTACGCAAGAGTCACCTGGTAGAGGCACATGTCAGAGCACAACTTCTGAAGGTAAGTGGAGGAAAGATGAATGAAAGCCATAGTCAACTAAGCAAAAGGTCAGAATGTATGACGTACCAAAGGGGTTGTCGCTGCGAAAAAGTGGTAGAGGGGAAAAAAGGTTGCATTACGGAGATGGAAAGAAAGAGAGTGCTTAGACCATCTGGCCTGCGTTCCGTGAACCGAAGTTAATGAGAGCTTGTTTTATTGTCCCTCAGGGGTTTGGAAGATTTAACATGGATTAATTTGCCCACAGTTCTTAACTGAAAACCATTGTCCTTCATCATCTTGTTTTTGCTTGCAGCGTGTTCCTATGTGGGTTAGATCATTGTTCTCTGCGTATAAATATGAGTGTCCTTGTGTTTGGGTTAGCGTTAAAAATTGCTCCTTTTTTATGTGAGCTTTTTGTCATCATTGCTTTGTGTGAGTGCATGTGCGTATTCTACAGATATTCCAGAAGGACTAAATGTGTGGAGCATTGACACTATAGTGAAAACAATTGTATTTCTCTTAATAGCAATATCATAGTAAAAGACCAAACGGAGTAGGTGGGATTAAGTTTATGAGGATCGCAGAAATAAAATCCAAAATGTTAGAGTTAGATGTAGTTATGTAGACACTAATGATGTGACTTGTATGTCAGATTTAGCTTAGCCAAAAAAATCTATCTCTGGGTCACAATCAGAACTTAAATTCAGCACTTTTTTTTCTGTTAGCTTTTTAATTGTTACAATTACTATTGCCTCTTGGTTCCTTATTATAGTGTAGCTTTTGTTTGATCACTCTTGGATATAATTTTCTGGCATTTATTTAATAATTATATCACATGAAAAAGATAATGACAATTTCAATCATGTGCAGTGACTTTATTTCACTCTCTGTTCCCACGTTGCCCTCAGCCTCGGGTGACACCAGAGGGAGAATACCTCCCACTCGACAACGATGACATCAACGTTGGCTTTGACAATGGTACCGACCGCATCTTTTTGGTGTCACCTGTGACAATTGTCCATGAAATCAATGAAGAGTCACCTTTTTTTGAGATGGACCAAAAAACTCTGGAGAATGACTCTGAGTTGGAGGTGGTGGTCATACTTGAGGGTATGGTGGAGGCCACAGCGATGACCACTCAGTGTCGTAGCTCCTATGTGGCTTCAGAAATCCTCTGGGGACAACGCTTTGAACCAGTGCTCTTCGAGAGGAAAGACTGCTACCAGGTTTGGAAATCGCTCTCTATGAATTTTTATGTTGTTTTTTTTTTTTACTGAATTTACTGAACACAGTTGTATTGATTACAAAGGCAACTTTGCGTTGCCATTTTGAGCATCTTAGTATTTAGCTAAAAAGTTTATGTCCTGCCTTGTTTCCAGGTGGACTACTCTTATTTCCATCGGACATATGAAGTTCCAAACACACCATCATGCAGCGCTAAAGAACTAGATGAGAAGGACACTGAAAGCTCACATTCTTCATTTTGTTATGAGAATGAAGTTGCCCTGGAGTTTGTCTCACCTGAGGATGAGCCAGATCAACATCCTAAGTGTTCCTCCCCACCGTCTCGAAAGCCATCCTCGGCAGAACATCTTCATTACAACTGAACTAAAAGAGGAGGTTTTAAAAGGAAATAGGCAGAAAGCTTACAGAGAGCTCTTAGGACGACCAGGCCACATAAGTGGTTAAACAGCTGGATATGAGTACACGTAGACAGGCAAAAAATTACCAAAATGAAGTCACTGATAGGAAAGAGCATTAGTTACAATGATATGAAAGGTAGAAAGATCTAGTATAAGAGCAAGTCAAGAGGTTTAGACAGGTAGTTAAGTGTAGATTAACATCCAAGAGAGGAAATGTGTAAACAGGAAAACACAGGATGAGTAAGGTCACTACTCTGACCTAGTTGTCTGATTGGCCCTGGCAGTCTTTCAGTATCATTGAAATCTTGTCTGTTCGGCCTCACATCTGGCCCATCCTTACCACAGCAGCTCATCTGGCTCTGCCTGACTAACGGGATATGCAACAGCACCACACAGTGACTGCAGCCTGCAACTGCCCTTGCAGGCTTTTTTGACTGAAGACATGTTTGATCTGTTTGATGTGGCTTTCGTATGGAGCGAATGATAATTTCATTGTTACTCAGGAATGTGTTTCCACTATGATGCTGACTTATCACTTCAATCCTTCAGTTTCTTATGGTAAGTATGGATAGTGCACTTTCTGTGATATTGGGAGATTGATAAGAATGTACTTGAATATTGAAGCAGGTATTCTGTTTGAGTCAAAGCGGAACAATTACGTGAAGAAACAGCTGGAAACTAGCAGCGGTTTTTAGCCGTTTTCTCTCATGTAATGTACTATATTTTGTTTCTTTGTTGGCTTTGAACGAAAAAAAGTTAATATATTGTAAATGTTGCTTTATTTAATGTAATGTTTGAGAGGACTTCCATGCATGTTAGAGTTTCAGATCATAGCAGTGATCTTGTAGGATAAATGATGCTGGCTGTGTGCAGATAATCCATTCATCACTGTGCTTTTTTTCTTCTTGCACTAATATCTACAGTATCTTCTCAAATTTTATGTTAGTGTTTTTCTCTGTAATTTTTGGATTCTTGTACTAACTGAGCTATGCCATTGTAACCTTGTTTAATGCACTTGTTTGACCCTTGATGGTGGAAACTGAATCTGAGCCAAAAAGAGTTGCTCCTGGTGACTCCGTTTAGCTTTTGCATCAGAGACAGTAAGTCACTCCCAACATTACAAGAACATGACTCAGCTGAACTGAGTAGGACATATTGTCAGATGGTAATGATGTTGGGGTGCTCTTACTGCATCTATAAAACGTCTGACTTTGACTTCACAGTTGGAAGATGGTCGAACTGGAATCTACACCACATTCACAAAGGATTATTCTATATTCTGTATGGATCAATGAATCATGTCATTTTCCCCCAGTTTGAATACACTACATATTGTTTATGGCTCAGAACATGAGCACAGTCTAGTAGGTGGTGCCTTCCTGATGGATCAGTGACTATGCAACTGTCCCCTCATCAGCGCTGTTTATTCCACACTCAAAATGTGTATTTACAGTGTATTTACAGTGTATTTTCATTGTGTGTGTTTTATGCATTTACTGTTGCTTTTTGTCACTTCAACATTTGCAGAATGTTTAAATACACAAATAATTAACCTGACTCAACGAAGTATCTGCGTAATCACAATATGTGCACAGAGTGATGAAATAAAGAAGCTTTTAGCTGTTTTTCACTGTAGACTATTTAATAGTTACGCTTCATGGTTATATTACAAAGCACTTTTAAAGTTTTGTTTGTCATAATCTTGTAATAATTTACATTAAATCTAACCACATGAGTATTTATGCATTTGATTACAGAATATGTTGGTTAAAGAAATATAAAAATGAGTGTGAGGTGCAACATGTTTATTGTTGACCAATAATCAACCTATCCCACGCACAACTTGTGAACTATTTCTTTGTACTTTGCACAAGAGTAAAATGTAGAGGCTGATATCATATATGAAACTCTACAACAGCACAATAGTGTTGCAGGTGCAACAAATGTTTAACTCAATGCCTCATTTGTGGTGGTTCACTTGTATTTTTGAAGAGATGCACCCTTGTACCTTCAGGTGGAACTGAGGTATGAATTGATAACACATTGTCTGCTACAACTGGTGTTGATACTGTTTTATGTTTGTGTTTCCCTTTACACTTTTCCTTCATGGCCATCTTCTATTTATAGGCTGGATGGAGGGTCTTGTCATTCACTCTGCCTCCACATCTATGATATGTAATGAGAGCCCAAAGCACTGTCACTTTTTTCACTTATTAAACAAGCCGAAAAGAAATAGAACGAGTTGTGTCACTGATTGCTTAAAGTTCACTCGCTAAATCACTGGGCATGGTAACAAGGTAACAAAATACTGCTTTTAAAGAGCAACACTTATTTGCATATCTTGTTCCTTCATTGGTGCATTTGTGTGTTCATTTATTTATTTATTTATTTTAGGATTATGGACAGTTTTAAGATATGCTATAATTGCACATTTCACTTTAATAATAATAGTAATAATAATAATAATAATAATAATAACCCCCTTTTTTGAGCAAAAAGAATATGCCTCAGTGGTTTGGTGGGGTTCTGTCTCAGGGTTTTAACAGCAGACTGTTACCGATTATAATACACTAATATAATGTTTAAATTTTTGCTACACCTCCATATATATATATATATATATATATATATATATATATATATATGGAGGTGTAGCAAAAATTTAAACAATATGTTAGTGTATTATAATATATAATATATATATATATATATATATATATATATATATATATATATATATATATATATATATATATATATATATATATATATATATATATATATATATATATATATATATATTCCAATAGCCCAGGAACCGACATGAGGCCTGTACGGATTCAATCTGAATCACGTCTCCAGAGTCGCATCATTTAGCACTAACCATTTACTTTTCGCATGTTAAATCAAACAAGCCTAGATCCGAGATCAGATCGGTGTCTGCACGACTCCCGCCGTTGCTGGATGGTAAACAAAGAGTGGTTAAATCTCTCTACTCCAGCGCGAGAGTGCCGCACGGCACCTGCTGCAACACTTCTATTGGCTACTCGAGACGTCAATCAAACTAAACCCCGCCCCCGGCCCATTACCATTGGTCATTGGGGGAGACGTCGAGACTAACGGTAACCAGATTGGTCACCACACCGGTGTCATGCCCGTTTTAGGGCGGAGAGCTTCCCTGGCATTCACAAGGCGGGTCCTTGCGGCTCAATTTCACAATTTGATTGGAGTAATTCCTCAATTAGGGTTGACTTCAACTCCTCTGGTCGTAGGTGGTTGGTGCGTTAGCAGGAAGTGGTATTAAGAGGCTGAAGCCGCCGCGCTGCCCTCAGTGCTCGACGCAGAGCCTACGGCGTAGGGTACGCGGCGACGCGCAGCGTACGCAGCGCGTCGCCGCGTACCTTACGCCGTAGGCTCTGCGTCGATTGAACGCAGACCATAATTCAGGCTTTATTCTCACCGAGGAGAGCCATGCAATGATAAAAGCCGCATATGCGGTAGGCTGCGCACCTATCTGGCAGACAAATATCTCAGAATCAGCCCCATCCCGGTCCTCCTCACCCCACAGCCTTATCTACTACTCAGAGCCGAACCTGAAGGTGAGACATTTAATTGCCTTTATCCTAATCCAACTCGTAAATAGCCGGTGTAATATCCTTTAACGTATCATATTTCACTGGAGCTGGCTAACCTCTTTTCTGCTGGGCTAAATGCGGTGTCTGTCTCAACATTTATCATTTTGGGGTCCAGATTTGTTCCTATGGGTTTGATTTTTACAGTTTTAGAGCACTATGAGTAGGGCAGTAAGTAGTCTGTTTAAAACTATAGGCTTTTGACCTCAATAAGCTACAGCCAAGCTGATATTGCGTTATAATAAGAAAAATAAAACAATATTAATAATAATAGGATGGAAATGGCTGGATTTTTTTTTTTTTTTTTTTAGCTGCTCCACACAAGTCAATTAAAGGCTGTGGCTCACATGTGATGGCTCATATTTAGATGAAGGTGTGGTTGTCTCCGTCAGGTTTAATGCTGGGGCTTTACTTCAAACGTGGAGGTTATTTATAGGGGTCACACCGCATCTGTGCGGCTCTGCGGCCGCGCTGTAATTATCACAGCCAGTGGCTTCATCATGTCACCTTTCCTCATTGTCCGCTCGCCGATGCAACAGTATCCCCCCCTCGGTGCACTGCCACTTCGCATCAAAGATGAGGAAAAAGGCGTTTCCAGCTTTGCCACCCTTTTAAAAACGCGCACAATCACGTGCAGCCAGGCAGCCCACACATTTTTTTGCATGGAGGCCGACACACAGAGACAGAGAGAGATGGAGAGATGGAGAGAGCAGGGGCGAAAATTCTGTTTCATAGTTTGGGGGGACAATAAACAGTAACATTTTAGAGAATAAATCCAGTGGGGGACAAGGAATAAAAGTTTTAGGCTTCCTTTAATACAGCATTTTGACATTTCCATCTCTATCTCGCAAACAGGCAGAAGACCTTTCTTAGAGCAATACAAAACAATGGTATTAGGTGGAAGGTGGCAATAATACAGCACATCTGACATAATACACTGCAAAAACCCAAAATCTTAACAAGAATATTTGTCTTATTTCTAGTTAAAATGTCTCATTTTTAGTTAAAAAAAATCTCATTACACTTAAAACAAGACTCATCACTGGAAAAAACAACAATTTTCACCTGTTTCAAGTAGATTTTCACTTAGAATAAGTAGAAAAATCTGCCAGTGGTACAAGATTTTTTTGCTTGTAATGAGAAGATAAATCTTGTTCCACTGGCAGATTTTTCTACTTATTTCAAGTGAAAATTTACTTGAAACAGGTGAAAATTGTTGTTTTTTTCCAGTGATGAGTCTTGTTTTAAGTGTAATGAGATTTTACTGTTTATTATTATTTTCGATTTCGGTTTCGGCCACAAATTTTCCTTTTGGTGCATCACTACTAAATACTACTGCATTGTTCCAAAATTATTAATTCTGTCTCAAATTATTCTAGGGGGGGGCAGCTTTACTAATGGGGGGGACTTGTCCCCCCTGCCCCCCCCGGGATTTTCGCCCCTGGGAGAGAGTGAGGCCAGGACCCCTGCAGTGAATGACCTCAGTTCAAACTCAAAAGGCATTGTCTGTCAGCCGCCTCTTTTAGGGCTCGGGGTGTTGCTGTGGAGGGGTGCAGTCTGAAAGAGGCGATTCCAGCTGCTGCAGGGGGAGTTTGTTGGTTTGGAGCAGGGGCGTCAATTGGGTATGGCAAGGTATGGCAGCCGCCACACCTTTGCTTCAAGGGTTAAATGTAAATGTTTGTTTTTTTAAATACATTTATGGAATAACTACAAATGCAAATCAGAACAACACGATCGATTTCACTAGTTATTATACGCTGCAAAAATTCAAAATCTTAACAAGAATATTTGTCTTATTTCTAGTTAAAATGTCTAATTTTTAGTCTCTTTTTTTTTTTAAATCTCATTACATTTAAGACAAGACTCAAAAACAAACATTTTCACCTGTTTCAAGTAGATTTTCACTTAAAATAAGTAGAAAAATCTGCCAATGGAACAAGATTGTTTTGCTTGTAATGAGAAGATAAATCTTGTTCCACTGGCAGATTTTTCTACTTATTTCAAGTGAAAATCTACTTGAAACAGGTGAAAATGGTCAAATAACAAGTTATTTTTCTGGTAATGACTCTTGTTTTAAGTGTAATGAGATTTTTTGACTAAAAATTAGACATTTTAACTAGAAATAAGACAAATATTCCTGGTAAGATTTTGAGTTTTTGCAGTGAGCGAGACTGCATTTGAAAAAGTTCCAATTTTCTTGACCACACAGATAAGCTCCATAGCAGACTTCTGTGATGAGTATTTGCTGGACGTGTTGATTGATACTCTAGTTAAGTTCTGTGACTCGTAACCTTGCCATACCTTAGCTTCCACTGAATTGACGGCACTGGTTTGGAGGTGCATTTCCCCCCTCCCTCCCTCCCATTGGTCAGGGAGGGGGATCACTGGCATTGATGAGACTCAGCAGCATCACACACTGCAGCTGTGCAGTAGATAATGCAGACTGCACGTGTGACTGCTGCTGGTTGTATCGAAAAGATTATTTCTATATTTCACATGCTCAAGTCTGGGAGATGTACTCCAGTCAGCCTTAGCATCATGGCCATCCCCTTAATATTGAGCCCCTCCTCTGTGTGCAGAGATACAACATACAGAACAAATACAAAGGGCAGATGTATATCCGTTTTAGGAGTAAAACTGTGGAGCTCATTAGACAACGACCTTAAATTAGCAAACTCAATAAAAGCATACAAGATATTATTCAAAGCAAAGGCAATGGACACGTATATAAAAGCACAATAAGCAAACAAAGAAGAATTTACACATGCATGAGATGAAATGACAACCTAAATTGGTTTTGTCGGCTCCTTCAGCATCTTTCACTTTCTGTTTTCAGAGCTATCATTGTTGTTATTGTCATTATTATTACTATTACTATTATTACACTTATCACAGCTATTGTTGTTATTGTTATTATTGTTATTATTACTATTATTATTATTTTGTGTAACCTCATTATACTTCATTTGTTCTTTTTGTATATTCTATTATGCTAAAGGGCAAGATAAGCTTTATGCTTCAGGCTCAGACCTGTTCGGTCAAAATAATCACAATATTGACCAGGGAAAACCCTGTGGATGTTATCTTGTTTGTTGATTTTTTTGCTTTTGCTTGTGATTGACCGAAATTAATAAATATTAACTAACTAACTATAACTCCTGAAAGAGCTCTGATCCGCCAGGGTCTGGACAAAGAACACCTGAGGTTGTGGAGGGTAGTCTGGTTCTGGGGGTGTCCTTCTGGGGGTGTCCGTACTCCGTAGTAGTTCTTCTGGTCCCTGTGGCTCATGAGGGGAGGCCCCCGGCTTTGCACACATGCCACCGGGCCCCATGAGACTGGTATCTGATGAGTTCAGAGACCAAATTAACACATATGACCCTTTTTTTTTTATAAAAAAATTATTTATTTTAATTTTACATTGTTTGAGCTCTCCTCACAAAAACCGCGGAGCTCGCTGCTGTCCTGCTCAGGGAGGCTGTTATGGTTGAAGAATGATGTTACCATGTGGTTGTGGTTTTAGGGGATCTGATTGGTCTGTAAAAACGTATTAGGTAGATGCCAAAATGACATTCACATGGATATCACAAAGAAGATTTTCCCAGCAGAACATTACTGTACACACCAACCCGATGAGCAGGGTTTACTCATGATGCATGTCAGTACTGATCGGTGTAATCCTTATTTCATCAGGATTGTTTCATTGTTTTTGTCATAATATGCACTGTCTACAGAGGATTAGTCTTGCAAGTTTCTTAATTTTTGTCGATACACCCTCATATAATGTTGTCAACACCAAGACGTGTTCATTTTTGTGGCACTGCCTTCTGACTTATCTGAAAATAGTCTCAGACAAATGATTGTTTGCTTCTCATTAGGCTAATATTCCTCAGAAACTGCAGCGCCTGGCCTTGTAATTTGTAGATTGTAGTCTTAACCAGTTGCTTAGGATCTCCTTTTTATGAATTCTGCCGCCCTTAACTAATAGGTTTTGGGAAGAGTGCCATACACGGGGCGGGGAAGTTGTAAATGAGGTTTTAACAATAACCAGGTCGTATTATACCAGGTCATAAAACAGAATCACAGCTTTTTAATGCCTCCCTGGGATCACATAGTTTCCACACTGAGTGTCTGGGTGGTGGCAATTTACCGTCAGCATACTACTCCACACCTACAGTCAAGAAAGGTATGGTGGTAACAGAAGGGTTGGAAAGAAAATACACGACGGACGGAGCAGAAAAGTCTGAGGCTGAGCTGCATAGCAGGAATCAGGCCTGATGACATGCCTGCAGAGGGATTGAGAAGTCTTATAGCTAATACACTTGTTGTGCAGGCCAGCTAAACAGGCTGCTTTCCAGATCAAAGTTGCAGCTTGTGTCACTCCCTCTGCTTAATTTTGATATCCTGTCATTTGGTTTCATCATGAACCTTAATAGTATTGATTACCAGTTAACTCATCATTCATTCATATTAATATCATCATCTATCATATTCCATTGATTCAGCTGGACCACCATCTGATGCAGCAGCTAATTAGCAACTAATACTTGTCAATCTTGATAAAATGACATTTAAAGGCTACAACTAATTAAAGACTTAAAAAACAACATTAAATATTCACATCTGTGAAGTTAAAGAGTGATGAGATCGCCTCCCACTGCCATAAGAAAACTCCCAGAATCATATTTCTGTGTTGTGTGATTAGTATGCCAACATCCTGTTGTGGCACTGCAGTCAGCCTGACTCTAGACTGCCTTCATGTGTCAAAACGGTAACCTCTTTTAGCCACTGTCACCTCGTCCCTCACAGGACCCCAACCCCTGAAGCGAATCAGCGTTTTCTCTCCACTGCGTCCACTCATCTTCACCAAATTCCTCTCTGTTGTCTTATCTTTCTGAGTCCAGTGGCAGGAGCGGTCCTTCCCTCTTCTTTTCAGTTAACACTATACTCAACCCAGCTTGTATGTTCAGTCTCTTCTCACTGCTTTTCATCGTTCCTCGCCAGCCCTCCCCCCATCATTGTCATGTCAGTTTACTCAGTCGATTGATGTGTCTCGCTTTTCCTCCACTCCATCACCCAGAAACCTCTCTGTCTGTCTTCCCCTTGATTTGCTGTGTCTCTCAATTAGGCCATCCCCGGCCCGGGCCCTGGTTAGATACGGCCTGTACGTCACTCGCGTGCTCCTAGAACTCTTCTTACATGTGCATGAAGTGTGTGTGTGCGGGATGTCTTGTTTCAGAACCACATCAGTGTCAGCAGGTTGACTGTTTTTTGACTGCCTCTCGTTCTCTCCTTACCTAGTGCCAGCCGTACCATGTCCAGGCCAACGGGGGGCGGGGTCAACGATGTCACCCGTTTACTGGCATCGGGCGGGGGGCCGGGGTCTCCTACCTCCGGCGCCGTATTCTCCGCAGCGAGCCAGGCGGACTGGGCCGCTAAGAGGCTGGTGTGGGTACCATCAGAAAAGCAGGGCTTCGAGGTGAGCCGTAAAGAGAACTGACTGATTTTTCATCTTTCAGTTTACTGTGAACGTTCACATATTCACATTTGTAAGATCAGGTCTTATTTGGTTGAAACACACTGGTTTTTGTTGGAATAAACACTGTTTTAAGACTGAAAGCAATTTATTTTTATGACTTTGCATTCCCACTTTTGACTAAGTATTAATCATCTTGTAAATTATTAGTGTTCCCCCTCAACTAAAGGTGTGTCAGACAGGTGAAGCAGCACAAGGTGTGCGTGAGAATGTGTCTTTGTGCTTTTATTTGATAGCGTTTTGATCCATGTCTCATTGCTCAATTTTCTCATCATTGTTAAAAGGATTACTGTCACGTTAAAGCCTTGTAGCGCTCAAAAAGATCTGGCTGTAATATACATTTTTCAGCTCTGACAACTCAAATAATATTCATTACCATTTTTTTCTAGCGTGCGGGATATTTCAGATTGTGAAGCATGAATTCAGTGTCTTGTCTCAAAGTGTTCTTTGCTCTGCTGGACTGGTTTCCATAAAGAGCTCTAAGAATAGAACAATAACGCCTTTCATCTTGCTGATGTTTAGGAGGCCGTTGCAGAGACACTGACTTCATTTTAAACTCATGTTCTGAGAATGGCACTGTTGGATGAACACACGCACAGAAACCAGCACACAATCACAGAGTTTTCATATTCCGAGCATGCACTTCTATCCATGACTAATACACACCCACACACACACACAACACACACACACGCAGAGACGCATATATTTTGCATGTTGTAGCAGAGAGGAGAAAGTGGACCAGGGTTATTTTCCTTGGTCAGAGTCTTCGTTTGCCATTTCTAATGGCAAAAAGAGGTCCCTTTTCCTCTTCCCTGTCACCACCTATTCTTGTTTATTCTGTCAAATGCAATGATGCTCAATGCTAGTCTCTACCAAACAGCTGATATTTAAAAAGTAGGTCATATGGTTTACTCTGGAGTCCAAAACTTGATCAGTTTTATGATTGATGTTCATTCATTTGGACCATTTTTGACAATGTTTGACCTTTTTACAAGCAGTTTTTCTTCTATTCTCGTCTGAGCTGATATAAAAAAAAGCACAGAATCTTTAAACTTTCTTGAGACGGAGGATTTCTGACAGTTTGACAGACTTGTTTTAGTTATTATGTAGTTGTAGAACAAAATACTTCAATCCGATTCAGTGTCTGTTTGGAGAAGTGCTCAGGAAGGATCCCAGGCTCTCTCAGCATTTTTAAAATATCTAGAATAAATTAGCACCGTCAACAGATTGTTGTGATTCCATGCTTTTGTTTTCCTTGACTGCACAGAAATGCGGAACTAGATTTGATAGTGATGATGCAGAAATGTTATGAGCAAGTCTTAATGACGTAGGGAGAGCTCCTCCCAGCCATTATATTTGGACTTTTCTCAGTTTTATGTTTTGTTTTTTTTTCCCAGTCGGCCAGCATCAGAGAAGAGCGTGGAGATGAGGTGGAAGTGGAGCTCACAGACAGCCAGCGGAAGTTGACTCTGCACAGGGAGGAGGTGCAGCGGATGAACCCTCCGCGCTTCAGTAAAGTGGAGGACATGGCCGACCTCACCTGCCTCAACGAGGCCTCGGTGCTGCACAACCTCAGAGAGAGATACTTCTCGGGCCTCATCTATGTGGGTGCACAAAACGGCGAGGACATTACAAGATGAACACATTCAAAGTATAAAACTAGAAAAGTCCCCCCAAAAAAGTGCAGTTTGTGATGTTACCGTATTGCTGCACACGAGGGCGGGGGCATCTCCCGTGTAACTGATACACAGTGATGAGACGCATGAGGAGTCAGTTTACAGTGTTGTGGCAGCAGTGGGGACTCAAGTTTCTGTTGCAGAAAAATGGTGGCTACAAATGTAAAGAACAGATATAAGAGGGATGCAACAATCAGAGGCCTTAGCTGACTTACCCACCACACATGCAGGTCAAGTCGGATAATATAAATATGGCTAATATTAATCTAGCTATTAATCTCATGAATAAACAGTACGATTAAGAGAAAGAGTTAAGAGATGACACTGAGGGGAAGAAATAGCTCTTTGGCTTATCTTAAAGAAATGTCTTACAACATGTGATAAGATAGTGGTGTGTGTGTCTTTGTACGTATCCGCTGTCTTTCAGGGCATTTAAAATCTACCATGAGAGCATGAAAGTAATGTATTGACACTGAGTGGAAAGTGTGATCACGGGGCGGATTTATTTTCAGTTTCCTGTTTACTGAAATCCACAAAGAAGATAAACAATTCTGTAGCTTCACAGGAGTTTCTGTCATGCAGCTAAAGCAACACATGTTTGTTGCTGCAGTTACTAAGGCAGAAAGAGACATTCTTGAGTAATAGAAGTACTGAAATGGTTCTGCTGTGGTTGATGCCGATGTAAACTCCTGTGTCCTGTCATTTCCAGACATATTCTGGGCTGTTCTGTGTGGTGGTCAACCCTTACAAGAACTTGCCAATCTACACAGAGTCCATTGTGGAGATGTACCGGGGCAAAAAGCGCCACGAGATGCCCCCGCATATATACGCCATATCAGAAGCGGCCTACCGCAGCATGCTTCAAGGTAATCAACATTATCTGTGACCCATGTCTAACTCTGACCTGCCCATGTACCATACGTCATGTAACTGCTCAGCGTGTGTCTCAGTATCATCTGTGATCTTTGATCGTTAAGCAACGCCACAAATGCTATTTGAAGGGGTGGTATATTCTTTGCTTGTAGTTGTTATCAAAAGCTTTAAAAATAAAAAAATAAATAGGCGGGACACAGCTGGGCTTTCCAGGGACGACACTCCCTGCAACCGACCTTGGATCCAGTGAGTACTTGTGATATTCCACGACAGGAATTGTTTTCATGCTGTACCTGGCATGTTGACCTCATGAGATGAGACAGAGAAAATTCCCAGGAACCGTTTGAAAGCGGTTACGGGTTTATTGTGCAATGTCTCTGTCTCTGCATGTCTGCTTGAAATAATAGGACGGGACAGATGAAGCTCTGCGTCTTAAGTCGTTGCCACCCCTGAGTCCCTTCGGGGAAGATTGAAGGTGTGTTACCACACTGATTGAACCTGTAGGACCAGTGGGAATTCTTTTAACCTGAACACATGGGAACCTAAAATGCAAATACCTGCAGTGTTGAAAAATGTGCCAACCCATTACCTAACAGGGCCGTGTGCTTTGGAGGCCTAGAGAGACCAGTCGGGCTGGTAATCGGCTTCTCTTTTACAGTAGTAACTGGTTAAAGACTGACAAGAGTCAGAACACAGGCAGAGATTCAAATACAGAAGCAGTGGTCTAAAGTGATTTATCTGTTTAGTCATTTAATATGTATCGCCTCTCAAAGCACAAGATTCAAATTCATGTGGTGCTTTCCAGAGCCCTATAAGCTCAGCTTTTTGGGTGGCGGTTTGGTGTAATGTGAGTCACAGACAACTATACAGCATCCTACAGGATGTTATTTAAAGAAATCACATGTGAGAAAAGTGCTTGACTCAATAATAGTTCTTTCCATTTAGCAAACAACGCGCTGTCCTGACATCCATATAATCTCGTGATGTTTTTAAATTCCACAGACAGAGAAGATCAGGCAATCCTCTGCACGTGAGTAGCCTAAAACGGGAATCCAGTGTGTCTGTGTATGAATGCTTTGTCATAAGCCATGAGGAGCATTTCTTCATTACCAGTGGCGACGCATGTGTTGGAGCATTGTGCGCATGATTCCTCTTCTTGAGTTCTCATTGGTGTCTGTTTAGACCCACATGCATTCATCTATTTCCTGGATGTGTTGAAAATATTTAGGTTTGTGTTGGACAGAATCTGAATTTTTTTAACAGGTATTTGCATATGTCTTGCAAAATGTCATGAAAATCCAGACACTCGTACAGAAATAAAGATAAAAAGTGTAATGATGTTTGAAATAAGCTGCGCAAGACATCTATTATTGAACATGAAGAGGTTAACATTAAGGCCTATAAGGTGTCTGTGTCTGCATTCATGTTTGCGTTTGGGCCGGCCACCCATGTCTTCCTGCTGTAATCTTCCTCTCATTGTGAAGGATCCCACTTTAGACTCATCTTACATCAGTCTGGAAGTGTATTTGGAGCAAAGAGGGGTGTTTCTTTTAGATCTTTTACAGCTGCTATTTTTTGCTCCTTTCTCCTTCCTTCTCATCCAAAAGTAACAACAGTGACACAGATTGTATCCTCCACACCTGCTCTCTGTTTAGACCTGAGGCTTTGCATGCGCTACTTCAGCTCAGTGTTTATTGTTGCAGTGAATGTGTGTTTGCCCACTTGCACCTTTGTGTCCTCTTTCTTTTAAAATTGTACACACCATTCATAATGACGCCCATATGTTTTAACACTGACTGTGCAGAGCAATAATGGGATATACTGTATGATTATGCTTTCCTTACGTAGTTGTGTGTGTATTCCAGAGGTGAATCTGGAGCTGGGAAAACTGAGAACACCAAGAAAGTCATCCAGTACTTGGCTCATGTTGCTTCCTCCCATAAAGGTGGCACTCTGGGTAGAAACAAGGAAGCCATACAGGTATGATACTGTTTGTATATATGTTGCGTATCACTCGCTCAAATCTGGAATCAGTACAACTTTTTTCAAAGTGAAAACATTGAAAAAAAACTATTCACCAGCTCAAATATTCATTTCAAGTGCATTTCCTTCCTTAATAAGTTCCTCATAAAATGTTTTCTTGTGTCTAAGAGTTAGTGGGAATAATGAGACTATAAACAAGGCTTGAAAAAAAAAAAAGATTCAATCAATAGGTTATCTTTAATTAATTAAAGGCTCTTTATGATTCACTTTCTTTTCCCAAACACTATAACTTTACTATTGATTTCACTGGCTGACTCTTTAATTCTCACAAGCTTTCTGCTGATATAAGAGATTCTTTGATCATTCCTCTTCAGCATCTCCTCTGCATTATTCTTACCGCTCTTCCTTCCTGTGCTCGTTTCCCCTCGTTCTCTTCTTCCTCTTTTGCCTGGATGCTCAGATGGATGGCTCCAGGTCTTTAACAAGAGGCAGCGCCATGGTGAACAGGGTGAGTTATCTCTTTCCCGCTGCCCTGTCCTTCCCTTTTGCGTTTTCCTGACCTATTTTCTGCCTAATGAACCCCACAGTAATTCTGGCTACGTACGAGCAGAGTAACCTAAAACATTTTAGCTGTCACTTCTGATGTTGTTCTTCATTAACTGTCAAGCCGTTGTACTGTATATTTGATTTTGCTTGTTTGTATTCTTTTTTTATTTTGTGTTTTTGTGATTCTTGTCTCATTTGACTTTTTTATTGTTTGTTTGTTTATCCCATCCACATGTTCACCCATCCACCAAATCTCCTCTCCCCTAAAACTCCATTTGTTTCTGCAATTTACCAGAGTTTACAATATGTGAGTATAAAAGTATTAAAAAAAAAACAACAAAAAAAAACTCGGGGTTTCCTCATGGGGGAGTCATATGTTTTGCAAGTGAAATTTTTTCTCTGTAGAATATTTTCTATACCTGATGTGATTCACTTTAAGCACAATGTGAATCATATCCTTCTCTCTCTGACTTTTATCTGTGCAACTTTCATTTTCCGGGCCTCTAGTTTGCCATATTTTTGTCTTCTTCTGGTTAGAGTCGGTTTCCTGTTTGCAATGGCTTGTGAAGGCCTCACTTGTTTGTTCATCAGTGAGGCATTTCTGATGAAGAGGTGGCTTTACTAACCATACAGTATGTGTGTCTACAATTGAATGAATGGAGCAGATTTGGGCGTGTGAGTGGGTGTGGGTGAAACATGCATACTTCACTATTTGGCTTTTCAATGTGTGCTATGTACACATTGTCTGCTCTGTGTTTTAATGCTATAAAAGTGCTGGTCTCTTGCTCTGTGTGTGTATGTGCCGTGCCTGCCTTCAGTGTTGATTTCCTGGCACATCTTGACAGTTTTTATGGTATAATCGTCTCCTATAGCGAGCCTCTTGATGCCTGACTCTCTGGCTGCTGCTGCTGCTACTGCATTGACTGCTGCTGCAATGGCAATGCGACGACTGCAGTAATGCATTGCAGCTTTGCGTGAACCAGCCAGTGTGTAGCTTGTGTAGCTGAGGTGCAGCAGTGATTCTCAACCTCAATGGTTAAATTTAGTTGAAAAAAGAAAACAACCATAGAATCAATTCTAAGATATAGAGTAATAAAAACATGCAACATGCAGTTTCTTCTAATTAATTAATGAGACTTTCACTCTCATTTACATTGAGAATCATTCATCCCTCAGTATGGCAATTGTGGGATTGCTGTTGAAGCTATTTCAGGCCTTAAATGTGTCATTGTTCTCGAACAATGACTCATGCATTTTTTATCACGTGTATGTTTTACATAATAGAGTAGTTGTTGAGTGGTACATTTCAGAAGGGAGGCACTACGGCCGTTTATTGTAGCATTTCTCCTGTGTATCTCAGGGTGAGCTGGAGAGACAGCTGCTGCAGGCCAACCCCATACTGGA
The DNA here is from genome assembly GCF_033807715.1 of Cololabis saira. Lineage (NCBI taxonomy): Eukaryota > Metazoa > Chordata > Actinopteri > Beloniformes > Belonidae > Cololabis > Cololabis saira. The sequence continues at coordinate 27,465,483 of NC_084589.1, forward strand.
GGCTTTTGGAAATGCAAAGACTGTGAAGAATGACAACTCTTCCAGATTTGTAAGAGTTTGCTAAACGTAAATCTCAAACCGGTTTGAAATATGCACTTCAAATGGTTTCAAACATTTTTTTTCTTTTTTTCAGGGTAAATTTATCCGCATTAATTTTGATGTGGCGGGATACATTGTTGGTGCCAACATCGAGACCTGTATCCTTTTGTAATTTTTACGTAATTGATACGTTTCAGAAAGAGTCATTGACTGCTAATTGTTTTTAGAGTCTCTGTTTGAAAAAACTATTGATTGTTAGCTGGATGTAGAGGTGCCTTCTAAAACCTGAATTTGTGCAAGTTCTCCCACTTAAAACAAGATAAGAGAGGCCTGTAATTTTCATCACTGGTATATCTCAACTATGAGAGACAAAATGGAAAAAAAATTTAAAAAATCCAGAAAATCACATTGTCTGATTTTTGAAATAATGTATTTGCAAATTATAGTTGAAATTAAGTATTTGGTCAATAACAATAGTTCATTTCAATACATTGTTCTTTACCCTTTGTTGGCAATGACAGAGGTCAAATGTTTTCTGTAAGTCTTCACCAGGTTTTCACACACTGTTGCTGGTGTGTGTGTGTGTGTGTATATGTATATATATATATATATATATATATATATATATATATATATATATATGTATATGTATGTATGTATATGTAATTTTCATGAGAACAGGTGTGTATTACTGCACACTTCTTTAAAAAGGCGAAGTAGAGATGTTGATGTCCATTACTACAAAAATTCAGACCTCCTTGAGAAGTCCCGGGCCACCCGTCAGGCCAAGGAAGAGAGGACATTTCACATCTTTTATCAGTTATTATCTGGAGCTTCACAGGAAACAAGAGGTCAGGAAAACAGTCCAATACTAAGGAAATGTGTCTACTACTTTGTGTCTACTAAAATAATGTTTTCCTTCGTAAACCTCTCTGTTTCATCTTCCATAGCGGACTTGCTCCTTGGAAGTGCTGATGAGTATCGTTTCCTCACTGGAGGCTCTATTCCTGTTCCTGGTCAGAGCGATTCAGAGAATTTTACCCAGACCATGGATTCCATGGCTATAATGGGCTTCACCCCCGAAGAGTTGATATGTAAGAGAGGGGAAAAAGGGATCAAATAAAAAAGAATATGAAGACAAGCGATTTGCATATGTGATTCTTTCTATAAATCCCATTTTCTCCCAAATGTCTTCACTCTCCTCAGCCATGCTGAAGGTGATCTCTGCTGTGCTCCAGTTTGGAAACATATCTTTCATGAAAGAGAAGAACCAGGACCAGGCCTCTATGCCTGATAACACAGCTGCTCAGAAACTGTGCCATCTGCTGGGTATCAACGTGCTGGAATTCACTCGCGCCATTCTCACGCCGAGGATCAAAGTGGGCCGAGAGTACGTGCAGAAGGCCCAGACGAAAGAACAAGTAAGATCTTTGCACGCAAAGACTCAAATCTAGGAGAACGTGTGAACGTGTGTGGTGTTGTTCACTGTAACTTTATCTCTTGCAGGCGGATTTTGCCATTGAAGCTTTGGGAAAGGCCTCTTATGAGCGTCTGTTCAGATGGCTGGTTCACAGGATCAACAGGGCTCTGGACCGCAGACAGAGACAGGGAGCCTCCTTCATAGGCATCCTGGATATCGCTGGATTTGAGATCTTCCAGGTGAGCTCACGTGATAATGGAGAATTTGGTTTGTCTCAGTATTTGTCCTGAAAGATTAAATTAAGCACACATTGTGCACACATTCTTAACGTTTGTGTCTATACTGTTGTGCATAAAAAAGCGCAGTGATCTCGTTGTGATCTACGCAAATACAACCGTGCACATGTGTATTATTCCACTGTTTACATGAGAGGAATGCTTGAATCTTAGTTTGCTTTCTTAAAACTTTCTTCTGCAGCTGAATTCCTTTGAGCAGCTGTGTATCAACTACACCAACGAGAAGCTGCAGCAGCTCTTCAACCACACCATGTTCATCCTGGAGCAGGAGGAGTACCAGAGGGAGGGGATCGATTGGAACTTTATTGACTTTGGCCTGGACCTTCAGCCTTGCATTGACCTCATTGAGAGACCGGTACGTACCGCATCGTTACCCGTCTGGTGACGTGAATTCAACCAGGACGTTCAAAACACTTTGAAAAATGAAACCACTTCTGCCCCCTCTTTGCCAGGCTCACCCTCCCGGTGTTCTGGCCTTATTGGATGAAGAGTGCTGGTTCCCCCGGGCTACGGACCGCACGTTTGTGGAGAAGCTGTCCGGCGAGCAAGGCGGCCATCCAAAATTCTTCAAATCCAAGCAACCGCGTGGGGAAGCGGACTTCTCCATTATTCACTATGCTGGAAAGGTATCCCTTATTTTCCCTTCTCCCCATTTAAACAAGCCACTTTACAGATATCCTCAGCAGCGTTGCATCTCCCTTTTTGTCCCAACCGCGTGACGTCTTCACCCTCAGGTGGACTATAAGGCGGATGACTGGTTAGTGAAGAACATGGATCCCCTGAACGATAACGTGGCGTCTCTTCTCCACCAGTCGTCTGATCATTTTGTGTCCGAGCTGTGGAAGGAGGGTGAGACTGTTTCACTTGCACTTTAAACTGCAGCTGTGGAAAAAAGAAAGAAACTTTGAACTTGTGACTTTCACTAAAGACTGTATACTTTTCATTTTAAAAGAAGCTAAATATTTTCACATCACATATAATTATATATATTTTGGGGGTTTATACTGTATTAACTTTGCCGCATTTTCTCTCTCTTCTCCTTCTCTTTATCTTGCTGTTCTCTATCATTCTGCTCTCTATCACTTTCCTCTCTTTTTTTTTCCCTCCTTGTCTTCTCCTGGGCTGCTCTTTTCTGGTTTCTCTCCCCTCTCCAATAATTTGATGCTCGCTTGGGCCCCTTCTTTCCCTCCTTTTGATTTATTTTTTTATTTTTATTTTTTATTTTTTGCTCCCTTTTTTCCCGCATCAAGATATTCAAACTCTTCCTCGTGTGTACTTCTTTGACTCGTATGCCACACTTCAGACTAATGGCTCAGACAGTAGGTTTTTCTTTTATTTTTTACCTTCTCACACTCTTTTCACTCCCACCCCAGCTGCCTTCACAGCTTGTGTTTCGTGGCGTGCCTTTCGTGTCACTTCTGCTTCCTATTTAGTTGTGTTGTAGTGTCCTAAGTTTCGTATTATACCATCAGCGTGTTGCTATATCGCTCTCAAGCTGCTCTTTCAACAGGGTTTGCCTTTTATTGTCAGTGCTGTGGTTTATTTGATGAAGCTTTTTTTTTCCATTTATACTAAAGTACAAGTCTCTTTGGTTTTGTAGAAATAGGACATTGTCAAAGTAGCAGCATGCTCTCAATTAGTCACAAAAGCTTCATTCAGGATCACATGACGGCTGTGCAGCAATGCCACGACTTCAATCGGTGCTTCTCGTTAAGGTCATATAACATTTGGTTACAGACAAGAGTCGAAAATTAATCATCTCGCTTACAGGCTAATTTGTGACAATAAACTTTCCCTGAAAACAAACAAAGACAAGCTGTTCGGATAGAAATGTGATCCTGAATAAGATCTCTAGAGATGCATCATTATATTGTGTTTTAGGTAAAACATTTGTGTGTATGTTAAAATAAACCGCTTTTCACTGGTCCGGTAGCTTCAAATCTATCTGATATCAACTTTTGTCAAAGCCTTAAAGGCAAATCCAAAATCATAACATCACGCCTTTCAGTTAGACATTAAAATGTGTTTGCCACCTACTCTGGCAAACACATTTGTCATCCTGACTAAGTGATAGTTGCTGATGAAACTGAGACCCGGGTCTTCTCCCATTCAGTGGACAGGATAGTGGGAATGGACCAGGTGTCGTCGGGAGAGAACAGCGCGCCGGTCACATTTGGAGCGGCAGGTCTGAAGACGAAGAAGGGAATGTTTCGGACCGTTGGTCAACTCTACAAAGAGTCTCTAACCAAACTGATGGCCACGCTGAGGAACACCAACCCTAACTTCCTCCGCTGCATTATCCCCAACCATGAGAAAAGGGTGAGGCAGGGGACAAGGAGGGGTAAATGTGGAAAAATACTGCAGTGAAGGTAATGAAACATCTGACATGTTTGGGTTCTTGCTCTTTCTGTGTTCCTCAGGCCGGTAAGCTGGCTCCCCACCTGGTTCTAGACCAGCTGAGGTGCAACGGTGTTTTGGAGGGGATTCGGATCTGCAGACAAGGCTTCCCTAACCGCATCCCATTCCAAGAGTTCAGGCAACGGTATGAGTCTACTACAAATTACCGTCTGTCCTTCTCACATCTTTTGAACAAATTTTGTGACACTTGCAAAAAAACCTCTCTGCACATCCTCAGCCTTGTATGTCTCACTCAGATGCTCACATATCTTTTCATTTTTGTGTTTGAGGTATGAGATCCTTACTCCCAATGCTATTCCTCGCACCTTCATGGATGGCAAACAGGCTTCAGAGCTCATGGTAGGCAACTATTCAGGAGCCGTAAACTCACAGTATGTTGTGCAGTGACGCAGCTGTGGAACAGACCCACTGATATTAATGCTCCCTGTTCAGATCGCTGCTCTGGAGCTGGATCACAACCTGTTCAGGGTGGGTCAAAGTAAAGTCTTCTTCAGGGCGGGAGTCTTGGCTCACCTGGAGGAGGAGAGAGACTTGAAGATCACAGACACCATCATTCGCTTCCAGAGTGCTTCCAGAGGCTTTCTGGCACGGAAGTAAGACAAGTACACATGAATAAAGAGCCATGGTCATGAGTACAGACATTAATCAACCAAATGACTCATAAATAATGAGCTGCCATAGTGGAACCTTAATTGTATATCAATATGTTTAGTGAATTTAAGCCATAGGTTTTATAGTTTATTATACTGTTGTTTTTCATGAGATGTGAAAAAGGTGTGTAATATGTCACACTTTATATACCATATATATATATATATATATATATATATATATATATATATATATATATATATATATATATATATATATATATATATATATATATATCCAGTTCATTGCTATCCAGATAACCCAGGTAGAGTTCAGATTAAAAGAAAAAGGGGCTTGACTAAGCAATTCCAACTGATTGCACTGGATCTTTATTTTGATGTGATACCCATCCTGAGGAAAAACCTTCCTGGGTCTGTTATTCCAGGGATATCTGCCTATTAGACACAAAAGAGAAGAATGTTAATTCTGCATGTATAGTGATGTGTATATACTAGAAGAGACATGATAAGAGTGAGGAAAGAGCCCAGTGCATCATGGGAGGTCCCACAGCAGCCTATAGCAGCAGAATTCAAAGGATGCTTCAGTGCACTTGAACCAGCCCAAATGATAAGATTCATCAAAAAGGAAAGTTTGGACCCTAATCTGAGGTCACAGGTCAAGGTTGCTTCTTACATGATCTTAAATTGTTTGTTTTTTTCTGAGTGTTTGCTAATTGACTGTTTTCTCTTTGTGTCAGAGCCTTTTTGAGGAAGCAGCAGCAGCTGAGCGCGGTGAGGGTGGTGCAGAGGAATTGTGCCGCCTACCTCAAACTCAGGAACTGGCAGTGGTGGCGATTGTTTACAAAGGTGCACATAACCGCATCATAACACAGAAATATGCAACATGGTTTAAACTGTTTTTAAAATGTACATTTTTGAATCATAGTTAGTGTATCTTGGACTGATTTTATTCTACAGAAATTGAAATAATTCATCATTTTGTGCGGAAATCAGACAGGAAAAATACAGACAAATGGTAACTGGCAGGAAGCAGCACAAAATCAAACTGTTGCTTGAGAACAAGTCTTTTCTCTATGTCAAACAGGTGAAGCCTTTACTGCAGGTGACCCGGCAGGATGAGGAGATCCAGGTCAGAGAAGCTGAGCTCCAGAAGGCCAAAGATAAACTCAACCTCGTGGAACAGGACTACACTGAGCTGGACAGGAAACACGCTCAGGTAAATGAAACTCTTTCTTGTTCTGGTCCATGTTGTGCCTTTGCTTCATATCTTCTTTTTCTTTTTTTCTTTTTAAATATGTATCCCCATCTCACTCGTCAACTTGTCTTTGCAACATTTCAGCTGGTGGAGGAGAAGGCCGTGCTGGCTGACCAGCTGCAGGCGGAGGCAGAGCTGTTTGCCGAGGCAGAGGAGATGAGGGCCAGGTTGGCCAGTCGGAAGCAGGAGCTAGAGGAAGTACTGGGCGAGCTGGAAAGCCGGCTGGAGGACGAGGAGGAGCGTGGTGCGCAGCTAACCAATGAGAAGAAGAGAATGCAGCAGAATGTACAGGTAACCAGAATGGATATATTCTCAACATTGATGATAGCAGATTAAAGTCTGGACTGATATTTGTTGGGTTGGTGCCAATTAAACCACCGCCTGTTTTTCTCAGGACCTGGAAGAGCAGCTAGAGGAGGAGGAAAGTGCCAGACAGCGCCTCCTGCTGGAGAAGGTGACATTGGAGACCAAAGTGAAGAGTGTGGAGACGGACCTTCTGACAGCTGTAGAGCAAAGAGACAGACTTAGCAAGGTGGGCATCACATTAAAACACTGTTTGAATCTGTTCACATCTGTTTGGATGTGCGCTGCTTTGAACTTGAAGCTGCTGGTTGGAGTATTTAAGCTTTTAACAATCTTTCAGCACTTTCTATACAGTACATCAACAACCTCTGTTTGTTCTGCACTTTTCTTTGAATGATTTTGAGCCTGCTGCGTATTTTTCTCTGAGCAGGAGAAGAAACTGCTGGAGGAGCATCTAAGTGAGGTGACTGATCAACTCACTGAGGAGGAGGAGAAGACGAAGAGTCTCACCAAACTCAAGAACAAGCAGGAGGCTGTCATCGCTGACCTAGAGGGTAGGTGTCCTCCGGACTTGGAGTAAGCATTGCTTCTTACTTGTGTTATAAGAATGTTTTTTAATTATATTTTTTTGTTGTTGTTTTTTTTTTTATGAAAGTGGGGGGAAAAAAGGTTGTCATCAAAGCTACTGAACAAATTACAAAAAGAAAATCAAATAAGAATAAAAACAGATGGGGATATCAGCCTTTGCTCATCTTTATTTGAGTCCAAAAGAAACATCAAGTTACCTTTCAGTCCACTAATTATAGACCCAGAAAATACATTTACTCTGCATAAATCTGTTAAACTCACATTCTCTCTCATACTGCTGAATTACTGCTCTGGCTGCAAAAAGGGATCATAATGTCTATGAACAAAAGAGATCGGCTTTTCATTTGACTTTTCGACTCAATAAGTATCTTTCCTAGTGAGTTAATGGTCTCAGTCTATAGCTCTCAATCTTCCTCAATTTGGTCATCATTTTGTATGGAGAAGGGCTTGGATACGTTATGACTGAAAAGTTGATGTCCCTTTGTGTTCATTGTTTCCAGAGCGTCTGAAGCGTGAGGAGCAGGGTCGTTTAGAACAAGAGAAATGGAAGAGGAGGATGGAGAGCGAGTCGCTGGAGGCTCAGGAGCAGCTGTCAGACTTGGGCATGCTCACTGCCGAGCTGAGGGGCACTCTGGCTCAAAAAGAGAAGGAAATCACCACCCTGCAGGGCAGGTGAGAGTTGGCAGAGAGTCTAATACAAATAAGACGCTGTGACAGATTTTCATACTTCTTTTTTTTAATTATACATTTGGTTTTTTTTCACTTTGTCAGGTTGGAGGAGGAAGGCGCTCGTCGTTCTGAAGCTCAAAGAGCTCTGAGGGAGGCTTTGTCCCAAGTCTCTGAGCTGAAAGAGGAAGTGGAGAATGAGCGAGGGATGAGAGAACGAGCAGAGAAACAGAGAAGAGACCTGGGGGAAGAGTTGGAAGCTCTGAGAACAGAGTTGGAGGATACTCTGGACACCACAGCTGCACAGCAAGAGCTCAGGTCAGTATGGACAGAAATTCACATTTTGAAATGGAAGTTGCGACCTTTTGTGTCATTTTCCATAAATACTGACTGTTTGGAACCGTCCTACATCTCCACAGGTCTCGTCGGGAGGCAGAGTTGAGTGACCTCCAGAGATGTATCGAAGACGAGACCCGTCGGCACGAGGCCCAGGTTTCCGAACTCAGAGTGAAACACACCGCTGCCATAGACGGCCTCCAGGAGCAGCTGGACAACAGCAAGAGGGTGTGTGAAGCACACACAAACACTCAGGCGCACCCTCCAGCCCCCGCGTACGTGAACGTGGCCCATCACTCGTCGTGTGTCTCTTTCAGGCACGTCAGTCTCTCGAGAAGTCCAAAGGCATGCTGGAGGAGGAGAGGCAGAATCTCACCTCCGAGCTCAAGAGTCTCCAAGCGGGTCGCACGGAGAGCGAGAGAGGACGTAAGAGAGCAGAGGGTCAGCTGCAGGAGCTCGGCGCCCGCTTGGCTCAGGCCGACAGAGAGAGGGAGGACAGGGAAGAGCGGCTGCACAAGCTGCAGGTGCGGGTGGTCACAACTATGTGGATGTTAAAACTTCTATTTTCATTTGAACAGATGTTGCTTTCTTTGTTTAGAATTTTACAAAAGCAGTTTGTTATGCTGCGGAAAATTAAACATAATCTTCCTGTGTGTGTATTTATTTATTTTATTGAGTAATTTACTTTTAACCCACTCTGTTTCTGTCAGTCTGAGATTGAATCCCTCTCCGGGAATTTGTCCTCATCTGAAACCAAATCTCTTCGACTCGCTAAAGAAGCCAGCAGCTTGGACAGTCAGCTGCACGATGCGAGGGTAACAAACACACACACACACACACACACACACACACACACACACACACACACACACACACACACACACACACACACACACACACAGGTATTAATATCACTGAAACATTACACTTTGTTCTGTGGTTGTGAGAAGAGTGTTTCTCTGTGAGAATGTTGAACATACTGAAGTTTTAGTTCAAGTACTGACTCAAAAACACCCACACAAGGCCTTTTGTCTTTTCCTTCTTTTTATAGGAACTGCTGCAAGATGAAACTCGTCAGAAGATGGCTTTGGCCTCAAGGGTGCGAGCTCTGGAGGAGGAGAAAAACGGACTGATGGAGAGACTTGAAGAGGAGGAGGAAAGAGCCAAAGAGCTCTCCCGGCAGATCCAAACACACACCCAGCAGGTAAAAACCCCCAAAACCCCAGTCGGGATGCGCATCATTCTTTTATAGCAGTGTGTTAATATTAATCCCTATAAACTCAAATAATCCACTGACAATAGATGCATAAATAAAATAACCAGAACATTTCCATATCAAAAGCACTTTAAAGTTTTCACAATACAGAGTTATAAAGATACTGGTTTGATTGTTGTCTAAAACTCAATAAAGCTGACTATAGAGTTCTTCATCTACTGGCGCTTGCCTTCCACAGCTGGCAGAGCTTCGTAAACAGTCGGAGGAGGTGAGCACAGCGGTGGAAACGGGAGAGGAGGCACGCAGGAAACTTCAGAGAGAGCTGGACAGTGCCGTTCAAAAAGAGCGACAAAAGGAGGAGGAGAAGGAAAGAGTGGAGAGGCAGAGGGAGCGACTGAGGGAGGAAATAGAGGACATGACAATTGCTCTGCAGAGAGAGAGACAGAACTGCACTGCCCTCGAAAAGAGACAGAAGAAATTTGACCAGGTAGGGCAGAGCAGTTTGCTCATGTGCACAGGGTGCAAAACTCAAAAGAAGGTAATGTTTCTGACGCATCTTATTTTTGTCTACACCACCTCTCAGTGCCTGGCAGAGGAGAAGGCTGTGAGCGCTCGCCTGGCAGAGGAGAAGGACAGGGCAGAAGCAGACAGCAGAGAGAAGGAAACGAAATACTTGGCGCTTTCCCGATCCCTGCAGGTAAAGGTTTCGACACAGATGCGAATGTTTGCTGTGTTTTTGTGTTTCTGGTCATTAATGATGTGAGTTTCCATTTGCAGGAGGTCCAGGACCAACGAGATGAGTTGGAGAGGTCCAACAAGCAGCTCCGCCTGGAGATGGAGCAGCTTGTAAACCAGCAGGATGACGTCGGCAAAAATGTAGGAATCCACTTTTTGGGCCTTTTTTTTTTAATAAACATAACCAGTATATGAGTCTAACCTTTTAGTTGGTTACTATTTCATGGGCAGGGATAGGAAACTCTTCCAACGAGAGGCCTATTGGATACATTGTTTACAGACAGAGCATCCAAAAGGGATGAATGAGGAATGTGTGTTATCGTGCTTTTTGTAGATGGTGTCTGTTCAGTCACACATCTATTCCCGATGTCATTATGGATCTAAGCACATTTTCTTGTATTTTGTTAATATTTTCAGTGGATTCTTGGGTTTTCTGTGACTTACTGAAATATCCTTCTAGTTGTATTAATTCAGTATTTTTCTTTGATGTACTCATATTTTCTGTTATTTTTCTTTGATGTACTCATATTTTCTATTCCTCTCTATGTTATCTAAATATTTTCATGGCTCTTCTAGCTTTATGTATATTTTCATTTTGATTGGTTTAGCGTTGATCAGAGTCAGCTGGCTTCTGATAAATGGGGGACACCCACTTCATTATTCATTGTTGAGGACGGCTGCAAGCCGAAACGCGTCCGATTTCCTGCTGCTGTGCAGTGTTTGTGACTTCATTAAAGTTTTATACTTAAGTGAGTGCTGTCGGATTTTGATTTTTTTTTTTACTATTTCATGTCTTCTTCTGCGTTAGGTCCATGAGCTGGAGCGGACCCGGAGGAGCCTAGAAGCAGAAGCTCAGAACTTGCGAGTTCAGACGCAGGAGCTGGAGGAGGAGCTGACGGAGGCGGAGAACTCTCGGCTGAGGCTGGAGGTCACTCTGCAGGCGCTGAAGGCTCAGTTTGAGAGGGAGATCAGCACCAACGAGGAGAAGGGAGAGGAGAAAAGGAGGGCCCTCAGCAAGCAGGTGAAGTGCTGGAAGAGGTCTGGCGTGGCATTAGTATTTAATCCAAGTTATTCAATTGTAAAAAAAAAAAATGCTTTTTTTTCAATCCTAGGCGAGGGAGTTGGAGATCCAGTTAGAAGAAGAGAGGACCCAGCGATCTCAAGCTGTGTTGGCCAAGAAGCAGCTGGAGGCAGAGCTGCAGGAGGCCGAGGCTCAGGTGGAGGGAACCAGCCGTGGCAAGGAGGAAGCTGTGAAGCAGCTGCGGAGGCTACAGGTAAAACAGAAACCCTCCCACAATCCACCCACATTCACTTTCTGTTTGCATCAAGATATATACAAACGTTTATATCATTTTAATTCATCACAGGGTCAAATGAAGGAAATTCTGCGGGAATTAGATGAGATCAAGTTGGCTCGGGATGAAGTGATTGTACAGTCAAAAGACGGTGACAAGAAAATACAAACACTTGAAGCAGAGGTGCTTCACCTGACTGAGGTAAAAGAGTTTAAATGGGAATACAAGCAATCCTTGATAAACTTTGCAGTTGCTATGGTGCCTCTACGTGTTTCCATGACTTCCAAGTCTGCATCGATTCCTCTGTGCAGGAGCTGTCTGTATCAGAGAGGCAGAGGAGACAGGCTCAGCAGGAGAGAGATGAAGTGGCAGATGAGATGGTCAACAGCAGCTCTGGAAGGTTTGTACTCCTTCTTATTTATCATGTTGATGAAAGCCATGTCAGCCGTGCGATTGCACTGTTGCAAGTGAGACTGCTTGTTTGTCCAGGAACGCTCTGTTCGAAGAGAAGCGAAGGCTGGAGGCACGAGTGGGTCAACTGGAAGAGGAGCTGGAAGAGGAGCAGACTAATGCTGAGCTGCTCACAGAGAGACAGAGGAAGACAGCTCTGCAGGTAGATGCACGCATTCACAAGTGTCCTTGTTGCCTCTTTTTTCACACACATTGCTTTTCTAAGGACGGCTCTGCTTGTGCTGCAGGTGGAGACTCTGACGGTGCAGCTCCAGGGGGAGAGGACTCTGGCACAGAAGGCAGAGGCATCTCGAGAGCAGTTGGAGAGGCAGAACAAGGAGCTGAAGGCCCGGCTGGGAGAGATGGAAGGAGCAGTGAGGGGGAAACACAGACTCAGCGTCGCCGCCCTGGAGGCCAAGATTGAGTCAATGGAGGAGCAGCTGGAACAGGAGGCACAGTGAGGAAACCTGACACAAGCATTCGCATAGATGTTCTTCCATATTTGTTAGCTTTGTATTTATACATTTCTTTGATCAAAATCCTTCTTTTCATTTTTAATTTCGGTCACTTTACCAATACCATCTCAGGGCATTTTTTTTTTTGATCAAAGTCTTTTTATTAGTTTTTTATCATTAAAACAGGACTGTTCAGTCAAACAGAAAAGAGAAACAAAAACAAGAAAAATAACCCCCAAAAACCAGACAAAAAAAAAATAAAAATTAAATAACATATTGCCAGATAACCATCAGACACAGGGCCAACATAAATGAAAATGAATGAAGACTCCTACATTATATTATCAGCATCCATAGCCTCCACAAAGTTCAGGAAAGGCTGCCAGATCCTATAAAATGTCTCAGTGGATCCCCGAACATCTCAGGGCATTTTATCAGAAAAACAAGATATAAAATTATGTAACAAATTCAGGTTTTTTTCCCCAAATTGTCCCCTGTGCTGTGTTAGATGCAGATTTTGAAATCATTAAAACCGCCACAAAGCTTCTAGACTGTCAAAGGAAATCTTGAATCGCTTGGTGCAATAACCCGTCCTTTCCCACAGAGAACGAGCCATTGCCAACAAACTGGTCCGAAAGACAGAGAAGAAACTGAAGGAGGTGATGATGCAGGCAGAGGATGAGAGGAGGCATGCAGACCAGTACAGAGAGCAGGTGAGGAAATTAACATTTCTATAACCACTTGAAACGGGTTCCCCACATATCTCTCTTAAGGACACAGAATGGAGTGCTGGATAATCATTTAATGGGGTCAGATCAGATGAGACTGGAGCTCTAATTGTGCCAGAGGGCACAAAGACTGTTGAAAAATCACCCTGAAATGAATGACTTATCCAGCTCAGTCCAAACTAATCCTAATCTGTCCTGGCATCTGTGTATTTGCACACACAATAAATCCCTCAGCCATAGCAGAGACACTCACTCTCTCCTCCTAAAACACCACGGGCAATATTCTGCCATGTTTAATCTGGCTCCTGATTCCTATCAGTCCTCCTCTTCCCAGACTGATCCCCTTGTTGAAATATCCGCCTCCTTTCCCTTTTTTTTTTCGATCCGACGCATCACCTAAACCTCTGCTATACACGTCGACGTGTCCCTCCTCTCACCTCTCCTCCTGTCTCCTCCAGCTGGATAAGTCGATGGGCAGACTGAAGCAGCTCAAGAGGCAGCTGGAGGAGGTAGAGGAGGAGAACTCTCGTTCCAACGCTCAGAAGAGGAAGCTGCAGAGGGAGCTGGAGGAGCTGACTGACAGCAGTCAGACCATGACCCGGGAGATCACCTCCCTCCGCACTCAGCTCAGGTAAGTGGCGGTGTGTGTGCGTGTGTGCGTGCATGTGTGTGTGTCTATATGTCTGTGCTTTATGCTTTCAGTTTATGTGGCTTGCATGAATCATTATTATTGCTTTGTTTGTTTTGATCATTTCATTAACGTGATATGATTTGTTTTAATTTGCTCTTTTGTTGTATCCATGTGCATCCATCTAACACTGACCCATTACCCATCTGTCTGCGTCCACCAACCTTCAGCATCCCTGAATGGAGACCAGAAAAGTACGTTGCTGTGTGAGGCTGTTTTTTTTTGTTTTGTTTTTTCTATCCCAGTGTGTTTGTGTCTCTGTTTGGAAAACTGGAGGTGTTAAAGTTGCAGTGTGTAAAATATATCTGGATCTCATGTCGTCCCAAAACTGTGTATTTGTTTGTCTGTGTAATCACATGTAAACACAAATCAGTGTGAATTTCACCTAGAACAGCGGTCGGACACAAAAATGTTGAAAGAGCCATATTGGACAAAAAACAAATACTGTATGTCTGGAGCCGCAAAAAATGAAAAGTCTTGTATAAGCCTTAGAATGAAGACAACACATGCTGCATGTTTCTATATTAGTTAGAACTGGGGGGAGATTTATTTTTTTCATTATGCACTTCGAGAAAAAAGTCGAAATTTCGATGAAAAAGTCGAAATGTCAAGATTAATGTTGAAATACAATCTTGAGGAAAAAGTCAAAATTTCGAGAAAAAAGTTGAAATGTTGAGATCAAAAAGCAAAGGAAAAGGGAAGAGAAAAAAAGGAAAAAAAGACGAAATAAAGGAAAAAAGAAAAGAAAAAAGGAAAAAAAAGGTCAAACAATTTTGAAAAAGCTCCAGGAGCCACTAAGGCGGCGCTAAAGAGCCGCATGCGGCTCTAGAGCCGCGGGTTGCCGACCCCTGACCTAGAAGAAGCCATAGATATCTACCCTTTATAAGTCGCCTCCCATGGTTTCAGCCGTTTTCCAGAAGGGACAAACCAACCGCTGGCTCTTTAGACATTTTTGCATTGAAGCATCCACTGTGACAGTGAAGTACGATGTGTTCATTTGTTTGTGATTTGAAACTTCTTACTACAGTAGATGTCCCTGAATTTTACACACTGCTCCTCTAAGATTGTGTAAAATAAATGTTTCTGTGTCTGAGATATTTGATGACCATGTTGTGGACAATTATTTACAATTTCCACTCTCATATCTGCATGGTAAAAAGCAGCCAGTCTATAAAGGCACAAAGGCCTCTCAAATGCTTTGAAAGATAACTTAAGTTACAAAAAACAAGCAAAAATATTTAACATGTGATTTTTGTTAACCTTCCGATAAAAGCTGGCTGTTTCCTGACAGAAAATTCTACCTTTTCAAGTCACATCCGAACTTGTGATGATCAATTTTACAATTTTCTAACATGAACAAATCATTTGAGTAACATAAGAATAAGAATAGTTTGCCTTTCATACAGCATACTGTAACTTCCTCCTCTGTCTTGTCCAGGCGTGTCCCGTTGCCCCTGGCGATGCGTGGACGCAGGGCGTTAGTTGACGACCTCTCACTGGAGAACTCCGACTCGGAGGAGCCCCCCGCCTCCCCCACCCCCTCGTCTGGAGCCCCACGGACCCCGACTCCCTCCTCAGAACAAAGCTTAGAGCCGCCGCCGCTGAGCCTCAACAACGCAGAGTGACGCACACGCAGGCTCAGTCACACTCAGCCGCAGCCTCGACCACTCAGGGGTGGAGGAGTGACACGCTAAACAACACAAGAATTAAATTACACTAAGTAACGCAGGATTCCAACCGGCGCCGTAAACCTAAAGCAACTTTCTGACGTGCTTTTGAAAAGTGTGGCTCATTTTTCTCAGCAGGTGCAGAAAACATATGAAAACAAATGATTCTACGGGGGAATTGTTTTTTATATTCTACTAGAACAAAGACTGGAAATGTTTTCGTTACACCTATCCAATGCACTCTGAGGAACAAAATTTCTATATTATACAGTGAAAGTAAATTATTATCAAATATTTCACAATACTGTGCAGTACCTAGAGAGCAGAAAGAATAAAGACTTTTCCATGACGTATTTCCAAACTAAGCCATGTTAAACCCTTTGATCTGGATTGAATATTTGACTCGTATTTCACAAAGGGCTGCAGAGGGAGGTTGTACTTGTGGAAGGTGTTACGACAATCTGACGATTATTCTTGTTACTGAGAGTTAAACAACAAGTGCAGACAAATAACGATGTGTGCCAGTTAACGTTTTAAACGCACATGAAACTTTGAGTATCTGGCAAACGGAAGGAAAACTTTAAAGGCAATATTAACACAGCGCTACACATTTCCAGAGGTAGCACGATACAAATTTCTGTTATCAAATGATAATTAATCAACCCTGTGTTTTAAAATGATTGCGAAGAAACAGGGATGCATTACAATTCTGATTTTCATATCAAAAGTCACATTTAAGTGACGCAAAGAAAAGAGCCAACTTGCAGACGCACTCACTATTAAGGCTATATAAACTGATGAATCATTTTTTTATAGATTAGAAACACTGTTTAGACAATGCAGCAGGTAGTGTTAGATAGCTTCTTTAACTAAAGTCTTAACATATCGCTTCAGAAGTTTGTATAATTTATATAAAATATGAACTTAAGTTATTGATCGGTGCTTGTTGTCTGGGGGACTCGGTCTTGTGGGGGAAGCATGCGAGTTTAGTGAGTCTAGTCGTTCTGCGTCCTGATGGCAGGCTGAACGGGGTGACGTTCTTGGGCGGCTCGGGCTGGTTTCTGATGTGAATTTGCATGGAGAATTTTTCAAATTAACGTCATTGCTGGCACACAAGAAACAAAATAAATAAATACATAAAAGAAGTGCACATTAAATGACAGCAAATACTAGTAACTTGAAAGAACCCCATGGAGAATTGTATTAATTTACCTTTTTTTATCCCAAGTAGAACAACATTTTTTTTTCTCTCATCTTGGACTGATAAACATGTGAATTTTTTTTTTTCTTTTGATAAGCATCTGCAGCTTGTTTTCAGTGCATAACCGTGTAAATTGTTGATCAAACAAGGCTTCTCTGTTTTAACCAAATTGTGGGCGTATGGATGAGGAAAAGGGATTTAAGTTTCTAGCAAATGTAGAGTAGATGTAGAACAAAGTAGATGGTGGGAGTCGAGGCTTGGCAGGTTTTCTGTTCTCTTCCAGTAAACTGTGCTGGACAAGCGGAGCCGAACAGCCCAAGTCTCTCCTCAGAAGTAGAACGCTGTAGAATAAACAGGCTCAAAGTGTTTTTGTATACTAGTAGTGTTAGAGAAAAATAAAAATGACAATGGCGGCACTGATGAATGAAGTTTTGTTAAGCAGATGACAAGTAAAACAAGCTCTGTTACAGGAAAAGAAACCTTCATTTCTGAGCTTATAATGATATCTGTGTGGCGTCAAGCGAACATTGGCACTTTGATGACGCTGCTGTGAAACGTGTTATCAAACATGTTTTTTTTTTTCAAACTGTCTACATCTTCTTTAGCGTGTATTTTCTATTTTTTCTTAGTTTTTTTTTCTTGAAGATGCAGTTTTTTTTGTTTGCTTGTTTGTGACTTTCTACTGCACTTGTATGCCTGTCAAAGGTTTAAGCCTGTCCAGACTCAAAATGAGTCGTCTCAGCGAGCAGGAAGATGCAGCTTTACAGAATAGTTTGGGGAAATATCCTCACTAGCTGCGCTGCCAATAGTTAGATGTGCAAATGTGCACCTCAGTATAAATAGACACACACACTTTGCCATTTAATACTTATATCAACTTTTGAATAGAAAAAAAGTTGTCTAAACTCTTTGCAAACAGTTAATTTCCCAGTAAGAAAGAATGTCACTGAAAACTTAACTTTGATGAAATGTACAGACTGTGTAGCTGAAAATCACAAATGATGTTTCGGAAGCTGTGCTGAATTTGTTGTGTTGTTTTTTTCTATTTAACGTCCATGGATAAAGATTAATGTTTACCGTTGATAGTGCACATGACCACTGCAGTAGTTTTCGGCAATCAGGGTTGTCAGAACTGCCCTCCGTATCTTCCTTCTGTTTAATTAAACGGGTCTGAGCAACACTGCACTGACGAAGCAAGTGTGTGCAGTAGAAAACAGTCATTCCCATGAGTATACTGTATATATATTTTTCTCTACGCCAGGTTTACTCTCTTAACCCACCAAAATGTCGGTCAAGAGAGACCACTGAAGAGATAAATGTAATACCCTAAAGGTTTTTAATTTTTTTTTTTTTTTACTTTCTCAAAGTGTAATACTTTATTTTAGCAAAATGAAAAGTGGTGTTTTTAAAATGTTGTTTAAAAGCTGCACTTTACACATTACGAAGTGATATAAAAACAGCCAGGCACTAAAAAGAATTTGTCAGGTTGGAACTTGTCTCTAAACGGCCAACAAACTATTAAGCCAAATGAGCTGATATCACATTTTGTCACGGTACCATCTGTTTCTTGGAGTTACTCACTTACATGTTTCAGTCTTATGTCATGTCAACGTCCGAAGCGACTTTGTTCAAACAGACCAAAATCAGATGACGCAAAGATTGAAAGGTTTGATCGAGGACAGATCCATTCTGTTCACCTGTAGCAAGAGATGAGGCTGGTTTTTCTCTGAGGTGTTATTTTACTCTTTGTGCTTGTTTTTTTTTTTTTTTTTTTTTGACTACTGTGGAACTTGAAACATTTTGGAAATATTTTTTTATTGTTTTAGGCTTTTATTTTGTTAATGATGCTGTGATTATGAAACATCTGATTGGGGTTAACATTAATATATGTCATTGATTTTGATCTCTGTGTGTTTGTTTTTTGTTGTACAGGCCACGTGCACACACACACACACACACACACACACACACACACACACACTACAGCTACATTAAAGGGTCACAACAAACAGGAGCTGTGTTCATTATCATACAATGTTTTTTTGTACTTTTTTATTCAACAAAACACTTTAAAAAAACACAACTTCCTACAACGTGTTTGATAGATTGATTGGTGATTCTAAATTGACCGCAGGGATGGGTGAGAGCATGTGCAGTTCTCATCTTTGTCCTTTTGGCCCTGTGATGGACCGGCAGCTCATCCGTTTCATCAAACAAGGTGAAAGAAAGGATTTTATAGTGATCAAAAACTGGTTCTGTTTTGGGAACCATTCAGAGCAGTAATTTGTTTGGCTTGCCCATCATGAACCCCGATCTGGTTTTCCAAACTTTGACCACTTTCTACTGCAGGTAAGACAATGTCAACTTTTACGTAAGTGCTTCATAAATACAGATGGAAAAACTGAATAATTGCCCTGTAAACCAAAGAGACTCACTCAGGAGATGAGCAATGTTTTTCTTTCTTTCTTTTGTTTGACGTCTTGCATTCATCATGTTCCACCATCATGGCCAAAAGAATTCATGTGCACTGAAGTACTGTATAGTGTAAACACCATGACCTCAGTCTGTTATGACTTCTTCCTTTTCCTCTTCCTCTTCCACCTCTTCTTTTTCTTCTGTTGTGGAAAAAATGTCCTCTAGACTAACAAAGCAGGACTGGAGATAAGGTCTTTGACTGAGGATCGCATTCCATCAGGTTTGTTCTCAGTCTGAGGCATTGCAAGGGAAGTCATGCAACCAGCAACAGAATAACAGGAGAAAAGACCTTGAGACAAACTGATACTGTATGTTTGTTTTAAGCATTAAGAGTTTGACGTTGCATAACATAATTGGAAAAGTACCAAGGACGTGCCAATATCTGATAGACACTATACATGGCCTTGTAGTTGTATGTTGCAGAGTTGTGCCTCGTCTTCTCTCGGGCCGCAAGGCCATCAGTCTGATTAGGAATATGTCATAATGACCCAAATTTGATTCTTTCACCCACGCTTCTTCCTCCTCCAGCCTCTCTCGTTAAGAGACGCCACAATGGCTCCCTTTCCATCATACCCCGTCTTCTCTATCTTCCTCTATCAGATCAACTCATTTCAGAAAATACAAAAATGTCTTTGCTCTTCCCCTTTTTCTCCTGCCTGGCAGCTTCATCTCCAGCATCCTTCAACCAATGTATTCACTGTCCCTCTTCAGCGATTGTCT
Source organism: Cololabis saira (assembly GCF_033807715.1). Taxonomy (NCBI): domain Eukaryota; kingdom Metazoa; phylum Chordata; class Actinopteri; order Beloniformes; family Belonidae; genus Cololabis; species Cololabis saira. The sequence continues at coordinate 27,485,045 of NC_084589.1, forward strand.
CAATCTAGCCTCTTTTACTTTATCTGCAAGACAGATAACTCTGACTTGTTCACCTTCTTTTTAATCCTGCTTGTCTTCATCACTCCCCAAAAGAAATCCTAATATCTTCATCTTCGTCACCTCCAGCTCAGTTCAGTTCAACTCAATAAGACTTTATTAATCTGAGTTATATGCTCCAGTAACTGTCACTGTTTAATTTAAGGTTGTTCAAGTTATTTAGGTCTACTTTCTTTTGTTTGGTCAGTGCAGCCGTCTCTAAGCCTTACAGAATAGAAATTCGGATCTCACAGCCGTATTGTAAACTTTTCCCTCTATTCTCGCTGCTGCTCTTCTATCACAGATACCTTAAAACACTCTTATTAACCCATCTCGCACCGTCTTCGTCACCTCTTTTCCTTCCCCATTCCTTTGAACATCTGATCCCAAACCTTCACAGCTTCGGCCTGCTTCTCTTTCATTTACGTGACATTGAGCCTGTCATGACCAGTTGATCCATAGGCTTTACTTTTCTGGAGCTAACATCCAGTTGAAAATATTCTGCACCATTGCCACATAACAATGTCTGCAGTTAATAGTTAGGATGTAGTTGTGGAAATGACCGTTGCTGAAGACTGGGTGGGGCACGTCAAAAATGTCGGATTGAATAGAATATTCTTACAGATTTATTGCTCTAATTCAGCCAAAAAAGCTCTTGCATCATATTTTTTCAGTAATCTGATATCATGCATGAATTTTGTTTTCAACTATATTAGTTTATTATGTTGTGATCACTTACAATTATGTCTTTATATATATTTTTTGTTTGTATTAACACTCTTCAACTTTTGCCTTCATAGAAAATATGGTGCCAATGAAATAAAGTCATACAATATTATTTATGTGTGTAATTTTATTCAAAAATATAAATTAGCAGATCATTTTATAGTGTAATGATTCCTTTTAACTAAATATTACATTCATCTTGTGAAAATGAGCAAAATTAAACAGGTCCATATTGTTCTCAATGTTTATTGGTTTCTGCATTAAGATCGAAAAGGACATGAAATATTCAACTAAGTGAAACTGCTTGTTGGGGATTTGTCTTTTTGTTCTTTTTTAATTGTTGATACAGAGGAATACAAATACAGGTCAAGTGATAACGTTCTGAATGAATGATTTTAAAGAGAAACATGTCAGACATACCGGTATTTGTAGATGAGGTTAAAGATGCTATGTACATGTAGTAGTAATGATAAGAAAAAATAATAATAATAATAATCTGGTTGTTGTCAGTGCTTACAATCAGATAAATGAAATCTCAAATGAAATACAAGTGATATATTTCCACCATATAATAGTGATTTAGCAAAAACTGGAGTAAACTGGAAAAGCATTGTGTGAACAAGTGAGCGCAATATAACGTCCACAAAAACTCACAGCCAGGTTTTGCTACGAAATCCACTTGATTAACTGATCTGCAAATAAACCGCCTCTATAAAAACAGACATTTTGATAGTTTGGTGGTCTGGAGAATTCAGATGTGTCTTAACATAAAGGCAATGAGGTAAGATATCAAAGTGAAAAACACTTGCCAAGACAATTGCCAATCTTTCGAGAACTGAATGTCCAATTATGAAATAAGAAAAACACAAGAACTACAGCTACATTATACATTACACAGTTAGTTCATGACGGTACAAAAGTAAACAAACTGAACATGCACAGTTTGTACTAAATAAAGGCATGGCATGATTATGGTTTAGCATAGCGAAAGACTAATGATGTCATAGAGAGAATTATCACTTCAGGTTATTGCTCCATGATTGGTTCTAAGAGCTATTGAATCATTGGTTGTACTGAATTTTTCCAACACTTTTCACTCTGTAATATGTGATGTTTTTTGTTGTTCATCTGAGGTTGAACAACAAGGACCAGCTTATTTATTTATTTATTCAGTTAGTTAATTAGTTATTTCTTTTATATATGTGTGAATCATTAACCATTTTTTACTTTTCTCTATATACAAATGAATGTATTACTCAGCACTGTTAAATAATTAATCAAAACAAAATGCAAACGTATTTTTTCCTAGTAGTCAGGTGACTTTCTATCCATCAAGATATCTGTGAACAGCCAGTCATCCTCGCGAGGTGGTGTAGCTATGGCTCGGTCCATGAGATCCTGAGTAGGAGCATAAAATGACTGAGCTACACCTTCAAATGAGGTGAAATTTAAGCTGTTTTCATCATTTACCAATTTATATCGGCTGCCCTCCTGAGGACGCTGGAGCGTCTGCAGCTGTGTGGGATTGTAGTGGTAGCTGATGGAGGTGGGGAGCTGGTTCTGGATAATATCTGCACTTTGAGGTGGTTTTAAATGGTTAAATTGTATCTCTGCATTGTGTTTAATTTGTTTTGACGTCTGTGAGCTTCTTTGGTTACTCTGGCAGTGTTTTGTGTTCGGTGCCTGATCGCTATGACAACCATAACTATTTCTGCTTTCACCTTCTTCAGATAGCAGATCCTTCAGCCCAGTGGAGTTGTCTGACAAGTCTGAAAACATAAAATCATAATCAGCACAGACCTCAAGCCCAGCGCTGCTTTGGCACTCACAAATACTTTCAAGGTAGGCCTCTACATCCATGGAGCCCTCTGAGTCCTTTCTCTCCACAGTAAATAGCTCCGTTATATCAGTCAGCTGACTCTCAGCAATGTTTTTATGGCTTTGTTTGCAGGATGAGAGGTCTGTGAACATTTGAACTGCAAGGTCGCAAGAATCCACAGACAATGGAGAGAACCCGGGGGAGAAGGAAGGACAGCCATCATTTTGGGCAGAGTGAACAACACTGGAGTCGTTTAAATGTGCTTGAGTATCTTCTGAGAGGTCAATGATTGGTTTTAGTTGACTTTCATCATGGAAGTACTCAGAATCAAAGAGCTCTGTTTCATGAAAGTAGTCCAGATCCTTTGGGGAGCTCAGAAATGATAATTCAGCCAGTTTGTGACTTCTTCTCTCCATTTTCTGTTTTCTTTTGCTCTGATTGTTCATTGTAGTTGTGCTGGTGGAGAACTGTGATTTGGGATGACTTTTCCAAAAATGCTCTATGTCCAGTTGCTTCTTCTCACTTACATCAGTTTCATAAAAGCCAACAGAGGCATCGCTCCCCGACTTTGAGTTGCTGTCTGCATCTTTTTGGGTACTGTATTCATCAGGATCTTGTAGAGCGACGCTTTGAGTTGGGTTCTCCACTGGAGCAGGTGTCTCTGTCTTGTGTGATAGAAGAGCGGATGTGTTTTTGTCTCCATCCGTAAAATAGACAGCAGATGCTAGTCGGTGATTGGCTGCTTCTATATCTGCAAATTTTCTGTTGATAAAGACAGATGAAGGAAAAGCTTCTGAGCCATTGGAAGCAGCTGATATGTGTTTTAACAATGGTTCCCAACTTTTTCAACATGAGTAATCTTTTGGAAAGGAAATTGTTCAATTCGCTTATACCACACATCATGTCTGTGGAATGAACCTTTGGTTGGATAAGTTCAGTAAAACTTCATCAACCTCTAGGCAATTATGTTACTTTAACTGCTTTGTTAACTGACTGTTGGCTTGTAACAAGAAGATTAGAGAAGACTATTGGGTTTCTCTCCTGAATTTCTTAAAGACGCCATGTAAAGATCTTAGTTTATACAATGTGAAGCTATTGTCAAGGCCATCAATCGAAACAACAATCATATAACAACATGTGATGTAAATCCACCCCCCCACCCCATGTTAATTTTTCTTGGCATTAAGCTCAAGTTTGGCAACCACTTGATCTCACTGTCAGACACCCATTGTGTTGTATTTTGAATGTACTCACCTCTGAATCATGTTGTGAAGGAAGCGACGGTGGTTGACCTGTCTTTTAGACGGTCTGCTCTTCCGGGGTTTTTGCAGGGTCCTCATCATGTGGCCCGCTGCCGAGGTGACGAAGGTGTACAGGTCACGACCCCAGGGGACGCCACGCTCCAACCCAGGCTCAAGACTCATGGAGATGGACGGTCGCATGGCTGACAAATGGAAATAAGCAAGTTTATTCAGATACCAAATGCTTCAGAACAAGTGTATGATCTGATTCATAAATGTGACAGAAAAAATAATTATTGTCAGATTCATTTTACAAATACAAATACTTTTAAATCCTACTTTTATGTTCATTAAAGTCCTGCACAATATGTGTGTGTGTGTGTGTGTGTGTGTGCGTGTGTGTGTGTGTGTGTGTGTGTGTGTGTGTGTGTGTGTGTGTGTGTGTGTGTGTATATATATATATATGTATCATTTTTGGACCTTTCTTTACTTAATCTCTCCTCTTTTTTCTTTTTGAGTTTGAAAACCAAATTGTTTCTATATTTCATCGTAAAAGTGACTAATTAAATAAAGGAGGTTTCAGAAACCGGACAGCAGTATTTGCTGAAAACGTCTGACAAACGGGGTACACCCTACATAAATAGCGGGAGATGGAAAAAGACTGGGAGAGGGGATAGAGGAGAAAACAATGATAAAACTAATTCTGAAATTTAACAAGCATTTTTTTTCTTTCCAAAAAATTCAACCTTTTTAAAATTGGAGAATGATATTAACATTTTTAAAGACATACAAAAAGTTATGAGACTGCTGAGGTTACTGTCGGATAAGCAACAAGTCCAATTATCATAGTTCCTGTTAAAACTAATAATTGTTAACTTAGAAACAGAGTATTTTTATAGGACTTACAGAATAATGAAATCTGTCTTACCTTTTAACCTTCAGGCTCTGGTGTATCTCTGTGTCTATCTACAAGCTGAACTGAGCACTGAGGAGGCGGGCTGCCTCAGTGAGAGGTGTGCCAAGTAAAGTGTTCATCTATATATGTGTGTGTTTGTGTGTGCTTTTATTGTGGGTTTGTGCACACATATTCAGTTAAGAAACATCAGCACTCCTTGCAAATGTGTGATTTCTCTTTTCTCTTGCAATGTGAATGGAATCAATTGATGGAGGACGAGGGACACGATGAGAGGCTCTGAAAAGGGAGCGCTAATTATCAGAGAAGTCAAGCGTTTGTGGAAGTGTGGGTGCCCGTCGCTATAGTGTGGCACACTAAAAGCAGTTTGTTAAATACTGGGCGACATAAATGTTGCAGTTGAGGCAGATAATAAGCCCTTAATTGGTCAGTTTAAACTCTGGCCCCAATTATCACATTCTCAGAAGGAAGAGCTAAGATGGTTGCTAGTGGCTTTAATTGATCTTGACATTTCAACAACGCTCCTTCCACAGGGAGTATTTTACATATCTATGGCAGCAGGTGGACGATGGGGCTGTGGCTTTTACACAGATGAGAAACACTGACGAAATCAAAATAGAGAGTAACAAGTTTCTTGTTAATAAATTCATATTTTTACCCTTCAAGTTCACATTTTTACAAACCAGTTCACATAGAAACACTCTTTAATTCAGGTTCCATTATTCATACATACAATTTAAAACTTTCTTCACTAAAAATCTATTGCTTTAATTTTAGCAGTTCAACCACAAAGACTCCCACCTTTCTTTACTAAACTAAATTGAGGATTTTGTAACTCAAAAAAGTAACTCAAAGTAACTCTTTGTAACTCTTCCGGCGCCTGGCTGCAGGCAGTAAAGCACTGCTGCAGGACTGTTGTCTATTTATAGTGACACCACATGTGCTTCTGAGCAGAGGGTTGCATGGCTAACTACATTTCTTGTAGATTTGCCCTCGTGCCTTCTGTATGTCGCAACTTCAACACTTCACCTGAAGAGAAAAATCTTTGGTAAGTCCTGTCTTACACATACATACACTATAAAAAGAAAATTACTGTCGTGACCCCTTTTTTTCATAGATATTTAAGAAATGTAATAAATCATGTTGTGTCAATCTCAATAATGTGTGAGCTTGTTTCAGTTTACTTGTACATAAGTTGATTGTAATAGTTTAAGAATTATGATCTCTCATGTGCTGCTGCAGATTATTGTTCAACCTGTAGCTCCTGAATAATTCCTCACATGTGGCGTTTTCCCAGATTCCTCCCAGAAAGCTGATAAGTTTTATCAACGATGCCTTACAACAGTGAAAGAACTTTGACCTCTATAGATTTGCACTCGCCCTCACAAGTGTGTGTTTCTTTGGCTTTGTAAATTGAAGAAAAAAGGTGTGAAGAGCCACATAGAGGTAGGTATGACAATTATTTGATTAGAAATATAACTTAAAGTGATCCAAGACAAAGAAATGTTAAGTATGTAATTTGTAATTTCTTTATTTCTTTCCTTTATTCTTTATTGTGTTTTAACAATGTATTTTGTACATCCACGTAAAACCCTTAACGCAGCAACCCCCATCCCTTCTCTGATCAGATAAGATTCACGATGAGCCGCGTCTGGGCTTTGTTCAAAGCTCACCCATACATCAGCAACGTTCTGGGATACACAACGCTGTTTGCCTCAGCCGACCTCATCCAGCAGGGCGTACTGAGAGGGAAACCTGCCGCAGGGTCTGCATCGAAGGATGCACCTGGCATAGACTGGCATCAGACGGCTCGGGTGGCGACCGTTGGCTTCTGTTTCCATGCCAACTTCAACTATTACTGGCTCAGAGGGCTGGAGAGGATGCTGCCAGGAGGTGGAGTGAAGGCGGTGGCAGGGAAGGTTGTGGTGGATCAACTAGTTGCAGCTCCTCTTACAATCAGTGCCTTTTATATTGGTACGTTTGTCCCGAGGCTTATTTAACATGTTTGGGGATTATTTTGTTTAGACTTCATATTTTAAATGGGAAATAACCACCGTTGTTCTGTGCTACTTAGGTATGAAGTTTTATAAAACAATCTGGCTGCATTTCTTTTTTATAAATCTGTGACATCCTGATCTAGGAATCATGTTTGATTTCTTTTTTAGTGAGTAAGTTTACAGCTTGAGTCTGGAATTCCAAACATAACCTTCACCAAACATTGATTTAATTTACATTAAAAAAAAAAGAACAAAAAGAAAAAAATCAGCCACTATTATTTAATTTCATAGAATCATAGCTATTGCTATTTATATATATATATGGGTCAATATATATATATATATATATATATATATATATATATATATATATATATATATATATATATATATATATATATATATATATATATATATATATATTTTTTTTTTTTTTTTTTTTTTTTTTTTTTTTTTTCTACAATTAAACACCTGTATCTTTTTAAGGTTTAAGTTTATTAGAACACAAAGATGACCCTCTTCAAGACTGGCAACAGAAATTCTGGACATCTTACAAGGTAAATAAAGTCAAGTACCATCTCTTTATTCTCTAACCTTTCATGTTTCAAGACGTAATTAAAATAAATTATCTAGTGATTGTCTTAAAATTAGGTTAACCTCCCAGAAAGTCTCATATCAGCTGAAATGCTCCAGGTTATTTAAATTCAGATTGAAGACACACCTGTCCTTAGCTGCATTTGAATAAAGCTCCAAATCTGTTGCTTTTAAGCTTGAGTTGCAAAACGTATTTACATTTTAACTTCTCTTTATCTAGTGCCTTTCTTTCTTTTTGTTTTAAATCATGCTTTTTCTGCTATGTGACGTTTTAATGTTTTAATGCCTCTGTAAAGCACTTTGAATCCCTTTTTTGTTGAATTGTGCTATATAAATAAACCTTGCCTTGCCTTGAGAAGAACGCCATTAGTATGACATTATATACTGTCGATCAATAGTTTGTAGAAGCAGGTTTTTCAGCAATAACAATCATTTTCAGCGTGAAAGTGTAAGTCTGTCACATTGTTGTTGAGGAATTTTGTCCCACTCTTCTTTACAACATGGATTTAGTTCATTGACATCATTAAGGTTAGCAGGAATTTGTTGTTTTTGTAAGGTTCCACCACAGAACTTCAATGAATTTTAGGATAGGACTTTGCCTGGAAAAATTATGAAACTGCTAGGAAGTCCAGTCCATGGAAGACTGTCTTCAAAATAATCTAAGATTACTCACACTACCTGAAGATGAATGAATAATGTGCATTTGATCAGCAGCACCTGGTGTCTCGCCTTTTGAGTTAATGTCACAGTTTTGGTGTTTAGGTTCCTTGTGTTTAAGTTTTGTCTTGACTTCCCTTGTTTTCATATTATCATTATATGTTTATATATAGATTATCATAGTGGACATGGATTTATGACTCTATCTATCTATCTAGGCTGGGGTGGTGTATTGGTCTACAATGCAGGTGAGATAACCACACATGAATTCAAAGCAGTGTACAAATGAAACACATTCATCATGACATATCCATGTTTTCCTCATTTCAGGCTATGAACTTTGCATTTGTTCCACCTGTGGCACGTACAGCGTTCCTGGGAGGTATCGCACTGACTTTCACAATCTTCCTGTGTCACCTCAGGCAGCAGCACAACCACAAACCCGAATGAGCCTCACACCTTTGTGAGACTACTGTAAAATAATAGCTGATGCTTGTTTGGGAGCAAAGGAAATCTTCGGAAGAAACGAAAGAAACGTCCCCAAGGGAATAATTGTTACATCTCTGTGAATTCTTTAACCTCAGTTATTACAGACTAGTAATCTCATTCATACCTCGATGGTCCTCAGTCTGACCTTAATCAAATGTTGACTTTTTGTTTTCATTTGTTTTTTCTTTTAACAAGATTTTAGCCATATTTTCTTCTGAGAACAACACAGCATATAAATCCTTATCTTACTGACCCGTTGTTATGCGTATCATGATGGAACAGATCTGTCCCCACATACTTTGTGACCAATAAAGGTAATGTTTACATTTTTTTGTTTCATTTCCAATTTTTTTAATCATAATTGCTACATACATCACTAGCAAATAATAAACAGTGTATATTGCTAGTGTATTATAGAATTGAATTTGTGAAATGAGTAAAAAAGTGAAAAAAGAAGTAGCTCTTCTCTCTTTTAGACTTGGGTTTTACTACAATATGTATTGTCGACACTCAACAGATTAAGTCAAGTTATTTCAACTGAATTTAATTGACTTGAATTAAACTGATTTGAATTGATTATGTATATTAAAGTATAACAATTAAACAAATACAAAAGTATGTGATAGACTGAATAAAATAATTGATTTTCCAAATGTAGCCACTGTGATAAATATGAATAAATAAATAAATAAATGTAGGCAACAATTAAAAAAAATAAGGAATATGTTCACTCGGTTTCAGTTGTGAGTTGTGGCAGTTGTGACGAAGAGGGCTTTTTTTTTCCTGAGTGCTGAATGTAAACCTAAAGTAGGTCAGTGTGCCACAATTCACAGACACTTCTGGAATATTTTGAAACATTGTTCTCACCCTCCCCACAGGATTTTCTGTATTACGTAGGACTTCCAGTCTGTGCTATCCTACCCTGTTATATCCAAAGTTATTTATCCAATTATTCCCTTTACATTCACTATGTATATGATATTTTGAAAGTGAGCAGTTTAAAGGAATATAAACCTCCCCATTGTTTTTTAAAGAAAGACAGTGAAAGACAGGCTTAATTTGACTCAACACGGGAAACCTCACCCGGCCCGGACACGGAAAGGATTGACAGATTGATAGCTCTTGTCATTTTCGTCCTTATGATTCTGAATGTGATATTCCAGCTGAAAGAGACACTGGTCAATGTGAATGTCACAGCTGGAAAACTCACATTAGTGAGATTTTTATTTGGGATTATTGTTTGTTTCTTTATTGCTCTCAACTACTTTAGCTTGTATCCAGCCAATAAATTGTCCATATATTTATTATCCATACCTATGTTTTCCTGTTCAGGGTACTCTGGCTATCTTCAGGTGAAAGGCAGCAGTAAACCCTGAAAAGGTTGCCAGTCTGGCATAGTGACACATAAAGACAAACACCCATACATGCAATCCTGTGGTCAATTTATAATCACCTTTTTAACTAAGTTTTGACCTTTTTTTATTTATTTATTTTTTTAACCCAACATACCCACACTCACAACCAAACATGTTTTTGGATTCCACAAAAGAGAAGAGTAAGGAAATTGACAGTATTACAGTAGACCGTATAATAATACTCATTGGACAATATGTCTGTGTTTGTGTGTGTTCATTAGTTTCAATAAAAATTAATTCATTTAACAGTTCATTGGAACACATTAAATAAGACACTAACAAGTTGAGACAATTCAATTAAATTTATATACCGTCTATTACAACAGACGTTGTCTCTTGGCATTTTCCAGAGAGCCAGAAGAACAACAGAGATGGTTACATATTGAAATCTTTAGAAACATTTTGTTTTTTGATCGTTGTTAAGTGATAAGAATAAATGGGATTTGCCCAAAGCTAAACTCAGTGATCAGGCTTTTGCTTCCTTATTGGCTCGACGAGGTATCACACTTAAATGGAAGGAGTCTGCACCCCCTCCTGTCTCACATTGGCTTAGAGAAGTAATGTTAGCATGAATCTGGAGAAGATTATATACACTATCTGGGGATCAGAGAATACATTTTACAGATTGTGGCGCCCCTTCTTGGCATTTTTTGAGAAACCCACAACGGTAGTCTCTTTAAATCTACTTAATTATTTATCTATTTTTTAATGTATTTTTTAGAAAGACAATATATATATATATATATATATATATATATATATATATATATATATATATATATATATATATATATATATATATATATACACACATATATATATATATATATATATATATATATATATATATATATATATATATATATATATATATATATATATATATATATATATATATATATATATATATATATATATTGTCTTTCTCTTGTGTATTTATCTAACTTTAATGCTAATTTCAGTACCAATGTGCATTTACTTCTACTTTCCTTTGCTGTGTTTATTTCTGATGGCCAGCTGGTGTTGTTTGTTTCCACGTGTGGGCATCAAAGTGTGTTGTTGTCTGGGTGGGGGCTGATATAGGAAAAAAAATACTTCCTCCAGTAAAGTTATTGTTTTATTAATGACTTTTCATTAATATAAAGACCTTTTTTTTTTATCAAACTTTATTCAACATTCCAAAATTACAAAATTCCTTTGAGGAAACATTAATTTGCAACTGAAACATAAGTTCACAGCACACAAGCGAATATGTAACTATAAATTTTTTCCAAGATAAACTTCTAAATATAAATAAAAAGAAAATAAATAAAATACATTTAAATAATCACAAAATAAAATAATCATAGGGGTTGACATTCCAACAAAAATGTATAAGCGTAGCAAGATTGTATCTTAAAGAGCAAGAGACTCTAACATGGTTTCACATAAATCATTTATAGACTGATTTTCTTTTGAAAGTACCTTAATAGATGTTATATAACTTTTTATTTCGTTTTTAAAACATACTATGGAGGGTTTGCTGTTTTTCCATTTATTTTTATGTATATGATATTTACCCAAAATTAGAATTATGTTCACCATCTTGGATACCTTCTTTGGCAGACCATCCAATTATGACCTGAAACTTGCTGAACATACAGTTGTTGATCCCAATCTTTAACCACCGATAAACATCTTGCCAAAAAAGCTTTGTGATCGAATAAGAAAAGAATAAGTGTTCAATTGTTTCGTGTTCTGTTTTACAAAATATACAGGGTTTCAGCGGCAGGATAGATATTGTTTATTATTTTAAACTGAATTTCTTTTGCTTTGCGTGAAATTGGCCATTTAAGGTAGCTGCTGTATATCTTTGTTAACGTTACTTCAATTTCTGTTATCTTTATTTTTGATTAATAGAAAGACCTCTGAAAGAAAGAAATGTAGACGTTGAATAGTCTTTTTTGTCTCGTCTGCCACTAGAGGCGCAATCTTGAATCGTCGTCATTATCCTGCAGGAACAGGAAGCGCGTCCTCTGCGTCTGTAACCAATCAGACGCCCGAGATTTCACCGGACTTTGTTATCGCGAGACCTCTGCCTTTCCTTTTCCCTTTTCGCTCTGAATCCAAGATGGTACGTACCGCTAGCAGACTCTCACACTGCCGTGAATTCAGTATCCTCAGCCATCCTCTTTATTAAACAGTCCTATTTCTCCTTTGGAAACCGAAACATTCCCCAGCCATAACCACCGTAGCAGTGCTGAAGTGATTTTGTGTCGTACGCTCGGCCAAACCTTGTTTAGCTTATCCTCTCTGTGACCGACATTGTTGCTGGACATTATGCCGCCTTAAGTCGTATAGTTGATTAAAAGTTCACCTTGAAAACCTTTAAGACCGCGGAATATTGTTACATCATATCTGTTCAATTCCAGGCCCTGTTGAAACATTTTAAAATAGATTATCACAGTTGCTGTGCCGGAAGAGCAGTTAGCTGTAGTGTCAACGTGTGTAGCCGCCTGTGCTTTACAGAGCACTCATGAGATAGATAGATATATATATATATATATATATATATATATATATATATATATATATATATATATATATATAGAGCTGTGATCTATGGTAACTCGCTCTTTGTGCAGCAGAGAGTGTGGATTAAATGTGGGGCCACTGATGCATCAATTGCAAATTAATTATATATTTTTTCATGTTTCCGTTCACTTTTCCAGGGTGTTGACATCAGGCACAACAAGGACCGTAAGGTGCACAGGAAAGAGCCAAAGAGCCAGGATATCTACCTGAGGCTCCTGGTCAAGGTACAAAAATGAAAATTAAATATGTAAAGCAGTGCCAGTAAGGGCCTGCCTTTTTTTTTTTTACAGGTCTGAACTGTAAATGGTTTAATTATAAATGTATCTGGTAAACTGGCAATCTTTTTTAATTATTATTATTTTACCAGTTGTACAGGTTCCTGGCCCGCCGCTGTAATGCTCCCTTCAACAAGGTGGTCCTGAGGAGGCTGTTCATGAGCAGGTCCAACAGGCCTCCCATCTCCGTCTCCCGTCTGGTAAGTGTCAGTCTCTCAAGTTGTCAACCGGTAACGAAATCTCTTTTCCCTGACTGAACGTTGTTCAACTCGGCTGCTTTTACTATGTAGTCTAGGGGTGTAACGATACACTAATCTCACGGTACGGTACGATACACGATATTGAGGTCACGATAACGATACGATATTATAGCAGTATTTTTTTAACAACCTTGAATGAGGAACATATGACTGGAAAAAATTGTCTTTTATTTGAAAGACACAAAATACAAAACAATGCTGTGCATTTGCCCTATTGTTACAGTTTGTAATGGTTTATAACTGTTTAAGTTTTAAAGAGAAAGCCAGGCCAACCATTTTCCACAAACTGAACTAAAAGTAAATGTCAGGTTTGCATTATGCATCTTCAGTTTCATACAAGTACAAATATTTTGCCACAAACTGAATAGTTTCTCTCGTATGATTTGACTTTTTTCTTTTTTCGGATGCGCGTTCGTTACTAGTCAACACAATAGATTAATATTAATATTCCAATATCGCGATACACTTTGTCACCTCCACGACACGTATTGTGACGTTTTTGTATCACGAAATTTTGTGGCACGATATATTGTTACACCCCTAATGTAGTCACACTTATTTAGCTGGCAAATGTATTTTGGTCTTCTTAATTGTAGGTTATTTGTGGCTCTCTGCCTGTACTAACATTTTAATATCAGTCACGATGAGATACGTGATGTTTCACAGTGTTGAGGTTCTGAAAGTTGCAATATTTTGAATTTGATCCTTTTTTTTTTTTATTCTGCTGAGCTCTGTTTATTTTATTTGCTACAATGCTTTAAAACAATTGCACCGCAACATAAAGAAATTGAAAGTGTATCAGGAAAAGTTTTACTGTGTTCAAAATGACATAAGTTGCTACACAACACAATATTGCCAATTTACTTAAAGCTCTGTCAAATTCAAGTGGGGAAAGTGTATTTGATCAGCATCTTCCATGATGTCTGTTGTTCACAAATTAAACTACTCATTTCTTTTGTCTACTAATTAGATCCGTAAGATGAAACTGGCCGGCCGCGAGAACAAAATCGCTGTTGTTGTGGGAACAGTTACTGATGATATCAGGATTCAGGATATCCCCAAGCTCAAGGTAAGTTTTCTTATGCAGAAGTGATTATTGATGTTTGTCCACAAAGATGCAGTTCTACTGACGCTACATGAATGTTTAAATTGTTTGAATTAGTGTTGAAGTGCTGTTTGATGTTCCACAGATCTGCGCTCTGAAGGTAACTGATGGCGCCCGCCGCAGGATTCTTAAAGCTGGTGGTCAGGTGATGACCTTCGACCAGCTGGCTTTGACCTCACCAAAGGGACATGGCACAGTCCTGCTGTCAGGTAACTTAGCTTTAATACTTTTCTACCAGCATTAGTCAAGATGGTTGGGGGAAAAAGATCCTGCAACATTTTAAGAACATTTTACAAAAATCGAAATTATTCCATCTTTTTTTTTATACATATACTTTGTCATGTGTGCCAGGAAGTTTTGAAAGTTATCCATATGGACCTGTTATATTTTGGGGTACACTGAACGTAACATGTCCACAATGTTGTCCTCTGCTGTTCTGTGGTAACTGGTGTTTTCACTGATCCATCTCAGCCTTAATAAACGTAATCTTTTGGATCATTCCTAACACATGTACCAAAGTGAAAGGTTTAGAGCACCAAAAACAACACTGTTTGCTCTGTTTTGATATAACGTACAATCTCTGAGTTGTGTGGAGTAATGCTGAAATCCAGTCGTACACATTAGCCTCCTCTTTCCTGGCACCTTGCTGTAACTTTAGAAAATGTGCACAATGCCTTCGCATGACCACTTGCAACACTAACAAAGTCAGTTTACCACACTCCGTTTTGATTTATTCAGTTTTTTTAACTGTATATGCAACCATGTTGATTGGGGATATCAGCAAGGACACATGGATCAGACCTGATCACTTAAGACTAATAGGTCATTTCCACTAATGCCTCAGCCTCCGCTCATCTCTACTGTTTTAAGGATTTTCTCCGAGGTGATAGTACCGGTTAATGCCTCCTTTTTTTGCACCTACTTGGCTGGGGTTCCAACCAAGCTGAGTCGAGCTGAAAATGCAACATCACCAGGCTGCAGGCCACTGAAGAGAGTCTCTGATGAAACTTGAGAACAACTCCTTCACATCCTCATCTTTAAAACCCGGCAACAGCGACCGCAATATTTCCTTTACAACCAAAATATGATAGAGCGAAAAATGGCAAGCAAAAAAACAGAATAATGGAAATGGGGTGTACAATTGGTACCAACTTTGGGAAATCCCCACTGTTTTCAAGATCAAAGTTTATAGTTTTGGAAATAAGAATAATAAATAAAAATGACATAACCAAAATAGCAGCAGCCTACATTACATTGCCCATGAATAAGGATATTCCGTAATAAAAGCCTCCTAACATGCAACATCAATGGTGAGCCCGGAGGATTGGATTCTGGTTGGCTCCAAGTTTTTACTTTTTTATTCTAAAATAATTACTGTAAAATATTATCCAGTACAAATATTAGCTTTATTCAAATTATGGATGATACATTTTGTAGATTAAGAGCCTGTATTACTTTAAGGCTTTCTTGATGATGATCATCTCAGCTGTAATTTGCATTAACTAAACACATTGCTATTCTCTTTGGTATTTAACTCCAAGTGAGTAAAATAATACAAGAAAACACATTTACCTTGAGCTAAAGCCAAGTGTTAAAATGTACAAATAGGAAGTTCGAACTCTCTTCAAACCCCCATTTGATAACCTTCTTCCTCATCTCAAGGTGGTGTATTGTAATTGTGACTGCTTTTAATCCCTAATGTTTGTTTGCTTTCCAGGACCCCGCAAAGGCAGAGAGGTTTACAGGCACTTTGGAAAGGCCCCTGGAACCCCTCACAGCCACACCAAGTATGTGTACACTGAACAAAATATAAAACTAATGCACACGTTTAGGACAGATACAGATTAGATCTGGTGTCTATTACCCCGCTCTGTTTCTTTTTTTTTTTTCTTTGTGGATTTTCAAATTGTTTTTTGAAGGGTTCAGCTCAATATTACTTTATTCGTCTGTAATGGGAAATTATATAATAATTGAAACAGAATTTGCAAGAACCTTTTACTTTTTTTTTTTTTTTGGACGCAATTACAAATGTGCTGTAATGAGGGGTACATTTAACTTGCATGACTGATCAACAACAATTTACGACCCTTAAGAGGCGCACTCAGTACTAGACGGCATGAAAAAGCTGTTTGCCCAATTGAGACTAAAAAACAAAAATGCAGAAAACTCTTTCTCCCATATATGACCTAGGTCACTTTTTTGTTTAAAATTGTGTTTCTGGTTAGCGATTAGTATTCAGTTTTACTGTTAGCGCAATCAGTTTTTATCTTGTCTCTACCCTAATCTTCTGATTACACTTTAGAGCAATGATCAACCCTGGTCATCAAGATCTACTGTCCTGCATGTTTTAGATGTTCCCTTGCATCAAAACCACTGATTTTAATGATCGTTATCAGCTTGTCATCAAGGTCTGCATTGACAAAGCCACTTGTATAACAGCGTGATTAAGCAGGGAAACATCTAAAACATGCAGGACACTAGATCTTGAGGACCAGGGTTGGAGATCACTGCTTTAGAAAACAGATTGTTCACTCTGTCACCTAATGGAAATATAGCTCATTTGATATTTTTGTTCTCTCTGTAGCATTTGAAAAACTTCAAGTCCACTGGACTAATTTCACTACCACTCGATAGTGCAGATGGATGTACATACTTGTTTTAAATGATTAGGTGTCCAAACCTTTGACAGATATTGTGTATATAAAAACACAGCCATGATAATACTTTTGTACCAATGTTTTCCCTGGCTCAGTTAAAATATGGAACCAGTGTGAAAAATAAAATGAGTGACATTTAAAAGTCATTACTTTGCTTAATCAGCTTCGATTCCATATTCAAGTTTTCTTTTTTATTGTAAAGGTCTCTGTGTTAGCCAGTTAGGTATCAATACAGCGCTTTTTTCAGGTACATGGTTCACATACAGGGCAGCATGAGTTGCCACTCTGGCAAGTCTTTCTGTTTGGTTTGCATGTTCTCCATGTTCTTGCATGGGTTTCTCCCGGTACTCAGGCTTCCTCCTGCAGTCCACAAACGAGTGTCCGGTTAATTGGTGATTCTAAAGATTCGAGTTTAAGTGGTTGTTGTCTCTGTGGTGTCCTGGGTGTACCTCTGCGCTTTGCTCATAGAGAGCTGGGACAGACTTCAGCACATCCCTGTGGACCCAAAAGAGGAAAAAGCAGATATAGATAATGCATGGATAGATGATTCACATACCCGTTAAAACCTCTTGAATATATAGCTAAAACAATTATTTTGACATTAGCATTTTGAAAGTTTTAATGGAAAAAGGCAGATTTGCAGCTCAGAGTTCACTTCAGTGAAGCAATATTGGCATTGTATTTGTCTTCTAACGTATGAAACGGCTGCGTTGAACTGCAAATTAGACCCCTTTTCCCAAAAAACCTCAATCTGGTATGGGTCTCTTTGCAAATTGAAAAATCAGTCTGACGAGATTAAATTAAAACCCAGGATTTTTATCAGATATTTTAGTTGTAGTCTTTACTGAGATTGAATTGGTATCGTAAAGATTAATTAAGAGAGCCATCATGACACAGCCCTAAAGATTAGATAACGTAACTGACGTAGGCTGTGTATCTAAGGGTGTATCTAAGGTGGTAACTAACAAACATTTGTTTCTGTTTTCTCCTCCAGGCCCTATGTCCGCTCCAAGGGCAGGAAGTTCGAGAAAGCCCGCGGTCGCAGATCCAGCTGTGGTTACAAGAACTAGTTTGTGTTATTGTTTTCCATGCAGTCTGACACAAATAAAAAGATTGGCTGTACAAAATGAGTCGCATTCTGTGTTTCTTTGAGCATCTTAAGCCTTGTCTTATTTCCCTGGAATATCTTGTGTTTTAATCAAGACAATGCCACACCGATTAAAACTCCCAGACCTTCTGAGATTAAAACCTATGATAAACTCTTTGATAAGCGTTCATCATCATGCCCTCTTTAACAAACGAGCCGGACAGGAAGCGGCGTCGTGTCTATGATTGGAGAATGTCGGTGGGTGTTGCAGTATTTTTCTTATCGTCATTGGTGTTTCCTCTCCGCCGCTCACATCTGCTGCGGCTCCGTCTGCAGACGCTTCCTGCAGCCACGCACTTTCCTCAGCCCGCACCGACACCGTCCTAAAGGGGAGTCAAGATGAGGTAAATTCAGCCACCGTGGAGGGATTTTAGTTCATATTTTTGCTGTTTTATTCAACCCCGAGCTTCGTTACGTAAAATGTATGAGTGGTCTGTTGTGTTACTTAACTCTTGATGGTGAAGTAAACCCTGGGAGCTAACAGGCTAACTTGTGTGGCTCCTTCAGACCAAACAATAACTCAAACCTTGCACTAAAGAGCAGGCTTTATCGTGTAGCTGGGAGTGTCGCCTATGTTTTTGAGAAGAAATATAAATGGGATAGTTGTTTTAAATGGTCTTGGAGTTGGTGTAAACGTCAAGTAAAGTACTAGCCGCTTGCTTGACAGGCAGCACTTCATTAGCCAAGACGAAAAACTTGAGCTCCACGTTTGTGTTTATGCTGTCATTTATTTCTGTTTTCTTTTAAATTTGGTTATCAATTACCATCTCAAAGCGTTGATGAAAAGGGCCTTGCTTTGGTTGTGTTTTAGGTTAGATTAGATTGTCCTTTATTTCTCCCTCAATGGGGAAACTCGCTTTGTGCAGCAGCAGTACACTCAACACACATGCAGGGAAAGGGTAAAAAAATATATAATTACAAAATATAAACAGTATATACATTGAAATGAAAAAAATGAAGATACAATTTAAAAAAGAAAACATTTAAAAAAAAAATGTAATGTCCAGCCAGTCCTACTGCTAGCTGCCTTATGTGGAAAATATCGATAAAAGTTGAAAGGACATTTACATTTTATTACATTACATTTCAACATACAGGACTGTCACAGAGAATTAAAATATTGTGATAAAGTCCTTTATTTTCTGTAATGCAAAAATGTCATACATTCTGGATTCATTACAAATCAACTGAAATATTGCAAGCCTTTTATTTTAATATTGCTGATCATGGCTTACATCTTAAGAAAACTCAAATATCCTATCTCAAAAAATTAGAATATTCTGGGAATCTTAATCTTAAACTGTAAACCATAATCAGCAATATTATAATAACAAAAGGCTTGCAATATTTCAGTTGATTTGTAATGAATCCAGAATGTATGACATTTTTGTTTTTTTAATTGCATTACAGAAAATAAATGACTTTATCAAAATATTCTAATTTTCTGAGACAGGCCTGTATTCTTAGTAGCGTCAATTACTTGTCTAAAAGTGTGTAAACATCCCCCTGCCAGGAGGATAACTGCTCCTGTGTTCAACGTGAACGCAACAGAACCAGCAACAGAACCAGCAACAGCCAACAGCAGCCTCATTGTGTGTCGTTGACAAATTTAGCTGCTGGTGTTATTATTTCTGGCTGTCCCCACCCTGCACTTCAAGGACGTAAGGTGCAACAATGGGCATCAACGAGATGCTTTGCAGTTTTATCAGGGCAGCACATTAGTCGAGTATTCTCTTGTCTCCATTGAACATTGTACTATATTTCCTGACTTCTTTTAAAAACTTGAAATATGTGTAGTTAATGATATACCACCGTAGATCCTAATACAGCACAGCCACTGTATTCAGATGCACTATGTTGTAATGATTTATACCCCGCTGACGTTGAGTCTTCTAACATTTTGAGATAAGTTTATAACTAATAACTGTTAGAAATCATACTAGACATGTATTTTTGAGTGTTAAACTTGTTTTAACAGTCTTATGATACATTTTTGCTTCTCATCACTATTAGATTTCTTTCATCAAGTACATTGTGAAGTAGATTCTTTAGCAGGGAAACTGCCAGACTGAAAAATAATACTGCACGTTGCTGAACCTAAAACATCCTGTACCATTTAGGTCAGCACTTTGTGAAATCTCCGTCCAAGATTTAACTTGTGAAAGAAACACTTTGTCCCCAAGTCTTGTTTGACAAAATCCGCAAAAATGAAAAAATGCCAACCAATTGTGGTAATTCTCATGCAACCTTTCATCCGAATGAATGTGGTGTCTCAGCAAGAGGGTTGAGGATGTGTGACTGTGAGTCAGCACGGCACAGACCAGTGTAAGGTCAAGGAGCATGATGGATCTTGTATTACTTCACTGTTTAACTACAATATCTTTCTCTTATCATTTATTTCTTCTGTACTTTTACTTTATGATTGTGAAATGTGTGATAACGAACTATTTTCCTTTGCTCAACCAAACCCATGTGAATCAATTTAGCTAGGAGTAACTTGTTTTTTTCTTAATCTCAGTTTCCTAACCATCTCTTCTAAAATACTTCAAACATGATCGCAGATATATTGAAATGTTGTTGATGTTTTATGGTCCATTCCTGGACTTAACAATGTCCTTTTTTCTCCTTCACATATAGGAACAGAGATCTTTGGGCGGGAACGTGAGGCTTAACTCAAGGACATTAAGATGACATAAACTGAGAACCCGCATGAACTGTATCTTTGTTTGTCTTTTGTTTTGTTCATTGTTATAATTTTGTTACTCCTCTTGTGGAGGAGTATTTTCTTGTATGGAAGTTTAGTTTCTCACACTACTGTCGAGGAGATGGACCTTGTCACTCCTCTTGTCTGCCTCCTATATAATTGAGATCTAAAAAAGCTTGGGGAAAGAAACTACACTTGTATCTTTGTGGCATTAATTACACTTCAGGCTGAACTCACCATGCAATATACTTTACAAAAATCTTCATTCAATTGTTTTAGCCTACTTGAGCAAACAAAACGTGTCTGTCTATGTCTTATTCACACTTAATCGATCCTCATTTAAATGCAGGCGAGAAGTTCAGTTTCGTCCATCTGTGTCATTATTTAAAATTTAATTGTTGACATTAAGTAGCTGCTCTACTGCCTTGCATTGCTATCACATAAGGCAGCTTTAATTTGTAATGTAAACTTATTTTTATACTTATGCAATTTTTGTTAAATTGCTCTTTTTTTTTTTAAATGACTGATTTAAATTTTTGAAGTTGTGTTGAACAGTTGCCTGTACACTTTTCAACTGGCTGAAAACTGTATAAGCTGACAGCTCATAGGATCCGTCTGAAGGGATATTAATTGTTTTAGCATTTCCCATTTTCACTGGATTATTCTGAGCAAATAACTATTTGAACTGGAATAAGTTATCATTATTATTATTTTTTTTACTTTTTGAATGAAGATCTAATCAGAAATGGATGCAGATGAAGATACTTTTTTGTGGCAATTTCTTTAAGAAGAATTTTGAGTTGATTTCAGGGATAAAGTTCTCAGACTCTTGTAAATCTTAAAGATTGATACCAGAATCCACTCATCAATCTTATATCTGCATAAAATTCTACTGTTCAGCTTTTTTTTTCTCCACTTAAGACTTTTGTCCACTTAAACATTGAGGATGCGATCCCCAGAACCGTGTTCACCTTCTCCAGCAGAAGCCCTACTTCATGGCCAGTTTGCCAGCTGGGGATCAGGCACCAACAGCAATAATAACAGCTGCCCCAACAGCCCTAGTCCAGGAGGGCGCACCCCTACTACATCCCCAACTTCATCTCCAGCATCGAACTATGCCTTGACCCTCACCCACACCCACATACATATTCAGCGGCTGTCACAGCGGTCAGGAAAGGAGGCGCGTTTACTACTGCCCTTATCGGAATTGGTGGGGTGCAGCTGCCCTCGTTCTCCTGCACCTCCTCTGCTCGTGCTGTACTGGTACCCGCCAGGAAAACGACGGAAGGGGGTATCAAGACGCCGGCAGGTGAGAGCCTATCTGGCAGAAAGCAGGCCTGAAGCTGAAAGATGGTCAGCCGCTATCCAGTGTCTGCTCAGAGATGTCAACGTCACTGCTTACACAGGTGAGTGTGTTTAATGTTGTGTTTAGTGAAAGTTGCTCTGTAAATTACCTGCATGTTTATGCTACAAGTTCTTAAATTCTGTCCTCATGTATAGAACATGATGTATCATTACATAGATTTTCAAATTTTTATTTCTTTTTTTCCTTTTTCTGAAAAAACAACATGGTGCAAAAAAAACACCAATACATAACAACAAAAAATGAATAGATAAATGTAATAACAAAACAAACAAAAAAAAAAGTAATGCCCATATTATTAAGTATAACAATGCAAAATTAACACATAAATTAAGAGCAAAAATAAATAAATAAATAAATGAAAATAATTTTATTTTCATAAATGTTCTTAAGTGTTAAAAAAATAAATGTGTAATTTGGATATTTTATGTCCCCTGGTCTGAGAGAACACATGTTATGGAATCAGAGCGGGGAAAGTGAAGGAAAGATTATGGCTATGCCTATGTTGTTTTGCTTTAACAGTGAGTCTTTTGGCCTTTTATGTTTTACCCCGCAAGTAGGTCTTGAACTCTACACAATGCTGTCTCATTCTGCTTTGATTTACACCTCCTTTTGTAAATGTTTGCCAAGTATAGCTTAATGTCACAGTGTCACAAGAACTTCCTGGACACACGGCACAAGTTTTGTCACTAAGAGAACAAATGGGGCCAGAATTGGTCCAGGATCCCCAAAAACTATGGAGGAATAATACTAATACATACATTACAGGATACATTACATTTCCTGTTTATTTGTTTCTTAGATCTCTTTCATTTTATTTATCTGTTACTTTATTCCTTCCCTTATCTGTCCTGCACACATGGTTTGTATCATTCAGTGTCAAATGTAGAGCCAGAGAGGGTGGGGTTGCTTGCCACCCTTCCTTTACCATGTTCACCATGCTTAATGTTCACTTTCCATGGCTGTGTTTACATTTTCCTCACTTCTGTCTATTGACCTTTTACTTAACCAGCATCGCCATCTTTTTTAATCCCTATTCTTCTTTAGACTTCATTTTCTTTCAACTATGAACACTGTCTGCCTTTGTTTTCTTTCTTTAGTCTGAGCTATTTGCCTTACTATTCTTCCTACTAGAGTAAAAGTATTTATTTTTAATTCTCTCCAGTCCTCTTTGTGCCCTGCCTTCTCACGTTTCAGTTATAATTTAGCGAACATTTGTGTCTCTTTAGCATTTCTAAAGAATCGCTGACTTGATTCTGTGACTTTAACCACTGATAGGCATTACAGCTTTAATCTAGTTTGTTGCATAATCAAGATTTATCTGAACATGGACCTTTCGTCTCCCTCCCTGTACGATAGGTATTAATCCTTACCATTCTATATTTTAGAATATTTATAGTTGACTGTTGCTTGTATTTATTGTAATGATGGCTGTCAACAAAAAAGTGAAGTATCTTTACTGCAGTGCTTTACGATCAGTTATTTTAATACCAACACAAACTGGAGACCAGAGTTAAGAAAACAATTGTTTTATGACCAAGTTTCTGAACTTAAATGATTAACAGACACGTGTCAAATCCAGGGGCACCAGTTCAAGGTGAAACAAATCCTGCGAGGTAAAAACAAAGGAGGTTGAATACACCCAAAGTCCAGGGTTGGGCAAACACGCTAATAAGAGCTTACCTTACATACCAGTTGGCTGGTTCTAAAAATGTAATGAACCTTTCTCTCTCTCCCAGACAAAAAAAAGGAAAAAGGTTTTAACTCATTCATGCTGTTCTTTCTTTGTCATTAAGAATTTTCAAGAAGTTTACTACCTCGTCCCCGGCGACTACTGTTATTGGTTAATCCGTTCAGTGGAAGGGGGCAAGCAATGCAGTGGTGTCAGACCCACATCCTGCCAATGATTAGAGAGGCCAACATCAGCTACAACCTCATACAGACAGGTAACAGAACAATGCAAAATAACAGCCTCGTACATAAAACATGTGTTTATCCCAGGCATGAACTCAGTTAATGTGTTGCAGAACGTCAGAACCATGCAAGGGAGCTCATCAGAGAGATATCGCTCCCAGAGTGGGATGGTATCATCATTGTTTCAGGAGATGGCCTGTTGCATGAGGTGAGGTACTTTTGCTGTAGCTCTAAAAATTTGACATTTATTTACAAGTGTCGTGTATTTTGTTTTTGGTACATTTGAATCCTGGCCCAGCAGTATCATTTTCTTTAATTATTTTTTTGTTTTATTTTTTTAATAGGTAATTAATGGGCTTATGGAACGCCCAGACTGGGAACAAGCAATAAAAACACCTGTTGGGATTCTGCCCTGTGGCTCTGGAAATGCACTGGCTGGCTCCATCAACCACAATGCAGGGTGAGCATGTCTTACATTGATAACTGTAAATGATGTTCCTTCTGCAGTTGTTAAATGTTTGAAATGTTTTTACTGAAATTTCATGTCTTACAAATCCTATCCTTTCTCTGTGTGTGTTGTGACTAGGGGTGGGTATTGGGAAGGACCTCACGATACGATACGCATCACGATACTTGAGCCACGATACGATACACATTGCGATATCCCGATTATGCGATATCCCGATTATTATATTCTACATAGTTCACCGAAAAATTTTAAAATGCATTACACATCTTAAAATCCAAGTTGTATATATGTACATCAGATGATAGTGATGGATCTTAAAATCCGAGTTGCACGTTCATCAGATTATAGTGACAATTCATGGGACAAACTGAGTCAAAACAATGTTTTATTATAACTATACAAGCTAAAGTTACAACATATTTGTATATGTTTTTCATATTATTTACATCATATGAAATTAACATTCAATTTAGTATGAGGTTGGTTTAATTATGTGGCAAATGATAATAAACACAAGAAAGATGGGTACTAAAACCAAGGACAGGCACAGTGATCAGTCAGTACAGATATAAATCCATAAATAAATAAACCTCTGTCCATTATTTTTCATTTTTTAAGGACAGGCAATTGTGTTATATAAAAAATAAATTATAAAATGAAATAAAACGTGAAATAAAACCGGAGCTCAGTGCAGGGCCCTCCCAGGGTTGGTAGAGGATGGCAATGCCCAGGACTGTCACTTAGGTAGGAGCACTGGGTGATATAATGGGAAAAAAATCGGGGATAAAAAATATTAAATAAATAAATAAATAAATTAAAAAAAATCGATATTCAAATTTTGAATATCGATATTGAATCGGCTGGAAAAGTATTGCGATATATTGCCATATCAATATTTTTGCCCACCCCTAGTTGAGACCATGTCATGTTTTGTGCCACAAGGCTATGGGATTGCTGTTAAATGGTCAAATATTTATTGTACACCAATAGATAAAATAGTAGTTTTGTCGAAAACAGTGACAGCGACAATCAGCAAACGCAGCACAGCGACAGTAATGAGAGGAAGAGACAGAAGATGTCGAAGGTGTGGGATCATATTAAAAGGAAAAATTAAGGTCCCGGTCCACACTATGTAAGACTCTTGTTCCAAGTCCTGGTCCACAGCCAAGCATTTCTGTTTAAACGTATTGGTTCCGAATGTGAAGTTGCACAATTTAAAGGCAGTGTTTAAGAATTTTTAGAAAAAATAAGTGGGAAGCAATTGTATTTATTTTTGTCTAATTTTATGTCTCAGGAAATGTTAAGTTTGAAATAACTATTTATTTTTATTGGAAAATTTAACAAACAGTGTATTAGTTTGCATAATATGTAAAGAAATTACAATTTTTCTTATAAAGGAAACACATTGGTTGTTTTTAATAAGTGATCTGTCTTGTTTTCTATTGTATAATTATTATTGGGCTTTAATTAAGAAGTAAGTAAGTTTTATCCGGTAACTTGATTATTCATTGGAATATTCAATAGAATAATCGATTACCAAAATATTGGATAGCTGCAGCCCTAGAAATCAGCATCTTTAGGCTCTTAAAAAAAAAAAAAAGAAAGAGTGGCTTTCCTTTCCTGTTTTACTTCACACTGCGCTCACATTAGTAATATTCTGCTCGGTGATATGGCTCTGCTGAAATAACACGTGTTTTTTGTATCCTCCCCTCTCTCTCAAATCTTTCTTAGGTATGACATGTGCCTTCGAGAGCCCCTCCTATTGAACTGCTGCTTTTTGCTCTGTAGAGGTGGTGTTCAACCCATGGACCTGGTCTCTGTGACAACAAGCCCTGCTCCTTCCAAAAACAACCATGCTGCAGGACCCAGAAGACTGTTTTCCTTCCTTTCTGTTGCCTGGGGCTTTGTGTCCGATGTGGACATTGAGAGTGAGAGGTGTGTGTATTGCATTACCTCTAAACCAGTGGTCCTCAACCTTTTTTCAGTGATGTACCCCCTGTGAAATATTTTTTCAGCCAAGTACCCCCTAACCAGCGCAAAGCACTTTTGGTTGTAAAAAAAAGACCTAAAACAGAGCACTGTGCCATCAGTAACTGATTTATTAAACATAAAAATATTGCTGCTATGCTTCAACCAGACTCCATCGTTGGTCCAAGTGATTGACAGGTGAAGCCAGGTGGCATTTGACAGGTTAGGTGGAACCATCCTGGTGTGGGGGAGACTCTGGGGCTTTAGGATAATAAGTTGAATAGCCTATTCTGGAAGATAAAATTCATTTTATGAATTTAGACTTATATTTTCCTCAATTATTTATGAAATATTTATTTTTAAAGGATTTTTGCATGGATGCTACTTTTTAAATATATTCAATTAATTTTTTTTCAATTCAATTTTATTTATATAGCGTCTAATACAGCAAAAGTTGTCTCTAGACGCTTTCCAGAACCAGAACATAAACCCCCGAGCAATTATTACATAAACAATGGCAGGTAAAAACTCCCATATATGTATATTTTAAAATCTCACGTATCCCCTGGAGTGCCTTCACGTACCCCCAGGGGTACGCGTACCCCCATTTGAGAACCACTGCTCTAAACCATTTATTGGTTTATCACTAGTTAATTATGTGACAGCACATAGTTTCCTTATAAAATATGGCTTCAATTCATGTTTTCTCATTCCAGATATCGTGGCCTAGGCTCCGCTCGCTTCACCCTGGGCACCTTGGTGCGCATAGCTTCACTTCGATCCTACAAGGGTCGTCTGTCGTTCCTACCCCCCCATGCTGTCACTTCAGATGGCGTACAACCTCCGCCACGGAGAGCTCTATCCCGCAGTATCACAGAAGGACTGGAAGGATTCTGCCGAATGCCTATCCATCGCACCGGTTCTGACATGGGTATCAGTGAGCAAAGGAGCCTGCGTAAGGGTGAAGGAGAGAGGGAACGGGATGAGAGACAAAGAGAGCGGGAGAGGAGAAGGGAGAGAGCCAGGGGAGGAGGATCCGGTGTGGTCAGGGCAAGCAGCCTGGCAGAAGACAGAGAGAGAGAGGGGCAGTTGGAGATGGAAGCAGAAGAGGAGAAGTTAGCCACATGTTCTGAGAGATCTGGGACGAGTTCTGAATCAAATGAAAGGGATGAATGCAATATGGAAGGGGAAGAAAGGTTGGCAAGGATCACAGATGAAGGGAACGAGGAAGGCACAATAGAGGAAGACTCTTGTGGCATGGAAGAAAAGGATGGGGAACGCCGGGGTGGTTCAATAGAGGGGGAGGGAGTCTTGCAAGCTAGAGAGCTGGGAGAGAATTATGGAGTAGATATGGGCCGAGAGGCACACGAAGAGCCGGAGGATTGCAACACTTACCAGGACTGTCTTCAAGATGCCAGAAAATTGGTGAGAAAAAATTCAGCTCCTTCAAGTCAGATAGCAGATGCACTATTCACCCAGCCCCTGAGTCAGGACGCTGACACGGATTCTGGCACTTCATATGGGGTAGAGGACATGGATCTGAATGGAACTTACTTCCAGAAAGAATCTTACCCGGTGGAGGTTTCTCGTGAGCGGGCTCTCACCATCTCCTCTCCATTTCGTCATTCTCCCTTCTCATACAAGCAGAAGGCCTTGGACCAAAACCAAAATGCCTCCCGTCCGAGGCCCCTCTCACTTCTCCAGCACTCCAACTCCAACTCTCTCCCCCCTAAACTCCCTTCCCTGTCCCTGTCTCCTACACCTCCCTCCTCCCCTTCTTGTGCCTCGCCACACTCATCATCCTACCTTGTCCCCCGTCCAAACACCCCTAATTCCACTTCGCCCTCTCCTTCCTTCCGCACACCGTCCTCATCTTTTAACTTTGACATAAACGAACCAGCAAGACCATTCAAGAACCGTCCATTCATCTCATTGCCTTTTGATCTACCAAGGGACGACTTGGTACCGCCTCTTGACCAACCCCTTCCCACTAGAGACTGGGTCACCATTGAAGGGGACTTTGTGTTAGTCTTGGCCCTCTATCAGACCCACCTTGGAGCCGACCTCCATGCAGCTCCCCAGGCTAGATTTGATGATGGCCTTATTCACCTAACCTTTGTGCGGGCAGGGATCTCCAGAGCCACCCTCCTCAGACTTTTCTTTGCCATGGAAAGAGGAACCCACCACTCCGTCACCTCGCCATATGTGAGCCACGTTACCTGCAAGGCCTTTAGGCTACAGCCTCTGTCTACGAAAGGAACCCTCACTGTGGATGGAGAACTTGTTCCATATGGGCCGCTCCAAGCACAGGTCAGAAATGAGAATACTTGTATTCTGTATTTGTACAGAATAGGGCTGCACGATTAATCGTTAAAAAAATCGCGATCTCGATTCATGCTTGAACGCAATCTCATTTCCAAATGACGACGATTTAATTTTTTTTTTTTTTTTTTTTTTGATGTTTATTGTTTTTATGTTCAATGTCAGCTGTTACAAAGTTGATGCCAGTCTTTTATCAGGCACCATCATATTTTTTGTAACTTTTACCTTTTGTATCGGCAGCTTCTTAATAGCAGCAAAAGGCAATGGGGGGTTCATCCCAACCAGAGGAATAATTTGTTGCCTCAGAACTACAGGATCTGTTACAAGTCCCCTTTCTGAAAGGGTGTTCAACTCAGGGAGGAACAAATATTGTTCAAAATTGTTATTATTGTTTAAATTATTCAAAGGTTTGTGTAAAGAAGACAAGAGATGTTTATTGTTATTATATTTTTGTTCAGCTGTTGCAAAGTTAAAGTAATAAGTGCAATAAATTTTATATTGGAAAAAAATCGTGAGAGAATCGTGATCTCAATTCTAAGCAAAAAAATCGTGATTCTCATTTTGTCCAGAATCGTGCAGCCCTAGTACAGAATACACGTTGTGAATTTGTGTTGTAACTCTATGTCTAGGTCTATGTGTTAATGCCAAGATGTTAATATTTTTTTCTTGATCTCAATGTTTCACAGGTTCATCCTTCCATGGCTCGCCTCATTGTTGGAGATTCTGGAGTGAAGATTACTAGATTTTGATCAGGGACTGGTTGAGTTGATTGACATATCAGCAATCTACTGAATTCTTTTATCTTCATTTCCATTTGTACTAAGGGTGTATCTGAGACATTTAAATTAGCCTGGATTGGAGGAATTGCTTTTGTAGGGATTAATGAAAGGGATAACCTACCGAGCCACGCATCTTTGAGGAGTGACTGCAGGGATTAACAGTGAATTTGAAAATGGATGGAAAATGCGCTTCATTGCACAGATGTTGGATCACGCTGAGCGTACACTGAGAAGCATGAAAACTGCACAGCCTTGGATAATAAGAGGGACGAACATGTGAATGTTTTAGGTGGGGGCAGTTGTGCAGATAGTGCATGTGATGGATGTATACATAGTAGTATGCATGCAGAAAAGCACTACCTGATCTTTTTTTTTTTTGCCTTACATTGAAACAATGATACGTGTATAAGAAAGTTGTTCTTAAACATGGGAACCTAAAAGAAGACACAGATAAAGAGATCCATTTAGCACAGCTGATATGGAAATTGCCCTTATCTTAAGTTTCACCACCAATTTACAAATATTTAAGAACCTTGGTCCCTCAAAAGAATGCCTTATCTGCTATTACAGTACATCTCAATCTTTATCTGTTCCCTCTTATGTACGGAACATAAACTTTATTGATCTCTGTCCTCCTTTGAGATTACATATGCAACATAAAAGCAAAGCTGTTCTTTGATATTTAGAAATATTCACAAACCCAACTTTCAACTGCTGTCTGAGTATGCTACTAAACCACTGTTTAACTGGAGACAAAATGTGGCTATGGTGGAAAATAAATAGGTGTAGAGCAGCAAGAACACATTTTTTAGGATCAATACACTTATGAGAAATATTGAAACACTGAAGTTTAACCATTGCTGACATATTTGCATTCCACCTGTTTTGTTGAACATGTGGATGCACGCTGCTGCTGTCAGTGATGTAGTGTTCGCAACATATCAAACATAAAAACATCTAAACAAAGCAAGAATATTTGTGCTTTTTGCCAGTTGGTGAAGATAAAAAAAAAGAAAAAATCAAACTCACAGCCTGAGCCCAAGTTTGGCCAAAATATCCCACTATCTTTGAGCTATGTTTGAAACTGTGATTGGAGGATAGGAAGTAGTGCATTTATTTTGCACAGAAACTTCAGTTGAAGCAGTCCGGTGAATCAAAACACTATAATGCAAAGTAACATTTAGATACTAACTACACAGTAATAGAGACAAATGTTTTAGAGTGGATTCACTACAGTAGTTGCCTAGTCCAGAAATTAAATGAATTGTATTGCTTTCTTTACCTAAAGTGAATTGAATATCACAGTGTAAGGAGTGTTTACAAAAACAATTTGAAGCAGGAATGGAGACAACACTAAAATAAATAACTGCTGTACTATCAGATCAAATGTTTGCTTTTTGAAATGAACAAATTGGATAAAAATAAACTCCACTTTGAGAAATTAGTTGGCTACAAAGCCATTCTGCTGAATTGACAGATTGGCTTTTAAAATGAAAACATTAAGAATTATCGTTCTTCCAAACTGTAGTTATTGTAAGCACCAGATTTTGGAGCATTGTCTATAAAAGATTTATTTTTATTGTAAAACCTGCTGACATACACCTCTGGGCGAAGAATAAATCATTAGCATGTGCAATACAAATTTTGTGCCAGCCACTTGGGTCGTCATCTGCATACTGTATGTCTTTGTAATGCCTATACGAATCAATGCCTGTACATTCTGGCTGATGGTCATGGACTGTTTAAGCATCACTGCAAGAAAATTGAGTAAAACCTTATGCTTACCAAGATGCTTCTTTTCTTGTGCTTTTGCCTTTTTCCCCTTTTGAGAAAACAATTCAGCTAGTCCATAATTACACTGTGCTTGCACAACTACAGAATGTGAGTACAACTTTGTGCATCTAGGCTTGTTATATAACCAAATAGGATCATTTATATTCACTTTGAATGAAAAAAAATGCCAAAATACTTACTCTTGATGTTGAGCCTAGTTATGAGAGTTTATTTTCACAGAGCAGTTGTTGTCTTTGACCATAGCCAAGTGTAATAGACCAATTTGATGCGACAGCCTCAGGGTAGGACTCCTGAGCAGATAATACCATAAAGGTGTCTGTATCGGACTGCCTGTAGTAAAATTGTAATTATTACTAAATCAGTGAAAATATATACATATACAATGTGCAGTTAATAGTGGTTTCAAATAAATATAACATACGTTTGGAGTAACTGTTATTGTCCTTTGTCTTCCTAATGTGTCTTCAAATTACTGTAATATAAATGAACTATGTTTAAATATCTATCTCTGGCAGTATATTAGCTACTTAGCATAAAAGCTTATTTCTATTTCTCTCTTAATCACATTAAAAGAGGTATGTGTCAAGCCTGCACTTTTAGGTGAAATGGTGGGTATCCCATGCGGTCATATCTATTTAGGAAGTCCTATTTGTCAATATGTCCTTTAGTTCTGTCTCTAAAAAACACTAAGAACAACCATGAATCCCCAAAGATTTCTGTTCAAACACAAATGGACTTTGTAAAATTGAAACTAACTCAGTAGTATATATTATATATATGTTAATAGTCTTTTGCTTCACATTTAATTGTTGATTTTCTGATGATGATCTGATACTATGGAGAAGAACCAAAGGGCTGTTAATAGAATAGTTGAATGGGTCATCTCTATAATATACAGGCTAGATATTTTGAATGAATGAATTTTTTATTTCGAACATGTATATAAAAAATAAATAAATAAACAGTAACATCTTCATATTCACATATGTTCGAAAACATATGTAGGAAGAAGTATATACTTTTTCCTAGTTGCTACCCCTTTATAACTATGAATTTACATTATTGTTATTATTATATCTACACAATATCATATAAATATAGTCTATATAAATACTACGTAAACATGCCTATTACTACATAATTATCCATATAAGTCTATAGAAAATACAAATATCATATAAATCTATATAAATATCCCTATAAATATATATATGCTACATACCTAATAAATATAGAACATATATCACATAATTATAACTATCCCTCTCAACATATAATATATACTACATAAATATCCACATAAATATCTAAACATATCTTAAGCGAGTATAATATACAATTTTTCCCTATTTTATTTGTTTCTCACACTCCTCGTTAACCCATTTAATCTTCCATATACCTGTTTATAAATATTTTTTGTATCTCTTTTTAAACAGATTTATGTTAGTACTTTGTTTCATTTCCTGCTTCCACAGAGTCACTCCACAGTTCGATATGCACATGCTTGTCATTGTTAAATTAATTAATTTTATTGTAGTTATACCCATTTTCTACCTGTATGTCTCATTATCCTCGTAAAATTGCACTGTTAATTCAATACGTACAAAATCTGGTTCAACTTTGTAACTTAATCGCATCATAATTGTCCTTTTAACCAGTACTCGAGTTGTAAAAAAAAAATCAGGGGGGATGGTGGATTTTCTCATATGACAGATAATTTGTGCTGATTACAAATAATATAATATATTACAAATAATAGCACTGACCAAAACACCTGCAGAAATACTGCAGGAATGACATAGCAGCAGTTAAATGCAGCCTTCTGTAAGCTTTAAATATCCACTGGGCTCACATCAAATACATCAAAACACAACAATAAAAAACAGTTTTCTGAACTTATCAATATGCCTCTGTCCTTCACAGGATAAGTAAAATGGATCACTGCAAAAACTCAAAATCTTAACAAGAATATTTGTCTTATTTCTAGTTAAAATGTCTCATTTTAGTAAAAAAATCTCATTACACTTAAAACATGACTCATCACTGGAAGAAACAACAATTTTCTCCTGTTTCAAGTAGATTTTCACTTAAAATAAGTAGAAAAATCTGCATGTGGAACAAGATTTTATTGCTTGTAATGAGAAGATAAATCTTGTCCCATTGGCAGATTTTTCCTACTTATTTCAAGTGAAAATTTACTTGAAACAGGTGAAAATTGTCAAATAAGTTATTTTTCTGGTGATGACTAAATGTTGAAATAGCAGTTATGCCACATTCATTGATGAAATGACATAAGGGATGGAAAGGGGGGATGATTTTGACCATTTTTATTTCAGGGGGGATGCCATCCCCCCTCAACTCGAGTACTGCCTGTATGTCTCATTATCCTCGTAAAATTGTACTGTTAATTCAATACGTACAAAATCTGGTTCAATTTGTAACTTAATCGCATGATAATTGTCCTTTCCCCCCCACATCCCAACACTGATCCCACTGCTGCGGGAGCTGACCGGAAGTGCTTTGCCCTCGCAGCCACGCCGCTTCCGGTGTCGCCACCTTCTTTGTCTCCGGCCCAACATTTCGACAGCACGGCTTGTCTTATTTTTGTCCTCGCTTTTGAGGATATATTTTTCGCATATATTCCTATTTTTTTTCTGACATTTAATGACACTCGACTCTGACTTATTTATGCCTAAAAGTAAAGCGCCAAAGATGGATGAGCTGGACTACAGTAGGTGTTTGTTCTGTCGCTGTTTGCATGAGCCGCCGCAGCTACACGGCTAGTGGGGGAGATCAGGCTCAGGTTACACCTGATCACTGATCCTGTTCAACATATGTGTGGATGTACACCGTAAAACCCTTTGCTGGATGTTCTTGAACCGACCGCGTACGGGTTAAAGTAAGCTACAAGATCAGAATAGCCAACCATAGCTGTCAGTGTTGGCTTTGCGCTGCTTTAGAGCTAAAGTCGGGTTTACATTTATCATCTAAACCTGCCGTCATCTTACACTAATACTTGAAAACAGTCTTTCCAAAATCCCACCCGCTTACAGACTGTATTTGATGTGTGAGTCGAACCTGGCCATGTATCAGACTGTGGGCGTGGTTGTTGTAGTGTTTGTTTAGCAGCGTAAACACAGTGATTTAGGAGACTCAGCCTGCAGCTTCACTCCCACTAGGCTAGGGCTGTTCGATTTTGCCCAAAAATAAAATCTCGATTTTTTTCTCTCAAAATCCGATTTTCGATTACGATTATTTTGTGAATTGACAAAAGGCAAAGAAATTATTTCAAATATGCTATTTTTTTATTGAACATTTGCCCCATTGGGCTTTAAGTGCAAACTTTGCTCTTATTAAACCAAAAATGAATGAATAAAGTGCAAAACTCTGTAAAATAAGTTGAAAAAAAGTTTAAAAAAATATAAAGTTTTATCTCTGAAAAAAAAAAAATCAGCACTTGCAAGAATACAGTAAGTTATATTTCCAATTAAATAAAACAAGACATTTTCTAATTAAACTAAACTGGGTCTTTGCATGCTAAATAATAATGCAACCCATGAAGGAGGTAGAGGTGTGTAATGTCAGTCATTACATTTGCTATTCACATTTGCAAGTTTTTTGCAAGGAACACGAGCCGGTCTACGGCATCTGGCTTGAGGGATGCCCGGTGGCATGTTACAACCTCCCTCCTACACTAAAGAGCCTCTCCGATGGGGCACTTGTCGCAGGTATTGAGAGGTATTTCCATCAATCATTAATATGGTATCAATCATTAATATGTGTGCAGACAAGGTAAAAAAAAAAAGTGAAAATCGATTTTACGAGTTTCACGTTTTAACATCGTTCTAATTACATAATCGCGATTGCGATTTAAAATCGATTAATCGAACAGCCCTAAGTCCCACATGATTTATTAGAATTAGAATGTCTTTATTGTCATTTGTACAGGTACAACGAAATTGGATGCTATCTTCTTTAAGGTGCATGGTTTAAAATAATTGTGCTTTTTGCCAGTTGGTGAAGAATGAAGAAAAAAAAAAATAAAAAAATCAAACTCACAGCCTGAGCCCAAGTTTGGCCAAAATATCCCACTATCTTTGAGCTATGTTTGAAACTGTGATTGGAGGATAGGAAGTAGTGCATTTATTTTGCACAGAAACTTCAGTTGAAGTAGTCCGGTGAATCAAAACACTATAATGCAAAGTAACATTTAGATACTAACTACACAGTAACAGAGACAAATGTTTTAGAGTGGATTCACTACAGTAGTTGCCTAGTCCAGAAATTAAATGAATTGTGTTGCTTTCTTTACCTAAAGTGAATTGAATATCACAGTGTAAGGAGTGTTTACAAAAACATTTTGAAGCAGGAATGGAGACAACACTAAAATAAATAACTGCTGTACTATCAGATCAAATGTTTGCTTTTTGAAATGAACAAATTGAATAAAAATAAACTCCACTTTGAGAAATTAGTTGGCTACAAAGCCATTCTGCTGAAATGACAGATTGGCTTTTAAAATGAAAACATTAAGAATTGTCGCTCTTCCAAACTGTAGTTATTGTAAGCACCAGATTTTGGAGCATTGTCTATAAAAGATTTATTTTTATTGTAAAACCTGCTGACATACACCTCTGGGCGAAGAATAAATCATTAGCATGTGCAATACAAATTTTGTGCCAGCCACTTGGAGCAGCTTCATTCCCACATTATTTATTAGAATTAGAATGTCTTTATTGTCATTTGTACAGGTACAACGAAATTAGATGCTATCTTCTTTAAGGTGCATGGTTTAAAAAATAGATATATTAAAACAACAACTATACAAATAAATAATCTCTAAAAGGACACAAATAGGAAGACAACATACAGGTATTGCACGATTCGGTCAGTATTGCACATGGGAAAAGTCAGTTTGATTATTTAGCAGTATTGAGTGTAGTTATGGCTCTGGCATAGAAACTGTTCTTGAGTCTGTTTGTGCGTGATTTCAGTGTCCTGAAACGTCTGCCTGATGGCAACAGTTCAAAGAGTGAGTGTCCGAGGTGAGATGGGTCCTTGATGATTTTCCTGGCTTTCCTGAGACACTGGGTGTTGTACAGCTCCTCCAGGGAGGGGAGAGTGCAGCCGATTATTTCTTGGGCCGTGGTGACGACCCTCTGGAGTGCCTTCTTATTTGCCACTGTGCAGCTTATACCAGTGTTTCCCAGTCCTGGTCCTCGGAGCCCCCAGTCCTGCATGTTGTAGATGTTTCCCTGCATTAACACACCTTATTCTGATTAATGGTCCTCATTACCTCGCCATCAAGGTCTGCACTACTCTGTTGATGACACAGCTACTTTTATCACGGTGTGTTAAAGCAGAATAGCATCTAAAACATGCAGGACCAGGATTGGGAAACACTGATTTAGACAAAATCGACTTTCTTTAAAAGCACAAAATGTAAAGAGCTACGAAGAAAAGCCATGTTCATAGGCAAGGCAAGTTTATTTATATAGCACAATTCAACACAAGGTAATTCAAAGTGCTTTACATCAACATTAAAAGTGGCAAGACATAATTAGACAGTAAATAACAAATAAAATTATGAGAAAAGAAGGTAAAATAATAAAAAGCACAAGTTGCTGAAAACTAAGGGCAGTAGAGTACCGCAGGTAACATCTCAATCACGGTTTTCAGAAAGTATTTAATTTAAGAGTACGCTTTAAATACCAAATCAATGAAATAAAATTATAAGAAAAGAGGTAAAATAATAAAAAGCACAAATTGTTAAAAGTAAGAGCAGTAGAGTACAGCAGGTGAGTATTTAATTTAGGAGTAAGCTTCAGTAAACAGCAATGTTATAGGCCTGATTTAAAGGAGCTGACAGTTGGAGCAGACCTCAGGTCTACAGGAAGTTTGTTCCACCGGTGAGGAGCAGAATAACTGAACGCTGCCTTACCTGCTTGGTTCTGGTTCTTGGGAAATACAACAAACCAGATCCAGATGAACCTCAGGGCTCTGGGAGCTTCATAGGGAACTAACAGATCAAGCATGTATTTTGGTCCAAGACCATTCAGTGCTTTTGTAGACCAACAGTAGGGTTTTAATAATCCTACTTGCAACAGTGTTTTATTTGTTTATGCTTAAGGGGATGATGGTGAAATACATAGGCTGCAGCTGCTGGAGCCTTTTCAAATTATTCAGTTATTATTGCGCTACACTGGCAAGTGTTTATTTTAATTTTTCCACACAATGTATGTTTTTGAAGGTACACCTGAATCCCCCCAGAAATTGCAGTGAAAACATTATCTTTAGGATTATTTATATGTAGACTGTCCTATTGTGAGGCCAGCTTCATCTGAACAAAATTATTGGTCTTGCCTTTTGTTTTCGATGCTTCCATCCTTGGAGTTATGCAGAACGTTGAGATTTTGTTTTATCCAGATGTTGTTTCAGCTTGATGGTTATTTTAGTCTTCGCTGTGTACAGAAAGTGCAGTAAAATCAACTTTTTTCAGCGCATCATCAGGTTCCATATATTGATTTGGTATAGGTTTTCTTCTAACACAAGCTTCACCATTTATCAAAACTTGGGACCGGCACCATGTGGGGCTGGAGCAATGTGGGTTGATATTATGTAAATATATTCTCCAGATTTGCCTAGTAATGCCTGTTCTTGTTATATCCCTTAAGTGACTCTTTCAACACCTTTTTTTATTGTAACAAAGTCTAGCTGTGGTTATGATGAAATTGTATTGTATCATTGGGCCCAAGCAGTATGTCTTCGAATGAGAAATCTTTGAAAAGATATGTTACTTACTTATCAGAGATATATGATGTCTGGTAATTTTCAACAAAAAACTATATTTTATGACACCACTTTAAGAATAAATCAATCCATTCACCTTGTCGTGGTAGCTGAAACCTTAGTAAACACCTAATCCATTGATGTATTTGTGCAAGAACAGTAAGCAAAGGCCCTTTTAACAAATACAACACTTAGCATTGCACCAAAGGCTGTTAGAGCCTATCCCATTTTAAATCAGTTGCTGTTGCTTCCGTTTCTAGTATCATATACGGTATATTGTAGTAAAATTGTTTGGGCCTTCTAAAAGTTAGTCAGCTTTATGGCCCTCACATTTATCAGAACATCTGTGGTTTTTTTTTTTTGGTTTTGTTCTTGGGTTGTAATAAACAAAAAACGTTATTACTAAAAGAATGAAGGACAAGAAGAGGTTAAAATGGATGAATAATTGGAGTTATTCATTTAAGCTCAATAGTCATCCATGTTTCCAAAGTACCATGTCCAGCCCCTCTCCCTTACATATTATTCCTTTGGTTACTTTAGTTACCATTGTTTTCTCTATTTCTTCCACTCATTTCCATTGTGAGATATTTGAGTTTGAACAATGTACTTTCCCACATACCTTTGCCAACAGTAGAAGCTGCTTTTGCCCTAGATTGTTTGGGCACAGTTAATCGTATGTGGGCTGTACAGCTGTAGTAGTAATGCAATCATTCTTCTTCTCTTCCCCTGTAGTCCCAGTAGACCTGAGCCCAGAGGAGCGCTCTGAGCTGGAGGACATCCGCAGGAGGAAAGGCGTCCTGCTGCAAGAGATCCAGAGGCTCAGGGAAGAATTGAGAGAGGCGATTTTAGAAGTAGAGGGGCTGGAGACCAGCACAGAGGGCAGGTAAAAGGAACAACTTTTTTTTCTTAAAAATGTAAAAAAAAAAATATATACCGTATTTTCTGGACTATAAGCCGCTACTTTTTTCATAGGTTTTGAACCATGCGGCTTATACAAAGGTGCGGCTATTCTGTGGATTTTTCTTCCACTGCTCGGGGCGCTCTAACCGGAATTAGAATCAAAACCAAGACAAAATAAATGCAAAGAAGAATACACTACTTCTTCTTTAGCAGATAGAAGTAGGTAGAAGCAGATTTCAAACAGATAAATAGATAAATAAATACCGGTTATTTTCTCTTGGTTCTGTCCCGTTTTAATCAGCAAAGTTGCTGCCGTGTTAAAAGACACTGTTAGGAAAGGATCTATTTAGGTACAAACATGTACATTATCTACAGTTTAAATCCTTCTGTACATGTAGTAAATATCTAATCTAACAACATAAATATCTGCGGCTTGTATATCTTTTTTTTAAATAGAGCGGATGCGGCTTGTATACAGGTGCGGCTTGTTTATCTTTTTTTATTTATTCTTTTAAAAATAGAGCGGGTGCGGCTTATATACAGGTGCGGCTTATAGTCCAGAAAATACGGTATATATCTCTGTTCTTGGAACAGAGATTAATCTTTGGCATGTGTTGTCCTCCCATAAACGGCTCCTCCTCTGGTGATATGATTTTCTTGGCATTTGCAGCTGATGATTAGGCATCTGCTTCAAAAGATAAATGTTGCTCCATATAGGAATTATTTGTGGATATTTTTATTTATATTATGATCTTCTGATGAATTATTTAGTTCACTCATGGGCAAATGCAGCCTCCAGACCATCTTAATCCGTCTGACCCCTCCACCCTAAAGAATAATGACACAACATGAGCACTGGAAAAAAAGATTTTTGATAAGCATTATTCAGGTGTTTTAGAAAAGAAAGTGTAGACTTTATATTTCCACTTAACTCGACTGCTGCAGTAAAGGGTGCTCTGTGCATTCACACTGGACTAATAACCTGGTGGGTCAGTATGTAGGGATGGGATGGAGTTGGCCTATGTTTTAATCGATTTGTCAGGTGTGTGGCCCTTCGTCTATAGATCAATAGATGGCTAGGTACTTTACTCATCCCATGCTGAGAAATTACTTGGTTACGGTGACAAAGAGTGTAATCAAAAGGGAACTGAAATAAAAATGCTTGAAGGAAGAACCAACAATAGAATTAGACTAAATGTGTTTTTAAACTAGGAAAATGCAATATAATAATAATTATTATAGTTATAATGATAATTATAATAACAAAACTATACACACTTGTATTTGTGGGAATATGACATTAAGAAAAATAAACTTTGCCCTCCACTTATTTAACTTATTGACTCCCTTCCTGTGATTATCAAAGTCAGAAAACTCTTTTGTTTCTACCCAGTTGTGCTTTAATTTACATCTTTAACTTTTCTATATTTATTTAAAATTAAAAGTCATGATGTTTCAGCTTCCAGCAGCTTCCATCATACATTTATACCTACGTTTTACAATATTAGACATCAGTGTTGCTAAGTAAAATATTTTGTTTCAGAAATGTTCCTGTGGTCTTAAACTACCGTAGTTCTCGTTGTTTAATAGAGTTTCTGGTTTGATTTCAGCAAAAGTCCTTTATTTTTGTTACCTTTGTTTGCTCTGCAGTAAAACTCTACAGAAAAATAGACATGTGGCAATGGGGAGGAAAAAATTCAACATGGACCCCAAAAAGGTAACCCAATTTATTGCTGTAGAGATGACATTGTTTTCACTCAATGTTTGACCTATTTATTCAGTGACTGTGCTTTCTGAAGGGCATTGTGTTCCTGGTGGAGAACGAGCTGCTCAGACACACATCAGAGGACATCGCTCAGTTCTTGTACAAAGGAGAAGGGCTCAATAAGACTGCTATCGGAGATTATCTGGGAGAAAGGTGCAACATGCTGAAATGTCTCTTGAGTTTTCAGTTTGTGTATGTTTCAGTCATTTGACACTGTGATGTTTTTGTTTCTTGCAGGGATGACTTCAACATCAAAGTTCTTCAAGCTTTTGTTGACCTCCACGAGTTCACTGATCTCAACCTTGTCCAGGCTCTAAGGTAAATTGCTTCTTTTTGTTGTTATTTCGGGCTTGAATGGAAGAAAAGATATTTGTTAAAGTGTATCTAGGTATACCTTGGGGAGCAGATATACAAGTCTCACTGGCACCACAACAGGAGGGAAAGTCTGTATAAAAGGGTAGCTGGTGCTGTTGAATGTTTCCTTTTTTTTTTGTTTTATTGCAAAATCTTCTAACTCAGATTTGACCTCAACCGTGTCCTGTTTTCCACAGACAGTTCCTTTGGAGTTTCCGTTTGCCTGGTGAAGCGCAGAAGATTGACAGAATGATGGAGGCCTTTGCTCAGAGATACTGCCACTGCAACCCCGGTGTCTTCCACAGCACAGGTAAACGGCAACACACCCACACAAATGCACCGGGATTCTGGTTTAGTAGACGATACTACAATTATCAGATTAAATTTAAAGCTTTAAACTTCTTCCGTTTTTATCTGTTCCCCTTTGATTCTAGGCTTATTTTTCTGACAATTGTGCTCATTTTTGTGAGTATTGTGAAATCGCTATAGTGTAACAGAAAGTAACCTTTCAGGAGGTGTGTCCTCATTCAAACAATCATCCCTTTCCCAGAAATAACCCGATGTGCCATCCAACAGAGCCATTAGACTTTTTACCATTTTCATTATTTCCTTGAATTGTTTTGAGATGAAGATGAACTGCTTAAAATCGGGGATGTTTAATTGGGCATTGGGCATTCCCCTCTTTGGGTTTTCAGGTTATGTTTTTGAGTAGTAGTCGTATTAGTAGTAGTAATAAAAAACAACCATCAATTGTTTAAAGCAAGAATAATAACATGCTCCTATATTATTGCAATGTGAAAAATACCTTTTTTAAAGGTAAACGTAACATTAAATAAAAATTCTATTTGGAGCATAATAAGTCAGATTTTTTGTGGTCCAGCCTCCTAAGTTTAGTCTGGAAAAAAGTTTCCATGCTGTGCTTATCAGCCCTTATGCCATAACTAGAAAATAAACATAAACCATAGCTTGATACACCCTGAATACTTCCTGTGTGTCATACAGCATCGGCTCACTTCCAGAGTCACTCGCCCTCAGGTCAAGAGCCGTTTTAGAGGGATGCTTCTGCTTCATATCCATTTCTGTACAGTATTTTCCATGATGTTGTCAAGATATTTATGAGTTCATCTCTGTTAGAATAAAAAAAAGCAGTGTTCACAAATGCAGATGCCCCTCTGGTTTCAGCATTGCCCTTCCAGCTATTTAGATTGCTTGTGAACTGATTTTATTAGCATAATTCAGTCCTTAAAATAGGAAAGAAATAAAGTGAGTCAGTCCTGGGTCTGAAAATAACAATGGTGTTGGTGTATCATTACCTACTGGTGTTAGGTTAAATTGGTTCCAGCCCAATGCCACTCACTCAGGATTTATACAGTATCGTGTTTGTCTTTCTTGTTTACAGACACATGTTATGTGCTGTCATTTGCCATAATCATGTTGAACACAAGCCTCCATAACCCCAACGTGAGGGACAAACCTGGAGTGGACCGTTTCATCTCGATGAACCGAGGCATCAACGAGGGGGGAGACCTTCCAGAGGATCTGCTGAGAGTACGAGCTACCCTACCCTGTTTCTCCTTCAATCAATCAATCAAACTTTATTGTCACATCATATTACTCAGTAACATGGGTAAAAACCTTGTTTGTGCAGGCTCATCATCATTTGCAGTTAAAAGATAGACATACAAACAAAGTGCATAGTGCATGAATAAAAGCATAAAAACAGTATGTGGAATAAGAGGATAGAAAAACAAATAAATAGTCTTGGGCTTCTATGTATGATATAAAAAATCTTCAGTTCAGTCTTTCACAAGAACTAGGTCTTGTTCAGTAATCTGTTTGCTGACAGATAAAAACTGCTCAGGAATCTGGTGGTGCTGCTTTTTATGCACCGGTACCGTTTGCCCGGCCGTGGGTGCGGCAGTGGCTGGAACAGGCTATGGCTGGAACAGGCTATGGCTGGGGTGATGGATGTCCCGGATAATGTTGTGGGCCTTAGCCACACAACGTCTCCTTGCAGAGTTGGCTGCAAGCTTACCTTTCTGATGTCTCTGTTTTCCAGAATCTCTATGACAGCATTAAAAATGAGCCCTTTAAAATCCCAGAGGATGACGGAAATGACCTGACGCACACCTTCTTCAACCCTGACAGAGAGGGCTGGCTTCTTAAACTTGGTGAGATAATCCAAGTGAGGCCGCTGCTTTGCTCGAGGGCGCTGCTGCCTTTGATGTTTCATCAGTGACAACATCAGCGTTAATTACAGATGTCAAGAGAGTAACTTGGCAGTGCAATAAGAATGTGGTTTTTCTTTTCTTTTTTTGATTTTAAAACACTGTATCCTGCTCACCTCTAAGGCTTTGTGCTATAAATAATCTGTCTTATTGCCCCTGAAGTTTGCTTCCTCTTTGCCTCTACTTGAGTATCTACTGACATTTATGTTATTTAAACAATGCCCGAGCATGATGGTGAAAGAAAGGCTCACACTCTTTCGTTATGGCAGTCTTGATTGATTGATCTCTTTTGCATGGCGGGGCCTGAGATCAGTGTGTCACTAATACAATCTCCTTCCCCCCTTCCTTCTCCCTCTCTCTTTGTCTCCCTTTAAATCCTCTGGTTCTCTTTGTCACTGCTTCTTCCCTGTGATTTCCATCTACTGCCGCTGCTTGTTTTCTCAGGAGGTATGTACTGACAGAATATTTTGAAAAGTTTTAGAAGTCAATTAGCCTTTTAGTTTTTGTTAGAATAGAGTTTTTACATTACAGCTCTGTTTTTGTTTGCACTTTTCTCACTTGTCATGTTTTTGTCTTTTCAGGAGGACGGGTGAAGACTTGGAAACGTCGGTGGTTCATTCTGACAGACAACTGCCTTTATTATTTTGAATATACTACAGTAAGTCTATCCTCATGCTGTCTCGATTAATCCGATACTTTCACAACCTCAAAGGAACCGCCGTTATCTGATGTATTGCTGATGTTTCTGATGATTTATTTTAAGAAATGGGGGGATAAGATTTCTCCAAATTCAGTTTGCTTTGGAGTTCATTTTTAAGCCACTCTGAAGATCATCCCTTTTGATGATGGAGACAGTCTATGAAATAAGATGTAAGAATGTAGAAGATGTAAGAAAAATTGAAAATGAATGGATGTATCAAGTAAGATTAAGAAAATGAAACCAGTGTAGCAACATCTTGGGAATGAATTCTGTCTGTCGGCCAGTAGGTGGCAGCTCCTGGTCATAATCAGAAGTCAACATTGAATGTTTGTAGAGCAGATTTGACCTCAGTTTAAGAACCGTGGATCCACTTTAACTAATATTGGGTGGTAAAAACTTTTTATATATATATATATATATACACACACACACAGTACAGACCAAAAGTTTTGACAAACTTTTGGCATGTACTGTATATATTCTAGCTAAAAATACAATTGTAGATGTTGTGGAAAAATCCATTAAATGCTCTTTAATACATTCTTTCCAACTAGTTGAATAACTGGACTGAAACGGAGTGTCTAAGTTTAGCCAGATTAATACTTGAGATGATTCAGATTTCCGTAGATTTACTTAAACATTTGCATGCAATAGTGTCAAAACATACATTGGCCGGGTTTCCCAGATCCAACC
Source organism: Cololabis saira (assembly GCF_033807715.1). NCBI lineage: Eukaryota > Metazoa > Chordata > Actinopteri > Beloniformes > Belonidae > Cololabis > Cololabis saira. Next base: position 27,529,692 of record NC_084589.1, read on the forward strand.
TCTCTTAAGGATTTAAGAGAGGTTCAAAGAAGGTTTGAACTAAGAGAGAACCCTAAGATATGGGTGTTTCCCAGATGACTTCTTAACACCGTTCTTTAGTTTCGCTCTTTCAGACGCTCTTTGGAGCAGCTGTCCGGTTCTGAAACCAAATCAATCGATGCCAGGCAAATCGATCACCGATCACTATCAGCGCATTTTCACACGCAGCACTGCTACCTAACGCACTAATTCCCTGCTGCCTGTGCGTTATAATAAAAAATTAAGATGATAAATATAATTCAATGACCCTTTTTCATCCAAACGGTGCGTTACTCCGTTATTTCTTGCTACAGTGAGGCTTTTTTTCCCCTCACGCAGAGACCGGGAGGAAACGTGGTGGGCGTGTGTGTGCGTTCAAAAACATGAGCCAAGAGAAGGCGAGTTTCGCAAATCGCAACGTGGAATTACAGCAATCCCTGGTTTTTCGCAGGGGTTATGTTCCAAAAAGAACCCGTGATAAGTGAAATTCTTTTTACAATTATAGAGGGCTTCAGATTGCAGAGATCATCCCCGCCACGCACGTATTTCACTGCTCTTCTGAGACGCTGCATCCTGACTCGCGCTGCAGCGTCTTTTTCTCCTAAAGCCGCGGTGCAGGTGGGTTTTTTCAAGAGAAGAAAATAGTTATGGGTCGTTGTCTTCGCTCTTTTTTCTTCTGGGCAAAAAGATTCTTTAATATAAACCGACACCATTGATTATATTTGAGACTGTAATGAACGATTCATCAAAGGATTCCGTTCTTCAGCTGCTGCTTCCCTGTCATCACACATGTAGGTGCTCGGGCTCGGGCTCGGGCAGGATCGGTGTCCCGGCTGCCTGGACAGCCCGGTCCGACAGCACGTCCAGGGGACTGAAGTGCTGAGTCTGACGCACCAATGCGTTCATATAAACAGTTCTGCTTCGTGCACGGCGACGCGGTTGATTTGCAGAGAGAACATGCTGTATAGCAGCCAAATTATCAAATAAATGATATTCATGATGATCGTTTTATTTGTGCGTAATGCATAAAGCATATACAGGAACACACTTGTTATTCCTTATTTTTCTTTTTTTTCCCCCTTTGCTGTCACCAATAAATGCTAAACAATATAAATCTAAAGTATAAAATAGATCAAAATTTGTGCGGGGTGCATTGTTTTAATATCTCATTGCTTGGTGTAATATTGATTTGCCTGACGCGGCTGGATCTGTGAGTCTTTGTTCACTAAGATGGTTGTAAAGACTGGGTCAGCAGCATCTTTCATTTCCTTCTTAATGAAAGACATACTTAAGCTAAGAGCGACTCTGGGAAACGCGATTTTCTTTCACAGGCTCCTTAAGAAGGTTTGAAAGAAGTCTTTCGCTGTTAAGAACTACTTAACTGATCTGGGAAACCCGGCCATTGTGTGTCGATGCAGAATGACAATGAAACAAAGGAAGCATAATGATTTTAAGGCATAAAAGAGACTACCAGTCTGTAAATTTAGTTACTCTCAGCAGTTTGGGTTTAATCAAGTGGCCGCAGCTAAATTTTCCATCACAGTAAAAAGGAGCAAACTATCAGAGAATGGGAGGGGGTTGTCAGAGGGAAATGAAAGAGGATTTAAGCTTTCCTGTGGTGTTAGTTTTTTTTTCTTCTTCAAGTAACATTTATTCATAGAGCACCTTTCACATAAAGTGCTTTGCAATATAAATATAATAGCAATAAATATAAAACCAATGAAACAAAAAAGTAAAAAAAAAATGCAACAGCATACAACAAGTGAATATATCACATTAAAGCCCGAATTAAAATGTTTTCTGCTGTTTTTTTTTTGTTTTCTTCTGTCTTCTGTCTTCTGAGATTATAAAACAGAAGATTTAAGGTGCACAGTTCTAGAGTCTCAGTGCCACCATCCCAAAAGCCTGATCACCACGTGTTTTTAAATTTAGAACAAACCACCACCAGCAATCTCCGCTCAGAAGACGTCAGAGTCCGACCACAAGAGTACGGGCACGAGAGCTGAGAGTTTTGAACAAGAAATGATAATGAATCACATTCCGTACTTTCTTGCACTTCCCCCTTGTTTTCAATCTGCTTATATACGAGTATGAAACTCGCCTGGGTGTAAATCTTAAATCTTTCTGGTCAACAGAGTTTATTGATTTACATCGCATTGTGACGTGAAACACTGGTCTCCCAACTAAACAAAGAATAACTCCAGTGAGAGATGAGGGAGGGAAACAATATCAGCCTATCGCACCATTGTTGTCGTTATCAAGGACAAATGGAATATCTTAAAATAAGTCCCCACATTTTTTGTGCATTTCCAAATCACTACTGAAAAATCCTTTTTTACTTTACTTGTTCCATTTGCCTGAGAAATCCCAAACTGAAGCTGGCAGTGGCATCTCACCCACGCTGATTGTGCTCCAGTTGCAAGTCAGAAGGCCAGTGGGTAGTGAGTAGTTGACAAGTAGTTGACAGTGCAGCGTGCTCTGTTTTTGTGTTTTACAAACACCAGGGCTGCACGATATTAGGAAAAGGCAATGTCCAATATCATAGTTTAAGATTGTTCTGATGATGACTTGTGATTATATGAGACAACATTTAAGTGCTACTTATTATGGTTTCTCTGCTTTGCAGCTAAAATTTTACTGATTACGATTAAAAAGTCTATGCAGATACTACAGGAAAAAAAGAACTAACTAAATAAATAGAAAATGGCATGTAAACTACTTATCGGCTCTGGAACGCTCTCCCTGCCAACATTAGATCTGCCAACAGTGTAGACTGTTTTAAGATGCATTTATAATCTGCTTATGTTTAGGCAACAATTCCGATGTTATTCCCCTTTTTATGTTTTTTTTTTTTTATGGTTCTTATGGTTGTCTATGATTTCTATCTGTTATTGTAAAGTACTTTGTGATTTTTATCTGCGAAAAGCGCTCTATAAAGGAATTTTACTTACGGTACTTACTTATCTCAGGGTTCCATCTGATTTACCAACTATGTTATTGACATGTAGAGTCAGTGCATGGACGTTGAAAAATAAGATTGCCACTTATTGTTTTTCCCTAACAGGATAAGGAGCCACGAGGAATCATTCCCTTGGAAAACCTTAGCATTCGTGAAGTAGAGGACCCAAGGAAGCCTGTAAGTTTGCAAACTCGCTGGACCAGTGCAATAAAGCATGTAATTTGTACATGGGGATTCTACAGTTGACTTCATAGCGTTGATGATTATTCTTTACCTTTCATAACAAGAATTGCTTTGAGCTGTACATCCCCAACAACCGCGGCCAACTGATCAAAGCGTGTAAGACGGAGGCTGATGGGAGGGTGGTGGAAGGAAACCACATGGTGTACCGCATCTCTGCGCCCACACCGGAAGAGAAGGACGAGTGGATCCACAGCATCAAGTACGTACAATTTGGGAAATGCAGGAGGATTGCAAAGGAAAATTTATTAAAGTTAAATATTGCCTTTAGTCACCAAACTGTTTTCTTTATCATAATTGCAGATCCGCCGTTAGTGTGGACCCCTTCTACGAAATGCTTGCTGCCAGGAAGAAACGTATATCACTGAAGAAGAAAGAGGAACAACCATAGACGACTTCTCATTCTTCCATCAACCCTGCTTTTTACAACATGTTCCTAACTTCTGTCAGCCCTCCTTCCTCTTCCCAAAATACCTTCTCTTGCTGCTCCAAGGACTCTTTGCTATCCTGTCCAGTAGACCGAAAGCTGCTTCAGAGCTCATCTACTGTGGCTTCTTCCACTTACACTACTGCTGTTTTTCACTCCGTCACACTACATCCAGAGCACAATATCTGTCCCGTCTTCTCACCTTCACCCTCATTATAAGAAGACTGTGAAGGACGTGTTAGGCCACATTCACTCTACAATGCTGAAAGATTTCAGGACACTGTTGCTGTTCAGGCATTTCATCTGCACTTACTCACTGGAAGGATTTGATAATGGTTTTTCAGGTTTCCTAATTCATGATGGAGAATCGTAACGTGATGATGCACTTCTGTCTTTTAGGCAACTAAAATTTAGAAGAAACAAAACAATTTAACACCTTAAATTGTTCAATAGCAATACGAAAATGTGCTTGTTAAAGCAGCCCGTACATGCCTGACAGTGCATCATTTAGTGTATTTTTATGACTTTCTGAGACATTATTGTGTCTCAAGAACATAACAAACGGCTTTCTGACATTTATCTGCATCAGTGGGAATCAGGTCTTAATAGGGATAGCAAACGGCTTCCTTGCTATGAACTTATCTGTCACATTTATTTACGACGCCTTTACGAGAAATGGCCTTTCGTGATTGTGGATACCCAAAGCAAAATGTGAATTCAGATACTGTTACATTTATATTTAGTTAGTGTTGAAAAAAAAAAACAACCCAGACAGATGAGAGTTTGGATCATTGCTTGTTATAGTAACCTTCATGGCTTTAAATTCACATCCACGCTTAAGTACTAAAAAACATCACAAGGAAAAAATACCTTTTAATGTATATTTCCGCAAGATTTAATGGTGGAGTCTTGAGGTGAAGAGTCTCTCCTCTCGCAGATAGCTGCTTGTTTCGGCTCACTGAGAAACTATATACTATGTACTTTAGCATGTTTTCTCGACATGTTTAAGCAACAGCAGAGTAGAACGTCGTAGTCTGGAGGCTTGTTAAACAAATCCTTTATCTATACTGAGCAATTATCATCACGTTCCTTCAGATTTAACATCGCAGCATCACTTCCTTCTTACTCAGCAGTGGAGGATAAAGACCAGCGTCTCAGCAGTGACAACTGTCCGAGCCAGATCTGACCGCCACAGTGAGTGTATGAAATCACAAAGGCAGCTCATTACAATGTACACTTTTTTTGTAAATAGATGTTAGCATATTTGTTTACAAAACACATAGAAATGATTTAATTTATTCTTTATCTTTTGTTAAGATCAGAATTTTGTACGAGCTACTGTATTACTGCATGTTGACAAACGAAGGCGTCAGTCATTAGGCGCCGCTGCATGGCCGACCATGCTAATGCACTGATTTGAAAAGTGTTAAGTGTTCCCTGTTGACTTGGAAAGATTGCATATAATTATGAAGTTGATTTAAGCATTGATTTAACTCTAACCCCCCCTACACCCCCTTCTGTCAAGGAAATTACATTCAGTAAAGCACAAGCAGTCTTCACACTCCGCTGGCCAGTGTCCAGCTGCAGCGTGATGAAGCTGTTTACCAGCTGAAATTGCAGTTTTCCTGTATAGCACAGAAATGGACTGAAAAGAAGAAGAAAAAAAAGACAGCTAAACAAAGAACACTAATAAATACTAATTCATTATATGTTGGTAGGATCGAGAAGTAATGAATCTGTAATGATTTTAGACTTGTGTCCAGTGATAGATTTGCTTGACTTCCAGTTCATAAACTAGTAGTTTAATGAATTGGCTTTTTAGATTGTAGGAAAAATAATTGTCTACTGCACTTTATCAAGTTTGGCATTTTGGAGAAAATGCTGTTACTTTGACTGACTTAAATACTTCATGATGCCCTCTACTGGTAGTAACACACACTGCAATATGCTGAAGGATGAACTCCTGCGAGACTGTACAGCAACATCACGTGGTCAGTTTTAGTTATAGAAGCTTCAGTTTGTCACCAACATGTACTGGAATTATTGATTCTTTTTCGATCACCTGGTGCCGATCATGTTGCATTGAGCTTAAGGGGTTCTCTCTGTCATTGACAGACTTATCTTGTGTTTTGCCTCCCTCTGACTGTCAGAGGTCTAACTTTAAATTTCTATGCCCATTCTCTGTGTACATGACATGGACCGTCTGTAGGCTGTTACTTTCTGGGGATTCAAGTGCCAAAAAAAAAAAACACATCAAAAACAGAAAATATTTCCAACTAAAAGCTAGACATGAACACTGAAATGATCAGAATGAAGAGGTTCGTTGATTCAGATTTGTTTAAACTACAGGGCCACTTCTTTCTGAAAATGATAATTTTGTATTTATTTATTTTTTGTTTATTGTGAGGTGATGCATCATCTGTACACGTAGCAAAGGAAAACCACGATACATTGATGCCAGGAAACTACTGTGTTGCAATGTTAATAATAAAAGATGAACAGAGACTATGGGCGTGCTTTGATTTCTTTTAGGTATTACTATTTGTGTGTTGTGTGTTTGTCCTCATTTAATAAGTTTTAGGCTTAAGTCAGCTTAACCCATTGTTACTTTTAACCCTAATTATTTTCAGGGGATTTTCATTTGTGTAAAGAGTTATGGATGGCCTAAGGTGATGAATACCTCCATGTTAAGATTATAATAATTGCCAAGCAACTTCATTATTTGAAGTAAAAATAGATTTTATGCCAGTTAAGTCAATGTATAAATTATTTTCTAACCAGTGCAGCAGTATTGAAATAGGTAACACTTGACAATTAAACGTTTAATTGCAAACCGGCAACTGGGTCCATAAAGAGAATGAATAATCACATGGATTATAAGCAAAAGACCTGGCAGCTGTCAAAGTCATTTCTTTACAGTCGCTATGTTTTATTCCTGCAGCCTACCTGCCCAGAAATGCATGTCTAATGCTCAGAGAAATATGCACAGCACAGAAGATCTAAACTTCACCATATCTCAATAAGATTCACGAGCTAAATTAAGATTGGATGGTTGAAAAAAAGTGACTTTTGATCAGATGGATAGATGATTGGATCAATGATGGACACAAAGCTCTGACAAGCATTTCTATCATTCAAGATGACACCTACATGTTTCAGCTCATTACTGGACAACACTGTTATACTGGAAAATAATAAATAGGAAAATCCTCTCGCAGAGTGATGCAGAAAAACTAGTTCATGCATTTGTATCTTCTAGACTGGATTACTGTGATGTGTTGTTAGCAGGATGTCCAAGTAATTTGCTGAATAGGCTCCAGCTGATCCAGAATGCAGCAGCACGAGTACTGACAGGAATTAGCAGGAGAGACCACGTCTCTCCAGTGTTAGCGTCGCTCCATTGGCTACCTGTAAAATTCAGAATTCAATTTAAAAATTTATTACTTGCATATAAAGCCCAAAACGGCTTAGCTCCGCAGTATTTACAAGATTTGATAGTGCCTTATGTTCCTGGCAGAGCTCTCCGCTCCCAGGGTGCAGGTTTACTCGTAGTTCCTAGAGCAGTGTTTCTCAATCCTGGTCCTCGAGTACCACTGTCCTGCATGTTTTAGATGCTACCCTGCTTCAGCACACCGTGATAAAAGTACGTGTGTCATCAACAGAACTGTGCAGACCTTGGTGACAAGCTAATGAGGACCTTTAATTAGAATCAGGTGTGTTGGTGCAGGGAAACATCTAAAACATGCAGGACAGTGGTACTCGAGGACCAGGATTGAGAAGCACTGTCCTAGAGTATCTAAATGTAGATTTGGAGGGCAGGCGTTCTGCGATCAGGCACCAATTTTTTGGAACCAACTTCCAATCTGGGTTAAGGAGGCTGACACCACCTCCACCTTTAAAACTAAACTTAAAACCTTTCTGTTTAGTAAAGCCTATAGTTAGTGTTTAGTAAACCTCTAGCTGGTGTTGGTAAATCTCTAGGTAGTGTAAACTTTAGTGTGTTAGAGTCAGTAGTCATAGTTGCAGCTATAGAACAAGACTATAATAGTTAGTCTCAAATACAGTATAGTTTTGCGGTAGATATGCTGCTATAGGCTTATGCTGCAGGGGGGCACCGACATGATCCGCTGGGCGGTGCCTCTCACCCTTCTTCTCCTCTCCTTTTCCCTTCCTCTCTTCTCCATTACCATTTTTATTTATTATAAATATCTCGTAGCTACCATTTTTGTCCATCGTTCCTGTAGTTTCTTGTGCTGGCCCCCCTTTTTTCTCTTTTGTGCATGTTTGCAGGCTGGAGCCTCGGGAGCTGCGTTCTGGCCTGTGTTCCCGTGTTTGGCAGCTGCTTTGGAAAATGTTTGACTCGCCATGTGTTTCAATAAATTAGTATAATAGTACAACATATAGTACATGTTTTGTATTACTCTTACTTTTCTTTTCTTTTTTTTTGACTGCTATATTATGCTGAAGAGGCTCCGAGGCGTGAGCAATATTCTTTTTTCCTCGTGAGATTATTTTTTTCCTCTGCAGCTACAAATCAAATAGTTAATATTTTTTCTTCAACAAAATTAATCGCACTGCAGAGAGCTGGCCAGCAACTGCGTTTAGCTGGAGAAGTGGGGAATAAAACCCGTTTGAAGGATCCGACCCCGGTCTGTGAGTGTTTGTTCGTGGTTTAATAAACCCGTGTTTTGATCCGATGCCCGTCTGTGTGCGTGTTTGTTTGTTTACTGAGGAACGTTATGTTTGGTCGTTACTGCCGCGATCCCACCGAGCCGACGACTCTTTTACTCTTTTACTTTGTTATCAGATACTTGGCCGGCCTCCGTGGTTCTGCCTCCAAGCAGTAAAGCGGTGAAAAGTTAAGTCATTATTGATCTTTTCCCCACGTCTGTTATGTGTGGAGCTGCTGCAGCTACAACACAGCAACGGGTTACCAGCTTCTGCGGAGCTTTGCGCTCCACGCCCCGTCCATTTTCGTCTCGACTACGAATCGGGAAGGAGGGGGAAGTGACGTATGCTGTAAAGCAGTCAAAGCCGTAAAAATTTGTAGTTTTTTAGTGTGGCAGGGTTCCTACCATGCTCCTCAAAGTTACATAGTGCCAGTGAAGGTGATACAGACCCCTCAGACCATAACAGAGGTGTCATTAAACCTGTTGGAAGTTGATGTACCATCACAATGACTCTGGAAATATTATATTAAGGTGGAAAAGTTACATAGTGCCGCTTTAACTGTTTCCCTGTTCCTTGGGGTAGTAAATATGAACATGTTTGTTTAGTAAGTAAACCCAGCACATCTGAGATTGAAAAATGACAAAATGCTTTATATTCACAATTTTATTTACAATTTTTAAATAAAAACACAAAGGTAACGTGTAAACCGAACTAAAATGCCATACTGTACAACATCAAATATACAATCAAGGCCAGATTCACACAGTCAAAAGCCACAGTGCAATTATTTTATTTCACAAAATGCTAATAAGAAATAAAAAAACTGAATTCAATGAAAAAGTGAGAAATGTTAATGGGTTTTTTTTGTTTTTTGTTTTGTTAATATAGCCTACATGTATTGATGATACAAAAAGGTTTGGGGAAAAACACAAAAACAATTGGTTAAACCATTTTTCCATATTGAAAAGAGCCCTAACTGTTTCAAGTACAAAACTGAGGCAAGAATCCACATATTCAAATAAAACCAGGTAACAAAACACTTCTGTCTATTCTGTCTGACAAAGATCTTCAACATTTCCCTCCAAAAACATCTATCTGCCACGAGGACTCATCAAATTACACCCAAAAAAAGCAACACAAACACAAATGTATTTAAATCCTACAGTTTCTTTGGTAAATTAGCTGTATGTTTCATGGAAACCTTTTAAAAAAGAGAATCCAAAATAATAAAAAAATATCTATGAAATTCATTCATACTACTAACTTGGTTACTTCACCACAGCTGAACTGACAGCGTTACGTTATATTAACAATATGACAATATGTCACACGTAGCACTTGTCTGATTATCATCAAACACTAAAGGATGATTTATGGTTCCGCGTTACACCAACGCAGAGCCTATGGCGTAGGCTTTGCGTCGATTTAACGCGGAACAATAATTTAGGCTTAACTCATGGTTACAAGAGGTTATGGTCTGCTACTCAGCCCCAAGACCACTGAGACCACATCTGTATATACAGATTTATAACACCGTCTTTTTTTTTTCTTAATTATGTAGAAAAGTTTTTTTTTTTAAAAAGGCAATATACACTCTGCACCCTGGAAGTCAAGAGACCTTTGTTGTGTTTTTGCTTCTTCATTGGTCTCTGAGTTACGGAAGAGTATTAGGGCCAGGCAGGAGAAAAATAAAAATAATATTTTAGAAGAGGAAGATTTTTTTTTCATTGTGCACTTCGAGAAAAAAGTCGAAATGTCGAGATGAAGTACAATTTTGAGAAAAAAGTCGAAATGTCGAGAAAAAAAGTCGAAATGTTGAGATTAATGTTGAAGTACAATTTCGAGAAAAAAGTCGAAATGTCGAGAACAAAGTTGAAGTACAATTTCGAGAAAAAAGTCGAAATGTTGAGAAAAAATTTGAAATGTCGAGATTAATGTTGAAGTACAATTTTGAGAAAAAAGTCGAAATGTCGAGATTAATGTTGAAGTCCAATTTTGAGAAAGAAGTCGAAATGTTGAGAAAAAAGTCAAAATTTCGTGAATAAAGTTGAAATGTTGAGATAAAAGGCTAAATTTGGACTTTATTCACAAAATTTTGACTTTATTCTCGAAATTGTATTTCAACATTAATCTCGACATTTCGACTTTTTTCTCGAAGTGCATAATAAAAAAAAAATCTTCCCCTCGCAAATATTTGTTATACTCCATGGCCCTACTCTTCCTTACTGAGTTCTTGCTCGTCCGCGTTAAGGCTGATTTATGTTTCCGCGTTACACCAACGCAGAACCTACGGCGCACCGTACGGTGCGTGTCGCCGCGTACCCTAGGGCATAGCTCTGCGTCGATTTAACGCAGAACCATAATTCAGGCTCAGTAACACGGGTCAAACGGGTATTTGGCTGCTCCTCCGTGCAACTCGATGTCCGCTTCGGACCAGGCGATGACGTCACCTCGCAGGTGGCTGCCGCACGAGGCCACGCCGTAGATGTCGCTGGCGCTCAGGATGTGCGACCACATGTGCACGTCGGACATCTCGCCCACGTACGACTGAGTGGCATCGAAACGGCCTCCCAAAGTGTCCTGAGGAGGAGAGACAGGAAGATGGTCACTACTACTAAGTTTGACATACGGTACTTTTCTTCTTGTTTTTTTTTTTTTTTTTTGCATTTGCTGTAGGATTTTGTAGCATTTCCCGTAGTGCAGCTCCATCAGGTAGATACGTAACTCAACCCCAGCCACTATAGTATGGTATGGTATTTTACCATATATTTAGTGCGCCTTATAATGCTGTGCACCTTATATATGGAAAACGGTTTAAAATACGTAATTCATTGAAGGTGCGCCTTATAATGCGGTGCACCTTATAGTGCGGAAAATATGGTACATCTGAGAGAAAAACAAGCACAAAATCACATAGGAAGTTACAGCTGGATAAGTCTGGTCAGACTGCTGTCATGTGCTGTCACGCCAGTGCTAGAATACATACAATATATATATATATATATATATATATATATATATATATATATATAGATAGAGCTATAGGCAAGGCAAGTTTATTTGTATAGCACAATTCAACACAAGGTAATTCTAAGTGCTTTACGTCATCATTAAAAGCGGCAAGACATAATTAAACAGTAAATAACAAATAAAATGATAAGAAAAGAGGTAAAATAATAAAAAACACAAGTTGTTAAAAAGTAAGGTCAGTAGTAAGGACAGTAATGTTTTTAGTCCTGATTTAAAGGATCTACAGTTGGAGCAGACCTCAGGTCTACAGGAAGTTTTTTCCACCGGTGAGGAGCAGAATAACTGAACGCTGCCTCACCTTGCTTGGTTCTGGTTCTTGGGACACACAACAAACCAGATCCAGATGAACCTCAGGGGTCTGGGAGCTTCATAGGAACTAACAGATCAACCATGTATTTTGGTCCAAGACCATTCAGTGCTTTGTAGACCAGCAGTAAGATTTTAAACTCTATCCTTTGACTCACTGGAAGCCAATGTAGCGATTTCATGACCGGTGTAATATATATATATATATATATATATATATATATATATATATATATATATATATATATATATATATATATATATATATATAGGCTATATATATATTTTTTATTTTTATTTATTTTTTCCCTTTATATAAGAAAGCTATGTCTAAAAGTGCATGCAGCTTACTGGATGCAGAAGTGTTCCTTAAAGAGCTGAGTCTTTAGGTTGCTCTTAAAAGTAGGTACAGACCCTGCGGATTGGACAGTTTTTTTTTTGTTATTTTTTTTTTCAAATTAGCTCAGGCCATGTTATTACACAGTTATGTCAAAAAAAACTTGAGATGACGTCACAAACACAGCGGAAATCCCAACCAACGCTCACATGAGACACATTTTGAACTATAATCTCTGTATTTTGGTCTCTAATATGAACATTGTGGTATTTGGTTTTGTTTTCACCTGCTCCTGTCCCAGGATGAAGACCCCCCCAGGCTTGATGGAGTGCCAGGGAGAGAGGTTTGTCCCGGATCCCCTCTGCACTCCATCCTGGTAGGCCTCCCACTGTCCATCCCGAGTGGTCCACGTCACACACACATGGTGCCACTTCCCATCACTCAGAGACAAGGGCAGCGGCACAGCCTGCGGATAGGATGGGGGAAAGTCATGAAATAATTAGTATCATGATATTTTTCAAATACCAAAGTAATTTGTTGAATTTTCTGCTTTTAAAAAGAAGCTTGTTTTTGCAGACTAAAATTTAGTAACAACTCCTTTCTTATTGTATCCTCAAACCGGATGAAAACTTGGAGTTTGTTATCCTCTTGTGGTAAAAGTGGTCAGATCTGTGTTTTATTGCTGCATTTGTGTACCAATGTTACCAGATGAGAAGTAGGATTACTGAGTTTGACAACAGCGTGGTTTTGACGGCAGGTGGAGGCACAAGGTGGACTTCCAGTGCCTTAGAATGGACTAAAGACTTCAGGGGGAAACTCCTTGTAGCATTACACATAATAAAGTGTAAACGTAACTTGAATTCAGAGATGTTTTTAATTAAAATGTGAATGTAATGGTCTATAAATGGTATAACATTACTGTTCCTGACCCTTTTTAACTTTCTAATCTTTTGTTTTTATGAGGTAAAAAGGCCAGGAAAATGATATCAATTAAAACGGATTTAAGTTTATTAATGTAAAAATAACATTTACGATTCTTAGAATTAATAACCTATAAAAATCACCAAGCTAGGTTTTCGTTTTTAGTCATGTCATCTTTTATGGATCAAATCTAAATACGAGGTTGATAAAAATCTTCAAATTCAAATAAAACTATCACATCATTTCTAAACCTGAGGCCCAAACTGAAAAACTGTTGTTTTAAAACTATTTGACAAATTTAAGCTTCTTAATTGGAATTGCAAAATTTTAATTTCCATTTAAGTGTTTATCAGTTAATTAAATATCAAAACAAAAAAAGAAATGGTCAATTAAAATGTTTAAAACTCAATTTAACATCAAAGTTAACATGAGTTGTTGGCTGGTTTTATTAGTTGTTTTGTTTTTAAACAGCTGATGTTATATACAGTCTCGGAGGAGAAACGTGCGGCTTACGCCTGTTTTCACTCACCTTGTCGTCAATCAGCAGCTCTATGGGGTTGCTCCCCCACTCGATGAGCACCAGTTCATTGGACTGTCCAGGCGCAGAGTAAGAAAAAGGTGTCCCCAGTCCTGGAGCCGTGCCCGCCTTCATCCAAAGGCACAAAGTCATAGCGAATATCTCCTGCAGCAGAGTCCTCTTCACCCGGCCGTACATGTAGTTGGTCCTTATGGGGAAGCTGATCTGGAAGACGTCAAGGTTCTTGGTTCTCTTCCTGGTGGACCCTGTTCAAGAGGAAAACATTATAGTCTCCCTTCAGGTCGGAAGGAGGGGCTGCTTTTGTGCAGCTTTTTATACAAACTTCTTTTAAAGCAATATTTTGCCAAACTGTCATAGATTTAAGTTATGAGCATTCAAATTGAAGGGGTCTTTTATATAATTTTTTAGAGCAAATGTCCTTTTTTGTGTAAAATTTGAAGTCAAAAATGAACTTTAGATTGAAAGTACCATATTTTCTGGACTATAAGCCGCACCTGCATATAAGCCGCATCGGCTCTATTTTTAAGAAAATAATAAAAAAAAGATATACAAGCTGCACCTGCATACAAGCCGCATCCACTCTATTTAAAAAAAAAGATATGCAAGCCGCAGATATTCATGTTGTTAGATTAGATATTTACTTAATGTACAGAACAATTTTGAACTGTAAATGATGTACATGTTTGTACCTAAATAGATCCTTTCCTAACAGTGTCTTTTAACACGGCAGCAACTTTGCTGATTAAAACGGGACAGAACCAAGAGAAAATAACCAGTATTTATTTATCTATTTACCTGTTTGAAATCTGCTTCTACTTCTTTCTGCTAAAGAAGAAGTAGTGTATTCTTCTTTGCATTTATTTTTCGCTTAGTTTTGATTCTAATTCCGGTTAGAGTGCCCCGAGCGGTGGAAGAAAAATCCACACCTTTGTATAAGCCGCATGGTTCAAAACCTATGAAAAAAGTAGCGGCTTATAGTCCAGAAAATGGTAATTCATAACGGCAAATCTTTGTTGTTATAGGTCAGTGTCTGGCTTTCATCTGTGCACTCAGTATAACCACAGTGCTCCATAAATGGGAGCAGCTGTGCTCATCACCTGAAAGCTGCATAAATACATACCTGCGTGCTGCAGCTGGTTGAGCATCGTTTCCAGTTTATTCGAATGGAAACCAGTCTGTGACCGTGGCCCTGGAACTCTGTATCCTGTTTGTGGCATGTAACTGTGGGTATCGGCTTCATTACCATGGTGATCCTCATCATTATCTTCACCATAGCTGTCGTCATGGTCACCATCTGCGTCGTCATGATCATCGCCGTCATGAGCTTCATGATGTTCTGTGTGGTTGCCAGTGTCCGTGTGATCGTCATGATGCTCATCATTGTGACTGTCTTTATGGTCACCGTCGTGGTGGCCGTCGTCGGGATGGTGGCCGTCGTCGGGGTGGTGGTCGTCGTCTCCGTGGCCGTCGTCTCCGTGGCTGGAGTCATCGTGGTGGTGGTCAGGGCTGCTGAGGGGGCCGGTGCGGTGGTGCAGCTGCTCCTCCAGAGTGCTGATCTTCCGCTGCAGCAGCTCCTTCAGGGAGCTGGAGTATGTGCTGGATGTGTTCCTCTTCTGCTGGGAGATGTGAAAACACACAGGTCAGGTCTTGATAGAACACATTTCCCAGCGCTTGCTCCTGATGGTACAGAATTTTTGGCACATGCTGATCTAAGGTCAGATGTAGAACTAAGCTGCTCTGCTTGGTCTTCCATGACCACCATTTTCAAATAATCTTTTGTGTTTTTGTGGCTGTCTCCACTCCTCTACCGTCCAGGTAATCCTGGCTTTGCTCTGTTGTGCACCCTGATTACAAGTCTGTCTCAGGAGATCACGATAATTACTGTTGATCTTAGACACCCCCCTCCCGCCGCCACACACACACACACACACACACACACACTCCACCTCCTCATACTGTACACCCCTCACAGCTCCTGATATCTGTCTATGATCATGATCCAGGGAAGAACGACTGCATAAAAGAATACAAAATATATATATTCAAATAAAACTGACTGTAAAGCTTTCAAATACCCTCTAACTCCCTAAGTGAGGAAGAATCAAATTAGTGATGTCACTCCTGAGCCTGCTGCTGCTCCCAGGTATCCACAGAGGAACAACAGAGAGAATGTCTTTATGAGATTAAGTAATTCATTGTTCCTTTGTCTTAAGTGCTCAGTGGACGCAGCACTTTGGGTCTTTGACAAATAGCCTCGTGACAATGGCATTAATGCTTTCTAAACAAGTAAATGAGGCACATGGACACAACACAAGGCTCTCTCTACCGCTATCCATCTCTTTCTCACATGTCTGCCCACTTATATTCAGTTCAAAAAAGTCTTTGTAGCTACATCCTCTCTGTCTATAGTTGATGAACGTGTCCCTTCCTGTCTCCGCTCACCTGCAGGTTGTCCAGCCTCTCCTTCAGTGCATGCAGCATTCTCTCCATCTGCTCCATTGATGCCGTGCTGTCCCCGGGTGCCACATGTTTGTCCTTCCCCTGGTTGTTGCCGCTGTACCCTCCCTCATACTTCTGCCCCCCCACAGGGGAGGGATGGTGTGGTGAATCTGGTATGAAGTTGCTGTTTCCATGGTGACCCTGCTGGGTGCCATAGTGCCCCTCGTCAGTGAGCGTGTGACGACCGGCCGTGCCGTGGTGTGAGTCCGTGCCGTGGTGCTCCCCCCGGCCGAGACCCTCACACAGGGTGAGCTTGGCCGTCAGCTCTCTAATGGTCTCCCTCTGGTCCAGGATGATCTCTTTCTGTTGGACAAGGCTCTCCCTGAGGTGGAGGATGGTGACTTTTGCCTCGTCATTCACCCCCCACCAGCTGCTAGGAGGCACACCTTGATGGCCCGGGCCGCTGGAGCCTCCCACCCCAACTCCTGGACCTGCTGTGGGGAAGCAGGCAGGGTCGGCGTCTGCGGGAATTGGGGCACACATGAACCGTGGGTGGGCTCCAAAGTCATACTCAGCCCCAAAAGTGAAAGATGCAAGGTCAAAAAAAGAAAACGCCACAAGGTGAAGGAGCAGCTTCAGAGATAGAGAGTTCCTCATGATCTCCATCCACAGTTCACAGATTCAAAAGCTTAACTTCACTTCAGTACGTGTGATGTTCTAGTAAAGGTTTGTTTCGTCTTCTTTGAAGTTGCAAATGAAGCATCAGGTAGAAAGAAAACAACTCATCAGTGAGAAACTCAAATCTCTTTACGTTCCTTTGATCAGCGAGACCTTGTTCATGTGAAGGATATTCAAGCGGCCTCCCCTCTCCTCAGTCCAGAATGAAAGAAACCTGTGAAATAGAATGATGGATATTAGATGAAGCTCTTTCAATAGCTCAACTACAACAACTTTAGCAGCAGCAGGTATGAAGGCATTTGATAAGCCTGGAAATAAAGGAATTATTTAGTTTCTGTCGTGTTTAGATTTTGATATAGTGAACTATTCATTATACATAATTTCTATGTCCTTAGTGTGATAAAGGAAAACTAAGTATACCATGTTAAAAGTTATATTATAAACACATTGATGTGATTTAAAGCTGCTAGGATCCAGGGGGTGGGTGGGTAATGTCTGGGGTTATGATTTTATTTTCATCTATTTATTTATTTATTTTTGCTCTTAATTTATGTGTTTATTTTGCATTGTTATACTTAATAATATGGGCATTACTTTTTTTTTTGTTTTGTATTTGTTTTTTTTTTGTTATTACATTTATCTATTTATTTTTTGTTGTTATGTATTGGTGTTTTTTTTGCACCATGTTGTTTTTTCAGAAAAAGGAAAAAAAGAAATAAAAATTTGATCACAAAAAAAAAAAAAATAGCTCAACTACAGAGTATTGATGAACATTGATGTGCCTGCAGTACGATGCAAACCTTTATTTTATAATTCAAAGAGAAAGAGCTCAGACTGGTCATCAAGTGATAGTTTTCCTTTGGTAAAATAAACAGGTCACTACAAAAGGGTTCTTTAGTCCTCAGCCGGATGAGATGAAGACTGAATGTCTTGGTGTCAGATCTCTGGCTCTGGTTTTGTCTGACCAGTAACCTTGAAAACACCAAAGTCCTTCCAAGTCAGGATTAGTGCAGGTCAGATGTGAGACGACCTGCCTGGCCCGGCCAGCAGGATTTTTGCTGGATCAGTTGCCGCAGCCAACTGTAACTTTTAAACCCAATGCAAGACAAATCATAAGAGATCCTCAAGCAACGAATAATTTGCGTCCATTACATTTAACAGAAGAATTTGATCTGGAGGACGGCAGTAATCGCAGATGCACTTCTAATATTAATGGATAACTAAGTCCATCTTATGTTTCTTGTATCAGGAAGGGAAGCTGACCTCTCTCTGTATCATGTCCTTTATTATACAGGGTCGGCATTTTGAAATGGCACACACGTGATGTGGCAGCTAAACCTCACTGACCACCTGTTGCTCTGAGTGACCACCCTCTGCCGTGCTGCGTACGCTGCAGTGTGTGTTTGTGTTGACAATTCATGTTTGATTCACAGCGTCTTATCAATAATGAAACAGAGTGGAGAAAATGCTAATATTGTGTCTTACTGCACATTAGTCCACCCTCATTTCAAGTTCCCAAGAAGGCTGAAATAAAACATTTTTAAAAAAGTATATTTTGCTAAAAAAAATAAATAATTGATTATCACGGATTAAGAAACTTGTTAACAACATGGCTCTTTACAGTCTTGAGGGGCTCGGGCTTTAGTGTGTTCGGTCTCTTGCTGTTGTAATTTAGAGAGGCTTAGAGGAGAGACAGATGGACGAGCCACAGAACCGTGTCACACCCAATCGCCATCGTTTAGCCCCTAAGTTTATTACCACCCACAGGTCTTCCAATTAACCTAATTACAAACAGTTGTTGTGCTATCTTAGTCGGAGATAAGTGGGCTTGCACACTCCCCTGTGAGCGAGTGTGTGTAAGTGGTAATCCACAGCGAGGCAGTGGGGTCGTGCATCATCCCAGCAACATATGCTCACGGTAGGAATTTAAGCAGTGCGATTATAGTCTCAAATCTAAAACTGACAACTACGGTTAGAAATGTGATTAAAAGTCAGTTGATTCTGGCTCGGTGGTGTTAATACTATGATCGTGCTGCGACGTGACTACATCAGTATCAACATCATATTTTCTCAGGTATGAAGTTTACCGGTTGAAACATTTTAAAGAAATGTGAAGGAGTTCAATGAAATGGATCAGACAAGAACCCATTCAGTATTTTGTGTATATAAAGCTAATATTAGAAAATATAAATGATTCCATCTAAGAGCCAAAGAGTTTTCCTTGCAAGAACAAAGTCTTTAATATCTTGAGTCTTTCTTGAAGAAAGCAATGATCTGACCTTGATGTAAATTTTTACTAAGGAACCTTGTTAATAATAAGTTAACATGTATTTTCTGATCCATTACTCCTTTTTCATTCAAACTGAACCCTATAAATACAGCAGCAACACATTTAAAGTACAAAATTAAAAAAAGGTGCTTCCTTACTTGTCAATTATGGAGACAATCCCAGCATGCAACAGCCCATATGCACTTTAAACTTCATATTACAACTTAATGTAGCTTTATTTTACCTATCAGTGCATTTCATCCATTAAACATAGTCTCCAGAGCAGACGTTTAAAAGCCTAAATTACCTTCTGTGTCAAAGGTTAAAGTATGTAAACAGTCTACGTAGTAATTCTCTGGTTCCACTCCTGGTTCTGATATAACCTTACAACCTGATTCTAACTTTTTCACACCTTTGTAACTGCTTACTCTCTTTTCTAGTTGAAGATGTATAAAAATGCGATGAATGAACATCAGATTGTGCTTACCTCAGAGCTGGTGTAGTCACGCTTGGAGATAGTAAGCGCTCCTCCGCACGCTGATCAGATTGAAAGAGATTTACTCCAGAGGAGTGCTCAACTCGTTCTGTCGCTCCTTCATTGTCTCTACGCCTCTTTTTCTCTACTCCTCTCCTCCCTTCTTCCTTTGTTGATTTTTTTTTCTTGGAAAGCCACACCCCCTGTTTCCTCTCAGACTTTACACCTCCACCTCTTTACTATGTCTCCTTTTGTGTTGCAGATTTCGGAGAAAATCCCTTGATTATATTTACAGAGCTGACAAACATTTTTAAATTTGATTGACGTGTTACAAATCCCATCAAACCGAAAGAGGTGTCAAAAGTATTCACATTCATTACTCAGATAGAAATATAGATACTAGAGTTTAGAAATACTCCTGTAGAAGTTGAAGTATCAACTCAAGTTTTTCACTCAAGTAAAAGTATAAAAGTACTGGTTTCAAAACGACTTAAAGTATAAAAGTAAAAGTAATGTAAGGGGGAAAAAAGCCATTAAGTACAAAAGCCATTGAAAATGAATGCATCTTAGTATAATGTAAATATATTAAAGAACCATATATGTGTACTATTGAGCATTAACGTGTGTTTCAGAGAGCAGAAGATATGATGACTAGTTGCCTATAAGTATTGTAATGGTGCAAAAAGTCAAACTTCAGAGGCATGTTATCATTTATCCTAACCTTTATTGGAATGTACATCCAAGTTTAGTTGCAGGAATCTGAGGGAACGGATGTAAGAACAAAACTGGACAAGAACATCTGAAACAACCACAACCAAATTCACTCTATCCGGATGGAGCAATTTAACTGGATAGTTTTTTTTAAAAGGCCGAAATGAAATTGAATAACAAGGCTGTTTTTAAAATGTAAGGAATAAAAAGTACAGATAATTGCGTGAAAATGTAAGGAGTAAAAGTAAAAAGTCGTCTGAAAAATAATTACTCCAGTGAAGTATAGATAACCAAAATTTCTACTTAAGTAAGGTAACGAAGTACTTCGTTACTTGACACCTCTGCAAACAGTGCACCAACCCTGACCTCTTCTGCTGCAGCGCACGTCACACAGTTCACCTACATATCAGCACACGAGTAAGTGGCCAGATTAACTCCTCGTGTGACTGATGGCCACTGAGCCAGTGGCGGGACAACAGATGGCTGCTTCCAGGTCAATCAAAATCACACGCAAACAATGAAGCCAGCGCGTTGATTACAGGACCGGTGCCAGTACTTACGTTATAGCCAAAAGGTTCAGAGACAGAACACAGGTCAGACGATAGGTCAGACAAGGCTGCAGACACGGATCCTGATGAGAGTCCGGATATATGATCACATAACACCTGTTCTCCACTCACTCCACTGGCTCCCTGTCTCAATCCGGATTGAATACAAAGTCCTACTCCTCACCCATAAGTGCATAAATGGACATGCACCTCCGTACCTACAAGAACTCATTACTCCCCAAACCTCTACCCGCACCCTCAGATCTACAAACTGCTCGCTCCTCCGGGTTCCCAACACCAAGCTCCCCGACACGGGCGAGTGGGCCTTTTGATCATTGAGTTTTATGACTTATTATTGTTAGTTTTAACTATGTACTGGCTCTGTGGCACTCTGAGATTCTTGGATGAAGAGTGCCTTACAAATAGAATGTATTATTATTATTATTATTGCTGTTTTTGACTGAGCTCCCAGACATGTACAAAGACACATTTGCTTCTTTATTTCCAATTGCATATTAATTCCCAACTGCTTACCGACTCATGAAAGATGTATGAAGCAGCACAGACAATGAACATGCACTTTTGACTCTATCCATCCAAGAATCATAGCAGTAAGGGGATCTGTCTCATCAAACATGGCTCTGAAATAGTGGACTGAATTTCCCCGATGGGTCTAAAGCCGATGTGGAAAAACCTGCTACGTCTGGTCTGCAGAGCTTTGTGAACCATTAAAGCGATCTCTTAACAATTTGGAGGCCAAGTGTGTATAAATAAAAGAATTAAAGAGCATTGTTAATCTCCCTTGGACCAGTCAGGAAACAGAGATCACTCAAAGGAGCCTGTTAAAGTCTCTGAGGTCACATTGAACACAGACAGCGGAAGGTCTCTTTCACATGGGTTACAGTCAATGTTCACTAATGCATCATCAGGAAAATGTTGAATGTCAATGGCCTTCACAGCAGGGCTGTGGGAACAAATCCACTTTTTTTTTTTTTTTTATTTTATTAGTTTGCACACAATAAAATTAACACTTGCAATCAAAATAGTAAAACAAATGTGACAGGAGAGGTCAAAAAGCCAACAGGCTTATGCAACGGACCTCCCCTCAATTTAGGAAGTAAAACAGTAATTACAAAAAATCAAAAAACAAAAACAACAAGACGAAGACTATAAACAAAAACAAAGAAGGTTTGACTACATAGTTACAGATCATCAACACACACAAAAAAACAACCAAAAAAACAAAAAAAAAACAAACAAAAAAAAAACAAACAAAAAAAACAAAGAAAACTTGACATTCTTTAAATGTGAATTAAATGAGATGATAAATTTCTTTTAAAAATCTCTAGAGAAGCAGAGCTTTTGATAATGTGAGATTTGGAGTTCCATATCTGTACACCGCGATATCTGAGGGAAAACTGGCCGTGTTTAGTTTTATAAAAAGGAAAATGAAAATGATTAACCTGTCTAGTATTATATGAATGTATTTGAGAAGTATAAGTGAAAAAATTACTAAACGATAGTGGTAAAGAAAAAGGCAAAAACATATGTTTGTATAAAAACACACATATCTGATGAATATTTATGTCATATACTGAAAGAAGTTTGAGTTTTCTGAACAAAGGAGTAGAGGGTTCCGTAGAGTTAGAAAAAGTTGCCAGTCTTACAAATCGTTTTTGCATTAAATAAAGTTGATGAAGACTGGAAGGGTATGTATATGCCCAAACAATATTACCATAAATCAAATAAGGATAAATCATAGAATAATACAGAGTTAATAAGCAAGAAATATTAACGAAATATTAACACTTCTCTCCCCAAAACACCTTTAAATAGTTTTACATGGACAAGCTACAGGGGTTTTATAAAAATAATTTTGTTGTAGATGTAATATTTGGAGAAATGAGTCATTAGAACATTAACTCACCACTGAAACACAGAGGTGGGGGTATCACAGTATGGGCCAGCACGGCAACCCATCATCAGTGAGAGGGTGAATTCTGAATCAAATCGGTGAACTTAAAATGAAAATGTTGTGACATCTGAGTATGAAGTGACAATCAAGGTGAGGGGTGTCACGCCAGGTACAGAAAGCAAGGATTCACAAACTTTTACCCTTCATGGATCTTTAATATTGTATCATTACAAAAAGAAATAAGAATATTCTTGTTTCGTCTGTTCAAACGTCTGTTTATCTACTTTTAGGACATGCTCAAGATCATTTCTCTGCAGGAATACAAGAAAACAGGTTCCCAAATGTTCAAATCTCACAGTATTTTTGTAAAGGACTTTAAATCTGTCTAATTTATTCCAGCATCGTTGGAACTTTTGGACGAAGTCCAACAACTAAGCTCCGAACATAGACAGTCTAAAACACCTTTGCTGCCCCTGAAGCAGCATATGATGACATGAATACAGATAAGAGAGGTGAGGATGACTCATGTTTTCTTTATTGTTTAATAGGTCAGTGCGTGTCGGGTTCTCCTGTCTGTCAATCTCCTTACCGTACATTAATTAGGCCCTGAGGAAGTGAGCGCAGACAAACAGCTTTACAGCTCAGATCCAAGGACACAGGCCCACAGACACTCCAGTGTTCCCCACAACACTCAATTAAGTGACCCGGATCCCCACAGAGCGCACTTGTCTGCTGTGACTGGCAAACTGGAGGTCGCACTTTGTCTTTTGAATAGTTTCCTCAGATAAACCGTACTTATGCTCCGGAAAGAAACAAAAATCTGTAATTTCCTTTCTCAAATTGTCCTTGCTAAAATTTAAAGTCAAACGTTAGTATTATTTACAACATCAGTGGAGTTCTGCAGTTTGTACTTATTGTATAAATTCTACAGTACGCTGTTTGTCCAGGTTCAAGAAGCGAAAGAGCAACAAGAAATAACGTCTAAGCGCCGCCACCTGCTGGAGAAAACCTGCAACTGCAAGAGTGACCCCAGGAATGGCCTCTAAATAATTCTGTCATATTATTATTTACACCTTTTTCTGTTTCTAATCTTATTTGACGACAAACGATGTGTTCAAATGTTATACTTAATTTAAGGTGTTATGGACAAAACGTGAATGAATGGCTATAACAAATTTTGCAGCTAAATATAGAGTAAAGTCGTAACAAAAAGAAAAGAAAAGTCCTCATTACGTCTTAAAACTAGGAAATACAGGATTAGATGTATTTAGGAAAGCACCATATCATTATATATATATATATATATATATATATATATATATATATATATATATATATATATATATATATATATATATATATATATATATATATATATATATATATATATATATAGCTATAGGCAAGGCAAGTTTATTTGTATAGCACAATTCAACACAAGGTAATTCTAAGTGCTTTACGTCATCATTAAAAGCGGCAAGACATAATCAAACAGTAAATAACAAATAAAATGATAAGAAAAGAGGTAAAATAATAAAAAGCACAAGTTGTTAAAAAGTAAGGGCAGTGGAGTACAGCAGGTAAGTATTTAATTTAAGAGTACACTTCAGTAAACAGTAATGTTTTTAACCCTGATTTAAAGGATCTACAGTTGGAGCAGACCTCAGGTCTACAGGAAGTTTGTTCCACCGGTGAGGAGCAGAATAACTGAACGCTGCCTCACCTTGCTTGGTTCTTGTTCTTGGGACACAGAACAAACCAGATCCAGATGAACCTCAGGGGTCTGGGAGCTTCATAGGAACTAACAGATCAAGCATGTATTTTGGTCCAAGACCATTCAGGTCTTTGTAGACCAGCAGTAAGATTTTAAACTCTATCCTTTGACTCACTGGAAGCCAGTGTAGTGATTTCATGACCGGTGTAATATACATATATATATATATATATATATATATATATATATATATATATATATATATATATATATATATATATATATATATATATATATATATATATTGTTTTGCATATGATCTGGAGCCTTCACAGCCCCTAACACCATGCCAATGGACACCATGGAGTTCATTTTTCTACAGTAAGAAACAACAACTCAATAAAGAAATAATAATAAAGGGAAAAGATTCAACAGTTACAGAATTGGATGTTCCAGGAGGTTCACTCCAAGGTCAGATTGTGCAGTGCTCAGAGACATTGCAAAAGACTTCACAGGCCTCAGTTGCAGTTAAAAAATATGCAATTTAAAATGATTCAATATAGCACGTTTAGCTGGAATCGGAAGGAAGGGTTGCCAGTAGAACGCTTCTTCTCTCTTTTAAGAAAATGGCACCACATCTTAAGTTTGCAAAGCTGAAGGGTTGATTATTTGGGCTTGTTTGGCAGCTGGATGACCCCGAAATCTTGCATTCACTAAGTTGCCAATAAACTCCTCTGTGTATGTTTAAAATTGTGGAGTCACACTTATCTGAAGTCTAAAGTTTGCCTGAAAATGAGTCATGCAACATGACTATGATCTCGTGCACTCCAGAAAATCTAGAGAAGAACGGCTGGAAAAGAAAATATTCAGTGCAATGGTCCAGTCAAAGTACAGGCTCACACCCTCTGAAGTGGTGGGACTTTCAGAGTAGTCCCTGGGTGTATCTGGTATCAGGATGTTATGGATCCTTTGGGCCTGAGTGGGTTTTTGGTCGGGAGTCTCTGGATTGACTTGGGGTTCCATCAGTTTGGCATCTGGGTGGTTTAAAGACCAAATGAACATATCAGTCTCTTTGATGTTATCATTAAACATGCCCTGAAATAACTAAATAAAAAATGAAGTTGGTGTACTGGTGATCCCACCCCATGAAGGACACCTTCAGAGCGCTGGAGAGCTCCTTCAGCGACAGGCTCCTTCACCCTAGGTGTGTGAAGGAGCGCTACAGAAGGTCCTTCCTCCCTGCAGCTGTGAGACTACACAACCAGCACTGCTCACAGTAGACCACAAACAAAAATGTGCAATACCATTCTCTGGTATTGTAAATATCCTCTGTAATATCATCTGTAAATATCCATCTGTTTTTCTTTTTGTATACTAGTATTTTTTTATTTATTACTATTTTTATTCTCCTTCTTCTTATTATTATTATTATTGTATATACTGTTTATAGTGTTTTTCTATTATTATTATTATTATTGTATATACTGTTTATAGTGTTTTTCTATTATTATTATTATTGTGTGATATTGATGCCTCTTGTGTTTTGCACTATCCACTTTGCTGCTGTAATCTGGAAATTTCCCCTCTGGGGACTATTAAAGGATTTCTTATCTTATCTTATCTTATCTGTTGGGGAGGCTACGGCAGGAGACTGATGTGAGGCTGAGGGGTGTGATTGGTCTGGAAAAAATGTTCAGGTCGGTGTATGTAATATTTATAACTTAAATATATATTGTATATATTAAATATATATTGTATATATGGTATATGTGTGTATACATATATATATATATATATATATATATATATATATATATATATATATATATATATATATATATATATATATATATATATAAAATGTTCAAGAGAGTTGATTGTAGTAAGAAACCCAATCTATCTATTCTGATTCCAGCCTTTTATATCTATATTTTGGCTACATGATTTAACTATTGTAGGCTTACTGGACAGTAATAGGTAAGAGAAGTACCACTAAGCCAGTGGTTCTCAAATGGGGGTACGCGTACCCCTGGGGGTACGTGAAGGCACTACAGGGGGTATGTGAGATTTTAAAATATACATATATTTAAAAAGTAGCATCCATGCAAAAATCCTTTAAAAATAAATATTTCATAAATAATTGAGGAAAATATAAGTCTAAATTCATAAAATTAATTTTATCTTCAGGAGTAGGCTATTCAACTTATTATCCTAAAACCACAGAGTATCCCCCACACCAGGATGGTTCCACCTAACCTGTCAATCACCTGGCTTCACCTGTCAATCACTTGGACCAACGATGGAGTCGTGGTTTAAGCATAGCAGCAATATTTTTATGTTTAATAAATCAGTTACTGATGGCACAGTGCTCTGTTTTAGGTCTTTTTTTTTACAACCAAAAGTGCTTTGCGCTGGTTAGGGGGTACTTGGCTGAAAAAATATTTCACAGGGGGTACATCACTGAAAAAAGGTTGAGGACCCCTGCACTAAGCCATATACAAGGATGCTGGGTTGGTTGTGGACTTCAGACCCTTGTATTTGTTAAATCCTGGCTTCGGCCCTGGCAGCTTTACTTACTCAGCACACCAGTAAACCTCAGTTTTCATACAATTTTATTTCCACCCTGTTAAAACACTGCTCTGCAGCACCTTCATTTTATACATGGGCCTTTAATCTCTGGCTGGGTTTATTGCAGTAAATGAAAGGCCTGGCTGTGTCCATGCAGGGCCTCCACCACCTCCTCCTCCTCCTCTGAGAATGGGGAGCAGGAATGTGTGATGGGCCGGGTGTATGTAGGCCAGTGATAGGCCTGCCTGTGCTGCTCTGTCTTTGGCTTAAAAAGTTCAAGTCATTATTCTCCTCTTGCTGCTATTCAGACGGAGTCCTGTTGGCTCATTGTTATTCTGCCCGAGTGAGAGAGGGACTGGGAGAATGGGAGGCTGACTGTGGTTTCCAACGGCAGGGAGCTGGTCACACTGGTGGAGGTGCTGCTTTTCTGGTCTTTTTTTTTTTTTGCTGGATTGGAGGCATGTGGGTAATCGGCTCAGTAATGAGGAAAGGTACTGAACGGCACTGCATATCTGACCCTGATTCCTGGGAGTAAAGAGAAGAAGAGGGAGGAAAAAGGAGAGAGGGTTATGTGAAAAAGGGGTGGAGGGGAGGTGAGATTTAGTGCTCTGCTGGATGAAACAACCCCCCACCATCTAACGGAGAGGGAAAGTAGCCTAATAGGAAGACGAGAGGGGGTGTTATATTGTTCATTAAAGAGTGAAGGACGCACAGGAAACCTTCATCATTTCCCACAATGTGCCCAGAAAAGGTATGTAACTTCTTCTTCTTTTATTTATCGCTATTACACTAGTTTGAGCTCAGAGCTGGAGATCAACAGGTAGCTCTTACTGCACTTAACTGGAATCTCAAAATGGCCTGGTTCAGTCCTTTTAACTATTTTATCTACTTCACTCTGCAGTTAACTGAATGATTTACTGAAGGTTTATTTGTGCCATTAGGACACTTTATGTGTTTCAATGATCCAGGCGACTTCACTGATGCTGCTTTTGATGTAGATGTTGAAATGAGAGGATATGGTGCAGGAAAAAAAAGGTTGCTTTAACCTTAAAAGACAATGCATATATTTAACCATTGAGTTTTAAAATCTCTTGTAAGATGTCCATAAAAACGTATCCGTTTACTCATCTTGCATTCTTGTACGCTTATTTTCTTTTGGTCAAGTTGTCTCTTAAATTATCTAGAAGTTTTCTATACATGTTTTGTTGTGAATACAATTCCTCAGTCTTTGTAAATAAGTGTGAGAATTCTTACTAGTGTTTTTTCCCCTATTTGGATAAGAAATTGAAGGGGACTACACCACATGAATGCACCTTCTGTATCAGTTTCCAACCACCTGCAGACTTTTCCTGTTGCATCCTGAAACAAACAACACTTTCTTCCGCAGAATCAATCCCAGCTAAGCGAAAATCATCACAACTAAATGCTTCGTTTATAATCATAATTTCAGCGTATAAAAAATAAATGCACGCAATTATGAAACCCTCCAGACTGCACACGAAGAACAAAGTTAGAACAAAGCCCCCACTTCTCTGTCTTCCCTCCTTCCTGACAAATTACAGACTTCACCAGGGTGGCCTTAATGAGCAAGAGTGTGGAAAGGTTTTCTTTGTGTCATATAACATTAGTTGATCTGGGTCAACGTTTCTTTTTTTTTTTCTGTAATCTCACTGTGATAACAAAGGAGGGCTGCAAACGGAAAACCAAATGAGTCCTTTGCCATCATATCCAGACTGGAAATCCTCTGACCCCAAGAGTGGTTCTCCTTGATCGGTCACTCTACCAAGGAAACATTGATGTCCCCTGTTTGTTCAGCACTCTGACACCTGTGACTCAGAGTGGAGGAACCCATTGTTCTTATCTGAAATTGTGTAACGTGTCTGGCACACAAATCTTGGAGAAATATTTGGGTTGCTGTCATGTTGTGAAACGATAGTGCAGGAACTGGTGGATGGGAACTGTGTGAGCATAACACCACCGCAGCCTTTGGGTGAAACCAAAGATGCTGCTTGTGACTTTGTTTTTTTATGGTTTGGACCGTGGCCTTAAACGTCCTCCCCTTTAAATGCAAAACTTTACAAGCCTTTTCTCTTTCAGGGGACTTGCGACCTCTGTAAAACTTAGGCAGGTGAACAGCAGAGTGAAGGAACAACACAAGGACATTTTTCTGCTGTGAATCTGTGAGAGAAGAAAAATGTCTCGAACTGAAGAGGTCAGCAAAATGACAGAAAACGTGTACAAGGTAAATATGCATTGCATTTTTGCCCTCTTTCTTTTTATGCATACACAAGTGCAGTGCACAGTTAAAGATGTGGAAACCAATTAATGTCATTTCAACAGGGGATTCTGGACCAGTTCAACCCCAGTCTGAAGAATTTTGTGACCATGGGGAAACACTATGAGAAGGCCTTGACAGGTCCGCCTGGCTGATTGAGATACTTTGGACAAAAAAATATATATGTATATTTGTACTGTTCAATAACGTTCGTTCTTTTTCTGCAGGAGTGACGGTGGCTGCTAAAGGCTACTTTGATGCTCTGGTGAAGCTCGGCGAGCTGGCGAGTGACAGCCAAGGCTCCAAAGAGCTTGGTGAGTGGGTGGCTGCAAGTCGAGGAGAGCATAATACCGAATTGCCTTTAGGCCGAGTGGAGTTTATAGAGTGAACATGACAGCTGCTGTGAGAAGTGGGGGTGAAAAAAAAAAGTCTGTGAGTGTGCTGCATGCGTTTGTGAGCGAGGAGATGAAGACAAGAGGAGATGAGGAAATGTAGAGGCAGAGAACAGAGGGAAAGGGAGAGAGTAGGGCCATTGTTGGGAGATTAACAACACCACATGATCTCATTGTAATGCTGAAAACGGCGGGGGAGGCAGGCAGGAGTGTCGGAGGGCGAGATGCCAGCCACCACATACTACAGCGCTGTGTGACCGAGGGAGGGACACACAGCTGACCTCCACTGCAGATCACAAACTCTGTCAAAGCAAAACATTTGATAATATTTTCATTGGTTTAGATTCATTCATTCGGACTTTGAGTGGATTTTTTTTTTGGGCAGCTTCTTGGCCCCCACCTTTCATAATTGGCAGGGCAGTTTGGAAAAATAAAAAAAAACTCACCTGATACTGATGATTTCCCTGCTCCTCACAGGCGATACACTGTTTCAGATGGCCGAGGTGCACCGGCAGATTCAGGTGCAGCTGGAGGATGTGGTAAGATTTCTGTGACACTAAATCATCACATTAATTATAAAGTCCTCTGAAAATGTCATGTGATGTTTGAGTGGTGAAAAGTTTATTTTAGGGATATGGCCTCAGGGGCTAAAGATTATTACGTTGAAAAGATTGCATGCTTCAACATACATGTTGACATCTATTTATCTTAAATGCAATTTCATTTACCAACAGTTAAAACTGTTTCACTCTGAGCTGCTCACTCAGTTGGAGCAGAAGCTGGAGTTGGACATCAAGTACCTCACAGTAAGTTTATCTATTTATGCCTTTATTTGATGGAAGTGGTGAAGAAAAGGAACACAATGAGAGAGAAAAAAATGAGGTGGAAAAAGGACATGCCCCTTTTTTTACTGAAAGGCAACATGATGTAATATTTATTTTTACAAAGTGCATTTTGAATCATTCAAATGACAAAAACGTGTGTGACACAAAATCAGCACATTGTTTGATGTGATTGCTGATTTAATTAGTTAAATTTGTCATGAGGAAGCAGAATGGTTTGCTTTTAACGAAATGGACCCAGTCACTCTTTGGTATTTGGCACCTGAATTGTAAACACAGATTCCAGAATAGAATGTGATCTGAAAGTGAAAAATGTTGTTGAAAAAAACAACATAAAACAGTTAAACTAACTGAAATGAAAACATATGCCAGAGAAAATTATCAGATACTACTTTATTACAATTTATTAGTCGAACTTTCCAGGTCCATGTGACCTGAAGTAACTGATGAATGATGGTTTTACAGCAGAAAAAAGGAGTGAATCATTTAAAATGTATTTTCCTCGAATGACGAAACCGACAGAGCTGTCTAAAAGCATGGGAACTCAAAGTTAAATAATGGCATCAAGAGGATTCACAGTCATAAACTGCAGAGACACTGCGAGGATGTGGCACTAAAATTAAACTCACCTCTGGAGATTCAAGCTGACCAGCTCGCAGCCCGCATCTTACATTACATATTAATTCATACAAAAGGCATATAGAGCTATAACTCAAGATTATTAAAACTATACATGCCATAGAGAGATGAAAACAAATAAAAAAATCCAATTCATCAGTTTTTTTGTAGAAGACAAAAATAAACTTAGCCCACTCTGCCAACATTAAAGCATGGTGGAGGTTCTATCATGGTGTGGGTCTTGCTGCACAGATTCTGATTCTAGAGGTTGTGAATACATCAAAGTAAAGATAACATTAGAACATAAAAAAGCAAAGAAACAGCCCCGTATCCACAGCATTTTCAAGACAGGACAGTTACATCTGTACTACACCTCGTTTAGAGTATAAATATATACTCCGAAGTGGGACTGGTTCAGCCCTGTTCTGCCCTGTATGGTAGTAATTGGGGCGCAGCAAACGTGAGAATATTTGAGCTCTGTATGTAAGCGCTCTCACAAACAGGTGCTCCTGTCACTAGATGATTCTGCGATGTCACTATGCTGGTTGTAATTGCATATTCATGTGGGCATCTGCTTTTCCTGTTTGGTACTTGCAACTATGTTTAGAATACATTTGTGTCTTAACTTTTTATTAACACTATTTTAAAACTAATTGTGTTGTTGAACATTTTCAATAATTGTATCTAACTTTGGCTTATACTTTCCTCTCAGGCAACCTTAAAAAAGTATCAGAGTGAGCGCAGGTCTCAATCTGAATCAATTGAGCGCTGCCAGTCCCAGCTGAAGAAACTCCGCAGGAAGAGCCAGGGCAGCCGTCACCCGAACAAATACGGCGACAGAGAGATGCAGGTACCCAAATCTTAGATCTCAATCCATTACGTCAATGAAATATGTTTCAAAAGCTCTTAAAAAGAGTGCGTAAGTGAGACAGCCACCTGTTTCATTTGTCAAATCCTTCAAATACAAGGATCCAAACATCTTACTTGGTATTACAGCAGATTAAAAAGAAATGTGAGAGTGTTTGTGTTTAAGAAATAGGCCATTGTGAATGAGATTTACAAACAATCTGCTTCAGCTGATTTTTCAGGGTGCAAGTGACTTAGTTTAAAACCTTCAGCTGGAAGAAATATGAGTAAAATAAGGTGAAGTATGAAGAAAAAAACAATATATGGTTAAGAAAAAAAGGTCACCAGGCCATAGGGGAAGCAATTATGACCCAGATTTTGTTATCAGTTGGCAGCACACAGGATGTGATGTCACATATTCCTTCCTCTCTATACAATTACTAGTGATGGTCACAATATCTTTGAGGGCTGTGCAAGTTGTATGAATGCAGCTCTGTTCACACCTGAGCTTGAATCTACTTTTTTTTCTCTTTACTCTCTAGTTTGTGGAGTTGATGAGTCGTCGCCAAGGCGAGCTGGACACTCTGGTGGCCACAGGCTACAAATCTGCCCTCACCGAAGAGAGGAGGCGATACTGCTTCCTGGTGGACAGACAGTGCTGTGTCACCAAACTGCTCACTAACTACCACTCCAAGGTGAGGTGCTTATACAGTATAATATTCAGTTTTTCACTTCCTGCCAGCTATTAAATATTAAAATCTTGCAATTCAGTTTCAGCTATAAAGAGCTTGTATGTGTAGTAGTCTCTTAAGACATACCGTATAGGATGAGAGTTGCAAATGAATGAATTTGTTTGTTTCCGAACACATTCAAGGTCAAAGAGCTTCTGTCGCAGAAACTTTCATCTTGGCAGCAGTCGTGTGCTCAGCCAACGAAGCTCCCGGAGCGTGCTCTCAATCTGCTGCGTCACACCGCGCCGCCAAGCACAGGGGCTGCTGGGATAGCCGAGGTCCTCCGTCACACCAAGCTCGGCTCTGCTCAGCCGGAGCAGGTCAGGTCCTGTCTGCTGTGTGTTTCTGCTGTTCTTTGAAAGCCTGCAATGTCGTCCAAGATATGAGTAGAAGTGTTACATTCTGTAAAATCAGATTGAAATATAAGTTTTTTAGTTACCGTAATTGAAATTTGCTCATATTTTCATGAAGTAACTGCCTGCCACATTTAAGGTTGACAGCTAATAGGTGACATCACAAGCTTAAACTTTTTTTGGGAATTCTGATTGGTTTGTTGGTTAAAAATATTTTTTTTAAAAATATATTTTGAATTAGAAATTTTGGAGCAAATTTCCGAATCCCTCCTCGTCCTGTTCAGCAGCCACTGTCTCTCCCAGATGTCATTTGTGAAATTTCGGGTGCATTTTTTGTGGTCTGAGACACATTAACTTTTACAGTCTAAGGTCAATGTACTTGGCTGAAGACAGAATTCACCAAAGTCGTTCATTCTGATAAAAGAAAGGAAAGAAAAGTCCTTTATTGAGTTTCCTTCAAACTCTATATTTACGTCTCAAGTCAAGCTCAAATTCAAGTTATGCTTGAAAATATTAGATTTTTCCTGCCTGACAGTCTCCCTGCTCTGTTTTTTTTTTGTATTTGATGTTTCAGAGGCTCTCTGTTCAAGAAGTCCCACCTCTGTTAAATGGAGACTCCAGTCGCTCCCAGCTGCGATTGGTGCCCTCCTCCTGCTCCCAGAGTGACACCGGTCCTTCTCATGGCTCTCCCCAGACATTGCGCTCTGCCTCGTCTATCGGAGGAGCTGCTGGAGGTTCATCCCGAGGAGCCTCTCCTCCGCATGTCGGCACGCCCCTCAGTGTGTCAGCCAGCCTGCACTCTGACGGCAGTGGCAATGACAGCGCCAGCCCGGCAGCGTCCACACCTAACACCTGCAGCATCTCAGCCCAGCAGGGCGCTCTCCTTCTGGCTACAAACACATCCAATCTCTCCCCGAGCCTCATCCCTTCTACCGTCATGTCGCTCAGCCACATCTCACCGGCCGGTGGCTCCTCACAGGGCATGAGCCTTGCCATCTCTCACAGTGCCCCTCACAGTCCTCCACTGTCACACAGTGCTCCTCTCTCCAGGGCCATGACTCCGGTGCAGCTTCTGCACCAGCAAGTGGGACCAGGGGGAAGCAACACTTTGTCTCCATCGCATAATCCGTGGCTGCTGAAGGCTGGAGACATGTGTGCAACTGCAACTCTTCCCCTGCCGAGAAGACCCGCCAGTGAAATGAGACTGGGCGGCTTTCAGGGTGAGATTTGATGCAACATCTCCACTGCTTAGTAGGGCTGTTCGATTTTGCCCAAAAATAAAATCTCGATTTTTTTCTCTCAAAATCCGATTTTCGATGACGATTATTTTGTGAATTGACAAAAGGCAAAGAAATGATTTCAAATTTGCTGTTTTTTTATTGAACATTTGCCCCATTGGGCTTTAAGTGCAAACTTTGCTCTTATTAAACCAAAAATGAATGAATAAAGTGCAAAACTCTGTAAAATAAGTTGAAAAAAGTTTTAAAAAATATAATAAAATATAAAGTTTTATCTCTGAAAAAAAAAAAAATCAGCAAATCAGCACTTGCAAACATACAGTAAGTTATATTTCCAATTAAATAAAACAAGACATTTTCTAATTAAACTAAACTGGGTCTTTGCATGCTAAATAATAATGCAACCCATGAAGGAGGTAGAGGTGTGTAATGTCAGTCATTACATTTGCTATTCACATTTGCAAGTTTTTTGCAAGGAACACGAGCCGGTCTACCCGGTGGCATGTTACAACGCCCCCTCCTACACTAAAGAGCCTCTCCGATGGGGCACATGTCGCAGGTATTGAGAGGTATTTCCATCAATCATTAATATGGTATCAATCATTAATATGTGTGCAGACAAGGTAAAGAAAAAAAAATCGATTTTACGATTTTCACGTTTTAACATCGTTCTAATTACATAATCGCGATTACGATTTAAAATCGATGGATCAAACAGCCCTACTGCTTAGTGTCTCTCCATGCCCACGCCTCCCTTCTCATTTTCTAACGTTACTGCTCCCCGTAGGCTCCAGTCTCCCCAGGACGCTGCCTCTGTCCGGACTGACCCGTGTGGAGGCCTTGTTTGGTCACACACCTGGGGCCTCCGAGGCTGGTGGAGGAAGCATGGGGGGCGTAGCTTGCTTGCTTCACTTCCAACCTGGTGACAGCATCACTCTGCTTATTTCTGAGCCCAGAGATGGCTGGCACTATGGCCTAAATGAGCGGACTGGGCGGTATGGTTCACATCTTATTTCCTATGATGCAGAATTTAGAGTTGCAGATTACTAGTCTTGCTTACTGAAAATTTCACTTTAGTCAGTAATGAAGTGACATGTCCCTTCACAGGAAAGGCTGGTTCCCTTTTTCCTATACTCAGCCACAACATGGCAAGATGGATCACTTCGAAGGGTAAGCGCACTAAACCCAAACAGTGAAATCAGAAAGCTTTCCTCACTTCCATGTTGTTCTTTTGAAACTTTTAAAAATAATTTCGTGTGTGTGGCTCATTTAAATATACATTTTGGGTCCACATCCTGGTAAATCTTTCAACATGTGTTGATTTATTACAATATTAACACATCTTCCATCTCAGAAGCACTGAAAGTGGCAGAAGGTCATACATTCAAGAATAATACCATTTGTTCCTCAGTCTTTCCACAGCTCTCTCCAGACTTTTTGTTCCAACAGCAACAGACTTGTTGAAGAATTCACACAAAATCAACAATTCTCTACTTTCATTGTGCTTCCTCTATCCCCCCCCTCTCTATATTCTTTCCTCTTCCCTGTAGCTCTCTTTTCTTATCTAAGGCTAACAGCACGAGTACTGGACAGCTCGACAAACTAGTGTCTCCAGGTCTCCCGGCCCTCACCCCTGATTCAGAGGACGAGCGCTCCCTTCCTCCCCAGAGGGTCAGCACCTTCCGCCCGCGCCCCTACAGCATGGCCGACAGCAACAAGGTCAGTAACCTGAAACCCGTGGCAGGAGGGAACGGCTGTGTGAGTTCATTTAAGGTTTGTGGGCTCTCAAAGTCCTGCAATATGATTTTGATTGATTGTCTTTGTTATTATTTTTTAGCATTTCATGATCTGATCTTCCAAAACATCTACCCCTGGGATGATTGACAGCTCTCTCTCAAATCTTTCTCACTGCAGAAATATAGACTCGAAATAATTTGGAAATTGTCTTATAACTCTTGTTGCATCTCTTAAAGTTATTGCTAATATCTTTCTTCCTCTGCATTGGGTTAACACCCACACCCGAATGCTCCAGACAAGAAAAGCAGACATAATTTCAGATTTTTCTATAGGTGATCATCAAATAATTAAGTGCTCTTGATTCGCAGCACGTGACTGCTACTTTATCCTCTT
Source organism: Cololabis saira (assembly GCF_033807715.1). Taxonomy (NCBI): domain Eukaryota; kingdom Metazoa; phylum Chordata; class Actinopteri; order Beloniformes; family Belonidae; genus Cololabis; species Cololabis saira. The sequence continues at coordinate 27,565,881 of NC_084589.1, forward strand.
GCTTCCTGTGAACCAGTCAGGGTAGACTTGGCTTTTCATGCACTGCTTCTGGATTTTGTCTCAGTTTTTAATTAATAATGACAATAATGTGGCCTTGTTCGTTTAAAGTAAAGAACCAATCATTTTGGCATATTTTCTCCTACTGAAACCATGAACTTAATGCAGTGCACTTTCTTCTTCATATGAAAATGCACAAATATATAAATATACTCTACTCCTCCCTGTCCTCTGCTTCACAGATCACCTCAGATTTGGCCTCTCCTCCGCCCTCGCCCACCAGGTAACTTATCTGACAGATACACATTTCCAGGGGCAGTCCATCTCCATATGTCTGGTTGCTTGTTTGTTCATGTACAGCTTCTCATGGAGCATCTTTGTTGACTTTGGATTTGAGACTTCAGATGTTAACATAAATGACATGTGGACTGTGGAGTTTAATTAACGCTGATGTTTTGCAGGCAAAATTAATCTAAACTGAATTTTCTTTTTCTGGAGCGTCACCATTGATTTACAGTGGCATGAAAAGCGCTGGTCAAGGCCTTTGTTGTTTCCAATTATTACCTCGTAAAAGATTGCCTGATTTTCAAACGGTGTAAAATTTAAGATCCATTTCTTTGTTTTTTAACATAAATAACAACTTTGGTCTTGATTGCAGGATAAACTGTGGGAGCAAGTATTTGAAAATGCTTTTCTTTCTTTTCATAGGCCACTACTGCTCAGTATTTCAGTTATCTAAGTGGAAAGCTGTTTAGCAGATTAGTAATTGTTATAAAGCAATAGCCCTAACAAGCTAATTAAGTTATGAGACTTGGGTAAAAATAAATATCTGCAACTCAAATCTATTGCGCCTGCCAAAGTTTGCATTGTGCAAGTGCAAACAATGTTTTATCTTTAATTTTATGCTTTGGCCCTGTGATGGACTGCCCACTTATCCAGGGTGTACCACTACCTTTCGCCTGAGGAGAGCTGGCATAGGCTCCAGCAGACCCTTGTGACCCAGAACAAGAATACGTGCGTATAGATAATGGATGGATGTGTAAATGGATGTGTGCACTGATAAGATCAACTGAACCCCTACTCACTAAAATGATGTATGCAAGTCTACATCAAGCCTTAAAAATGACATCAAGGCTCTGTTGGTTAATCTTTGATCCAATTCAAATTTTGATAATTTGAGAAAAACATTATCGCTTCCCTGAAGATGAGTCCCAATGATATAAGTCGATCAACTTAACCTCAACTTAGAGCTTTTCTGATTGTTAGTGTACTGATGTTTCCATCTAACTTAGAAGAACGCAATGTCAAATAAAGCAGCTATATACTGTTTATTAAAAAGTAATTGTATATTGTGGGAGTTTCACAATTTATGTGAACTGAGAAAGGATATTTATTGCTTCCTCCTTACAGGGCCAATCCATTTGCCCACGTCCGACTCAGAAAGACAGTCACCAACGATCGCTCGGCTCCCATCATTGAGTGAGACATCGGTGGGACGGAGCAGACGTCCTGCTCTGGATGTTTCATCAGTCCATCAGGCCTAAGGTTGACATCTGGAAACAGCACACCAACTCAAGTGTTTGGACACTGATTTACTTGGCATTATGACATCTTCAATTTAAACATATACTTTGTGATTCATGTGCAGAAATGTGTCCAGTGCTGTGAATTTGAATCCAGTTTATTTGATTTTAAGGTTTTGATTAATAAAGAGAAACCACTAATACCTAACAATAACTTTGACAGAACTGTGGGCATTACAATGAAAATCGGTTTCTCTCTTTCTTTCTGTGTTTGAGACCAACCTTCTGTGTCTTATTCAAAATAACTAACATTTGCAAATCAGTCCTGATCTCTGAAGGCTGCTCTTGTATCTTTTATTTGCTCTATCTTTTTTTTTTGCATCACAAAAGTATTGTTTTTTTCATCTGATTTAGGGACTGGATCCTACAATAGCAGGTTGTACACTCTGACACTTGTGTGTTATGCAAACAGGACAGGTTCCTTCTCTACCACAGTATTATATTTTCTTTTGAAAAGCCTGTTACATTGGTGCTTTTTCATGGTATCAGTGAAGGAAAGCCTTTGAATTGTATTAAGTGTGCAATTTCTTTTCTTTTCTTTCTTTTTATTTTTAAATGTGACTGTTTAGATGGTATACTGGGAATATTTTAATGAATCTGACACACTGAAATTTTTTTGTGTTACTTTTAATTTGTTTGCTGTATGTAGGAAGTGCTTGAGTGCACAAAACCATGTCAGATAAATTTATGCCGGTAAAAGTTGTTCATTCTACTGCTGTAAAGTTATATTTTAGCATTTCAAAATATGGATTATTGGATTACTTTAACCTGTTACCGATGACTACAGAGAGCAAAATCTCCTTTTGACCTGAACTTTCAATATTGTACTCAAATGTGAACAGTGACAAAAAAAAACAGCCAAATTTAGAAAATTGACACACTGTGAAGGTTAATAGCTGAATGTTTGGATAGTATTTTCCTTTGGAGAGAAGAGTTATTTTGGCAAGTAGCATGATGTGGAGGGTTCAAAGATTCCGACTGAGAGGTTTGCATTCTTGGTCTTCGGATTTTATGTCTTCTTGATTCCTTTTCAGTCCCAAATCTAAAACTATTTTACCATCTAGGCTAGTTAACTCTAGTTTTCTTTACCAATCAGACTGAGCAGAATCGTTAAGAGTGATGTGAAAGCCAAGACAGATGACATGACGAAGTTTACTTGGGGAATGTACCTATGAAAGTGATTAAGAAAGTATGTGGAAAGTTGACCAATGTCTGAGCAAGTGTTCATGGTAAACTAGAGAAAGTAACATTCTGCAGCTCTAAATCACTAGCAAAGTATAGCAAAGTGCATAATGAAACTGTTCAAGCTTCTGCTCTAATTACCTTCAGTTGGTGATCGTTCAGCACCTTGATGACACAGGACATCACATTTAAAGATTGTTGAAATGCAAATACTGTATATCACTTTGTGTAGTGTTGCATGATTAATGTTGGGAGTGTAAATATTTTGGAAAAAATCTGTGACGGTATTACTTTAGTGTTCTTTTTGAAATGATATTTCACCTTGGGTTGAGAATTTTGACTTCGTCCTCATAAAGAGAAAACCCCCGATAGGGGAAACACTGCTGAACTGCTAGATTGTGAATTTATTTTCCAACTATCTGAAAATATAAGTGACATACTGAACACAAGCCTACACAGGCCTGGATGTTTGTTTTAGCTCGAGAGACACAGTCAGATTAATTTCTTAAGAATTTGAAAACTAAATGATATAAATATGTAACTTTGGTCAAAATTTCTATGACACATTTTTAAATAGTTTTCCTTACGAACACATTATTGAATATTGCAGTAAAAAAAAATTAATCATGAAATATTTATGTTGTATATCAATGGGTTTGCACAAAATATTTCTTTTTCCATTCACTTTGCCTCTTTCAAAACCCAAGTGAACGCAAGTTCAAAAGTCTGACACCAAAGTGAAGTATTGTTGAAGCATTATGCAACCCTTTATACACAAGTCTGTGCCTCTGTGTGTGAATGAAATGCAGAAGTGTAAACACACTTGGCAGGTTGTTGTATTAATGTCAAAATCTTCTACTGTGTTGATGGAAACTCACGAGGAACACCTGAATACTGAAATTGTCTTGTGAAACTAAAGTTCTGTGAAGAAAAGTGTTGAGTGTGTTTGCCTTGTAAAAGTGAGATTTCTGCATTGTTTTCATTGTTATGTATGGGATAATTGAATTTGGCAGTGTGGGGTTTCTGTAGGGGTCTAGCACAGGCTAGAAGAGTCACGGAGATGTAACATCCTACTCAACTATTCCACATTTATCTGTAAATGATTTTGTACAGCTCTACTTGTTTTCCTTAACTGAGTATGCTGCTATGAAGCAACAGTTCATTTTCAACCGTATTAATCTGATTACAGCTTTTCCAAACTAAACCTCCAGCAACGGATCAGTGGAACTGCTTACATTTTTTGAAAAACAAAAAAAAAAATCTGTGTTTCAACATTGTGGCTATTACAAAGATTAGTGTGCCAAACTGGATGCAATGGACCCCTTGTCTTTTAAATTCAACATTACGTCATTTTAGGGGAAAGGAGAACATATCATGCTCGATTTTAAAAAGTAGAGGACATGATTAAATTACAAAGCTGATCAAGTGATTTAATGGTCAAACTAGACTTCCGTTGTGTCTGTGTGATGATGCCAATGGGAGTTAATGTGTTCTGGTGGTGAAGCTGTTTCTGAACCCAGACGTGCAGCCGTAAGAGATGGATGCTGCTGTTTAAAGGCTGCAAGTTCAAGAAATTAGGTGTTGGTTGCTTGAGATATAGGTAAAATAAAAAAATGCATGATCACAGAATGGAAACATGCTCATTGTTTATGCCTGACTGTCACTGATGCATCGAAATGTCAGTTAATAGTTGCAGTTCAAAACAATAGTTTCTACACCTTAAAACTTTTTCAGGGAAGAGAACAGAACATTTTCTGAGATGTATATGATATACTCTTGATGATCTAATAGCCTGTTTCAAAGAAGTAGTACAAAATAATTTGGTAGAGTGTGGTACTCATTTATCTGTATTTTTAACAAACACTTCAAATGTAAATACACACACCATAGGCGTTTTAGACATCCTTCTGTTGGGGTAAGGTACTCTTAAGGTGGAACTCCAAACACAGCAGCTAGCTGATCAGACAAACAAGTTGCACCATCTTGAAGTCTTCTCTCAAACAAAGCTTGCCATTGTTGTCCTTTCTTAACAGAGTTCTGTTGTTCATTTTTGATTTTATTGATTAGGGTCACTGTATCACAAAGGCATGATGTTGCATTGTTGCATAACAGAGGTAGCTACAATCTCCCGTCCAACACACCTGGCTATGGAAACACAAGCTAGATCTACGCTTAAGCTTCCAAACCGTACCAATCAAAGCCGAGCTGTAATGCTCAGTGGATACATGGTTTACGTGTATTTAATAAATCAATGTAGCACACAATTAGAATTAAATAGAATCTTTATTTTGAAACATTGACAACAGGGGCAACTATGCAGACATATGGACAAGAGGAGCATCACAAGCCTCGATTGTGAGAAGAAATTAGAATGATTTAAACCACTCCAACTTGTTTCCCTTTGGGTCAGTTGGATGGGAAGGAACATCAGGCATGTTTCCATCATCCCGCACAGGAACTACAATAAGAAAATAAAGAGAAAAAGCTTTAACGACTGCTGATTTTCCTATAGCTTTAACGATGTTGAGGTATCAAGAGGTATTGAACACATGCCAGTGACGATTAATAAACACCACCTAATCTGAAATAACATCAGTGTTTACCTGGATAGTTGTATGGCACAGCAGCATTCAGCATTGCTGTATATTTTGTATAGGGGCTGATGAAAGGCAAAATGACACCTAAGGAAATACAAATATATACATTTAACATATGACACCATAACACCATCAGTAAATTATCAGTAAATAGTCTAATTAAATTCCTCAAAACATTGATTGGGTATCTTTGCCTTCTGCTTGATGAAGGAACCTCATATTCACCCAAATTAGTTGCAACTTTCAGATGCATTTAGCAACAAAACAGTAGTTATATTGTTGAATAATTTTTACCTTTTAATTTTCACCTAAAACAGCAGCTACTGTAAAATGTTTGCCAATTGGCCAATCTATTTCCCCCCCCAAAAAACACCACTTTTATGTGGTGTAAATGCAATTAATGTAAACAGCTGAGACTGGAGCATTTCAGTCCATATTTTCCATTGACTGTCTTCAATTCAACACTAAGGATTTGAGAACTGAGAAGAACTGTTGCTATAGTTCTGAAAGCAACTTGTTTTCCACCACTTCCGCAATCTACGATCTAAGATGCTCAAATGTTCAGGCTTCTTTTGACACATTTTTTCATTTCATGATGCAGAAAATGTGCAGTTGATGATGAAAACATCTTTCTTAATGCGTTTCCTTACTTCTGCAAACCTTTTCCTTCTTATTACTCATATTACTGACCTGTTTACAATTAAATTATGGTGATGTTTTCAATAAATTTGTGCACAAGAGTTTATTTTACAGTCTTTAGATGACATAAGAGGATAAATGAATAGAGATAAATAAATGAGAGAAGAACATTGTTATTATCATTAACAATAGGTACGGTACTTGCAGAGGTGTCAAGTAACGAAGTACAAATACTTCGTTACCTTACTTAAGTAGAAATTTTGGTTATCTATACTTCACTGGAGTAATTATTTTTCAGACGACTTTTTACTTTTACTCCTTACATTTTCACGCAATTATCTGTACTTTTTACTCCTTACATTTTAAAAACAGCCTCGTTACTCTATTTCATTTCAGCCTTTAAAAATAAAAGTATCCAGTTAAATTGCTCCATCCGGATAGAGTGAATTTGGTTGTGGTTGTTTCAGATGTTCTTGTCCAGTTTTGTTCTTACATCCGTTCCCTCAGATTCCTGCAACTAAACTTGGATGTACATTCCAATAAAGGTTAGGATAAATGATAACATGCCTCTGAAGTTTGACCTTTTTGCACCATTACAATACTTGCAACTAGTCATCATATCTCCTGCTCTCTGAAACACATGTTAATGCTCAATAGTACACATATATGGTTCTTTAATATATTTGCATTATACTAAGATGCATTCATTTTCAATGGCTTTTGTCCTTAATGGCTTTTTTCCCCCTTACATTACTTTTACTTTTACTTGAGTAAAAAACTTGAGTTGATACTTCAACTTCTACATGAGTATGTTTAAACTCTAGTATCTATACTTCTACCTGAGTAATGAATGTGAATACTTTTGACACCTCTGGGTACTTGTTTTTGAAACGCATCCTACTCAATGCAGCGTTTTACCTTCTTAAACATTTTCTAATAAAACCAGCACAACATTTAATCAGTTTAAATTCAAAGACATGAATCTGACCAACGTGTTTAAAGCTGCCTTTTTTCTTACCCAACAGCCCAATACCACAGGAGGCAAAGATAACAGGCTCCTTGTTCCACGCATTTTTCAGGAAAGCCCCGACTCCTGCAGCAAAGAAAGGAAGAAAGAAAGTGAAAGATCTGCATGTTCGTTTGTCTGGTGCACCATAAGAAAACCAGTGAACAGAATCCAAGTTATTACAAGCTTTATTATATCACGCACAATGTTTTCCAGCCGGAGGTACACCTTTCTCAAACCACATAGGTAGGAGAGAAATGCACACAGTGGTCATTGATCCAGTTGTATTTATACTAAAAAGGGAGGTGTTTTGTACGTGAACTCCATCTGCCAAACATATCAGACCTTCAGCCGTTTATCGCTGTTTATTGTTTCCCAGTACTGGAGTTGAGGGGGGATGGCATCCCCCCCTGAAATAAAAACGGTCAAAATCATCCCCCTGTAAAACTGCCTTCCCCCCTTTCCATCCCTTATGTCATTTCATCAATGAATGTGGTTTTACTGCTATTTCAACATTTAGAGTCATCACCAGAAAAATAACTTATTTGACAATTTTCACCTGTTTCAAGTAAATTTTCGCTTGAAATAAGTAGAAAAATCTGCCAGTGGGACAAGATTTATCTTCTTATTACAAGAAAAAAAATCTTGTTCCACAGGCAGATTTTTCTACTTATTTCAAGTGAAAATCTACTTGAAACAGGTGAAAATTGTTGTTTTTTCCAGTGATGAGTCTTTTTTTTAAGTGTAATGAGATTTGTTTACTAAAATGAGACATTTTAACTAGAAATAGGACAAATATTCTTGTTAAGATTTTGAGTTTTTGCAGTGATCCATTTTACTTATCCTGTGAAGGACAGAGTCATATTGATAAGTTCAGAAAACTGTTTTTTATTTTTGTGTTTTGATGTATTTGATGTAAGCCCAGTGGATATTTAAAGCTTACAGAAGGCTGCATTTAACTGCTGCTATGTCATTCCTGCAGTATTTCTGCAGGTGTTTTGGTCAGTGCTATTATTTGTAATATATTATATTATTTGTAATCAGCACAAATTATCTGTCCCCATATGAGAAAATCCACCATCCCCCCTGATTTTTTTTTTTTACAACTCGAGTACTGGTGTTTCCTACTCAAGATGTCAACAAAGATAAAGGATGAGACCCATCAGTGTTAAAACATATGTTTCTCTTCATTGTCTTCACCTAAAGAAACACTATTTAACAGCCTGGTCATGAAACAGGAGTTGACCCTGCAAATAGAGAAAAATCACCAGTGTAGAATCTTATAGAAAACCCCTTCAAACCTTTAAACTATTTCATAAAATCCTAACAAAAAGAATAAAAAACAGGAAAGTTTGAAACCGGTACGTACTGTTAGCTAATGATAGCTAACACTAGCAACACATCCAAGGTCACATTTTTCGTTGTAAATTAAATGGTAACTATTGCATTAAATTCACTGCGATAAACATTAGCGTAATTTTTATATATTTTTATATGCCACATGGGGTAACGGTAAACCTAATTCCATTGTTTAGATGCCCAAAAGACACAAAATATACACGTACCTGCCATGTTGTCTAGCGTAGTTTCAGTGAAATGGGAAATGGGAAATGTAGTCTTTCTAATGTGACGTATAATACCTGCGCCCGTCGCACTTACATCTCTCTGTAAACAGCCAAGTTATATACAGTATGTAGATATGTTTGATTAGGAAACAGTGTTTCAGTGGAGCTTTAAAACCACGTTCATCTGAAGCTCATCAATATTTTAGGACTAAACTCTGAAATGTAAGTATTGCTGTTATCGTCGAAGTTTTATTTGCGAGTAATTTCAATGAAACGTGGAAATGATATTGGAACCTTTTAATGCGCAGTGTAAAAAATGAATGTGTGGCACGTTCTTTACTAGTGAGACTGGATTTTTGATTCTTAATTTAGCAGAATGTTATTTCTATTCAGATGATGGAGGATTTCTCTGGCTTGGCTTTGCCCCCTTTGTTTGGAGGACATATCCTGGAGGCAGAGTTGGAGCCTGGTGGTGTGGAGCTGGGACCTGGAGAGGTAAAGATTTTACTGATGGAAACAGTTAAATAGCACTCAAGTCATGTGAGAATCTGGTTTTATATATTTATATATATATATATATATATATATATATATATATATATATATATATATATATATATATATTACATGTATCATTTCATAAGTACCAAGGCAAAGACTATTTGGAGTGAAGCTGCATGAATGACCTGCAAAGAATATGGAGTGAAATTAGAATTTAGAATTTATTAAAGGATAGCCCCTTGAGATGTAACATCTCATTTTCAACATTACAATATATCACATTACAGTACAGACATACATGACATAAAACCAGTGGTGGACAGTAACGGAGTAAATTTACTTGAGTACTGTACTTAAGTACATATCCAGAGGATTTGTACTTTACTTGAGTATTAGATTTCTTTGGTACTTATTACTCTTACTTGAATACATTTCCAAGACAAATATTTTTACTTTTGCTCGAGTAAATTTCTAGAAGGGCTGAAAAGTACTCGTTACTTTCAGGTCTGCTCTTTTTTCTTCTTCCCTAAAATCCTATTGGACACAAGCTGTTTTTGTTAAAGGAGGAGACCAATCACAGTGCACGCTCTCCACTGGGATGTACGTAAAGCGGAAATACGTCAAGCCTCCTCAAAACGATACCGCCAAAGTAGCCTGCGTTTGTCAAGACTTAAGTACCTTTTAAAAGCAAGTACTTTTCTACTCTTACTTGAGTAATATTTTGACTGAGCTACTTTTACTTGTGACGGAGTAAATTTTGACCAGTAGTATTTGTACTCTTACTCAAGTACTGGGGTCGAGTACTCTGTCCACCTCTGCATAAAACAAACACAGACATCTTGCTCACCCCCTCCCACACACAGCCCCTACCCACATAAGTCTAGTTACAAAGTAGGCTAATTTAATAACCGAAACAATGACATAAATATAACATAACAGAGAGAAAAGAAAAAAAATAAAATAAATACAAATAAATAAATAGAAAAAAGGACAAAAAAGAAATTAATTAAAAACATAGGCAATTTGTTTTAAGATGAGAATATAATGGCAACTTAAAACGATGAAAAGAGGTAATAGAGCACAAAAAGAGGGGAAGATTATTCCAATCCAATTAGCTGAATGACAATGTTTAATGTTTGGTGGTGCTTTTTTGTCCATCAGGTGGAGCTGGACCCAGAAGTAAACGAACTGCTTGAGACTACAGCACAAGAAGATGAAGAGCAGAGAGCTCTTGATAAAAGAAAATGTCTAGCACTAAGTAGGAGATGTAAAGACATTGAACAGGTGAGTTCGAACCTGGGTTTTTGGTATGTGGACAATTTTGCGGACTTCTTTGATGTGTTTCCTTAGAAATGTGAAGAGATATAATGGATTTAGTAAAATTTAAATTCTTAGCTTCTGGGATTATTTCTGGCTATAGAGTTAAATCATTAAACCCATTTCTTATATACTGTCATCCATGACAATGTTTTATATGACTAACAAAACATGAGTATGATTATTTTGGCTTTTTTAGCTTTATGACAGATAAGTTGGTCTAAAAAATGTTTGTGTCTCTGCTCTGTAATCATTTATCTGTTTTGTGTTTAGGTAAACCAGAAGATCCTAGGTCGCCTTCACCAAGTGCAAAGAATTACACGGCGTTTGAAGAAAGAAAGGCGGTATACATTTTAAATTTAAGAACATAAATTTTTTAACATTTTTATGAGAACTTTCCTACCTTAAATACTCATCTGAAAACTCTATTAATCCTCACAGGTTTCTCATGAAGACTTTAGATGCTCATGGGGACGACTACAGAAATGCCCAGCTCACGATACTGCTAGAGGTAAGGATTACACTGGTAGAGGAACATTGTGTGGAACTGTAAAGATACATTGATCAGTAAATAAACAAAAGTGGAACTATAGAAAAAGATTAAACTTTAAAATTTTGTTGAAGCATTCATTAAACCCCTTTAAATCTATTTTAATTGCAATTGCATATTTAGAAGTTTATTTTTTTCCTTCACAAAATGTTCCTGCTGTATCTTAAAATCACTTTCATTGTTAATAATCATGTCATTATTTTTTATCATTTTAGAGTAAATCTATTTCTGTCACTCACTATGCTTTTGTGTCTGCTTTGATTGATTATCTTCCTGCAATTGGTCATGTTGCCAGTCAGCTGATATAAACACATGAAACAGATGGGACAAAGAAACAAAGAAATATTCGAAAATCACACAATGATTGAAAATAAGCAAATTAATACAGTTATTGTGAAACATTGTGTTCACTATGCTGGCAAATGGATAATAATGTTTGTCAAATTGAAGTGTTAGATAAATCTTGTGCCCACTCTAAAAAGTTTATCCTATCTCACAAATTAGTGGGATTAGTTCCTCAGATTTGTTATGTGTAAGACCTTGGATTGGATATGTGAGGTTCATTTGTGAGACTGGTGCACTGTGGTTCCATGATGGAAATAATCAGCCATGGTGTTATCAGATTTATTAAAAAAGAAAAGTCAGTAACTTCATTAGGGTCCATCTTTAACTATTTCCAATTTCTGAAAATTCTGTTGAGAATCAGAATCAGCTTTATTTGCCAAATACGTAGAGACAAACAAGGAATTGTTTTCCTGCAGTTTTTGGCTCTTTAGTTAACGAAATGTAATAAATATTCAATAAACAAAAAAGTGGGAAATAGTGAGAAAATTAAAAATTCTTTAGGGAACCTTATATAAAAAGAGAGTTTCTAGAAAATGAATTGACATAAAGAGAAACAATTCTGTTTATTTATTATATATATATATGTCCATGCTTAATTTATTTTTTTTCTTTTTAAAGCACATTTTATTTTCTATGGCGCTCCCTGGACTTCATAGGGTATATGCAGTACATTGTCATAAGCTCGACTGTTTAAAATGTGGTTCAAACATGAGGGTCAAATGATTTTGGCACAGTGTGCTCTGTGCTATAATATTTGTGTTTAGATTGTGCAAAACTTAGATTGTGACAATCTTTTTAATTTATGAGCATATATATATATATATATATATATATATATATATATATATATATAGTATATTAAAATGTACAATAGGAGCAAAAATACTTAAGCGCAAACTGTATTTGAAACATGAATATATTCCACCTTTTATTTCCTTGTCTCAGCTCTAGTCGGCTTTCCAAAATATAGTAAATACTCCAAGATTTTAGGGTTCTTATCCAGTTACTTTCTTCCAACTGTTGCTATTCCTTTGTCATGCTTCACAGAGTTCAATAAAGTAAACATGTTGTTAGTGGTGTATCAGAATATATAGGTCTAATAATATCAGTTATTGTATTTTCTTTTTAATCCTTTGCTCTTGTTTCAGGATGAGCCTGGAGCTCACTTAGATCCTGCTGCTGGAGTCGAGGATGAGAAACCCAACGGAGTGTCTAGTTCGTCTGGATCATTGCTTCATGCAGCTGGGCCAAAGAAGAAGAGGCATCAAATTCCTCGGCAAGAAAAGTATAAAGACCCACAAGTAAGTGAACAACTCAGGTAGGCTGTTGTGGTTCATAAAGTAATGTGTGTTTACAATACAAATTCATTAAGTGTTAAGTTTTAAGCCAGTGAATTTCTGTTCCAACTTTTTTTTTCCTTGCCCCAGATTGAACCAGACATGTCGGTGTTGGCAGACACACAGTTTGGAGAAATGCCTAGCCCAACTGCTCTGTCTCACTGATCTGAGCCCTTGGACATGAGGAAGAAGACAACGATGATGGGAGGGTCCAGTTTCTTTAACCATTCTGTAGATATAGCAGCCTCTGTAAGGGTTGGCAAGATTTGTTATTTCACTTGAAGGGTGTAAATGGATGTCATTCCTGTTCACTTGATAAATATGTAAATTTGTATTGTAAATATGTTGTGTTTTGTAATAACAGCTGATGACAACATGTAATTATGATAGTGGCACAGTATTTTGGATAACTCAACCAAGTGTAATTATTGTTGGTGCGAAAAGGTTTTCTTCATGTTAACAGTGAGTTCATAATGTAGCTCAATAAGCAAGAGTGGTTGACAACATTGGAATTTAAACACTGATAGTTTGGTAAAGTTTATTTCTATTTTAAAGTTAATTTTTTATTATTAAAATGTGTGCATCAACTTAAAGATACAAATCTCAGCTTGTTGTTTACTATGTTACCTTTCTACATACAGGACTGTCTCAGAAGATTAGAATATTGTGATTTTCTGTAATGCAATTACAAAAAAATAATGTCATACATTCTGGAATCATTACAAATCAACTGAAATATTGCAAGCCTTTTATTATTTTAATATTGCTGATTATGGCTTACAGCTTAAGAAAACTCAAATATCCTATCTAAAACAATTACAATATTCTGGGAATCTTAATCTTAAACTATAAGCCATAATCAGCAATATTAAAATAATAAAAGGCTTGCAATATTTCAGTTGATTTGTAATGAATCCAGAATGTATGACATTTTTGTGTTTTTAATTGCATTACAGAAAATAAAGAACTTTATCACAATATTCTAATTTTCTGAGACAGTCCTGTATATAGCATCTCAAATGCATTCACATTTTTTTTAGTTTCAGTCTAAGATGAAAATAAAATTATGGAGCCTCATTATTTTTATGTCTATTTTTAACGATCAAAAAAATGTTACACTTGCAGAATAAACATGCTGATATCCATACAGAATTTTTTTTTTTTGAAAGATAAACAATAGAAACAAGTAATAAGTTATAACGGGAGATCAAGACAAAGATTTCTGTCTTGTTTTCAAATCGTGTCAGTCATAATTCATCACACCGTTGAGCCAATAATCGGTCCTCGCTTCAGCGGATGTGTCGGTTTGACGGACGTGACTTTCGTCCAATCAAATCTCTCGTAGCGGACTGGGGGCGGGGCCAGCGCGCAGGGGGCGGGACCTTAGCCACCGTCCATCTTCAGCTACATTACAGTGAACGAGCTTGTCGAAAAGAAAAACACATTTTGGAAGTAAAGAAGACTTTCTGGAATTAGTTTTGGCTGTATTTGAAAAAAGACAAACGAAATCCCACACCCTAGGTAAATGTCGCACACAAGTATAAATCTAGTTGATCGGGTTGACCCAGTTTCCCTTTTTCTTAAATGTGGCAAGCTAAGATGCTAGCTAGCATTTTATGCATTAGCTAGCCTGGCAGTTAGCTACATTAGCTAGCATTTTCCGATTGGGTTTATATCATTTTATACCGCTCCTTTCACCCTGAAAGACCACCACATATAATTCACACTAGTCCCCACAGTAGGGATGCATGAATATGAACCTCACACACCAGCGTGATTCGGGGCGCCTGTTTTGAAACAGTGTGTTATCGTTAACTCTAGCTGGCTAAGTGTGGCTAATAACCACGTTAGTCACATTAGTGCTGCTACAAGCTTGCTCTAGTTTACTAATTATAACCACATGGAGGTGGTCGTGCTCGGGGTTCGAGGGAAAGAGTGAATCCTGCAGCAGCTGTGGTATTTGTGCAGCTCATGTCAACAGCCTGATGGAGTTAACGTCAGTCTCATTTACTCAAACCAGAGTCTCATTCTCACTGTTGGATGGTTTTGTTGTGGTTGAAAAGTTTATTGACACCGTGGTTTGTTTTTCTTAACCATTTGACAGACGGAATGTGGACATTGTCGTAGTTAGAGCCATGGCTGACAAAAGAAAACTTCAAGGTAACAGCTCTGCCTCATGCACTGTTGGCATTTTATTAAAAAAAGAAAAGTTATGAATGACTTTTTTTTTGTGTGTGTTGCAGCACTTTTGAAGCATTTCTTCTTGTCTTTGCAGGTGAGATCGATAGATGTTTGAAAAAAGTAGCCGAAGGTGTGGAACAGTTCGAAGACATTTGGCAAAAGGTAACAGGAGTTTCATTTAGCCAGATTTCATGAGATTCTTTATTGAAAATGTAAAAAATATTGTTTTCTGCATTTCAGCTTCACAATGCAGCCAATGCAAACCAGAAGGAAAAATATGAGGCTGACCTCAAAAAAGAGATTAAAAAACTACAGGTAAAACAAGATAACAATGACTGCGTTTACATGCAGTCAATAACCCTTTTAAAACCCGAATATTGGCAATTACCCGAATTTGCACGGCCATGTAAACACCAATAACCCCTTTGAATAACCCGAATTTGCTCATATTCCGGTTTTTAAAAACCCGACTATGACCCCTGGGTTACTCCTTTTAAAACCCGAATATTCGGTCATGTAAACGCCTAACGGGATACCCCGATCAAACGGAACAGGAATTTGTTTTCTGCGCATGTTTTTTCGCAAGGAATCCTGGTCTTTTGAGTCCAGGAAGTTCTTCTAAACACGGCGAAACGCAAGACCACAACACACTTTTGGAGTGAGGAGGAGACTAATCACTTCATAAATGTAATGAAGGATATGAACATTTCTGCATTTGTAGACGGTAGAAAGTACGGGGATAGCAAGATTTACAAGAAGGTGAGCGAAAAGTTGCGCGAAGCAGCATTTGTTTTGAATACATTCCAGAAGCGGAAATTACGCAAATTGCGTCATCACGTTCTCTGCGCGTCGCTGGTTTGATCGGGATATCCCAAATGATTAATTACCATGTATACAGGGATAACCCTGTTTGCTCAGGCATGTAAACGGAATATTCCGAATTTTTCAGTAACTGGAATATTATCAATAACGTGCATTTTGACTGCATGTAAACGTAGTCAATGACACACTTCTGTTATGAAAGCTCTTTATGGAAAGTGTCGTATTTAAAGTGGACTATGTGTTTGTAATATTCACCTTCCCTTTTTCCCAGCGATTGAGAGATCAGATAAAAACATGGGTGGCCTCCAACGAGATCAAAGACAAAAGGCAGCTAGTTGAGAACCGCAAACTTATAGAGACGGTAGGATTTTTTTAAATGTTTACCTCTTTAAAAAGTTTTGTTGTTTCGTGTCCGTATAGTAGTTTTCTCTTACAGTAAGCTTGACACACATTATCAACAAAAAAAGGAATCTCATACTTGTGAAGGTTAACTACACATCTGTCAACAATTTTCAAATGCATTTATATTATAAAAACACTTACAGTCAGCAACATAGGTTGTGAAACTACAGATCTAAATGGGCTTTTGTGTCATTGTTGTAATAATTTATCTGTCACATAATGCCAAACTAAGGGTTGGAATAGATTGAGTCGGAGCTGATTCTTCTACATATTCTCTGTTACCAGGGCAATCAGTTCTTTGAATATGATTGGTTGCCTGAAAAGTTTTAGCAAAAATGATAAGTGATTTTTGTGAAATCTTCAGTGTATTTATTTATTTCAAAAGACTTTTGTGGCACTATTGGCCTTTATTTGGAAAGTAGGCAGACAGGAAACGTTTAGAGAAAAGGGGGAAGACACGCAGCAAAGAGCGACAGGCCGGGACTCGAACCTGCGCTGCCTGCACGAGGGCAGTAGCCTCTGTCAATGGCACCTGCTCAACCGACTGAGCTATCCAGGGCTCCGTTCAGAGTATTTTTAATGGGAAAGTTTTATGGCAACCACACTAGACATGTGGACCACTCTTAAAACAAGACACATATATCTGTTGTTTTTCCCTCCTCCACAGGTGGTTGCATATCCTCCCTTCACATTTGGAATAATTGATAAGGGACACTGGTTTACAGAGAAAAATGCTAAATGGACACTCAACCTTATGTATAATGTAAAGATTGTTACAGTGAAAATGAGAGTAAACCAGACAGATCTAACCTTCTTGTCTTAGCAAATGGAGCGGTTCAAAGTGGTGGAACGTGAAACAAAAACAAAAGCCTACTCTAAAGAAGGCTTAGGACTTGCTCAGAAAGTGGATCCAGCTCAGAGAGAAAAGGAGGAAACGGGACAGTGGCTAACGGTAAACATCTTCTTACTTTGATGTCTCTTGGCTTGAATCATTTTGATTGTTGGCTTAATTGGAAGCAAAGGAGTTTTGACTTGAGAATGGGGAAAAAAACTAAACTAAAGATGGTCTCATTTCATAAACATCTGTCTTGAATACATTTATATTCTTTAACACACTTTTCTCTTGGCTTCTCCCTCACCTATAGAACACAATAGACACTCTAAATATGCAGGTGGATCAGTTTGAGAGTGAGGTGGAATCTCTTTCTGTCCAAACGCGAAAGAAGAAGGGTGACAAAGACGTAAGTCCTTGCACTGTTTTTTTTGAGGATGTTAATTTCTGCGGTCATTACTGTGTGTTTAGTACAATCTACCAAACTTGATTTAATTACTTACTTGCGTTTGATTTATTTAGAAGCAAGATCGTATTGATGAGCTCAAGCGGTTGATTGAGAGACATAGATTCCACATTCGCATGTTGGAGACAATTTTACGAATGTTGGACAATGACTCTGTGCCCGTGGATGCAATTCAAAAGATCAAGGATGACGTTGAGTACTACATTGATTCTTCTCAAGACCCGGACTTTGAGGAGAATGAATTCTTGTATGATGACTTGGACCTAGAAGACATCCGTGAGTGGGGAATTGCAGAAATGTTTGGGTGTTGCCTTTTATTTGTTCAGATACCTGTTATGTGTAATGTCAAAACATGTTTTCTGTTTTTATCTCACAGCTGCAGCGTTAGTTGCAACTTCTCCATCAGGTCAGGGCAATTTGGAAGATGAGATGTATCTCCACTCTAGCAGCACTCCCACCTCCACAACCTCTTCTTCACCCATACCTCCATCCCCGGCCACTTGTACAGCTGTAAGTTCTTATTTTTGTGTCATCAAAACGTCTGTCAGAGTGTGAAAGGATTACTGGGAAGAAAATGATTATCCTGGCACAATTCTGCACACTTCTAATTAACTGTTCTACAAACCAATTGTGTTGTTATCCACTGGCTGGTGTGCTGAATCAACTTTCAAAAGTGGATTGTCATATCAAGGTATCTCCTCCTATAGGAGAACTCGGAGGACGATAAGAAAAGGGGACGGTCGACAGACAGTGAAGTTAGTCAGGTGAGCGGTTCTTAACTGTGCTGTGTCTGTAGCTGAACTGTTTAGTGCAACACTCTTCACCCTTGGTCCTGGAGAGTCACAGTGGCTGAAGATTTTTGGCCTTTCAGGCACCGAAATGAAACGAGTTGTCTTTGATGGGACCTTGGTTGGAGACTTTTAATGTAATTAATCCTGCATATTTGGGTCTCCAGTAGGGCTGGGCGATATGGACCAAAAGTCATATCTCGATATTTTCTAGCTAAATGGCGATACTCGATATATATCTCGATATTTTTTCTGTGCCTTAATTGGGGTTTCCCCCAAAGCATTATAGCATAGCATCTCTGTTAGCTTCATTTTTTTCTGAGGCAAACCCTTAAAAAAACAGTCAGTTTTAATACAAACCTCGTGCCAAATGTCACACAGGTACCATTATTAACAGAGGTCTGCACAATATCAAAATGTATAAAACAAATTAAATAAAAATAAACTGCCTGCATATATAGAATAAAAATGTTTCTTGAATAAAATAAAACATGCATAACAATTCAATTAAAATACACTGTGCAATTAATACAATGTAGACAGTAACGGGCAGACTTTTCCACTGAGGTTGACAGTTGTGCAAATAACAAAAAATTTGTGCAAATCTCAAATAAAACATTCAAGTCAATTTGTCAGAAAATAAGCTATATCAAAATCATTAAAGGGATTGTGACATGAAAAACACATTTTTCTTGATTTTTTGTGTTTTGTTGGGTGTCTTGACATCAATTACACCCAAAAAACAACGAACTTTTAACATTCAGTGTATTGTGTGCTTTCTGGGATTTTCCGCATAACTATGCAAAAACGGCGCATGTGGTTTGGTGGCGGGCCGTTACGTAACGGCCCGCTAAATCACCGCCCCCTCCACCCAGCTCCCTGTCTCCGCTCCTCTCCAGCGCACCATAAAGGCTGATTTATGGTTCCGCGTTACACCGACGCAGAACCTACGGCGTAGGGTTACGCGGCGACGCGCACCGTACGCTGAACCCTACGGCGTAGGGCTCTGCGTCGATTTAACGCGGAACCATAAATCAGGCTTAACACGGAGCTGTTTAGTGTTTAGAGCCTCTTTTGTTCTAATCACCGGAGGAAAACTGCTAAGAAGACCCGCGGCCACTGACTGGACTTAAGATAAGGTGACACTGCTGCTTGCATGCCTTTATTTTTATGATTGTTTGCTGTGGTTCGCCGTGCATGCTTCGCCTGTCGCTCCCGGCTCTCTCCGACGCCGCTGTGAGCGTATGGCTGGAGGAGGAGGAGGTTTGGAGGAGGAGCGGAGCAATGATTGACAGGAAAGGGGGAAAATGAAGCATTTTTCACGGCGTTAAAAAACACTGTAATAAAAAGCCAGGAATAGAGTACTAGAGTGAATATTTTCTTGTTACACTCTTTTAGACACATTTGAGGGATGTTGGCCAAGACTTTTAATAGTGTTAAAAGCATGTTAAAAATGATGTCACAATACCTTTAAAAAAAAAAATGTAAATTTTTTTTTTTTTTTTTTTAAATCGTTATAAACGATATTGTCTCGTACCATATCGTGTTTGAAAATATATCGATATATATTAAAATCTCGATATATCGCCCAGCCCTAGTCTCCAGTTTGAAGTAAACTTTGGTCCTCATGCTCTCTACACTTTGGTACTTGCCTTCCTGACAGTTTTAACACAGATGTTTTTCTCTAATGCTTTTGTTTTCAGTCACCTGTGAAGAACGGCACCCCATCCTTGTTATCTTCTTTCTCTTCTTCTACCACCTCGGGGTCGTCTTCATCTTCCTCCCTCGTGTCGATGGCGAGTGTCGTTGGAGGCATTCCCGCAGTTCCCACGAGCAGCAGTCTTATAGGAAGCTTCAGCAGCGCAGTGCAACAACATCAGCAGCATCAATCTGTACAACAGCAGCAACAACCTCAGCCATCAAACCCGTTGCAGCAGCCACCTCACACAAAACCCTCTGTCCCGTCAAACACCCCCCCCAGTCCTCCCAGCAACCCGCTTCTCCCAACATCCACTGCGCCCTCTCTCCCTGCTCCCAGTGCACCCAGTTTATCAGCCCTCAACTCTCAGCCCATATCTGTACAAACCTCGGTATCCAGTTTGGGACTTGGACTGGGACTGGATATAAGGAAAGGTGGCCTGACGGGGACCAGCAGTGCCAACCAAATGCCAAGTTTAGGCTTGGGTGGCCATCCCACTCCTTTAAACACCATGGCGGGGCTCATTTCAGGGTCCACACCTGCTCCTTATGCCCAGGCAGCAGCATCGGGAGGCTTGGGTCTGAGCAGCACCACTCAGTCCAGCATTTTAGTGGAGAGCAGCACTTCCATCCCCACCTCTGGCTCCAGTGGAGTCACCACCAACGGGGCCGGGACAGGGCTCGGTTTGCTCGGTTCCAGCCCAGCCCACACCTCACTAAGTGGGAGTATTTTGAGTCTAGTCCCTGGGCAGAATGTGGTTACTGGTGCCTCTCAGGTGCCCCCAAGTTCTGCTAGCAGCACCCCTGGAGTCGTTGGCATGATGGGAGGCAATGGAGGAAATGGTGTGGTAGGAGTAGGAGTGAATGCCGCTCCTGCTAGACCACCAAGTGGACTGAAACAAAATGGAAGCACAAGTAGGTTAACATCTTCTTAAGCCTGAATTATGGTTCTGCGTCAAACCAACGCAGAGCACACGCCGTCACCGAGACGCCGTCGTGAACCTTTCGGACTTCTCCGTCAGTCCATTTCACCGCGGTGCAGTATCCGACTTTTTCCGGTCACAGTGAATCAAAGAGATAAGGACAACTATTGTGCAAAAAAACAAAACAAAAAAAATCACACATACACGAAGAAAAGAGCGCTGAAAGTTCACGACTGCTGCCCTCTCCGTCTGTGTCGGCTCGACGCGTAGTTACAATTTTTGGGAGGTGCACGTCAGTGACGGCGTCGGTGACGGCGTGCGATCTGCGTCGACGCGTACCCCACACCGTAGGCACGGCGTTGTTTTGACGCAGAACCATAACTCAAGCTTTATCACTGCTTGGCTTTTTCATTAAGGTATTTTGATTTAAAGGCATCTTCCAACCTTTTCCTCGCCTACCTTCAGGTTACAGTGCCGTAGTGGCGGAGAGCTCCACAGAATCAGCCCTAAGCACACCGAGCCAGTCACAAAGCAGCCAACCCTCATCACTCAGCTCTTCAGCCAGTCAGCCGTTAAGTCATTTGTTCACTTCACCTGAGTCCTGAAACTCAGTGACTTCTATTTATTTAAGTACTTGTTTGTTTTAATGCCAGTACTTAATTTAGTCTCTGTGTTGTTCTCATGCTACCTGGCACAGGATGGACAATGGCCCCAGCTTAATCAGCTCCATCACATTGCCCCCCAGCTCTCCGTCCCCCTCGTTCTCAGACAGCACACCTGGTGGTGGGAGTCTTCTCAACGGGCCCCATTCTTACACACAGGCCACGGAGGGCCTCAAGGTGAGCCACACCAATGTTAGCTTTAGTTCACACTATGTCTACCAGTTATTACAGTTTTTGGAAGGTGAAGCAGAAGCCTCTCCAACTCGGGGCATAGAGAGTTGTCGTGTGAGATCAGCAAAGTCTGTTTTGAGATAGCGATAAAAAGTCTAGTCCATAATTACACAGTAACAGAACCACCTTTATGATGCTTCATGTTGAAGCGTTTAGGATTCTGCCAGTGTTCAGTATTTGGGTAGTGAGAATTTAAATCTGTATGAGCTTTGGGTTCTTTCCTGTCTTTGCAGGAAAAACACAGGTGGAGAAAATTTAGTTAACGATCGCACAATCCCAGTCAGCAATGATGGTCCATAAGATTGCGCCGGTCTTTTGACAAGCCAGTCTAACTTATATATATATATATATATATATATATATATATATGTATGTATGTATGTATGTGTAATTTATTTATTTATTATTATTTTGAAACTATGAATCACACCTGTCTTATCCTGCTGTGAAAAGTTTTAAAAGCTTCTGCTAACAAGGCAACAGACATATTTGGCAGTTGTTGTGAATCAGGTACTTTCATTAAAAAAAATTCAATTAAAAAGTAAAATAATCCTAAACCATATAAACTCTTGACAGATGGTTGGACGTTTTAGTAACAGTAGGTTTTGTGATTGCTTTAGTGTTACCCAATTCATCACCCTTTTTCTATTAAGGTTTACTTGTTATTTATTTATTTTCTATGTGCTCACATCAACTTGATCTCTTCTTTAGGCTCCGGAGCCTCTCATCACTCTGAAGGCGATGGCTGAGAGAGCAGCAATGGTATCTGGTCTGGACGGAGAGATTCCCAACCTGCATCTAACCGACAGAGGTCGTAATGGTCAGGCAATATTTACACACCTTTTATAGCATGCAGTTATACGCAAAACGTTCTGTATTAGGAAGCATGCTGACTTAATAATATCATTATATTAGGAATGCATGGGTTCCAATTCTTTATACAGAAAATACTTACCTGCTCATCAGATGTAGCTTTAATATCAGTTAGCTAGGTGACAGAATTTTTCTTTCCTTTTATTGGTCAGTTGTGAAGTAAAGCTGCTAGCCACGTCTGTGAGTTTATTGTGTAACGTTTGCACTCTTACTTATTTTATTTTCTGTAGATATTTTCTCTGGTTCATCGGCAGCGCCTGGCACACCCGCCACCCCTCAGCCGTCCGTGTCAGAGGTCAGCATCCCACCCTCACTCGGGGTCTGTCCATTGGGCCCAACCCCTCTCCCGAAAGACCAGCTTTACCAGCAGGCAATGCAAGAGTCTGCATGGACACACATGCCACACCCCTCCGACTCTGAGAGGATCAGGTAAAAGTTTCCCCCTTTTTTAACCGTCAGAGATGTGGAAGCCTTGCATCCCCTTGTATGGCTTGAACAAAAATAGCAGTGCTTAATGTGTTTCACAGTGGTTTTATGATTATGCTTTGACTGTAACTTTGATCATTTCTAGCAAGAGTACTGGAATAATTGTTGGTATAAACATGGCACTTTGGGGGGGGGGGGAAAATAAATTGATTACGTTGCATGCACCGACTGAATCTGCATTAATAAACCATCAACTTATAATATTCCTTATTGTAATTTTGACCATAACTCTAATTAAAGAAAGAAAAAGAATAAAACAAAATAAAAGTTGATCAGCAGTACAGTAGCATAGTGGGTAGCACTATTGCCTCACAGCAAAAAGGTTCCTGGTTCGACCCACGGGCCCAGAAGTTCCTCTGTGTGGAATTTGCATGTTCTCCTCGTGCTTGTGTAGGTTTTGTCTGGGTACTTCAGATTCTTCCCACAGTCCAAAAACGTGTATGTTGGATTGATTGATTGATGGTTCTGCATTGCCCGTACCTGCAAGTGTGAGCGTGTATAGTTGTTTCTATGCATGTGGCCCTATGATGGACTGGCAGCCTGTCCAGGAAGCCTTTTGTTATAATGCTCTGGGTCCAGCAGATCCCTGTGCAGGATTATGCAGGTGTGGAGGATGGATTGAAGTTGATGAGACAAATGAGAGTAGCAGCCACAGGTAATGGGATAGAGCACACTACAAGCTGCTTCTCCTATCCCAACCTGCAATACAACGAGGCATATCTTCACAGTATCTAAACAGTTTATACTTCATTCTTCTCCAAAAACTGCTAGCCTATGTGCTTTCATTAAGATATCCGGGTAGTTTGATTTTTGCCCATCGTCCACAGTGTATTGGTCCCAAAGATGCTCAGAGGGACACCAATACTGTTTCAGAAAGGGGGTTTTAACAAATATAGTACACCTCTTTAAAAGTTACGTTATTTACATTTGAGCCATTTTTCAAAGCTGTACTTGTTCAGTAGGAACAGTTGGATTTGAGTCGTAAAACAAAACAAAAGTCTGGGAATTTGTGCGGCGGACGAAAGCTAGTTCAGGCCGTAGTATTTTCTTTCTCATCGAATAAATGTATTGAGCATGTTACCTGATGCACTTCTCTTGAGAGCAGAGGTTTTAAGGTCTCAGTGGGATCACGCTACACAACTGATCAAAGAAAGGCCAGACACCAGAATTTTTATTTTATTTATTTTTTTACTCCACGTTTGACTGGTCTTTATAAAGCAGTTATAGCTACTATTAGGGCTGGGCGATATGGACCAAAAGTCATATCAATATTTTCTAGCTGAATGGCGATACTCGATATATATCTCGATATTTTTTCTGTGCCTTAATTGGGGTTTCCCCCAAAGCATTATAGCATAGCATCTCTGTTAGCTTCATTTTTTTCTGAGGCAAACCCTTAAAAAAACAGTCAGTTTTAATACAAAGCCTCGTGCCAAATGTCACACAGGTACCTTTATTAACAGAGGTCTGCACAATATCAAAATGTATAAAACAAATGAAATAAAAATAAACTGCCTGCATATATAGAATAAAAATGCTTCTTGAATAAAATAAAACAAATATCCCTTTCCTGCATAACAATTAAATTAAAATACCCTGTGCAATTAATACAATGTAAACAATAACAGGCACTTTTCCACTGAGGTTGACAGTTGTGCAAATAACAAAACATTTGTGCAAATCTCAAATAAAACATTCAAGTCAATTTGTCACAAAATGCTATATCAAAATCCTAAAAATTTTTATTTAATAATCAATATAAACGATATTGTCTCGTACCATATCGCGTTTGAAAATATATCGATATATATATTAAAATCTCGACATATCGCCCAGCCCTAGCTACTATGTAAAAAATGTTTATTTACTCACTTCCCCAGAGATAAGATAATTTGTCCTTAATATAACACTATGACCTAAGGTGAAGCACATCTGTTTTGTTGAACTAGTTGTTAAAGAGAGCTAACAGTTTAAATTTCATTTTTCGTTTCCTATTTTAACTCTGTTATGAATATTGCATGCCAGAAACATCAAGGTATCATGGATGATTCTGCCATAATTCAACAAACTGAGTTCGAGCGGCTGATTACCATGCTCTCTGCAATGTTTGCTGCATTTATCATTCCTCTGTTCCCTCTGTCTGTATCTGAATCTCGACGGTTGTAGTTGGCAATATGCTCCTTTCTGACCAATTCAATTCCTAGAAAATATTTTGCATCCTAAATATTTGATCTGATCTGATTCTGAGGCAGTCATGTGGTTGGTGAATCCTGTTGGAACGACATGTCTCCCATCGGGGGCATTTGTAACTTCCAAAATGTGTCTACTATGTGAAAATGTGGGTTACAGTTTTGTGGTATAAAACTGGCCTAATATGTCCCTGTTTTTTTTTTTTTTTTTTTATGTCAATGTTAACAAAATACAGGATTTGTCCAGGGAAAAAAAACTGGAGTTGGTCAGTGTTTTAACATTTGGTGGACCTCGGTTTTTTTTTCACAAGGCAATACCTGATGAGGAATCCCTGCCCCACGTTGCCCTACCACCATCAGGTACCGCCACATCACTCTGACTCCATAGAGTTCTACCAGAGACTGTCCACAGAAACTCTCTTCTTCATCTTCTACTACCTGGAGGTAACTGTGTGCCCTGTAACTTAGAAGTTAGTTTTCCTTTTCTGTCCGTTCTACATGTGAGTTCAATGATGTCGTTGCAACTCTGTGTTAGGGAACCAAGGCTCAGTATCTGTCTGCAAAGGCGCTAAAAAAGCAGTCGTGGAGGTTTCACACCAAGTACATGATGTGGTTCCAGAGGCACGAGGAGCCCAAGACTATCACTGATGAGTTTGAACAGGTGCAGTTTCAACACATTCTTTTCCTGTGACATCATTGCCGGCTCGTGGTCTGTTTTATTGATGGTGATTTCCAACCTGCTGTCCCTTCAGGGCACTTACATTTACTTTGACTACGAGAAATGGGGCCAGAGGAAGAAGGAGGGGTTCACCTTTGAGTACAGGTACCTGGAAGACCGAGACCTGCAGTGACACATAAGAGGGACGTAAAAGGACAAAGACAAAACGTGCTGCTGTTGACATTCCGAGACTGAACTCCAAACTGTGGATAGAGATTGTGATGTGTAGTAGAAACCCTCTCCTGAAATGGAGACTGGTGTCTGTATAGGCTGCATCTCAATGTGAAGCCCTTGCTCCCCGTGTAGTGCTTTGCTTTTGACAAAAACGCCCCATGGGTCTGATCAAATGCACCGCGTTGCACGAGCTGGGAGGGCTCTCCTTGGAGATCTGCGTTTGTGCCTGTCTGTGTGCACACTCAGTATGTGGCATTAGGAAAGCCTATCCCATGCATGTTTCTCATTTTTTGTTTTCTTTTTCCGTTTCAACATGATTCTCTGTACCACCTACCCAACATGAGCCTGGAAGCCTTTTGACTTGACACAAAGCAAACCTTGGATTTAATTGTTAAGCTGCCCATCTTGTATTTACTGTAATTTGGTGGTTTAGAAAGGGGACGTACAGTGGACATTTAGTTAAGGAGTGTAGGAATGGCTTCTTTTAAGATCTTACGATGCCTGTTAAATATGGTCACTATTGAAGATAGTGAGCAGTTATCAATAAATTTTATTGATATTGTCTTGGTCGATTAAAACATGATTGAGAGTGACCACAGGGCCTCTCCCTGTGACAGGGAAAGAGTCCTTATTGGACATGGATTAAATTGCTATGCAATTGAACTGGTCTCTGACTCCCTCTCTTTACAAATAAATGTTTTTAAGTTAAACTGTCAAAGATATTATGGCGCCTTCATGTTTGTGACTACTTGATAAAACTTGTAGAGTAAATTTTAATATTAGGATGTGAGACATTGTCTACTTAATATTTGAGTGTTAAGGAATTCAAGGACTCATTGAAGAATTCTCATCACCCTCAATGCAAAAAGGCCATACAGTGTAGTGAATGTAGCTATATCCAAGTCATCGCTTAATTCAACACACACAACATTGCACAATATGGTTTCAGTTAGGTCAGCTTCCCACCTTTTTCTGTTGGAATCCACTGTGTTCAATTTACCACCTGATATTTAGGTGAAACCCCTATACAGTGAATGTGCACTGACAACTGTTTACATGTAGAGTTTAAACATAGAAATGCTACAACTCTGGTGGTAGATTTAACTCGAGGGGGTTGAGTATGAAATGTTCATCTGCTGTGGTTTCTCATGTCTTGCCCGGAGTAAGAGTTGGTCTGAAAATATGGTGGGAGGGGCATACTCTACTTTATCTGGCAGTCTGAATGGTCAGTGTTAAACTGAATCTTGATTTTTCTTTTTTTTAAGTTTTTTTTTTTTTTTCCCCCCATTCAAGCAACCATGAAAACTCTAGATCTGTATTGCAGTTGATATTGTGTGTGATTAGTTTTCAGAATTTTTCTGGGGGGAGGGATGATGAGGAAAAAAAAATGTTACATGCAGCAAAGTTCTGAGATCTGCCTTTTATAGATTCTATTTTTTGGGGCTTTCAGGGTTTACAGACAGGGAAGGCCAGTTAAGAAATTGCTAAAAATGTGAATTTCAAGACATTTACAATTTCTCATCACAGTTCTGCATGGGAGATGTCATAACATGGGGTTATGAAAGGATTGTAAAAATTTCAATAAATACTTTTAAGAAATTACACATCAATGTGTGGTGTAAAGTCCTGTCATTCCTACATGGAAGAAGGATTCACTCAGTTTTACACAAGCCTGGCTTCATTTCATTTTGGCAATGATGGCCAACCTTAAGCCAGATCTGATGTTTAAACAAGAAAATTGTCTATATATATATATATATATATATATATATATATATATACACACACACACACACACACACACAGTCAGTCCGGAAAGTATTCAGAACGCTTCACTTTTCCCACATTCTTTTATGTTACAGCCCTATTGATAATAGGAATAAATTCATTTTTTTTCTCAGAATTCTACACAAAACACCCCATAATGACAACATGAAAGAAGTTTTGATGCGACTTTTGTAAATTTATTAAAAATAACAAGAAATCATATGAGCATAAGTATTCATAACGTTTGCTTAATACTTTGTAGAAGCTCCTCTGGCAGCAATTACAGCCTCAAGTCTTTTTGAATAGGTTGCACTCTGGATCAGGTTTTCATCCAAGATGTCTCTGTACATGGCTGCATTCATCTTTCCCTCAATCCTGACTAGTCGCCCAGGTCCTGCTGATGAAAAACACCCCCATAGCATGATGCTGCCACCACCATGCTTCACTGTAGGGATGGTGTTCTCCAGGTGATGAGCGGTGACTGGTCTCCTCCAAACACCACGCATGGAATTCATGCCAAATAGTTCAATCTTTGTCTCATCAGACCAGAGGATTTTTTTTCTCATGGTCTGAGAATCCTCCAGGTGCCTTTTGGCAAACTCCAGTTGGGCTGCCATGTGCTTTTTAGTAAGGAGGGGCTTGCGCCTGGCCACTCTACCATACAAGCCTGATTGGTGGATTGCTGCAGAGATGGTTTTCTTGAAGTTTCTCCTCTCTCCACAGAGGAACGCTGGAGTTCTGACAGAGTGACTGTCGGGTCCTTGGTCACCTCTCTGACTAAAGCCCTTCTCCCCCGATTGCTCAGCTTAGGCGGGCGGCCAGCTCTAGGGAGATTCCTGGTGGTTCCAAACTTCTTCCATTTAAGGATGATGCAGGCCACAGTGCTCACTGGGACCTTCAAAGCAGCAGACATTTTTCTGTACCCTTCCCCAGATTTGTGCCTCGAAACAATCCTGTTTCGGAGGTCTGAAGACAATTCTTTTGACTTCATGTTTGGTTTGTGTTGCAACATGCACTGCCAACTGTGAGAGCTTATATAGACAGGTGTGTGTCTTTCCAAATCAAGTCCAATCAACTGAATTCACCACAGGTGGACTCCGATTAAGCTGTAGAAACAACTTGAGAGAGATCAGTGGAAACAGAATGAACCAGAGCTCAATTTTGAGCTTCATGGCAAACGTTCTGAATACTTATGCACAGGTGACATTTATAGTTTATTTTTTTATAAATTTACAAAAATCATAAAACTTGTTTTCATGTTGTCATTATGGGGTGTTTTTTATGTAGAATTCTAAGAAAAAAAATGAATTTATTCCTATTATCAATAGGGCTGTAACATAAAAGAATGTGGGAAAATTGAAGCGTTCTGAATACTTTCTGGACTGACTGTGTGTGTATGTATATATATATATATATATATATATATATATATATATATATATATATATACACATACAGACCCTTTCCAAAAAAATCATAGAAAAGTTGTTTAATTTCTATAATTCCATTCAAAACAAACTGTTATAGATTAAAGGTCCACAATTGAAACAAGTTCAAGTATTTGTTTATTTTTACATAATTTGGGCTCCCAGCTCATAAAACCCACAAAAACAGGAATTCAAAAAATTTGAATAATGTGAAGAAATCATTTACTTCTGTTTTTGCATGAAAAAAAAAATTAGTATCACATCAAATGAAACAAAGTATGGTACTTTAGAAATGTGTTGGGATACATGCGACGTGGCATTACCTGGGAGTTATGGAAGACCAGATTTCCATGATGCTTACTGTCAGCTCTTCTTTGTTGGTGCCCCTCTTTTTCCTTGTGAGAATACCCCATAGATACTCAATGGGTTTAGGTCCTACAGGTGTGATGGCATGGACATCAAACCAGGTTCTGATGCTTCTGGCAGTATGGGTTCCTCAGGTCAAGCCACTTCTGAACCAACATAGGAAGCGTCTCAACTGGGCCAAGGAGAAGAAGCACTGGACTGTTGGCCAGTGGTCCGAAGTCCTCTTTTCCGATGAAAGGAAAGTGTGCCTTTCATTCAGGAATCAAGATTCAAGGGTTTGGAAGATGAGTGAGGAGCAGAACCCAAGCTGCTTGAGGTCCAGTGTGTCAGTCATGATTTGGGGTGAAATGTCTGGTGCAGGTGTTGGTAAACTGTTTACTTAACTCCAAGGTCACCACAACAGTCTACCAGAATGTTTTTAAGGACTTCATGGTTTCTTCTGCTGAGGATCTGTATCTAAACCCCATTGAGTATCTAGAGGAAAATTAGGGGCAAGCATCACTGAAATCTGGGCTTCCAGGTAATGCCACAGACTGATTGCCTCAATGCCACGTCGCATTGATGCAATGATTAAGGCAAAGGGATTCCCAAATAAGTAATGATTGACGTATCGTTTCTGAAGTACCATATTTTCATTGGATTTGATGTGATCCTAATTTCCTTTTTTTCCCCTGCAAAAAACTGAGAAGTAAATGTTGATTTCTTCACAGTATTCCTTTTTTTTGAATTCCTGTTTTCATGGGTTTTATGAGCTGGAAGCCCAAATTATGTAAAAATAAACAAATACTTGAACTTGTTCAAATTGTGGGCACTGAATCTATAAAAGCTTAACTTTTTGAAAGGAATTCTGGGAATGAAATAATTTTTCCATGATATTCAAATTCCTTTGATAGGGTCTGGTTATGTATCAATCAATGAATGAAGACAACCTATAGACACTGGAGATTTTACATTTTAATAAAAAGGGAGAAACAAAAACAAAACAAATTCAGGTTAAGCAGACAACAATTTAAAACGTAGCATCATCGTTTATGCTGAGTGCAGCCGTCTGTGCAGGATTACAGCGAGTTCACTTGGTCTCCTTCTTGACTTTAACGAACTCTGCCATATTAGAGAAATATTTCTGGTTGGCTTCAGCCACCTTCTTCTCTGCAGCCTGCGGGTTAACTATCTCCAGTCCCTAGAGACAAGAGGAGAATGATCAAGTTGAAATGAAGTCGTGCACAGCTCAAAGCAGATGTTCACATGGAACGTGCTTTTTACCTGGAGAGGAGTGAAGGCTACACTGGAGCTGGTTCCGGAGGAGCGATCTCTGACTGTGGACTTTCCTCCAAATGACATGCTCTGCTTCTGCAATGTCCTCTGTTGAGATGGTGAAAAAGAAGCAATTCATTACAGATGAATCGCTAAAATGCAATCCAGAGCAATGCACTCAGGACAGCAGTAGAGAAAGTCGTCAGTGTTTACCTGAAGGGATTTGGAGATCCTGGCCTTGGTGGCCTCGTTGACCTGAGCCTGCCTGACTCTCCCACTGCCGCTCTTCCCCAGCTGACCCAGACTGAAGCCCAGATCCTCTTGATAGGCGTCATCTTCAATCTGCAACAGCACACCAGAATTAAGCTACTTCTCAAACCAGACAGGGCTATATACATGTATGACACAGGTGGAGCTGCAGGCTGTTGTCAATACAATGATGTCTAGACCAAGATAAATGGTGCATGAGGCAATTTTTTATTTAAAGGTTTAACACAAGTGATAACTTTTGCAATAACATAGCAGGGAAGGAAATACATTAATTAATTGCTGTAAGTTTATATTAATGCTTTATTATCCCCAACAAGGTTTTCTTTGAGGTAAGTGCTTCTTAACTTCTTTAAAATAATAGAAATATTGAAAGATGGGAATAGCAGTCACACTGAATAGTTTACTAGAGTTCCCTTCATGAATTATTTCAAAAATAAATATCACTAAGTTTTTTTTAATGCCAATTATTGTAAAAGCAGAAAACAATGCTGGAAGTTATCCCACTCAGTACTTTGAGTGCTCTGTATTTGATGTAGAAGCCAGATATGATCAGAACTTGACTCCAGCAATTATCAGACTTAAAGAAATGGTTAAATAGTGTCCAGCTCTGTCAAAAACTAAAACTCGGTCATTAAGTGCTTTCATATTTTTGCCCTCTGCAGGCACCTAACTGTCTTGTTCCTTTTTTGAAAAATGTCATCCTTGTTTTAACTGTGCAATGATTATCTTCATTATAGTATCAAATATAAATTATTTAATTGTGTGATATAAAAAAATTTTAATTCCATCTACACCAATTTCATTTTTGCAATTTTAGAGTGACTGCAAAGCTCGTTAAGAGAGCATGGGTGGAAAAACTGCCATTTAGCCAAGTGTGGCATGGTCACAGAAATGCTTATTATGTACCGTTCTTGTAAGTTAGAAGATCTAACAGCCAAATAACCAGTAAATAATAACAAGTGTGAAATATAATGCTGCATGAAAATGACAATGCATTAAAAAATAAATCTAAAAATAGAGATGAGAAAATATCCGCAAACCTCTGCAAAGGTCATTCTGTTGGCATGTTTCCTGATCTCCGTCAGCCCCAGACGCTCCTTCATCTTTCGGTATCTGGAAGAAAACACGAGTGCAGTGGTGAGCTACCGTATTTATACAATTTTCTTAATTTTGGTGAGCAAGTTATATAAGCTGCTTTTGTTCCATCTTCCTGTACTTTGTTTTTGCTGAAACCTTTCTCATGGTTGACCAGTTAAGTCTAAGTTACTTTTCTTCTAAGAGTCATCTCGACATAATTGAAATGGCAAAACATACATTTGTACTTGTAAAATCTCAGTCATTTCATCTACGTTCATGTTAACCCATTAAGGCCATCTGTAGATGGAGATGCTCCATTTGTAGATCTACATTGGCATTTGAATGCTTGGGTCATTCAAACCTACTGTAGCCTTTTCAGAGAAAAGAAAGCTTTTTCAAATAAAATTAGAACCCCTTTCACCACAACACACACACAAAATGTTGTAAACCAAATCTACTGTTATGAGCATTTAGCCCTGGCCTCAGTACAGAGTGTTCAGACTGATACTTTGTCCCTAAATGATTAGCTCTGATGTTACAATGATCTGTTTATCAGAAGCGCAACAATGAATGCTTTAAAATTATTATGCATCCTTTGTTCTGTGTCATTTCTGCATCGAGACGCCTGAAGTTTGTTTTGACCCATTTGCATGCAACTGCTTAATTAAATCTACTGAAATCTGGCTCATCTCTCAAGTCTTATTCTTGGTAACTTAGATACACTGGGTTTCAATCTGGAGAGTCACCTAGTGGGAAAAACATATACAGGGGTATCAATAGGTTTTTCCACCACACACACAATCTGGGCAGGTTAAACAAAAATCCCTTTGCTGGACAAGAAACATTAAATAGTTAAATTGAGTACCTCCTTCCTCCTCTCTTCTTCCTCTGTCCATCTAGTGGGGCTGGCAGAGGCTTGACCGTCTTCACAGGCGGCGGCTCCTGCCATTTATCAAACTTCCTTTCTATCTCTTCCTTTAGGTCATAGCCAACCTGCAGAAATTATTTTACACTTAGACACAGACATATGCTTCTGCTTGGTTGTGAGGATATTTTAATGAATTTTTATAGCACTTTTCCCAAACATGTTTTAAAAGAAGGGATACGGTGATCTTGGTCAAATAATTTGAGTTAATATATTAATTTCTTCAATATAGTCACCTTTCCATCTGAACTCTCATGGAAACTGTCCACTCGAGATGCCAGAGTGCATTTAGCCGATACCAGACGAGCTGCCTTCCTCCTGAGATCCTGATGTAAAAAAAAGAAGAAGAAAAAAAACTTGAATGATCTTCCTTAAGTATCAAGCTTTAGTTTTAAGGGAAAATGCTTTCCATCATTCTTTATGCGAATATTTACTCACAGGTGGCAATGACTGAACAACATCACAGTGGTAGATGAAGCCAGTGTGGGGAAGTAGGGAGGTGCTGCTGAAGCCAGAGAGGGTTCTCCTTTGAGCTCCCAGCAGCATCAGATTACAGGCTGGCATCTTTGAGAGGTTAGTGAGGCCACCAGCAATACCTGCAGCAATAGAGAGCGACGATCAGCAACAAATAAAACTGTGTTTGTAAATGAGCAGATCCTCAGGTCCTCTCACCCATGATCTTTGCAGCAGTTGATGCTCCGACTATGATGGACAGGTTCGGGGCTATGAAGGACATCCTGGATTCTACATATTCATAAATCTTGTGTTTAGACGTGTTCAGCTCCAGGGCCATGTCACAGGCATCCTCAAGCTGCTTCAGTTCCTCCTCATTTAGCAATGTCCTAAACACCACAACAGTGCAAAACAAACAAGTTTAACTGACAATCGTAACAATCACAGATTTACCTGAAAACCACAAGAATGTTGTTCTGCAAATGATCATTAAATCATATTAAAGTATCAAGGACTTCAACAAACTCACCCTTGTGTAGTTGATGCTGTAACACTGACGACCATAATAGTGGCATTGGTCAGGATTTGCTGCAGCGTTTCATTGTTTTTACATTTCTCCAGATTGTTTCCCAATTCCTTAGTAGGGATTACAAAAATTAGATACAACATAATGCAAGAAAATATTCTCAGAAATGAGGAGATCTATTCCCATTTTTTAAACCATGTTATAAAGTTCTTTGCTTTCCTACATTACTTCAGTCATCTTAATTTCTCACACTCACACACACACAAAGGAACATAAACTGCAGAGATCTTAATCCAGCAAACATTAATAACTTAAAATAATTTTTTTCTAATGTCCAAGGATATTTTTGCTCTTAAATTCAAGTAAGAATTTCCACTGACCTTAACTGTGCGGATATAATCTAAGGAATCTGGCACCAGTGACTCGAGCTCTGGGAACCTCTTGGAGTATTTGTCCCTCGTAAACTTGTGAATGATATCTGAAAACACAGATATGTGAGAAAGCTCCACTTTTACAAGTGTAGAAATCATCACAGTTTTAAACACTATGTTTTACCAAACAGAAAACCCGACTCACTGAGCTCATTGTCGATCTCCACCGTGAGGTTATTGGCCGCTACAATCAGCCTGTATTCTGGGTCGGACTCGACTGGGCCTGAGACTAAAAGGAAACGGGAATCAACAATTATTTCCTGAAAACACAGGGTTATCTTATGATTTAAACACTTTGAAGGAACTTCAGAAAACATCTTAGAAAAATAAAATGAAACATTCAAACACAAAGGAATGATAAATTGCAAGTGATAAAGATTTGAAAGGAGTTTCTCACCATCTGAATTCTTGCGTTGCTTTCCTATATATAATGCAATTTTGTCTGTGATTTCTGAAAACTGAAAATAAAATGAGTAAAATCATACGACTGATCAGACCAGGGTTCGTTATTACATACAGACATGGGCTGGAGGAGGTGAACCCCCCCCAACATTTATCCAAAATTAAATAATTAAATTAAATAAACAAGTCGTGCATGACTGAGTGAGAAAGTGGGGAGGCAAGTCTTTCTTTTAATATGATTTCACATCAAAAGGTAACAGCTTAAAAAAAATAATGTTTGCAACGAGGTTTAGAGAGTTTGCATGCCTAGGAATGGGGAAATAAATGTCAGTGTGCATCTATGATATAAAACACATGCATGAAGACACGCACACACCGCCTATGTGAACATCAACACTGGAAAGAAAAATACAGAAAAAAAAAAGAAGAAGAAATCTGGATCTTGAAATTTAGGTTTTTGCTAAATGCTCATTCAATTATTCAATTTAACAAAAAAATATCCAGCTTCAAGTTCCTGGGTCGGCAACTGCGGTGAACCACTGTGGCCCCCTGAGCAGCAAGCGCCTTAACCTATGTAACTAGTGATGTGTTAAAAGCAGGAGACAAATTTTGGTTTGGTTCGTGAGAAATTCACTTACAAAATAAAGATTACTATAAACATTCTACATATTGTAGAGAGTAAATTGGCTATAACTTTTTTTTTTATCTACATTTAGAGCTGTAATCACTATCGTGCATTTGTGTGTAACCAAGCACGTTACATCATCAGAATCCCATACCAGCCAACGTCTATTTGCAAATACCACTTTATATGACTTAAAGAAAAATACAGAAATAAAAATAATAAATAAATAAAAAACACATACCTGTTTGCTATTGCGGAGTTTGGCAATGGATGCAACACTCTCAGCTTTACTGTAATCCACCTCCATCTCCTCTGGAATGTCTTCCAGGCCTCTATCCATCCTTCCCTGAGTTGCTTCTCCATCACTCTCTCCCTCCTCTCCGTCTGGATACAGATCATCCTCCCCCTCATCTCCAGCCTCCTCCAAGTCAGCCAGGAGCTCATCCGCCAGAGACATCTGCAAACAGAGTCAAACTTGAATCTTCCACAACGCAATTTGGACTGGTTACTTAAACACACAAACATTTCCTCCAGAAACCCTCACACTTTCTGCATAAAAAACTTCAGTGAAAAAGTCACAAAAAATGTTTATTTGTATAGCACGGTAATTCAAAGTGCTTTACATCAACATTAAAAGCAGCAAAACACAATTAAACAGTAAATAACACATTATAATAAAAGGAGGTAAAATAATAAAAAGCACAAGTTGTAAAAAGTAAAGGCAGTAGAGTACAGCGGGTAAGTATTTAATTTAAGAGTACGCTTCAGTAAACAGTAATGTTTTTAGTCCTGATTTGAAGGAGCTGACAGTTGAGCAGACCTCAACTACAGGAAGTTTCACATCCAGAAACAGTTGTTCATTTATTCTGGCTTTGCTCTCATTCGAAAAAACTATGGGCAGATATTAGCAAATTTATTATTGACTCTTTCACTATAGATTTTAATTTACTTTGGGAAAATGTTGTTTTTGGTTTCCATTGTTACCCCAAGAAAGAACGAAATTGTTACTTTTTGATAAATCTGTTTTTATTTCTTGCCAAATTTCATATTCATAAGACTACATTTTCAAAGAAAACCCCTTGCTTTTATGTTTTCCAGAAAGAAATGGAACTTTACTTCAACAGGGTTTATACAGCAATCCTTATGTTAAATTTAATACCAATTTAATACCTTTTTCACTACCTTCAGATTGTGACAACATTAAGTGTTAATCACGGATCTTTTATAATACAGATTTTGACCTATAGAACACTATACAGAACAGATTTATAGACTCATTGATGTTGACCAGATGTTTCACATTTATTTCACTTTGTGAATGAATATAAAATAGACTGCTTAAAATGTAAAAGGTAAAAAATAATACCAATTTAAAAAAAAAAATACCTCTGACAGTGAATTTAACACTTTTAATGGCCTTAAATTTGGCCATTTTCGTTTATCACTTTTTAATACTTTTTAAAACCCTGCGGAAACCCTGTTAAAACTAATCACTAAATCAACAAATGAAAAGGCTATTAAAACCATAGACTTGTGAAATATGTATAATCTTCTTGAATAACGAACATCACCCCTGGCACATGTTCTGTATTCTATTTGTATACTGTTCCTGTATACTATTCTGTGATAATTCTTTTAAATATTTATTTTTATTTTTTTTTTTTTTTAAAGAAGGTATCGTGCTTAACCCTTAAACGATGATTAAATGAAATACGCTATTAGTATTTTTTTTTTTTTTTAATGGAAACAAGAAAGAAACTATTTTGGAGAGAAATGTATCAATAATTGTGATTTGACCGGTTGTAACGTTGTTAGCTAGCTAGCATTAGCAAACGTTTGTTGAGCGTCACCGGAATCTTTATTTCAAACGTTAACTTACCTTGGAGATTGAATCCCAGACAACTAAACAAAAGTAGGGAAAAGGGAAACTCCAAAAACCTCGAGGGTTTTTTCTCCACGCAGACCTTTTGAGGCTCCTGCTCTCTTCTGTTTAC
Source organism: Cololabis saira (assembly GCF_033807715.1). Lineage (NCBI taxonomy): Eukaryota > Metazoa > Chordata > Actinopteri > Beloniformes > Belonidae > Cololabis > Cololabis saira. The sequence continues at coordinate 27,603,462 of NC_084589.1, forward strand.
AGCTGCGACTCAAGTCGTGGTTCTGCTGGTCGCACAGGAAATACGCCAGGAGCCTCGCAAGGCTTTCTGGGAAATGTAGTTGACACGTAACACAAATCCTGCCACTAACTGTAGGCAGAGCAGTGGATAAAACACTTTATACACTGCTCTGGCCCACATAAAAGAAAAATAATATCCAGGGATTCAAAAGGCAGTTCGGTCTAGTTGTGAGACTACAATTGAGGACATTGAAATCCTGACCTAACAACAAATGAAGACATGGTGGAGGTTTTATCTGCTGAAGGCAGGATTGCCGTTTTTTTTCACTGACTGCGTTTTACATGCACTCAATAACCCTTTTAAAACCAGAATATTGGCAATAACCCAAATTTGCACGGCCATGAAAACACCAATAACCCCTTTGAATAACCCGAATTTGCTCATATTTCGTTTTTTAAAAACCCGAATATGAGCCCTGGGTTACTCCTTTTAAAACCCAAATATTCGGTCATATAAACTCCAAACGGAATATCCCGATCAAACAGAACATGAATTTGTTTTCTGCGCATGCTCTGTTCACAAGGAATCCTGGTCTTTTGAGTCCAGGAAGTTCTTCTAAACACGGAGAAACGCAAGACCAGGAGGAGACTAATCACTTCATAAATGTAATGAAGGATATGAACATTTTGGCATTTGTAGACGGTAGAAAGTACGGGGATAGCGAGATTTACAAGAAGGTTAGCGAAATGTTGCGCGAAGCAGCATTTGTTTTGAGTTTGGATACAGGAAGAAGAAGCCGAAATGACGCTAATTGCGTCATCACGTTCTCCGCGCGTCGCTGTTTTGATCGAGATATCCCGAATGACTAATTACCATGTATACAGGGGTAACCCTGTTTGCTCACAGGAATATTCCGAATGTTTCAGTAACCGGAATATTAGCAATAACCCGAATTTTGACTGCATGTAAACACTGCGGTCACGCCATCTACGCTTCGGAGAGGCGCAGTCGCGCTATCTACGTTTGGAAATCGATTGCCCGTCCACATTGCGTTGTACGGTAAAGCGTGTGGACGGCTTCAAAACGGTTATTATTATTATTTTCATGTCTTGAAATAGATACATATGTCATTACTTTTTTGTAGTTTTACTAAAGTCTTTTTAATGATCAAAACAAAATGATAAAAAAAAAAACTGATCAAAGCAAAACCAATCGCCCATTCAGAATCCCATTCATTTCTACCCAATACACATGTATTGCTAAATAGGCAGATTAAAAAAATTCATTAAAAAATCAAATCAAATTGTTTTCAGGAAACTGCACCATATTGTTGTTCAGCATGTCACTTTTCACTTTCACTTTTGGCTGGTTTTGAGGTAACCTGGTCTTGATCAAACTGTCAATTTGATTTTGATGTTTGGCTTATTAAAGACTAAGGCATGACTGGAACCCATCTACACCAGGGAACCTTTGTGCAAGAAAAAACACGCTGCATCCACTTCATCGCTGCTGAGCCACGTTTGGTGGTGTAGGATGCTTATCATCTGATCTTGGTGCAGAAATACTTTTTTTTGTAATTTTGTGGCTTGGATGACTCCCTTTGGTGAGTGTTTTTCCCAAAGTGATCCATGGCTCTTCTGCTTCTGTCCTGTGTATGTTTTCTTCCTTTTCTATGAGACAAACACCATACAAATGTTTGGCCAAAAATGGGCTCTCCAACTCCCTCTTACACATATCTTTCATCAGTCTTCTCTCACAAAACTGTTTTGTCAGTATGTGTTACCCGTTCATCCCATGTGGATTACATGAATTCAGTTAATCTTTGGATAAAACTGTGTTTAAACACATGAAACTGAGACAGCATCAAGTCCAAAAAGTATTTGTGCCTATCTTATTTATTAAGTTGGTATTAGTAAGTATATAAATAAGGACATAAAATAATAATTTTCACTTGCTTAATATAATTTACATACTAATTATGTATGTAAAAGGAATAATTGTGGACTTTTGGTTGTCAAATTATGGCCATAGGTGGGCATTGTTTATGATGTTTTGCTGTCAAGTAAACATTTGCTTGTTGTCAATGGAGCTGCAGTCACCTGATTCATTTCAGGAAAAGCATTAGAAACTTTAAATTAGTCGTCAAGCTACTTTATATGCTAAGTACTATGCCAAAGGTGCTTCATATTACCACTGTTTTTTTCTTTTCGAAGTGGAATGGCTTGGTGATGGAGGTAACATACACTCCTCTCCTATTCTGTTTTCGCTGCCTCCACTTCTCCTTCAGAATACGGTGCTATTTTCAAGAGAAATATATGATTTCATATATAGTAAGTAATATGACTCATTTAGTGGTGAAAGTGACATGTTTCTAAACTTTTTTAATTTATAATTGTAACAAACACATTAGAAATAAGATATTATCTGTCTTTAAATCTGCATTCAATACTTGGGTTACAAAACATCACAAATTATGTATGTCTTTGAGTGTTACTCTCCATGCCAAATTCCCAACTGTAAAGGATCGTGCCACACAGTCAATTAAATTAATTATTAATATTACTTATTTTGACTTTAACATATATAGCACTTAGCTGGCCAGTTGTTGAAGCTACTTTTTCTTAAGGCATTAACTACAAGATTACAACAAGCCTAGGTCTTCTGGCACTGTTGACCTGCTGCCTTTGACCATGTCAGGAGAGTGCAAGCAGTAAGGGAAATGGAGTTTGTACATTATGGTGAAAAGATGGTGCTAGGGGAAAGGTCACAGGATAACAAAAATTGATGAATTTCATCATATGGTGAATCACAATAATGTTATCATATGAATGTGCTTTCTACATTTCATTGACTCTCTGCTGATTACATTTTGAAGGCTAAAATTGTAGTTTTTGGTGTAAGAGTGGCACTACAGGAAACATAATAGCGTCTTCAACTCATACACAAACACAAGCTCCCAATGCATTATGTCAAAAAACACTTCCCGAGAAATTTTTGTATATTTCAAAGCACAAAAAAAATATATATTGCACTCAATGACATGTTGTGCCGGAAGTATGGACACATGTTTTTGTCTCTGTAGTAATATGGTGATAAATTAACATCTTTGTCAAGCATAACATAATTTTTTTAAGCTACAGTTAAATAAAATGTACTGCTGACTGGCTCACCTTTCTCTTAGTGATTCGTTCCGAGTCATGGAATTCCCTTAAAAGGGCAGTGTGAGTGTCTTTGTAGGTGTTAATGAAGTCGTCAAGTCTGGTCAGTCCTCTTCCTTTAAAGCGGATTTTTTTCAAGTCCCACTGAATCTTTTCCATTATCCCCTGTGTCTTGTTGTCTTGTGTGAAGTTCTGATAACAACAAAACAACGGTTATAGTGTCTTATCAATGGCTTTACTAAACTTTAATATTTATTATAAGTAATAGGTTAAAACTCTCCATCAAATTTCTAATATTCATCCAATTTATACTACACCTGGCTTTTTTTCTCGGATATCTTGGCAAATTTCTTTGAGAATTGCTGATAAGGGAGCCCTTCACCATGCCTGCCGAGGTCCCCTGAAGATGAAATACATTACTTTTAGACATTTTTTGGACATAGTCAAAGGACACATCTCTGTATACATCATACTCTGCATCATATCTGTACAGGTATTAAAACACAAAAACATTAACTACAAGGAGCCCTCCATTACAGGTGCCATGGGGAGGGCAAGTATTGGAAGAATGGTGGTTGTACATTTTTGCCAAAGGTCGGCACTCAACAAACTTTAATGAGATAATCAGATTTGACTGGGTTAATCCTCAGGGGATCATGAATGTGCTTATCAAATGTCAGAACAATACACCTGGAAAGGTGATGTGATGGTTAGGATGGAAAAATAAGAACGGAGTCACCACAGCAATCCACTATTTGTATTTCCTGATAGCTAACATTTTGGCCTGATGTTGACACTAGAGGAAAGGTTATGAGGTCACTATAACTGGCAAGGTTCATGCACCTTGAATCATGAGTTTACTCACTTAATCTCATGTCAATCAGACAAACAGATTTCAAGATATGTTGCCTTTGAGCAAAGTATTGGCCAGTGTTAGTCCCTGCACTGGCAGCAGGACCAAAATATTAGGGACAGCTGACAAACATTTTTTGGTCACAGGTGCACATTAACGTTAAAATTATGTTTTATAAGCATAAATATTTTTAAGAAATTAATTGGTCTCATTCAATTTGAAAAAATTGAAAAGTGTAACTGACCCAGCATCATGCTTGTCCAAAGTGCCGCTTGAGGCAAGAAGTAAGCAGCCAACGATGAGATGAATGTCTGAGAGTAGTACACATTAGGGTCCCCTTCTTTGTCCAGGGGTGCACTGTTTATGACATCCATGAAGTGTTGTTTGAAAGGTGTTGGACCGAAGGTGTCCTAAAAAAATTGAAATATTAGGCTATATTTGTGATTTTCAAACTCGATTAACAAAAGGCATTATTTCAAATCATGATTTAGAGTATTTACTGTGTACCTCAAGGTCCTCAGGAACAATGCTGCTGTCATCAACAGTTGGGTTCCCAATTGTTGTCAGCATAGCTTGGATGTTGTGGAAGTGCTTCTCAACATTCTCAGAGCTGCATGGGCTTGAGAAGATGACAGTGCAGCTGAGGAGCATTTCATCAAACTCACCAATGGAACTTGCTGATGTCAACAGTCCAAACACATGCATGGCCAGCTTGTAGTTCTTGGGTGCACTACGAGAGAAATACAAATCAAAGCATTCTCATAGTGAGCACTTGTTGCCAGTAGTATAGATATCTGTATTATAAAAAAAGGGTTACACTTACTGCTTTTTGCACAAAGTTTTTGCATTTTTCATTATGTGACTGATACAGCGGTGGAGGATCGGATAGCTGAAGTCTTGAGCAGTGCCTTTCCCTGTTAATATGCTATAATAACTTTGGAGCAAGGCATTGAGGTTTGTTTGGCAGAAAACCATTGATATGGCCTGCATGAGGACCATGGAGCCATCACATACAACCATGAGTGGACTGACATTTTTGTGTCCATATTGTTTGGCATGGTCAGTCTGAAAGGCACTCAAAAAATAAAGAATAGAGGCCGTTGTGTGGTCACAGGTCACATATCTAGCAACAGGAAAAGGAGAGGAACCCTTCTTTGGGTTTCTGACCACCAACTCATACACATAAAAAGGACCCGCGCTGTGTTTTGATTTCTTCAGAATGCTTCCTGTTGCGTCTAGGTACACTATGTCCTCTTTAGATCGTTTGTGGAATATGCTGATGCTTCTCTTGGACCAAAGCATCACACCCTTTGGATGAAGTAGCACTTTCTGAAGCACTTCATCAGATTCATCTGTTTTTTCATCTAACATCTTCTGGAGACTGAGAGTTTCATTTTTATGTTTCCTCTCCTTCATTCTTTGTCTACAGGAAATGGATTTAAGAACACCTGATGATGGTACATCTTCCTCCTCTTGTATTAAGTCCTTGTCCATTGCATGTTGCTTTCCATCTTCTTCCTTTTGAAAATCTTCCATCTCTTGTGTGTCTTCTTCCTCTTGTACGACTTCTGGTACATCATTGTTGTCCACAACAGTGTCAGACTGTGCTGTATCTCCACTTGAAGCCTGATATTTGGCACAAGAAGTCAAGTTTCACTTATTTAACAATGTACTTTAATAAGTGTGACAACAAAAAACATATTACAGGGACTACATATCACAACCCAGCAATAACAATAGCCAGATAGACATTAGTGTGACAGAATGTTATCAACAGTTTAATAATGTAGTAATAGAGATAATAATAGATAGATGGATGGATGGATGGATGGATATATATATAGATTTGACATACCTTAATACTTCTGATGTATGCCATCTTCAGCCGATATCTATTTAGGTGTTTGTTCGGTACCCCCAAAACCGTGCATAGTTCTGCCCAGAAGTTATGGTCTTGTAATAGACATTCTCCTGTTTTCTGCTCCGATGATGAATCCTGAAGTTTTTGGATATGTTTTAAAATATCCTCAAAAGATACATATTTTCTTCTGGACTGTTGAGGCAAAAGAAAATGTTATTATCATTATTATTTTTTAAAATGTTTAACAGGTATGTTTTACATGCAAATAGTACACAGCAGAAAATAATTTGCAAGCTCAAAATGTTATATTATATTATATAATTTTTATTGTTAACAGGCAAAATTATTTGCCTTTCTTTGTACAAATTACATTTTTTAAATGTATTAGACTATAGTTCTTACCTTTCCAAATATTTTAAAGTGAATTCTGATGGAAATGAATTAAGAAAAAACACAATTAGATTCATTTTCATCGTCAGTGCTTTATCACATGAAGCGACCTGATGTCCGAGTGTTTATGGCGCATGTCATGTGGGCAACTCTGAGCAGCAGTGCAGGGTTCGATTCTCGGCTGGCCAACCATTTATGCATGTCATTCCCTTACTCTCTTTTCTCACTCCACTGCTTACTATTTACTATTATGCAAAAACAAACTCACCCATATTCTCCATATTTTCCCCCTGTCATTTGGAACTTTTGATCTTCTAACTTCTGCGCACGTTTAACATGTAGGCCTTAACAGGCAATTCTTTACCTTCTTCTTTCTTTCTTTCTTTCTTTAATTTTCTTACAAAATATTAATTTTGAAAGTAAAGTTGTAAAAATGAAAAGTATTTGTGGCTCAAAAGAAATTTTAAGAGAGAAAGGACGAAAAGTTGTCGTTTCAATACTCTATGGTTTGTCCATTAAATCAATACGCCTAGTATAATAGGTACTGTATGAGGTGCGCTAATTGGGCAGCAGCATCCCACGGGACTATGTGACGTAATGCGCACGCATTTGGACATGCAGGGTAGTGACCTATGGATTGATTATAATAAATGTATATCAATGATTGATATTCATCCAGAGGTTTTCAACTAATACGTTGTTACAAATACAAGTCTTATTATATACAAAGTATTTTTATGAAGTCTGTCACACTATGTTTATTTTATTTGTATTTTTTTATCTTTTTTTTTACTTCCTTTCCTTTGTAATACATACAGAACTGTAAACTCTTGTGCTGTTATTGCACACACTGAACTGGAAAGACTGACTAAACCCTGTTTGTACACTGCAAACTTTATATAAAGTTTTCAAAGAAAAAGTTCTCTCAAAATTAATACCATAACACATGAATTACTTACTTTTTGAAGAATGTGGTCAAACGCTGTCATAGTGGCCACTTGCATGGAAGATGTTGACCATTTTCATAAAAATCCTCTCACATTCCCAAAGAAACTGAATTCATTCATAAATATGATTTAGCAATACAATCCTTCTACATATTTAAAAATATTAAAGAACTATGTATGAGTGAAATTCCAACATCCTTGGCACAGCAGATCACATAATGAGGACATAACAGTTATGACTTTAGTTAGACAATTCTCATTCCAGGGGTGTCCTAAATTAATTGAAAAGAATCCCCGTGATTCCCTGATACTTACTTGACCTTAACTATAAGAATTTTTCTTGCTAAACTTAATTATTGCTGCATGGTGGTGTAGTGGGTAGCACTGTAGCCTCACAGCAAGAAGGCCCCGGGGTGACTCCCGGTTGGAGTGTGTGGAATTTACATGTTCTCCCCATGCCTGCGTGGGTTCTCTCCAGGTTCCTCCCACAGTCCAAAGACATGCAGAGTTGGGGCTAGGTTACTTGGAGAGTCCAAATTACCCGTAGGTGTGAGTGTGAATGGCTGTCTGTGTCTCTGTTTTAGCCCTGTGACTGACTGGCGACCAGTCCAGGGTACCCTGCCTTCGCCCAATGCCAGCTGGGATAGGCTCCAGCGCCCCCCACGACCCTCTGTGGAGGACTCAGCGGTAGAAAATGGATGGATGGATGTAACTTAATCATTACATATTTTATACTTAGTCATATTGATTTACAAATCAGGGTATAAAATGTATAATCTTATGCCTAAACTTAAATGTCAATATAGTAAGGCTCTGAGGTTTAACGGTAGGCTATCTATCTAGCCTTAAACAACACAATACTTTTATTAAAAAAATATTCTGTTTGGTGTGTCATATGAATTCAAACTTCTTCAAAAAAGTTGGAAAATTATGTGGAACATGGAGATTAGAAATTTAAACAGGGGTGCGGGTAAATAATGGAAAGATACATTATATTTAACCACATAAAACCACATCTTAAAGAAATACATGGTATTACACAGGAACATCTGTACAACAGCTGGAATAAAGGAGAAAATGTTTGTTTGTTTGTTTTGTTTATTTATTTATTTTATTTTATTTTATTTTATTTTATTTTATTTTATGTTTATTGTGATTCTATTAGCCTATTGATTTTACATTGAAATATTTAGTGAATGTATTGTTATTAGCGTATTTTGAAATATTGAGATTTTATATAATACTGTGATTTTGATATGATATTGTTGTTGTTTATATTATCATTTTTATGTGTCCAAATAAGAGCAGTTGGCAGTTAAAACTGGGACCAGTAAAAGCCACTGACGATCAGTCGACTCACATTTCTGTTTTTATTTATTCTTTCAGAATAAATGATTTTCTAAAATATGTCACCCTATGAGTCAGCTTGCACTCTGTGGGCGTAACATATGCTCAGAGGTACAATACAAGATTACATTTTGAATGTTAACACATTTACATGTATATAGTTCTTTAAAATGTGTTTCTCACAATCAAATTACAACTCTTCTGGAAGCCCTCTTAATAAATGGGTTTTGTTGTATTGTAATTATTTAAAAATGTACTTACTTTCAAAATTTGACGTGTCCAAACAAAATTATTTTGTTTCCATGGTACTGTATGTTTATTTTCCCCTAACTGGAAAAAAAATCGAATTCAGATGATCAGCAAAGAGACATTAGCTGTTCATACCATAGATATATATATATAAAGGTTTTATATTATATCAATGGCTCATACAGCCAGAGACTATTTTTCAAGAGAAAAGGGGATATTCAATTCATCGTCGATGCACAGCGCCCCCTGCCGGTAAAAGCTGCTAACTACAGCAACTCTCCACGCGGAGCAGCGTTTTAGTTTGTGTTCATCATGGCTGCACGGCCCCGGAGACGCAGCCCCTCGGTAGGTTTACAGCTGATGTGTGTAAGGCGGTCTAGTTTAATAATGTCATGTGCTTTTATAGACATCACAACAGCAGGCTTCATGTGGGATCTGGTGTTTTGTCTCGTTTTTTTTTTTTATTTAAGCATCACAAGGGACAGATTCGTGTCCAACAGGCACCTCCACCATCCCTGACCAAAGAGGAGAGAAGGGAAAACCTGCATCTTCTCACAGAAACTTTGAAGATGCACAGCAGGCGGTACGTGAGGATAAACAGATATTTTACTGTTTTAATAATAATAATAAGAATGTTAACAATAGCACCGCCCATGTAGCTCTTAAATTGTTCAATTGTTAACTCTCTTTTTGCTGTTTTTAAAACTCGTTTCCAAACGTAGTCTGTTCGTTTATCTTAATTTATTTTTATTGTCATCATAATTATTATTATTATTCAACCCGGTTCAGGTGCTGTGCTGCTGTATGAGGGTTCCCTTTGTTTATGAGTAACCATAGCAACGAACGGCTTGTTCACAAGCTGTGTTTTGAGGCTCCAGACGGGGACGCACTGTGTGAACTACACCGTGATAAGCAGTAATCGAGTTGAAAAAAAGATCAGGGGGGATGGTGGATTTTATCATATGGGGACAGATAATTTGTGCTGATTACAAATAATATAATATATTACAAATAATAGCAGTGACCAAAACACCTGCAGAAACACTGCAGGAATGACATAGCAGCAGTTAAATGCAGCCTTCTGTAAGCTTTAAATATCCACTGGGCTTACATCAAATACATCAAAACACAACAATAAAAAACAGTTTTCTGAACTTATCAATATGATTCTGTCCTTCACAGGATAAGTAAAATGGATCACTGCAAAAACTCAAAATCTTAAGAATATTTGTCTTATTTCTAGTTAAAATGTCTCAATTTAGTAAAAAAATCTCATTACACTTAAAACAAGACTCATCACTGGAAAAAACAACAATTTTCACCTGTTTCAAGTAGATTTTCACTTAAAACGGTAAGTAAAAAAAATCTGCATGTGGAACAAGATTTTATTGCTTGTAATGAGAAGATAAATATTGTCCCATTGGCAGATTTTTCCTACTTATTTCAAGTGAAAATTTACTTGAAACAGGTGAAAATTGTCAAATAAGTTATTTTTCTGGTGTTATTTTTCTGGTGATGACTCTAAATGTTGAAATAGCAGTAAAACCACATTCATTGATGAAATGACATAAGGGATGGAAAGGGGGGATGGCAGTTTTACAGGGGGGATGATTTTGACCATTTTTATTTCAGGGGGGATGCCATCCCCCCTCATCCACCCTCAACTCGAGTACTGGTGATAACACATACCTGTCAAGTTTGGGATTTAAAAATAAGGGTCCCACCAGCACAACCGAGGTCCAGTATCTTACATTGTAAGACATATTTAACGAGAAATCTAAAATATCTACCTGTCAACCACTTACAAACTACAACTATGTGCTATAGGCCTGTGGGCTGAGTGCAGAGAACTGGTGGACCGTTTTGTGGCATGGGGTGGGAATAATCATCTCATCTTGAATGTGAACAAAACAAAGGAGATAATTATGGATTTTAGAAGAGTCAAATATGTCAAATAGTTTTTCCATCATGAGACAAGAAGTGGAGGTGGTGGAGGAATATAAATACCTGGACAGCAGAGTGGACTGAAGATCCACCACTGATGCTGTTTATAAGAAAGGACAGAGCAGAATGTACTTCTTAAGGAAGCTTCACCATTTGCAGCAAGATATTCTTCTATATCTCGTCTGTTGTTGAGAGTGCAATCACACCTGCAGTCATCTGTTGTGGGAGCAGCATCAGAGCCAGTGACTTCAAGAAACTGAATAAACTGGTAAAGAAGGCTGGCTCTTATTCTGGTGACTGTTCTGAACCCTTTGGAACTGATTGTTCAAGGGAGGATACTTCATAAAATGGAGAAGATCACAAACAACCCGTCCTCTTCACAGCACAGTGATTCAGACACAGAGTGTCTTCAGTCAGAGATTTATTCAGATCCACTGCAACACAAACAGCTACAAGAGATCCTTCAGACAACAGCAATAACCCTTTACCATCAATCTCTGAAGAGACTGAAATCATGACTTCTACAACAATTAACTTTCCTTTGGGGATTCAAAAAGTATTTTTGAAGTGAATTGAACTAAAATTAAAAAGAAATCTGATAATCATCAGATTATGTGTATATAATGACAGGCTTATTGCACTATTTGTGCTGGTATAACATTTTAGAGGGTGTTTGCTGAGCCTTTTGTAACCCTACTTTATGCACCCTTATTCAATTTTCAATAATTTGGTGTGTCCAACTGCACATACTTTTCATTTTATTAATAAATGACTTTGTAGAACTCTCTTTTTTTAACAACATCAAGACAAAATCCTTATACATCTATGTATATTCATCATCAACATTACAACAAAAGATGTTGACAAAACAACTTCCTATTGATTTTTATTTTATAATACATATTTTACTGACATTTTCCTTTTATTTCCTATGTCCTATCACATAGCCTTGAAGAGCAAAAGCCAAGTTTTATTTGTACCTTTTAAATATAAATAATGATAAGAAATTTGAATGAGAAGATGTAGGTGCATTGTTTATATTTGCCTTCTTAGAGTAAATATTAACCTACCAAAGCAATTGTCACTTTCTGCAGGGTGCAAAAGCTAGAGAGGGGGTTTGATGCAATGCAGGCCCTCTGCAAAGAGAGGGGCTGGACTGATGTGCAGGAAGAACTGGGGGAGTATAAGAAAACAGTAGAGAATGATCTACCTGAGGAGAGTGAGTGCCTGTGCCTTTATTCCTACTTTATTCCCTTCTCTTTTACAGTCGTTTATGAAATGTATCTTGTTCCTTTGAGTGGTGAGGGCACAACTATTATATTCTCCCTTTTTTCCTCTAAGAGTGGTCCCTTCAAATGAAGCTACTAAAGATTCAAAATGGTGTGCGGAGATTTAAGAACTATCAAACTATGGAGCCATGTCCAGTTGGTACGTTTTGCATTTCTTCTTCACGGTTGAAAAGCAAGCAGGAAAATTCAATGTTATTACATTGTTTACTCCCATTACTTTATTTTTTCTTGTAAGCGAAAATATTGGTGACGTTTAGTTGAGTCAACACTGTATATGATTTTTAAAATTACTGTGAATCTTAATGTAAAATGTTGCATACGTGAAATCAAAATTGGAATGTTAGAAGACATTTTGTGAACAATCTTTCTGCATTTGTACTTGGATTTTAGTGGCTGAACAAATGAAGAAAGAAAAGGCACAAGTGGAAGCCTTAATCAACAGCTTCAGGGAGGAGCAACGGTTATGGTAACAAAACGTGCCACAACTAGCAATTTTAGGGCAAGGAATCCCCAGACGTAGAAAGAAATTGTTTCTTTGTTCCTCTCAGCATGATATCACTGAAAAGGGAGGAGGATTTATGCTTAGAAGAGATCGCTGCTTTTGAGAAGAAGTTTGAAAGCTGGAGCCTTCCAGTAAAGCCAATTCCCAAACCACCCAGAGCCCCCAATGCCACCAGTGCCCCCACACTCCAGGTTTGTCTTTCTTCAACATATCCCAGTCTGTATTTTCTTTGGTATCCATTAACCATATAATTGTAGTAGAATGTAAAGTTCATTCTTTGCATTATTGTTTCCATAAGTCCAAAGCCCAAGAAAGAGACCACCCTGCTGAGGTCAGAGCCCTGGATGCTTTCCTGCAGAAGACAGGTCTTTATGGAGGCTGGGAGGAATACGACCACCGAGACTTCTTGAGAGTAAGTATTCCATTGCACTCAGTTCCCAAGTATCACTCAAACTCACAATTCCTATGGTAACCTTAAATAAGCCAGGGCAAGGTTCATTAACCTCAATGTTGTTGTTTTACTCATATGTTGGATTCACAGTTCTGGACAAAGTACAGTGGGAAGACATCCTACAGGGCAGAGGTCTTATCCTGTATACCATATAAAACGCCAAAGGACATTTTGCAACATGAAAACTGGTATCAGGAGCTGCTCTGCCTTCAGGAAAAAAAGAAAGAGGTGACTAACTTGGGAAAACATGGGTGAGCTCAGGTGTGGTTAAAGAATCCCAGATCTACTGTTAACATTATGACCACAGCCTTTTCTAATATAGGGGATATATATAAGCTGGGTTTGAGAACAGCTCCTTCTCCTTCAATGCAAAGTCTTCATGTCTTCAAAGTCTCACTGGATCCATATTGTTCAGTTTTTTTGTTGATAGAGTAATAAATAGAGTTATCATACGTTTGCTTCCAGGAGTTCAGAGACAGTCTGGTTGGGAGCCGTGATATTGCAGTGTCATTAGCTGTGTCCAATTTTATTAGCTGTCTTATACCTTACACAGGCTATTCAGCGCTGGAAAGCCCTCAAACATCAGGAACGTCAGACCAGAATTCAGATTGAGAAGAAAAAAGAAGAAAAAATGCAAGAGAGGAAGGACGAGATCGACTCAGACGAGTAGGCTATACCTATACAGGAAAAAATGCAGAATAAAGTAAAATAAAATAAGATACTCTATACTGGTAACAGAATTGCGATATGTTATTTTATCTGTGGTTATTGCTGTTTTCCTTTTTTCTCATACCCTTTAAAATGTGCTCTATTATCTTCTTCTGTACGACTAGGGAAAAGGAAAAACTGCAGAAGGTGAAGGAACTGCAGGAATGGAGGAAAGAGAAGGAGGAAAAAGAAAAAAAGGAAAGAAAGCGGAAACAGCAAGCGCTAAGAGAGAAAACCGAAAAAGAGGTACTTCTTGTGTTGCTTAGTTACTTTAATTATTTATAATCAGGGATAAAACTTGATAGTTAATAGTACTTACAAGAAAATGGTTATATACTTTTTTTTTTCATTAGATAGCCTAAATTCCATACACATGTAGAGGAAAATCTGATGTTAACAGGTGTACGGTTGGTGTCCTGGGCAGATAATTATGTTTAACAATCAAAATGTTTGTCTTTCTTAATTAGAAGCAACATTTCCTCCTTGTGAAACTGAGGCTGCTTGAAAAAGAGGAACTCCAACTGAGGAGGGAAATACAGGAGGAAGAAGAGAAACAAATGAGAGAAGCCAAAGAAAGGGAAATTAAGAAGAAGAGGGGAAGAGAAGCAGAAAAAGCCATCAAATGCTTGGCTGAAAAGGTACGAACTTGGAATATCTCAAAGAGAGCGAGAGAGAGAGAATGGGAAAACAAACAAACAGAGATGTTAAGTATTAAGGAACAGGTCTATTGGAGTTAAAATAAAGCTTTAGAATATGGGAGAATATGCATGGAAGATTCAGATGAGATATTTTTTAACACCTGTCCACCAAACTAAATTCCAGCAATCAGCAACATCAAAATGTTGGCGGGATTGTGGTGAAAACCATGCTGATTACAGTCACATCTTCTGGTCTTGTCCTATTTTGAAAACGTATTGGTCAAGTATTTGTAAAGAAATCTGTTGTATTTTGAAATTGGACTTAAATATCGATTATGAGTTTGCTTTGTTAGGGAAAATGCCAAAAGAGATAGTTAAAACTGAGGATAAGTACCTTATAAGAATTTTAAGAATAACAGCTCTTAAACTCATAACAAAAAACTGGCTTCAGAAATTAAGTCCGGTTTTAGAGAAATGGCGAGACTTAATGGAACAAGTAAAAGAAATGGAGAAATTAACGTATAAAATCAGAGGAAATCTTCGAATGAGACACATGCTGTGGGCTAAATGGGAGAGCTATATAAAAAATGGGGGTGAAATGCTAAGATAGTATAAGACATGAAGAGATTTAAATGCACCTAAAAGCTTAGTACTCTTAATGCTGAGGCGGTCAATGGATTATTTGACGGATAGATATATGGAGGAGTCAACAACTGAACGGGGAGCACTTTGTTTATCGTTTTTTTTATTTTTTATTTATTTAGTTATTATCTTTGGAGGTATTGTCATGTACTTGCTTGTCTACTTGCTCTCATGGTGCGTCTCTCTCCCTCTAGTTGTATTGTATTTATGAAATAAGAATAGAAATGAGGATTTGTGAAAATATGAATTTTAGTGAATACATAAACGATAGTGAAGTTTAAGGGTTGTATAGGGGAGGGAGGTAACAGGGGGGTTAGAAGGTATTTAAAGGCATGTTATGCCTCTTTTTGTTTTGTTTGTGTTTGTTGTTGTTGTTTAGATATGTCCTTTTAATATTTATTTTTTTTTCTTTTCGTTTTCGTGTAAATGTTGAGGTTGGTGTCTGTCTTATGTCTATATGTCTTTTAGTTGTTTTTTTGTTATTGTTATACTGAACGTCACTATGGTGTGGCACATAGAAAAATAAAATATAAAAAAATAAAAAATAAAATAAAGCTTTTGACAGGGGAGAGTGAGTAAATCAGCAAACTCTTTAAGATGCAAAGTTTGACTGTAACTTTGCAGGATCTTCAAAAGATCAAGAAAGCAATCGATGAAAAACAGCTGAGGGAAAAAGAGGAAGAGGAAAGGCAGCGGAGAGCTGCTGCTAATTTGAAGAAGAAGGTAAGTGTTGTAGACTGAACAGTCTTAAAATGATAAACAAAATAAGACTAACCTCAAACCGATCAATATTTAACATTTGACATAAACAGAATTGTAGTCTTAGAAAAATGCTGATGTTTTTGTGTGCCAGTACAGATGGAAGGGCACGTCACCAGAGACCCCTCCAGGTTAGTTTGTCCCACGAAGGGATGGAAGGAGCGAATGAAGCACATTGGAACTTCAGGAGGAGGACGTGTGCTGCAAATGTGTCACAGGTCTGACCCAGTATTTATTTATTTTTTTCAAGCTCATTTTAAGGAATCGTCTCCATAGCAATAAATGTGTTGTTTCGTCGCAGAGCCATTCCCACTTGGAGGCAGGGTCTGTGATCAACACCGAAAGGCCGACTTCCGAGTCTACCCTCAACACCAAACTGTGCCTTTTTGCTTGAGGTTCTATACAACAATCACATTAACTTGTATTTTACAGTTAATCATCTGTTTTGAATAAAAGCATGTCATAACATTTGCCGTTTGTTGATCTAATGTTCAAACACACTTATTGCGGAATACCAAGTAGTTTAGTTAACATGTTTTGCCACTTCTGTGGCCATTCCTCACTCACAAGCCTTGCTTTTACTTATTGACACCTCATCTCTAAAACTAACTGTAAACATCAAGCGTCTATTGTTGGCTGGTTTTACAGCCGCTAAAAGAATGATAGCCTGTCGCTGGAAACCACCACATGCACTATCGGTGAGGGAATGGCTTTTTGCTTACCGGGATATTGCACAGCTTGAGCTTTCTACAGCTCGCCTACATCATGCCAAATCATCCAATATCAATTGCTGGTCAAATCTATTAGAGAAAATTTCTGATATGTTGTGAATGTTTGTGGTCCAACTCGTCCATGGTTTACATGATCTTTGTCTGTTTGGTTTTATGTTTAGAATGGCTTATTTAGTGAATGGGAATGTCATGGGATTCCTGGATGGCGAGGGGAGGGGGTTGGGAGTGGTGTACGTGCTTTGTGTTTTGTTGTTTTTGTTTTGTGTGTTCTGTTTTTTTTTTTGTTTTAAGATGTGTATAAGTACTTTTTTTTTTTTTTTTGGCTCTGCATTGGATCCATTATTTGGGGGGGTATGGGGTGGGGGTGGAGTGGGTTGGTGGGAGTGGGAGGGTGTGGGGAGGAAGGGGGAAGCAGCATCTGAGCAGGTGGTGTTCTGTTGTGGTGGTGTTTTTGTTTTTTCCTGGACTGTGGGGACGCTTCTCCTCTATATATATAAATGAAAAATAAATAAAAAGTTGATCACAAAAAAAAAATGAAAATGTGACAGAAGTCATTCAACCACCTGCTGAGCTGATACAGAAATGTATCTGTTCACAAATGTGACGCCCCGTGGGAAATCCCTTCCTACTAATCTCCTACTTGTCTGATTGGTTGCATCAGTTATAGGGTTCATCTGGTTGCCCCTTTTATTATATTTAGTGAAATTCTTGGCTGGGATGAGACAGGAAATTGTAACTCTCTTCATTAAGGAGAGCGGTTGCTATTTATGTTGCAATGTCAACTCTGCCTCTTAAAAGTGCCTGACGCCACGTCCTGCTAAGAGGCAGGACGGACTCTTAAACCTTTAATATGTAATCAGTGTAGTGTTTGACCCACTCTGACTTCTCTAAAGGGGAAACATTTGAAAAAAAGAGGTGTATCTGGTGTAAAAGTTGGCTTTATTACAATAACCTCTAGCAATATTCTCTGTACACATCAACCAAACCTGTGGGAGACAGAAAGAGGAGTGAGAAAAAGTAATCTAGCATCGGAGCATTCACTATCTTAATGTCTATATATTTATCAATGGCAACAAAATAAAAGTGTCAATTAAATATACACACCACTACAAAGTATTCATCTACACTGTGTGCACAATTTATTAGGCAAGTTGTATTTTTGAGGTTTAATTTTATTATTTAACAACTGCAGTGCTCTTCGTCAATCCAAAATGTTAATTATAATCAAGGTGAGGTCTGACACTCTTTTTTTTTTTTTACATTTATTATTGTATGTAGAACAGTGATCATACCATGGTTGGCTGTGCAGCATTTGGGTGCACCAATCGGTCGGCGGGAGGCCATCGAATGTATGGTTTCCCCAAGGACATGGGGCGACGTAAAAGATGGCTGGTTAAGGTCAGCAGAGAAAATTTTGAAGTTAAAGGAAATTGCAATAGCAGAAAAATGTGTCAGGTAAATAATGTTGACATGGTGACAAGACAGTTGCTTAATAACATTTCTAAGGCCATCACACTAATGAGCATACACAATAATGACATTTCAATTATATTTAAAGTATACAGTGTAAACAGATCTTACAAATCTACCTGCAGGTACATGTTGAGGACAACCAGTTCACAAAAACCAAAAAAGGCCTCTGGATAATCACTTCAGTTCTTTGAAACTTATGGAAAAGAAACATGCAAAAGCTCACCTGACAGCATATGAAACACTGGAAATATTTGAGGTTCTCTAGAACGACGACGATCTGTACAGAACTCTGAATATAATTATTTGTTTTTTTTTCCACTATCATTTGCTATATTTTACTTTAAAGTCAATTCCAAATGTGCCCTGTATGTTAAGAGGTGTTAATTGTTTTGTATGTTGCCATGA
Source organism: Cololabis saira (assembly GCF_033807715.1). Taxonomy (NCBI): domain Eukaryota; kingdom Metazoa; phylum Chordata; class Actinopteri; order Beloniformes; family Belonidae; genus Cololabis; species Cololabis saira. The sequence continues at coordinate 27,621,788 of NC_084589.1, forward strand.
TGTTTTGTAAATGAATTCTTGAATAAAAAAAAAAAGAAGTTGGACAGTGCTCATTTTTACTTATAATGGAAAAGGGGCCACTGCCACGTAAGGGCAGCAGAAACCATGGAAAAGTGCTTCATTCAGACGTTTATGAACCTTATTCTCAAGGCCTTGCATTTATACGTGGACATCATTTTATAACAGATTAGTTGAATTATTTGTTATATTCAAATGGGACTCCTTGTGCGAAAGTTGGCTTTGCTGCTTGCCAATTCTTGTGCCCAAATATAACATGCACCATTCCAATAATCATGTTTATCAGTGTAGTGATCTTTAGACTTTAGACTCTTTCTTCTTTTGACCAAACATCTTACTCACTTCATGAATGGTAATGACGACAGGAGATTTTTTACGCGTTGAGTACGGCAACAGAACCGTCAACAGAACGGTAAAACGCTGTGTTGCTCCACCGTCACTCGTTTATTCTTTTTAACTGACAAAAGCATCAAAACAAACCATCAGCTGCTACGGAAGCCCCACTGGCCCAAACTACCGAAACCATTAAGGCAAAACAAATATTAGTAGTGAAATTTAGGTCTTAATCACTAAACTATAAAATAATAACTCTCAAAACTTAAACTGAAATATATTCCTTCTCTGTCAACAACAAGGCATATCATGCAATAAAAGAGTTAACTATAAAGTAAATTATAAGCTATACATGGCGCTTACATTCCGGCCCCTAATTGTTACTGCTGGGCATAACAATTACATTTTTAAGTGTCATGTAATCTCAAATTTAAGACTTTGACTTTTTCAAACTCAAACTTATTAACTTACTATTAACACATATTAACTGTACATTTCAAATCCACACTTAGCTCCAAACTAAGTAAGCTCAAATCACATTTACTCCATTTCAAGCAACAAACATAACTTATCTATTGGCCTTTCCAACACACTAGTTTTAGTTTTGACAAATACACGTCTGACAAGTCCGTTTGAATCAGGAACTGTTCTTTCAACTTTTCCCATCAGCCAAGATCCTCTTGGTGCAGTCTCGTCGACTATGAGAACAACATCTCCTGGCTTGAGATTTCTCCTGATTACTGACCACTTCTGTCTTTCTTGCAGAAGAGGCAAGTACTCTTTAGTCCAGCGCTTCCAAAAGATGTCAGACAGGTACTGGACCTGTTTCCACTTTCTTCTGGCATACAAGTCCTCCTTCTCAAAGACTCCAGGTGGAAGTGCTGGCTGTTTCTTGAGAAGAAGCAAGTGGTTAGGTGTAAGAGCTTCAATATCATTCGGATCACTTGACACTCTTGTTACTGGCCTGCCATTGACAATCGCCTCGACTTCACATAGTAATGTATGGAGGCGTTCATCATCAAGAGACTGCTGTTTGAGGATCTGGATGAGAATTCTCCTCACAGAACGAATCTGTCTCTCCCAGATGCCCCCAAAATGGCAGCCTGCTGGTGGGTTGAATATCCAGGTAATGTCTTTCTGCATGAGCGCCTCTGAGATCTTCGCTTGATTCCAGCCTTTGAGTGCTTCACGCATTTCTTTTTCTGCTCCCACCAGGTTTGTGCCGTTATCTGACCGCATAACAGACACTTGACCTCTCCTGGCGATAAATCTCCTAAATGCATTTATACAGGCGTCGGTCTCAAGTGAATGAGCAACTTCTAGATGAATGGCTCGGACAGTAAGACATGTGAACAGTACACCGTACCTCTTAACTGTGCTCCGTCCTTGTTTAACCTCGAAGGGCCCGAAATAGTCTATGCCCACATTGGTGAATGGTGGCTTGTCAGGTGTCAGCCGATCTTGTGGCAGGTTTGCCATTCTCTGTTCACCACGTTTTGCTGAAATCTTCCTGCATCTTACACACTTTGACAGTATTTTTCTGATTGCAGAATCTGCTTGTGGAATCCAGAATCTCTCTCGGAGTTTAGAAAGTGTGTAATTCCTTCCACAGTGTCCTGTCACTTGGTGAGTATGTCTGAGGATCAAATTAGAGACATGGTGATCTTTAGGAAGTATCATGGGATGCTTACCATCCTCTGGCAGCGCAGACCGATGCAACCTTCCTCCAACTCTTAAAATCCCATTTTCCACAACAGGATCAAGCTTCACAATATGACTGCTCCTTTTAAGCTTGTCACCTTTCTGAAGAGCCATAAGTTCATCACTGAAGCCTTGACCTTGACAAAACTTGATGATCTCAACTTCTCCTTGTGCAACATCTTCAGCTGTGAGCAAAGATCCCTTTAAAGTTGACTTGAACTTCTTCATTTGGCTTTTAACCTTTTCAGTTTTCTTTTCCTGACACAAACACTCATTTGCTTGTGATGTCAGCAACTTCCGATGTGTACTCAATTTCTGAAGCAGTTGCTGGAGCTTCACCATCCAGGCAATTGCCTTTTTCAGATGATGCCACTCTGAATAATAACAAATGAGCTTGTTAAGTGGATTTTCTTGCACATCTGTAACATTCACACTCACTGTGGCCTTGACTTCAACATCATCTGTGACTACTTCTTTCATGTTTGGTGAGGCTGGCCAATGTGTTTTGTCCCTTTTCAAAAACTCTGGTCCGCCAATCCAGTTTTGACACTTTGTGAACGTGTCTGCATTCATCCCTCGGGAGGCATGGTCGGCGGGGTTCAGTTCAGAGTTGACATACCTCCACTGGCGTGGCTCACTGTTGTCTCTGATAAGTGATACTCTGTTGGCAACAAAAGTTTTGTATCTGACATTTTCACTGGCAATGTATCTTAAAACAGTGGTACTGTCGGACCAAAACACAGTCTCTTCCAGCTGCTTGTGCAGTTCCTTTCTCATGAGTCGATCCATCTTAACAGCAACTGCAGCCGCTGTTAATTCCAGTCTCGGAATTGTTGTCTGTTTCAGCGGCAGCACTCTGGACTTGCCAATGATGAATGAACAATGGTTTTCCTCTCTTTCATTTGTGATGCGAAGATAGGTGACAACACCATATCCTTTCTCGCTCGCATCTGCAAAATGATGCAGTTGTGCAGATGTGATTGTTCCAAATCCAGCTGGTTTCAAACATCTGTCCACTGTGAACCCATGAAGCTTTGGGAGGTCAGAGAGCCACATTTGTGTTTTCTGAGCCAGTTCAGCAGGGATTTCCTCATCCCAGGAGACTTTTCTACCACATAGGTCCTGCAAGATGATTTTTGCTGGTAGTATAACAGGTGACAAAAAACCCAGAGGGTCATATATAGCACTCACAAACGAGAGGATGCCGCGTCTTGTCTGTGGCACATGTTTTGCATTTATCCTGACCTTGAAAACATCTGCCTCTGTGCACCAGTTCACCCCTAGAACTCTCTCATCAGGTAAGGCTTCATGACTCAAGTCCAAATCTTTAACCTCCTTTGTTCTTTCCTTTTCAGGTATGGAGACAAGGACGGCTCTACTGTTACTCATCCATTTGGTTAAATGGAATCCTCCACTCTCACACAGTGCTGTCAAATCCCTGACCATATCAACTGCTTGTGTTTCATCAGGCACTGATATCAGGCAGTCATCTACATAAAAATTGTTGATAACTGCATCAACTGCAGCACGTGCCACTGTGTCTGCTGCATTTTCAGCTGTCTTCTTAAGTGCAAAGTTTGCACAGCTGGGGGATGACGTGGCCCCAAACAAATGCACGACCATTTTGTATTCTTGCAGAGGTTCACTCAAGTTTCCATCTGGCCACCAGAGGAATCGTAGAAGGTTGCTGTCCTCTGGTGGTACTCTAACTTGGTGGTACATAGCTTCTATGTCTGACATCAATGCAATGTAGTCATGTCTGAACCGAGTCAACACTCCGATGAGTGTATTTGTTAGATCCGGACCTTGCAAAAGTTCTCCATTTAATGACTGTCCCTGGTATGAAGCTGCAGCATCGAAAACTACACGAAGCTTCCCTTTTTGGGGGTGGTACACCCCGTGGTGAGGTATGTACCACACTCTCTTATCTTCAGACACAGCATTCTCATTTGACACTTTGACTGCATATCCTTTACTGAGCAGGTCAGACATGTGGCTTGTGTATTCTCTGTGAAACTCCTCATTCTTCACAAGTCTCTTTTTCAGGTTTTCTGCTCTCTGTGCAGCCATATTGTAGTTGTTAGGCATTTTGACAGATTTGTTTCTCAGGGGAAGACCTATACTGTAGTGTCCATCGACCCTTTTAACAGTCTTATTAACACTGTTCATGAATTGTATGTCTTCTCTTGACATTTCCTGTTTCTCGTCACTGGCTTTCTCTGGAAAATCGTGATTAAACTGCTGCACCAGCATGTTTTCCACACTAGCAATAGAGATACGGTTAACAGAAACACTGAGTTCACTGTCAGATGTGCAACAGTTTCGCCTGAGAGGTCCGTTGATGACCCAACCGAGAACTGTGCGAACTGCATATGGACCGTCATCTTCACTGTGGATAACCTCCCACGGTTCCATGGCCTTGTGAACATCACATCCTATTAAAAGACCAATGTCTGCGTCTATGTGTGGCAGTTCGATTCCGTGGAGGTGTGGCCAGCTTTCCAAGTCTTTCTGCACTGGAATGTTGTCTTTTGACACTGGAATGTCTTTGTGTGTGTAAATCCCAGGCAAGTCAATGTAAATGTTCTCTTTCAAGCCACAAACCTCTAATCCTGTGAGATAGTAGCTTGGCTCCACCTTTTCCTGCCCCATCGTGCGAAGCAAGATTTGAGTCTTCTTGCCTTCAATGTTCAGCTGTCTCATCAGCTTCTCCGAGCAGAACGTAGACTGGCTTCCATTATCCATGAATGCATATGTTTCTATTGTCTTAGAACTTTTCGTTAGCTTGACACACACAGGCACTATAGACAGGACTCTATTGTCTTTTCCGGCCCCGGTTGCTCCACAGGTGTGTACCGGCTTACTGGACGTAGTACTTTCAGTGCTGCTTTTCTGACTAATCTCATCTGTTTCATTACCTTCTTCCTTTGTGAAATGAAGCAGGCTTGGGTGTCTTTTTGAGCAATATTCACATGAAGCTCTTTTTTTACAGTCTTTGCTCATATGGCCTTGTGTCAGGCATGAGAAACACAGACCTTTTCCTTTAAGAAACTTTATCCTTTCATCATAAGGCTGTTTTCTGATTTTGTGACATTCTGACAACATATGTTGTTTTTCACAGTAGACACATGGCTGCTGGTAGGCATCGATTGTGTAATGAGAGGAGTGTTTACCCTTTTCAGGTGACTTTCCACTTGTGGCTGCTGGTGCTGCACTTGTGGCAAATGTACTCCCTTTCGGCCTGGGTTCTCTGTTCATTTTCACGTTTGGATGAAGTTTTCCTTTATCTTCAACATCTTTTATGTCACCGAACACAGGATCTGTGGCTATTTTAGCTTGTCTGTTTATGAATCTGACCAGATCTGAAAATCTTGCTCTCCTTCCTGTGGTTTCTTGGATGTCAAAGGCAGTCACTCTCCACCTCTCTCTCATCTTGTATGGTAACTTGGAAACAATCATTCTGAGATTAGTGGGATGCTCCATTTCTTGGAGCTGGTCGACATCTTGCATTGCATTATCACAGCCAGTGAGAAACAAGGAAAAACTATGAAGACCCTTAGCATCTTCTGGCTTAATTTGTGGCCAGCTGAAGGCTCTGTTCATGTAGGCATTTGCGATTTTAAGTTCGTTACCATAGTGATAAGTCAGCAATTTCCTTGCCTCACTGTAGCCTTGAGATGGACTCATGTGTTGGCAACTTCGGATTAAGTCTCTCGATTCACCTCTGGTAAACTGTTCAAGGTAATATAACCTGTCACTGTCACTATCAGTTTTGTCATGAATGGTATGATCAAAGGCTCTTAAGAATGACTTAAAGTCAAGTGGATCGCCACTGAAAACTGGCACATCTCTCTGAGGTAAGTGTGACAGTCTTTGTTGCTTAACTAACATCTCAGTGATGTCATTTTGTTTCAGCATCACTTCACACAAGTTTACTGGATTACATCTGTCAGCCTTTTGTTGTATGCAATCCTCTTGTTTCGCTTGATGATTTATGTTTGACCTTTCAGTGAGATCATGACTTACTTCAGGCTCTTGCCTGCCATTTGGTGGCCGTTGATCTGCCGAACTTGCCACAGAAAGAACAGTGACATCATTGTTACAGCTCTCATTCTCGTAGTCTTCGAAAACCTTTAATTTGGCTGTAGATACAGCAATGTCTGTTTCAATCTTGAGCTGATCCATCCTTGCCTTTAACTTGCACTCTTCCATTTCCAACTCCTGTTTCTGTTTCAGAGATGCTGCGCGTGCGAGTAAGGCGGCACGTTCTGCTTGTTCCTTTTGTCGTGCAGACATTACAGATGAGGCTCTTGACGACGTTGATGAGCGGCTGCTTGCTTTGCTTTTGTGACTAGATTTCTTGGATGATGGAATATTAGTCACATTTACACTGTTGTAGTTATTCATGTCTGTATGCTGATTTTGCCTTGTATCAGCTACCCATTCTTCGACTTCTGTCATAAATCTGCTGATTTCTTGTCTTTTTGGATCAAACCAGAATCTTTGATCTGCTTCATGTTCATCTTTGGGCAACAGCAAAAGAACATTTGTGTTTGCGTGAATAAACTCTTGTAGTAGTTTTGTGCATTCATTTAAATGTTCATTCACAACATCTGGACTCTCATTATCTTTCATTAGTGCAGTGATCTTGTTCGTTTTTGAAGTCACCTGTGAGAGTTTTGACCTTCTTGCACTTATTTGCCGGCTTGTTTGCTCTTCTAGCGCTTTTTCTGTGGGTTTTGGCGCCCTCTTGTGACTAACTGCGGTACTGCGCCTCTCTGCGATAGCCTCGTAACTGTCATCCTCGTCCGACATCTTTACTCTGCTTCTTCCTTCTAACTCAACAATTTGACGAAATGGTCTATGACACAAAGCACAACTGGGCTTTCTTAAATGGATGTCATCTTCTTCAGACCAAACATCTTTGTTGTCTCGGTTTTACGAGAAGGTGAGTGAGATGCCGTTCTTTGACTGTCAGTTTGTTTTGTCGTCATGGCAACGCAGATGTCTTGTTCCCGGAGTAGCGTTTTACTTAATGTAGTGATCTTTAGACTTTAGACTCTTTCTTCTTTTGACCAAACATCTTACTCACTTCATGAATGGTAATGACGACAGGAGATTTTTTACGCGTTGAGTACGGCAACAGAACCGTCAACAGAACGGTAAAACGCTGTGTTGCTCCACCGTCACTCGTTTATTCTTTTTAACTGACAAAAGCATCAAAACAAACCATCAGCTGCTACGGAAGCCCCACTGGCCCAAACTACCGAAACCATTAAGGCAAAACAAATATTAGTAGTGAAATTTAGGTCTTAATCACTAAACTATAAAATAATAACTCTCAAAACTTAAACTGAAATATATTCCTTCTCTGTCAACAACAAGGCATATCATGCAATAAAAGAGTTAACTATAAAGTAAATTATAAGCTATACATGGCGCTTACAATCAGAATGCACGTAACGATGCAATGTGAGTGAAATTTTCAGTCACTTTTAAGTAATTTGAGTTTTGTTTTTTCATCTGCATGATGACCAACCACAGAACAATCTGACCACGTTCACCCCTACAGCTTCAATTGCTAGTTAGCTATTCAGCTCGTGGCAATTACAGAATTAGAACTTACTGTACCGATAGTGAACAAAAACCAAGGCAAATAAGCTGTAGAACTTTTATTGCGAACACAGAAAACTGAACATACACAAGTGTTTGTTTGAGTAAGGAAGACATTACAAGAACTGGTTTTGTATCATTGAACTCAGGCCAGATCATCCTTAACTCAGAACATTGAAACCTGAAGACAGGATGCACATTTTTTTTTTTAAACATTGAAAAGGGAAAAATGATTGAGTCAACAGAAAGTTTAGGCCAAATTCTCCTCAGGACATTGAAAACGTGGCGTCAAACATCTGCTGGGTGAGCTCTGGCAGTCAGCGATTTGTACTGCTGGCTAGCCCGACTTGTGAGGGGTGCAAAGCCCGGCATGAAGAAGTGCAGACGAGGGAATGGCACCATGTTTACAGCCAGCTTGCGCAGGTCAGCATTGAGCTGCCCTGGGAACCTGAGGCAAGTGGTGACGCCACTCATGGTAGCAGAGACTAAATGGTTGAGGTCACCGTATGTTGGTGTGGTGAGTTTAAGAGTACGGAAACAGATATCATAGAGCGCCTCATTATCAATACAATAGGTCTCATCTGTGTTTTCTACGAGTTGATGAACCGATAGCGTAGCATTGTAGGGCTCAACTACGGTGTCAGACACTTTTGGGGAAGGCACCACACTGAAGGTGTTCATGATGCGGTCGGGGTATTCCTCCCAGATCTTGCTGATGAGCAGGGTACCCATACCCGAGCCGGTGCCACCACCAAGGGAATGTGTGAGCTGGAAGCCCTGCAGGCAGTCGCAGCTCTCAGCCTCCTTCCTCACCACATCCAGGACCGAATCCACCAGCTCCGCACCTTCGGTGTAGTGACCCTTGGCCCAGTTGTTGCCAGCACCACTTTGGCCTATCCGCGCAGCACCTAGCAACCAAACACCGCTGCATTGCATTGTGGGAAGTTTCTGCTTAGCTAGTGTCCATCAATCCATACTAATACATTTCTCTTTCTCATTTCTTTTCATTATTATTATTATTATTATTATTATTATTATTATCATTATTATTATTATTATCATTATTATTATTATTATTATTATGTATTTCTATTATATCATTGGTTACTGCTGTACCAGTTTGCTCCTCTTCCAGCAAATATATAGAGAAAATAACAAAATGTGACATATATGGTCCAATTAGTCATTTGATTTGGTGCCCCTGGCACTCGCCCAGTTCAGTATATGAATAATCCGGCCTAGGTTAAAGTAAATTGTTCTAGGATTTGAAGAATGAGATTTATTGTCATAAACAGTTCAAATAAGAGCTTCACATTTTTTAGTTTTTATTTCCCCATGATTTCACATAACCCCTTTTGAAAACCGTTCTTTAAACAATACAAGTAAACCAACATTTAAACAGACTAAACAAACTGACTAGTTTGACCTCAGCTGAATGAGTGACTGTTATTAGTAGGTCATGGGATAAATTAACAGATACACAAACAAATGGAATTATTTACTCATGAAAGGATTCAATTTGTCATGCTAAGCTACATTAACTGTCCTTAAACAAGATAAAAGAATGACAAGACTGCTGAAAAATCAGACATAGGAAAATAAGAAAACATTACAGGACATAGTTCCTTACATTACAGATTGGCATATTTTAACAAGTAAAATTATACAAAATACTTTTTAGCAATTAAGATGTTTTTGAAAATATTTTTGATTTATGTTATGAAGATCTTAGACAGGGGTATAACTTCGATGCAATCTTCTTCAAATTATAGCTAAATTCATATATGCTAAATGCACTAAAGCAATAAATAAATAAGTAGATAAGTAAATAAATAAATAAATGGCTAAATAAATAAATGAACACATTTGCATAAATTATATTACTCATATAATATCTAATAAAAGAAATAAAAGCTTTTCATAACTAAAAGAATAAAGAAACATAGTATTTTTAATTATTCGTGCAGTCTAGGAATACAAGTAAAAGTAAAACCTCTAAAATTATACAGTATACACTTGTGTTATGATATTTGTACAAATGCGAAGGAATATTCTGAAACACAGGATCAAGAAATTCTCTTTCAAAACTGTTTCCTACAAGAATGACTGACTGCAATGAAAAAAAAAACCCAAAAAACAAAAAAATGTCTTTAATAAAGACCGGACCAGATTCCAAGCATTTACAGAGACAGCTGAATTACTAAAGAAGATGCATTCCCCACACACTCGGGAAATAAGAACAACAGAATGAAGCAGAAAAGGAGAAGGGAAGCTGGTACACAGCAAGACTACCACTGCATAGCTGTCAAATCTGTTTCAGATTTTAAAAGCTCCAGGTTCCTCTTCTTTCAGCATATGCTGCCTTTTCCAAAGACTAAACTCTGTAAACAGTGGCAGGCAGGAGCTCCGTGATCCCTCTTGTACAAAATCCCCTCGCTGGTAAAACCTGGAATGTGTCCAGCTTTTAAATTCAAAGTCTCATTCTTTCAGTTGCCTATTCAATAAAAAAATATCCTCTGGGTGAATGGCTGGTTGTTGCGTAAATTCACTGGCCAGTCCAAGAGGCTTCAGCTCATGATGATGCATTATATCACACCAAATGGGGGTCGTTGGCAGGGCTGACAGTGAAACGTGATGAAGTCCCTGGATTGGCTCCCACAGGCGACCTTGGTTTGAACGATGAGTCCTCTTTCCTTTTTGATTCTTTGTTTTTGTTTGGCCCTAATAAAGAGAAAAACAAAATGAAACACTGTCACAAGTGGCCAGTCAGGGAGAGCATCAAAGCAAGGGCCATGAATAGATTACCAAAATATCCACCTCTACTAAACAGTGTCAGAAGTGAGTGTATCAGACTACGGTACTACAGCACTACCTAAAAGCATAAACAACCATCCACGCTTCCATTGTGAGTGGGGTGAAAAGACTCTTACATGTATGCACAGATAAACTGTCGTCCCATAATCCATCTGCAACTAAATAAAGCCGCAATGTTGCTTACATACATGATGAGAAATTTGTATAAACCAATAATCTGCAACTTTTAATATACTCACACTCGAGCATGACATAGGTAAAAATAACTCAAAAGGACCATAGCGTCTTATCTCAGAGCTTTGAAATCTTGACTCAAAGGGTTGCAAAACATTGTATCTAATTTTAGTGAGTCTGTGAGCAAAAAGAGATTCTGAGCATTAACTTTCACTCGGCCTTTAAATGTGGCGATGAGTTTAGGAGATGGAAAGTAGAAGTCAAGCAAGCAGCAGAAAATGTACTGGGAAACATATAGCTCAGGCCTTGCATTGCTGAGCTCAGGATTAATGTCCCTGCTCAGCTCCACGTGTCACAGAGTCGAGGGGGATGATAACAGGAGATTATTTTGCCTGGGTATTTAGAGAGGAGATGGTTGAATTGGAGGTTTTCCATTTCTGTGGGAGGGGATGAGTTTTGGGTATAAGAGTTTATTACATCATTAGATGACTTCAGGTGGGAACTGAAACTAAATGAAACTGGAAAGAAACATGCTGCAGACTAGTGCACAGTCTTTACAGTCTTACAAGTGTAGATATCATGGTAGTAGTCCTGTGAGGTAAGAGAGTTTTTGGGAAGTGTGAACATCTGTATGACATAAAATCTAGCTGTTTGGACTGACGTATGTGATGACTTCTTCAACACTAAAGATGGTTAAAAATTAAATCATTATTCTGCTGATTGTCATTGATATAAGATGATCATGAACTCACCATGCAAGTCCAACTTGCTGCTTTTGACAGACACGGACGCTGGACCTGTGGGGGCTGGCGTACTCAACTCGTTGGTTGGTGTTTCCTGTTCATTTGGAAGAGACAGTCAGGCCTCATTTTAATTCAAACACTCTTAAATGTGTGCAGTTATGTAGCAAAAGGAAAGTACCTGATCAAATAAATAGACTGTGACATCATCAAAAAATGACACATTTCTTCCTCTGTCCCTCTCTCGGTCCATCGGCTCCTTAGGTGACTTCAGCAAACTTCTCAGCCCAACCCGTTTGTCCACATCTGTTTCTGTGACAACAATCACCCTACGGGAGCTTTCGTCCTCTTGTTCATCCTCCTCCTCATCCTCCGGCTCGTGTCCCGACAACAGACCTCTTCGTCTTCCGATTCGGTTTCCAATAGCTCCGTCCCCAAATCCCCCTTTACCAGTTGGGGTGAGGGGAAGAGTCAGAGCGAGAGGAGGGAGAGCGAGAGACAGGCGAGCAAGCTTTGCTGTGAATAAGTGAGGCCGGAAGAGAAATGTTAGAAGAGCTGTTGGAAGAGCTTTCCTAAGAGTGAGTTGCTCTATTAATAATAAATACATTTCAACTAAATAAAAGCATTTTTTTCCTTTTTAAAACTTATGTTGGACAGATATGTTTAATACTTAGATATGAGGGGTAGGAATAGACTGAGAGATGATCTTTGAGGGTATTCTTCAGTGTGTGCAGGACAGACAGGACAGATACAACATGTAGACAAACACTAAAGTGAAGTCAGCTTCACAAAATCTTTACAAAAAGGCCACGGTTCGTAGAATAGAGAGTATTAGTGTATTTTCAATCTTTAAATTCAAGATATTTACTTTTCTGTTTCTGTTGCTTCAATTTTGGTTGGAATCTTTAATTGTCATTTTGCTATCAAACAGTTCAGTGACTTTATAATTATATTTCAGTTTAATTGTTAATTTGTTCAACTTACATTGTTTCTAGCTAATAGGATTTATGAACATTTTAAATTACTCATTGCCGTAGATTTTCTTCCTACACACTTGTGGCTGAACGTCAGGAGACTCCAGTCAGTCATGGACCAGGACCATATTTTATGTGTAACACAGCTTTCTTTCTAACATTGAGTGTCACTGACAGTTAACATATGAACTTTTCTTAATTATTTCTTTTTCTTTTTTTGTATTTTTATTGACATTCTGGTGTAGAGTGCAGTTCTGGATATAGCCAGTAGATGGCAATGTTTTGCAATTGACATGTGTGGTTTTTTTGTAAGTGTGGGAGATGCTTTCAGCCACCTGAGGACCCCAAGGTTTAAACTAAAGGACTCACATCTTTTACTTGTGTAGAGTCAAGTTAAATGATAAAACAGAATGAGCTCCGTTGGTGTTCTCACTTTGTATGCAAGTCTACTGGATTATTAATACAGAATATCACATGGATAATTAATACAAGAATGTATTAATACATTAATAAATTAATATATGAATGTGCAAGCAGCATGTTTCCTGAGTTTTAACACATTTAGCCACAAGTATGAAAAATAAGATCATTAGTCTATTTTATTCAAAAACTAAATACTGAAAAAGCAAACAAAAAGTGGGTAATTAATTATCAAAATGGAACAAATCTGTTTTGGGCTTTTTTGCATGTGCATGTGCAAAAATTGTTTTGTTTTGGAAGGGTTAAAGTTAAGTTCTGTTTAATGAAAAAGGAACAACGGTTGAAGGAGAAATAAACTTGAAAGCAACGATATAAGTATAAATGGGCATGAGGAGGAGTAACTAACAATAAGAAAACATTGAGTGGTTGTTTTCATGGTACAACAGAAGCATACCTTTCATCGCCTGGTTTGCTGTTGGCTGAGATGCTGTGATCTCAGGTTGTTCAATCACAGTGAGTGGCTCAGATTCAGTTTGATCAGACTCTGTGGATTCCTGACTGTTGGGGGCAGCGTCTGGGTCCTCTTGGCTACAACAAAGAAAAAGAAAAAGACATAAAACACACATATTTTTCAAAAATAACTAATAATATACTTTATCAATAGCACCTTGTGGGTTCAAGCCTTTCAGTAAGTTTGATTTTATTTGTCCAGGTTCCATGACATTTAATTGCAAATTGTGCTGATACTGCAAAATGACAACGTATGACTAAAAGGCCCATGAATAAAAGGGATTGAACTATTCGTATTTATCTAAAGTTGAGACAGTCATAAGTGGCAATTAGGACATAAAGCAGCAAAGGTAACGCCTGCAAATGGGTCCAAATATTTCAGTGAAATGGGTGGATGAAAAATTAAGAATATCCTCCTTAAACCGCCACCTTGCAGAGCTACTATAGAGCTTTGTAAATCATCTACCAAAGAATGCGTGAAGATTTGTACTTATTGCAAAGTCAGAATCTTCATGAAAACTTGTCATTACCCAGATGTTAGTGGCAGCTCAAGAAATCATTGGTTCCCATACAGAAGGAGATTGTAAATGTGCGTTTACAACCGCATTTCAAATAAAGGACTTCATTCTCTGACTGGGTGATGATTATCTATAGTGTTCAAAGCATCTAAAAATGACATTGTTTAGAGAGCTGACATCTGACCTCAGAGAGGACAGCTTTTGCTGTGATTATTTTCTAAAGAAGAAATGATTTCAGTGAAAATCTGACAGCAGTTATATAAATATTCAAAGGTTCAATCTTCAGGAACATATGAACTGATCATTATAACATCCTCAGGATCACCTTGAGGAATTTAAAACAAATTTGGCACAAACTTTTACTTGCACACAGGGGTGAACTGATGAAAACTTGTTCAATGGTTAAGTGGACTGTGAATTCATTAAAAATACATGCTTTTGATAATAAACTAAGCTTTGATATTGTAATTTTTGCACAAATATATAAAAGAATAGAAGGTAAAGTAAAGTGAGTGTTGGCCGTAGTTGACTGAGTTCATACCTTTCATCCGGTCTCTGGTCTTCCGCGGGGACAAGCTCAGCGGGTCTTTCTGTGACTTGTTCCCCCCAGGGCCGGAGTATAACAGTGTCTTTCACAGCTGTCCCCCAAAGCACGTTTGTTTTCACATTTTCGCTGAGGGAAAACTGCAGTTTCTCCTCACACACCTGATACAAACCAATTAAGTGGGTACACAAATGTCATAGTTCATATAAGAAATGGTACTTCCCCTTACAGCAGTCTACAAGCAAACACACTTACCTGCATCATGAGGCCATTTTTAGTCGCCATCTTCGATAGAGATCCCTGGTCTTTGACGTCACATGTTTGGCCTGCTGGTTTCTGCCAGTCAGTCCTTTCCATTGGCGGGGACAGACTGCCTTGGGAATCCAGGCTCACGGGTTGTTCAGACTCTACAAGCTGGTCCAAGTTCTCAGAGATCCTTTCCTCTTTCAAATCCACGCTGCTTCTGCCCTCGGGAAGAGTGGAGTCACATATTTTGTCATCCACAGCCTCGCCACCTGCACTGCTCTGTTTCTGATCAGGTGTTTTCTTGAAAGAATCCAGAAGCTCCAGGTTCCCCAGGAAAAGGTCTCCCAGAGTTTCCTCCTCATCCTCAGAGATGCAGCAGAGTTGCTCTAGCTTTTCAAAATCCTCAAGTGGCTCCTCATCCAGATCTTTCCACTCAGAAATCAACAATTCAGGGATATGTTTCAGGGGATCTTGGGTTGCACTGGGTACTGTAGGTGACGTTTTCTGAGACAAATTAGTATCATCATCCTGAGTTTCTATACTGCATGTCAGGTTGCTCTCATCGGTGAGTGTTATGTGCACAGAGGGGGAGTTCAGATTGGCTGAGATCCCTTTATTCTGAGTTGTAGCAGGCGGTAACTCCTGCAGAGGTGTCTCTGAGACATTTGTATTGTTAGATGGAGTAATACACAACTCTGTCTCAGTAGTGCCGATAAAGTCTTCCAGATGAATGTGACTAATAAAGTCCTCTGTCTCTATAACAGATGGTGGCGGACTTGGAAAAGAGTCATCTAAACTCTCCAGTTTATCATCTTGTATGTCAAGGTCTATGCTTGGTGGAGGACTTGGAAAATCTACAGAGCTGAAATTGTCAACCTCTGGATATGACTGACCTTTCTCCCCCTGTGCCTCACAGTGAGTGGGGCTGGATTGAATGAGAATGTCTCTGTAATCCTTCTCAACTTTTGTAATTTCTTTTCTATTTTCTACCAAGTAGTGAGCGAGCCAAGGTCTCCTCTCGACCTCTGAATTGAAGCCTGATTCACCATTTCCCAGATCTGAAACGTTAACGTCAGATATATTAGGACTGTCATTCACTGAAATCGAGCTTAAGTGGTTCTCGAGAGGAAGGTCTGGGGCTGTGTCAGGATGTACAGTTGATGTGTCTTCCTCTTTGTTGAAGTTACAGAGCTGATTCTGAAGCCATATGTTAAAATTTTGATTTTCCTCTGTCTCTGTGGGACTCTGTGTACCCCTGACTGCTTCAGGGAATGAGGAAATCTTCCTCTCTCCTTCCACCAAGCTCTCTTCCTCTGGGTTTTCTAAATTTTCTCTTTCAATATCTGAAGTATCTCTCTTTGCATTGCTCTTGAAACTTTCTATTTCCCCCAGGATCTCAATATTTTCTTCTTGTTGTATTTCTGCTGTGGTTTGTTGTGCATCTGTGGCCTTAGAGGTCCATGTGAGCCCTTGTGTTTCATTGGTCCAGGTTTCTTCACAGCCCTCCAAGACAGCAGGGTGAGGCTCACTTTCTGCAAGTTCGTCGTTTTCTTCTGCATCCCAGAACTCCTGACCCACAACGAGCCTCTCCCCCACCTCCCATGCCTTATTACCGAACCCAGAGAAAAATTCTGATCTCAGTTCGATGTCTCGGCATCTCTTCTCAGGAGAGGCCCACTGGTTGTTTTCATCAGGCCACAGTCTCAAGTCACTTGACTTTGACAGGCGGTGACAGTCAAGCTCACCCTGAACCAATCCAGACCCTGGTCTTTCTTCATCCACCCCTAGTGAACTCCATAGGTCTTTGGGCATCCCATCTGGGCCCTCACAAGAATTGCTACACATATTTTCAGCTGAGTCGACCGCTCTTACTGCGCTGTTCTGGGGAGACTTTTCTTTCAGGCAGTTTTTCAGCCCTGCAGTCGCCTGATGTTGCTCTGTCTCCATCAAGACCTCCTTATCCTCTTGGCCGTCTGAGCATTGAAGAGTTCTCAAGCCCAGCTCGTTTTGGTCTAGACCTGGACACGCCAGATCATTCACTTTAACATCAAAAGGCTCCCCATCACTTTTTGGCAGGGTTTCAACTCTTTGTATGCTGTCACTGGGTGGAATGTGACACGGTGTAGATAACCTCTCCTCTGTGTCATCACTCTGGGATGGTGAGATAGAGTCAAAGGTTTCATTTCCAGAGTTTTGCTCGGTGAGATCATTATCTGTCTCTGTCACACTTGCATAATCTTTGTTGCTTGGTTTAAACATGCAGTCCTCTGACTGGATGCTGGATATGGACTTGATCAAACCACTCGTCTCAGCATGGCTCTTGGAATGTAGATTTAGACCACTCTCTTCAGAGTCAGGGTATTGGCAGGCTGTTATCGTAGAAATGATGCCATCTGTGTAGGGTCTGTCTATCACATACTCACCACCGTGCAAAAGCCCTTTCAGCGGCTCATCATCTAATTTTGAAAACAACTTATCAATTAAGTCTACACAGTCCTTGACTTCGGCATCATCAAACAGAAGTGCTGATTTTTTGCTCTCGTTGGAAAAAATGCCCGAATCATCTCTCAGTGAAGAATCCAGCCCTCGGTTTAGGATACCTTTGTCCAATGGAGAGACATCCTTTTCAGCAATAGTTTGACACATTTCATCATTCTTTTCATAAATATGTACAGTACAGTC
Source organism: Cololabis saira (assembly GCF_033807715.1). NCBI lineage: Eukaryota > Metazoa > Chordata > Actinopteri > Beloniformes > Belonidae > Cololabis > Cololabis saira. Next base: position 27,639,075 of record NC_084589.1, read on the forward strand.
CTCCTCTTCAGTTGCTGTTCTCTTATCCGACAAGTGTAAACTGTTTCGTAATGGGCTTTTTTCCTTCATCTCTCCCTCCTCTTCAGTTTTCTCCTCTATCCCCGTCAGTAGTCCCCTCTCGCTCCCTCGGCCACTGCTTGGTCTTGAGACAATAAGTCCATCACTGCTTCTCCTGTTCATCCCGTCACCCTCCCAGTCACTGTCTGAGAAGTAGGCGGAGTCTCGATGTGGCATTTCATTTCCCAGTGCCCGCCACCCGCTGCTTCCCATCCCTCCTCCTCCTGTCCACGAGTCACTAGGTGTCAGGCAATCGGCTGAGCTGGAAGTCATAGGTGACAGGGCTGAGTCAGAGGGGGTGACGAGTGAGCAATCAGAGGACGGGTCCCACTCTGGGGTGGATGGAGTCGCTGATAGACTGGGCTCCATTTGGGTGATGTGACAGAGTTTTTCTTGACCAGTGTCACTGAGCCCAAAGACATTTTCTCCCTTTGCATCTGTAAAGCTTTGACTATCACAAGAAGTTGCATTTTTGGAGCTCTTCAAATCAGCTCCCTTTTCAGAGTTATTAAGCATGTCAGACTTTCCCTCAGACTGAGTTTCTTTCTCAGGGCTGCAGGCCTTTGAGTTGTCTTTCATTATCTCGCCATTCCCAATAACAGCAGACTTCTCAGTTTCATCAGTTGTGAGTGATTTGTTCTCACGCAACATCACAGTGTTGGACTCGGCACTACTCTGAATGGATTCAGAAGGAGAGAGCTCAGATATATCTGGTTGCTCTTGTCTGGCAGGTAAGGCAGGGCCTACTGAACATTCTTCCTCTTCTTTCTGACTCTCGAGTCTTTGGTTGTGTAATAAACCATTTTTGGGCATGATTTCAGAAAACACAAACTCACCTGACTGGCAGTGATCAGCATTGCACCCAAGGCTTTCCAGCTTAATTGGCTGCTTATTTGATCCTATGTGGAGAATTGGGATCTCAGGCCGCACAGAAACCTTTATCTCGCCCTTCTTAGCACGCTTAGTTACTTGAGCGTAAATGGCCTCAGTTTGTATATCATCTTTACCTTTGTTGGATCCTCGTATAGAGCTCTCTGACTGGAATCTGATGGTCTGAGTGGAGTTTGGGTCAATGCATATGGATTCATATTCAGGGGACAGTGGAGTAGGGGAGTAGGATGGATCCGGCTCCTTCCTGTTTGTGCCAGGGTTTTGTCTTGATATGATTTCAGTCAGAAAGGTCTCTGCTGACTGTATCTCTTTCAGAAACTCTTCCCTGGTCATTTCAGGTCTCTGCGGCTCCTTCTCAGTAGAAGGCATTTCAGATCCTTGCTTGTCAACAGTGATCTCTGACAGGAGAGAGCGGGACCTCCTCATACCTTTTGAGTAAGCTTCTTCAGCTTCTTTGTATGAGGGAAGGCCAGACACACAGACATACGGTCGAGATCTGGGTCCTGCAGGGTAGAGATACTTTACTGGATCATTTTCCAGTAGTCTCTCTGGATCTGTATCCAGCCTTCCTGTGTCAATCTCTGTGAGAAAAAGATCCTGTTGGAATGATTCCTTCATGGCTGTATTGTCCTCCTCAGCTCCTGTCCTGTTAATATGTTTCTCTTGTCCCCACGACTGTCCTGTTGAGCCAAGCTCTGTGATCAGTGACTGAGACCGGCGCATTCCTTTGGTGGGCAGCACAAAATTCCCCCATCTTTCTCCGTCTTTTTTCTCCTCCTTCTCCCCATCCCATGAACCCTCGGACTTGGCATCACTTGACTCTGTCACACTTGATATCTCCGTCAGAAACAGGTGCATGGGGGATTTTTTGGCTGCAGTGATATGGTCTGTCTGAAGTTCTGCATCTTCTTTCCAAAGGGCGGGCAGGATCGTGTCAAGGCGTGACTGAGTCCTTTTCATTCCCCTGAAGAAGAGCTCTGCAGTGGCCGGGTCCGTGTCTTCGGATAGGCTGGAGGTAACGACACCCGGCTCACTGCTGAGTCTTTCAGGGGACATGAAGGGAGAATCGTCTTCATCTGAGTAGGTGGGACTCGATGAGGACTGCCTGTCAATCGGTGGATTTGTTGGATGAGGGCGGGGTGGATTTCGATAAATTGGCCGCAAAGGGTTTTCTCTGCGGATGGGAGAGTCAAAGTCTCTTACGTGGGAACAAGAAGTCTCCTTGGAGGTGTGTAATGATGCTCGATGCCCGGTGTCACTCTCTTTATCAGACATGTCACAGGATAGTGGGTCTCTATTGGATCTCTGTATTTGTGGCTTACTATATCTCAAGTAAACATCAGCTTTGTTGTAGCTGGGGATACTTCGTTGTGGGTTAGCGTGAGGAGGGAGAGGGGGAGGACACATTTGAGGAGGCTGAGGGTAAATTGGATGACTTGATGGGGGAATGGAAGGAGACAGGGACGGGGAAGGTGGCAGAGTCTGACGGGACCGGTGGAGCCCGAGGTGATCAAAGGTAGAAGATGAGCAGCCGTGAAGGGGGTCGGTCTCAATCTTTCCACTGAGAGTATAATGAGGCAATCCTCTATAACCGAGTGGAGGGGCAGGGAGAGGACGGGAGTGAAGATGGTTGGCTGAAGACATGGACATAGATCGAGGCTTGGGAGGGAGGACTGGAGCTTGAGAAGTCATGGAGTATTTTCTCTCCGGGTCACTGCCCTTTTTCTTCTCAACTTCATCATCATCACCTAAATCCACCACGGAGAAGTCAGTAACTCTGCTTGAAGTGTCTCTGAATTCAGCCACCCCTGTGTTGGGTACCTGAAGCTGAACTTCGCTTGATCGGACGGTCTGGAGGGTCTTTCCACATTTGTCCGACAAACAATAAGGGACTCTCTCTTTTCCCAACAATCCACTACGAATCTCCACAAGCTCCATGTCTCCAGGGCAAACGGAATCAGAGCGAAAAGATGACTGTGCCTTCCCTTTAAGAGTTGGTGACTTGTCTTGGGGAGTGTGCTCCTCTAGTCTGATGTAGTATTCGCTGGCAAGCGAAGGGCTGCGGGCGCTTATCACCGGCACCACAGTAGGAGTGTCCAAAGACTGCCTGTGGTTGTTGTTCACAGTCGGGATTGGCTGAGGTGGAGGAAGAGGTTTGTATCCCCGCCTGGCATGAGCCTTCTCCCAGAAATACTCAAAGTTCAAGCCTTTGCTAGTTTCTGTGACTGTCAAGATGTCATCCAGTTCAGATGAGGATGGGGTGATACAGTTCCCCACAGGGTCCAGTAGGGGGTATGAGCTGTCTCTGCTTTCCCTGCTGTTGTCTCTGTCCCTATGCCGTTCGTTTGCTGCAGTCTGAAAGGCAGGTGGACGGAGTAGGTCCCAGCGTCTTTCAAACGACTCCTCACTTTCCCCTCTCCTTCCTCGGCTCTCTTCATACTCCTCATCCTCTTCATCTTCTTCCCCGACACTTCCCCTCGCCATTCCTTGCTCGGCAGCCAGCAGGGAAGAGAGGAGGAGGAATATTTCAGCTACAGAGGGGCGCTGTGATGGTGGTAGCCAGCAAGACTGCATGATCTCATACCTGTGCACAAAAAGGAAAATCAAGGAGATGTACGTTTTGAAAGATAGCTTTTATCAAATTTGACGAATATAATTATATTTTCTCCATAATCCAGTTAGATTATACTCACCAGTAATCTGCATGGGAAAGTTTGAGTCTGGGCTGGGCCAGGGTGATCTGTCGCTCCCTAATGACAAAGGTCAGCACCTCTTCATCGCTCAGGTGTCTGTGGGGTTGGGAGCCAAACTCAAAGAGCTCCCATATCACCACACCCAAGGACCTGAAAAAAAGAAGAGTTGAAAGAGTTGAAATGATGGAAGTAGAATTTCGGCAGCAATCTGTTTTTTATGTTTAATGCTTTAAAAGCTATCTCTTGTGCAAGCAGATCCTAATGAGCATTTCTCCGAATCCAATTCAAAATTTGTGTGTGAAGTTTTCCGGCAAGATTTCGACGTGACGAGTGCGCGCATGGGACAGAGGGGGGCGTGGGCGGGACTTAAAATGAAGGCATCTGATTGGTTCTTTCCCCCCTGCCAATCCTCTGGTCCTCTGACCAATCCGTGCCATTCGGTGCGCAAAAAACAGATTGGTCAGAGTTTTTACAGGATTAAAGCTCAGAGAGGTCGGATTTTTTTCTCTCCTTTTTCTGAACACATTATTCACTGGCTGCTCTCAGGATGGAAGGACCATTTCACCCAGTATAACAATAAATGTTTTTGAATACGATCACAGACTATACCTTTAAGGATGCTGACACCACCTCCACCTTTAAAACCAAACTTAAAACATTTCAGTTTAGTAAAGCCTATAGTTAGTGTAAACTCTAGTGTGTTAGGGTCAGTTAGGGTCATAGCTGCAGCTGCAGGAAAAGAATAAAACAGTTTGTCTTAGCTTCTAAGTTTAGTTTTAGCTTAGTCTCTGCAGGGAGGCACCAACATGATCCACTGAGCGGTGCCCATCACTCTCCCTCTCTTTCTTTTCTACAGATCAACCCTCAGTTATTAATTAGAAGTATCTGGTAACCATAATTGTTTTCCATTGTTCTTGTAGTTTGTAGTGCTGGTCTGCCCCCTCCCTTTCTCTTTGTGCATGTTTGCAGGCCAAAGCCTCATGAGCTGCATGCTGCCCTGCAGTCCCCCCCTCTGATTATCCCACTGCTGCTTCCCCCTGTCTGTATAGATCTCTGTTGGATACCTGTTGACATCCTGACCTGCAGTCCCGCCCTCTGACCACCTCAGTGTCTGCTGTCTACATCTTCTTATATAGTCATCCCTGTAGTGCACCTACTAACCATTGTGTCTGTGTCTCTCCTCTCTCTGTTCTTCATTCTCTCTGTCTGATCAGCGCAGCTGGCCTTCGACAGGAGGGTCCCCCCTTATGAGCCAGGTCCTGCAAGGTTTCTTTTCTTGACACTGTTTGACTTAAGGTTTTTCTTCCACTAGGGGAGTTTTTACCTGCCTTTGTTTATGTAATAATTGCTCGGGGGTCATGTTCTGGGCCTCTGGAAAGCGCCTAGAGACAACTTGTATTGTAATACACACTATAAATAAAATTGAATGGAATTTACAAATATCAGAATTGTTGCTTTTAAAAAAAAAAATTTTTACACTTTTTTTTTAAACATGGTTAGTGATTTAAAAACAGTTTGATATTAGATACAGATATGTAATACTCTTATATGCTAGGTATTAAAATGTTTTCTTGTTGGTTCAAAAAGGCAAAAGGATATTAAAGTGTACATCGTAGTAATTAACATCCAAGGGTTCAGCCTGACTTGCTCTCACTTCCCTTTATCTGTTATTACTGCACCCATCTATAATACTGAGACAGATGCCAAAATGAAGTGGAGCCCTTCAGTCTCCCCTGAACAGGTGACACTAATATTGAGCATTTGTGTTTAAAAAGAGCATTTCTGCTGGAACAGCCTTTATTCAATGTTGACTATAGTATTCAAAATATAATAACTGAAACTCAACCACGAATGTTTCGTATCATCTTCACACGGCATTCTCATTATATTATTGGCTCCTTGTCTGTATGCATCCAGCCCTCAATTTTTATCCTAAAACTGCATAAATACAAAATGAAAATAGATCTACTTTGTTGTCTACTGAGAAGACTTCAATCAGCTACAGATGCTTGGTGTCTGAACTGCTTTTTGATGAGCAATATTTTAGTTTTCAGCCCAACATGATCATTGTCATCATTCTGGGGCTTCAATTTTAGGTTTATTTGAGTCTTGCTTAGTTCTCCTGTTTTGTTAAATTTAAGTCTCAGATCGTTTGTGCTGTTTTCTTTTTGTATTCCTATTTTGTGTTCCTTGATAACCTGGTTCACTTTAAGAAATAATTTCCTCTGATATGTGACTTTTTTGTTGGTCTGGTCTGTTGTAGTTGTTACCTCCTGTTTCTTGAAAGAAACTGACTTTGAAGGCCATTTTTAAAAACCACATACCCCGTACACAATACACAATACTGTATACAATACAGTACACAGTATGTAGCACGCACTGTACGGGGGTCTTCAATAGGACATAGTATGCCACCACAAAAGCGGCCATGCTACGGTGTTACTGGAAGCCAGCTGGTCATGTGACTCCCGCCATTTTTTGATAGAGGCCCACTGATTAGGGTTGCCACCTTTCAGAAATAGAAATAAGGGACGTCCTGATTTCAGCAGCGCAGGAGCCAAAAAAAAGCCCCAAAACTTCTAAACTGAATAAAAATGTGTTTATTTTATATGAAAAAACTAAATGCTTTGATTTAAAGTTTAAAGTGCTTTAATAGCATTGAACTAGCATGACTGTACAGACAGACAACCATACTAGCAACTGAAATATCCTCCTATGCTACGTATGTCCATATCAGCCCAGATGTAGAATATAGCCTACAGGTGAAGAATATGGTGTAAAAGTTCATTTATTTCAATAATTCAACTAGAATATGGTGTAAAAGTTAATTTATTTCAATAACTCAACTAGAATATGGTGTAAAAGTTAATTTATTTCAATAATTCAACTAGAATATGGTGTAAAAAGGTTAATTTATTTCAATAATTCAACTAGAACATGGTGTAAAAGTTAATGTATTTCAATAATTCAACTAGAATATGGTGTAAAAGTTAACTTAATTCAATAATTCAACTAGAATATGGTGTAAAAGTTAATTTATTTCAATAATTCAACTAGAATATGGTGTAAAAGTTAATTTATTTCAATAATGCAACTAGAATATGGTGTAAAAGTTAATTTATTTCAATAATTCAACTAGAATATGGTGTAAAAGTTAATGAAAATACGGTACAAATCGTGTCCCGTATTAGTTCAAAACGGGACGCAACATTTTTTTCTCAAATAAAGGACAATTCCGTATTTTACGGGACGGGTGGCAACCCTACCACTGATATTGTTTCCTGACCATGTAAGATATAACAGTTTAACAATAACAACAGATACACACATTTTCTTAATTTGGATAAAATTATGTATTGCATTTATTAAATAAACATTAGACACACCTGCCTGTTGGCTAGATATTTTCAGGCATAGGCTGGTGCCCAATAATCAGTTGAGCCTCTCTGTTGTAACAGCATGATGTGATCCATTTCTGTTTGGCATGCATCTGTTTTGTTTTTTGTTTTTTTTATAAATACTGTTTTTATAATTTTTTACAACTTTCATTTTGTCTGTTTTCTTTTTTTTTGTGAGTGAGTGGGTGAAGTTTTTTGTTAATAACTCATCAGACTGCATCCCACCTCCTGGATGTGGGTCCTCCACTAACCCATCACTTTTGACTCAAGACTGTTATGAGACGATGTTTGACTGGCAGGAAAATATAAATAACAGATAAACAACAATGTACTAATAAGATTATTTTCCGAATAAGTTGTTCGCCAGCATGTCCAGGTAGGCTTCTCAACTCCTTTGTTTTGTTTTGTTTTTTTCATCCGCTGCATCATCAACATATTACAGTGAGATTTTTATAACATACCACACGTTACTGGTCTTGGTTTGGTCGGTTACAATGAGGGAACCTCTGTACTCCTCCAGAAGCTCAGGTGCAATCCAGCGCAGTGGGATCCATAACTTGTCTGGAGTTAGGTAATAATCCTCCTTTACGAAGACACACACAACAATTGTAATGGACAAGGCAGTATTTATGCTAGAATGTATTTTTCAGGGAAACATGAGGTTGGATCAATGTACCTTATAATGGTTGTGTGAGAGACCATAGTCGCCTATCCTCACAGTGAGGTCTGAGGTCAGGAGACAGTTTCTTAAAGCCAGATCACTGCACGGAAAACAAAACTCTGATCAAACAGGATCTCTCTATTTGGTCTGTTTTGAAGGTAAGCATTTTACTTTAATACCTATGTGACAGCAGAAGAGGAAACTCACAACTTACCTGTGAATGTAGTTGTTTTCATGAAGATGCAACAGTCCCGATGTGATCTCATAGGCCATTCTCTGGATAGTCAAGAGATCCCTGGTTGGCAGGTCTGGAGTCATCCCATCTGACTTGCGTTGGGCTCGCAGGTACCTCTTCAGGTCACCCTATGTAACACATCCCAACAGCAATGCAATTAGTGAACTTTCTGTGCAAGTGAATGATGTAAGTCCAGTTTGACCGGATGTTTTATGTCCATCTGCAAAAAACAGAGCTAAAACCTGCAGCAACACCATATAGGCAAATGATATATTTATGACTTCTTCAGTAAAAACATCCCTTTTTAAATGCTTTCCATGACAGCATTTCAAAGACAGCAGCAAAATTGGTAGTCACATTGCAATCTTTGTATTAGAAATGTGTGTTGCAGGAAGGTCAAGGGAATAAACAGAGGTCTGGATGAAAAGAAAGGAAAATAATAGTAAACGTTATTATACAGGGTAAAAATGGTCTATGAGGACCCAAGAGTTGTCTGGCTTCTCTCGCTGCACTGCTGTAATTGATCTGCTTGTGCCTTTGTTTGGCCGAGGAGTCCACTCAAATGGATTTTTTAAATCAGTCACATATTGTGCTAGCTGAGGGGAGCCAAAGAAACTGACCAAAACAACTGAACATCTATAAATTTAATGATACTGATGATGTTTCCACATAAATACTTAACGAACAACTTGAGGCTAAAAGTTACAAAAGATCTGAAACAAACACACACATCTATAAAAACTGAAGACTTCCCTGGTTTGAGTCAAGTAGGAGAGCTCTGTGTTACCTTTACAGCCCACTTTACACTTTATTTATGTACTCTGTCTCTAAAGATTTGTACTCACCAGCTGACAGAACTCCATGACCAGAAGGAAAGGGATACTCTCACTACACTGCCCCAAACACTGCAGGACGTTGGGATGCTTCAGGCTTCTGAACCAAAGGACAGAGATTAGATATAAGGACGATGCACAGACAGATGGTTGAACATGCAGCATGCGACCGTGGACATTACTGTTGGACAAAAGTTGCATGACCACACAGTAAGGTCTCATAATAGTGGTATGACAGAAATCTGTCGCACCTGTACGGCTCAGATTCAGCCAAGAACTTCCTCTGCTCCAGAGGGCTGGCGCTGACACGCAGCTCCTTCACCACAGCCTGAGAGGAGCTGCAGTCACACAGTATTTCAGCCAGGATCACCTAGTGAAGATCAGTGGACGAACGCATGGATGAGTGCCCAGGAGGTGAGGAAGCCTTACACCAAAATAAACTGTTTCGCGTTAGGAATTGTGATCCGATCAGCAGCCGTGTGGGCGGTTCCTCTTACCTTTCCAAACCAGCCATTCCCTATCTCCTGAAGGTAGTTTAAAGTGTGCCTTTTGAAGCACTGAGATTTGGAGTCTGTAAAAAGAGGAAATAAAAAAAGACCAGGATCACACAAATGTCAGCTGGTGATGCTATTATGCAATATGTCTTCACACAAACAAAAATTAGCTTTGGAAAAGGATACACCCAAGAAAAACAGAATAGCAAAGCAGCAAGGATTTGTAAATGAATCTGCAGCTCTTGAATTGACTGATTAGCTGAACTGCTATTGCAGGTACTGTTAAAAATGTACTTTTATAATGCTTTTCAAACCGTTAAAAAAGCCTGTGGTTCTTTTACTGGTCTTACCTCAGAGGAATCTGCATTATTACAAATCTCATGATTCCATATTTTGGTTAAAGGAAAAGCCATTTTACAATATTGCATACCGTTTTTAAAGAGTGGTAATCTGCAATGAAAATAAACAGATGTACCCCTGTTATTATGCTGAAGTAAGTGCAGAAAAATATAACTCCTTTACTAGATGTTGCTCCTACTGTAAAGCTGTGCATGGACATAACCCCACATGTTACATGACAACTATTCAAGTCAATAAAAAATTGATATAAGTGCATTATTACATGGAAAGTGGGATTTAATAGATACATCTCAGAGACATGTTTTCCACCATTATGCATCTTTACACAAGTGCCCTACTTGGCTTGCTCCTACAGAGCACTGATGCAGAAGTTTCTCAGATCATGGTTTCCACTTCAAAGAGGTTCAGTGGGGACTCTAGTGCTCCTGGTGATGCACTCAGTTTGAGACCTTTTCAGAGATCTGCATCAGTGACTCAGGCAACAGACCGTGAGGGTGTTTAGTGCATATAGACTGTACTTCACCCTTGTTTTGAGGGGTGTTTTTCAAATGTGGAGGAAATGAGAAACGCTTTACCCGCTCCATTCTGCAGAGCGGGGCAGTTGGGTCGGTCTCTGACTGGCAAAGTGTAGACCTCAGGAAGGGAGGGACATGATGACAGACTGTCCTCCTGGATAGGACTGGAGCCTCCAGAGCACTCCTCCCCATCTGCATTGTCAAACTCCTGGTTGAGGCACAACAATACAAAAAAACAACTTAATATTGGTATAATCATGAAGACAAACTGCTTAATCTTATATTATTTCACTGAATAAAGCTATTGGGTTTAGCACAGACACAGAAATGGCAACCATTGTGAACAAATTAAGCTTTTTCAAACATGTAAACGAAAGACAAAAATAAAAAACAAAGGAAATTACAGGTCAAAAGATAAATGATTTGTTTTGATTGGACTGAAAGGTTTACTGGTCATTCTTACTTCATTAAATTGGTATTAATGAGTCATGTTTACATCCAACACCGAAACCTTGCTTAGTTTATAAAGTCAGGTTCATACATGAAGGCAATTGGGACATGCACAAAATCTGTGGCAAAAAAAAAAGAAAATCATAGAAAGGTGAATAAATCTCTTACATGTTGAAGACTTACATTGAACCCCACTCCTCCTCTCTTACAGCACAGGCAGGTGAGGAGAAGCAGAACAAAAGAGACGAGCCCCGAGCAAGAGATGATGATGATGACATAGGGTGGAGGAGAGAGGGATGCAGCCCTGGTCTGAAAAACTGAGAAGGACACAAATAAAAGCACAAGGAAAAGCATGATTTAATGAAGAAATTCAGGAGTTTTGTGCTTCTACATGTGCAGCTGAATCACTGAGATGCCAAGCAGAGATTTGACAGAATCACAGAACTGTAAAACTTGTCACACAGGTGTTGTGCTTAAAGAAAAACCATTGGAGCATTTTTTTAATTATTATTTAATTATTTTAGCTGCAGGTTTGGGACACAGCGGAGAACCCCAATGGACATTTTGCATCAGGGATTTGGAGGGGAAGGGGGGAAAGCAGAAAAACAAACTACATTTAAGATTAAAAAGAAAGATTGCCTAAACGATTAAAAAGAAAACAGGGGCCGGGATTAAAGTTTGAAACTGGTAAAATATACCATTCCAGTAAGGACAATAAGCATGGGGAAAAGGGAAATATCAGAAATGACATTCCACTCAGGAAACACAGTTATAAAGCAAGGGAGGGTGGCTGGAGTTGTCATTTAGGTAAGAAAAGGAGCTCTAAGAAGGGCGGGATTGGAAACTGGAAAAGAATTACTCAAACCAGGAAGGTTTAATAGTCAGGTGAGATAGGGAGGGATCGGGACATTTGATATTTGTACCTCAACGTGGTCGATTGTGGGAAGTGAACCATCTGTAGAAAAGAAAAGGGGCAGGGCAGTGTGGTTAAATAATCTTCAGTTATTAGAACTTTTTTTTTTACGGTTCAATTTCAATTCTGTAGTCAAAACCTATGGCAAACGACAAGAAAGAGGAAGAGAGACTCCTTCAAACAGTCAAAGGATGGCCATCTTACACATGTTGCAAAACATTAACTTTCGAACCACATTTGGCAACAAATTACTTTTATCTGTAAAACAAACATTTATTTTCCCTTTACCTAGGCAGGTCCAAATAATTTTTAATTCTAAATAAAAACTACATAACCAATACTACAAACTAAGAACATTTGAAGCAATAAAAAAATAATTGTAACTTAAAATACTAAAAAAAAAACACAGCGAACTGATTACTGATTATTTTAAAATGCTTCTTTTCTTTGAACATGTATTCTTAAATTGTATATGGGAATAAATACCTTTTTTTTTTTAGTCTGATCTGTCTCATCCTTTGTCCCTCATTAAAATTCAACAATACATTCTTTCACAAGGTCATGATACTGTAAACACTGCATACATCAATTTTAAAGTATATTCAATAATTTAGCAACTTAAACACTGCTTCTTACTCTGATGACTCCTACTACTATTTTTACGTTTCTTTTTTTAACCCATCAAAAGTTGCAGGGTAAACAAACAGCACTGATATTATTAATAATAATAATAATAATAAAAAGTATCAACTCATATGTGTGGGCCAGCAGATGGCCCATTCTGTTGCTAATAAAAGAAAACCTGATGCACTGGAATCCAATATAATCAGTCCGAATGAGATCCAGCACATGAAGCAGAGATCATCCCACCTTCAAAGCAAGGGCAACATGTGAAGTCTTAAATGGGTCTTTGTGACCGTGCGATCCCCTAAACATGGACCATCAACATAACTGGTGGCTCCTATCTTGACGCACAATTCCTGAGCAGTGCTATTCTTTCATCTTTCCCTAGACAGATGTCCAGACAGACACTGCATATAAATAGGAACCTTACACGGGGCCTTTTTTTTTCTTCACAACCCTCTGTGCCAGCAGCTCTTATCAAAACAATACAATGACTGCACACATTACACAAACACAACACTCTGCAAGCTCTTGGGGGTAGAAGACATAATCAGACTGCTAAAAAAACAAGGATGCCAGCAGTGTTTATGGACTAAATAGTCTATACCAGTGCTGAGCGGGGGTTATTTTTTTAGAGAATATATATTGCACTGACCGGGAATTTTATCCTGCTGCTCGAACAGTGCGTGTTGTTTTTAAAATGCCATCATTGTATGGGCCTGACATCGCAACACCCTCCTTAAAGGATGATTTATGGTTCCGCGTTACACCAACGCAGAGCCTACGGCGTAGCGTTCGCGTGGCCGCGTACCCTACGACGTAGGTTACGGCGTAGGCTCTGCGTCGATTTAACGCGTAACCATAATTCAGGCTTAAAATTTTCATCACTGCATGCAAAATATGGTACCCATTACCCAATCAGCCTCGCTCCTGCTTTGATTAAGTCGGCTGCGTACTGCAATAATAATAATGATAATAATAATAATGATAATGATAATAATAATGATAATTTGCAATATGTCTCAGTCAAACTGGCTGATATTACAGTATTCATCCCGGTGTGGAGAGAGAGGCCTTTTCATAACTGTCTGCATCCCCCCTCTCTCTCTCATCCTTTCTCCAGCATCCCTGACAGCCTCACCTTCCCTCTGCGGTGCACCGAGGGCTCTCTCCGGGCTCAGGTAGGACATGATCCCCGCCAGCACCACCATCACCCAGCAGTGTGGCCGCATCGTCGCCGCGTCGGGAGGAGCGTCCTCCGCAGCATCCGAGCGCCGCCGCCGACCGTCGGTGTGTCCTGCCCGCTGCCGTCGCCCCCGCCACGGTCTGGACCAGCGTCCGGGCTCACGCTGCTGCTGTCTCCGCTAATTCCTCCGTATAATAAAGCCCGTCTGCTCCTTTTTGTTGTGCTCCCCCCTCCTTCTCCTCCTCTTCCCCCGTTGTCCTTCTCTAATCCGCAATTAAACACGGCGTGCAGGATGCGCTCTATTGTTGCATCCTCCAGTCTGCAAAAACTGCTGATCTGCCTCCGTCTGCAGACTGATGAAAACAACCATCCGCTGTTTCTGCTCTTATTTTCATAAATATATATCCACTCCCCCCCTCCAGTGTATATCTCACAGTGTTGGAGGTTGTCTGTGTTTCTCCTCCGTCTGCCTACGTCACAGACGGCGCGCATTGTCATGGTCCGGCTTGATCATCCTTATGGCATCTTTAAACCTGAATTATGGTTCCGCGGTTAAAGCGACGCAGAGCCTACGCCGTAGGGTTACGTAGGCTCTGCGTTGGTGTAAATAAGAGGATAAAAGAAGCCTGCGATAACATTCCCACAGGGCCGTAATTGTGTCTAGCTGGGGCCTGGCAGTTGGTTTATATTGATCTCGCAATGGATCTTTAATACAAAGCAGCATCAGTTCAGCTATTTGGGATTCATATGGAGAAGTCTGGGTGATCTGACTTCTAAGAACCATAAATCAAGCAATATCTTCATCATTATGGATTTATGTTGAAAAAAAATAATCATACAGCAAGTTTTTTGACTGAACATATTTTAATTACAGAATGAAATGTACATATTACCAGAGGTGGACAGAGTACTCGACCCCAGTACTTGAGTAAGAGTACAAAAACTACTGGTCAAAATTTACTCTGTTACAAGTAAAAGTAGCTCAGTCAAAATATTACTCGAGTAAGAGTAGAAAAGTACTTGCTTTTAAAGGTACTTAAGTATGCAAAAGTAAATGCTTTTAAATTTACTTTAAGTAAACGTAAGAGTAAGAGTAAATTTCTTATTTTCCACATCAGTAAATTACTATATTTTTTCTAAATTAATTGTTGCGGCTCTGTCTTGACAAACGCAGGCTACTTTGGCGGTATCGTTTTGAGGAGGCTTGACGTATTTCCGGTTTACGTACATCCCAGTGGAGAGCGTGCACTGTGATAGGTCTCCTCCTTTGACAAAAACAGCTTGTGTCCAATAGGATTTTAGGGAAGAAGAAAAAAGAGCAGACCTGAAAGTAACGAGTACTTTTCAGCCTTCCTAGAAATTTACTCGAGTAAAAGTAAAAATATTTGTCTTGGAAATGTATTCAAGTAAGAGTAATAAGTACCAAAGAAATCTAATACTCAAGTAAAGTACAAATCCTCTGGATATGTACTTAAGTACAGTACTCGAGTAAATTTACTCCGTTACTGTCCACCACTGCAAATTACATTTACTCACGTTACTGTAATCGAGTACTTTTTATGAGTAATTTGTAATTTTCTAAGTAGTTTTTGAAATATGTAATTTTTACTTTTACTCGAGTACATTTTGACCCAAGTATTTTACTTCGCTACATTTGAAACCCCTCACGTTACTGAGTACAAAATTTATGGTGAAAATCTTGTGGGCATTTTATTTTGGTTTATTGTGAATAGCAGGATCCTGCGGGCATTGGGCACTTTATTTTGTGTTTGAATACTTTGATTCTGGTTTTAGTGTTGTCGGTTGGACAATATGACTGAAAATAGTTTGCACTTTACAGTACAGGTTGTGACTGTCCTTTTTTTCCTGTTATGCGGAAGTAAAAGGATCATGTTACTGAGCTCAGCTGAGCTTTTACAAGTGTGGATGTTTAACTTTAATATGCCTCAAAGTTAATTAAAACAACTTGTGCTGGATTTGATTTGTGACTCATCCTTTTTTTGCATTAAATAACTGAAAGTAACTTTTACTCAAATTACATTTTAAATTAAGTACTTTGTACTTTTACTCGAGTACATTTTTAGATGAGTACTTTTACTTTTACTTTGAGTAGGATTTAAGCAAAGTAAAGATACTTTTACTCAATTACAATTTTTCAGTACTTTTTCCACCTGTCCTTATGGCATCTTTAAACCTGAATTATGGTTCCGCGGTTAAAGCGACGCAGAGCCTACGCCGTAGGGTTACGTAGGCTCTGCGTTGGTGTAACGCGGAACCATAAATCAGCCTTTAAAGAAAGAAAAGGGGGGAAAAGAAGCCTGCGATAACATTCCCACAGGGCCGTAATTGTGTCTAGCTGGGGCTTGGCAGTTGGTTTATATTGATCTCGCAATGGATCTTTAATACGAAGCAGCATCAGTTCAGCAATTTGGGATTCATATGGGGAAGTCTGGGTGCTCTGACTTCTAAGCACCATAAATCAAGCAATATCTTCATCATTATGGATTTATGTCGAAAAAAAATAATCATACAGCAAGTTTTTTGACTGAACATATTTTAATTACAGAATGAAATGTACATATTACCTCATGTAAGCCATTCAGATTAAATAACATAGTCCAATAACATCACTCATAAAGGTGTTGTTACAAGGAGGGTGTGTTTCTACAGGACATTTGCAAGATGATAAAGACGATACCTTAATGTTTCAACATGTCTTTCTCACTGTAGATACTGAGCTGTCAAATTAGTGGACCATTAGCAAGGACTGACTTGTTTGAGGTTCCTAGTGTGACAGTGAGTCAGCATGCACATTACCAGCACCCTGAAATCTGGCAGACAAATGAGATACAGTCCTCTAATACTTAAAAAAAAAAAAAAAAAGTACCTGCGCTTTTCCCACTGTGCCATGCTGAAATGCCTGCTGGATGAAGGTGTGCAATAAAAAAATAAATCAAATGGGAAAACATTCAGTTTACACAAACTAGAAGAATGACATCAACTGAGAGTGCAGGGACGTTTTATTTACTTGCTGAAAAAATAAATCTGTTTCATTCTTTCAGAGCTTTGTTTCTTTACAATGCCTACAGGGGAAAAAAATTGTGGGTTGATGAAAATATTAACCTAGAGTCCAAGGCTACATCTTCAAAAGGTTCCAAGTAAACACCTGTCCCAATCCAAAACATAAATAAATATACTGTATACTATCATCAGTTATGACAGCAGATTGGTGGCATTTGGCAGTCAAATTTTTAATAAATCAACTTCTTGCTGTTTCATCAGTCTGATTTCCTTACATTAATGAAGTCCTTTTATCTTCACGAAAAAAAAAAGCCACACTAACGACGGTTCAGTGTTTTTCTATTTGACAGCCTGAGCCTCAAACCCCCTGTGATGGCAACCATCTGCCCTGCTGACGGGCTCATGAGTGAATCGCTGCAGGGGCAGATGCAACTGCAGCTCAACATGACCACCATTGCTCCCGCAAGTTTCCCTTTAAGGCGAAACAAAACATCTATTAAGATCTGATCAGTGTGACAAATTACCAACTTTTTTTACATCAGAATCTTTTACACAGGACTTACATATCACATGATTTAGCTTCATGCAGAAACGTCACACTAATTGCCATTTAAACATTCAACACATCATAGTCTTTCATTGCCAAGAAAGCTCAAGATTTCAGAATCTCATCTCTCCACGAATCCCGATCCCGCCTTTGCCGCTTTCGGGCCAGTTCTGGGAAGTAAGCACTGTTGTAAGGCCTCTCCCTCTCATCAACTTCCCTCCCTGGATCCTTCCTTTTACCACTCCGCTGGTCGAGAAGAGCCTGGGCTCTCCTCCTTTCTTCAGCTTCCCTCTGTAGACGCTCAGCACGCAACCTTTCTATGGAGCTGCAAAAGATATGATAGACATTTTCCTATTACGTTATCGCTTTCACATCCTTTGGTTAATACCAATTTGAAATCAAGTGTAAGAATGTAATATAAAGTTAATCATTTGAAAACATCTACAGATCCTAAATTACTAGTTATTAATAATGCAGTACTTATACCTTTCTCCACTGCTTCCCATTTCCCCTTTGTCTCTTTTTTCCTTTTTCTTGCTCTTGTGCTCCTTTTTGTAGTGCACACCCATAGCTTTCTTCATGTCTTTCAAAGGATCCAAACTGTCCTTCAGTCTACGATCTCTCTTCTCTTTTTCCTCTTCACTTATTCCCTTGTTCTTTTCTGTGTCTTTTTTGTCTGTCTTCTGTTCTTTTTTGTCTATGTCTTTTTTGTTCTTCAGGTACCATGGAGTCACCTCTGATCCTGGTTGGGGTCCTAAAGACACAAGTAAGCCAATGGACCGTTCCTGCTTCTCCTGGACAATAAAACAAGAGAAACCAACAGCAATTAACATTTGTCACCATCAGTTTCAATTTACTGCATTTACATTTTTTTTCCAGATACATTTTCTAACATTTAAAAAAAAACCTAAGTCTACTCTTACAGGTTTTCATGCCAATTATTTGTCCACTGTATTACCTTGCAGTGATATTTTCCTTTTACAATCAACTGCAATATTCAAAATGAACTTAATTTGTAAAATAAACAGTACTGCATTAGGAATGGGCGATATTTTACCGCTCACGATATCCGTCACAATAAGAATTTGTCATCTCGCGGTAAAAACGATAAATTCCCGTTGATGACGTTTTTGTGTAAAGCTGATTTATGGTTCTGTGTTAAATCCATGCACAACATACGTGTACGGAAGGAAGGAAGAAAGAGATGAAGAAAGAGATGAAGAAAGAAAGAAAGAAAGAAAGAAAGAAAGAAAGAAAGAAAGAAAGAAAGAAAGAAAGAAAGAAAGAAAGAAAGAAAGAAAGAAAGAAAGAAAGAAAGAAAGAAAGAAAGAAAGAAAGAAAGAAAGAAAGAAAGAAAGAAAGAAAGAAAGAAAGAAAGAAAGAAGAATTCCCATTGATGACGTTTAGTATGTGGTGATAGATTTATAGTTACAAAAGGTGGAGTTGAATTGTTTTTTTTTTTTATCGTCATTTTAATCGTTATCGGGATAAATGCCAGAAATTATCGTGATCATTTTTTTAGTCCATACCGCCCATTCCTATACTGCATTAAGTTATTTAAGCTTTTCTGTAACTGCATTAAAAATCAATCTGAAGAATACATGAAGCAGAAAAACCCCTGTAGTGCCCCATGAAAGTATTTACTTCAAACTAAAGTTAGTTGCACACCTAAATGGGAATGTGCAAAGTTACCAGTTCCCATTAAAATGAAACAGCCCTGGGCCTGAGATCACTGCTCCCAACTGAAGCCAAAGCCTGGCATAAGAAAACATCTTAGATCCATGTTGCTGATTATATCAAAAGGTAGAAATTATATCAAAATATTGAGAACTTAAATAACCAAACATGGCAGACAGAAAGTGGTCTTCATCCACCATGGATTATCATTTTGTTGCTTTCTAATGACCCAAGTGAGAATATGAAAATTAACCACATTTTGAGAAAATCAGTAGTACGGCTACCTTTTCTTCTTTCTTTTCTCTTAGATACTCTTCATTTCCCTTCTTCTCCGAAGACTCCTCCAGAGGAAAAAGATTAAGATGTTCTAGACTTCCTCCATTTAGTTCATCATCATTGACTTTTCCTTCTCCTGGAGACTGAAGAGCAGCTCTGGATTTTCTTCTCAGAAACTCCGTTCGTGCCTGTGGAGACAAATAGTTATGACTTATTAAATACACAGATCACAATTAAACTTTGGCTTAGTTTTATTTTACCGGCATAGGTCCTCATGAAAATAATGATACCATGCACGACTACGGCAAATAAAGTCTAGCTGGCAAGAAGATTAAGTCAGTAGATTCTTGTTTACAGAACTGACTTCATTTATGACAACACCCCTTGCAGTGCTTTGACTGCGTGATAGTAAACAAATGGCTCCTATTACTGTCATCATTATCACCATAGTAACAGTTAAGGTAAGGACAGGGAGGGCACCTCTTGCTCGGCCCGCTCCACACGCCGCTGGGCCTCGCGCTCCTCTTCCGCTGCCTGCGCTTCATCCTTCCTCACGCGCGCGACGTTGTCCTTGTTGCGAACGTGCCAACTCTTCTTCGGGAGGATGTTCATCGTTGCCTTGGTAACGGTTTTGAACTGTAGGTTACTCGGAGGTCTCGCGGCAACTGAACTAAATCAGTATCTTTTTTTTTTCTTCTTTATTGAACACAATAAAACAAAATAGAACAGTAATTAAACATCTTCTCGCAAGGATGATAGTATACTTAGTAGACATAATATGAGATGCTGTCAAATATAGAGCTATATAGAAAAACAATTAACTATATATTGAAATAAAAGACAAACAGGGGTTTTTATAAAGTGCAAACTATAAAAGTATCACAGTATTTAAAATCAAGCAAACAAAAGTGCCAAAAAGAGGAGCAAGGACTGAGGCATGCATCAAAAAAGCAGAAAACAAGATATATCGTCACAAATCTTTTTAGCCATTTTGTTGGAGTCTATTTTTCTTAGGGATAAGAAGAATAATTTAAAATCATTTAAAAACCAATCAAAGGAGGGTTTGCTATTCCTCCACTTATTACAATGAATATGATGTTTACCCATGAGAATAACTATATTTATTATGTCAGATACATTCGACTTCAAGTTATTTATATAGAAAAAAATATGAGAGATATCAAAGACGGGTATGTCCTCTATTCTAAGTAGTAACCAGTTTCTTAATTCTAACCAGAAGTTTCTGGACACAGGACACAGGAAAAACATATGTTCTAAAGTTTCATCTGCTACTTTACAGAAAGCACATTGATCAACTTCGAAATTGAATCGTTTTTTAAGGAATTCTGCAACCGGGTACACTTTATACAATATTTTAAAGTGAGTTTCCTTAATCTTTGGGGGAATGGGCCATCTAATATATTTAGAATGAGCTTTTATCAACATAGACACAGTTATTTTCTCATTCTCTTGAGGTTTAAATCCTCGGTTATAATCATAAAATACTATTGATTTCCAGGCAGCATTAATCACTTTGTTATTACACTTATCATCATTCAAACATACTTTTGCAAGGCTAAACATAAAACAAAGGTGTATTTCTGTTACAGGTGTAAAATCATGGCATGGACAAAGCAAGGAACTGAGAGGTTGTACAAGTTTGTATCAACTTAAGAAAATGTTTAAAAAAGAGAAGATAAGTGCCTACAAAAAAGAAGAAGGAGAAAGAGAAAAAAAATAGATAGAGTGGTATTTTTTGTTTGTTTTCTTGTTATAAATATGTGATAGATAGATTGGTGTTCAGTAAGTCAACGTAACTGTATTAACGGAGAGGGGCAGGTATCATAAGTTTTCTTCTTCCTGCTCCTTTTCTTTCATGGTGATAATGTGTACTTCATGAAATTTTGTACAACATTATTGAGAATATATACCATGACTGGAATAAATGAAATAAAATGAAATCATTCAAGTTACACTCGTTAATCGTCAATTTTGGTAGTATCGATTTAACACTTGAATATAACAAAGTATTTTTGATTAATTGAAGGAGTGGGACGGGAATTGCTTTACAAATCTTATTATATTCCCTCTGAGCACAATTTATTTAATATTTTTCTAACCAAGCCCTGTAGTCCAAAAGACCTCCATCAGAATCCATCATATCCTTTACAAACAAAATGCCTTTCTCATACCAGTCTCTCTTAAATATTGATTTTCTATTTACTATGATTACTCTATTATTCCATAAAACAGATCCATGTGACCAAATCAGTTCAATAAGCCGAACATTTTTTTTGTTATATAAACTAAACGGATAAATGCATAGATTAACTCGCCCCACATGAAGGCACATATTACAGAAAACACACCAGTGTCTCTCACTCTTTCCTTTTTTATTACCTATAAAGCTAATGTTAGCTCTTTGCCATTAACTTCACGTTGACGAAAAAGCAGGAGAAAAATATTTAACTTTCTTACCCTCAACAAACCATTCTTTCTTTCGAGTAGTTTATCAAACTATTCTTTTAAGTTTGACAAAAGTAAAAGATGAAGATTTTGACTCGTTTGTGGTTTTTGCCTCTGCAGCAGTAAACAGGAAGCAGCAGACCCGAACAGGAAGTAGCGATGAAGACACACGGAGCAATTACACACCTGCGCCACCAGGGGGCGCCACAACGCCTCGTTTTATTATACATATGGGTCAATGACGAATAAGGATTTTCAACAGGTCAGTTTTAAAATAATAAAAAAAATATTTATTGCAGTAGTTCAAACATTAAGAATGTTGTGTACACATAAGTTCATATAAAAATGTTAAATGATTTAAAATCATTTAAATGATTTCAGAGTTTTTTCTCAAGATGAATTGGCACTAGCCTTAAAAAAGGTTATGTGGTGCAACCATGATTCATATTAAAATAAATTAATGCCACAACGCCTCGTTTTAAATAGATAGATAGATAGATAGATTTATTTATTGTACCCTTGGGTAAATTTGGTTCACAGTGAGTGCCTCCTCATACAATCTAAAACCATACACTCAACAATACAGGATAATATAAAGTGACAACAGTGCTTTGGCTAAAAGAACAAAGAACAAGAAGGACGGCCCCAAGATAAGAATCAAGATAAGTTAAAACATCAGTAGATAAAAACATTAAAATATTAAAACCAAGCCAAAGGATAAAAAATGTGCCTTTTCATAAAAACAAGATAAAGGCAACAATACAAAGTTATGTTGCAGTTCCCTCACTTATTAATAGCACTGATGGCTGCTGGTACAAAGCTGTTTTTGTAGCGTTTGGTTTTACAAGCAGGTACCCTGAACCTCCGACCTGATGGAGCAGCTGAAACTCACATTTAAGAGGGTGGGAGTTGTCTTTTAAAATAGAGCCAGCTATCCTCTGTAACTGTTTAGAATACAGGGATTCTGGCTGAAGCTGAGACTCACCAATCAGCTTGCTCGACCATTTCACGATTTGGTTTAAAACATTTTTGTTTTTAAGGGACACATTTCCAAACCATGAAGAAAGACAGAAGGATAAAACTGATTCTATAAAAGCATGATAAAACAAGATCAGCATGGTCCTGGCAATGTTAAAAGTAGACAGTTTTCTCAGACAAAACAGGCGCTGTCGTCCCTTTTTGTACACAGCCTATACAGTTTGCCTCAAAGTTCAGTTTGTTGTCGTTGACAGTTCCCAGATATTTATATGTGCTGACATACTCCACTGTCTGACCCTTTAAAACTGTAATCTCTTGGTTGGGAGCATTGTTTTTGCGAAAGTCAATGATCATGTCTTTTGTTTTAGAAAAAAGACATATATTGTACATTATACATATACAGTATATTTTTAAAAAAAGTCAACAAGATTGAAAAAATATATATACACTAGCAGAAAACCAGAGAAGACATTACGAAATAAAATTAATCTTTTAAGGCTGGATAACACCTAAATCATAAACCATATGATTTATCATTCTCTATTTACATTTTTTGTTTTGTTGTCTCCTGAAACATTGTTAGATACTGTTGTTTTGTGTATTTATGTTTTCTGATTTGTGGTTGCATTCTGTTGAAAGTAGTTGTATTTTGTAAAAGGTATTTATTAATTGTACTGTCATACCCCTCTGCATCCCTGCTGGCCTCGCTGCATCAGTGCAGGAGTTTAATGCATGGCAGATATTGCTTCATTGGCTGCACCTGTGAGGATATTACTTCCCTGGCTGCTGTTTGCCACGGTGTTTTTGATGTGGATTTTGTCAGGCTTCTAAATGCTAAATGTTAAATTTGAACAATAAAACCTAGACTTTGTGATTTGTTTTGTTCAGACTCCTTTTTATGTTGCACTTCAATGAGCTGGGTTGTAACATGTACATTCTTCAATATTGCGTTTTATGAAATGTTGTGTTCTGTTTTGTTTATATGTTTTGTTGAGGTCCTTGATCAAATATTATTTTCTCTGTCTGGACATATGGGTTGAAACTTCAATAAAAAATGGCTTTAATTAAAAAGAATTATGCATGGGTTTATGCAGTTTAAGTATGCCAAAAACCCATATAGTTGAATATTAATGAATGATCAATAATTAACATTGAACATGTTCCAATTCAGAATTTTTTCTAAAGGGACTGACCTCTAAGTTAAAATCTTTCAAGGAATAGAACATCTTTAGATCGATAACTGCCCATGATTGATCTGGTAAAACCCAGGCTGCAATAAATGAAGTAGATCTTTCACACTAGTCCTCTTGGGTTGCCTCATCATGCTTCATTTTGAAAAGGTTGAAGTATATTTGGTCCACGGGAAGTTGTCAGTCCTCTTCTGGTATCGGAAGGTGCCGACTCAGCTCCTCAATCTGCTTGACCAAAAACTGCTTGTCTCGGCCCTCCTGCACACAAAAGACCAGGTGCTGCATTAGTAAAACTGGATGCCGGGAAATGTTTGGAGCTACTGGGATAATATAGATCAAAATTCAACTGTTGCTTTTAATAACAACAACTTACCAATTTAAGCTGAGCTCTTAGCAATGCAACACTTTTCCCATAAACGGAGGCTAAAGCAATGAAGTACCACATCACCACGCTGTCGAGGACAAAAGAGATGCAATTATAAATAGCTCATTACAGGTAGGGGTACACCCTAGACAAGTTACCAGTCTATTGCAGGGCCACATATAGCCTATACACGGAGAACTACACACAGGCACTTACACCGGTTACTGCTACCAATGGAGGATTCAGTGCCAGGGCATAGTCAAAGCAATGAGGTAAGTTAAGTTTCAATTTTAGCCTAAAAGGTTATTTTTAACGTGGGGATCGATGTGATTATGGTATGTCTCCTCTGGCTGGGAGGACGTCCTTGGACGGGAACGGTCTCCCATTGGCTCAGCTACTCGCTTCTAAATCACGTGACGCACATCACAAACTTAAGTTTTCCACAGAAATTAAATCGAAACTTAAACGTCCATTTTATGGCCCATGTTTAATTTTTGATTTGGGTTTTCCCTAGGTAATCTAACATTTTATCACCCCCTTGTAAAACTGCAACGCCGTGAACGTAGTCTTTATAAACGAATTGTGAAGGCTGCGGACAAGACTGGTTATTAAAAAGGAAGCATTAAAAACAAGTTTGACTTTTTTAGCAGCTTAGCCAGAGTAGTCAATTATTTTCACAGCTTTTCTTATTTCTTCATGAGCTTTTTGTGCTCGAATTAACTCGAAAGTTTGGATGATATTTGATTTTTTGCGA
Source organism: Cololabis saira (assembly GCF_033807715.1). Taxonomy (NCBI): domain Eukaryota; kingdom Metazoa; phylum Chordata; class Actinopteri; order Beloniformes; family Belonidae; genus Cololabis; species Cololabis saira. Next base: position 27,663,658 of record NC_084589.1, read on the forward strand.
ACCTGTTTAAGTAAAAGCAGCGATGCTAAAATTATTTATAATTGTCAATCAATGTAACATACTGTACATAATTTCGGACTGTTGGAGGAAGCTGGAGTACCTAGAGATAACCTCTGCAAACAAGTTAACTCCACACAGAAAGACTCAAAAGTCAAACCAGGAACCATCTTGCTGTGAGGCAACATCATGTTGCTAGATGCCAGCATAATGATTGCAAAAGAAAACAAGCTTACTTACAATGATAATGCAAACAGAGGGATGGAGAATGCCTGTGAGCCAATGAAGAACAGAAACTCCTGTGTCACTTCTGGGAGATTGTACAAAGACTTTGGAACAATCAGCCACATGTTTTGGTGGGAACGGAAAGGTCCACAACCCCATGAGGGATGGATCCTGTTTGGACAGAAGGTAACCTTCTTTATCAACAATTTAGCTTCACATGAAAACATCTTGACACTATGTTTGTAGTAATATCATAACTGCACTGATTTTATAACAAATAAACTTGCCATTGTTTGGACTTTCTGACATGTAGAAAAAACTGTTCTGCTATAACTAATCAATCAGCACTCACACGGCAATACTGTAAATCATGACAACCAAGGCCAAACTCCAGCCAATCAGGAGTACGACCAGGAAAAAGAAGGTGGAGGTGGTGGAGCGAAACGTCTTCAGGGCCGGCCGGCAGTTGTAGAAGAGCGTGATCTGTGGAGGAAAATGGCAAACAGGGACAAAAAACAGTTGTAGAGACAAGACCAGCAAGCACTGTGCAATTTTTAGCAATTTAGGACAAATTAAACTCCAGTGTTACCTTCTTGCAGTAGAAGAGGATGAAAAACTTGACGGTGTTAATAAGTGGCAGCACAGGGCAAAAAAGGGCTCCAGTCCAGACAACGGTCTGACCATAAACCAGTCCAAGTACGTTGGAGGGAATCACAAACTCCTGCCGGCCCAGCCACTGTGATAGCTTACAGGACCAGTTGTCCACCACCATCCTGACACACACGAAGAAAAAAGGCAAACAGATGAACATTTTGCCACCAAGATGCCAGACTGACTCACCCAGAGAACAAATTAAATGTAAAAAATGTGCAGAGAAATCTGAAATATACAGCATGTTTGAGTCACATCAACAAATTATACCTGCGTGGAAATTCGACCAGTAGAAGCATAGCAATGTTGATGAGGAAATCAAACAGAGTGAGCTTGTACATCTCCTGTCCCACACGGGTTTCCCAGCACTGCATCATGGGACCATCAAAAAAAAGATGGACATGTATCCAAATGTGCACATGTTAAGTTAGGAGCATCAAGTAAATCACATCATCCATTCATTTTCTACAAATGCGTCGTCCTGTTCAGGGTGGACTGCAGCCTATCCCTGCAGTGTGCAGGGGTTGGGTGGGGAAATTATACTGTCATAATAAGGCTTGCTTACAATTACTGGAATTAAAGTTAAGTTATTTCTTAGGAATGAATCACATAGACAAGTTAAAAAATAAACTCTCTTTTATAGTGCATAACATATATTACTATTACTTATAGAGGCCCCAAGCTCTGGTCTGACTTAAACTGACTTAAACTCTTCACTGAGGTCCACCTCCTCCCAACGCATTTTAAAAAAAAAACCTAAAGAATTTTTACTTTCCACAGGAACCTAATTTACTTTCTCTACTCGACCTTTAATTTTATCGACCTTTAATTATATATTCTTTCTCATTGTTCTGCTTTTGTCACATTTTTTGTTCTTTCTTTGTGTTTTTTACTATTAGTTGTTTCAAGTACTTGAATTCCTGTTGCTATTGATCTTTGTCTTTTGTTGTTGTTTAGCTCATGCATGCTGTCTGCTTGTCCTTTGTTTTGTTTTTTTGACAGGGGTGGAACCTTGTACAAGTTCGCTATAGAACTTCGTTCCCTCCTTGCGCAGTGCTTCATGCATCTTTTTGTGCTAAATTAATAAACTCTAAACTCTAAACATCAGAAACTCTGTCCTGCTTGTACATCATGGGCTAAGGTTAAGGATCAGTACAGCACCAGCAGAACTGAAGTAGCACAAGTGTTCTATAATTACCGGGTAGTCTTCATGGTGATATTTGCACGTTTCACACAAACTATCATCTTTGTTGCCATAGCAGGTGATCTGACTCCACAGGGTGAAGAGGAGGACACCCAAACTCACCAGGCGCAGGACCACTGCCCTGAGAATGGAGGAGAAAGATTACTTTTCCTTTCATACAATAATGATAAATACTAATAAAATAACCTACCACAGATAAGAAACTGAAATCAAATGAAAATGATAAGAAACAATAATCAAACCTTAACAATGCTACTACAACAGTAATGCTGGGGGAATATCGCTCTATTAGGGCGATTTGGTCACAAAGCAGAGGCACCAAGAAGTTTCCTGCGGTGATGGCGATGGATGGCAGATATTCATACAACAAACCGAGGATCCCTTGCACATCACTCTTGTCCTGGTTGGCAAGAGAGTGGAGAGAATGGGTTACAGATCCGTCAACAAAACCACATCAGTACCATCACAAGACTTGTTACATTATGTACCTGGCTGGAGACAGTGGCCGCAAAGATGCTCAAGAAGGCTGCTGCAGATAACCCAAGTGCAACAAAAAACATGAGCACACGTAAGGAGTATAAAAGTACTTTTTGACCCAATGTCCGAGAGGCTGCCTGTTTCTTTAAGCGTTCCTCCTCCAGATCCACCTGGTAGAGAAACATAGGAGATGTGAATCAAAAGAAAAATCTTATAAAATTAAATCCAAAAAATGATTATTTAATACTGGTTTTGATGCAGAGGGACATACTAGCATGGTGTTTGAATTAAAGGGACAGCTCTAGGTTGGTTTAAATAATATTTATCTGACCGATTCCAGTCTGTTCATGTTCATGAGGTTTCTTCAGAACAGACGAGAGTCTGTTATGGTGTTCCGCAGGGTTCAGTGCTAGGGCCAATCTTGTTCAGTTTATACATGCAGCCCTTGGTAAGTATAATCCAGAATCACAGCATACATTTGCATTGCTATGCTGATGATTGCAGCTGTATTTGTCTATGAAGCCAGATGAAACAGAAACGTTAGCCAAACTTCAGGCATGTCTTCAGGACATCAAGGACTGGATGTCAACAGGATTTGTCATTTAAACAGCATATTAATCAGGTTTGTAAGACAGCGTTTTTCCATCTTCATAAAATCCCAAAGGTTAAAAGAATCCTCTTGCAGAGTGATTCAGAAAAACTAATTCATATGTTTGTATCTTCTAGATTAGATTACTATATTGTATTATTCGCAAGATGTCCAAGACAGTAATTTGCTGAATAGGCTCCAGCTGATCCAAAATGCAGCAGTGCGACTGCTGATAAGAATCAGCAAGAGAGACCATGTCTCTCCAATGTTAGCCTCACTCCACTACCCCCTCCGTAAAACTCAGAATCCAATTAAAAATGTTATTACATGCGTATACAGCCCAAAATGGCTAAGCTCTGCAATATTTGCAACACTTAATAGTACCTTATGCTCCTAAGCAGGTTTACTACTAGTTTCTAGAGTATCCAAATGTAGATTTGGAGGATGGGCCTTCTGTTATCAGGCACCCTTACTATGTATCCAACTTCCACGTTTAAAACCAAACTTAAAACATTTCTGTTTATTAAAGCCTAGTGAGTGTAAACTCTAGTGTGTTAGGGTCAGTAGTCATAGCTGCAGCTGCAGGACAAGACTAGAGCAGCTCGTCTTAAACATAGCTTCGTTGTAGAAATGCTGCTATAGACCTACGCTGCAGGAAGGCACCAACATGATCAACTGAGCGGTGTCCAACACCCCTCCTTCTCTGCTCTTCTTCTCTTTCCTTTCTTCAGATCAACTCTTAAATTAAAGTTATTAATTAGAAGTATCTCGTAACCATAATTGTTCTCCATTGTTCTTGTAGTTTGTTGTGCTGGTCTGCCCCCTCCTTTTATCTACATGTTTGCAGGCCAGAGCTTCAGGAGCTGCAGTCCCCCCTCTGACCATCCCACTGCTGCTTCCACCTGCTTGCATGGATGTCTGTTGGATACCTGCTGACATTCTGACCTACAGTCCCCCCCCTCTGACCACCTCAGTGTCTGCTGTCTACAACTGCTTATAGCAGGGGTGTCCAAAGTCGGTCCTCGAGGGCCGGTGTCCTGCAGGTTTTAGATGTCTCCTTGCTTCAACACACCTGATTCAAATTAACAGTCGTTACCAGCTTGCCATCAAGGTCTGGGCAACTCTGTTGGTGACACAGCTACTTTTATCACGGTGTGCTGAAGCAGGGAAACATCTAAAACCTGCAGGACACCGGCCCTCGAGGACCGACTTTGGACACCCCTGGCTTATAGTCATCCCTGTAGTGCACCAACTAACCATTGTGTGTCTTTCCTCTCTCTGTCTCTTCATTCTCTCTGTTCTCTCTTTTCCTGCTCTGCCCAGCTGGCCTTCAGTAGGAGGGCCCCCCTCTTCTGATCCAGGTCCTGCTCAAGGTTTCTTCCCTCCTAAAGGGGAGTTTCTTGTGCCACTGTTTGGCTTAAGGATTTTCTCCCTCGAGGGGAGTTTTTACCTGCCAGTGTTTATGTAATAATTGCTCGGGGGTCATGTTCTGGGTCTCTGGAAAGCACCTAGAGACAACTTGTGTTGTAATAGATGCTATATAAATAACATTGAATTGAATTAAATTGAACTATCAAAGGTCCACCACATTTTAATTTTTACCTGTAGCTGATAGTGGATATTTTTCTGTTTCAGCTTGGTAGCTTTGTCACCCAGGCAACCATAGTCCCATCCAGTGAACACGATCATGCTGTAGTTGACCACAGTGCTGCCTCCCGTTGCCACAGCAACTCGAGCTGCACTCCCCATGCTACATGTGAGCAGGCAGACAGAGAAGAAAAAGGCAAGTTAATGCAAATGAATTCTGTTCTCAGACTTTTAAACGAAAGCTTGCTCCTTGAAATAACTGGTCTTAACAGTCACTGAAACAGGGCTAGACTAGCACAAGCATACTGTTGCTGTTCTAAACTCTCTAGTGTTTGTTGTGGGACTCACCGCACTATCATGCAAATGAGACAAAAGGCAAAGTAGAAGATGGCAGTAAAAAGGTAGGCAAGGGGGATGTTGTAGGAGAAGTTGTCGTCCGCCACCATTGTGTTATTGTAGAAGCCGTAAAACATGAATGAATACTCCATAAAACCCTGAATGAGGGCAAGAAAATAGCAACTTAGCAGATCTGATAGACCTCAATGTACAGAAGATGTGAAGGACTTTTTATCATAGAATATAGATGCTAAACTCTGGCTAATAATCTGTTGTATTTGTTAAAATCATGAAGAATTTAGCAGACTCAATTTCTAATATTCATATTCAAATCAGAATAGATGATTGACTCATAAGCTGCAAATTTGAAATCTAAGCGTCATCTTGAGCCTCAAGTATCAATTTGTATAAAATTAACTGACATAGGATTGAATAATACAAATGTGCTGACAGGTTGCCCCTAAAATCCAAATCATTGATCATACATGGCTGAATCAATTAGCTTCCTCAGTGTCAGGGTTCTTTTTATACTTTAGAGGAATTAGTCAGACATACAGTATTGTGCACTGAAATTAAAGCGAGGCGGCTTAAACTATTGTCGTAAAATTGTTTTTAATATTTAAGAATGTCCATCCTTCTCTGTGTTCTCTGTCTTTTCTTATAATCCCAAAGCAGCGTTGAGTTCAGGACTCGGGATTGTGTCAGTTGTTCTTCTTGTCGATGACAATATTTATGCATGACTCCAACTTGACATGTTGGATTATTGTCATGATGCAGAATAAATTAGGACAATTCTGACCTTTACGATAACATAGCATGATGGAGAGTATCCTAAACATCACAAACGATAAACATCCAAACTTTCTTACCGTTCCTGAAAGTAAGTCAAGGAAGAACTGATAAAAGACCACCAAGGCTTGAGGGGCAGGGTCATATTTCATGCATTCCTCTACACCTGCAAAAAACAGTGACCTTATTTGAAGCATTTCAAAACATATAAGTGGTTAGAATACTAAAATATATCCCTGATGTTCCTATATATTCTCTGATTATAATGGTCATATGTTATCTCAAAGAGTTGTGACATTTTTAAAAGAAGGTAACAAAAAAGGACATAAGATGTGATGATGATGAAATGCAAGACTGTGGGTTATACGAGTAAATTAAAGTAAGTTATACAAGTAATTATATCTTTATTCAGTTATCATTGGGGGTAAAATCTGTTGCATGTATTTCTTCATCCTGTTTCTAAAAAGAATAACATATCTGGCACGACTGTCTCTACATTTACGCCTACAAACAACCCAGCCTCCATGGACGGGCTGTTGCCTGGAAACTGTCTCGTCCAACTGTGAGGAGGCTTCCTGTTTTAACCAGAAAGAGCACGACTAGAGATGAGAACACAGGAAATAAGGAAGTAATGATTAAGGATAAGGTGCCACTACAATAAGTACATTTGATTAAAATAAATGTCATGATATGGCAAACTGTTACCTGTGCTGATCTCAGAACTATTTCCAACATGTTTGAAGACGATGCTGGGGATGATGACAAATCCAGCAATCAGCAAGAAGGACCCAATATTGAGAACCACCAGGAATCGGAGAAACACGAAGTAAGACAGGACACCACCTCCAAAGTTCCCTGTGGGGCAAAATGATCACGTTGGCTCAAAATGCTATATATCATGCATGGAGTACATTCTATGATCTAAGTCTTGAGACACCTCTCATAAAATGTATTCATAGCATCCAACTGAGTGTATACCTCCAATCTTCTGCAAGGACTTGCCCCATAGAATAAAAAAAGAAAGAAATTCTCTGGTGGTTTTTTTGAGTTTACGAAGGGATTTGACCCTTTTCCAAGACTTGGATCCGGAGAGAACAGGCACCTGCCTTTCCTGCACCTGTCTGCAACAGACAAGGTTTTAAAAACACTTTAAGCACAATGGTTCACTGCCAAAATGCATTTCTAAGTAAGTGAAAAGAAAAATGCCTTGTAGTCTCATCTTTAAATCAATTTCCCTCCAGGGATAAATAAAGTACCAGTATTTTTGAATTTAACTGAATTTTTTTCAAGTAAAGACTATTTTACTAGTTTTACTAATTCTAATGTTTCTTACCCTATTGGCAAAGACATTATTGCTTAAGATAATTCTGACTAGCTTTATGAAACGTCAGGTTTATTTCTAGCGGGCCTGTTGTTGCGGTGATAAAGTTTGATACTAGTTTACTCCCAAAATATAATTTGTATTAGTCATTAATTTACTATAATCAGAGGTGAGAAGTAACAAAGTGAAATTACTTTGTTGCTATACTTAAGTAGATTTTTCTGGTATATGTAGTTTGAGTATTTATTTTTCGTACAACTTTTTACCTTTACCCCTACATTTGAACAGACAATTTTGTACTTTTTACATGATCAAAACAAGCTTGTTACTGTGTCAACCTCCACGGATGACAATACGACTTAAAAAACAACTATCTCGAGGGGGAACCTGAGTGAGTGTGCACGCTATATGATAAGAGAAGAAAACTGCAGCACCACATGGAGGAAGAAAGGGATCCAGGGAATGCAAAAGACTCGGAAAAGCAAGACATTTCCCATCCAAGCCCGTATATAAAAGAGCTGATGGATGTTGTTGGCTGCAAGAATGATTCCTGGTGAAACGGTCTGTCTTGTGGTGACGGCTTAAAACCCACGAGCTTCCGAAAAAAAACATGTAGTGGTCAAGTGTATTTTCAGTTCTTCTTTTTATCTTATTTATCATTTTATATAAGTAATTTACAACTTTAGCAATGCTCTGGGAACACATTGTTTGATGGTATGGAGCTAACACAAGCTTATCACTATTATCCTTATTACTTGAGTACTGTATATAATTTGAACCCTTATTGTAAATGATTGTCAAATATTCAAGTATTTTATAAAAGAAGTAATTTATGTAAAGTATAATATTGAGAGTCACAAAGCTAATACACTGCTTAATGTAGTGTTCATGAATATGCACTGTCCCATCTAAATAAACTTTGAAACTTTGAAACTTAAAATAATGCAGGACATCTGCTCAGTTCAGTCTTGATTATATTTAAGCAGTCTAGCAGTGAGTTTGCTCCCTGGACCGACACTGTGTACGTTGTTAATGAAGGAAGAAATGGTTGTTTTTTGGTTTTTGTGTCGGACTTTTTACTTTTGCCTAGTAATTAAAAGATTGCCAAAAAAAAATCCTTTTTCATTTTTTACTTACCGGTAAGTACATTTCAGAAACTTCACTTTCTTACTTCTACTTGAGTAAAAAAGTTGAATAGGTACTTTTACCCGTCTTTTTTTCTTATTAGTATCTGTACTTCTACTTAAAGCAGCACAATGTAACTTTCAGCTTTTGTTGAGTTTGGCGGCTCCTTTGGACAAAAGCGGTAGTGCTTTACCAGTAGTGTGGAAGGGTTCCTACCATCCTACCATCCATAGTGCCAGTGAAGGCGATACAGACCCCTCAGACCATGACAGAGGCGTCATTAAACCTGTTGTAAGTTGATGTACCATCACAATGACTCTGGAAATAATATATTAAGGTGGAAAAGTTACATAGTGCTGCTTTAAGTATAGAATGTGAGTACTTTTTCATCTCTGACTATAATTACTATAATCTTTTGGTTTCAGTTATCAGCATCAAGGCACAATCTCTAACAATGAAACCAACAGAACCCCATTGATGCTGTCAATTAAAAAATGGGAGGTGGGAAGTGGATTTTTCTTCTTGTCAGTGAAGAAATTTGTGAACCCAATTTCTTTCAACTAAAGTGACCATTTAGATCAGCAAATCCTTCCGATTAACCAGCATTTTTAATGTTTTCCTTACCATTATTTTTAATTACCTGGCAGATACTAAAGATATGGGGTGTACCATAAATGTCACTTTAAGTTTAGAGATTTCCTTGCTGACGTTTAAACTAGAATTAATCTTAAAACAATAAATGCACCAGGAAAAGGTTCAGAAGTGCATTTCTTACCGCACAGCTCTTTTCAGTGCCATGGTGTACGGGAAACTCCTGATCTCCGGGGTAATCCCAGCATTGTCCACTTCATCCTCACCTGCAGGCTCCGAGCTCCAGTCATGCTGAGGATAATTCTGATTGGACACTTGGGATGAAACCCGACGTAACCTGAGTGACTGCTGGTCACCAAGGTAACCATTTCCTGAGAATGGTTGAACAGCTGACAAACCACAAACAAGGAAATACTCAAATAATATCTCTCTAGAGGAGATGATTTTATATAAATAGTAATGGAAGTCATACTTATTTTAGTTATTTTAAGCAAAAAATAAAACATGCACTTGTGTGCTGAATATAATCAAAAGGTACAAGTAAAAGACACCTTCAGTATATGAGTGTCCACCTTACTTGAGCTTTGTCTCTGTAGGTAACCGTCCATTCTTCGTCACATCCAGTTCTTGTTCATGAACTTATTCTGAAGAAAACAACGAGTAAAGCAGCCCTTCACAAAGCAACACCATGTAGCCAAGAAACTCTTCCCTGTTTGGCCGGCTTATGGACTTTACTCCCTTTAAACATGACCTCACAGGTACTTCCTTGTGTCTTTTAACCCCTTATTTTCAATGTAATGATCTGCTGGTCAAATAAAAGAACAAAAGTGATTAAGAGGACTTCGAAGGAAGATATTTGATTCCACTGAATATATTTAGCTTTGGTAAATCTTAATTTAACAAAGTGCTGAAGAGAAATTAAACCAAGGCTTTAGTTAACTTAAACAAATAGGTTTTGACTGAAAGAAAGCAATGTAACAACTAATTATTTCTTTATCTAACAACCGTATCTTTTCCATCATCTGATTCCGATGCTTCAGAAAAGGATAATAATAATAAAAAATATTCCCGAATGATAAAAAAGAAAAAGTCAAGCAAGAGTGGTGAGGAAATGCTGATAGCGTGTATTCCATCCGTAACAGCGTTACAAAGCAGTAAGATTTACAGTTGAAACCAGATATAAAAACAAAAACGGATAAGAGGCAGAAAATAAATAGTCTATATGAACTGACAAAAGCAGGGGAGAAATATTCACATCACCACAGTGCAACGTCGCTGTGCAAAGATAAAGGGAACCTTTTCTCTAAGTGGCTTGGTACAGAGAGGGAATGATGGCAAAACATAGAATCAATAAGTAATTCAAATGACATGAGACATGAAAATATAAAGGAAATAAGATTATTTAACACCATAACAAAAGAAAAAAATACAGATCCCACTAAAGAAAAAAAATCACATAACAAGGGTGAGTTTCAAAACTATAAACTATAAACTGTTCACAATGTGGAAATATATTTTATCTATTATTGCAGAAATCTCTACCATCTAAATTAATGTTGCTGAAACCCAGAAAAGATTTGTAGCTGAAGTTTTTTCACAGAAAGACTTTGTATCATATAATATAATGCAGCACGTTATTGTTTTGTTTGATCATTTACAAAATATGTTTGCTATTTAAACATCGAAGCACAATAATATTGGAACATTGTGTGATCCATCCTGCCCCAGCTGTGCTACTATTCACAACTAACGCTGGAGGCTCATAGAAATGTCATAAAACTTGAAACTTGTCAAATATTGGTCCCGACCCTGAACAGTGACATGATGGCTGGACACACGCTTTGGCAGTGAACAGATTGTTTTTACATCTCACATGGCCCGCTTCCAGATGCAACACTGATCTTAAGATATCAGTGCATATGTTCCTGGTCTGATCTGAAGCACTAACAGTGAAAAGACAGATGAGAAGGACAAAAACAACAAAAAACAACAAAAAAAAAAAAAAACATCCCAACACCTAAACATTTTGGACTCCCAGGATAATAAGCATAAGCCAAAACACTAAAATGGTCATATGAATTTAAGACTATTAGACAGTGGTGTTTAAACATCTGAATATCTTAGCGTCAATAAGCAGAAATGGAAACTTCATCTAAACCTTAAAAGCTCCAGCCTATTTTCAATCCCCGTCTGCTTCTCTGCTGGACTGGAATGGGTTAATTTGCGTATTCAAACCTCAACCAGACTGAATCCAGGACCAGCTGTAACATTGGATTGAATGCTGATCACCACTAGTTTGAATGCTTTGTTAGTCGACAAAACTTTTGGTACACCAATTAAATAAATATCAATCTACTACCTTTATACTGTAATAGCATGTTGGCATGTCAACAATTTTGATTTGACACTTCCTAAATACTGCAAAAAAAAGACTAATCTTACCTAAATTAGCATGTAATCAGGAATACACAGAAGTGCGGTGAGTGAATTGTCTGTCCACACCCCAGCTGACACTCACACCACAAAACTAACATTCACCCAGTTTGGACCTTTCTCTCCCATAATTCACAGAATTTTTATGAACATAGAAAACATTTCCAGTCAGGATTTTTTAACCAGGTTTTAAAAGTCACTTTTTCACCTGTGTTTTGAATAAAATATACTTTTCACTCAAGAAATCGCCTTAGATATGTGTGATGTTTGTTGAGCATTTATCTGAACAATGTCTGGAATCCTAGCACTGAAGCAACTCCTCCTCATGTCCCAAAATTATTCCAGCCGGTACTTTTCAGTACCTCCTTTCAGTCTGTTTTCTCTCCAGTTTTCTCTTTCACATTTTCCATCTTCTCTCCCTCTCTTTTCTTTTCCATGTCCTCCTTCCTCCCTTCTCTTTTCCCCCCCTTTAAAGCCCTGCCCACTATTATACAGCAAACAGCAATCACGTGTATGATAAAGTAGATGGACATCCAGTAGTTGATGGTGTCGGAGGCCTTTAGCAGCACAAAGCCCATGCACATGGAGTCGTAGGCCCTCATCTTCAGGAACCAGTGAATCCAGTCAAAGATGTTCTGGCCACGAGGACCAAGTTTTGCTCTGACAGAGGCCTCCATGGCAGACTCTGCTGCAATGCACAAGGGGATGGTGAGGAAGGAGAGGTAGTACCCAGCATGTAGGCCATGCCAGTAGGCACTGATGAACATGGTCCATCCAGCCCTAAAAGGTACACACAAGAAAGGGTCAGTCTTAAAGACACGTAACAAGGTCTCTGCCTTCTGTTGATGGATTCATCTAAAGGTAATCTGCGGTCGCATCAAGACACTGCATTAAATATAAAGAAAAAATATAAAACCAACAATGACTTGATCCTGTTTTTATATATTGCCTGTTTGGCCACTTCCTGATATGAAGCAACTTAAGTTGTTTGTGCCCCAAATTTCAACAGCTGTTAACGATAAACACGAATGAGTCAGTTCTGCACCAAGCAACAAAACAAAGAGCAAAATATACTTTGCACCAGGAAGTGTAGTTTATTTTGTTATAACATGCACGCAATGTCCTTTTGCTGCATACTCAGAAACATGTGTGGTTTTAAAAGAAAAATCCTTAAAATACACAATTTACACCTGTTTGAAGGATTCTCACCCTCAAGTAATATAAAGCAGTAATGAAAAATTATTTTGCAATTGTGTGTGTCCAAGAATTTTTTATGAAAACTTTATATTTTCAGTAGGAACAAAGAGACTTAAAGGTGTTGCTTAGCAACAGTTCTGACACTGACACACAAAGACACAAGGCACATTTTGTTGGTCATTTTTATAAAGAAGCATTTTTACAATTGACACCAATATTCCTTAATAATAGTTGTTATTAATATAGTCAATATTAAAAGAGTCAATATTCTCAACCTTGTACATATTGCACAATATTCTATACTCCTTATTAAAAGTAAATGCAGCCGTACTGCTCCCAAAAGATTTAAGCACTCAAACCGAAGTGGCAGCATGGCTTAGGCTTCAAATATTACATCTGTTATGAACCACCAGACCAAAAGCAATGACACCAAAGTGGAGATGTGTGGCTAGTTGGGTATCACATTTAGCATATGGCCACAATCCACTCGTGTCAGCAAGGAAACGTAGTGGTGGTGATGTTCTGTAGCTGCAGAACAACTGTTGGCATCAAGGTGACAATTTGTAAAACAAAGTATTTTGAAGTACAAATGTGAGGGGATCTAGCTAAAATGATTCCCGCAAGAGCACCATGACCCAAAGTGCATCAGTAAATCTACAACAGATCTAAAAAAAAAGTAAATAATCAAGGAATTACAGTAACTCAGTTCAAGTCCACATACTCTGCCAAAAGGAATGCTGTGGTGGGACCATAAATTCAACGAAATGTAGCAATGTTATGAAAAGGAGGACCTAACTTTGGATCATAGTAGATGTCTTTTCTCAGTCTAAGGCATTGCAAGGGAAGTCATGCAGCCAGGAGCAGAATTACAGGGAAAAGACCATGTGACAAACTGACATGTGTTTCAAGAGTTTGATGTTGCATAATGTCTCTGGAAACGATGCCGAGGACACAGCAATATCTGATTGAAGTCAAACATGGCCTTGCATTTAAAAAACATATCTCATCTCATCTTAGACTGGAACCAGAAAACTGATTATAGTCATGAGCACAAGACACAAGATTAACCCAGATCAGCATTTAATTGTTTCACTGAAAATGTTGTTTATCTGAAACTGAACTTACCTCATTTCAAGACCTCTTTAGAACTAGATGAATGTTTATGTTCTGGTATGTAAAACCTTAGTATTGTTGTTAATATTTCAGTTACCCATTTTCTGTATTCAGATAACATCTAAAAAGTGTTTAAAATCCCGAAACGTTTGTGCAATAATACAAGTAATATAAAAGAGCCTATACTCCACACAGGGATCTGTAACCAGGACATGCTGCACATACCTGAGTGTGTAGGAACTGAAGGGGGCGTTAGGGTAGATGTAATGATGCAACCACCACTGCACTGTCATGTTCCAGTAACGCATGCCATGCCGGACCTTGACACAGAAGTCAGTGTTGTAACAGTCAATGTTCTGGATGGTTTTGAAGTCATATTTCTCTTCAGCGGTTGGATCAGGGCTGTGCACAAGGGATAGAAAAAAATGAAAACCAGCATAAATACTTGATACAATCTTGAGACAGTTTATTTACAACAGCAGCTTCAATGCGGATGTCTTACTATCCTTTGAAGATGTACCTGTAGTTGATGGTCGGCCCTCCTCCGGGTTTGGAAAGTGCCTTTTCTGGGTAGCAGCCGAGACCTGCGCTGATGCATCCTGCCTCAGCTCCACACCACGCAGCATAGAAACGCATCCTAAACACGAAAAATACTGCCACCATGTAGAACAACCTGAAAATGGAGAGAAATGCGCAAAATAAGATAGAAAAAGGGGATTTTCATCTTGGTATTGCCAAACAGCAATGACGCTTCAACCGTCAAACCACAGACCGTACTTCAGAGGAAAGAAACCACTTTTATTTTGACAGGAATGTTTTTCCTTCTGAAAAATTGCAGCAAGATTGATGGCAAGTTTATAGTATGAACTCATGAATTCATGTTTTATCTCATCAATTTAATTTTAATATACAAGCATTTTTACATTTAAGGCTCACAAAACATTCCAAAAAAAGCTGGGTAGTTTAGTTGTAATAAGGACTTTTATCAAATAATTTCTGTTGGACGACTGAGCAGAGACAATCATTTTCTTTTTAAAACCTATCAATAGCAGAATATAGAGAGCAGTTGATGCACTGGGGTGTGGTTCCAGTCATGGAAAAGTAGTACTTTCAAATGTTTTAACTGTTTTATATCCTTTACATGCTTAATTAGAAAAAACCCTCACAATCAAAGTGTCTGGCTCAGTCATTAGCTTTCCATTTAGCCGTTTTTGTCGTTCTTGCCTAATTTTGTGTCGAGGGAGATTTGGGGGTTTGGATGTAGAAGTGCACATCTGTTCTGAAGTTGTATGCATGCTAGCAGGGAAGGTTTGCCACTCGCCCAATAGATGATGTGCAGAAAATGTTGACACAAAGAAATGTGACCACTGCGTACTGTTGCATCTGATAAGACGTGCTTGCAGGACGTTTGAGTTTGAGAAGATGATTTCTGAAACACTTCAATTCTTTACATCCTCAACGTTAGAATGCCTTTTAAGTCCCGAGAAGAAGAATACCAACATTACAAAGTGGTAAAATCTGTACTGCCGTAATGTTTTTGGAATACGCCTGGAATGCAAAAACAGATAAAAAAAAATATATATATTATCTATAAATCCATAGAAAAATACCTGAAGAAGATGTTCTCATCCAGGAACTCCTCTGTGCGGACGTATGCCAGTGGAAAAATGGAGTTGACATACACGAACAGAGCACCATAGACAGGGACCAGCTTCAAGCGCTGCAGACAAGGCACCCAGCTGGGCAGAGCCAGAGGGCTTGGCTGCCTCAGCCAGTCAACATATGTTTGAAAGCGAAAAAATGGGCCTTCAGGGAAACAGAATGATGTGACAAAGGAGAAAATTCAGCGGTAAGATCAGAGGGATTGACAAAAATGGATAATCGGGACAATGCGAGATTGAAACGGGTACAAGGGAGGATAGAGTGGTTACGTAAAAATGGAGGAAGTTGTTGAATAGGAAAAGGGAGTGATAGAAAAACAAGAAAGTAAAGCTATATGAAAACAGAAGTATAGAGAAATAAAACTAAAAACAATACCAACTCACAATGTTGGACAAGTGGCAGAAAGTGAGACAAAGAGAGACATTGGTTAAAATTCATGCAAAAGCAAATGCAACAACAACACATGGATATCAACAGTTAACAATACACAAGGAATATATTTGACTTTTCGTGCTTCTATAACTGTCAGAAGAGACAGAACCTGCATTAATTATGGATGCTATTTCCTCAGGCTTACCGGTCATTATACCCACATAACAGTAACTATAGGACAGAATGTCGTAGAGGGAGGGCTCCTGAGTCAGACCACCAATGACAGGAGACTTTGCAAAAGCGCTCACGTCGTTTTTCTTCTCCACGTGGAAGCTGCGCACCTCATTGGCAAGACTCACCATCTGAGTAAAAACAAAAATTCACAAACAAAATCAACACAGATGCAGGAAATATAACGAAGCTGCCGATTCTGCACGTATACAAACAAATAATCAGAGGATTTCAATTCAATTTTATTTATATATTATATACACAGAAGATATATACAGAAGTTGTCTCTAGGCGCTTTCCAGAGACCCAGAACATGAACCCCTGAGCAATTTTCTACCTTGAGTGTGAGAAGCAGCTGGATGGCATTGGCGAAAGGTGTTGGTGATGGCAGATTAAACCAAGTGATCAATCGGAAAAAAAGGAGGTAGAGAAAAGTCCAGCTGAGACTCAGTGCAGGGGCGTGCCTAAAGGAAAGAGAAGTGATGTGAAGCTGGTGTTTGTAGAGTCAGCAAATAAATACATTTGTCATTTAAACATTTAAACTGAATTATTGTAGCATTGTTCTAAAACTTTATACTGCAAGCCATTTTCAGAGCATTTTTCTCCTTTCCACCTACTCACACACAGCTGCGATTAGGAGAGCTATAGTGGGCTGGCCCACTTTGTCAAAGGTTGCAAACTCTTTGATATCGGGTGACCGGTCGCAGAAATCATCATCAATTCTTTCTCATATTTTTTAGTAAAAAATGTTCTTTATACGTTATGTCATACCGTAATTTTGGGGGCCGGGGTGGGGGGGTTACAAACTGTTACAAGCAAACGCAACAGGCTCTGTGAAATATTAAATATTAAATAATAAATAATAACTAATATACTCACCAACTAAAAAGATAAAGTTGAGAAAGTTGTCAGATTAATAAATAATTCTGTGCTGAGAGCCTGGCATAAAACTGCGTCTGATAAAGTAATGTAATTTGGAGAAGCACGGATGCTTGTCCCTCACCGCCAGCCGCTCTTTATGATAATCCATGTTCCGATCACAGTCACCAGAGAGTGCAGTATGTGGATGTGACAGGTGGCGAGGGTGATGGAAAGGCCCAGAAGAAGAGCTGCTCCCTGCTTCACGGGCGGACCTGAAGAGACAGAAAAATGACACAGTTATCTACTGGCGAGTGGTGTGGGAAGGGCAGCTGACACATCCTGAATGAGAAATCATGTTGTTTATTTGTGTCCTTGTTTTTTTTTTAATATGGGAAAATAATTTACATTGAATGACAGAAAATCAATCAATTAAATATTTTATAAGATTTGAAATGTGTACATGTCTATAGCATGTGTTTGAATATATACAAAGTACCGTACTTACTAAGGTAACGGAAGAAGAACCCAACAGGAATGGAGGCAGCAAGAACTCCCAAATACACCAGCTCATCAGAAGACATTGCTTTGCTGACAGGAAACACAAACCAGCGCCAAACTTACTGACTATACGTATACATGTGAATTATCAAGCCCAGACAGTTCATAATTGTGTGTAAACAGAGTGGAGATGATCACTGTAGCCACATCAGAATATCTTCCAAAATCAATGTGTTGAAGAAGCCATTAATGTCAATTTTTCAAACAAGATGCTTTAAAAGTGCAATAATTACAAGCTACAGTTTTATGGAGTCGTTTTAAGGGCAACATAATCTAACAGTAAGTTTCATACAACTAGTGAAGTTTAATTTAACGACGACTAAACTGATGGGTGAATTATACATCTTGAGCTTGAGTGGTGACCTAAACTAGTAGTTTAGGTCACCAGTAGTTAATTTTGCTTTTAATCAAATAAAGAATAACCAAGTACATGCAGTATATCTACCATGCATTCAATTTAAATACTTATAGTTCAACTTGTGTCAGAAAGACTTTTTTTCCTTTTTGACATTTGTGGACATTTTATGGACAGAGATATTTTGTCCCAGTGCTTCAGTTTAGGTTTTATGAACTTTAAACAGTGGTGGAACTTAATTGTGTGAACTTATGCTTAAATAAGAAACGTGTTTATCTACAAAGTTGAGGCCTGTTTATTTTACTGTTTTATGCAACTTCATATATCTAAGTGACACAATTGTATGAATTACCCGTCAAAACGTAGCTTCATACTGTAAGTTAAGATTTATGCCTTAAAAAGTACAAGGAAGCTCATACAGATGATTGTTTTTTTGATATATTAAACAACCAAACCTTAAAATAAACAACTTAATTTGTCAGAATAACCCACAATATAATAAACTATTTCAGTGATAAAGATTGCCATAAGTGTTATAATTGCTCTGCAATTATAACACTTAAACTAGGCTATTATTTTAGTTTAAATAATTGTATGGTTTGGATTTTTCCTGAACAAAACTAGTAGTGTGATTTCACTTTTGTGAGCATTTTCTCTTCTCTTTACTTTGATAGCGATCCATTAAATTGTATTTAGCAGGTGAGTCAATTACTTCTGTTTTTCCACATTTCATATGAAACACTGAAAACAGTACATGATACTAAACTAATGATTCAGGTCACACAGGCCATTTTAGACTTATTTTTGTTGCAAATCCTAACCTATTTTCTTTTAACCAGTGCTGGTTTGACTAATGTAAACTTGACAGCAACCTCTTGTATTTCGTCATATTTATTTCGTAAGAAGACTCGTGGCTAATTCAGGTTATTTCCGGTGATATCTCTGTAAGAACATGTTTTAGCTGTTTCACCCTACAGGACATGACAAGTTTTGAATACATCAATTGTTAAAAACAATCATTTCTAAGCTGCCACCAAACGAGGCCACGGGGTTACAAACAGCCCTGTTTTCACAAACCTACTTCATGTACGTAACGTTAGTCAACAAGAACAAACCTGTACAAAAACACTCATGTCTAATGTTGAAACCAGAATACGAAACATGTTTTAAGACGTAAACCAAACGGTGTAAAACATAACACATCCCAACAACCCAAACACCTCGAAGTCCAAAATCTCAAAAGCTACAATTGTTATGCTGATTTCAGCAGTATGTTTGATACTTACATTTACAGCGCCGGCTTTAAATACAGATGTTTCGGTTTACAGGACAATCCTGCGACCGTCCATTCAGTTCGGTCCAGCTCACACACCACTTCCGTATTGCTGCCATGACGTCATTCCGTAAGGTTGGCCAGAGCCAATCACAGTGCAGAGGGGCGTGGCCTGTGCCACTTAGGCTCCCTAATGTCGCTCGAATTTTAGAGTAGAATAAAGCTTTATTAATCCCCCAGAGGAGAAATTTGCTTGTGCAGCAGCAAACACTCAATTTTACAAACACACGAAGTATGAAAAGGTACCGTATATATATAAAAAAAAAAAAAAAAGTATATCGTAAAGAGAAAATAACCAATGGCTAAATAATTAAAGAGCAATATAAAAAACGAGCAATGTACAAAATACTAAACCCGAAAAACGATTTACATGTGCATTTTAGTTATATAACCACTATTACAATACGTCTCCAGGCGATTTTATTAAGACCCAGAACATGACCCAAGCAAATTACTGTACTGGCCTCTTGCAGTTCATCTAGACACCATTACCATCTTCACCGTACATCATGCCACTTTAGTTTCACAAACTCAGCCAGACAGCTTTAGATTAAAGAAACCTCTTCAAATAAAAACATGATTCAGTTATCTGGTGAGACCAAAATTTTTTTATTTATAAATTTTAACAGAGCAAGAAGAATCAAAGTACTCCTTGAAGAGCACCCTTCTTAATCCTCCTCTTCATCATCAGCTCCTCCAGCTCCACCCTGGCCCTTCTTGGCGTTCTTTCTCTTGACACGGCCTGGTCGTCCACCACCATAGGGTGACCTCAGGGAGAAGTCGATGTGCTTTTGACTGTCCAGACGAACCACAAAGGAGGGGATGTTCACCACCTGCTTGCGCACGCTGCGCGGACAGAAAATAAGGATTTTTAGTCAACAGGCAAATTGCTCTTGTGTGCATTCAAAAGCTTGAACTCAGTTTTGTAATTAGGCTTTAACTTTCATGTTGGGCATTGCTGTTCAATTTATTGCAGGCTTCATTGACGAGGAATTCTTGACACCACAGAGAGTCTGAAAATGTATGCTTAAATCATCAGCCTGAATATTTGGTAGAGCGCAACACCTGAGGTGCAGTGACTGCTAAAATTGCCCGAGGTACAATCCCCCATACGTACCAGACAGCCACACCAGTGCAGGGGCACAGCCTGAGCCAGCAGCGGCAGGATTGGCTCAGGGCAATGTCTACTGACAAGGTATACGGCTTTGATACCGAATTGACCTTGCTGAAATGTTTAATTGATCTCAACGGAGTGTGTTACGGTCCTCTGATGGAAGAGGAAGCAACAATAGTTTCTCATGAATCCTTGAAGACTTTTTGGACTCGTAATTTGTTTTTAACAGTTTGTAACGTACCGAATGTGTCTCTGGCGGATAAGGACTCTGGCATGGTGGATGCTCTTGGCAAGTCCAAGCTTGAAGACCTGCGTCTGCAGCCTTCTTTCCAAGAAATCTTCAACCTTCAGACCCAGGATGTAATCGAGCTTCATCTTACCCTCATCCAGCACACCAATCCTCACCAAACGCCTGAGCAAAGCATTACCTGTAAAAAAACAAACACGTTATACCTCCAAATTGTGGGATAAGTGCAGTAAAGACAGGGATTAAATCAAGATACAGGAATGGCCTCATTTACGAGGAACTCGTGACACCACAGAGAAGTCTGACAGTTTATTTAAATCACTGGCCAACACAAAGTTTAAATGTATATAGTATACCTTCAAACAGACGCTTGGGGTCCTTCTCATCCAGAGTGAGCAGCTCTCTGGCAGCTTTGCGAATCTTGGCCAGAGTGAACTTCACCCTCCACACTTCACGCTTATTCCTCAGTCCATACTCACCTTGAAAGATAGAAAACCATTATACTACACAGTCTGACCCAACAAACAGCACCATGAGGTATGACAAAATGACAAAAGGGTGTAATATCTGGTTTTAAGATGTTAAAAGCATACCAATGAGTTTCAACTCCTGGTCGAGGCGGGACTTCTCGAAGGGGCGGCGGGGGGTGACATAAGTCTTGCTGCAAACCCAACTCCTGGCAACAGGCATGGTGGCTTACTGCACCTACAAAACAACAAGACAGAGGCCACAACATTAATCACAGGATGATTAATTAATCAGTCAAACCATTAAAACAGTATAACAACAAAGGGTTTTTGGTTTTAAATACAGGACCGTCTCAGAAAATTAGAATATTGTGATAAAGTTCTTTATTTTCTGTAATGCAATTAAAAAAACAAAAATGTCATACATTCTGGATTCATTACAAAACTGAAATATTGCAAGCCTTTTATTATTGCTGATTATGGTTTACAGTTTAAGATTAATATTCCCAGAATATTCTAATTTTTTGAGGTAGGATATTGAGTTTTCTTAAACTAATCCATGATCAGCAATATTAAAATAATAAAAGGCTTGCAATATTTCAGTTCATTTGTAATGAATCCAGAATGTATGACATTTTTGTTTTTGTAATTGCATTACAGAAAATCACAATATTCTTATTTTCTGAGACAGTCCTGTATAAGATTCACATTTGTCAAGTTTACATGTTGTCCTCTTTAAAAATCAAATTCCTTCTTTAGCCAAGGTTTGATATTTACAATCTTGTAGAAGATTTATTCTGATTTGGTGCTGAAATAGATCAACCTCCCTAAAACAGCATCAATTTTAGTACAGTACAGCTGCCTTAGCGCTATTTTGCCTTGTAGTTGTAAAAGTTCAATATAGGAAAACATGTACCGCCTTTATTAACACACAGAAAATCTACCAAGTGTATTTAAGGTGAAGGCTAATGTTAATAAGAAGGCAAGTATAAGAAAACCTTTATTTCACCCATACGTCTAGGCCGCATGCGCTCCACACCACGTTGTCTAGTGCGGTAAGTTAGCATTAGCTTAGCTGAAAATCATGTCCATTTTAAAACACTACCTAAAAATACAGAGGTTTTTCAATGCATTCATTTGAGTTTAACTCTATTTGCTATCAATATTTGTAAGCGTATTAGTTCAGGTGCAGCTAGTTTCCCTAGTGATAAGGTGCAAAGCTGAGACTCATACCTGTCTCGTTCAGGACCGCGCAGTAAAGAGGAAGCTAAAGGGAAGTTGACGTGCTTTTATAGCTCAACTCACAGACTACATTTCCCATCATGCATTTCAGCGCTTCCGCTGCGCGTTGGATTGAAGCCGCCTGTTTGTCGCCCCCTGTCGATCAAACTCGATACAACATGCAAAATGCAAACGAGCTTCAACAGTGTACTATGCGGCTGTTTTATCTTGTCTTTGGGCAAATTATTACTTTGCTTCTTATTATTACAGAATGGCAGCTCTGGGAAATGACACATATAATTTTAATTCTGATGTTTTTAAAAATGTCTTCTATGTTTATACTCTGTGTCTGAGCAATTGGTTATAAAGGTTGTTTTACATTGTGTGCAGGAATAACATAGGTAAGGTGGTAAACTCAGCGAGAAGGACATGGTGACTATTTATATAACTGAAATGGGACCCTGAGCATGTGTTTCTGTCCGTCAGGCAGCATGTTCAACTGCTGGGCACACACAAGCTCACTTGTTTTCTCTTTCACTGCTCCATATCCTGTCCTTTCCTGACAGAGTATTATTTCTTTTGAGGAGTATATTTGTGTGGTATTTTTTTTTTTTTTACTCACCTGGTTAAAAAAAAAAAGAATACTAACCATCTTTCCCCTCACTCTTTTGGATCTTTTGTTTCGTCTGGTTGGGATTTTTCCTCCTTTTTCCAGTCTGATTGCTTGCTCTTCAGTGTGCATTCAAGCCTTTCCTTTTCCCTCGTTCTCCTTTTTCCTTCTCCCCTGTCTTCTTCTGTTCCCTGTTTCTTTGTGTGTGGTGTGTTTTTGGGGCTATGCTCTCCTCACCCACTGTGATCCTCCAGCCTTATGGACTCCCCGTCTACCCACAGACAACCACATGCTACCCCAGCATAGTTCAGGTAAACTCTTCATTTGTTCTGCAATTCCTCACCACAATTACTACTACTATTACTGTAATTTAGCAGATGCTTTTATCCAAAGCAACTTACATCTGAGAGAACAACACAAGCAAGAACAAAAAAATATTGCCAGCAGAAAATGCCACTTTTGTGATTTGTCACTTCTCAACGAAATTAAAAAAATTTAATGAAAAGACTACAAATACAAAAAACCCAAAGTAATTCTTATAGCTACCACATACAGTTTTAAGGATCCATGAAGGTTATACAGCTGTTTTTCTGGTACTTATGAACCCTTATCGTATTGATTTTGGCAAATATTTAAGTTCTAAATGAGTGGTTCTCAATTTAAATTGGAAGCCACTAAAACATACATAGACATCCAGAGAGGAAATATACATTGTAGTCAGCAGAAGACACTAAAGGGCACTGATTCTCTCAAGTTACAGTCATACCTTGCCCCTTAATCATTTCAGTGATCTATTTCTCCTAAATCAGCACAGGTCTGATTATAAATTAATCAAAAATGCTTGATTGGATCTGTGTTAAATACACTGTGACATATGTTATATATTGAACTGTAACAACACTTAAGGAGTTGTCTTTAATCCACTGTTATGAGTGAGACCAGCAGGACGTGTCCCTGACGTACCACTAATGCCACAGGGCATCTGGTATTTCTCTACCTTGTCAAAATGCTTCACACTAGCTGTATTTTTAGTCCTCCTCTCCAGAGCTGATAATCACTGGAGGAACATCTACTGCATGTCTTGTTTCACGCAGCCATCTGCACTTAAAGTATTTGTAGAACCTGCCTCTTGTGCATTTAATTATTGATTAATTTGCACCTAAGGCATAAAATCCCCATCTGTTAATCTTCTTCACTGTTTTTCGCAGAGGGACTTTAAGAAAGCTGGCAAAGACTGAGGTGTTCGTTCTTTAAGTACTGAAGAATGAGATACTCATATCTGAAGCACCCTGACATTTTTTGCCGATGTAAACATGTGCAGCTCTTGAATGTCAACATATTTTTCATTGATTTTTATAGGGTAGCCACCAATCCTTATGTTTCAGCAGCTGTGCTTTAAAAGCTACCCTGGGATTTTTGTCAGACTTAAAAGTATTTGTCTGTTCTTTCCTCTTCCTTTACTGCTTCCTTTTATTACTAACTAACAAAACAACAATGCAGCTTTTATAAAAAGCAGGACATACAGGATTAATAGATGGAAATAATTTAGTTTAACTCTTAATAAGCTACATGATCCCTAGACTTGCACTTGGCCACTTGCAGTTAGGTTAGTCCTGAGCAAATCCTGCAGCAGCTGTCGCAGGGGGCACCTGGCTCCGAGCTGTCGACCTCTGACCACAAACCGACAGCTGACGAAGGAGGCAAGAGAGACATGGAACACATGGAAATAAAAAAAAAAAAAAAAGCATGTGTCTCCTCACTTGCTGACCCTGTGATAGTGAATCTGGCATGGCGGATAGTGGTTAAAGTCTGTGGGAACACAATGACAGATAGGATGGCTGACAGTGATATCTGACAGACGCTGTTATCTTTACTCATCTGTTGACTTATTATCTGGGAGGAGGGTAAATCTGGCTATTCATTGGTTGCTCTTTGAGAGAAATAGTTAGTGTTGACATGTTTGGAAATGTGGTCCAGCATGACTGTTATGGTTAGCTACATGAAACAGCTGGACATAAGTTGTGTCTGTCACTTGTTCAGTCTGCAGTTTCTGAAATAATCACTAAATATAATTTATTCTGAAAGGGATTACTTTGAGAGTCATGTTTCAACAGTTTTGTGTTCATCTACGTTAGTAAAATTAATATAGGTTTTACTTATTTCATATTCCCGCAGTGAGATCTGGTTGATCCACATGTTTAATCTAGATTTAAGAACAAAAAAAGCTTAACAAAAAAATTTAGATGATATCCAGAGGATAAATCCTGTTGATATTTGGCGGCTGGTGTTTCCAACTTTTAACATACTGGATATCGATTAAGATGCAACTACTTGCTGTGAGATTTTTGTACAAACATCTTCCCCTCTCAGGAGGAACTCCTAATGAGCAAGTCTGACTTTTCACACTTATTAAGTGCAACAGCTGACGGGGACACATGAGATATTGAGACTTAGTTGAGACATCTGAGATGGCAGTGGAGGGACATTTTTTCTACTTGTTCTAAATCCTGTAGCTGGCCAAGCGCCTTGAGACATTTCCTTTGTGAGGCAACGCAGAGATGTCTAGATAAAGTGGAACTTCTGTCATTCATTTTCTACGTGAAAGCATACCGGTACTCTGTTTCCTGTGAGAGTTTGTTGGGGATTTAAAATCCAAAGATCCCAGGATTCTTTTTTTTCTCCTTTTTAAAATATTTTTTTTGTTTGTTTGTTTTGTTTGTTTGCAGTGTGGACAGAATGTGATTTTCCATTGTCTTGTTAAAAACTATCTTCCATGCTTAAATGCATTCATGAAGGCAACACGTGTCGCTCTTAAAGAACAATGCATTTTTCTAAATTAATATTATCAAGAGCATCATACAGTCAACAAAATACTGCAGGTGCAAATTCCCTCCACTTTTTCTTTGAGACACACATTGTTTCTGAACTTTTCATCGATTTTCTGATGCATTTAATAAATGAGGAAAGATCCTCTGCCCATCTTTGCTCCTCCAAGACTTGAAATCATGAAAGTGATACTTTCTGACATCGAGTTTGAGAACAATGTAACTATTTTCCTAGTGATTGCTGTTGCATTTTTTTCCTTTTTCTTTTTGGGACGTGTTACAAGACTAAAATTAAAAAAGAAGAATAAAAGAAAAATACATAAATTATTAAATGAGGTTGAGGATATAAATCATGAAATATCCAAACCCTCTGTAATTACATGCAAGTCAAGGATCTGGAATCTCTTATTTTAATGCATTTTCCATAGTGTACCAACCCTTTTTCATTTGAGATTTAATGAGAGGTTTAAAGAGGGAAGAATAACACCTCTGTGAGAAGACTTTTTTTCCCCTTATTAACATGGTAGCCGGCTTTAGTATTGTTTTTACTTGTCTAATGTTTCAAAAGAAGTTCTTCTAAATAGAAAAAAAAAGCACATTTGAATTTTTTAACAATATTTTTAACTGGAAAAGAGAAGAAATTGAGCACAATTGAGGCATTATGGATGGTGTTGTATCTTTAAGCTCAAGGAGAGTATCATCATGAATGGTTCTCGTGGGGGAAGAGTTGTGTCTGCAGTGCGTTTGTCTCCATGAGGGGTTTCTGTGAATGATGGCTGGGTGCAGGGCAACGAGGAGATTGACAGTTACAGATGTCAACAGCTGGTGTGGCCCCTCGGCTTCTTTGCTGTGGTTGTCGGTTGAAGCGATTGGTGGATGAGTGCAACTTATGGTGCAGTGGGCGGGTGGTCGGCATGCATTAAAACATGCAGCAGTTGTTGAACAATGCATCAGAAACAGAAGAGCACAGGAAGAGGGTAAGACAATGCTTTCACGTCTTCACTAGGGTTTGTGCTTCTGTGATGGCTCAATGGGAGCATCTATACTCTAAAGATGTGGAGGAAATCAGAAGCTAGAAAATCTCGATTTACTATAGTTTCTGACAGATCAATAATCTATACATTTCTTCCAGTTTCTTATGGATCAATAATATTGTCCAGTACTAAATGCATTCCATTTTTGTTTCAAAGTAGTTTACTTTGATTTGTCTGGGTAATGTATTCAACCAAATCTTACATTAGAGGCAACAGGAAACAAGGTAAACCAGTGTGGAAGTTCTGGTTTTTGCCATTTTTTCCTTGAATTTTAGGCAAAAGATGACCAAAAAGAAGCTACACAAATGTCCATAAACTGTTTTTGTTTTGTTTGTATGAACTGAATGTTTGATTTTAACAGATGACCAATTATCAGAATGATGGGTATATTCTTTATTTCTAAATTTAAAGGTTTTGAATTAAAGCATTTGTAGATGTAATACAATGTTGGCTAAATCAACTTAAATTAGGTTTTTAGAGGTTAGAAAACGTTCCTTGCAGCTTTTGAAACAGGTAACTCAGTAAAGTCAAAATAAGGAAGAGCTAAGAAAAGAGTTGTACAGTTGTACAGTTCTTTAGACTCACCCTGAGAAAAACAGACACAGTTCACAAACTAAATCTTCGATTTGTAAATTTTTGGAAGAAAAAAATTGGAGAAAACTTTGACATTCTCATTTTTTCAACTCACAGAAGGCTTTGTGGAGCAAACAAAACAAGGGGTTCACATGTAGATTAAGACAAATGCTCTGTCATGCATCTTTCTGTGTTTGTTTGGTGCGATTTGTGCTGCACGTATGTGCATCATTAACTTTCATAATCATTTAAAATCAGGCAGTCGTGTCATAAAAGCAGAAAAGTATCTAGGAGTACGTTTGTCTACATGTTTGACATGTCAGAGGCTCATTTGTTCCTTTCTTCTTCTTTATCCGTCAGGGAGGCCCCGCACAGGAGGCCGGGCCCGGCACCGGGGACCCGGGTCTGCCCCAGGTCTACGCCCCACCCCCCTCTTATCCTCCACCAAGTCAAGGACCACCAACATCAGCTGGCAGACTGCCCACGCTTGACTTTAGCCCTGTGCATCCCGGTTCAGAGTACCCTGAACACCCGCAGCTCCGAGTCTATCAGGGCCCTCAGCACGAAGGGGCCGACGGCCTGACATCCAGTAACACGGTAAGAGCAGTTTGTGACATTGTGAATGGAATTCACATCATGTCCCACGATAACATCTTCAGTAAGTTGATGTGACAAGTAGGTAGACCTTTCAGAAGTCCATCCAGAGCAACGTGTTCAGATAGAGTTTCCTTCTATTTTTAGAGCCCCAAGTCCAGGGTGATGTCCTTGTAAGGAAATGCTGAGGACAGCTGAGAGGGGATTTGTTGTTGAAAATAAATCCCCACTTTTCTTTCTTCCCTGTGTCTCATTTCACCGGTAGTAAAACAGATCATCTTTCAAGATTACAGTATTTTCTGTTGATATTTACAGTTTATTCAATCTGTATGTTTGTAAAGTGCATGATATGTTTTATGGTTCATTTCAAACCTCATTAGCATTAAGATTTCTTTAAGATTAATTTAATCATATGATTATAAAGAAGACTTCTTTACATATTTTTCCCCCACATTTTTGTTTCCTAAAATCAAATGGAATCCACCAATTGCTATTTTTTTTTTTTTAAATAAAGATTTATTTTCTTTTTTTCTCTTTTTCATTTCATATAAAGCTTCTGTCATAAACTTTCATGACTTCAGAGGATGCATCCTTACCTTAATCATAATAACGTCCCTGATTTTATCCCAGGTGCCACAAGGAGATGGGTATTTTTGGGGGGTTTGTAATTTTACACTTTGACAACTTTGTAATGCATTGCTTTGAAATGTGTGTTAAACTTTCAGGGTCTCTTTGATTTTATACACCAAGTGCCATCAGGTAATAGCTCCTTTCATGATGTGATTCACGTTGAGGCTGCTTTTCAGCGTGTTAATGCAGATGTGTCACCGTAGTTGAAGATAACATAAAAAACTAAGCAGGATGAAATTGTTTCTACTGAAACGATGACTACAATCATTTAGACACGGAGTAGGGTTTCTATTATTTTGAAGTTCAGTCATGGCAGTAAGGACCTGGGAGTTTGTTTAGTGTCATCTGCGAGGCAGGTCGGTTCTGTGTCCTGCCTCTGCCACAAATCTTACCTCATCTCATAAATGGTTTGTGGCCCCGTCTATATATTTTATTACTAGAGCCCCCTGACATACTTGGGTCCGTGCTGATATTCGGGGAAAAAGTTGAGACGTCGCCATGGAGGGAGGGGGTCGAAGAGGGAAGCTGACCAGATGACCCCTTTCCCCCTCTGAAATATCGCTCAGGTCCAGAACACAAATCTGCATCGTGACATGACATCCGCAACCCAACTCAACCCTCTCTCCCTGTCCCCCACCCCCTCCCTTCTGGCCTGTGTGTGAGTGTGTGTGTGTGTGTGTGTGTGGAGTGTGTGTGGGTGGATGTGACAGCGTGCTGTCTACAGTAGTTAGTCACAGCTAGCCAGTGTAGCGTGCGCCTGTGGCCTGTGTGTGTTTATGACTTGTAAAATGCCTCTCTGGGTGAATGTTTCTCTCTACCTTTTTTCTCGACCCCCCCCCCTTATTAATTACAGTATGCCCGTTGACGATTTACCTTTAACCTTTGGCAGAAAAGCAGCACCGTGACCCCAGACTGACACTCTGGTTTTTTTTATCCCCTTTGCCTTTTTTTTCCATCACTCTTCATTTTTAAGCTTCCTGCACACTGTCTTTGCCCTCTTTACTCTGGTTTTAATTTTATCTTCCACTGCTGCACTGAGGCCTTTTCACTGTTGATTTGCCTCTTGGTACTAGAATGCTAATACTCAAGACTGCAATTTTTATTTACATTAGAGTGGCACATATTTTTGTACTTTCTCAATGCTTATTGTTCCCCTCTGTGCTCTGTGATCTTTCTTTTGCTGCTCAAGCTCACTGTTTTTTTGCCTTTCCTGTAGATCTTTCCACTCTTC
Organism: Cololabis saira; assembly: GCF_033807715.1. Taxonomy (NCBI): domain Eukaryota; kingdom Metazoa; phylum Chordata; class Actinopteri; order Beloniformes; family Belonidae; genus Cololabis; species Cololabis saira. The sequence goes on from NC_084589.1 coordinate 27,693,211, forward strand.
TTTTCCCCACATATTTATTTGTCTTAAAACATTTTTTAACACTTTCCTTGTAATGGTCGACGATGCTGATTGAGCAACACACACAAGAACACACTAGCATCGTGGTGCATTTTGGGATATTGAATGTTTTGGGTTTGGCACATAAGACGTTGAATTGTTTTGCATGAGGCCGTTTATCCACACAGGTTATTTAGCACAGGTTTAATGCGCAGTGTACAACAGAAGTGACGACTCTTGTGCATCATCAACTGAAAATCAAATGATTCAAATTCCTCACAGCTCTCTTTACTGTACGTATCCTCTCATGGATCAAGCAAAAACTGAACATTCGGAAGAACTTCAACAAAGATAAAGATTTCAAAGTAGAAACACAAAGTGAACACACATCCATTACCTTCCATTTCCAAATACTCTCGATTGCCAGATTATGGTTATAAATTGACCTTTAAATGCTTACCCTTTCCCAATTTTTAACATGTTTGTCTATTCACATGTCTGTTACATGATGCTGCATGGGAAAATTATTAATCTGGTGCACCAGAAAGTCTTTGATAAAGACAGAAAGATAGCTTTAATACTTGTTAAAAGGGGTGCAGCTGGTCCGATATGAATGCATGCATCTGACAGTGAAGCACAGAGCACTAAGGGTGATAATGCAGAGGTGTATAAGTCTTATTGGGGTTGGGGAGATGACATTTATTGATGATTGAATTATTGATCAATATATATCCTCTAAAGTACACTTCTAAAGTCCCTAAAAACGTGCAAACTTACAAAGCAGTAAAACTAGGAACTGCACCTCAGCTGCACAGCATTGATGGAAAATCAAGTAATGTGGCATATTACTACAAGTGGTGGGTATTTTCATTTGTACCTTAGAATGTAACTTTCATTTAACAATCATAGATCAATGTTGGAGCGATCTCACAATCTCCTTATTCACTGCTTGCTGCTGATGGTGCACCTGTGTCTTCTCAACTGGCTCAGCTTGAAAGATGTGTCTACAAACAGTGTGATCTTAAACTTTGAATTAACAAAGGCTTCCCGCTATTTTGAATAACAAATCTGATTTAATTGAGACATACAAGCCAAGGAAAAGGGACACACTTGGCCAATCAAAGGTCTTTAACACTGAAAGTGAGCCATACTAAGTCCCTACTAGGACTGTTTAATGGGTCAAAATATATACTATATAGACCACCCGAAAGAGCCTCTTTGGAGTATTTTCTTAAATATTCAGGAAAAAAAAACAACATAATTTTTACATGAATTTTACACGAGAGCAAATATCTTTCAGGTCAGCTTAGAAGTATTTAAGACCTTAATCATGAGGTCGTACGGTTTTGAATCATGTGATTTCTGAGTGATATCACACAAGTATACACTCGCCTCTGTTGTACACTATATTTAATGTATTTACAGCTGCTTAGAGAGTGAATTAGTTTACCAGTAGAACAGATGTTCAGTCTTTACCCCAGCTGGAGTGAGCGCACATAGTTTTAATACCATGTTAGTGTGCTGGACTTCAGTCTTTATACTCTCCTACAGGCATGTTCCTCAAGACACCTGACTAAAATGGAGCCCTTTACATGCCTTCTTACAATTGCCTGAGAGGGATCACTGGTTTCTGAATGCCTGTTGAACTTGGTTTGGATCACTTGATGACATGTTAATGATCTTTGCTTAATGCCACGTGATGCTTATGCAACTGAATCAGAAACTCTCTGAGAGATGTTGCTGAGCTTGTTGGACTGACTTCATCACTCATTCCTTCTCCATCTTTCTGTTTTTGTTTGTTCCTTCACGTCCCATATTTTACGCAACCATTCTCCTCCTATCCTCGCGCTGGCTTTCCCGCTGTCAGGAAGATGCTCTGGTCCCTGTGACGTCTGACCAGTCTCTGAGCGTGTCTGTGTCATCGGGGGGTGGAGCGGGAAGCGGGAGTGAAGAGGAGGGCTCAGGTAAAGCCCAACCCAAGCGCCTCCATGTCTCCAACATCCCATTCCGCTTCAGAGACCCAGACTTACGTCAGATGTTCGGGGTATGATGTTCACCTTACTTTTTGAAAGTGAATGTGACAATGTTACACCTTTTCAAATATTATCATTAAATATGACATTATTTTGATTAAAAATAGATATTCTGACTTTTGCAGCAATTTGGAAAAATCCTTGATGTAGAAATCATCTTCAATGAGCGGGGGTCAAAGGTGAGAACCACTTATATTATCAGATCTAAGTCTGTTTTAATATTCAATTAAGGTAAATTAATGATATGAACATACATACATTTAGGGCTTTGGATTTGTCACTTTTGAGAGCGCTGCTGAGGCCGATAGAGCAAGAGAAAAGCTGAATGGGACAATTGTAGAGGGGAGAAAGATTGAGGTGAGGAAGGATTTCCTTTGATTTATGGGTGTCCACATAAACATTTGCCATATTTAGTCTTTTCTGTGGTTTCTTTTCTTGTTTGCTTTCTCAGGTTAATAATGCCACTGCAAGAGTAGTTACAAAGAAACCTCAGACGCCTCTCGTTAATGGTGACATTTCAGGTAAGAAACAGAAGTATTCTTTCATTGCCTTGCATTCTGGTTAATCCTCAGAAGTTCTCCTAAAGATGAAGGAGGCTGACCAATGTTCCCTCTAATTTTTCATGTATCTGGGCACACACACAAGCTCCCTGAGCAAACTGAGGACGACTGTGAGCAACATCACATATGTACGCTTTATTTTTAAGTATCTCATTACACTTAAAACAAGACTCGTCACTGGAAAAAACAACAATTTTCACCTGTTTCAAGTAAATTTTCACTTGAAATAAGTAGAAAAATCTGCCATTGGGACAAGATTTATCTTCTCATTACAAGCAAAAAAGTCTTGTTCCACTGGCAGATTTTTCTACTTATTTTAAGTGAAAATGTACTTGAAACAGGTGAAAACTTCGACTTTTTTCTCGAAATTTTGAGAAAAAAAAATCGAAATGTTGAGAAAAAAAGTTAATATGTCCAGAGAAAAGTTGAGATTTTGAGGAAAGAAAAGTCAAAAATGTTATGCAAAAAAGTTGAAATGTTGACAAAATTTTGTTTTAATTGACCATTTTCACTTGTTTCAAGTCAATTTTCACTTGAAATAAGTAGAAAAATCTGCCAGTGGAACAAGATTTTTTTTGCTTGTAATGAGAAGATAAATCTTGTCCCACTGGCAGATTTTTCTACTTATTTCAAGTGAAAATTTACTTGAAACAGGTGAAAATTGTCAAATAAGTTATTTTTCTGGTGTTATTTTTCTGGTGATGAGTCTAAATGTTGAAATAGCAGTAAAACCACATTCATTGATGAAATGACATAAGGGATGGAAAGGGGGCATGACAGTTTTACAGGGGGGTGATTTGGACCGTTTTTATTTCAGGGGGGGATGATTTAAACCGTTTTTATTTCAGGAGGGATGATTTAAACCGCTTTTATTTCAGGGGGGGATGATTTGGACCGTTTTTATTTCAGGGGGGGATGATTTGGACCGTTTTTATTTCAGGGGGGGATGATTTAAACCGTTTTTATTTCAGGAGGGATGATTTAAACCGTTTTTATTTCAGGGGGGGATGATTTGGACCGTTTTTATTTCAGGGGGGGGTGCCATCTCCCCTCATCCCCCATCAACTCCAGTACTGCTGTTAGACACAGCAATGGTATGGATAGCTTTTAGCAGAGGCTTCAGACTTTCTCGTGTCCGGGATCCCCACAGGTCCTTGTATTCCCCAAATCCTTGAATACTTCTCCTCCTCTCGACTCGCGGGACCTCCGTAAACTGATTTATGGTTCCGCGTTACACCAACGCAGTGCCTACGCCGTGGGGTACGCGGCGACGAGCATGTACGTTGCGCGTTGCCGCGTACCCTACGGCGTAGGGCTTACGTCGATTTAGCGCGGAACCATAAATCAGGCTTTGCGAGTGAACGTCTCACGAGGGGCAGTCGCGTTGCGACGCCCCTGTAGCCAAATCGCAAGGAGAGAACAGAGAACTGAGCTCATGAGAAGTCCCAGTACGCCAGAGGCTAATATTGAGAAATGGGGGTACTCCGTACCGGCGTGTACCGGCCCACTTAAAGCACTGCGCTGGATAGACTTTCTTGTGCGCTGAGAATATGCGGGCAGTGCGCGATTGCGCACGCGCGCAGCTTAGAGGGAACATTGAGGCTGACACTCTTTTTTTTTTTACTTTCTTTCTTAGCAGCTTCTGGGTGGAAGATTAACCCTGTCATGGGGGCAATGTTTGCACCTGAACTCTATACAGGTGAGTTGATGAGCGATATGAGATGAAGACCTCTTGCAGGGAATGAAGACTTTAATGAACTTACGAAACAAATTTCCACATGTAATATACCAGCATAAAAGTTAGTTTATGTTACAACTTAACTAAAAACCTCACCGCGGGGACTGGTTTCCACTCTGCATCAAGGGGTTCAGTACAGGAGGGAAAACAAATCAGTTGTACTATGGAAGTTTTTCCAAAAGTAACACATCATCCATGTGCATTTACATTTGTCAAAATCAGTACACACATCTATAATAGTAAGCTATTTTATTTTGAAATTAACTTCAGTACACTAAAACAAGAATTCAGAATGAAGGTAACGATTAACACAAAACTGGAATGATCAAGAGAAATGAGTACTACAAAATAAAACAGGAAGTGGAACCATGGTTTAGAAGAAAATCTGATTATAATGGAAAGTTGGATAAAAGAGTGAACATGAAAGGAAGGATACATAAACAGTGAACAAAAGCTTTGCAAATACAATGAACATACAGTTGAATACAATACAATTTGAAAAAATTCAAGACTAAACCAACAGGAAAAAATGATACTTTAACAAAACATACTATTCATTCTAACGTTAATTTCTTTTCTCCCACCCTTTTTCATCTTTCCAGTCGCCAGCTTTCCCTACCCTGTAGCGACTCCCACCCTGGCCTACCGGGGCTCTGCGCTGCGTGGCCGAGGTCGGGCTGTCTACAACACCATTCGCTCTGCTGCCACACCCACTGCTATGCCCGCCTACCCTGGGTATGACCTTCAGTCCAGTTAAATGATCATTTTTACTCCAGGAGGTTCTAAACTCAAAGAAATAAATCACTTAGATTTTATTCATGATACAGTTTGGTCAAATTATTTAAATGTTAATGGAAAGATGCCTCAGTACTTCCTTAGGAGAGACCAGACCATCCTTTTTCAAAGGAAATTCTTTTCGGTTTCTTTCTGTGTTATTGCCTTAAAGGCAGGGTAAGCGATTTCTCTATGGCATCACATCTGTTGATAAGTGGAATACAACTAACTAGCTATATCCTCAAGAGAGAGGCAGTTTTTAGCGGTGAGGCGATATTTGCTGAATGTTACAAAAAGTGTTCTGGGTGAGAAAAATGCTTAGAGTTGCCTACCCTACCTTTAATTTAATTTTTTTATTTTCTCAAATCAAAAGCCCTGGATGTTTATGTTGAACAAAGGTACAATGCAATAAGAACATATGGGGCAAAATATTTAAAGTAGTTCATTTCAGAACAGACTACATCACTTCTGAGTGCAAGTGCAGTTGTCTTAGGTGCTCAATAATTCCTTTCCTCATCTTTTATTGACCATGTGCCTTACCATGTAAGAATGGAAATCACCCTCTGTGGTACTTGCTTTACTTACTCCAAGCTGAACATGTTTTCAGTGCTTGATTCTTTTTTTTCAGGGTTGTATATCAGGATGGACTGTATGGAACAGAAGTCTATGTAAGTGGTTGCACATGTCACACATTTTTTTATTTATTTATTTATTTTGGAGTGTATGAATCAGTTTATGTTTCTATATTTATGTTGTTTAATTTCCCATGCAGGGTGGCTACCCTGCAGCAGCTTACAGAGTGGCTCAATCAGCATCTGCAGCCACAGCAACCTACAGTGACGGGTAGGCAGACCAGCACAAGATCATAATGTTCTGGTTGTCATGACATAAAAGTAGGTTTTAAGTCTTATATAACAACTTCTTAGGATAGTAAGTAAGTACTTAAACCTAATTCAGATATTTCTTTTAAATTATATTCAATTCAATTCAATTCAATTCATTTTATTTGGGAAGGGACAGTGTACATTCATATACATTTAGAATTAAAAATGCAAATGCACCCAATTTTAGCTACAGAGCTAGTTTCCATTGGCAGTCCCCCGGCTAAAAATATAAAAGAAAGACAAGTTAAACAACAATTTAGAACAAATACAAATAAAGCGTGCAAAAAGTTTCTGTTCTTGTTATTTTGCTTCTATTTAAGATAGAAGGAACAGGAGAACAACCTGACACATCAATCTTAATACTTACACGATCTTACAGACATTTACATATATTACAATAGTGAATACATTACACACATAGTTTCACATTAAGCAGTTAAAAGTTTAGGCGGTAAAGTGCCAGAGTAAGTTAAAGTGCTGGTTACGATTAAAGTGCTGAGGGTTTAAAGTTAAAGTGCTATAATGGGGGAAAGACAAGGATGGGAGGGGAGGGGAGAGTGAAGATGGAATGGGCTGCAGCAATGCAAAACCAGGTCATATGTATTGTTCGGTTGTGCAATTTAAGGTTCTATGCAGTTGTAGGGTAAACAGATTGTGGAGATGGGGCCGGAAGGAGAAAAGAAAGGGAAAAAAAAGGGACATGATTTATGTACAACATAACTGGGGAGGGGTGAGAGGGTAGAAAAAAAAAGAAAAAAAAGGAAAAAGTAAGAAGAGGTAGATAATTACTAGTCAGCTGAGTAATCATTTACATAAAAAAATAGCAAACCAAGAGGTGATGGCATGAAGCATCACCTCTTGTTTACAATCAGATACTGTATACATTTAAGTTAAGCAATTTGTATGGTTTAAATATAAATCAAACTACATTTTGAAGGAACATCTTTCAACTATAACTACACCTGCACAGTTAGCCTGATAGAGATGGCGGATTATGTTAATGAGACGTCTTTGTGGCTTTACATCTGCTTCCCTCTCCGCCCAGGTACGGACGAGTCTACGCCACAGCTGCAGATCCCTATCACCACTCAGTTGGACCAACAACGACATATGGAGTTGGTACAATGGTGAGCTGAATCAAGACACAATATGCAGCTTCTGGTGTGTATTTGCAAACATCTTTCTTAAGCGTGGAACACCATTTCTGTCAACAGGCCAGTTTGTACAGAGGAGGATACAACCGCTTCACCCCGTACTGATCCACCAGGCAAAGGGGGAGCAGGAGGAGAGGGTCTTCCATGAACTCTGGGATTGACCGGTTATGAGCTCTTAAACCTCAAAAATCTGGAAAAATGGCATCTCCATCACAACCTCATCTTTAGAGAGTAAGCAGACTGAAGTTTTAAACCCTTAAGGACCCGTCCTCCGCCCATCCTGCTGAAGCACACTGAAAAGGATGTATTTATAGACAGTTACTTCAAACCTTTAACTGAATTTTGCTTGGGGATTTTTAAGATGCTACAGAAGCATTAGCTGTTGAAAAATACTGTGAGTTTTTTGTGTGTAATATCTAAAAGGGGTCAAACTGTACAAAAAACATGTTGTACAATGTTATATTACTTATTTTTGAGCAGGTTTGTTTTTTTGAGCGTGTGACTGTGTGTTTGTGTGAGTGCGTGTGAGCATATTGTTCACTTTCTCAGTTGACTGAGAGACAGCTGTGACACTTGGTTTCACTAACTCAACCTCAAAACCGCTGTTGGATCCAGATGAGTGTAACTTCTTTGCTTTTCTTTTTTCTTCGTTCTAAAAATCTACCTCTCATACATTTTTAGCTTTTCATACAGTTAAATGGTTGCGGTTTTTGTGATTTCTGTTCCTCTCCATGTCTCTGTTCATAGATCCAAACAGTCTAGATTCCTTTTGTTTTAGATCATACAGTTAAAGACTTTCAGCTCTTAGACAGCCAGAGGATTATAGGCCTCGCTCGAGGGCGCCTCATCAGTACCATTGCCAAGATTTGGACCGTCTTCTTGTCAATACTTGAGCCATCACCCTTTATTACCTTCTCTTCCTGTTTTTTTTTCTGCCTCTTTCCTCTCTTCCAACTGCTGAATGACTTCTATCCTCGATATCTTGTGCCTGTCTTTTTTTCTTTTCCACTCTTTCCTGCTGTGTTTGACTTTTACCTCTAAATAAAAGTGTTTTTTCCCTCTCTTTTCCTCTGGTGTTCTTTCTCCTGCTTTTTTCAATCTTTCTTCTCATCACTTACTTTGTTTCTGGGTTGTTTTCAGTGCATACATACATACATACATACATACATACATACATATATATACTGTATATATATATATATATATATATATATATATATATATATATATATATATATATATATATATATATACTCTTCAATAAGTGGCTTATTTATAGTTCATTATAGTAATGGTTTAATTATCTAAGATTGAGGAAAAAAATGCACAAGAATGAAAGTATTTAACACAAGAGCCATGGACGTTAGGTAGCAATTAGAAAAATAATGTTGAAGAAAAACCATACTTTTCCCCATCACAGCCTTATAGAACTCATACATTTTAATTCTTTCTTGCTGTTCTATTTTTATTTTATCTTATGTATTGCATCCCATTTTGTAAACAACTTGGTACCATTGTTAATGATTTTTTAAATATATTCTTACTGTTATTTAATCCTCTCACTGAAACAACCTTCCAACTTTCTGTGATTTCACCCTTTTCTGCTGTGTTTCTTCGCTGCCTTTGTTTTTCCAGTTACTCTTTTTTTCCTTTTCTTTCCTTCCCTGCACACTATTTTCTTATGACTGTCATCTTGGCCTCTTTCTTTTCCGTTTCTGTTATTTTCTTTAGTCAAGTTAGTAATCATACCTCTCATAAATGTTAGTCTTTTTCCTTCGTAGCACCTCATGACTGCCAAATGTCTAACTGATCTTTATAGTATTTCTTTCCATTTCCTGCTTAGACTCTGCTTTTTATTATGTAGGCCTATCCTTTCTTTGCATCCTGAGTGTTGACTATTTTAATTTTTTCTTTCTAAAATAAACTAATCTTAAATCTTGCAGCTTTACTTCTAGTTCTTTCGAGTTTGCTTTGTATCGTTTGATTTAATCATTCAAAATCTTTCTCTAGCAGCCACTTTATGTAAAAGACTCTACTAAATCAAATATTCACGATAGCATATTATTTATGCATCATAAAGTACGTTTGAATTCAATAACTGTTACGCAACACTTAAAAATGTACATCCTTTATTCATTTTTATTTTGAAAAGTTTTAACCACTTTCCTCCTTAACTCGTAAATCATCTTGACTCTTAATTCACCATCTGGTTCAAGATGTCCATCTACAAAACTGGAAGGATCTAAGACAGCACGACAGCTGACAGTTCCAAGATCAGCTAATCTGTTACAATATATCAATTTCAATACAACACATTCATTTATTCAAGCCTCTATAAGTTACTTCTACTAACACGCAGGTTTTCCTCAATTTCACCATCTATATACGCTAAAAGAAACTGTTTTCTTTTAATAATAAACACATTGTTTTACTAATACCACTCATCTGTTTCTGCTGTACCTTCTTTTATTTTTATAAATATTTTTCCCTCCACCTTGGAACACCAGCTTGTCTATATTTATTCAGCTGCTGTTTTCAGTGTCTGGTGTTTTAAATATGTTTGCTTAAGTTAGAAGAGTTGAGCAGAAACATCTGTAAGGAAATGACTCCATTGTGTCGACTGATGAGGCTGACATTTTCTCTGGAGAATGTTATAAGTGTCCTTCGCTCTATTTGACCTCTTACAATAAAGTTTTCACAAGTCACAAGACTCATCTTTTTCTTTTTTTTTCTTTTTGTAACCAACACTGGCAAGTTACACTTCTTTAAATGTCAGTGAAATGAAAAATAGACAGAATTCTTTGTTCTTCAATTTTATTAATTCAAAAAAATATTTACAAAATATTTACAAAATGGCAGTTTTCCATTTCAGATCTGTTCAGAAGCAGGAAGGGAGGGGAAGGGAAAGGGTGTTGCAGATCAAACTTCAGCTTGGGTTGTTAGTGAAATGAAACCAACTATTAAAGCACTGCAGATGTAATACAATACTTACTAGAGAGAGCGACTAGTTGCACACAGCAAACTGTCACAAACGTATTTGACAAAGAGAAAAGAAAGACTGAGAAGAGAAATATTGACTAGAGGTTTGTGGAGAGGAGAGCACCGTGCAGGAGAGGAGATGAGAGAAAGTGAGAAAAGATAAATCCAAATTAGAACGAGTTAAACGGATATGGCAGAAAATGAACAAGTGAAGGGAGGAGGGAGATGAGAGTTCTTCCAGTGTCAAGTATCAAGTCAGGAGTTACAAAGACTAATGAAGGTAAACAGTAACATGGGAGCAAATTAAAAACAAAAGAATACAGGAAAATATGACTGGTACCAGAGGGAGAGGGTAACTAAATGAAAATGTGTTCTGTTAGTCATCTAGGGGGTGATTTTTGTATGAGCAAAAAAATAAAAATACATCAAACATCCCTGGGGCATATCAATGCTGAGGCATAAGATCTACACAATTTAACACTGTGTCAAAATCTTACAAATGACAAATGTTCTTAGCATGCCTAAAGACAAACCTTAGAACTGTAACTTTAAAGATATCAAATGTAGATGACTTGGAAAAACATGTTCTGCATGTCCAGACACATTTTATTCCATGTTGAGGGGTAAATCTCTTTAAATGAAGCTCTAACTCAACACTTCACCTGCAGAAGTCTGTTAATCCAACAGGCAGAAAACAGATGACTACTAAAAATAAAACAAAACAAAAAAACAAAACAAAACAAAAAGGAACCAAAACAAGATCAATTGTGAGCCAAGTAGGCGCACTACTCAAACACTGCAAATGCACCTGGACAAACAGAAACCAAAATCACAGGATCTATTAGGTATCGTTTTTAAAACAAATTAGCTATCTTGTTACACAAATAAATGTCTTAAATATTTGAGTTAGCAGCAAATCAACATTTTTGTAAATTTCATGTGAGGCTCCCATGTTTTTAACCAGCTGAATGGCTTCAACGTGAGTGGGTCAAGCAAAGACTTGCTCACAATTCTCTCTCCGGCAGGCGTCTGGAGGAGGTTCGCCCACTTTTCCCTTCGTGTGCTCCTGCAATGCAGCAGTGCTACGAGCTGAAGAATGAGAGGCATGGTGGCATGGGAGGAAGTTTGGGGAGTGAGGGAAGGTAGCGGCAGACGACAAAGGACAGGGTAAATGAAGGGGGAAAAGAAAAGACATGTTGAGATCATTGTCAATGCAAAATATCCGCTGAAATTACGGTCAACAATCTGCCAAAATACTGATCTGAAACTACAAGAACGATCTGTGGACCTGCTTTCAATTCATTGTGGAAAGTGTCAACCATGAAAACAATTTGCAGTGGCGGCCCGAGTCACACAGTTATGACTAACGGCCATTCAGGGACACTTTCAATAATTATTTATCTCCACATGGTTTAGTTGGGCTTGATATTTTACAATTTGACAGGCACGTTTATGTTTTCTGGCTCTATTGAAATTTGTCTTACAGATATGGCAAACAACATCCAATCCAGACCTGTGTACATAATCTGAATTTTAGGATCCCGGGGGGGAAAAAACCTCACACTTACCATTAGTTTGAAAAAAAATAAAAATAAATAAAAAAAAAAAAAAAAAAAAAACTATACTATGTCATAATTAAACAGTAGTCATCAATATGATACATTTACAATATACTCTGCTGATAAGTAAATATGTAAAATGTACATCAAATCTGCATCCAGACCTGCTCCAATGAAATACCTTAATACATTAGGCTCCATGTCTCTGTAGTTGTAATCAATACCATTTAATATGTTTTAAAAAACTCCTCTGATAATGAGGAACAATATAATGCACAAACATTCAATTTGAACATTACGATGGCGAGAGGCTACACAGAACCTAAAGCAAGATTGTGATGGTATGGGGAAAATGTCTTCAAACTTTTTAGTTGTTTAAATCGCTACTATTTTAATATGTTAATATCAACCAATCAATCCTCAATGGACCAGTCACAGCAGAGAGAAATCAATCCAGACAGGCTCAATAGCCAATTGGAAAATATGGATTATTCCATTTAAAGTACCTAGTTTCTTTTCTCTGATAATCTGGTTGCAACAGCTTTTAATAATTGCATAACTTGTAGGTACATTTACATAAAATGATGAATCAGTGTTCAATTCACCTTTTGATTTAAAACGTATACTAGAATTGTGCATCTATGGAGTGAAAATTCAGGGATCTACACTTCTGTCATTTTAAATATCACAACATTAGACTGATCCTTTATCTATTTGTCAAGAGGAAAGCAAATACTGTCAAAAAATAAAATTAAAAAAAAAATAAAAATTCACACACAAAACAGAAAACATTTAACGCAGAAGAAAACGTGAGGTGATGTCTGCTGCACCATCATCCACCTCCTTCCAGAAGTCCCTCTGTCTTACCAGCCTTGCAGACGTCAGATGCAGCTGTAGCATACAAACCACTCGTTATTCCTCTTTGATGAAGCTGTTACGGTTTCCTCTGATGCTCTGCCACATCAAATTCCAAACCGGAGTTTGCAGCCAGTTTCTTTTGAATAACAGCTGGTGAGGTTAAAGCTGGATGAAAGACGGGTATCATCGCTGCTGAATAGGATCGTGTTGAATTTCAGGTGCTGGCAGGCGTTTCTCCCCGAGGCTGCAATTCCTGCGACTTTAGAGATGAAGCTCCACTTTGTGGGGTGTGAAGTGATGTGAATCTACTCTTGAAAAAGGGCACTTATTCCTTAAAATAAAGTCAATGCCCATCAGACTTTTCTGCGGGGTTAGAAACCCACTTCACAACTGTAGATTAATACTGCGTCATCAGGAACGAGACTTTGGGCCACAGTCCATTTCTTCTATGGGGATAAGGGACAGGATGAAGAGCCAGCTGTGAATATGATGAGGAAAACAGGATGCAGGGCAGGACATACAAACCACTTCTTCTTCTTCTTTCCAGTAAACTACTGGGATCTTCTCACAGTTCATAAGAGGAAATGCTGAGTTATCTTGATTCCGTAGGCTTGACTCCACACAGCAGAGTTGGAGGAATGACTTGATAAAGTGTGGTTTGTGTATCACTTTTGACTGACAAGCCCTTCAGGTGAATCTTCAGATATCTGAGCTGCTGACTTGAGGAAGGAAAAAAAAGAATACTGTTAGCGCTGAAATCTGATTGGGGTAAGGAAAAGGAACCACGAGGGTGAGGCACCTCCCTGATCTACTTCTAGAACTTGTTGGTCTCCAAAGTGCTGAGATTACATGGTCCCAAATCTAAACATGTCCTTCTCTTTTCTAGCATTGTAAGGGTGATAAGATAAGATTACTTTGGGCCAACTTACAATATCTGACTGACTGAATGCAGACATATTTGCTTTCATCTTAAACTATTATCTTCGACAGAAAACTACATTGGCATTTGAGGTCTGACAGAATAAACGGTATCGTCTACATGGGTCTAACTGGAGTCCCCTCGTTGTTCTATATCTAGCTGGCCGGCAGTCTGAAGAGCAACAGATTGAATGACAGTCCCTTTCGACATCCCCCTTCCCTGAGCTATCCCCCCCTCTCAGGAAGCAGCTAATGAAGCTGTGCTGGTTTTGCAGTCTATCTTTTGGGGATCGTATGGGGCGAAGGTAACACCTAAACCAGTTAAAAATGCTAAACAAGAGTCTAAGCACTGGAACCCCAGATTATTCTGCACATACTCTACTGGCAGGTCAGGTCTGAATCTGTGGACAGAAGAAGAAAAAGAAAAAAAGGACATCTGGGTCAACATGCAAATACCTTAAATTTGCAATGAACGGTTTTGGGATTCAACTTACGTTTTGACCATGGCCCGAAGTGCGATTTTTCTTTCTCTATCTACAAACTTGTCAATGAGATATGAAGCCATGCGAGGAGCTGCCAGATAAAGCTTAAAGAAACGACGGTAGTTCCCCAACGCCCAAGCAGCACGGAGGGCAAGAGCATGAACCACACACACATCTGCCCGCAGTGCCGGGGTCAAGTATACAAGCTCAGTGGTGAGATCTGATGGGGACATTAATGGAACAGTTTTAAAATATGAAGAAACATTTCTAACATGAAATAATCAAATAGAAGTCCTACAAAAGATGTGAACTTGCCTCCAAAGTTTTTTGTGAAAATGTAATACATCAATCTATAAGCTGTAAACTCTCCGATGTTCTCTGAGGGATTGTCCTTGTACAGGGCCTTTAGTTGGGTCTGGCACTGGTTAAATTCCTCGTGGTCTCCCTACAACGAGGCAATAAACATAGATGTATATTTTAAATACTGTTAACACTTCATTGTAGTACAATATCATTAATAATAAAGAAAAACAGGGTCACCTTTTCTAGAGCAATGCGTGCATGACACTCGTACACTTCCACTGTGAAGTCAGTACGAACTCCTTGAACCTAGCACAAGGAAGGAAAAAATAAACAACTCATTCAAATAAGAAGGAACAAATTTGAGCAAAGTGAACATTATGAAAAGACTGAGGGATGAAATTAACATATGAAGATAACCAACCGTGAGGTCCTGTCGTATGGATTTCATCTGCTCACAGGCGTAAGTGTAGTCCTGGTGGGTTTTCCAGTGGGCTTTCACAGCCAGCAGAGACTTTCTAAGCACCTGTGTGAACACAAGTCAAGAAATGAAGTTTGGATATTAGTGTCCTGTGATTAATACAGATATCGGTATACAGAAAAAGGGTCCCAGGTCTACATCCCACTTCTCCATCCTCAATTCCATTTAATTCTGCATACTATGACAAATCTCAAGAGTTTGAAATGGGTGTGAAGGTGAAATATAATTAAGACCCAAGACCACTGTCTTAGATAACACTAATGGGAAAATGAAATAAATGTATTTCTAAATTACCTGCACAGGGCGGACAGTGGAAGGGTCAGGAGCGCAGGTGAGTCTCAGGTAATGCTTAGTGATATCCTGACATGACCCCACGATGGGGCAATCCTCCCAGCTGAGGCCCTCCTGTGTTCCATCAGGCAGGTCCACGGTATTGATGGAGAGAATCAGAGGCTCCGATCGCAGCTGCTTGTGGAAACGAGCTGCTCTGCTTTGCTTCTTAGCTTCTCTGTCGGGGTCATGGAAATCCAAACCAGCATTCCCACCTTTCCTCTTCTTTCCAGGACCCGAATTTGAATCATCCGTATTTCTGATAGAAAGAGCTTCAAATTAGTCCGACTACTGACATAGCATGGAAGGGTAGCAAGTAGGGCTGGGCGATATATCGAGATTTTAATATATATCGATATATTTTCAAAACACGATATGGTATGAGACAATATCGTTTATATCGATTTAAAAAAAATAAAAAAATAAAAATATATATATATTTTTTTTTTTACATTTTTTTTTATGATTTTGATATTGCTTATTTTGTGACAAATTGACTTGAATGTTTTATTTGAGATTTGCACAAATGTTTTGTTATTTGCACAACTGTCAACCTCAGTGGAAAAGTCTGCCTGTTACTGTCTACATTGTATTAATTGTACAGTGTATTTTAATTTAATTGTTATGCAGGAAAGGGATATTTGTTTTATTTTATTCAAGAAGCATTTTTATTCTATATATGCAGGCAGTTTATTTTTATTTCATTTGTTTTATACATTTTGATATTGTGCAGATCTCTGTTAATAAAGGAACCTGTGTGACATTTGGCACGAGGCTTTGTATTAAAACTGAAGGTTTTTTTAAGGGTTTGTCTCAGAATAAAATGAAGCTAACAGAGATGCTATGCTATAATGCTTTGGGGGAAACCCCAATTAAGGCACAGAAAAAATATCGAGATATATATCGAGTATCGCCATTTAGTTAGAAAATATCGAGATATGACTTTTGGTCCATATCGCCCAGCCCTAGTAGCAAGCAAAAAACAAAACAAAAAAAAACTCTGCATTCAACAACAACAGCCGCCAAATATGTATGGTATAATTTCATCTTGTAATAATAATTTCATATTTTACCGTCTTCCTCTATTGGCTTTTCCTCTTCCTCGCCCCCTCTCTCCACCTCCACGTCCTCTGTCCCTATCATTGCCACGACCACGTGCTCCTTTTTGTCGTCTTGACAACTGAGGCCGTAGGTCACTGGAGATGCTGCTGTCTGACTGTGAACCAGAATCACTGGGGGCACAGATTCACACCATGTTTACATTCACACACACACAACAGCTGTGATGATGAAAGAAAAGCAGAGGAATCCATCATACCTGCGCCGGTGTCTTTGGTTACTGCGGTCTCTGTGGCGGCTGTGTGAGGGTGACGGTGAACGGGAGGAAGACCGGGATGAACTAGAGGATGGACTCCTTTGAGAAAAGATATTTCTATAGTGGCCCAGTCTGTGGCCGACTCCCCTGCCTCTTGACGCACCACCCACTGTACTTCCAGCCCGATTAAGGACACTGTCGGATGTTCTCTGTGAAACGGCTTCCCAACGAGATGGCTTGGCCTTTAATCTACAGCAAGAGACCCAGAACTCAGATTACTCTGCCAAAGGCTAACAGCAATTAACAAAGAACGGCATTAACGCATATGTAGTTTCACGCAATCACCAATTTACAACTAAACTCACTCTGGTAATGGCTCATGAGTCCAATCGATGGTGTAGGCAGAACCGTCCTTTAACCGCTCCTGTAGGACTTCTTTCAGCACCTTCTCTGTTCGATCCTTGTCTTCCTCTGTCTCACATGCTGTAAAACAGCGCTGCACATATTCTTTCATGGCTTGAGGCCAGTCTTGGGGTCTGGAGAGAAAGCATTTAAAAAAATCAATATATCGTCACAGATCATAGAATAAATTAAATTTGTGGAGACAAACCAATTCTTACCGTGTTTGAGCACCTCCCGGTGCAGCACTGGCAGTAGCTGGAGAGGAAGGCGTTGGATTCAACCCTGAGGGCTGCTCACCTGGTTGAAAAGCCTGATTTGAAACTGGGGAACCATGACCTGGATATTGCCTCTTAGGAATATTGAATTTCACAGAAGCTGTCCCTGGTGCCTCTACGAGAGCAGAAAATGTACTTAATCATTGCTGCTCCCTGGCCTAAGATAGTTTAAGAAAGTTTGAATATGGAATATACAAATAGAGCGCCATATTTCCAAAGCGGCACCAACAAGCAGTATCAGAAGCAGTCGCCAAAGTCAAACAGTATGAGTGAATAAAATAAGTTGATAAAAACCATCGTCACAATGCAGTAAATCTTACGTTTCATTCGATTCCAGAGTTGTTGTCCCTGTTTTTTGTTGGCCTCTCCCCGTCCATACTGATTCTGTAGCTGTTGTTGCTGAGAGTTATTCTGAGAGGTCTGATAGGCATTTTGAGCCTGGAAATTTTGGCCGTAGTTTGGCCTCCCCTGGGAATGATTGTAGGCTTGCATTTGGTTGGGGTCGTTGCGGCTGTACGACATGGTGTTGTTGGTATTGTAAGCATTTTGTGAAGGAGGAGGTGGGTACTGGGAATTGGGTGGTGGAGGAATAGATGGCGGTGGCGGAGGAGGTTGCTCGGAGGCGGTTGGGCTCTGGGGCGGCTGGGGAGTAGTAGGAGGAGGAGGCTGTGGTGTAGAGTAGCTAGGAGACTGGTCTTCCATGCCAGGCACTGGGGGAGGCTGTGAAAACAAAGAGAAAAAGAAAGAAAAGTTTTTAGACAGTGGAACAAGATCAAAAACATTTGGGGATAAGAATAGGTAGAAAGAATAAAAACACAAGATGGCATCATACAGCAATCTGACCTCTGGGGACAGAGTCAAAACACAAGTTACATCACATAATCATTTTAAATTTAAGAAGGTTATGGGCAGTTACTGAAATATAGTTTATGATGTGCACATTGCTTTATGGATAAAAGGCGAGATTCACTAGTCGATTTCACAAAGAAATGTCAAACTATGTACCTGTCCATTAGAGGTTGGATTTCCTGAGTATGGTCCAGAAGGTACACCATACTGATTTGATGGATATGAAGCTCCATACTAGAAGAGAGAAGAGAAGAAGAAAGAAAGAAAGGAAAAAAAAAAAAAAAAAAAAAAAAAAAAGACATGTCATATTTTATTTGTTTTTTTCCCTAATTCACCATTTGCTCTGGAGTAATTGAAGAACCTCCTTCCAACAACTCAAAATTAAGTGTTTTTTCACAGTTCAGTGAGACACTGATGACACTGATGAAGTATTTTATCATAGAGACAAAATAAACTTGAGATTCAGTAATATGAGCAACATTAAATGTCCCAGTTGGACTAGATACATTTTTCTAAAAACAAATTCTTCATACAAATGCATCCCCCTGCCCTTTTGACAACAAAGAAATATGAACCTCCCTGTCTGCAGTTAGAGAGACTAAGATGTTGGAGATCCATTTTCCTTGCAGTTTCACCACATTCAGTTTCTATTGATACCTAGCAATTAAGCATATCCGTTGCATCTTCCTTTCTTTCTAAAGCTGATGGAGCTGCAACTCTGCCATGGGCCACCACCTTTTCAACAGACTCCCGTACACTGCTCTTCTCCTCAATGTTACTAAAAGTACAGTCTTAGAGGGTGGACACGCCTCAATTCTACGGAAGGACGATGGCTGGTGACGCAGGCAGAGGCAGTGTGGTTTCTTATCTGCACTTAGCGGGCTGAAAATATGTAGTATTTAATTCAAGTAAAATAAGTATTTATGTGCATTACATTTATCTCAATACAGGTAAAATCTTGTACAAAACTGTCCTCAATTGTTATAAAATAATTAATTCTCTCCAATTAAACCAATTCAAGTAATCTTCTGAAAAACTTTGTTTTGTTTAGCAATACTATACATTAAGAGGATGGAAAGTTTGAACAGATTTGTAATGTTTGCTTCTTACTTGCATAATGATAGTGATAAAAAAACACAATTCCCTTGTGTACTTACTGGTCCCATGGGGTAGTAGTAATTATATGGATACGTGTATCCAGGATAATGCGGCTGAGTTTGCTGGTACCATGGATAATACTGCTGCTGCTGCTGAATGGCAGCAGAGTCAGTCACTGGTGGCTGAAACTGGCTCGCCTGAAATAACAAACACAGACAGCCTTGGTATTGCAGAATAATTCAAAACAGTGATAAAGTCATTGAAGAAGGACAGGACTGATAATGCAAATGGTTTACACAAGTATCTTTGTAAACTGATAACATGTCTAGTCACATTTATGATCATTTACACATGAATACATCCATATCTGGTGAATTTATATTTACAGTTCTCAGAATGCAATAACCCCCGAAAAATATGTTAATGTCAGTCAAATTTATTGATATGCCCGTGCAGTACGGTTGGATATTTGCATATGATCAATTTCTTAGCCTCTGCATCCAATTTTCCACATAATGTTACTACATGGGCCTGCCGCCATGGTATACAGATGACCTCTCAAATATATGTGGCACCTTGTCACTTATTATTTTATATTTTCTGTTGACTATCCAAAGCACTGAAATTCATTACCGTTGAGTTTGGGTTATCCTGCTGCCAGCAGCTTTTATTGACTATTCCAGAAGGAGGAGGAAATGCAACTGTCCCTTGTGAGGGACCTCCACACAATTGTGCATTATCATAAACACTCATTTGGCGTAGCTGATTTGATCGAAAGTAGATATGTTGTAGCCGAGTGGTCTCTCACAGACTGTTCATGGAATTTTGAACAAATAAAAATAAATAACAGTACATAGAAAACCTCAAGCATTATTTGAACATGTGGGAAAGCACTGGCATTATCAATAAAAGGGGACCTATTATGCCATCTAATACCTATTTTAACCAGGCCTTGAATGTCTTAAAAACAAGCTTTTGATTGTTTTTGCTAAATAAATTAGAAATTCAGCCTCTGAGCCATGTCTTTATCTTCCCATTCTCTAACCTCATTATCTATGCAGGATTCTGAGTGGGCGGGGCTATGATAATGAGGCTCTGTGCTGATTGGCTGCCTGAATGACACGATACACCGGCACGAAAAAATAGCGGAAGCTCCGGCCGGCGGAGTTAGTTGTGGGCGTGGTTTCATCGGAGGCCAACCTATGTAAATCGCATTTTTGTTACGTAACGAAAGGGAGCAGAATCTGAACGGCTCGTAGAAGCCACATCAGACTGGATGGCTCATCCGGGCGGCTGTACAGACGCTGCAGAATTTGGTTGCTTTACTCCTTCTGAGTTGGCAGGCTGAGGGGAGACCACTTTATATATGTTAAAGCAAGAAAAAAACCTGTTTTTCATAATAGGTCCCCTTTAAATAAAATGCAACTCTCCTAATGAATGTTCTCTGAATGGAGCCATGTTTGTAACCCACAAACGCACAGTAACAACAAAAGGGTGGAGGCAGAGAAACCAAGTGAAGAGAAAACTTTGTTAATGTGGCAACAACTTTGTTCATTACTGTAAATATAAAAGAGATGTCTTGAGTAAGAAGCCTAATAAAGGCATGACGGACCCTCATAGTTGAGCACTTGTGTATATGTCAACATCTTCTTATATCAAGTGTCGGTTTGGTTACTTGAAGGATATGTGTTTTCAAAGGATCAAGACCATTGGAGAAGAACACAGCAAATAACGGTGACACTATAGACTTTGTGTTTTATTCTGAATGTTTCTGGTCAGATGTAGTCCTATCTCATTTCTGAATCTCTGGATTATACCACCACTCTGTGAAATTATTTTCACAATATTACATCTACGCATCATACTTACATTGTGTACAGGCATTGCCCATGTGCAACCGTTTCCTAGCACACCACTTGTAACCAATGCCAGTGTCTCTGGCATTGGTTAGAATGAACCAGACTTTAAGGGCCAATCATGCTTGGGCACAATAATAATTGCCAAGTACACCCTTAAAAGGAGTTACTTTTTCCTCTCTACAGCATACCCAATCAGCAGTTTTTTTTAGGTTCGAAGTTAAGTTCTTAGCACAAGACAGGAACTTGTGCTAAGATGTTCCTGAAATGTCGTTATTGTGGGCAGTTTCTGGGAGTGAGGGCACACACCAATGATTGAGGGCCTGTAAAACTACTCTGACCATTATGAATGGAAATCTGCCTCAGTTCGTTATCATCACAGCTCTCTAAATTACCATCATAAATGTTACCATCATCAAATGTTGCACTAAAATGGCCAATACATTAATAGGATTTTATCCATTAACAATAGCCCTTTATATCCGTTACTTGGTATATCTGGTATGTCCATCATTGACAAATTTAAAAGAAAAACCATACCAAAACCGTGTTTGCTCTCTGTGCCAGAAAGAGAGCGACTGTCTGACATGTTAGCAACTTAGTGAAGATGGTGCTTTCCGTAAAACATGGGAACCCTTTCCGTCATATATTGGAGTTAATTTTTCCACTATTTTTTTCCAAGAGTGTTTGCATCATGGTTCTGAATGTGCAGTCTGACACTACCAGTAATTTGTAATATTCTTATTCAAGTTATTCTATCTTTTTAGTGTTTTCTCATTTCTTTTGTTTCTTGCTAATCAGTATCTATATGCGACTCCTGAAATGAACGATATCACCTGTGCAAATTGAACTTGAAACTAACTGTCTGAGAGCCAAATGTTTATTCATTTTGTTGTTTGTGTTATCTGTTAAATATTCAATTTAATAATTTTAAAAAAAGGACCAATGTGTGAAGATTTTGACATTATTTGTCAAAATCCATGCTACCTGGCAAAAGAGAGACGTATAGCATGAGATAAAAACACACCTCTGCTGTAGCTCGATTATCCTGTGTAGGCTTAGCAGGGGCCTGACTCTTGTTGATGGATGCAAGTGCTTGCCTTGCCTTTTCCCATTCTGGATTCTCATGGACCTGACCATCTCCAGAAGAACCATAGTGCCTGCAATCAACATAAAAAAGGGGGGAAAAAATAGTCAGGGGTGTTTAGGAATTAATTTGCTACTTTTAAAGTAATCTTATCAATGGTACAAGGATGAAATTATCACTTTATCTGACTAAGACAATCCATTATTTTGGGCCTGGTTAGTAGGTAGTAGTATGTATGTATATTTATCCTTCATTAATCTTGTTGTAATTCTTACTTCTGGTTTGGGTTTAAGGCAAGTGAATGCAAAAATATGACCAGGTGTTTGTCTTGTGATGCATAACTTTAAACATTTGAATGACTACACTTTAAAAAAGCCCAGACTAAACTTAAGCCATACATTCACGTGCCGCTCACTTCTTTCATAAACTAATACCTCGTAAATTATTTAATAATTATTATGTTCAGGCGTTAAAAAGGCATATAAAATCACTAGGAAGAAAAGTCATGTTTTTTCGGAGGGTGGGAGTTTACAAAATACCTTAGACAGGTGTTTTATAGTAAAATTTGCATTGAATTTAATCCACAAAAGATGGCTAAGATGTATTTTCTTTCAATACTTGAGAACATATTGGGTCTCTTCTTGGCTAATATAACAGCTTTAATGTTGAAGTCAACTTTAAATCTGACAAATTATAGCTTAACCTCACAGAAAATACATCTGTACTGTAAAAGCTAGACACTTCCTACATAGCAAATCACTCCACACTCTGTACTGTTCAATGGTTTTACCTTATTGAAATTACTGCATACAACAAAATAAGTTTCCCCACTGAGGGAGAAAATAAAAGATTATCTTATCTTATCTTATAGGTCTGGGGCAATATAAAAGTACTTTGGAACCAGTATTCATTCTCCAAAAAAGAGCTATCAGAATTACCGGTATGCACAATGCTGGTTATCTAGAACACACCAATCCATTATTAATTAAATCCAAAATAATACATTTGTTTGATATTGCAGAGTTAAGGACTGCACAAATAATATACAAAGCCAGAAATAACTCTTTACTCGGACAAATACAGCAAATGTTTCAGGAAAGACAGGGGAGATAGGAATTAAGGGAACCAATTAATTTTAAATTACAGTCATGTAGAACTACAAAAAAAACATTTTGCATTTCAAACAGTGGAGTGAGGCTATGGAACAGTCTGAGTAAGGAGCTGAAACAATGTCCAACCATCTACAGGTTCAAAAGAAAATACAAAGAAAAGATTTTTGCCAAATACAGGGAAGAGGAGACGTGAGGTAGTGATTGTGTGGGGATTCAGCACAATGTAAGTCTATAAAAATGGTATATATAATAATTATATTGTTTATGATAAGATGTGTGTGTGTGTATATACAGGACTGTCTCAGAAAATTTGAATATTGTGATAAAGTTCTTTATTTTCTGTAATGCAAAAATGTCATACATTCTGGATTCATTACAAATCAACTGAAATATTGCAAGCCTTTTATTATTTTAATATTGCTAGATCATGGCTTACAGCTTAAGAAAACTCAAATATCCTATCTCAAAAATTAAAATATTCTGGGAATCTTAATCTTAAACTGTAAACCATAATCAGCAATATTAAAATAATAAAAGGCTTGCAATATTTCAGTTGATTTGTAATGAATCCAGAATGTATGACTTTTTTTTTTTTTTTTTTTTTTTTTTTTTTAAATTGCATTACAGGAAATAAAGAACTTTATCACAATTTTCTAATTTTCTGAGACAGTCCTGTATATGTTGTATATGTATATTATTTATAATTTCTCTGGCAATAACAGGTATAATTTTTTGATAACGTAAAGCTTGCTGTTTTATTTATTTTTTCTTATTTTTATTTTCAAGCAAAATTGAAGTAGAAACAAGGGGTAGGACCTCATAAGTTTTTTACTTCCTCTTACTCCTTTTCGGGCATGAATGTACTGTATATTTCCCTTTGATTCAGTTTAATGACTGTTTATTTGTATTCTTTTTTGTTTTGTGAAATTGTTTTTTTTGTTTTCTTCTGTATGCTCAAAATTAAGATTTCAATTCAAATTCAATTCAACCTATATATTAACACCCATCAGCAACCTTTCTTCTCAACCCCATTACACTACAATGACAATAAAGCCTTTCTATTGTACTCTATTCCTGATGTTATTGTTTGGTGGAATGTCCTCGGCGTTCATAACCCGGATTATGCATTTAGATCTCATCCTCGTCGACGCCCATGTGGGCCAGGGCGATGAATAACATTTGAAGGTTTAACTGGTAAATACACCGTGGAAACACCACAGTGAAGGAGTGTAAACCTGCATGGATTTGACCTACCAGGTGGGGGTAGCGGCTGCCGAGGCCGTGTTGGCCGCCATTTCACTGCAGGAGAGTCCTAGTTACTGGAGCTACACCAGGGCCGACGCCGCTAGCGTCAGCCCTCTGCCTGGGAAGGTAAACACAAAGTCCCAACGATTTCAAACTGGATTTAGTCAAAGTAACAGTCGATCGACCGCGAATACCAATCACGTAATCAAAGATATATATTTATGTAGTTCAAAACACCCTGATGTAAGTGGTAAGTTTTAAAACGAGGTGACTAATAATGTATTTGTTCTTTCTTCGCCGACGACCTACTTCGTCTGACCGGACTAGATACAAAATGGCAGATAAGTTAGGGCCAACTGAAGCTTGAAACGACGGCGTAGGGTACGCGGCTGTGTGCCCGCGTCGCTGCGTACCCTTACGCCGTAGGCTCTGCGTTGGTATAACGCGGAACCATGAATTAGCCTTGACGCTCGAACGTGACGTTTCTTTTTTTTAACAGGCAGACCTGGCGCAGGCGCACTGTGGCTAGCACCTTCTGCCCCGCCCCCCCGGCGGCTCAGCCAATCAGATTTATGTTAGGTTGAGGTCAGAGCCCTGTTATTAGTGTGTTAACCTGTCTATCATACGGGGTAGGCGGGAACATTGTGTCTGAACTAATTATATAAAAATATATATATATTTGTTCCACTCGTCTAAGTTACACGTAATATAAATATGGTTAGATTAATAGTAAACTTTTGTATAGGAATGACAAACAAACTCAAAATAAACTACAAATTATATATATATATATATATATATATATATATATATATATATATATATATATATATATATATATATATATATATATATATATATATTTGTATTTTTTATACCGGTATATTTTATATTTTTACTTTTTAGTCTTTTTACCCCTCCCCTGCATGTGTGTGCTGCTGCCAACAAAATAAGTTTCCCCACTGAGGGAGAAAATAAAAGATTATCTTATCTTATCTTATCTTATATATTATATTGATTATATATATTATTACCAGGACAGTGCAAAACACTTTTTCTATCCATATAATTATTTTTATGGGACTGCACTTTTTATTTTTATTTTAGTTTTTACCTTTTATTTTTATTTTTATCTTTATTTTAAATTTTTTATCTTTATATGGGTGTTTGGCTTTTGGGGTGTTTGATTTGTAAATGACAGTGCTGTGTGTGTGAGATGGAGATGTCGATTTCCCCGAGGGGAACCGCCCAAAGGGATTAATAAAGTAATCTGAAACTGAATCTGAATCTGAAGTATTTAAAATGATGTTGCCTGTTACATGTGATAATTCAATCAGTTGCTAGGGGTTGGCTTTACGTAGAGATTGAAGCCTGCAAAGAAGGACTTAGACACTAAATTTCTATGCCATGTGGGATGTATATGCATATCTACACAACTGTTTTTAAATGTGTTAACAAATATGTCCTTGGGTCTCACTAAATTATCAAAGTTTTCTGCTGGGATTTTCTTCATGCTTGTAAGGAAAAATTACTGCCTGTTCTAAACAAAATTAAAAAAAAGTGCAGGGTGAATGATACACAGATGAGCCCTTGCTCACTTTTATTTAATTTATGAAGTAACTGTTGTGAGCACAGTTCCAAATCTTCAGAGCATGGGGGGAATGGATTACAAAACCCACAAATCAAGAAATGTTTTACAGAAAAACATGTCAATTATCGTGGAGCAGATTTACTGGCCTTTCTTCAGTTTTCTGCACAAACATTGACTCAACTCAGCTGAACTCAGCTGAATACAATCTGAGAGGCTCAGGGTGTATTCGATAAAGGTGTTCTGATGTGGCTTTACAATATTCTATTCAATCATTTTGAACTCCTTTTACTCCCTACTCAAATCACACAAAATAACACACACTGAAATGCTTAAAATGGCTCACTGAGGTATAGCACTTTTATTGGACTTATAAAAGATGGCCTGATATTTTCTCAACACAGCTGAATGTGAGATAGCACATGGGGAAATTGCACCAACAAACCCAGCAGAGCCTGCAGGAGGTGCCATTATTTGCTTTGAGTATTAACACGTAACAATGAAGATCCATATCCTGCTGAAAAGGGCTGCTGATCTCAAGGTACATCCCAGCCTAATTTGGTGGTTTAGGGACTTTCTTTCCTGTCGCCCACAAAGGGTTAGTCCCAGGGAGAACACATCAGAGGTGCTCACTGTGAGCACAGGTTGCCCACAAGGAAGCGTACTGTCCCCTGTGTTATTCTCGCTTTTTACTAATGAATTTATGATCAACGAGCAATGTTTTAAACTAATTAAGTATGCAGATGATATGGCCTTGGTTGCCCTGTTACATAAATCAGATCCACATGGTGTATCTTGCTCACACTGGCACTTGAAGAGTGGTGTCACATTAGCCAGCTAGAAATTAATGTAGACAAGGCAAAGGAAATAAGCATGTTTAAACCTGACATTACTATACTGCCAGTCTCGCTGGATGGCCAACTAATAGAAACTGTAGAGAACTACAAATATCTAGGCACAGTTCTAGATCCCCGGATGAGCTTCTCTGGAAACATATTTACAAGAAACATTCTTAATTTGACAGAATGACCAACTGCATGACGGTGATGGTGGTGGTGGTGGTGGTGATGATGATGATGATGATGATGATGAAGATTTATTATTATTATTATTATTATTATTATTATTATTATTATTATTATTATTATTATTATTATTATTATTATTATTATATGACGTTAGAAGGGATCTCAGCCTTATCAACAGCGGACTGCAGTCTTCACCTGTCTGTTTGGCATCTCCCTGGACAAGCTAACTGTCCCTACCTGGCTAAAGTCTACAATTATCCTCTCCATCTCAAAACAAGCAGCAGTCAAGACCTTGAATGGCCATTGTCCAGTGGCCCTGACCCCCATAGAGATTAAGTGCTTACATGGTCCTAGCGTACATCAAAAGCAACATCTCCTCTTCTCTGGACCAATTACAATTTGCCTACACAAGTCAAACAGGTCAAATAAGGACACCACATTGGTGGCCTTTTACACTTCTACACTTCTACACTGTCACACCTGGAGCGTCAGGACAGTTATGTGTGGATGCTGTTCATTGTCTACAGCTTCCAATTTAACACCGTCAACCCACGATACGTAACAATTTTGGTCTCATAAACATCTGTGTAGATGGGTCCTAGACTTTCTAACCAATAGAAACAGATTACAGTCAGAGCACACAAGAAATCACACTTTCAGTACCATCAAACTCAACACTGGAGCAGTGCAGGACTGCGTGCTCAGCCCTCTACTTTACTCCCTCTCCAAATATTACTGCAAAACCATACATGATTCCAATGTTATGTCACGTGTCATGGGAGCAAGGGTGAAAATGTGGAAGAATCAGAGGTGTCAAAACAAACAGACTGGCATAAAGAGAAGGCAATAACCCCTTTTTACATTGGCCGATACTCTCCGTTTAACACTCGAATCTAGTGGGTTGCTTGTCCCTTTTACATTAATTGAGATAGGGTGGCGTGTTGATTTGGCCCCGTGAATAACTCACCTCTGAGGGTACACTTAAATCACATGTCAGGACTATTGTGAACCCATCTGACACAGGGTGGCAGGTTGTGGGTGGGATTTGTTGATGACAAGATGAGGATGTCTGTGAGCACCTCATCCTCAGAGTCATGGATTTCATATATCGGCATATTACAGAACCATAATCTGCAAGTGGCTACTAAAATGACAGATTGCAGCTTTGCAGGACATACAACTCTGGTAATAAACAAACCGAAGAGCCTCAGAAAGAAATTATTTGTTTTCAACGAACATATTAGCAAGAGTGTCAGAGGGAGACTGCTGGTCATATTTGTGCAACCCGATTTGGGGAAAATCGTTACAGAAATTCCAATTGTTATTCAGTATAGATACACAACCTGCTCCATCCCCTGTATTAGCCAACTCTTCTGATGTTGGTGAGGCCAGCGAGACTAACCAAACAGATGGAGGGGCTGTCATGTTACGTAGAACCACTTGATAACGCTTCCCGAGTCATCTTCCCTCCCCTCAATTTGGCTTCAGGCACTGGAGAGGCAATAACACGTCTAGCGCAGTGTTTCCCAACCTCGGCCCTCAAGGCCCACTGTCCTACATGTTTTAGATCAGAGGTGTCGGGCTCCAGTCCCCGAGGGCCGTATTCCTGCATGTTTCAGATGTTTCCCTGCTTCAGCACACCGTGATAAAAGTAGCTGTGACACCAACAAAGCTGTCCAGACCTTGATGACAAGCTGGTGACGACCATTAATTTGAATCAGGTGTGTTGATGCAAGGAGACATCTAAAACATGCGGCATTGCGGCCGTTGAGGACTGGAGTCCGACACCCCCGTTTTAGATGTTTCCCTTCATCATCACACCTGATTCTAATTAATGGTCCTAATTAGCTTGTCATCAAGGCCTGCACAATTCTGTTGATGACACAGCCACTTGTATCACAGTGTGCTGAAGCAGGGTAACATATAAAACATGCAGGACAGTGGGCCTTGAGGACCGAGGTTGGGAAACACTGGTCTAAAATATACTCACACTTCACATAATGACGAGACACAGGTGTGAACAATCAGGACAGCTTGGAACAAAAGCATTCAAACCAGTTCTTAACACACCAAGAAACAGACTTTCAAACTGAAACAGAAAGTAGATATATCAACACTGGAAACCCAAGAAAAATGCAAAGAAAAGTAAATCAAAACCCTTTATTGTGACATTCAAGTTTGCAGGTGACACAACTGAAACAAGTAAGCCAGGGAAGAAGTTGAGAGCCTGGAATACTGGAGCCAAGACAACAGACTTGTCCTGAACCCGGAGAAAACGAAAGAGTTCATTGTGGATTGCCGAAGGCAAAGGCATCGAGTCACCAGGCTGGTTGGATCAGTGGTTAGAAGGTGGAGGCAGTTCAGACCGTCAGACAAGATCTGACATGGTTTCAAACACTTCAGTGATGGGTGAGAAAGATCCTCAGATGCACCATCGAATCAGTGATCTCACATTACTTCACAACCTGGTACTCTGACTGCACCTTGAAGAACAGGAAGGCCATGGAGCGCATCATAGACGGTCCAGTGGATCACCGGCACCCAGCTTCCAATATTGGAAGATCACTGACTCTTCACCCTACTCTCTGGGAAGCTGTGTACACCTGTAGGTTATGGCTGAGGAACAGTTTTTACCCCACAGCCATGACATTACTAAACTTAAAGGCTCACTCCCATCCCCTTAATTTAAACCAGGTCGAAAGACTGTTACAAACTGGACAATTTATTTATAATCAGTGCTATAATATATTATGCATATATTGTAACACTTCTCCTATGTGTCTACTTTTGAATGATCTCATCCAGCAGTATATTCCTGGATTTTTTTTTTTGTGGTCAATCTTTATTTTCAGTCATTGTGGTTGTTTTAGAGTCCCTTTGTAGCACTTTTGAGTCTTACCGACCCATTCTTGTTTCTGATTATTGTCAGTCTATAAATATTCAATCTGGAGGCATAATTTTCAGTCTAAATGCTGTTATTTTGAGTTATGAGTCTCTTTGTGGTTAGTTGATTCACTTAGTTGTT
The DNA here is from genome assembly GCF_033807715.1 of Cololabis saira. Lineage (NCBI taxonomy): Eukaryota > Metazoa > Chordata > Actinopteri > Beloniformes > Belonidae > Cololabis > Cololabis saira. Next base: position 27,723,138 of record NC_084589.1, read on the forward strand.
TTGCAACTCTTTGTGGTTTCTCGATTTCACTATCGAGAAATGTTACCAGTTCTAAGCGTTATGGGCCTCTAACTCATTCTCCTGAGTCTGGCTGGTCTATTCGGTAAGTTTTCCATGTCAGTCATCCATTATGGTTAAAAAAAAAAATGTTACGCTAATCTCAATATCAAGTCACTGTTTTCTTTTTTTGCACTGTTACCATGACAGTGCCAAGCAATCCTCACTAAGACAATTTTTACACTTCAACATTAGAGAAAGTGCAAATGTAATTCTCTGCTCATTCTCTACAGCTGCTGTTCACAAAGGTTCCTTGCACGGATTTTGTTTGTGGGAGATGCGTTATTGAAAGCAGAAATGTTCTAAAGTAATACTTGGGTACAGCTCATGCTGCAATAAGTATAAAACTAAAATCACAGTGTTTTGTTTACAGGATGTTTCGAGTAACAGATGAGGCTCCCTACCATAATGGTAACTGTTGATGTGTTGACAATAACACTACATATAGTTGGATGTAAATGGATCCATTAGCATATGTAGAAAGCAACTTGTAGGCCAGAAAATGAAGATACAGTAGATATTCTCAGTGGTGTTTACCTGTGTAGCTACACCTGTGCTTACTAGGGTATTTTCAAGTCTTCCCTGGGGAGCTGATAGAGTAATCTCTGCAAAAATATGGAATACATGTTGCAGACTTTTGTATTCACATGTCAAAAAACAGGACTGTAAAATAAGTGCAAAAAAAAACCAACTTGCGATGACTCATATTTTTGGATGTTGGCCAGCTATTAATTCACCCATCATCATATACTTCTTCATGGTTCACAAGCTCCATAGGGTTTACATAGATTCATTTGTCCTTGCTGTAAAGCTTGCACAGCTGCAGGATATGTATTTGTGTGGAAGAGTGTGTGTGTGTGTATATCACAGGCAGGGGAGTCATTTCCTGTCAAGGAGTTTCTCCCACACCACCCCCCCACCCAAAATCTTTTTGGATGTTTCTGTAAAATCCAAAAGTTAGCTGATATTTTTATTGGTTGCAGTGTATTTGTGGCAAAAAGGAAATAAGCAGCAGGGTTCCAAATTCCCCAATAGACGGGAAAACAAACAATTTTCTGGACCACAATGTTCAACACCTTAAAACTTCCTGTACTTAATTTGTTTGTTTTTTTAATTAAGCATGGTATTGATATGGACACCTACAGTAAAAATGATAACTGTAAATGGTCAGAGTCCTTGGGTTTACATACGTAAATGTTAACTGTTATGTTGGTCATATCCTGAATTACAACTTTCAAATAAATGACATACAGTATTTTGTTTAATTTACATACCACTTCTCAGTGGACTACAACATGTTCCTGCACAACGAATAACTGGTTCTAAGTTGTCTTGTTGGCTACATCATCACACAAGTATGTTGAGCACTTGTTGTAAGATCTCACAAACAATGACTCACTACCCCAGCACTATTGTTTGAATACCTGGAATTTCTGTTTCTTTAACCCCTGGAAGGAAGCTGGATAATTTACACTTCAAAAAACATTGTACTACTTGGTCCTAATCCAGGTTTTATTCAATCTTATTCAAGAGGATCGCTCACTTGAACGTGTGTGTGCAAGGGACATGGCTATATATATGAGGTAATTATGCGGCAGCCACTCATTAAAAATAAGATGCTAATGACTAGGTGGAGCTGTGGGGGAGGTTTTTATGCTATTGACTGCATTTCATAAATCACAACATAACTGCACTCTATTTTTACTGCAAATATGTGTAATGACTCACTGCATAAATATGTTTGTTTACTACATTGCCATAGCCCAATCGTAGTCTTTATATCAGTTTGTTATGTGAAAACAGCCTGGAGAAGCTACCACTCAGATATTTCCCCCTTTAGGACTTTAGGACTTTTGGGGGAATTTGCAGTCACACCAGTAATTAGCATTATGCGGGCTGATTCTTCTAAGTTTAAACGGCTGTGCTTAAAACCTTGTTCCTTATGCTCATTATGTATTGTATGTATTATGTATAACTATCATATTCCAAAATGTGTATGTATATCTATTCAGTGGGTACACATGAATAGAACATCATAATGTTATCAGTTAATGAAGGGATTACTCAAGGTCGATGCAAACGAACGCTATGAACAAAGAAGAAATGTAATATTTTAATGGTGCTCTAAAATTGTAATGTCCTCTTTTTTGAGTGACTTTTGTCAGAGTATGAATAATATTGCTGTTTTAGGAAGAAAAAGGGAAAGACAAGATCTTTCTTATACTAACACACATAGCTTATTGACATTAAAAAGAAAGTATATTGTATTTCAAATCTAAGGTTTTACAGTTAGGATCACATGTATCTGTACAATTAAAAGGTTGTATTATTTTGCCTTTGTACTGCATCACATTAGATTTGAAATTAATCTTTTTTTAGTTTTCACAAAAACATGGCTTTACCATTTAGGAATTACAGAGATTTTAAGCCAATAAGCTCCGTTATCAAGAAAATAGCTGGACAATTGACTGAATAAAAGTTAATTTGGCCAGGTGGAATCTATTTCTTGGTTAATTCAAAACAAATGAGGCAGACAAAAGATCTGGAGGTGATATGAGGTATTGAGTTGGCATTTGCCAGCTTTTTGTCTAGAGCTACCAATATGAGGTCTAAGTTGATCGCAACACAAGAGTGGGAGGCAAAGGTTAAGCTGAGAAACATAAAAATAAAACTAAAGTGTAAATCTACAAAAAAGATGGCAAAAACCTTATATGTGGCCAAATCCGGAGTTTGGTACATTTGTAAAAAGAAAAAAAAGCATTAACTTAATGAGCTCAAAAACATCAATAGACCTGGAAGGTCACGGAAGATGATATCAAGGAATCCTCGGTGATGAAAAGTCAACAACAGATGCCAAGAGTATGATATATGTATGCATATCATAATCAAAATCTTCAATCTAAAAACACCTTCATGAATGTATATACAGAGCAAGTTCCAAACAACTGCTGACAGTCAAGAAGAAGAGAGCCAGTTTAGTCTAAAATGTCTAAAAAAAAGCCCCACGTGTCCTGGAATCAGATTATTTGGGCAGATGAATCCAAGACAAACTTATACAATAGAATCAATTAAAATATTGTTAATTAGTAGTTTTTTATATTTCACCCCATTCTGACACCAAATACTGTTGAGAGCCTAATTAGTATCTAATTAGTATAGCTGATGCTAAAAAGTAAAAAAGTAAACATTACAATCCTTACACATACTACTACTACTACTACTACTACTAATACTACCACTACTACTACTACTACTACTACTACTACTACTACTACTACTAATAATAATAATAATAATAATATTAAAAATAAAATCAATAGTTAGTAAAATAAGAGTTAGTTAATAAACCACAGGTGGATACAATCATATGACGTCACACTGTGAGTTTACAAAAACAACAGAAACTTGGCTCAAATGCAGACGGGTAAATACTGGACTTTGTTACAATTTACATTTGTGTGTGCACACAGAAAGACAGACATAATACTCAGACTGTGCAGGTTTAGGTTGCTCTTTGGGGTAAAGGATAGTGCACCCCCCCGTACAGGCCCCATTTAAAAAGAAAATCTTGGCATGGTTTCATGGCATCTGGCCGGGTAATTTCATACAGTCTAGCTGACACATACAGACCACAAAAGCTCACAGGTACCATATAACTCCTTTATAAATCACACAAACTTCCAGTCAACGTAGTTATAAAAGTCTCCTGCTCCCAACGAGTGAATATCGTATTTGATGCTATTCTGGTCTGTGCATGTTATTCAGGTGCTCCTACACTTCTCCTCCCCTATCATGAAACCCCCCTGAGGTGTCACAGTCTTTTCTTGGTAGTGTTTGCTTCTCATCTGGTAAGCTTCCAAAGGCCAAAGTAAGAGCCATGTTTCAGGACGGATTAACTTCCATTAACACCAGCCACATTCTATTGGCTCAATTTCGTGACAGATATTGGGTGGACAAAAGTTTGGTCGTTACCACAAAGATTATTTCTAACAAATAAAGTCAAAGAGATCTCTTTTAAATTGATACACAAATTCTACCCTGCAAAACAATATTTATCAAAATTTAAGAATGATATAGATGTTAATTGTTCTTTTTGCCAAAGGCATCCTGGAACATATTCTCACTTATTCTGGTCATGTGAATTCACTTATAAATTCTGGAGGGACTTCCACAAGTATATTGCTGATTCTGTCTTTACTGATTTTCATCTTTATTTTAAGAATGTTATTTTTGGTTTTCATAATTTTAATCACAAACATAGGGACGCTTTCTTTTTTATAAATCTGTCTTTATTTTTTAGCAAAGTTTCACATACATAAGTGCAAATTCATCCACAGAAAGCCTGAACTCCTTGTAGTCAAAAAAGGACGATCTACTCATCAAAAAACACAAAGGCACAAAAGACCAGGGGTGGAAAGTAACAAATTACATTTACTCACGTTACTGTAATTGAGTACTTTTTATTAGTAATTTGTAATTTTCTAAGTAGTTTTTGAAATATGTAGTATTTTACTTTGCTACATTTGAACCCCCTCACGTTACTGAGTACAAAAATTATGGTGAAGATCTTGTGGGTATTTTATTTTGGTTTATTGTGAATAGCAGGATCCTGCGGGCATTGGGCACTTTATTTTGTGTTTGAATACTTTGATTCTGGTTTTAGTGTTGTCGGTTGGACAATATGACTGAAAATAGTTTGCACTTTACAGTACAGGTTGTGACTGTCCTTTTTGTCCTGTTATGCGGAAGTAAAAGGATCATGTTACTGAGCTCAGCTGAGCTTTTACAAGTGTGTATGTGTACTTTAATATGCCTCGAAGTTAATTAAAACAACTTGTGCTGGATTTGATTCGTGACTCATCCTTTTTTTGCATTAAATAACTGAAAGTAACTTTTACTCAAATTACATTTTAAATGAAGTACTTTTGTACTTTTACTCGAGTAAATCTTTAAATGAGTACTTTTACTTTTACTTTGAGTAGGATTTAAGCAAAGTAAAGATACTTTTACTCAATTACAGTACTTTTTCCACCTCTGGCTGATTCTGTCTTTACTGATTTTCATCTTTATTTTAAGAATGTTATTTTTGGTTTTCATAATTTTAATCAAAAACATAGGGACGCTTTCTTTTTTATAAATCTGTCTTTATTTTTAGCAAAGTTTCACATACATAAGTGCAAATTCATCCACAGAAAGCCTGAACTCCTTGTAGTCAAAAAAGGACGATCTACTCATCAAAAAACACAAAGGCACAAAAGACCATCAGCATCTGTAAATCGCTGAATTAGTTTACATGAAATCTACTCTCGCACATTATGTTGTTTTGATTTTTATTTATCTCTTTAATTTACATTCAACTGTCTTGTCCTTTATTTATATTCTTTTGTTTATTTCTTTTCAATTTGGTGCTGGAATATCTGTATTTTACGACGGAGTATTAGGGCCAAACTAAGACAAAAAAAATTGGAAATTACGAGAATAAAGTCATAATATAATGAGAATAAAGTCGTAAAATTACGAAAATAAAGTCGTAATGTTGCGAGAATAAAGTCGTGATATTATGAGAATAAAGTCGTAATATTACGAGAATAAAGTCGTAAAATTACGAGAATAAAGTCGTAACATTACGAGAATAAAGTCGTAATGTTGCGAGAATAAAGTCGTAATATTATGAGAATATAATTTATGAGAACTCTAACAGGAAGAGCTTCTTCTCCCTGTGTTAAATTGAGGAATATTGAGCATCTTGTGAAGTTATATTTATATATTTATAATATATTACGACTTTATTCTCGTAATATTATGACTTTATTCTCGTAATTTTACGACTTTATTCTCCTAATATTATGACTTTATTCTCGTAATTTTAAGACTTTATTCTCGTAATATTATGACTTTATTCTCGTAATTTTACGACTTTATTCTCATTACATTATGACTTCTCTTTATTCTCGTAATTTCCTTTTTTTGTTTTTTTGTTTGGCCCTAATACTCCGTCGTAGTATTTGTACGTTGCCTTTGTTCTTAATTTGTCATTGTATTTCAAGATTTAAAAAAAAAACAAAAAAAAACCGAGTGAATACCATTTGTGCTCAGGTCGGTAACAGCGGTTATTCCAGCTGCGACTCTGAGGCCTGAATTATGGTTCCGCGTTGAATCGACGCAGAGCCTACGGCGTAGGTTACGCGGCCTAGCACACAATACGCCGTATGTTCTGCGTCGATTCAACGCGGTACCATAAATGAGCCTTGAGGTCTCGCCATGAAGAGCGCGTCACTTCCTCAGCTGTGCCCATCCCTTTGGAAAGGAAAAAAAATCACACAGGCAAACGACGGCGAGAAAAGAGCGAGGGAAAACTTCTGAGGAAGGCGAAAGCGAAAACCCAGATGAAAAACCTGGATACTGTAGTGGAAGCCAACCAAAGATAAAGAAAATACCATTTTACCAAACCAAAGTAAGTTTTCAGTACTTGGGATGTTTTGATGATACTTATTTAACTGAGTAGATAAGCTGATACGTTTTGAACTAGTATTAACGCTGCTCTTACTTGATCAATACTCGTAGACCTTGTTAGTTGTAGTTAAAGTTGTTAAAACACGTATTTAGTTTTTTTCTGTTTTATTCTTTACCTTCATATTTTTGGTAAAGTCTTTTGAGGGTTGGGCGTGTGAGCCCCCTCCTCTCCAAATGACCTCACTCATTCACACTCGTGCTTTTACCACAGATGTCTCTGATGGCTTCAGTGTATTAAATGTTACAAGGGACTCCTTAGATTTTACCTTTCTTGTAAGTTAATAAAGGCTTCCACTGCAAATTCTATTAGTTAAAATGTTGTTTTGATGCCTTCAGAAGGCGTTTTATTTGTTATTAGTTTATTTATCTAGTTTTTAAGCTGATTGAGAGCTTTGAAGTCATTTCTGATGAGACGGTTGCAAGTCTTGTTTTTGTCTACGTACACCCCTGAGGGGAGAGAAAACTATGTGCTAACACTACACGGTGTACTTCAAGTACAAGTCTCAGCATGGCCTTCATAGCAGCACTAGACCCGAAATGCTCATTGGTTTCCCACATTATTACACAACATGGTGGATTTTTCACTCTGCCCTGTCTTATCAGGTGCTTGCACCATGGCTGCGGTAGTGTACCGCCCTCTGCATTCTCTGCTGTTTTTTACCGGTTTTTAACAGATGATAATTCATCCTCTTTACGTTGCTTTCTGCTCTGCAGTCATGCCGCTTCACAAGTCAACTCGGGGTTCTCGACTGGACCCGACCATGATCTCGGCCCCTTTGGATGACTTTCGCCACACCATGCACATTGGAAGAGGAGGGGACACCTTTGGCGACACCTCCTTCCTGGCCACTCTAGGGCCGAGCCCTCCCAATCCTGACCCGGAGGGTTCAGGGAACATTCCAGCTGCAGACCCGGAGGTGTCAGCTCACCACGGAGATCTTCACACGGATGCTCCGGGAAGCCTACAGAACAATCAGCTTCACCACTCTGAGTCAATGTCTTCAATCACCATGGATCTGGATCTGGATCTGGATCTGGGCCCCTCTATGCTCGGGGATGTATTAGGGGTGATGGATGGTTTGACACTTGACTGCAATGAGGATGTGCCCAGTCACCAAAGTGGCACCTCCACAGTGGTAGCTAAACCAGGCAAAGGGGCCATGGGGATGCCCGTGAACACAGAAAAAGCGATGAATGTGAAGAACTTGGATGGAAACCAGATGGGAGACAGGAGGATACCAGATGGGAATGACATCAAACCCAAAGGGTTACGACCAAAAGTGAGATTCAGCGACAAGAGAGAGGAAATCATTCGCCAGGCGTCTGAAGAGGAAGAAGGCAATGCCTTTGACTACCAGGAAGAAGATCAGCTGCCTTGTCACAGTCCAGTAAGAGGTGAAAACGAGAGGGAAAAGAACCCGGTTGGTGAAACCGAGCTCACCAATCACAGAGCAGATTTACCACCCAGTCCAGGTTCATCACACAGTTCGGAGTATGATGCAGTCACTCCATTGGACAGAAGGAGGGTGAACAGCGGCCATTCAGAGACTGATTCAGAGGAGGAGGAGGAAGAGGAGGAGGAAGCAGGACGGGGCTACACATTTGAAGATGAATCTGATGATGAAATAGGTTTATAGAGGACAGCCATTGCTTTTTTAAGGAAACATACAGTATTTTCTGTCAAGAAACGTAAAGTATGCTGTATTTTCCTTAACTCATCTATCATTGAATGGAAGGCTTAAACATGAAACATCTGTATGCAAACTGGACATTAAAAAAAACGTGAGGGGTACAATTAAGACAATGTTGCTAGAACTGGAAAATACATTTTTAGTTTTATCTACTAAGGTAACAGGCTAGCAAAAGACTTTTTAAACCAAAAATATGTTGTAACACTTATGTAACAGTGAAAACTTTGTAGCACTTTGGTTCACTTCATCCAGCTCAAAGCTTTGCCTACAGACTGTCGCTGTGCAGAAAATGTGATTGTTAATTTCTTCTATGTCTTATATCTGATATATAATCCATACATTATAGGTGCTGTGTTTATCAAACTTTATTTTTCAGTGCCTTAAAGGGAGCTGTACGCTTACATTATTGTACCATGTGCTACATCAGTGCCTTAATAGTCCTTTATTGCTTTTCTTGGTTAGAACAGTCTCTCTGTCTTCTGTTTTATCCATTTATAAAGCTTACAAAGAGTCCTCAGAGATAGTGTTGTTCCTTAATTACTGTGAATTCAACACATTCCAGATTTGGTGTTGGAGAATTTTTAGTTTGGACCAAACCACAACGGAAACTTAAAAAAAAAATAAGGTCTTTAACTCACAAGAGCTGTTTTATCTGTGGGATTCGGTTAACATTAGAGGGCTGCGACAATCATGGGAGTTCAACATTTAAAAAACAATCATAAATCAGAATTAGCAGTGTGTTGTTCATTAGTTTTGCTTATATCATGCTTTATTTTTGTGTTTTGTATCATAATGCTGTAAAAGGGAGATACCTTTTGACTCACCTGTTAAAAATGCTGGTTTAAATACATCAGTTATCCTGTGATTTGATAAAGATTACAGTGAAAACAATAAAGTAATTATTGGGATTTAATTATTACAACCCCTGAATTATTTTATTTTGTCTTATTTCAGTTTTAAAAAAGCAATGTCTGAGTTATCATGGTTCAAACTGCATTTCCAGATAAAGTTTTTAAAAATGCATCAACAAAGCCCTTTATTTAACAGATCAGTGATTCTTACTATCTTCATAAGCCAGCTGCATTTAAAAACCGGAATAAAAGTAGATTTTGATGCCAACATGTTCAAAGTCCACTGGTAGAGAGACTATCTCCCTTCTTTCTCATTAAACCATAAACAGCAACTGGACTGGTAATAAGGATGCTAATTGTTGCAATTTTCCAATAGGATTTTATGCCCATTCTTGCTTAATACAAGATTCTAGTTTCCAAAGAGTCCATCATGTCTCAGGAGACACATCTGGACTGCATAAATTGTGCAGAATGAGGTCTGACATTAAATCTAGTAACCGCAAAGCTCGCAGGAAAGGACATTACCTTAATGGTATATTACGTGTTTTCAAAGTTACGCCTCTGTGTCACATGTGGAAGTAAAATATCCAATCAGGAGTGATGCAACCCTACACCATAATAGATGCTGGCTTTTATATTCATTTCTGATAATAATCCAAATGGTTTCTCATCTTTTTCATGAAGAATCTGACATCCTTTTTTTATCAAAGCAAGTTGAACCAGGGACTCCTGGTCATGGAATACAATACAGCAGAATAAAAAGCTTTTGTTGTCAAAATACTTTGTGCAATGAAATTTGAGAGCTATTCTTATGGGTGCAGTTTTAAAACATTTGAAAAGAAATCCAGTATTGCTAATAATACATATTTACATACACTTACTTACCAATTCACATACATACAAACTGCACAGCTTAAAATACAGAAAAAAAGGAAAATACATAAATAAATAAAAATATGAACATAGAATGTTTAACACTATGGCGTCCTGATAAAAGACATGTCCACTGTCCTCTTTGCCCATCTAAGATAAACTTAAAAGTACCCCTGCATTTTTCAGCACAAAGTTGATGTACAGCTTCCTCCTTGCGTAATCCAGTTTCAGATTGCATTTCTGGATGCAGAGGCGGACTGTGTTGATTTGTTTTTTTTTCTTTTCTTTAAATACTGCTGAGTCCATCTGGCTATAATTGATCTCCATGTCAAAACGGTTTGTTTCGAAGTGTCACCTCAGTTTGAAGGTCAATGGAACCCAGCAATGATTTTTGAACTTGGCTTTCTTCTGGGGTTTTTTTTCCTCTCTGACAAGAGTTTAGCACCTTAATGTGGAGAACAACAACCCACCCTTGCTTGGTGGATGCTCCTAAAACCCATTCCGACCTATGGTTTCATTTAAAAAAACTTTTTATAGCCTAATGACTTTTTGGGAAACTAATCTATCCAACAAATACTTTTGTCTAAATATTTGAGTAAATTAGAAATGTAAAATGAAATCTAACTTGATGGTTTAAACAGTGTTTTAGTGTAGATATCCCAACTGATGTGTTTTAAATGTATGGATATGTGTGTGGCTTCGGGTTTGTTAGGTAAAAGCACATGCTGCATCAGCTCTGAGAGGGTTAATACCAAACACTGACATCCTCATCTGTCACTAATTAATCTGCTGATTGTAGAATCTTCCAGAAGAGTGTTACTTAATCTGTAAACATTTCTTTGTTTCTCTTCCAGCCTTTTTGGAGAGTGTTGCTGGCTTCAAAATCATGGTTTACTTTTCCTTTTTTATTGCAGTGAAGCAGCTCAATTAAGATGGAAAAATATTTTTATTGTGCCTATTAAATAAATGTTCAAATCAAATTCCAGCTATTTGGAAAATGGAGTTTGTAAACATACCTGTATTATCAGTTTTATTTAAGCATTATGCTTGTGAAAATGAAAATACTAGCTAGTCTTTTATATTTCCCATTTGCAACCCAAGGTCTTTGTACTTTCTAACAGTTAGCATTATATTTGACTGCTTTGTGCCGTGATACCAGCACCTGATGATGGAGATCGATCAGTGTTGTGAGCACATAATCAACCTCCCATCACAATCAAGGGCAACAAACATTCCTTATTTTTCTTGAAATTATGTTCTCTTTTACTCAAGGAAAAACCCTGTACAAGTATTGAACTAGAATTTTTAAAATTTTTATTTTAGGTATCAAATACCAGAGATACCTTTAACAGTTTGCAGTTTTAAAACATACAGCTCAAAAGCAACAACATGGGGCACCTATAATGACATGTTATAAAAGCAGAATTACTTACATTATAAAGTTATGTACATGTATGTGCATATTACGGTAAATGTATTCTACTGAATGCAACGATCCTCCGTTTTACTCAAAATCCAGGCGTAGGTATTCACTCATACTCATCACACAGATATTGTCCTGAACACGTTGAACCCTGACAGGGCCGTGGAGATCATCACACCAGGAATTTGTGGGTGCCAGTGTATCTCTTTGATCTCTGACTGGCCCTGGTGCAGGAAGAGCAGCTGAGGGGGCAGGTCCTTCACCCCCTCCACCCTGGCACCCACGTCGCACGACTCCACGGACAGATCCCACTGGCTGATCACGTCATCTGCTCCGGAGGCGGCGAACACGCTCGAGTCGATGGGGCTCCACTCCACGGACGTGATGGGAGCGCTGTGCTGCTTGAAGTTCGCCACGGGGTGGCCAGTCTGCAGGTGGAGGAGAGCAGTGAGGCGTGATGGCAGGACGACGATACAACATGAGTGTCTGCAAGGTTTGTGGAGTGACACGAATGTGGCGTTCTTAAGCCAACTACATTACCCTGGCCTTTTTTTTATATTTATAATGCAACTTGAAGCTGGCAGGGACGAGGTTAGGCTCTGAATTCTGTCTTAAATTGGCTTTTTGAAGTTGGTGTGCTTCAAATAATAGATACTTTTGCAGTTCGACACAGAATATATTCAATCTGCAAAATGAATGAACCACTTTGGATTGTTTTTGTGCTTCATCTTTATCTATTCTTACATTTGCTATTGTAGGAATAGATATTACAAAATGGTCTTAGTGACAGTCGTGAAAATATGGAACTGATAAATGTTAAGATTCTTTTTGGGATGGGATTTTGTAAAACTCTACAAGAGTTTGAATCACAAGAAAAAATATCAGAGCATTGATTTAATATGATTACTCATAGCCTAGTATAGACAGTGCTAAAGGCAAGTCTTGAGTTTAAATCGACTGCGACGTGTCACTAAAGTGTACTCGAGGCACGGAAAGCTGAGAAGAGAAGTTAATTGAGCTGAAATTTTCAGTGAGCATTCTTTTATAATGCACGCAGAGTCCGACTCTGAAAGCCGGGGTTAAAAGGTTCCGCTGAAGATTACAATAACATTCCCATTATCTCTGACTGCAGCTTTAACTAGGTCTGCTGAATTTGTGTGTAGTTTACAGCTGTGGTCACACAACACCAAGTTACAAAAACATAAACCTCTTGATAAGAACGCTAGTTGCCGTTTTCACTCCCCATGATAATGAGAGACGCATATATTTTTGGCCGTGGCTTCAACCAGCTTATTTATGTGAGGGCGCCAAGCCTACCGGGACATTTCCATAATTTTACGAAAGGTAAATGAAAAGCTAATTACTCAATAAGGAGAAAAATAAGACATGCCGTAAATGTTAAACCACTGTGTTCTCTAGAGATAAGATGTTAACAAATTACCGTGGTTAGACAGAGTTGGCATGACAAGAACTGGGCAGATTATAAAATGGTGTAATAAAACAAGGCCTAAACACTGTTTTTCCACGAAACTATAATTGTAGGGTACTTTTCTGAGATGACTTATGCTGACAATGACCCACAACCCAAGGTGTAGTCATCTTAGATGTGTTTGGTGGTGATTCTGGATCATTTCCTGTTCATTCTCACCTTAAACTGTCGCAGGTCCCAAACTTTCAGAAGTCCATCGTCGCCCCCCGACAGGAGGAAAGGTTCGGTCCGATTCCAGCTGATTACATTAATGTCACAGGAGTGAGCTTCCTCAGCTGAGAGCATCGAATTGGGTGGGGCGCGAATATCCCAGACACGAATAGAGTGATCCACAGAACAAGATGCAAAAACCTGGTGGCAGAAAACGATATTCACATCTAGAGATCTGAGGCCGAGTTGAAAAATGTAATACACATATATAAAGAAAATAAAAGGCAAGTGTAATCACCCTGAAATTATAGTGACATAAATTTAGTCAACAACCCCATAAAACCTGACATATAGTGTATATGGATGGAAGCAGAGAGAGAATCGCCTGCAAGTCTGTAAACTAGTTTGGCGACTAGATGCCGAAGAGCTAAATGTTACAACAGCTTAGTTTCAACACTGTTGATCCAAAACTTGCAGCAACGCCAGGAGCTCTGTTCACAGTCAACATTGTTATATTCATTCCAATCACTCATTTTTCCACCACACCTTGTTCTTCCAAACTAAACAGTACAGTTCAGCCAGTTCAGTTGTGCTCCAGCTAAGACTTACACTCGTCATAAATGTGCTCATTAAGCATGAATCTGTCACTCAACTCTGGTGGGAAGGGAGCTCAGGTAGAGCAGACGGTTAAAACCAGCTACCCAAGTCAGACCAGGGATGTCACAATGGTTGTACGTACCGTAGCTTCGTTGGGCGACCACTGGAGATCCTCCACAGACTTGGTGTGGGAGCTGAAAGGTCTCTGGTCAATCTGCCATGAGGTCCCGCCCTCCCGGGGCTCCCACACGTGGATGTTCTTTTTGCAGTCCCCACTGACGAGACGACCTGCACGTTAAATACAAAAGTACAATTACTGGTAACTGACAGCACGTGCACAGCAGTTTTAAGCAGAATTTTTACTGAAAAGCGTGACCTCATAAATGTCATATTTAAGGTTTTGTTCCAGTTTCATTTTTTTTCTTAAATTGGAACTGTGGGTGTTAAAATGTAAGCATTTTAAATGCATCACAAGTCAGAATTATTCATGACTGCACATGTGTTTTATGCAGTCAGACAGTGAGGACACACCATCCTCTATTGTTTTTTTTAATATATGTGACTGCAATGCAATAGGGTCCAAGCAACATCCATTTATTTACATGGGTTGCTGTGGTAACAATGTAAGTGTTAACAACTATGAAGCTTGGCTGTTAGTGCTGCAGGCAAGTGTCTCACCATCGACAATTATTTTTCATGTTTTTCAACATCTAGCACCAGTTTATTTCTGAAATGTACTTGCAGGTATAAGACTCGGTTACCAGGTACTGTAGGAGACCAGTCTAATGCAAAGCCTTCACTCATGTGTCCAGAGAAACTGAAGAGCGCGGCGGCTTCCTTCTGCTGCTGCATGAAGGCCTCCATAGCAGCGGAGCTGTGGACAGCATCCAGCTGAGACTTCAGGTCAAATATTTCTATCTGCCCCTTCTCTGACCACACAGCAGCCAGCGACGGCTGTCCACACCGGGTCACCTGGAAACCAAGAAGCGAAAGTTAGTCGACATGAGTCAATTAATCGTTGTGCCGTTTCTTTGATTTAAAGAAATAAATACGACAACATACTCTAACTCTGTTAATCCCCCCGTAGTGAGGCATCATGGCAAGTTCCATCTGTGGTTTCTTATCTTCCTCCTCCTCTTCATCTTCACTTTCCTCATCACTGCTTTCTTCCTCCTCCTCTTTGTCTTTCTCTGTTCCATGAAGGTTGTGCATGCGCATGACCAGAAGTCTGCAAGAAATGTAAATGCATTTAATTACACCTACTGTAGGTCTGCAGACGGATGTAAAAGTACACGGTGGGGACAACCTCACGCTTTGTGGTCTGAATGAGTTCTGACCACGTTTCCTTTGACATTTAAGGTAGAAATGAATGTTGCCGTGAAAGGAAAATTACCAGTAGGCGACTATGTGGTGCACATTACGATTAAACAAACAGTTCACCTCAAGTGGGAGAAACAAACAAACAAACTGTGGTTTTAAACATACACTTGATTTTGTTTCCATGACCATCAACCGCTGATGTAGATGCCAGTGATTTCAACAGCTTTTGTTTTAAATGGATTATAAAAAATATTCTATGAATACAGGCAAAACCAGGAATATATATTTGAGCATACTTCTGTTTAATCTGCATAACTGATGTGAAATGCATAATTACTACATACTGAATTAATAATGACCTTACTTTATATAATCATAACCTTTTTAAATGTTTGCTGTTCCTTCCTACCCTACAAAGTTGTGTCCTCACATTCAGATGTGGGTCATTTGTTACTTCAAAATGTGTTGCAATACTGCATTAATGTGATCACGAAAACTGTTCCTGCATCTGTGTACATTTTTACAGATTCAGAATGTGTCTCCAAGTTCAGTCTAGCCGGCTTTCTGCCTCTGCCATACATACGTGCAAAGCTATGCAAATTGTAACCTTTCTAAGCATTTGTACCTATGTATTATGACATTCCCAAGAAGCTGGGTGGTTTGGGGGAGGGTTTCTATGTCACTGTTGAATGTTGAATGATGTCAACTTTGTGTGGGGTAGAAGCACTTCCAGTTCTGCAGCCAAAGCTGAAACATGCCTTTTGCTAAAACGACTGCAACTGTGAAGTGATGGTGTTGGAAATGCAGTGCATTGCATGATCGCTGCACTGACTGGATCTATGCACAGATTGACAAAAGAAAAAAAAAAACTGAAAATTACAGCAAAACTGTCTGTACAGGATGAGCATTGGCTATTTTTTTACCATAAAAAAACCAACATAAAATTGCAGTCCTATTACCGTTCTAGGGAGGGGCATTTAGGCCAGTGGCATACCTACAGTACAGGTTCCAACTGGAGTACAGAAGTATAACTCAAACATTTAGCAGTGGGATGACAGATCTCTCGGGGTTGAGATTTCTTGTGATTGAACCAAGTTTGTCAATTTTGTGAAAACTGAAACCAGACAGACCAGTGGAGAATATTAATAACCACGTCACAGCTAAAGGGATCTCTCTTTTCTCTCCGCAGAATTTCCTCCCCCAGGCAAAAGACAAGCAATAGCTCAGTATGAGTCAGTGAACATTACTGCTGACCTACAGCTAAAGTACAAGCTTATCTTTGTGATAAACCCTCTGTGCTTCGGTACGGGAGGCTAAATAACAGCCATGGCCTTGGCTCAGCAGGCCTGTACCTGTTCTTCAGGGCCGTCTCCGCCTGCGTCCCGGCGCAGAGCAGCATGGACAAGGGGAACTGATCCCTGCCTTCTCCTTCTCCATCTTTCATGACGTCGAAGCTCAAACAAGGAGCACCTGGGCACACGTGACAAAACCATCCTGTTTACAGCACAGCAATTCAATGACGGTGTCTTGGAGTGAAACAATTTTTTAACTATTTGACTTGAACCTGAATTGAATTAGATGGATATTTTTGGATGCCATGAACACATGGAAAACAAATTATCCAGCAATTCACTTGAATACAAAATAACAAAATGAATAAAATAAGTTATCTACCGCGGTTGAATTGGTTTGATATTGGATATTCGACATTCAAAGACATCCATTTAACTTGTGATACATACCACTGATTTTGGTCATATTGCTTGTGATGTGTTCATGGTCATCTAGACTATAGACTATATATCACAAGAGAGTATAAAATCATAAAATCATATTATGGGCTGATTTAATGTGGTTTTATGAATTCAACACCCATAAAACTTGTGATACATACCACTGATTTTGGTCAAACCACTTGTGATGTGTTCATGATCATCTAGACTATATATCACAAAACAGTAATTATTAAAAAAATCATATATATGGGCTGATTTAATGAGGTTTAATGAATTCAACACCCATACAACTTGTGATACATAAAACAATCTGTGTTATGTATCACAAGTTTTATGGGTGTTGAATTCATTAAACCACATTAAATCAGCCCATATATATGATTTTTAAATCAGCCCATATATATGATTTTTTAATAATTACTGTTTTGTGATATATAGTCTAGATGACCATGAACACATCACAAGTGGTTTGACCAAAATCAGTGGTATGTATCACAAGTTTTATGGGTGTTGAATTCATAAAACCAAGTTTTATGGGTGTTGAATTCATAAAACCACATTAAATCAGCCCATAATATGATTTTATAATAATTACTCTCTTGTGATATATAGTCTAGATGACAATGAACGCATCACAAACAATATGACCAAAATCGGTGGCATGTATCACAACTTAAATGGATGTCTTTGAATGTCGAATATCCAATATCAAACCAATTCAACCGCGGTAAGTTATCTTTCTTAAACAGAAACCTGTCCTGCTTAACTTAAAATTGTAAACATGAATATAAAACATTAAAAAGAAAGCAAAACATGCATCCTGTATTAGTGCACATTTTTAGTGCAATAACAAAAGTGCAAATAGAAATTCTGTAGAAAACTTGTAAACACATTTGTGCCTCAAAGGCCATGACTGTAGCTACAGTTGTAGTAAAACAGAAAAAAATAACTTATGAACTCAACAGCTCAATGCCATGTTATGTCTATTTTTTGACTCTCACAGTAATAGGGGAGAAAGTGCGTCCCTGTTCAGCTCCATACGGGACGCGTACTTTAGTTTATAAACACAGGACGACTCCGTTTTTCAAGGGACTGCTGGCAACCCTAACCCTGATTTATATTGCGCGTTAAATCGACGCAGACTCTACGGCGTAGGGTACGCGGGCCGTACAGTAGGCTCTGCGTCGGTGTAACGCAGAACCATAAATCAGCTCCCACTTGCCTGTCTGACACTCGTGGTACATGCGGTACGCGGAGCGGTCCATCTCCAGCTCCTCCGCGGCCTCGGATGGCTCTATCCCGGGGACGTAAACCTTCCTCTGCCCCTCTTCGTCCGCGCCTTCCTCTTCCATGTCTTCCCCTTCGTCCTCGTCGCTGACGGTGTCGTCCATCTCCGCCTGCTCGGCTTCTTCCTCGGCCAGCGTGTGATCGTCGGGCGCAGACATCTTGGTACTTCCGGTCTAAACCACGTGGCGCCCACGTGGTTTAAACACCCTGCGCGCTGAGGTCTCCCCCTCCTCCCTGGCCTTCTCTCCCTTTCTCCCCCTCTCTCCCCTTTCTCTCTCCCACCCCATTTACGGGAATTCAGCTGGCCTCTTTGGCGCTCCGCTGCCTCTTTGCCAGAGAAGATCGGACTTGCATAAATGTTTGTCTCAGGAAAAAGTAGAAACAAACGGATTCATGTTTAGTGGATCGCCAGTGGCCCCATGGCTGGCGCTGAAATAATAGTAATAAAATATATAGTACACCCGAATAATCATGATCGACATTTGCACTTGACTGTAGCATACATAATAGTAATAAAATATATAAGAGCAGAGGTGGACAGAGTACTCGACCCCAGTACTTGAGTAAGAGTACAAATACTACTGGTCAAAATTTACTCCGTTACAAGTAAATGTAGCTCAGTCAAAATATTACTCGAGTAAGAGTAGAAAAGTACTTGCTTTTAAAGGTACTTAAGTATCCAAAAGTAAATGCTTTTAAATTTACTTTAAGTAAAAGTAAGAGTAAGAGTAAATTTCTCATTTTCCACATCAGTAAATTACTATATTTTTTCTAAATTAATTTAAGGATCTTTTAACTCTTGTTTCTGAGAATTAACTCTTTGAAACCAGCTGCACTGATGTGCTGCTTTTAGAACCACAATGTTATATAAAACCTGCAGAAGAAAAAAGAGCAGACCTGAAATTAACGAGTACTTTTCAGCCTTCCTAGAAATTTACTTGAGTAAAAGTAAAAATATTTGTCTTGGAAATGTATTCAAGTAAGAGTAATAAGTACCAAAGAAATCTAATACTCAAGTAAAGTACAAATCCTCTGGATATGTACTTAAGTACAGTTCTCAAGTAAATTTACTCCGTTACTGTCCACCTGTGTATAAGAGACACCCGAATAATCATGATCGACATTTGCACTTGACTGTAGCATAAACAGTGACGCACTCCACAAAACAGTGCTGTCCGCTGTTAGGAAGAACTGTCTGATATTTTTTTCTCAGACCCAATTCGTCCAAAAACATAACTCAACTATCACTACTCCATTGCATTTATCCCTTTCTACGTTATGATGTAAAATCAATGCAAATATTCAACAGTGGAGACAAGCCCGTTGCCTAAGTGACCTCTGAAAAAGGTTTACTTCAAAGATTATGAAATGTCAAGGAAGGTCCTGAGAACAACCGCGCACATTGAAAGCGTGGGCGTGACAAGCAGGGGCAAGTGTGACTGTAAAGCGTGCTCTTTTATTTCTGGAGAAGATTCCCACAGATGGCAGATAATCAAGGCGCCAACAGCTCATTTCTCTTGCATTTGCAACTTGTCTTTAGGTTGTGATTCATCGGAAGTTGTTTAAGAGATTAGTTTTGCCAGCTGTCCTGGTTCAGCTCAAATGAATGCACACTCTTACCGCTGGAATTCCAGATTATAAACAAAGATTTTTTTGTTTTGTTTTTAAAGCAGATAGAACCAAAGCTGAAAATGTACATGTTTATACTCACACAAAGTAATGGAGGTAATACTGAGATGTTTTACTGAAGAAAAAGTAGCATTACCACACTGTAAAGGTACAAAATCATTTATGGAAGTCAGTAAATTGTATCAAAAGCAAAATAATTCAAAAGCAGAAAAAAAGCTCCCTGTCATAGCTTTACTACCATACTACCGTAATGTTGTATGATCTGGCTGGAAATATAGATACATTGAAGTGCATGTATTTTGCTATTTCAGTTTATAATAGTGCATCAACTTTGCATCATATCTGTTAAATATCCATTTAGCGCCACATAAAAGTTATGCAGAAAACGTATAATATTTCCTTCAGATTTTATGCTCTTTTACTTGAGTAAATGCACTTTTCCATCTTTGATGAAAAACAACAAAGACCATAATAAATATAGCTTACAATCCTCTGAATGCATCTGGTCAGTTAAATCAAACGCTTACTATCTAAATGAGTCTAATTTACATTTATGTACAACAGCAATAGGCTGAAACATCTTACATAACAATTGTTGTAAACAGTGACAAATCGACATAGATAAACGCTTATGTGCATTGGAGAGCTCAGGATTTATCTCTTTTTAGCATGAAAAGCACAATTAGCTGCAGCCTGTGGCTTACTCAAGAGAAGGTGGCTAATTCTTTTCCTTATGTATTTGTGATATTACAATAAACTGTTAAACAGTGAATACTTGGAGCTAACTTTGGACATGAAATGAAACATGTTATTCCATGTTTACAAAACGTATTGCAACAAAACACAAAGATAACAAAAGTTCAGTGTAATAAAAAAAGTATTGGACTTCATGTGCAAAATTAACTTTTGTTACTATGGCAACACCAACCAGCAGAGTCCGACTAGCAGGAAGCTGGAGGCACAGGAAAAACAGGACGGTGATCGAGACCCTCCATTCGACAGTTGTGGTGCAATGTCTATCATTGTGTCGTGCTGTCCATGTTCCACACTGCCGATGGTTCGGGTGGTCATGAGTCTTTCCCTCGATGGACCATAGTCTTTTCTCTCAACAGAGGGCGGCAATGTGGGCAGTGAGCAGGTTTCAATGGAAGGTAAACACCCAACCTCGAGCCACCGGGTAAAAAGTTCTGATGTGAAGGCTAAAAGTTCCTCTGGAGAAGATTGTAATGTGGCCAATTGTGAAAGATCTGTATCCTCCTGGAACCTCTGTAACAACGAAACAAGGAAACATTTAGCAAATTAAAGTTTAAAACCACGTGAGCAGAATGACTTCGGAGATAAGTGACTCGAAAAGTAATGTTTGAAGTGCTATAAAAACATGGACATTAAGCAGTAACTGGTCACGTGCCACACAATCCCATTTCACATTCACTATCAAAACTGAAAGCCCCACCTCTATATTCCTGTTCTTTGCAACAATTTTATCCAGTGTTTGCTTTAGGTCGAGGATTAAGGAGTGATTTACGTGCTCATCCCAGAGGTTTCTGAGAAGCACATGCCAGGAGTCCAGGAGTACCACGGCAGCGGGGAAGACGCAACACTGCAGAGGGACAGAACAACACATTAAGCCCAAAGTGAGCATGCATGACACAGGAAAAGTCAACGTATATCAAGTGCTCAATAACAACACCTTTGCAAAAGCCTGTCAACACACTGAGTTTCATCTTTACAGTTAAAAATTAAAGAAAGGCTTTATTATCCAGCTGAAGGAACCACACTGTCTCCTCGAGGATCAAGTCTGCATTTATAGAAACTAGAAGCCCATAAAATCTGCAAGCCTTCTGCAATATGTGAGGCCTCACTTCCTCTTTTTACCTGATAAGTAACTTACCGGATCAGTTTTGCAGAGCATGCTTCTCGTATAATGGTGGACAATATTATAATTCTTCGGAAATACTGTCCGCTGAAATGAGAGAGAGGACAAAGACCCAATTAAACTTCATAGGATGAAATAAATCTGAATTTCTACCGTTATGGTCAATACAGTAAAATATAGTAATAACCTCTTGCAATATCCTTCTGTAATTCTCACAGATTTCTTAAGAGGTCCACATGTGTGAAGCTACACAGAGTTTAAGCTCCCTGACTCTGACACTTGTTACAGGAGGTATATGATAATCCAGCACATTGTCAGTTTATAAAAAAAAACAAAAAAAATGTCCTGTTGCCTTAGGGTTTGAAGTGTTTAAACTGACAGCCAAGGTACAAGGTACATTACATGAGAGCTTACAACATTGATATTTGTATTGTTATTATTGTAGAAAATCAAGAACTCACAAATCCAGTTGGATTCGAGTCGATGGTTGCCTTCATATTTTCCACACCAAAGTCACATCCACCACATTGGACAATGAGGACTGACAGAAGTACAACTGTTTGTGACATGAGTGAGAAAGAAAGCAGCACAGTACATTCAGATAATTGCTGGAAACTTTCTGTGGTTTGTAGCTTTGTTCAAACTGCATACCTAGTATGAAACATCACATCATTTCCTGTGTCAATTGGCCATTTGTGCAGAAAATGGCATGAAACAGTTTATTTTTGCAGAAAGTCTAATTAAATTAACATGCCAGAAATGTGTCTGTAACACAATGAACTGAGAGCAAAAAAATCTGCCTATGCAATAAGCACTTATTCAAGTACATTCTTTATACACAGACTTTAAACAGAAAGTCATGTAAGACAAGTTTATTTCTAATTTCTCACCTGGCAGTGACATCCTTTTATCTTTCTAAGAATGGACACTTCTCCATTTCTCTTCTCGAGAGCAAGTACACGGATGCAGCTCTGTGTCAGTCTGTGAAAGGAAGTCTCCTCCACTGTGGCTTCTTGAGGTCGTTGACAGAACACACTTCTTTACTTGCTTGATGTTTGGTGATCTTGTTCACATCCTTTCTGCAGCCTGTCCTGGTTTCTTTTGGTACTTTCCCAAACAAGCCTCAAATATCATCTCACATCAACATGCTCTTTCACTTTGGATTTTCCCAGTAGTGTCTGAGTGGCTGCAGCCTTTCCCTTTCCCTTTTTCTTTCTTTCACTGCTGGCACAGAATTTTCCTGAATTTCCACCACTCCTCTGTTCCTTAAGGCTGGTTAATGGATAAAGTATTAAAGACGCTGGTCCCGTCCTCCTCTGTGTCTCTTCCCCTTGTCACTCCTTGTATCCTCAGTCATACACAGGCTCCACTCAAAGTGAAAGTGCTTGTCTGGATTGCCTGTCTGCTCCCTTTAAGTCTCAGCCCCTCCCATCTCCACACGTTTTACCTCGCTATTGAGTGACCCAGCCCCCTCCCCCCTGCTCCCCACATTCCCCAGCCACCACCACCACCCCCCCTTTCCAAACTAGGGCCGAGGAGGCTTAGTCATGCAGTTGGAGCGTATGTTTTTCATTTGTACTCTCCCCCACACCTCTGTGCCTGTGGATCACTTCGATTTTATCCCCACAGAGTCAGTATCATCCTGTTTAATCATCACATGGCCCTTTTTTTTTTCTCTTCCTTTTTAAATTTTTTTTTTTTTCCAAATAAAGTGAGACTCCCATTCCTCGTCAAACTGGAAACAGGATTGCAACACCGCATAAGGCTAAACATGCAAGTCATTCCGTGACAGCTCTCGTTGGTCATTGCTGATAAAAACAGCTGCACAGATGTGTCAGCTTTCAGTGACATCTGATATCGTGCTCATCTGTGCTCACCCTTGTCTGTAATGTGTTGTTTTGTGCCCACAGGTTATGAGAAGCAACACGTTGCTTTGGATTTTACTTAGGTGTCAAGAGAGGCGTTAATTACTCATGAAAGGAAGGACGTATTTGTGTCAAAAAACAAAGTCCCATCTCCTCTGAAGGGAGAGTGAAGCCGGAGAGAAGCAGCAGGCTTTCGGCATGCAAAGCTTCAACACTCCCCGAGGCACCATCAACTCAAAACCTCTTGACCTGTACTATGTGTTGGAATGACAGATATAAATATCCAGTCACTGTGCTGTCTTCCTGTTCCATACATCACATACATATTGAAAGAATAATTTGTGAAGCTGCTAAAAATTATGTTTATGCATCTACTAAAGTAGCTTGCCAAATGAAATCCAGACTTTGGTTGAATGTTGAGTATCGTAATAGCAGAACTATTAGTCAACACATTCCTGTTTAAAGGAAAACCACAGTCAAGCCAATATCCACAAACTCAATATTCCCTCTCAATGTGGACTAGTGAGTTGAGTTTGACCTTTTTTTTTTTTTTCCTCTTCCTTTTTCTTAGCATAATCATCACATAGTTTGGGGTCAAGGAATGAAAAAAATACGTTAATAAAAAAATCCAACCTGATTTAAACAAAGCCGTATGTTGTTGAATTTTATTGACTTAAGTCTCCGAACTCCAGCAAAGCAACAGGCTCAAATTACTTTTATGAAAAAAAAAAAAAAAAAAAAAACAACCCCAGAGTGGATCAATGTGTGACTGGCTCATTAAGAAGCCAAAATCCTCCTGATGTGGTTGGCTGTACTGGACCGAGGCCTCGTTACGCAACCATTTTTGTACATTTCAGGACACAAGGAAAAAAACTAAAAGTCTTGTTTTACATCACTTGGGACTTATTGGCCAAGAGCCACTCAAACAATTGAGTGGGAGCTGCTGGAGAAACTAATCCCCTCCTCTACTACACTTTCACCCTTATTACTCTTTCCATTCACCACAAGATGGAGCTAGTTGTAGAATTAATAAGGAAGCCTGATATTAATCTATTTCATTTTTAAACATCAGCAAGAGTAAACAAAGTGCAAATGCTTTTAATAAAGTAATATTTACATATTAGTAAGAACAAGTCTAAGACAAGATTTCATTTGACAAAATATCCCCATGCATTATCCAAAATTAATCAATGGGTTAATCTGTGCAGGATAATCATCCGTTTTGTACACAATAGGTCTTTCATTACTTAAAAAGACAATAATGGATGAGCAAAATCATTCCTGTCATTCACTCATTGTTCTCTTTCACTCAACTCAGACTCCCAAACAGTTAAGGAAACTGTCCATTAGGATTCATGCTTGCTTCATTTAGCACTTAGATATTTTGCTTCAAATTTCCCTTTTTTTTAGCATGTCACCCCTCTTTTCAGCTCTCTTTTCTTTTCCCCTCCATTTGCTCCTCCTCCTCTCTTTGTCACTGGCTTAGGCTCCGTTCCCCTCCTCGGACCGCTGTCATTAAATGACTCTTGTAGGTTTTACTGAGTCCAGTCATCCAGTATTTGAGCAGCCGGACATTGTCCTCCTCGCTGGTCCCTGTGGCTCCAAGTATGGCCAGAACCTTCTGCGTGTCCTCCCTTCCTCGACCGTCTACTTTGGAGAACTTGAACAGCACCTTGACTTTACTGAAACAGAAATAATTCATGAGAAGAAGGCCCCCTCATGAAAACTAAAATAAAAACGAAGGAATTTTACTCACTTCATCCACTCTTCCTTCAAACACAGCAAGCAGTGAGACACGACATCCACAGACAAGTTCTCATTAGACAGAGCCACCTCAAGCTTGTTCAGTAAGGTTGGACCTGCAAGAAAAAGACAAACACTCAATAGTTTTGCAATCAATATATGTTAAATGGAAAAAAAACAACAACACGAGAGAAAGCTGGCAGAGAAAGAAAAATGTAACGACCACATAATTAGTTTCCTTGATGTGGTTCCAGATCCCAGGTTTACTTTATTGACAAATCACTTTACAGCTTAAAGATTAAATGCTTCTCTGTCTTACATCTTAATGAATGCATACATGAGTTCATTTAACAAAGCAAAACTCATAGTAATAGTTTTTGTGATGTCCACAAATAGTGGTACACATGCTTTTATGCCTAGAAAAGACATTACTTTTCCTTGTATTCTAAAGTACAGTATCATCTAGTGTCAGCTTCCATCTCTTTGAGTCGTCTTCCCGTGAGGCCAGGTGTCCTCTTATTGGTCAGATCATTAAGGTTCTTTATTGTCATTGTTCATATTTCATAACAATTAAATTACAGGTGCTTCATCGCAGGTGCTGGTCCCTCAATCATGATTTGATTATCATCTCATCAAACTGATGCAAATCAAACAAAGAGAATTGCTTTCACAAAATAAAATGATAAAGTAAATGCCACTTTGGATAACCTTAATCAAAAAACCATTTTTAAAAATTCTACATAAAAAAAAAGGACATAAATAAGTTAGTATAATTTCTCAGTGTCAAGCGCAAGACTGCTGCTAATGGGTTGTTTGAGGTGGGAAAAACTAGACAAACTAGACAATAGTCAAGCTTTCTGCAATTATTCCCAAACAAATAAAGTTAAATGTTAAACACCTGGATTGGAAACGATGCATTTTACACATTTTCGGAGAAACATCATCCGGGGGAGAAATACACTAAAATAAGTGAAAAATCCACTACCTGCGATACGATCTCTGAGTCGCAGCCACTTTAAGCCAGTGCAGCTGTGCCCCGATTTGATTCTCTTCACTTTTCACAACAAGGGTTGCGGGTGCATGTGGGCTGTTATTTAAGGCGTGGACACTCACCTCTGTCGGTTGGCTGGGTGTTTGCACTGCTGATCGTGAACTGATAAAGTGTGCAGACATCTTCACATAAAGCAGAGATTTGATGACCTCTGTCTGAAGTCACGTCCACCAGCACCGAAAACTCTACACGACAAAATAAAAGTTTATACTTCACTTACAAACACAAACTGAAATGCTGAAAGTGAAACTTTCCGCTCAGATCTGGAGAATGTGTTATACCTGAGGAGCTGACATGAGCTGGAATAGGCACATCGGGGCTGAGACCCAAGAAGTTGCACTTGTAGGCCTCTTCGTACTGAGAACTGTATGGCACGGAGCGCACACAGCCTACGGGAAGCAAAGACTGATAAGGACACAAACATTCAGATTAGAGACAGAGTCAACTAGAAAGCACGTTAAATTGAACATATATAACATGGTAAAGAAAGAAAAGCACAGGACTAAGTTATACAATACAGTGATTGTTGATTCTGTGATTGTAAATACTCAATTGTTATTGAAAACGTACAAGATGAAGAATTAGATCTTATTGTATTCACCATGTTGCACTGAACTGTTTTTAATGGCTGATGAAATACAGCCACATAAAAAACGAAGGTAAAACATAAAGTAGTGTGTTAAAAATGATGTACACTCTGTGAATCAGTAGCTTGCACAATCAACTTAGCAGCATTTTCTGCAAGACATTATCACTTTCACACATCACTGTAAAGGAATGTTGCTTTGTTTCATTCAAGAGAAGGGATTTCTTTTATGCACAGCTAGTGAAAAGTCCTGGCACAGCTTGTCAGTCAGGTTTGAGTTGGGACTTTGACAAAACACTGATCTTTTACTGCCATTCTGTTTTTAGATTTGCTGTTGTACTTGAGATCATTGTCTTGTTTTGACCGAGCTTTGGCTGTCAGATGGTTTCACATGTGACTCTTGCACAGTACTCGAGTTGTAAAAAAAAAAATCAGGGGGGATGGTGGATTTTACCAAATGGGGACAGATAATTTGTGCTGATTACAAATAATATAATATATTACAAATAATAGCACTGACCAAAACACCTGCAGAAATACTGCAGGAATGACATAGCAGCAGTTAAATGCAGCCTTCTGTAAGCTTTAAATATCCACTGGGCTTACATCAAATACATCAAAACACAAAAATAAAAACAGTTTTCTGAACTTATCGATATGATTATGTCCTTCACAGGATAAGTAAAATGGATCACTGCAAAAACTCAAAATAAGGATATTTGTCATATTTCTAGTTAAAATGTCTCATTTTAGTAAAAAATCTTATTACACTTAAAACAAGACTCATCACTGAAAAAAAAAACCAGTTTCAAGTAGATTTTCACTTGAAATAAGTAGAAAAATCTGCCAATGGAACAAGATTTTTTTGCTTGTAATAAGAAGATAAATCTTATCCCACTGGCAGATTTTTCTACTTTTTCAAGTGAAAATTTACTTGAAACAGGTGAAAATTGTCAAATAAGTTATTTTTCTGGTGATGACTCTAAATGTTGAAATAGCAGTAATACCACATTCATTGGGGAAAATAAGATAAGGGATGGAAAGGGGGGATGGCAGTTTTACAGGGGGGATGATTTTGACCATTTTTATTTCAGGGGGGGATGCCATCCCCCCTCATCCCCCCTCAACTCGAGTACTGCTCTTGCATACTTTGGTCATGTATGTAATATGAGCAAATGAACGTGATTGACCTCTTCTATCTCATTTCATGCACACAATGTGGAGTCAGACTTTGGCTCTGAAATGCTGGTTTCATGTATGTACAGATTTACGTTTGTGGGATTTTCCTCTCTTCCTTTGGCCAGTATCTAAAGGCAAATGGAGTTAAATTGGTGGCCCACTTTTACGGAAATGTAACAGAACGCCAGTATGTAAGAGCCTATTGAGTCAGTGAGTGCAAAGGTGCCAACATCCCGTGGCTGCAAAACAAGCTCTAAATATCACCCCTCCACCACAACGCTTCACACTTGGTGACAGATGTTTGTGCTTATACACTATTTTTGGTTTGCACTACATATGATGCGTTGAATTGTGGTCCACACATGATGACTTTGGTCTTGTCTTCCTTAAAAGGCAAAGATTCAGAAGCCTTGTGGTTTGATCAGATGCAACTGTGGTGCCATGACTTTTTTATAACGTCCATACCAGGGAAGACGGGCAAACTCTATTTTTTTTCCCTCTAGTGATGACTCTTTCTTACTGTAGAATCAGTTGGGCAGCTGTAAGGGTGGAATTTGTTTTCTGTTGTATAAATAATGTAAGTGTATTGGGAGACATTGTTTATTTCAGAGTTGGTTACAACCAGATTTTTTTCAAAGTATGTCCTTTTACATAAAGAAAGAGGTTGTAGTTTTTTCTTTTTTCACATTACTGTATACATCATCTCTGAACCATAAGGGACACAAGATTACCTTAAGCACTGTAAAAGCTGACTGGATGAACCCGGGTTCTGCACATCTCCATATGACCTGATTTCCCATGAGCACATGCCACGCTAGCTGTCGAAAGTCAGCTGCACCGATGACCTGCAATACGAGCAAGCAATAGCCTTAAACATACAAGTATATAAGATGACAGAATAATGAGAATCAAATCCTTCAATAAATATTAACCAACATGCATGAAATGAAGGCAGTAAGCTACATGTTCACTACAATAAGTTCAATTTGTTGTGATCAACAAGATGTTAAGACAATAGTAGTGTACCTGTCTTAAATGCCTCAGCGACTTCACTTTTGGACCAGGTATTTCATCTAATTTCGAGTCGTCATATCCAAAGTTGAGGCCCAGCTTGCCCTCTGATTGGTGCAGCTGCAACTTGGATCCACCTCCTTCTGCACCCTCCCAACAGCTCATTTCCTCCTCTTGCTCTTTTGTATAGAAATGATGACACAAAAAGAAAACGGTCATGTTTTCAAGCAGTCTCAATACTAATGCAGGGAATTTCCACAGGAAGTCATCGTGACAAAGGACCATCAAAGGTCTAAATCATCATTTATTTTCAGATTGCCATGTGGTATGCACAATGCCACTCAATGCTTATTTTTCGAACAAACTCATAACCTCTCACCCATGACTTGCTTAAATTCCTATTCTAACAGCTGCTGTTTATATGAGCCGGCACATGATAGAGCAGCACACCTACTATAGAATAAGTTAAGACTACTGAGTTTGTAAATCTGTGTGTATTTGTGCCTCCACTCTTATATACAGCCTCGATGTTCAATCTTTCACTGGCACTAACTCACAAAAAAAAGTAAATGGCTGTCATTCTTCCCAGTCACCAACCAGAACCCGTCTTTTTATCAACAAGGCAGGCATTCAGTTCTTTCTGAGGCGATTCCACATTCATTCAAACCAAGTACGATGTTTGTTTCTAGATACAAACGATTTGTGCAAAATATGTTTACTGATTATAAAATGTATTAAAAAAAATGTCAAAGAGTTATAGCTTTGGAAACAGTTATATATTGATCACTGAGTCAAAATAGGTCAAAATAGTTGAAGCAAACCAAATTTCACAGCTACTGAATCAATTACAGGGAAAAAAAGTTCAGCCTTTTTTGATACTCCAACTTAATTTGAGTCCAGAAGAAAAAATGTGTTGTCCTAAAGGGTGGATTTAAAGCTGACATCCAAGCTTTTTTGGAGCTTGTGATTACAGGCAGTACTCGAGTTGAGGGGGGATGAGGGGGGATGGCATCCCCCCCTGAAATAAAAACGGTCAAAATCATCCCCCCTGTAAAACTGCCATCCCCCCTTTCCATCCCTTATGTCATTTCATCAATGAATGTGGTTTTACTGCTATTTCAACATTTAGAGTCATCACCAGAAAAATAACACCAGAAAAATAACTAATTTGACAATTTTCACCTGTTTCAAGTAAATTTTCACTTGAAATAAGTAGGAAAATCTGCCAGTGGGACAAGATTTATCTTCTTATTACAAGCAAAATAATCTTGTTCCACTGGCAGATTTTTCTACTTATTTCAAGTGAAAATCTACTTGAAACAGGTGAATTTTTTTTTTTCCAGTGATGAGTCTTGTTTTAAGTTTAATTAGATTTTTTTACTAAAATTAGACATTTTAACTAGAAATAAGACAAATATTCTTGTTAAGATTTTGAGTTTTTGCAGTGATCCATTTTACTTATCCTGTGAAGGACAGAGTCATATTGATAAGTTCAGAAAACTGTTTTTATTTTTGTGTTTTGATGTATTTGATGTAAGCCCAGTGGGTATTTAAAGCTTACAGAAGGCTGCATTTAACTGCTGCTATGTCATTCCTGCAGTATTTCTGCCGGTGTTTTGGTCAGTGCTATTATTTGTAATATATTATATTATTTTTAATCAGCACAAATTATCTGTCCCCATATGAGAAAATCCACCATCCCCCCTGATTTTTTTTTTACAACTCGAGTACTGATTACAGTACACCATTAAAGAAATGAATCAAGTCAACACAAAATTTAAGAAAGACAGAGTGATCGTGGCGCTGCAGATGGGAGACTTAGCACTGACTCCTCTAGTATTTTGCTTTTCATATATATATGTGCACTGTTTATATATTGCTCCTAGTTTCTTGTCATAGTTTATATAGTGAAGCTGAAACCAAATGTCTTGTAAGAGTGAACAACTAGACTAATAAAGTTGATTCTGATCCTAGCTATTTAGAACAACTAATATCAACACTCTATATTCCAGGGTGGGGTCCCTTCAGGCGAGGGCCCAACAGATGCAAAATCACTTTTTAACTGACAATAATTGTATCTTGGATCTCAGCTTTAAATCCACCCTTTAGCACAACACATTTTTTTTCTGGACTCAAATGAAGTTAGAGTATGAAACATGTCGCAAAGCTTTGCCTTCCTAAAGGTTTTGAATAAAAAGTAATTTTAAGTTACCAGCCAAATCCTTTCATCCTTCAGATCTCAAAGAGGAGGAGGGAAATGCATGTATTCAAATCTTTTAGCTTCATGATTTACTTATCTGAATCACATAGATCTATACCTCAAATAAAATGTAATGCTTTTAAACACTTCCTCATGTTTTTGTTTTTGGACCCGTCACCCTGTCACAACTGAATGCCTTGCTTTTGCAAAATCTCACAAAGCTGGAGCTGTTAAGCATTCACTGCTAACCCCGAGCCTTTTGGATTAGATTAAGATTACATATACTTTATTTATCCCACACCGGGGAAATGTACTTGTCAGCAGCAACAGTATACAGTATTATACATAAAAATAAATAAATAAATAAATACATGATTAATCGGAGAACATGATTTAATCGGAGAACATGACATGAGAGCAGCGAAAGTCCCGGCTGATGTAAGAACATGGTGACAGTGCAACCTTCTGTCTATGATCCTCACATTTCCAAAGCTCTCACCGTCTGGATGTTATTACTCGTGATGTTGTCATTGACAGCAACGCTATTTCACACGAAGACTCATTTGAGAAGAAATTCGTTGTCAAAACAGACATCACTAGTTATGGACTGTCTACTTTTATAGATTATGTATATTCTAAGAAAGGTCCTCACATGGAACTGCACAGGGCATTTTCTTAAAATATTCAAAATGTATTATTTATGTATTTATTCACATATATAATTTGTATATAATTTCACTTCACTTTTTAATATGAAAAGTTTGTGAATATAAAGTAACTATGAAGGCTGTGGAAGATCCTTTTTCACTTGGAACATCCCAGTAAATCAAATCACACAATAGGATATGATATATTGATTGATATAATATCACCTCTGTACCTGTGAATCTTTTAAATCACTTTCTAAATCTTTACTAAAATTTTTGAAACTGTTATTTGGGAAGGCAATGTATTTGAGTGTAATGCTAAAAGGAATCACTGTGTTTCTGGTCCAGACAACAGAGTACTGATTGACGATGTGATTCAGACATACACAGGCTGTGAAAGTCAGACTAATGATGATGAAACTATTGCAAATTGTACAAACACATGACACTGGCTGACATCATCCACTATCAACAATACTAACCTTTCCCAAAGGGAATTGCCCAGGTAAATAATTATCTTATTTTTTTTGCCCGATTTCATTTAATTACCTAATGTTTTTTTGCTCAAGGTTTTTCCCTCCTAAAAGGGGAGTTTTTCTTGCCACTGTTTGGCTTAAGGCTTTTCTCCCACTAGGGGAGTTTTTACCTGCCATTGTTAATGTTATAATTGCTCGGGGGTTTATGTTCTGGGTCTCTGGAAAGCGTCTCGAGATAACTTTTGTTGTATTAGACGCTATACAAATAAAATGAAATTGAATTGAATTTTGCTGTTGCCTTTTATTCAGATACAGAGTAACATTAGATGGGAAAATAACAGCTCTGCTATGGAACAGTTAAGAAAGTCGGAACTACCTGTTTGCCTCTCTATAAGCACAAGCGTGTCCTCTGTGGGCGCCCCCTCGAGGAGCTTCTCTGTCAGACGACTCCCACAAGCCTTCAGCAACCTGGAGATGAAGTCAAAACCCAGATCAGCATGGGCAGGTAGCAGTTACAGATCTGAACAAACAACAGCTCGTCTGTCACAGTGGGACTTCAGTCAATTGACTGACCAGCTGAAAGAGGAGTGAAGGCTGGCCCAGAGATTGGGATGCTGGGTGAGAGAAGTTAGTGACCGGGCCGCGTTGCCACTCCTTTGGTGTGGGAAAACAGCAGGTGAAAATACACTATTCATCCTCATAGCTCGCTGGGGACAAACGCCTTGTTCACTGTCAAACACCTGATGGAAAGACAAATGGCAAAACATTAGGAGCATTCACAGATACATATGCCTAGAAGAGTATTTATTTACCCAAACTTGATCAAGGCATGAAAAGTCCGCCTTAAAACTTTACCTTTAGAGCAGTGCTTTGTAGGCTCTGTATGGTAAGCTTGAGGTGACGTAACAGGAAAGGCCAGGAATTGATGAGGTAGATCCTATCCATGGCTACCATAACAATACTGTACCACCGCTGAAACCCCCGGGCCAAGCTGTCTTTGATAAAGAATGTGTGTGAGAACACAAACCCCTGTTGCTCATCTCCGAAAAAAATTGGCCCTTCCCGCCCAGGACACACCTGAAGACAAAAAAGAGAAAATAACCTTCTGGGGACCAATGATTAACAAAACACACACAAACACCTAATTTATATATATATATATATATATATATATATATATATATATGTGTGTAAATAATTAACACGTATACACTGAGATGTATTCCCCGTTTACCTCACAACTGAGACTACGAACACATGCCTGGCGGACCACACTAAAGAGCTGAGGCTGTCTGGGGTGCTGATGGCTCAGGAAGCGAATGCCTGTTTCATCATCGATGCTCACGAAGCCTGGGTGAGATGCAGGTAGAGATCGACATCCCTGTCAGAAACAGAAAACAGGAAACTGAGAACTTTGAGGTGGATTTAAGGACAATGAGTATCAGCAAAATGAACAACTAGTAGCCTTTACAGGACTGTCTCAGAAAATATTGTGATTTTCTGTAATGCAATTACAAAAACAAAAATGTCATACATTCTGGATTCATTACAAATCAACTGAAATATTGCAAGCCTTTTATTATTTTAATATTGCTGATCATGGCTTACAGTTTAAGAAAACTCAAATATAATATCTAAAAAAATTTGAATATTCTGGGAATCTTAAACTGTAAGCCATAATCAGCAATATTAAAATAATAAAAGGCTTGCAATATTTCAGTTGATTTGTAATGAATCCCAGAATGTATGACTTTAAAAAAAAAAAAAAAAAAAAAAAAAAAAAAAAAAATTGCATTACAGAAAATAAAGAACTTTATCACAATATTCAAATTTTCTGAGACAGTCCTGTATATTCTCCAAGACAAAAATCATGTTCATGTTTTATTTATTATAAGTATCTCATAGCACATCTTATGAGCCTGGTCCTGCTCAAAGTTTCTTCCCTCCTAAAGGGGAGTTTTTCCTTGCCACCATTTGGCTTAAGGTTTTTCTCCCACTAGGGGAGTTTTTTTTCTGCCATTGTTTATGTTATGTTTATGTAATAATTGCTCAGGGGTCATGTTCTGGGTCTCTGGAAAGCACCTAGAGCAACTATTACAACTTCTGTTGTAGTAGACGCTATATAAATAAAATTGAATTGAATTGAAAATTGAATTCCGGTGACTTATATGTCCCCATCCTGTACTCACCTCACACATCTCTCCTCTCTGTGTAGTTGAGCTGTTGGCTCTCATAGTCAGCCCTTCACCCTCCCGGTCCCCGTCTCTGTCCCTGTCCCCGGGCACCGGGGCCCCTGCTTGAGATGAAGGGTCTGGGGATGGAGGGTGTAGCGCCTCGGTGCAGAACAGTGTCCGTGGGCCATGCAGCTCACAGAAGTGACAAAGAGCTACCAGAGCATTCATCTTAAAAAAAAAACAAACAAACACGTTTCCAGATTCAAAATGTGTTTAGTATAAATTATTATTTAAACGTGAACATTAAAAGTCAGGGGGCCACCTTGGTTTCCAGATAGTTAGAGACTTTTCAATAGAGTGGGGTTGCCAACTCCCTGAAAACTAAATAAGGGACACCTCATCGGCAGGGCCGGTGTTCTGAGATTTCTTCCTACCCATAATTTTTTCCTACTCGAGTTGACTGCGCATGCGTATAGCAGCAACTTCAGACTTCAGAAGGCCATAATATCCTGCTACCTGATCGCCGCGGAAAAGAAAAGGTTAGTTTCTTGTATTTTAATACTTTGTATGGACAGTATTTAATGCATATACGTTTGAGGGACAAATCAAATGCATGTCTTTATGCCTGTGTGTGAGTGAATGTGCTTTTCCAGCTGTATTAAACAGCTGGAGAAATTATACAGTTTTGTGCCAAAAGCAGTGATGGAAATCAACAGGTAGAGCAGGAAATGGACAGACCACCAAAGGTTAACTGCAGCATCCAGCAAGAAAGTTTGATTGATTTTATTTATTATAATTTTTCGCTACGGTAGGAAAACATTTTAGGTAGGAACAAATCTCAGAACACCTGATTGCCTTCACCTTTCCTGGCGCGGTGAATTTTTTTAGCCCCTTTTTTGTGAGTGAAACAATTTTTTAATTATTTGACTCAAACCTGAATTGAATTAGATGCATATTTTTGAATGCCATGAACACATGGAAAACAAATTATTATCCAGCAATTCACTTTAATACAAAATAACAAAATGAACTGAATAAAATAAGTATCTTTCTTAAACAGAAACCCGTCCTGCTTAACTTAAAATTGTATAAATTAATATTAAACAATAGAAAGAAAGCAGAACATCCATTCTGTAATAGTCAGTACTCGAGTAGAGGGGGGATGAGGGGGGATGGCATCCCCCCCTGAAATAAAAATGGTCAACATCATCCCCCCTGTAAAACTGCCATCCCCCTTTTTCATCCCATCAATGAATGTGGTTTTACTGCTATTTCAACATTTAGAGTCATCACCAGAAAAATAACACCAAAAAAAATAACTTATTTGACAATTTTCACCTGTTTCAAGTACATTTCCACTTGAAATAATTAGATCTGCCAGTGGGACAAGATTAATCTTCTTATTACAAGCAAAAAAAATCTTGTTCCAGTGGCAGATTTTTCTACTTATTTCAAGTGAAAATCTACTTGAAACAGGTGAAGATACTAAAATTAGACATTTTAACTAGAAATAGGACAAATATTCTTGTTAAAATTTTTGAGTTTTTGCAGTTATCCATTTTACTTATCCTGTGAAGGACAGAGGCATATTGATAAGTTCAGAAAACTGTTTTTTATTGTTGTGTTTTGATGTATTGATGTAAGCCCAGTGGATATTTAAAGCTTACAGAAGGCTGCATTTAACTGCTGCTATGTCATTCCTGCAGTATTTCTGCAGGTGTTTTGGTCAGTGCTATTATTTGTAATATATTATATTATTTGTAATCAGCACAAATTATCTGTCCCCATATGATAAAATCCACCATCCCCCCTGATTTTTTTTTTTACAACTCGAGTACTGGTAATAGTGCACATTTTTAATGCAATAACAAAAGTGCAGAAAGTCTGTAGAAAACATCTAAACATATTTGTGCCTCAAAGGCCATGACTGTAGCTACAGTTGTAGTAAAACAGAACAAAATAACTTATGAACTTCAACAGCTCAATGCCATTTTCCATTGGCATTTTATGACCATTTTTTGACTCTCACAGTAATACAGGACAAAGTGCGTCCCTTTTCAGCTCCATACATATAAATACAGAACGATTCCGTTTTTCAAGGGACTGCTGTCAACCCTACAATAGAGTCACAAAGTCTTACCTTCAGATAAGAGCCGGCTCAAACCACTGCTGCTTCAGCACATCCGTGACTCGTACTGCTCGAAAACATTGACAGAAACCGTCGTGTAAACCAAAACTGAATCGGGGTTTAGTCCTATTTCGAAAAAGGCACTATTTGATTGAATTAAAATGATTTTTCTTTAACACTTTCTTGTCTCTCTGCGTGTAACTGTTAGCAAACAACAACACAGCGGTCACGTGACGCGGAGTCATGCGCTCCAGCGCAAATGACACATACCTGCACAATGAGCTCATTTTCCTTCCAATTTCAACCGTTTAATTCAATACTGTATATCTCACATTTTAAGGTGATAGTAAATTCTGATACATATTTCCTTTCTTTGATTATATTTCCAAAATCAGACTTGTTGTAACACGATCAAGGTACATGCGTATAACCTAGAGATAATTTGGAACTACATTACCCACAATCCCATCTGAGGAAAAAGGCGTCAAAGGTCACTGGAGAATCCACGTTGGTTTTTTTTCGGTTAGTATCACAGTTTATTCTTTTAGTCCACATTTTCGAGACCGTCTCAAGTGGTTTTTGAATTCTGTGCGTGTACGATTAACTTTTATTTGAGTTTTTGAAAAGGGACTTTACAACGTTTACTGGCGTCACGTTTTCTCTAATTTTGACAGGACCAGCAAGGTAAAAACACGACAGTGACACTACTAGGGTTTGGCACTCGTCCCTTGAAATACGGAAATGTTACGTAATTGGGAATTAAAAGTTGCCTTCCGTATTGAACCAATACGGACACATATTATGCTCTTATTTATTGATATATACAGTCATAATATACAGGCGAAGGTCGAAAAATTTGAATATATTGCAAAACTTCATTCGTTTCAGTAAATTCAACTTAAGGTATAACAAATATATTATTTCCCACTACATTCAAAGTGAGATATTTCAAGCCTTTATTTGTTATAATTTTGATGATTATGGCTCACAGTTTATGAAAACCCCAAATAAAAAAAATAAAAAAATTAGAATATTTTATGAAATCAATAACCAATTCAATCATCAAAATTATCAAAATAATAGGTTTATCATATCTAGCTTTGCATGTAATGAGACTGTGTAATATATTAGTTTCACCTTTTAAGTTGAATTATTGAAATAAATTAACTGTTACACCGTATTCTTCACCTGTAGGCTATATTCTACATCTTGGCTGATGTGGACATAAATATGCTATTAAAGCACTTTAAACTTTAAATCAAAGCGTTTTGTTTTTTCATATAGAATAAACACATTTCTATGCAGTTTAGAAGTTTTGGGGATGTCCCTTTTTTTTGGCGCCTGCGCTGCTGAAATTGTGGTGTCCCTTATTTCTATTTCTGAAAGGTGTCACTGACACAACAGTCCCGTCCCGGTGACAGCATGGCTTCAGGTGGGCCAGACGAGGGACAGACAGGTGGGAGCCCAGCTGAGCCCAGCCTTAACACTGGTGAAGACGCCCAGGAGGCTCCATCAGGTTAGTCACCGTTGAGAAACAGCTAATTAGAGACCCACTTAGTAAGAGTGTGTGCCACTCTTACTGTTTTTGTGACAGAATTTTCTCCAGCTAAATGCAGAAAGGACAGAGGTGATCATTTTTGGCCCTAAAAATGAAAGGGGAAAAGATCAGCGCTCACCTTGGCTCCATGTCATTGACAGCTACAAATCAAGCCAGAAATCTTGGTGTAATTATTGACTCAGACCTGAACTTCAACAGCCATCTAAAGTTTATCACTTAATCTGCCTATTACCACGTAAAAAACATTGCTAGAATTAAGGCGTTCCTATCTTAACAAGACATGGAAAAACTTATTCATACGTTCATTTTCAGTAAGTTGGATTATTGCAATGGCATCTTTACAGCCCTTAACAAGAAATCTATCAGGCAGCTGCAGCTGATCCAGAACGCTGCCGCCAGAGTCCTAACAAACAACAGGAAACTGGACCACATTACACCGGTCATGAAATCACTACACTGGCTTCCAGTGAGTCAAAGGATAGAGTTTAAAATCTTACTGCTGGTCTACAAAGAACTGAATGGTCTTGGACCAAAATACATGCTTGATCTGTAAGTTCCTATGAAGCTCCCAGACCCCTGAGGTTCATCTGGATCTGGTTTGTTGTGGTTCCCAAGAACCAGAACCAAGCAAGGTGAGGCAGCGTTCAGTTATTCTGCTCCTCACCGGTGGAACAAACTTCCTGTAGACCTGAGGTCTGCTCCAACTGTCAGCTCCTTTAAATCAGGCCTAAAAACATTACTGTTTACTGAAGCGTACTCCTAATTTAAATACTTACCTGCTGTACTCTACTGCCCTTACTTTTAACAACTTGTGCTTTTTATTATTTTAACTCTTTCCTTATCATTTTATTTGTTATTTCCTGTTTAATTGTGTCTTGCCGCTTTTAATGTTGATGTAAAGCACTTTGAATTACCTTGTGCTGAATTGTGCTATACAAATAAACTTGCCTTGACTTGCCTTGCCGTTTAGTAATTGACTCACAAGCCCAGTCTGATGTCTACCGTTATTTTTTTTACGGTGCCCTATGAGTAACGTGAATTGTGGTAATTATACGATTATATCGCTGGACCAGCTTACACAGATAAGGGGAGATGAATGAATGACGTAATGGACAAGCCAATATTGTCACTTCCTGCTAAGCTGATCTACTGGAAAAACTTCTGGCTTTAGCAGATGAGTCAAGAGTTTACACTCCAACCTTCTGGGGAATAGAAGACTTTGCCTGTATTACTGGACTTTAATCCAGACAAATGTGAAATTACACAGATACTTGACATAACTTTTAGTTACTGTCAGAAAGTCATAGATTCCTGAACCAGTTGTAGTCTTTTCACTGGAAAAGAAGATTAAGAAGTTGTTTTTCTCTTAGGGGTTTGTGGTTCCCCCCAAGTGTTACTTTGAACACCTAAATTACAAGTCAGCATGAAGTCATTTGCAGACTTTCCTTCGACTTTGTTGCAGTTAATATTCCCATGTCTCTCTTGCTGTTGTTTTGTTTTGCAGCGTTACCGGTAACAGAGCAGAACGAGGATATAGTCAAAGTGTGCCAATTTTTCCTCATGGGAAAGTGTCACTTTGGCCACAAATGTCGTTCATCTCACAGGTCTGCTTGCCTTAACTTGTTCACCATGGTTACCGAAATGATAATGGATACATTCTTATGAAATCCAGGCACTAACTTTTGATTTCTATATGACTGTTACAATCTTATTGTGAACCTTTTAAGATGGTGTAAATCATTGCTAATGCATTGCTGCTAAGCTGCATATAGATTAAAATAACATACTAAAGTAAAATTGTTGCAAAACCAAAATATCTTTCAGATTACATTTTATATAGACTTGTAACTGTTTATCATTCGGCACAGGTAGTCATGTGTCAAGTGCATATTTTTTATTTTTTTCCACTTCTTTTTATTTAATTCCTCAGTGACCCATCGCTTGATGATTCAGGGGCAGTATCTCCTGACCCAGATGAAAAACAGGATGTAGAAAAGATGGAAAGGCACAAGAAGAAAAAGGGCGGTGGAAATAAAGGGGCAAAACCAAAATATGATGAGGGGAAAGGTAATTCCCTGATTATGGCAACATATTCTTTTGAAGCCAGTCTTCTTTTTTGTTTGTTTTATTTCTTATAATGTTTAAAACTTTTTCTCTGTGGCAGAGATGAACAAAAAGCCTCGTATGCGGACAGCAGATGATGTGATCTCTCGAATCCTGTGGGACTCATCAGTAGATTCATCAGGATTTGTCGTCGGCTACGTGGATCGCTTCCTTGGAGTCCTTGAGCGCCCCTTCTGTGAGTTCAACTGGGACATCAACCCCTGTGACTGTGATTTCTCTTCTGAGCTGGCCCTGCCCAGACACAGGATCCAATACTTTTCCTACAGAGGGCACCGCGTCTGGGACCGGCACACCAGGACTGACAGGGTTTTTGGTTCCACTGGTCAATCTCTGGCTCCCCCCTTTGGAGGGGTGGGAGAAGTAAAAGGTGAAAAAAAGACCCTCCGTTCCCACATTACTGTACTTTTAACCTGAAACATTCTGCAGAATTGTACTGACTGAATATGACCACATGTTTTAGAGGAAGTCAACCAAGATGACCAAGCACAACAAGATCATTTTGAAACGAAAGGCGAACAGCCAG
This sequence comes from Cololabis saira, assembly GCF_033807715.1. Taxonomy (NCBI): domain Eukaryota; kingdom Metazoa; phylum Chordata; class Actinopteri; order Beloniformes; family Belonidae; genus Cololabis; species Cololabis saira. The sequence goes on from NC_084589.1 coordinate 27,763,895, forward strand.
CTGCTGTTAGAGGGCAGGGCGAGGGTGAAAAGGAAGTCTTTACTCATATCAAGAAGACACATCTGGAGGAAGAGGAGCTGAATGAGATGATTCACGGCTGTAATTCTACTCATTTGGGAGGAAATGACTCTCAGGCACAAGAGGAATCTTGTGGGACATGTGTTGCGAAGGAGTCCACAAACAGGTGTGGTGTTTAGTCTTTCACTCACAGCATACAGAAATTCCTTCAAAAAACATTAAAAGCATCTAACATTTGTGAACCCTGTTCAGTTTGTCTGAAGTTATGAAAACTTGAAGTTTTTATGAAAGAGAAGCCGGGGGTCTGATGGTGTGCATGAGAATACATGGAGGGGGCTTTAGTAACAAGTGGGATTTAAATAAGAGCAGACAATTTGAATGGATTATTCACAAGCTATTTTTATCTGGAGGACAGCTGATCTAGCAGTGTTTGAATAAATACCGGTACTCATTTGTGAGATACATACATGTAAAAAGAAATTAGCAAAAAAAACCAAAACAACACAAGCATAAGACTAAAAATCAACATTTTATTATTGTGAAAAGCTTGCAAAGCAGTCTGTATTAATTCTCATTTATTTTGAATTTAGACAGACTTTGACTGAGCAAAATACATCCTTTCAAGAGGAGGAGATTGATGTGAAAAACGAAGGGGAAGAGGAAAGTTTCCCAGAATGGGAAGAAAGCTGCGATGGAAATGAAAACACTCGGGTGTGTATGGCATATTTTACCTAGATTTAAATCTCTGCTATCACGGTTGATGTTTTATGCACTTATTCCCGTGTTGGACCCCCTACAGATGAGCCAGGATCCATTAGGGCCTCTGGATCAGCGAGAGGAGATGTGTGTCGGACGTCCCCTTAAAAAACAACCCACTCACTTCATCTCCTTCAGGGCCAACACTCCCGCTGTCCTCTCCTGTTTCCAGCAGCTAAAGGATGAGATCACGGCCCTTCTACCCTCGTCTGCTCCTTACTGGCAGACTGCCTCCAGGCTTCATGTCACCCTGTGCCTCCTGGTGTTGCGCTGTCCAGCTGAGGTGGAAGCTGCTGGAGAGATTCTCCGTCGCTTTGCCTATTTGGATCGAAACCCACCCATTGCCGTGACCTTTCCTGTGAAGCTGAAGCATTTTAATGGGAAGGTGCTGTACCTGAGCCCGCAGCCTCAGCTTCCCCTCCAGCAGCTCAACAGCGGTCTGCAGGAGGCCTACAGGAACGAGGGCTGGCTCCACAGGAGCTCCTACAACCCACGGTACCACCTCACTTTAGCCAAGGTGGAACGTACTGTGGAGGAAAGGACTTTTCAAGCGGTAGGGGACTTGAAGGTGGGAAAGGGTTTGAATTTTGGTCGTCTTCCAGTTAACACCTTACACCTTTGTGTCGTCAGAGGCCCGGGGTTTGATGGGTTTTATGAAACATTGTACACAGTAGCTCTTCGATGATGAAGTATCTTTAAAGTATAATCCTGAAAATGTTAGTACTGTATGAGATTTTTAAAATCTATATGTGGGTGCAATCGTGGCCTTTTTTATGATAAAATATACTCTGAAATACCTTTGTGACATATTTATCAGAAAACATTTTAAATGAAACCTTACTCAGGACTACTATTTATTCATACTGAATACTTTTCGTTTGTAAAATGTTGATGTGGTATCTTTGAATTACATTCAGATTAGAGGGTTTTATTTTTCTGAATTACTGTATTCTTTTAAAGGTTTACGTTAAAGTGCACCTTGATAATTCTATATGAGTAATCCACATGTGACAAGTCACTTATGTTTAAATCCCATATTTAAAAACGCTAAGAATTACTTCATTTTTAATTTGTATTCTTTATTTCATTCATTGATTAAAGTAAAAGAACAATTTGATATAAAAACAAACGTTCCTAAATTTTGAATGAAAGGGAACAGAAAGAAAAATAATCTTATTTAATCTGCCCCATTACCCCAAGAAATCATTAAAGTGATTTCATTTCAAGGTGATGGAAGATGTTAAATTAAAGCAATCCAAGCTGATTAAAACTGCTTAAAACACTACAAGAAAATTGACACACTAAAAGAAAACCAAATAAAAAAAATTTACTAATAAAATCCCTGAAAAGAATTAGAGCCTGACATGTAATAATCAATATGCAATAAGGGGAGAAGTGTGCAGAACTAAAGCAATATTGAAAAAAAAAACCCATACATAAAACAGACAGTTGATAAACAAAGCTACTAATATGGATTCAAATTAATAAAAGTACAGATGACTACAATATAAACTTTATTTTCCTGTTTCCTTGTTAAAATCCAGAATCTTCAGTCTTCATTTCTGTCTTTAACTGATAGAAACAGAGATTTTTAAGTGTGTACGTGTAGATTTTCAGTGAAGGGCAGGACCAGGTTGGTCAGTGACAGACAGCAGATCTCAGGATCAATGTGAGCCCGGGGTGAGCCCGACCAGTGATCTTTTAGTGCATGTCATCCTTTCCCCCCTGCTTTCCTGTTTACATGCTGTCAAGTGGCACTAGAGTCCAGAAGCCTTCAGAATCATGTTTATTTGGCCAAGTCAGGGCAAACAAGACGTGGAATTTGACTCGGTTATCTTTCAAAACATCAGGTGAACCTTAAACAGTGAACCGCCACCTGTCACTTCTAAATGAGAAAATTAGTTACACAGCCAAAGACCCATCTGCCTTTTCTTTAAGCTTATTTTTTAAATTAAATTTCCTCAGTAACATGATACTTCACTTCTGTTGTTTAAGGGTAAACCTTTGAAACATGACAGTTTTAATATGATTTTACAGCATTTTATGGCCACAAATAATCAGACTATGAAGGCTCAGAAAATGACAACTTCATCAACATGTAGTTTCATTCACAGTTGAAATCATCTACAAAGTTTAAAATAAGAACATTATTTGGCATTCTCTCGTTTAGTAGTATCGTTTTATAAACAGACACACTTGCTGTGAAGATTACAGATAGATAAATCGCTGATGAGAGCAAAACTCAACTTTGATGTAAAGTTCTCAATAACCAGAATAGTTCTGTACAGCATGCAATACTTTGATTTGTGCAATCTGCTTTATATGAATATTGTATGGACTGCGTTCCACAAGACTGATTACTTTGTATTCTCCCCTACAAATTACTGTTATTACTAGTTTGGCTGTAAAATTAAATATTAAATTGGTTTCTTGAAGCCCTGCGAGTGGTGATATTTTATCACGGGGGGGAGTGACGGATGCTGCTGTTGCCGTGCTCTGACCCACAGATATACGGAGGCTGTGGAATCTCTCCGTGAGCTGAACTCTTGCATGCATAATGTAATTTTCTGTCTTCTCCCCCATTACTTTCCCTGATACATGCACAAATATACACTACACATAGCCTATATGAGTCACTGAGCGTGTTCTCCAGCTCTCTACTGTTTGCTCCCTTGCTCGCATTATCTCCCTTCCCCCACTCTCTTTCAGTGACACAGAAAAACTAACGCCGCCCCCTCCCTCTCCTCTCATTCGCCTCTGCCCCCTTTCTCTGACGGAAGGCAAACAACACTGTACTGTTTTTACTCCTTCTTGCTGTGTTACACTGCTGTGTCTTCATTCTGCTTGTCTCGTTGCAATCACCCAGAGAGCATCTCCATCAGTGGGCACTCGTCTCTTCCGTACTGATTTTTGCATGCTCTCCTCCACCTCCTTGTCACTGAATCAGTGTTGATGCTCTCCTGCAGCCTCCACTGGAAACTGCTTTTGCCTACAAATCCATCACACGCTGCTTTGCCCCTCTCTATTCATTGTTCACTCCATCTTTTTCCCTCCCTCTTCTGTCTCTCAGCATCCCTCCCTGGGAACTCACTTTTTTTTTCTATCCTCTGTATTTCATGTAGGCTTTCTCTGCATCTCCCCCCTCCCCAAATTCATCCCTCTGTGCTTATTTGCCTCTGACTCTGGTTTTCCTTTGCATCTCTGCCTCTCAGCGCTCTTACAGGCAGGAGTTCCCTATTTTGCAGACAACATGTGAGTTGATTTTCAAAATCACTCCTCCACATCGTTTTGCGAGCACAGTTGGGGGCACTTTGGTATTTTTTTGTTCTTTGCTTTAGTAATCTGGTCAGGTTTCAGCCTGGCAGACGGGACAGAGATTGGTCGGGCTGGTGGGCGCGATTGGATGTTTTGTGGGGGTCGGCATTAGATGCGCGCCTCTGGAATGATGTGAGTGAGGGGTTAGACCCTGCTAATCCCTGTTAACAGATTAATTATCTTTGGGCAATACTGTGTCACTGTTGTGTTGCGAAGTCGCTTGGGCGTTCAGCTACGAAGGGGTACGGTGCAATGATAAAGAGTCCCTCAGGGGTGTCTCCTCAATCTTAATCCCTCCCTCTCTCTCTCCCTCACCAACTCGTGCTTGCTGAAAGCTCCTCTCCCATCCATCAACACAAGCACCTCTCCACTGTCACCAGACAACCACACAATTATTGAGCATTTTAATGTTTCACTAGCTACCAGAAATCCAAGCTTAGGTGTTTCTCCTCATTTTGACACAGGTTTGGCATGTCTTCAAGCCATTTTTTCAGGATGATTTTTCAAGACCATCAAGCGTTGACGGCTGGCAGTATACATCTCTGAGTGGTTAAATATTTCACGGACACCGGCAGAGATAAAAGACGGAGGGAGAGAGAAACTCCTAACAGCCAACAGAGAGGTAAGAGACGGCTCCCTCTCTCGTTATTGTTTACTGTCTGATGGACCTGCAAAAAAATGATTGTCAGTTAAGTGAAATATGATGCACTGTATGAATCTGATTCTGTAAAGTACAGTGCATTCCTAATGTGGCTCCATGCACATCTTTGAGCCAGTGCACTTGTATGATCTTGAATCCATTACACACGGTTATCAGGAGGGATTCACATTCATCGTGCCATATTTATCTTCTCATCTCTCACTCATAATTGAGGCCCTTTCCCCAGGACATATTAGGAAATGTAATTTAAGCGGCTGAGGCTTTAATGGGCTGATTGGATCCCCTGATTTTCCCAGCCATTACAGTTTTCAGAATGATAATTTAATCTAAAAGATAATGTTTTGTTGAGGTTATTCAGTTCAGTCAGAGTGGATGCTATTTGTCCACTTTAACTTTATGTCAAGCTTGCCACTTGCCTGGCTGGCGGCACTTACTTGTCTGGAACCAATGTATTCATTTAGCTGTGGAATGCAATGTGAAGATTGCAGTTTAATTGGAAAAAAATCCTTTGATTTGAAGGGATTTAGATGGTAGACGAAGATGCCTTCTACTACAACATGATTGTTAATCTCTTCTGAATGATGTAGTGGACCATGAGGATGTAGTGCTGTCTCATAAATTGTGGCCACTGATGGGATTGTTGTTAAGAAGCTGTTGGAGAACTATTTGAGATGTAATCATAAAAGATTTTACAATGCAACTTGTAATTGCACATCAATCCATCAGTAAATGAATTGCATTATTTATCTTGGCTGATGGAAAGATGTAATGTAATGAAAACAGAACAAGTAGAGATAATTCAGATGGCCTAAAGATGATCCTAAATTCAGCTGACAGAAGGCGCTTCAGTCTCGTTCTCATTAGCTGCCTCACAAAATGGCCCTTTTCTTTACATCTAGACATCATGGAGTCTTGTATCAGGCAAATGATTTCATCCTTGTTTTTTTCATGCATACCATTGATTCAAATTCACATTTTTTAATTTTTTCATTTTTGTATTAAAGCTCCAGCTTCGGTTAGAGTCTCATCTTGTTCTTCTCCTTTCCCCTCTACGGCCTTAGCCGAGGATCCCATTTACTCACCTTAAGTTATGCAATGTTAACAGGCATAATAACAAGCTGGCAGGAGATATCACGTCACCTCTGAGGCTTCCTGTCTGTGACAGCTGCTGAGTAACCGCGGCCCCCCTCCACCTCCTCCCCCAGCTTCCATCAGCATCTCATTAGCTTTGCTCCACCACTCTTTTGGGTTGGGAGAGAATCTTACCTGAACTTTGACCCACTGTCATAACTGTGCATTTCTTCGGGCGAACCAGTTTATCTGCGTTAGTACTGTACGTGCAAGAGCTGATATCACAGTACAATGTCCATCTCATGTCAGCTATTCGTATTTGATTAACTTTAACTGATTACTAATCTGATATTCCTTTATTTTTCACTGGCCCAGTTTGCTCATGGCGGTAACCTCAAGAGGTAGAATTGTCCTTTGATTGTTACATGTTAATGACACCTAGAAAAGTGTCTGATAAAAGTCTCCCACAGAGCTGCCGTACAGATTTTATTAGTGATCTTATATAATAAAACAATTTACAATGAATGCTGTGCAAAATGCATCAAATATGCATCAAAGAGCTCACACTCGTTTACACTGCTGAGTTGCGGTGAATGGTTGTTCCTGCACTGTTTGAACCAAATAGGTCCGGCACAATTTTAATAAGTGAAATGGACTGTTGGCAATGATTTGATTTGTGACAGTTGAGCTGCTGGAACCGTTAAGGTGAACAGACTTGTCGTAATGGGCTTAGAGTAGCCCTGTCTGGCCCGTGGGTGAAATGTTAACTTGTTCTTGGCCACGACCGACCCAAATCTGAATGGTGAGGTTGTTTGGTGATGAATGGGACATGTGGTGAAATCAAAACCTTTATCATTCCCGTTATTGAACACAATCATGTGTGCCGCCACTGTGTGAGGAATCAATGGTGACAGAAACAAGCCTCACTGACGTTGTACTTGTTGAAAGGTTTATTTATTGAATAAACCATTGATGCTTTTAAAGACTGTAAAATCCAACACTGATGATCAATTCAGAATGTGTCTGACATTAACGATTCAGAGCTGCTTGGGATATCGGTATTATGCTGAGCTCTATAACTATTTTTATGTTTAATGATGTGAATAGTTCCCTCTGTTCTCGCCTCTCTTGAGCTGTCTTCAAGAAGTTTTTATCTTGAACAGAAAAGCCGTGGTGGTCTCGTCATCAGGACAGCTGGTATCAGGAGCCCACCAGGCCTCTTCCTGCCTCTGCTCGCTCATTCTAACCATTCCAGTGTGTGTTTTGGATAACTGGATTTGTTCTCTATATTTATCCTACTTTCTCCCCTCTTGACAGACTTTAGTAAGATATACTGAAGGCCTTATTTGACGGTGGTCAGTTGTTTATCCCTTTTCTATTTTTATGTCTTCTATTTCTTTATGTGATCTCCGTGGAGGAGCCCTGCAGTGTGTGGCTTTTATACAATCGCCCCTTTTGTTTACAGTTTGTAAAGAGGCATTGATATTTAGCATTCATATTTATGTAGTGCAGATCATAACTAAAAGGCTTAAATTGTCAAATATTTTCTCAAGACTCAAAATGACCACATTTCTTAAACAGAATGTGCTACAAAATTAACTAAATCTGGAAATCTACTGCAAAATCTGGAATCTACTGCTAAGATGATTTCAATGTACAAATGCATCAAAATGCTCGAAACAAATGTGCACTAACTTCCATGGAGACTTTGCCATGTTTTCAGCTCTGCCATGTTCCTAGGAAGGCCTTCACCCTTCCTTGCCCTTTTTCTTCTCTCATGTTCTTACTACAGATCCTGACTCTTCTGACACTTCTGCCTTCCCTCCCACAGGGTGGAGGAGGGGAACCACTGGCAGTAGAAAATGGCTGCCATGACAGTGGTACCCAGCTATAGCCCTTCAATATGGGTGAGAGTGTGTCATGCCCTGCCCCGGCTGGACCTCAGCATGCAGATGAGGGACAACAGCTTCATCCCTGAAAGCTGGGAATATCAGCAGGTAACAGACACCTGTCACAATCCCTCTCAGAAAACTGTAACCACTGCCCCACCTGTGGTGCTGCACTACTTGATAAATACAGTCCTGCTTTCTACAATAAAGTACCAGGATGATGAGTAATTTGTGTCACATTGCTATAAATTGTTTAATGAATCCTTGAATATAATTGCAACCCAAATATCCTTCACACCGACATTCAAATGACTTTTCCATAGCTTTCTATTGGTCTAATTATCACTGAGTGCATTCCACTAGACACTTGTAATCCCCTCTCAGCGCATTTATAGTCATTATCCATGTCATAAACTTACTTTATATATGGCGAAGTCTTTAAAAACCAGTGTAAAATTGGGCTATTTTGGGAAATTTTGGAATGTAGTTGCAGGTTTCTACTCGCACTTGCCTCTGCATGGATTTTTTTCTGCAGTGAAAAGGGTTGTTTCATCCCTCTCTTGCAACAAGCTTTCATGCAAACGCTCCAGCTAGTCATGTCTCAGTGTTTGGGACTTCTCTGCAGCACAAAGAGGAGGTGGGGTAGGGAGAGAGAGTGCAAATTATCCTGCAGAATAGATAGACAAAGAGAGCGAAAGCGCTCGGAGAGAAGGGATGAGAGAGGCAATGAGTAATGCGAGGAGGGTTGCTGAACAGAAAACTGGGCAGAGAGAGCGGGAGCCTGAGAGAGTGGCAGTGAATGTATTTAAGTAGGTCACAGATTATTAATAGAGATTCAGTGGTGTGGATAGAAAGAAAGAGATGGGAGAGTGGGGGAGAGGAGGAGAGTGGGAGAACGTGGGGAAATGGGGATAGGTGGAACAGAGTGATGGGGAGGGGCTTTAGGGAGCAGGAGGTGAGGCTGAGGGAAGGTGGAGGAATGGGGAGTGACAGACGGGCAGATGGACGAGGGATAATATTGTAGAAATGTGTCAGACCAAAAAGCATTTCAGCTACGTTGACTTTATGACATGTAGCCTGATCAGAAGCAACGTCTGATATGGCTTAGCGTCATTAAAACCCACTGTGGTGCACGGACATGTCAAAGTTTCATGGGTTAAAGCATTTAAAATAAGCATGGATTGTAAAGAGTCGCTGCAAGTTGTTTGACTTAAATCTGTGCCTTTTTCACTTCATGTATATTTGCGTGTTGTGCATGCATGCAAATATGCATCAAATGTTCTTGTTTCGTTGGAAAACATCATTTATGTCCTCACATCCTTTAAATCACAATTTTTAAATCAATTGCTATGAGCTACGGGATTAGTTGGTGGTTTCACCATATTAATTGCTCCTTTGCACTTGTAAAAAGGGAATTAAAGGGACATTTTAATTTTTTTTATTTTTATTTTTTTTTCAAACTCTCACTGACTCATCTGCTGATCCTCCTCCACATCTCTTTTCAGACCCTGCTGGTTTTGTCCAGTTTGTCAGCCATCGGTCTCGTCATCTCCCTCTTGGTGGTTCTTTCTTTCCTCATACACTACTGCTGCTGTCACCGTGGTGACCGGAGTGAGGGATCAGAGGAGGAGGAGGAGGATGAAGATGGCAGCACAGGTCACGGTTATAGCGGGAAGAAGGGGCGGGGCATCTGCTGTGTCACATGGATGGCGGTTGCTGCTGTCACACTGTGCTGGTGAGAAGGAGGAATCAGACATTATATTTCATGGCAACTGACAAATGATGGTTTTATTAGTGGAGGAATAAATATTCTCAACTTTTACCCAAGGAAAATATTCTGGATACATGTAAAACTCCTGAATCCGGAATATTACTTAACCACACATCAATAGAGCTTTAAATTAGAACAGTATAAAATCATTGTTAGTAGTGGAATGCAACCAAGTATATTTCATTTAAGTAATATGTCTAAGTGTTGTGAAATTGGATATTTAATTTAATTAAATTTTTTTAACTTCCACTGTCTAGGTTTCTCATGTGGAGAAAAAAGTCTAATTTCTATTGAGAGCTTTAAATAAAAAATATATACATTCTGAATATTCTCTATCAGGTCTTAATGTTGATAATTTTTTGCTCACTCTCAAGATGAGCTAAATATTCAGAACCATGCCAACCAGCTATAAGCGTGAAATCCTTCAGATGCACAATTTTTAATGATTATTTATTTCTATCAAAGAACAATTCTGGATGCAGAACTTCAACTTAACTCTTAGCACATCTAAAGGCACATATAAACGCACATTAGTTTGTTTATATATGTGTCCCACTAAGCAAAGAGCTGATATTTAAGATGCAGATTGCTTATTATGAAGTGATGAAGTACATTTGTTGCAACATTCTGAAATGCATCACATTTCGAAGACTTGTGCAAGTCACTTTACACTACCAGTCCACCAGATGTCAGAGGGAAACATTGTACTTTCTATTTAATTATATTTAATCGACAGCTTTGATTATCTAGAGATGGAAGATTTTTTACGAATTAAGCCAGCTTTTTTTCCAACATTTTAGCCTTACATTATACAGTATGCAGAAGTATCTCGTCACATTTCAGATGCCGGTGAGAGGTGAAAAAACTAAGTCTGAATGTGTCGTGTCAGATGGTTTGTTACACACAACCACGTGGAATGTTGTCAACAGAAGTGTTTGGGAAAGCACAGGTGCTTTCAGACACCAGGTGATGGGACCACTGGTGTAAACCAGAGCCAGACTGCAGATCAAAAGGAAAGCTAGATGTAGTTTACATGGTTTCCTTTAAAACAATCTTCACATAATCTATTATCTCACTAGAAATCAAAAATCAGAGTACAAAAAAAACAACAACAATTTTTTGAATCAGTTTATATTAGTTTTAATTTATTTTATTTTTTTTGCTTTCTACTGTTGTATTTATAGCTGTGCAATAATATTTTGGGATTCAACTTAATATACATTTCTAAACTTAGATTTTTTTTCCCTTCCCTCAGACTGCACATTTGTACATCACATCTTTATTCACCCTCTCTCTGAAAAGCTTCTGTCTCCCGCTCTGTTCCCCTTCTTAAAAAAAAAGTTTAATTGGCTAAATGTTCTGGGACAAACAAAACATTGGTGAAGTAAATGCGCTATAACTGATAAATGACACGAAGCAGATGCAACATTGTGTTAAAGTGCAATTCCACCAACAACAATAAGCTGCTGGCTTTCAGTCCAGATTTCCATTAAATAAACAAACTTTGCTCAAAGAAAGTTCAGTCAATCATTTCTTTCCCCCCACAAATCATTACGATCCAGTTGTGAGATTCACTCCATCTCACTACTGTGCTGGTGGTCTTACCGTAAGCAACGGCAGAAAATCTAAACATATTAAGTAGTTATTTCCCCTTTCCTATTTAAAGTACTGACAGAGAGTTGGGAGGGGGAATTCAGCATAATGTATCCATTTCTAGTATCTAAAATTATACTTGGCAGCTGGGAGGCTGAGAATGACTAGAAGTCACCTCCATCATCATCATTATGATCATGATCATGTGGTTTTTAGTCGCCCACACAGTCAACAGTGTCGTTTCACTGTTTCACAACCACAGCCAACAATAGCTCCAAGTATGTTGATTTAGTTGCTTCTATGTATATGTGTGAGTTTTTGTGATGATGATCTCTGCCAAGAGTTAACAAGACAGAAACCTCCCATGATGCAGCTGTGGTGATCATGCAGCCGTCAAGTCGGTACATTGTGGTCACTGGACTGCTTGGGAATCTGCTTCATACACTCTTTTATTTAGTGGAAGTATGACTCCGAGGGAAAGCTCAGCTGCCCATCAGCTGTTTTTTTTCTTTTACATCCAAAGATGCAGACAGCTAATGGCTTTAAAAAAAAAAAAAAAAAAAAAAGTTAAAGTGCACTTTGATAGTTCGGCAGTACTTATTATTACGTTCCAGTCCATTTATTACGCCTTTTATATACAAAGATTCTACATCATCCTATGGACCATAGTATGCTGCATATTTGATCCCAGCTGCTATATAGTCATCATATACAGGCTGCTGTTTGATGGAGTGGTTAGTGTCTCCCTCTTATGGACCTTTATGTAACATTACTTAGTGATTTCTTCAGTATTAAAACCTCTGTTTGACTGAAAGAAAAACAGAAATGCTGCCATTTCATCTTTTGAAAATATGAAGTGCGAGCCCTTAGACAGTGGCAGCAAAAACTGTGCAGGTAGCTACATTAGACAACGGTCACATTTGGCAGTTCAAAATGCAAAGCACATGCAGACACATTCCTCCTTTTTCCCCCTGCTTTCTAATCTGGGTCACATACTATGTGGGAGATTGGGTCGTACCATTCCTCCTGTTTTTGAGGGGATTTGATGAACATCTGGCCTGCGCTTTAATCTAAATTGTTGAATAACAGAAAAATGTGTAAATGTGTCACTGTTTTTAACATTACAAATGTTTTTTCACTCTGGAGCTTCACCATTGAGCACTTTTTTCATCTCCCTATATTCCCTTCCCTGCTCTCCCTGCTGGTGCTCACCCATACCGCACATATCACATCTTCACCCGCTTTATCTCCTCATGTCACATTCATTTAAAATGTATGTACACTCTGAATTAAACATTACATTTATCCTTCTTCTATCTGCTCTTCAATCCTGCTTTCTCTCTTGCTGTTACATGCGCACCCTCCCACAATGTTCTCATGCTTCTTTTTTCCCCCCTATTTTTTTTTTTTGTTGCAGTGTTGCCATAGGCATCGGTTTCTATGGCAACAGCGAGGCTAATGATGGGATGTATCAGTTGACCTCGTCTCTTCTCACAGCCAATTATACGCTAGCTTCCATCGATCTGCTGGTGAGTGCTGTTCTTGTTGCAAATAAAATGTCATGCACAGTGTCCACCCTGCTCCACAGTGTTTGTATGAGTGTGGGAGGGAGAGGGGAGAATGTGTTTATGCGTACATGTGGTCAGATACAGACCTCTGTTTCATCGATTTTCCTGTGGTCAGACAGTGCTTTATGTGTCTGGGTACTAAATGTCCTCCCTTGGGTTGTGGGTGCCAGTCAGAAAAGGTTCAAGAAACACGCTTGTGAGCACCTGAGAGTGAGAGTGGTGGGAGTAAAGTGACAGAAAGGGTCACGGGTCAGGATTTGAACCTGGGCTGGGCAGGTTTTCATTCTCTGCATATGGAGCCATTTTTTATTTATGTTGCTCATACTTACAGACAAGTAACATTCAATAATTCATTATTATTCATTATTACAGCACACCTGTTGTTACAGTGCAATCACATTTATATAGTTTGTCATATGTTCACAACTTCTAAAATAGTTATGACGTGCCCAGAAATGTTCATCGTAAAGGATTTAGTTTAAGATAAGTATTTAGGGCAACACATTGAAAAATAGTTAAATTTTTGTTCAGTTTTGAACAAAAGATATATCAAAATACTACAATATGTAGTTTCCATATGCTGTTTGCATATAAGCTGAGATACACGCTAAGACAGTCCTGTACTTGTACTTTATTGCTGCATCTTTAATTCATGGCTGACATGGCTTTAATTTCACTTGAGGATCAGTTTGTGGAGAGATGGATGGAGATGCAAGAGTCCCAAATATGTCTGAAAAAAATAGTGTTTGTTTCTGACCGAAACATATTTGATCAGATGTCCAACAATCCACAATGACAAATGAAATGGATCGTTGACAGATATAAGAAAAGCCTTGAGATTCACTATGACTCCAGGGCTTCCTTCAGAGGGAGGTGTCAGTGCAAATCAATACACAGCTGATTCAAGGGATCACATTTCTGTTGGGAGAGGGCTTTTCCAGAAGGGCAATGTACACATATATCTTTATGGCACGAGGACTGCTGAATGGTTTGATGAGCATGACGATGATATGAATCATATTCTACAGTTTTCACAGTAAATACCGTTAGGAGAAATGGAGATGATATGCAAAACAAAGCTTTATACGAACATCATTAAAACATATAGTGAGAGAATATCTTTATCGCTGATGTAGACGGCCATTCAGAAACTTGAAGAATTAATTTTAAGGCACACTAATGCTTTTCTGGAGCCCTAACACCTGGCTGAGACGCAATCGGAGACGGAGCAAACAGCCACCATCCACACTCACATTTACTCCTATTGGAGTAAATAAAGGATAAATAAAGGATATCTTATCTTATTGACAGTTTAGAGTTGCCAATCAACCAATCATTAAGTTTCTGGAATATCTCCAAAACCTTATGAATGAAGAATTGACCAAGGTGCACTCCTGGTTTAAATGCAATAAATTATCTTTAAATATTAATAAAACTAACTATGTTTTGTTTTGCTCAAATAGAAACCGAAGTAATATTGAAAATATACAAATAGTGATAAATGGTAGAGGTATCGAGAGGGTAGAATTTATTAAATTTTTAGGAATATATGTGGATGAATTTTTAAACTTTAGGAAACATATTGATGAATTAACAAAGAAATTATCTAAATTTTCTTCGTCTTGAAGCTCTCCTAACTCTGTACCGGTCTCTATTTGAGCCTCATTTAAATTATTGTAATGTTTTATGGTGTAATACATATCCAAGTTATGTTGACAAACTACAGATTTTACAAAAGAAAGTGATTCGCGTTATATCATGGAGCAAATTTAATGCTCCCTCTGATCCTCTTTTTTATGGTTTTAAGCTTCTGAAACTTACTGAGTGTAACATTTTCCACAATGCCTGTGTAATGTATACTGTAGTTTTTAGACTCAATGACAGACTCTGTCATCTCATCCCCATTTCTGTTCCCACTCATGAACACACCACAAGGGGAAAACAACTTTTAAAGGGAAAGAAAAGGAAACTAAAATGTACAAGTTTCAGTGTAACCTGCAAAGTTCCAAAAAATTGGAATGAGCTTGGTAGTGCTATAAAAGAGTCAATTTAAAAAAAAAAGATTAAAACAAAAATTGTTATCAAATTATGTTTCTTGTTAAATTTTTTATGTACCAATACCTGATGTATTATTTTTATAAGAATATATTTGTATCTAGGAGATCTGTTTTTTTTTTTTTTTTTTTCTTATTTAGGTTATAAGGATATAAGGTTATTATACTGTATTTATATGTATTATATGTGTCATTTATAGTTTTTCTGCTGTGTGACTGGGCCCCTATTCATAAGCTACGGTAGCTTCTGGGGAGTCCCATTTTACAAACCTCAATTATTATCTGTATCTGTGTTTTTTAATTATTTGTAAATAAACTCAATTCAATTCAATATAGAAGTTAGAACAGCTGCAGAAAACGGAGGCACATGAAGCAAGACTCAAACTGGAAACCTCCCAACTGCCCTCAGTCCAGATTCATTAGAGGTTTTCTGAAATGCAGACTTTCACCTTTAAAAGTTTGTTATATGCACGATCACATCTCCTTCATCTCAGCTGTGTTATTGATTATGAGGGGCAGACATTGGGAGTGTTAAGTTCTCTGTCTCTGCAAGAACATCATTATGTCTGTTTTGTGGTTCAGGTCCCACTCAGCTCACCTTCCTCCTTCCTTCCCCGACAGATTTCAGACACAATTACTGGACTGCAGCTCTCTGTCTCTGGCCCTCTCGCCTCAATGGAGGAGCTGTTTTCTGGCAGCAAACCGTTCCTGGTGTCGACGCGGAACTGCCGGAGGTTGTCTGAGAACGTGATCAATCTTCTCTCCTCAATCTCTCTGGCTTGGCCCGGTGTGGATGCAGGTCTGGGGAACGACAGCAGCGTCAGCGGGGCGTCCATCATTCCCCTGACACCCGTTCCACCCTCCGTGGTGCCCACGGTGGTTCCCACCAGCAGCTTACTGCCCAACCCCTTCTCCCCTGGATGGGCGGCCAACACACTAATGGTCAATGAGGACTACAGGCAAGGCATTTGAATGCACAACTGATATCTGAGTGCACACTCATTTCTCTTTTTATATTTCATTGGTCATCTCTAAAAACTGTCCTAAAAAAAAAAAGGAAAAAGAGGTATGCAGCTGGATTGTTATCAGAGGGAGTAGAGACACTGTTTAAGTTGTCAGAGGAACACGCAAAAATGTCAGTGTGGTCTATGTGCAGATCATCAATTACGATAACATGAATGAATAATGCCGTTTCCAGTTTTAAATGAAAAATGCATTATTGATGCAACGATTTCTAACTTGCACTGGAGCATGTCTTTTAAGCAAACCTTCCTTAAACCCTTTTCGCCCAGCCTAGTCTTAGATGACAATTTTGCAGCCTGTACCGGCGGGCTCCCAGGTGACATTGCTACCAAATTATGCAGTATTTTAATTTTTATTATTTTTAGAAAGTCCATAAAAGTGTGCAACACCAGGGTGACTAGTGAACCTCAGGTCAAAAAGGATTTTTTTTTTCTTCATATTTTGTTTTAAGAAAAAGTTCATCCGTCTCTCAGAATTTCCTCTGTTGCTTCACTTTCCCCTCACTTAGATTTAGCTCGGTTAGAAGCTGTTTGTGTTCTCCAACTGCGGTCTGACTCTCAGTTCAGTTCACTTTTATTTGCACGGTACTAATTCACCACAAAAGTCATCTTCAAGTGCTTCCCACAGGAGACAATTCCAACTCAGTCCAGCTCAGTTGCAACCCAACCCAAATTCACTCTAATTCAGTTAATCTATTTAATTCCTGTAGAGTCTGAATGCAAAGTTCATATCATGCAGATTCACAAAAACAGCATTGCTAAGGAACCCAACAGATTTCTCTCTTCAATCCTTATCCTGAACAAGCACAAAACAGTTGAGAGGAAAAACCTAATTGACAGAGCAAAAACCCTTCCAGCAGAACCAGACTCAGGACTGCCATCTCCCTTGACAGGTTAGGGGTCTGAGGTGACAAAAGCAGAGAATTTCATCCAGGAATATCTCCCTATGAGACACAAAAAGAACAGTGTTAATTGCTCTAATAGTGACATATCCATGCAAAGAAGAGTAACGAGGACAGGGTGAGGAGAGAGCCCGGTGGATTGCGGCAGGTCCCCCAGCAGTCTAGACTTAAAGCAGGACAACTAATGAGATGGACTGGGACACTCAAGTCAGTTCTAACCATGAGCTGCATCAAAAAGGAAAGTCTAAAACCCAATCTTAATAAAGTTCAAGACAGTGTCTGTTTCGCAAACACTATCCGAGAGCTGGTTTCACAAGAGAAGAACCTGATAAACTCCAACTCCCCTGTTCTACCACAAATGTACTCTGTTGACATATCCTCATCACAACTCTTGCTGCAGAATTTTGGATCTGCTGAAAACTATTCAGGGAAACTTTTAAGTGTTAAATACAGAGACTAGTTTTCCAGTATCGGAAACTCGATTAATGTGTGATTCAAAGGATAAAATTCTGGTCAAAAACAACTCCAAAGTTCATCAGAAAGTATTTCCATTCAGTTACTGAATGGCCAGACAGTCACTCCCTGGTCTGCTCAGGCTCTAAGAAATGTGTTACCAATTTCCCAATAAATTGTGACAGCTTATGCTTGATTTTTTTTTCTTTTTAAAGGCTGAGTTTTTTTAAAATCTTTTAGGTGATTTGGCATATTTTTCATCACGTACAAGTTTCAATTTTAACACCTCTACCCCCTGTTGGAGTTGAGCTGAGACATACGTTATGTCCCGCCAAGCATCTTATAAATAAAGTAAAGATGTGACTGTTAAAGTTTCTTTTAATTGCAATTTGGCTTCTCTCTAAAGGCCGAGTTATGGTTCTGCGTCAAAACGACAGAACCATAACTCAGCCTTAATTCAGGCTTTAGGCTGATAGGATGCCTTTATATCCCATATGCTATTGAAAGAAAACATTCATTATTGATGAATAAACATCACAGGTAAATCTTTCTTCTGATAGATCCAGTCAACTTGTAATAACAGCATTCTGATAAACAACCTGCATTGTTATTTTTAAATAGTATAACTTCTCAATGAAACTACAAGAGCACTTATTGATCTGCAGAATCCCCATAATCCTGTAACACTTCCTGGTGTTAACAGTGAGTGTGTTTAATCCCAGATCAGGTGGAAAAATCTACAAGGGAAGTCAGTTTTAAACTGCACATGTATGCTTAACAAAGAAAGAAACACTTTGGTTAATAACATATATAAAAGTTTGCTACTGATTTTCTGGTCAAAACAGGGGTCTAAAATAATTAAAATGCACCATCCTGACAAGGAAAAGCAGCTCATAACTCACTTTCTCCCTCAGACCAAAGTCGGCAGTAAGAGTTTATGTTTTGGAGTCACGGGGCAAAATGCTGAGGAGCTCTGTGTTATAGAGCTGTCATTCCACACCGGCTCAGGAAAGCTTTAAAGCTGATTTTCTTGAAAAACAAAATTAATGCAAGTACTTCTATTAAGTTCATGAAAGTTTCAGAGTCAAGCTCTATGGTTAATACTTCCTAAGACCGATTTACTTTTTAATAATTTGGCCTTTGGAACTAAATTTGGTGGTTATTACTTTCCTTTCTGAGACTCACCACTGAGCTGTTTTCCAGTAGTTTGAAATCTGAAACGCGGAGGATAATTTGCTTTTGGAACAATTGTCGGTGAATGTTTTTGAGTGAGGAGAAATGCGGTTTTTGATGCATTTTCACTGCACATTTTCTCATAATTGAGTATTTTAACTGAAAAAAGAAAAAACCCACTCAAGTTGTCAAAAAAGTTGAAAGCTGGGTTAAAAGGAAATGCACCAAAATTCAATACATTCCATGATCTCATTCAAATCTATTAAGTCACAATTTTGTAAATGATTTAGAAGCAAAATTAAAACCTGCATTGGGTAATATATACTGATTAAAACATTTCAAAGGAGTTAATAGAAGCAGTTGAACACAAGGTTTAGTTTCATCATTATGGGGGAAAAACCCTGCAGGACATGCTGTTACTTAAAATTCCAGTTTATGCACCCCTGTGCATTTTTTTTTATCACAGTTGGATGCAAGGAAAAGCCTGAAATGTCTTTTTTTTTTCTAAATTGTATTGGCAAGAATGTAAAATGGTTTTCTTTTTGTGTTGTCTGTGCATTTTAGGTGGTTGTCATATGTGCTGTTGCTGCTGCTTGACCTCATAGTGTGTCTGTTCATCCTGCTGGGTCTGGCGAAGCAGGCCCGCTGGCTTCTCATCATGTAAGTAAACACAGTGTTGGATCTGGAGACACAAGCATGCTAAACACTGGACTGCCGGTCGGAGTGTCCTGTGAGCTGAGCAGTTTGTACTGTCCCCTGCCCCTTCCCTACACAGGATGACCGTGCTGGCATGGCTGGCGCTCTTCCTGAGCTGGGGCTCTCTGGGCTTGGAGACGGCCACTGTGGTGGTGAGTAGGCCCTGAAAAGCAGCTGTGGTGAGCAGCGCCAAAGCTCAAGGAATAAAAAGGGGAATGGGATTGGCAGGCAGTAGCTGAGAGAGGTCGGCTTCAGAAGGCCAACCCCTGGTGACGGACCAGAGTGGATGTCTGTGTGTCCGTGCTAATGTGTACAATTCCTGTGGCCATTGTGCCAAACAGTGAAAAGACCTGCCTCTTCGGGAACGCTGTAGTCATGGCAGAAGACCAAAAAGGCAGGAAACTGGGGCAGAGATTAAAAATTCAATGTGCGTGTGCGTGTTTGTGAACAAAGTGTGTTTGTGCGCTGGAGTCTGTGTATTACACGCAAGCGCGCTTGCAAGTTTGTGGGCGTTTGGCTTCAAGAAGTGAAGATGGAAGATGAAGAGAGTGGGTTTCCGGCGAGTGAGAGGAGGGGGAGTGGAAGAAGGAGAAAGTGTATCTTGTGATGACTTTCAGAGAAGGAGGGAGATCGACAGAGAGGGGAAACATTCAGCTTTCTGTCAGCAGTGCGTGCTTGAAGCCGTTGCTATGCCTTTGCGCCTTTGGCATTTAAATAAACACAAAAAGAAGTGTGAACGTATTCCTGTGAATGTTAGATGTGCTTTCACACAAGCAAAGTTCCAGCTATTCTTTTAACTCCGGACCTTGATATTAGTAAGAAAGCAGTGTGCTGTTCCTTTACTGGAACGGGATGGCCACCTTTTAACATTCTGACATTTTTTAAACTCAGAGAGCATGTTTATTTCTGCAACAGAGGACGGTTCATTTTCACTTTTCAAGTGCGGCCATTCTCTCTGAGAGGGAGGCTGCTTTGATCTGTGTTAACAGGGTAAATGGTGGGTGTTTTTCTGTGCTCGCTGCTCAGCTGAAGAGCCTCAGTGTCATGTGGGGCTGGCAGGAGATGTCCCAAAGCCTGTGGGTCCACACAGAGCCGCTCTGTCCCTAGCCACTGACAGGGAAACAATAGGCCAGCTGCGGGCCTGGCTGCTCTATCCTGCCCCCGGTCCTTGCTTTCCCAATCAGTTGCCAGACTCTCTGCGTGTCTCTCACACCCTCTTCTGGTGGACCGATCTCAAGCGGAGGATTCTGAATTGAAGTGTATTCCTGTTCAAAAATAGCCCCATAGATGCAGTCTTGTATAGAGAGGTTTAAGGATATACAGGACTGTCTCAGAAAATTAGAACATTGTGATAAAGTTCTTTATTTTCTGTAATGCAATTTAAAAAAAAAAAAAAAAAAAAAAAAAAAAAATGTCATACATTCTGGATTCATTACAAATCAACTGAAATATTGCAAGCCTTTTATTATTTTAATAATGCTGATTATGGCTTACAGTTTAAGATTAAGATTCCCAGAATATTCCAATTTTTTGAGATAGGATATTTGAGTTTTCTTAAGCTGTAAGCCATGATCAGCAATATTAAAATAATAAAAGGCTTGCAATATTTCAGTTGATTTGTAATGAATCCAGACATTTTTGCATTACAGAAAATAAAGGACTTTATCACAATATTCTAATTGTCTGAGACAGTCCTGTATATTACACTTTTTGTCTTTTTTTCTTTTATTCCAAAAGCTGATGGTCTTAATGAAAACTCTGAGACATGTTTTGGTGAAAATAAACCAGAGATGGTGTGAACCCAGCTACCTGCAGGTGTAGAAATCTGCTTTGGAGGTACAACAAGTGCAGCTCAATGTGAGAATGACGATGTTGGGCAATTCTACTCTGATCTGTGATGTCACATTGTGCAAACCTGTACGGTTTAATCAAAGGCATATTTTTATGCTCTGATCAAAAGTGAAAGAGTGTGTTTTGTGCAAGTTCTTGATTTGGTAGTCACTTCAGTCACACAGATACATGCTCTCAAGTACATAAAAAGTGATAAAAATCACATATCATCTTTAAAAGAATGGATGCCCTATTGAAAAAAAACACTTGATTGGGAACAACAGAGTTGCACCAAGATCAATATCAGCCAATATCTTTGCACTGGTGTCATATATCTGCAGGATGAAATCTGTTAGTCGGTCTAATTCTTTTTCCCCCCCTGTGATCATGTTTCTTCACCTTCCCTCTTTGGACTCTCCTCTCAATTTCTCTCCCCATTTCTCCCCTGCCTCATTTCATCCTCTTTCATTCCCTGTGCCACTTTGTCCCACATTGCCAGGCTCTCAGCGACTTCTGCTCAGATCCAAACATATTCGTCCTCAACTCCACCCAGTTCAGCACGGGGACGAGCTCAGGTACAGCAACAATGTCCCTGTGACACTTTCTGGAAGAGCTGCTTGTTTTCCGTGCTGTGTCATTTACCTACCAAATGTGCTTCTGTCAGCGAATCTGTTTGAATGATAGATGAATGTTCTTTTCTACTGTGCAATCATGTTTTGTGTCCCGCTGTTTTGCTGGCCGTTCAGAAGTGTTGGATTATTACCTCACCTGCAACAGGCGCATGAACAGTCCATTTCAGCAGGTAACGTGACCACTGTCAGTCACATGTTCAAACATACACACATCACTAGACTGCAGGCATGTGGCTCGCACACTTCAGAGTGAGAAGACTGAATGTGATTACCTCACAGTCAGGAAGAAGCACAGCTGTTGCCATCTGTCCTTCTCTCACACACTGATAACTCATCAGTCAGAGAAATAGCCACAATATCAAGATAGGAAAGGCAAAGTTCAGCAACCATGCAAAGTAAAAGCTCTTGATCCTACTCCCTGCACTGACTTTTTGGATTTAGTTGCTGACCCAGTCCCAGAGGGCCCTCTCAAACATCCACACACACCTCTCCAGTCTGGAAAGAAATGCTCTCCCACAGTTCCCAAAAGCTGAGGTATGTAAAGGATTTGAGCACAGAGACTATACTTAATGCTACATATGAACCATCTTGTTATGGTTGTTCTTACATTTGTATTTATTATTAGGGCCCGAGCACTGACAGTGCGAAGGCCCTATTGTATCTCTAGGAAATGTTTTAATTTTTCTCGTTTTTCTTCCGACGAAATGAGGGCCTTTTTGCCCCCCTAAACGTGCCCCAAAAGTCACCAAATTTTGCACGCAAGCCAGGCCGGGCGAAAAATGTGATATTTAATAGTTTGCATTAATGGGCGTGGCCTAATGGCCCAACAGCGCCCGCTAGAAAACTTTGTGCCTCAAGCCCCACAATACGGTTTGACGTACATGCACGGAAATCGGTACACACCTGTATCATGTCGCAACTTAAAGAAAAGCCTCTTGGCGCCAATGGCCGAAACTGAACAGGAAGTCGGCCATTTTGAATTAATTGTGTAATTTTGGCGCAATTTATGTCATTTCTTCTGCCGTTTCTTCGCACGAACCGTAACGTGCACCCAGGTGTGTTATACATCAAAATGTGCATCGTGATCCTGCGACAATGGGCATTACTTTTCTCAGTCAAAAGCGTTACCGTGGCGACGATAGATGCCAATAAGCGCACCCCCCCTTCATCTGATTTGTCGATATGTGATAGTTCCTATTTTCTGCAATAACTTTTCAATGGTTTGACATAGAGTCGTGGGTGGTGTCATCGGACCTGGTTTTGAGTCATTGACCTTTATTGGTGGAAATTGCACGCGCGAGGGCCCGTTCATCGGTGCTTGCAGCTTTAATTATTATTGTTGTTGTTACTATTATTATCAGAAATCGCTCAGGGAGGTTCAACAGATACTCAACTCCACTGAGGGCAACTTTCATCAGCTGGTGGCACTACTCAACTGTAGAGGTCTCAATAAGGTAACCAGACATGAGTAGAAAACTTGAATTATAAAGCCAGTTATTTAATATTTTCTGATTTCTTACTTAAGTTTTCTTACATTTTGTTTTAGGACTACATTGACTCACTAAAAGGCCTGTGCTATGACGGGATGGAGGGATTGCTCTACCTCTCCCTCTACTCTTTTCTCTCAGCTTTGGCCTTCACTGCTATCCTTTGCTCTCTGCCTGGTGCCTGGAGGAGCTTCCCCAGGTGGGAACAGTATTGACTGTGTGCATTTGTGTTTTTTCTGGTACACACCAGAGATGTTTAAAAAGAATGTGTGTGGTTTAAACTCTACAACTTCTGTCACAATTATGTATATGAAAAGTAGAAGGTGGGTTCTAATGTTCCTTCAGGCTCACACCTGTTTATTTTGAACACTGCTAAAAGGAGAGGTTCTGGGTCTTGGGTTGATGATGATAAATTTGTCTTCAGTGTTTGGTAGAATGTTTACTTATCTATTTAACCTTTTACCAATTTTTTTTTCTGCTCTTCTAACAATAACTCACATTTACAGAAGGCAAATGTTTCTGTATACCACACAATGAAATTTTCTAGCACAGAAATACTGGAATGTGCTTCAGGAGAGGTTTGGCTGTCTTACAACTTTTCAAAGTTCAAGTTCAAGTTAAAGTTTTCAAATGTTCTCAGCTAATTGTACCATTAGGCAATGTGGGATTTCTGGCAATAGTACGGATTTCCATTAGATTACTAGTGTTGTGGTTGGACCATTTGCAGAATATGTGCATAATATATTAGAGGGAGATGACCTCATCATCCTCCTCGGGATGAGCCCTGGGCACCATCAGTCTTATCACCTACTGTATGTGCTAATGGAGAGTGACCAAATTGGATTAAAGAAAGATACATTATGTAGCACTTTTATTTATAGTATTACTGTGATAAGAGGGTTCTGTTTGACTAAAGATGGAGATAACAATGATCCCTAAGTGTTTTTTGGCTACAGGAATGGCCCAAGAATACAAACAAAACAACAGATAGACACTAGGGATGGGTGATATTTTACCGTTCACGATAAACCGTCAATAAAATTCCCCACGGTAAGAATTTGCCATCTCACGGTAAAAACGAAAGAAGAAAGAAAGAAAGAAAGAAAGAAAGAAAGAAAGAAAGAAAGAACTATCGTTATTGGGATAAATGAAAGAAAGAAAGAAAGAAAGAAAGAAAGAAAGAAAGAAAGAAAGAAAGATTCCCGTTGATGACACTTTTTGTATTGGTATTTTTTTTATCGTTATTGGGATAAATGCCAGAAATTATCGTGATAAATTTTTTTGTCCATACCGCCCATCCCTAGTACACACACAACCATTCGGTAAATTGACTGCAAAAAGACACAGAATGGCAACAAATATTTACTTAAACACCAAGTTAAAAATAAAAGTGATAGAAAACAAATGGAGATGACTGCATGAAGATGTCTATCTCTGAAAAACGTTTTTTTTTAAATTTATAATATGTAACCATAGTAATAAATTCACCAACTCTGAAGACACAGTGATACTTGTCATTTCCCTGCTCACACACATCCCTTTTCTCTCTCTTTCATTGGTGGCAACAGTGAATCAGAGGAATACGACGACTCGGACAGCGAGAGTGAGGACCCCTTCACCTCCCATCAGGCACGTAGACAGGCATCCTCGTCCTCGGGGTCTCAGCGAGGGGCCATGACCCCCTTCTATAATTACCCGGGGGCCGGGTGGACACCCCCCTTTTCTAGCGCGCCGCCCCTCCCGTGAGTAACACAGACACTCAGACACACAGACAGACAGACAGACAGGCAGACAGAACATCCCAGATGTTGCAAGAGAAACAAGTTGCTCTGAGAGGCAGTTTTTATTCCCATCAGTCTTGTGTTTCTGTTTCTATATCTGGACGCATAGGCAGCTGAGATTAGGGCTCAGGAAGTAGCATGACACCACAGAGTACACGACAGAGAGACTGACTGAGCGCTGAGCACTGTCGGGATGACTTTGTGCAGACTAGGGTTGCCACCCGTCCCGTATAATACGGAATTGTCCTTTATTTGAGAAAAAAATGTTGCGTCCCGTATTGAACTAATACGGGACGCGATTTGTCCCGTATTTTCATTAACTTTTATACCATATTCTAGTTGAATTATTGAAATAAATGAACCTTTACACCATATTCTAGTTGAATTATTGAAATAAGTTAACTTTTACACCATATTCTAGTTGAATTATTGAAATAAATTAACTTTTACACCATATTCTAGTTGAATTATTGAAATAAATTAACTTTTACACCATATTCTAGTTGAATTATTGAAATAAGTTAACTTTTACACCATATTCTAGTTGAATTATTGAAATAAATTAACTTTTACACCATATTCTAGTTGAATTATTGAAATAAATTAACTTTTACACCATATTCTAGTTGAATTATTGAAATAAATTAACTTTTACACCATATTATATTTGAATTATTGAAATAAATTAACTTTTACACCATATTCTTCACCTGTATCTATATTCTACATCTGGGCTGATGTGGACGTACACAGCATAGGAGGATATTTCAGTTGCTAGTATGGTTGTCTGTCTGTACAGTCATGCAAGTTCAATGCTATTAAAGCAGTTTAAACTTTAAATCAAAGCATTTAGTTTTTTCATATCAAATAAACACATTTTTATTCAGTTTAGAAGTTTTGGGGCTTTTTTTTTGGCTCCTGCGCTGCTGAAATCAGGACGTCCCTTATTTCTATTTCTGAAAGGTGGCAACCCTAGTGCAGACATAGTTTTTTGTTTTTTTGTTTTGGCAATTATACATCAAACTCCCACCCTTCAAAACACAGAGCTATCTCACAGTCATGTTAATGACCAACACAGTAGATGTAGGTTGTAGTGTTTACCCGTCTTCACACAAGAGGCGGCAGATCAGATAGTTTGACTGCTAGTTTTCCAAGCTCCTGTCCACACAGACACATGTAGGATTAGCTCAAACCCACAGAGTACATGCATTGCAGACAGACACACAGACAGGTCAATATGGACGAGAGCGTAGGCAGTGAAACAGACACAACTCCAGAGGTCGGTCT